>NC_141874.1:142369014-143584014 GCF_056163025.1 Triticum urartu | reverse complement strand
CTTAATTTACCGCCTATTGAAGAAATATATGGTTTTAATCCATCACCTATTGAAGAAACACATGGTCTTGATAACCCGACACAAGTAGTAAAGGTAAATTCTCTCTATAGACATGATAAAGTTGAAATTCCATTCACCAAGTTTGCTAACCCATGCTTAGATGAGTTTGATAAATTTATGGTTACACAAGAAGACTTCAATGCTTATTTTGGTAGAGAATTAAAATGCAGTGCTGATATGCTTGAACACTTGGGTGATTATATGACTAATGTCAAAGGTGAACTTAAACTTATTAGTAAACATGCTTCTATAGTTACCACTCAAGTAGAACCGGTACTTAAGGCTCAAAATGATTTGCTCAATGAATTGAATAGTAAGAATAAGGACTATGCTGTTAGAGTGGCTACTAGAACTGGTAAAATGAGTCAGGAGCCTTTGTATCCTGAAGCCCACCCTAAGAGAATTAAGCAAGATTCTCAGAGAAATAATATAGATGCACCTAGTCCTTCTAAAGAGAAGAAAAAGAAAAATGATAGGACTTTGCATGCTTCTAGTGAACCTATTGCTGAAACACCTGAGAATCCAAATGATATTTATATTTCTGATGCTGAAACACAATCTGGTAATGAACATGAAACTAGTGATAGTGTTAATGATAATGTTCAGGTTGATGCTCAACCTAGTAATGATAATGATATAGAAATTCAACCTGATGTTGATCTTGATAACCCACAATCAAAGAATCAACATTATGATAAGAAAGACTTTGTTGCTAGGGAACACGGTAAGGAAAGAGAGCCTTGGGTTCAGAAACCCATGCCTTTTCCTCCCAAACCATCCAAGAAAAAGGATGATGAGGATTTTGAGCGCTTTGCTGAAATGATTAGACCTATCTTTTTGCGTACGCGATTAACTGATATGCTCAAAATGAATCCTTATGCTAAGTATATGAAAGAAATTGTTACAAATAAAAGAAAGATATCGGAAGCTGAAATTTCCACCATGCTTGCTAATTATACTTTTAAGGGTGGAATACCAAAGAAACTTGGAGATCCAGGAGTACCCACTATACCATGCTCCATTAAAAGAAACTATGTTAAAACTGCTTTATGTGATCTTGGAGCGAGTGTTAGTGTTATGCCTCTCTCTTTATATCGTAGACTTGATTTGAATAAGTTGACACCTACTTAAATATCTTTGCAAATGGCTGATAAATCAACTGCTATACCTTTCGGTATTTGTGAGGATGTGCCTGTTGTGGTTGCAAACGCTACTATTTTAACGGACTTTGTTATTCTTGATATTCCCCAGGATGATAGTACATCTATTATTCTTGGAAGACCCTTTTTGAATACTGCAGGGGCTGTTATTGATTGCACCAAAGGGAATGTCACTTTTCATGTTAATGGTAATGAGGATACGGTACACTTTCCGAGGAAACAACCTCAAGTCCACATTATCAATTCTATTGGAAAAATTCCATCGATTATTTTTGGAGGTTTTGAATTTCCTCTTCCTACTGTCAAGAAGAAATATGATATTCTTATTGTTGGGGATGTGCATATCCCCGTTGAGGTAACCTAGTGTTATTCAAAAATTCTCCGGTTCCATGTTATTCGGAATGAGTTTGTTAACAAGACTTGATCGACCTTGTTAATGGATTCCTTTTGATGATCATGAGATGGATGAAGTTAGAAAACACAACTCTCTGTACCCTCTTTCTACTTTCTGTTATTTATATTAAATAAAGCAAAAATAGTAATTTCTGTCTATTTTCTAATTATCCATGCAATATAAAAATACCCCGAAAATAAAAGTTCTCCAAATGCCCTGAAATTTAAATATGATTTTTTCTGGAATATTTGAGAATATTTGGCACTGAGAACACAGCACGGGGGGCATCCACCTCGCCACGAGGGTGGAGGGCGTGCCCTACCCCCTGGGCGCGCCCCCTGCCTTGTGGGCCCATGGTGGCCCTCCTCCACTTATTCCTGCACCCACACACTCCTTCTTCCTCCCACAAACACCATTATCCAGCTCAAGCACGAGTTCTAGCTCATTTTGCTGCGATTTTCGATCTCCTTGCTCAAAGCACCTCTCACAAAACTGCTTTGGGGGATTGTTCCTTGGTATGTGACTCCTCCATTGGTCCAATTAGTTTTTGTTCTAGTGCTTTATTCATTGCAAATTTGTGCTGCCTAGGTGGCCATGTTCTTGAGCTTGCATGTCAAATTTATATGGTTCCAAGTAGTCTTGATGCATGATATAGGCTCTAGGCACTTGTAGGGGTAGTTGCTATCAATTTTGTTGAGTTTGGTTCACTTTTATTTTGAAGTTACTAAAAATTTCAGAATTTTTCAGAAAATGATGAAGAGATTTTTGAGGGGCTCATCGAGCCAAAGCTCGAAGGAAAAGCAAAATGAAGAAGCAAAGAGGCCCAAATATAATCTGCCTCGCATCGCGGAGGTTCGTCCGTGTGAATGGCCTTGTGATGATTTCTTGAGAGCAGCCGAGATTTATGATGATTTCTATGAATTGGCTGAGAATGCAGGCCTCACCGCCTTTCTCCATGACCAGCACGAGCAGTATCTCTTACTCACCAATATCTTTGTGCAAAACTTTCATTTCCATGCTAGGAGCTCACCACCTACAGTGGAGTTTTATTTATATGATGAGCATAAGGAGATGTCACTTCATGATTTTTGTCGGGTTTGTTTGATCCCTTTCGAGGGCATCACATAGGAACCACATCGCGGCGATGTGGATGGGTTTATTGACACCATCATTGTAGGGGAAACGAGGAAGGTTTCTAATGCACGAACTACTAGCATACACTTTCCTGTTCTGCGTTACTTTGCTATATTTGCTAGTAGATGTTTAATTGTGCATGGAAACTATGGAAACCTGAGTGCCCCTGATATTGTTATTTTGTGCCACGCCTTATTTCGTGACGATACATTCAGCATGGGTGCTATTATTGCAAAGTGGTTAAATCTTAACCGTACTAAGGGCCCCGTCTTTGGAGGCATCTTCGCCTCGCGCCTAGATGCACATTTTAACATACCTATTAGGCATTATGAGAAGGAAGAATTTTTTTGCCTCATGTTTATTTAGATTATAAGAGTATGGTAGCACATGATTTTATTGTTAAGAATAGGGAAAATGAGCTCAAATACAAATTGTTCTTTGATAAACATCATCCTGAGACTATTACCCTGCCTGCTCTTTGTTTGATTTATCTGCAGGCAAGTACCTTGTTCCGCTGGAGGCTATTCACGCCTACCGGAACCCTACATCAGCCACAGAGCCAGAGTCAGAACCACAAGTTGATCCTCCACGACAGTCTAATTACCAGTGGGATCCGGAGATGATTGTCAACCAGTGGCAATCAGAGTCTTCCTCTTCGCAGTACGACCCCAACTATTACTTTGGATATCCGCCAGGCTAGCCATGGCCATAGACCAACTTAGGCCAAAAGCCTAAGCTTGGGGGAGTACGAATTTCCCACCGACATTACATTCATGTTCACACACTCATTGCTAGTTGTCAGTGTTCATACTTTTTCATTGTATCATCCATACTTGTTTTCCTTTTTATGCTTTCTTCTTTGTGTGTTTGATAAACCTTAAGAAAAACCAAAAAAATTAGTTGTAGCTTTTAGCTAGCTTTAATTCCTATGCCTGTAGTAGTAATTAAAAAGAAAACCCAAAAAGATTTCATGTTCTTCTTTTTGCTTGTTGGGAGCTTTCCCATGTAAATAGTTTTATTTCTTTTCTTTTCTTTGGGGGTCGATAGGAGAAGATCATGATTAAATTGTTAAAGTGGCTCTTATTTGCATTATTGTTGATCTGACAAAAGAGCCCATATTGCCTTGTCTTCTCCTGTTTATTGAATGCTCGCAGATTCTAGCTTAGTCCAATGCACGTGCACTATTATTATTATTCACATCATTCGGTCATGCAAGTGAAAGGCAATTATGACGATATATGATGGACAGATTGAGATGGGAGAAGCTGGTATGAACTCGACCTCTCTTGTTTTTGTACATATGATTAGCTCATCGTTCCTGATTCAGCCTATTATGAATAAACATGTTTGCAATGACAATTAGAGATTATAGTTGCTTATGCCATGCTTAATTAGCTAGGAGCTTATAATGGTTTACCTTGCGTGCCAACATGCTATTAAAAGGGTTGTGATGTGGTATGATAGGGTAGTATCCTCCTCTGAATGATTTAAGTGACTTGACTTGGCACATGTTCACGCATGTAGTTGAAACAAAATCAACATAGCCTTCACGATATTTATGTTCATGGTGGATTATATCCTACTCATGCTTGCATTCGGTGTTGATTAATTTTAATGCATGTTCATGACTGTTGTTGCTCTCTAGCTGGTCGCTTCCCAGTCTTTTTCTAGCCTTCACCTGTACTAAGCAGGAATATTGCTTGTGCATCCAATCCCATAAACCCCAAAGTTATTCCATATGAGTCCACCATACCTACCTATATACGGTATCTACCTACCGTTCCAAGTAAATTTGTATGTGCCAAACTCCAAACCTTCAAATAAACATTCTATTTTGTGTGCTAGAATAGCTCATGTATCAACTAGGGCTGTCCGTATCTTCCATGTTAGGCGGGTTATTCTCAAGAGGAGTGGGACTCCGCTCCTCACTCACAGGAAAATGGCTGGTCACCGGGATGCCCAGTCCCATGCTTTATGCAAATCAAATCAAAATAATTGCAAACAAAACTCCCCCTGGGACTCTTGTTAGTTGGAGGCACACGTTGTTTCGAGCAAGCCATGGATTGATGCTTGTTGGTGGACGGGGAGTATAAACTTTACTATTCTGTTTGTGAACCGCCTATAATGTGTGTAGCATGGAAGATATCACCATCTCTTGGTTGTTATGTTGACAATGAAAGTATACCGCTCAAAATATTATTCACCTCTATTTCAAAACCGAGCTCTCGCACCTCTACAAATCCCTGCTTCCCTCTGCGAAGGGCCTATCTATTTACTTTTATGTTGAGTCATCACCCTCTTATTAAAAAGCACTAGTTGGAGAGCACCACTGTCATTTGTATTCATTACTATTAGTTTACATTGAGTATGACTTGACTGGACCTCTTTTACCATGAATTACAATGTCTAGTCAGTCCTTGATCTTTAAAGGTGCTCTGCATTTATGTTTTGCGGTCTCAGAAAGGGCTAGCGAGATACCATCTTGTTATATCATATTATGATTGTTTTGAGAAAGTGTTGTCATCCAAGATTTGTTATTATTGCTTGCTAGTTGATTATGCCATTGATATGAGTAAACATGAGACCTAAGAGTTATTGTGAATATGGTTAGTTCATAATCTTTGCTGAAAACTTGAATGCTGGCTTTACATATTTACAACAAGAGCAAACAGAGTTTGTAAAAGTTTTTCTTTATCACTTTCAGTTTATCAACTGAATTGCTTGAGGACAAGCAAAGGTTTAAGCTTGGGGGAGTTGATACGTCTCCGTCGTATCTACTTTTCCAAACACTTTTGCCCTTGTTTTGGACTCTAACTTGCATGATTTGAATGGAACTAACCCAGACTGACGCTGTTTTCAGCAGAATTGCCATGGTGTTATTTATGTGCAGAAACAAAAGTTCTCGGAATGACCTGAAACTTCACGGAGATTATTTTTGGAAATAATAAAAATACTGGCAAAAGATCAAGACCAGGGGGCCCACACCCTAGCCATGAGGGTGGGGGGCGCGCTTGCCCCCCCCCCCCCCGGGCGCGCCCCCCCTACATCGTGGGCCCCCTGGAGCTCCTCCGGCATCAACTCCACCTCTATATATTCGTGTTCGGAGAGAAAAAAATCAAGCAGAAAGATTCATCGCGTTTTACGATACGGAGCCGCCGCCAAGCCCTAAACTCTCTCGGGAGGACTGATCTGGAGTCCGTTCGGGGCTCCAGAGAGGGGAATCCGTCACCATCGCCATCATCAACCATCCTCCATCACCAATTTCATGATGCTCACCGCCGTACGTGAGTAATTCCATCGTAGGCTTGCTGGACGGTGATGGGTCGGATGAGATTTATCATGTAATCGAGTTTATTTTGTTAGGGTTTGATCCCTAGTATCCACTATGTTCTGAGATTGATGTTGCTATGACTTTGCTATGCTTAATGCTTGTCACTAGGGCCCGAGTGCCATGATTTCAGATCTGAACCTATTATGTTTTCACGAATATATGTGAGTTCTTGATCCTATCTTGCAAGTCTATAGTCACCTACTATGTGTTATGATCTGGCAACCCCGAAGTGACAATAATCGGGACCACTCCAGGTGATGACCATCGTTTGAGGAATTCATGTATTCACTATGTGTTAATGCTTTGGTCCGGTACTCTATTAAAAGGAGTCCTTAATATCCCTTAGTTTCCAATAGGACCCCGCTGCCACGGGAGGGTAGGACAAAAGATGTCATGCAAGTTCTTTTCCATAAGCACATATGACTATATTCGGAATACATGCCTACATTACATTGATGAATTGGAGCTAGTTTTGTGTCACCCTATGTTATGACTGTTACATGATGAACCGCATCCGGCATCATTCTCCATCACTGATCCATTGCCTACGAGCTTTCCATATATTGTTCTTCGCTTATTTACTTTTCCGGTGCTATTGTTATCATCACTAAAAAATACCAAAAACATTACTTTTGCTACTGTTACTTTTGCTATCGTTACCACTACTATCATATTACTTTGCTACTAAACACTTTGCTGCAAATATTAAGTTTCCAGGTGTGGTTGAATTGACAACTCAGCTGCTAATACTTGAGAATATTCTTTGGCTCCCCTTGTGTCGAATCAATAAATTTGGGTTGAATACTCTACCCTCAAAAACTGTTGTGATCCCCTATACTTGTGGGTTATCAGCGCTGTCCTCCATTGGACCCACCCACCTCTTTGCCGTTCGCTAGCTGGCTGCAATGAATATTCGTCGTCAGCTAGCGGAAAGTAAGGAAATGGCTGATGGCAAAGAGTACATTTGCCATCAGCCAATTCTTTCCTGTCTGTTTTTCCTAAGCAGATGGGAAAGACCTTCTTTGTCGTGCGCTAGCAGATGACAAAGAACTGGCTGATGAAAAATTCACCGATTCCAGTAGTGGTGTGATACATCCATTTTGCATCATGCTTTTATTTTGATATTTATTGCATTATGGGCTGTTATTACACATTACGTCGCAATACTTATGCCTATTCTCTCTTATTTTACAAGGTTTACATAAAGAGGGAGAATGCCGGCAGCTGGGATTCTTGGCTGGAAAAGGAGCAAATATTAGAGACATATTCTGCACAGCTACAAAAGTCCTGAAACTTCTCGGAAGACGTTTTCAGAATATATAAAAAATACTCATCGGAAGAGATTCACCAGGGGGGCCACACCCTGCCCACGAGGGTGGGGGCGCGCCCTACCCCCCTGGGCGCGCCCCCCTACCTCGTGGGCCCCTGGTGGCTCTCCGGTGGCCATCTTCTGCTATATGGAGTCTTTCGATGGGAAAAAATCATAAGCCATCTTCTCGGACGAAACTCCGCCGCCATGAGGCGGAACCTTGGCGGAACCAATCTAGGGCTCTGGCGGAGCTGTTCTGCCGGGGAAATTCCCTCCCGGAGGGGGAAATCATCGACATTGTCATCATCAACGCTCCTCTCATTGGGAGAGGGCAATCTCCATCAACATCTTCATCAGCACCATCTCCTCTCAAAACCCTAGTTCATCTCTTGTATCCAATTCTTGTCTCCAAGTCCGGGATTGGTGCTAGTATGTTGCTAGTAGTGTTAATTACTCCTTGTAGTTGATGCTAGTTGGTTTATTTGGTGGAAGATCATATGTTCAGATACTATATGCATATTAATACCCCTTTGATTATGAAAATGTTTATGCTTTGTGAGTAGTTACGTTTGTTCCTGAGGACATGGGAGAAGTCTTGCTATTAGTAGTCATGTGAATTTGGTATTCGTTCGATATTTTGATGAGATGTATGTTGTCTCTCCTCTAGTGGTGTTATGTGAACGTCGACTACATGACACTTCACCATTATTTGGGCCTAGAGGAAGGCATTGGGAAGTAATAAGTAGATAATGGGTTGCTAGAGTGACAGAAGGTTAAGCCCTAGTTTATGCGTTGCTTCGTAAGGGACCGATTTGGATCCATATGTTTCATGCTATGGTTAGGTTTACCTTAATATTTTTGTTGTAGTTGCGGATGCTTGCAATAGAGGTTAATCATAAGTGGGATGCTTGTCCAAGTAAGGACAGTACCCAAGCACCGGTCCACCCACATACCAAATTATCAAAGTACCGAACGCGAATCATATGAGCGTGATGAAAACTAGCTTGATGATATTCTCATGTGTCCTCGGGAGCGCTTTTCTCTATATAAGAGTTTTTCCAGGCTTGTCCTTTACTACAAAAAGGATTGGGCCACCTTGCTGCACTTTATTTACTTTTTTACTTGTTGCTCGTTACAAATTATCCTATCACAAAACTATCTGTTACCACTTGTTTCAGTACTTACAGAGAATACCTTGCTGGAAACCGCTTATCATTTCCTTCTGCTCCTCGTTGGGTTCGACACTCTTACTTATCGAAAGGACTATGATAGATCCCCTATACTTGTGGGTCATCAAGACTCTTTTCTGGCGCCGTTATCGGGGAGTGAAGCGCCTTTGGTAGGTGGAATTTGTTAAGAAAAAATTTATATAGTGTGCTGAAATTTACTGTCACTTGTTACTATGGAAAGTAATCCTCTGTGGGGCTTGTTCGGGGTATCTTCACCCCGACCAGTAGAGCAAAGAGTTGCTCCTCAACCTACTGAACCTACTGAAAATGAAAATGTCTGCTTTGAAATTCCTTCGGGTATGATAGAAAAACTGCTAGCTAATCCCTTTTTAGGAGATGGAACAAAACATACTGATGAGCATCTAATATATGTGGATGAAGTTTGTGGATTATTTAAGCTTGCAGGTGTACCCGGAGATGTTGTTAAAAATAAGGTATTCCCTTTATCTTTGAAGGGAGATGCATCGATATGGTATAGGCTATGTGATGATATGGGGTCTTGGAATTACAAACGATTGAAATTGGAATTTCAGCAGAAGTTTTATCCTATGCATCTTGTTCATCGTGATCGCAATTATATATATAATTTTTGGCCTCGCGAAGGAGAAAGCATCGCTCAAGCTTGGGGGAGGCTTAAATCAATGTTATATTCATGCCCCAATCATGAGCTCTCAAGAGAAATGTTATTCAAAAAATTTATGCTCGCTTTCTGATAGCAATCGCACCATGCTTGATACTTCTTGTGCTGGCTCTTTTATGATGAAGACTATTGAATTCAAATGGGATTTATTGGAAAGAATTAAATGCAACTCTGAAGATTGGGACCTCGACAAAGGTAAGGAGTCAGGTATGACACCTAGGTTTGATTGTGTTAAATCTTTTATGGATACCAATGTTTTCCGTAAATTTAGCACTACATATGGACTTGACTTTGAGATAATAGCTTCTTTCTGTGAATCTTTTGCTACTTATGTTGATCTCCCCAAGGAGAAGTGGTTTAAATATCATCCTCCCATAGAAGTAAAAGTAGCTGCACCTATTAAAGTTGAAGAAAAGATTGTCACTTATAATGATTCTATTGTTCCTACTTCTTATGTTGAGAAACCACCTTTTCCTTTTAGGATAAAGGATCATGCTAAAGCTTCAATTGTGGTTCGTAAAAGCAATATTAAAACATACACCTTCTGAGCAAATTAAAGTTGAACCTGAAATTGCTATTGTTAAAGATCTCTTGGCCAATAATATTGATGGGCATGTTATTTATTTCTGTGATGAAACTGCTAGAATTGCTAAACCTTGTGCTAAAGATACACCTAGACCTGTGGTAGGCATGCCTGTTATTTCTGTTAAAATAGGAGATCATTGTTATCATGGCTTATGTGATATGGGTGCTAGTGCAATACCTATTAGCCTATATAGAGAAATTATGCATGATATTGCACCTCTTGAGTTAGAAGATATTGATGTCACAATTAAACTTGCCAATAGAGATACTATTTCACCAATGGGAATTGTTAGAGATGTTGAAGTCTTGTGTGGGAATACTAAATATCCTGTTGATTTTCTTGTTCTTGGTTCCCCACAAGATAGCTTTTGTCCCATTATATTTGGTAGACCCTTCTTGAACACTATTAATGCTACCATAGATTGCAAAAGGGATGTTGTTACTATTGGTTTAGATGATATGAGTCATGAATTTAATTTCTCTAAATTTAGTAGAAAACACCGTGAAGAAGAATTACCTAGTAAGGATGAAATTATTGGTCTTTCTTCTATTGTCATACCTCCTAGTGATCCTTTAGAACAATATTTGCTAGACCATGAGAATGATATGTTTATGAATGAAAGAAGGGAAATAGATGAAATATTCTTTAAATAGGAACCTATTCTGAAAAACAATTTACCTGTTGAAATCCTAGGGGATCCTCCTCCACCCAAGGGTGATCCCGTGTTTGAGCTTAAACCGTTACCTGATACTCTTAAATATGCTTATCTTGATGAGAAAAGGATATATCCTGTTATTATTAGTGCTAACCTTTCAGAGCATGAGGAAGAGAGATTACTGAAAACTCTGAAGAAGCATCGTGCTGCTATTGGGTATACTCTTGATGATCTTAAGGGCATTAGTCCCACTCTATGTCAACATAAAATTAATTTGGAAGAAGATGCTAAACCAGATCGTGATCATCAACGATGGCTGTCGGTGTCAAAACCGGCGGATCTCGGGTAGGGGGTCCCGAACTGTGCGTCTAAGGCGGATGGTAACAGGAGGCAGGGAGACGATGTTTACCCAGGTTCGGGCCCTCTTGATGGAGGTAAAACCCTACGTCCTGCTTGATTGTTCTTGATGATATGAGTATTACAAGAGTTGATCTACCATGAGATCAGAGAGGCTAAACCCTAGAAGCTAGCCTATGGTATGATTGTTGTTGTTCTACGGACTAAACCCTCCGGTTTATATAGACACCGGAGGGGGCTAGGGTTACACAGAGTCGGTTACAAGGAAGGAGATCTACATATCCGTATTGCCAAGCTTGCCTTCCACGCCAAGGAGAGTCCCATCCGGACACGGGACGAAGTCGTCAATCTTGTATCTTCATAGTCCGACAGTCCGGCCAAAGGATATAGTCCGGCCGTCTAGATACCCCCTGCTACCTCTTGAGCTTGCGTTGGATTTCCCCGAAGAGGAAGGGATGATGCAGCAGAGTAGCGTAAGTATTTCCCTCAGTTTTTGAGAACCAAGGTATCAATCCAGTAGGAGGCCACACTCAAGTCCCTCGTACCTGCACAAAACGATAGCTACTCGCAACCAACGTGATTAGGGGTTGTCAATCCCTTCACAGTCACTTACGAGAGTGAGATCTGATAGATATAATATTTTTGGTATTTTTGATATAAAGATGCAAAGTGAAAAGTAAAGGCAAAGTAAAAAGAAAAGCAAGATTAAAGTGATGGAGATTGATATGATGAGAATAGACCCGGGGGCCATAGGTTTCACTAGTGGCTTCTTTCAAGAGCATAAGTATTCTACGGTGGGTGAACAAATTACTGTTGAGCAATTGACAGAATTGATCATAGTTATGAGAATATCTAGGCATGATCATGTATATAGGCATCACGTCCGTGACAAGTAGACCAAAACGATTCTGCATCTACTACTACTACTCCACTCATCGACCGCTATCCAGCATGCATCTAGAGTATTAAGTTAAAAATAGAGTAACGCCTTAAGCAAGATGACATGATGTAGAGAGATAAATTCATGCAATATGAAATAAACCCCATCTTGTTATCCTCGATGGCAACGATGCAATACGTGCCTTGCTGCCCCTTTTGTCACTGGGAAAGGACACCGCAAGATCGAACCCAAAGCTAAGCACTTCTCCCATGGCAAGAACTACCAATCTAGTTGGCCAAACCAAACGGATAATTCGAAGAGACTTGCAAAGATAACCAATCATACATAAAAGAATTCAGAGAAGATTCAAATATTATTCATAGATAGACTTGATCATAAACCCACGATTCATCGGTCTCAACAAACACACCGCAAAAAGAAGATTACATCGAATAGATCTCCACAAGAGAGGGGGAGAACTTTGTATTGAGATCCAAAAAGAGAGAAGAAGCCATCTAGATACTAACTATGGACCCGAAGGTCTGAGATAAACTACTCACACTTCATCGGAGGGGCTATGATGATGTAGAAGCCCTCTGTGATGACGGCCCTCTCTGGCGGAGCTTCGGAACAGGCCCCAAGATGGGATCTCGTGGATATAGAAAGTTGCGGCGGTGGAATTAGGTTTTTGGCTCCCCGTCTGATCGTTTGGGGGTACGTAGGTATATATAGGAGGAAGGAGTACATCGGTGGAGCTCCGAGGGACCCACGAGGCAGGGGGCGCGCCCTAGGGCCCCCCCCCTCGTGACCGCCTCTCTGATGCCTTGGCATAGGGTCCTGTTGGGGAACGTTGCAGAAAACAAAAAAAATTCCTACGTTTCACCAAGATCAATCTATGGAGTCAACTAGCAACGAGAGGAGAGTGCATCCACATACCCTTGTAGATCGCGAGCGGAAGCGTTCAAGAGAACGGGGATGATGGAGTCGTACTCGCCGTGATCCAAATCACCGATGACCAAGTGCCGAACGGACGGCACCTCCGCGTTCAACACATGTACGGAGCGGATGACGTCTCCTCCTTCTTGATCCAGCAAGGGGGAAGGAGAGGTTGATGAAGATCTAGCAGCACGACGGCGTGGTGGTGGATGCAGCAGTGATCGCAGCAGGGCTTCGCCGAGCTTCTGCGAGAGGGAGAGGTGTAGCAGGGGAGAGGGAGGCGCCAAGGCTTGAGGAACGGTTGCCCTCCCCCCTTTATATACGCCCCCTAGGGGGGTGCGCCGGCCCTAGGAGATGGGATCTCCTAGGGGGGCGGCGGCCAAGGGGTGGAGTACCCCCCAAGGCAAGTGGAGGCGCCCCCTCCCCTAGGGTTCCCAACCCTAGGCGCATGGGGGGCCAAGGGGGGCGCACCAGCCCACTATGGGCTGGTTCCCCTCCCCACTTCAGCCCATGGGGCCCTCCGGGATGGGTGGCCCCACCCGGTGGACCCCCGGGAACCATCCGGTGGTCCCGGTACAATACCGGTGACCCCGAAACACCGAAACTTTCCCGATGGACGAAACTACACTTCCTATATATAATTCTTCACCTCCGGAAAATTCCGGAACTCCTCGTGACGTCCAGGATCTCACCCGGGACTCCGAACAACTTTCGGATTACTGCATACTCATATCTATACAACCCTAGCATCACCGAACCTTAAGTGTGTAGACCCTACGAGTTCGGGAGACAAGCAGACATGACCGAGACGACTCTCTGGTCAATAACCAACAGCGGGATCTGGATACCCATGTTGGCTCCCACATGCTCCTCGATGATCTCATCGGATGAACCACGATGTCGAGGACCTAATTAATCCCGTACTCAATTCCCTTTGTCAATCGGTACGTTACTTGCCCGAGACCCGATCGTCGGTATCCCAATACCTTGTTCAGTCTCGTTACCGGCAAGTCACTTTACTCGTACCGTAATGCATGATCCTGTGATCAACCACTTGATCACATTGAGCTCATTATGATGATGCATTACCGAGTGGGCTCAGAGATACCTCTCCATCATACGGAGTGACAAATCCCAGTCTCGATTCGTGCCAACCCAACAGACACTTTCGGAGATACCTGTAATGTACCTTTATAGTCACCCAATTACGTTGTGACGTTTGGCACACCCAAGGTACTCCTACAGTATCCGGGAGTTGCACAATCTCATGGTCTAAGGAAATGATACTTGACATCCAGAAAAGCTACAGCAAACGAACTACACGATCTTTGTGCTATGCTTAGGTTTGGGTCTTGTCCATCACATCATTCTCCTAATGATGTGATCCCGTTATCAATGACATCCCCATGTCCATAGCCAGGAAACCATGACTATCTGTTGATCAACGAGCTAGTCAACTAGAGGCTCACTAGGGACACATTGTGGTCTATGTATTCACACATGTATTACGATTTCTGGATAATACAATTATAGCATGAATAATAGACAATTATCATGAACAAGGAAATATAATAATCATTTTATTATTGCCTCTAGGGCATATTTCCAACAGTCTCCCACTTGCACTAGAGTCAATCATCTAGTTACATTGTGATGAATCGAACACCCATGGAATTCTGGTGTTGATCATGTTTTGCTCTAGGGAGAGGTTTAGTCAACGGATCTGCTACATTTAGGTCCGTATGTACTTTACAAATCTCTATGTCTCCATTTTGAACACTTTCACGAATGGAGTTGAAGCGACGCTTGATATGCCTGGTCTTCCTGTGAAACCTGGTTTCCTTGGCAAGGGCAATAGCTCCAGTGTTGTCATAGAAGAGAGTCATCGGGCCCGACGCATTGGGTATGACTCCTAGGTCGGTAATGAACTCCTTCACCGAGACTACTTCGTGTGCTGCCTCCGAGGCTGCCATGTACTCCGCTTCACATGTAGATCCCGCCACAACGCTTTGCTTGCAACTACACCAGCTTACTGCCCCACCATTCAAAATATACACGTATCCGGTTTGTGACTTAGAGTAATCCAGATCTGTGTCGAAGCTAGCATCGACATAACCCTTTACGACGAGCTCTTCGTCACCTCCATAAACGAGAAACATTTCCTTAGTCCTTTTCAAGTACTTCAGGATATTTTTGACCGCTGTCCAGTGTTCCATGCCGGGATTACTTTGGTACCTTCCTACCAAACTCACGGCAAGGTTTACATCAGGTCTGGTACACAGCATAGCATACATGATAGACCCTATGGCCGAGGCATAGGGGACGACACTCATCTTTTCTCTATCTTCTGCCGTGGTCGGGCATTGAGCCAAGCTCAATCTCGTACCTTACAATACAGGCAAGAACCCTTTCTTTGACTGATCCATTTTTAACTTCTTCAAAATCTTGTCAAGGTACGTACTCTGTGAAATACCAATGAGGCGTCTCGATCTATCTCTATAGATCTTGATGCCTAATATATAAGCAGCTTCTCCAAGGTCCTTCATTGAAAAACACTTGTTCAAATAGGCCTTTATGCTTTCCAAGAATTCTATATCATTTCCCATCAACAGTATGTCATCCACATACAATATGAGAAATGCTACAGAGCTCCCACTCACTTTCTTGTAAATGCAGGCTTCTCCATATGTCTGCATAAACCCAAACGCTTTGATCATCTCATCAAAGCGAATGTTCCAACTTCGAGATGCTTGCACCAGCCCATAAATCGAGCGTTGGAGCTTGCACACCTTGTCAGCATTCTTAGGATCGACAAAACCTTCCGGCTGCATCATATACAATTCCTCCTTAAGGAAACCATTAAGGAATGCCGTTTTGACGTCCATTTGCCATATCTCATAATCATAGAATGCGGCAATTGCTAACATGATTCGGACGGACTTCAGCTTTGCTACGGGTGAGAAAGTCTCGTCGTAGTCAACCCCTTGAACTTGTCGATAACCCTTAGCGACAAGCCGAGCTTTATAGATGGTCACATTACCATCCGCGTCTGTCTTCTTCTTAAATATCCATTTATTTTCTATGGCTCGCCGATCAACGGGCAAGTCAGTCAAAGTCCATACTTCGTTTTCATACATGGATCCTATCTCGGATTTCATGGCTTCCAGCCATTTGTCGGAATCCGGGCCCGCCATCGCTTCTTCATAGTTTGAAGGTTCACCGTTGTCTAACAACATGATTTCCAAGACAGGGTTGCCGTACCACTCTGGTGCGGAACGTGTCCTTGTGGACCTATGAAGTTCAGTAGCAACTTGATCTGAAGTTTCATGATCATCATCATCAACTTCCTCTCTAGTCGGTGCAGGCACCTCAGGAACATTTTCTTGAGCTGCGCCACTTACCGGTTCAAGAGGTAATACTTCATCAAGTTCTACCTTCCTCCCACTTATTTCTTTTGAGAGAAACTCCTTCTCTAGAAAGGACCCATTCTTGGCAACAAAGATCTTGCCTTCGGATCTGAGGTAGAAGGTATACCCAACAGTTTCTTTAGGGTATCCTATGAAGACGCATTTTTCCGACTTGAGTTCGAGCTTTTCAGGTTGAAGTTTCTTGACATAAGCATCGCATCCCCAAACTTTTAGAAACGACAGCTTAGGTTTCTTCCCAAACCATAATTCATACGGTGTCATCTCAATGGATTTCGACGGAGCCCTATTTAAAGTGAATGCGGCAGTCTCTAAAGCATAGCCCCAAAATGATAGCGGTAAATCGGTAAGAGACATCATAGATCGCACCATATCTAATAGAGTGCGATTACGACGTTCGGACACACCATTACGCTGAGGTGTTCCACGCGGCGTGAGTTGTGAAACTATTCCACATTTTCTTAAGTGTGTGCCAAATTCGTGACTCAAGTATTCTCCCCCACGATCTGATCGCAAGAACTTGATTTTCCTGTCACGTTGATTCTCAACCTCACTCTGAAATTCCTTGAACTTTTCAAAGGTCTCAGACTTGTGTTTCATTAAGTAGACATACCCATATCTACTCAAATCATCAGTGAGGGTGAGAACATAATGATAGCCACCGCGAGCCTCAACACTCATTGGACCGCACACATCAGTATGTATGATTTCCAATAAGTTGGTTGCTCGCTCCATTGTTCCTGAGAACGGAGTCTTGGTCATTTTACCCATGAGGCATGGTTCGCACGTGTCAAATGATTCGTAATCAAGAGACTCTAAAAGTCCATCTGCATGGAGCTTCTTCATGCGTTTGACACCTATGTGACCAAGGCGGCAGTGCCACAAGTATGTGGGACTATCATTATCAACCTTACATCTTTTGGTATTCACACTATGAATATGTGTAGCATTACGCTCGAGATTCATTAAGAATAAACCATTCACCATCGGAGCATGACCATAAAACATATCTCTCATATAAATGGTACAACCATTATTCTCGGATTTAAATGAGTAGCCATCTCGTATTAAACGAGATCCTGATACAATGTTCATGCTCAAAGCTGGCACCAAATAAAAATAATTGAGGTTTAAAACTAATCCTGTAGGTAAATGTAGAGGTAGCGTGCCGACGGCGATCACATCGACCTTGGAACCATTCCCGACGCGCATCGTCACCTCGTCCTTCGCCAGTCTCCGCTTATTCCGCAGCTCCTGCTTTGAGTTACAAATGTGAGCAACCGCACCGGTATCAAATACCCAGGAGCTACTACGAGTACTGGTAAGGTACACATCAATTACATGTATATCACATATACCTTTTGTGATGCCGGCCTTCTTGTCCGCTAAGTATTTGGGGCAGTTCCGCTTCCAGTGACCACTTCCCTTGCAATAAAAGCACTCAGTCTCGGGCTTGGGTCCATTCTTTGGCTTCTTCCCGGCAGCTTGCTTATCGGGCGCGGCAACTCCCTTGCCGTCCTTCTTGAAGTTCTTCTTACCCTTGCCTTTCTTTGAACTTAGTGGTTTTATTCACCATCAACACTTGATGTTCCTTTTTGACTTCTACCTCTGCTGATTTCAGCATTGCAAATACTTCAGGAATGGTCTTTTCCATCCCCTGCATATTGAAGTTCATCACAAAGCTCTTGTAGCTTGGTGGAAGCGACTGAAGGATCCTGTCAATGACCGCGTCATCCGGGAGATTAACTCCCAGCTGAGTCAAGCGGTTATGCAACCCAGACATTTTGAGTATGTGCTCACTGACAGAACTATTTTCCTCCATCTTACAGCTGAAGAACTTGTCGGAGACTTCATATCTCTCGACCCGGGCATGATCTTGGAAAACCATTTTCAGCTCTTCGAACATCTCATATGCTCCGTGTCGCTCAAAATGCTTTTGGAGCCCCGGTTCTAAGCTGTAAAGCATACCGCACTGAACGAGGGAGTAATCATCAGCACATGTCTGTCAAGCGTTCATAACGTCTTGGTTCTGTGGGACGGGTGCGTCACCTAGCGGTGCTTCTAGGACATAATCTTTCTTGGCAGCTATGAGGATGATCCTCAGGTTCCGGACCCAGTCCGTATAGTTGTTGCCATCGTCTTTCAGCTTGGTTTTCTCTAGGAACGCATTGAAGTTGAGGACAACGTTGGCCATTTGATCTACAAGACATATTGTAAAGATTTTAGACTAAGTTCATGATAATTAAGTTCATCTAATCAAATTATTCAATGAACTCCCACTTAGATAGACATCCCTCCAGTCATCTAAGTATAACATGATCCGAGTTGACTAGGCCGTGTCCGATCATCACGTGAGACGGACTAGTCAACATCGGTGAACATCTTCATGTTGATCGTATCTTCTATACGACTCATGCTCGACCTTTCGGTCTTCTGTGTTCCGAGGCCATGTCTGTACATGCTAGGCTCGTCAAGTCAACCTAAGTGTATTGCATGTGTAAATCTGTCTTACACCCGTTGTATGTGAACGTTGGAATCTATCACACCCGATCATCACGTGGTGCTTCGAAACAACGAACTGTCGCAACGGTGCACAGTTAGGGGGAACACTTTCTTGAAATTATTATGAGGGATCATCTTATTTACTACTGTCGTTCTAAGTAAACAAGATGCAAAAACATGATAAACATCACATGCAATCAAATAATAGTGACATGATATGGCCAATATCATATAGCTCCTTTGATCTCCATCTTGGGGCTCCATGATCATCTTGTCACCGGCATGACACCATGATCTCCATCATCATGATATCCATCATCGTGTCTTCTTGAAGTTGTCTCGTCATCTATTACTTCTACTACTATGGCTAACACTTTAGCAATAAAGTAAAGTAATTACATGACGTTTATGTTGACACGCAGGTCATAAATAAATAAAGACAACTCCTATGGCTCCTGCCGGTTGTCATACTCATCGACATGCAAGTCGTGATTCCTATTACATGAACAAGATCAATCTCATACATCACATATATCATTCATCATTCATCACAACCTTTGGCCATATCACATCACAAAACACTTGCTGTAAAAACAAGTTAGACGTCCTCTAATTGTTGTTGCAAGTTTTTATGTGGCTGCTATAGGTTTCTAGCAAGAACGTTTCTTACCTACGCCAAAACCACAACGTGAATTGCCAATTTCTATTTACCCTTCATAAGGGCCCTGTTCATCGAATCCGATCCGACTAAAGTGGGAGAGAAAGACACCCGCCAGCCACCTTATGCAACTAGTGCATGTCAATCGGTGGAACCGGTCTCACGTAAGCGTACGTGTAAGGTTGGTCCGGGCCGCTTCATCCCACAATGCCGCCGAATCAAGATAAGACTAGTAACGGCAAGCAAATTGACAATATCGACGCCCACAACTACTTTGTGTTCTACTCATGCATAGTAACTACGCATAGACCTAGCTCATGATGCCACTGTTGGGGAACGTTGCAGAAAACAAAAAAAATTCCTACGTTTCACCAAGATCAATCTATGGAGTCAACTAGCAACGAGAGGAGAGTGCATCTACATACCCTTGTAGATCGCGAGCGGAAGCGTTCAAGAGAACGGGGATGATGGAGTCGTACTCGCCGTGATCCAAATCACCGATGACCAAGTGCCGAATGGACGACACCTCCGCGTTCAACACACGTACGGAGAGGATGACGTCTCCTCCTTCTTGATCCAGCAAGGGGGAAGGAGAGGTTGATGAAGATCCAGCAGCACGACGGCGTGGTGGTGGATGCAGCAGTGATCGCAGCAGGGCTTCGCCGAGCTTCTGCGAGAGGGAGAGGTGTAGCAGGGGAGAGGGAGGCGCCAAGGCTTGAGGAACGGCTGCCCTCCCTCCCCCCCCTTTATATAGGCCCCCTAGGGGGGTGCGCCGGCCCTAGGAGATGGGATCTCCTAGGGGGGCGGCGGCCAAGGGGTGGAGTACCCCCCCCCCCCCCAAGGCAAGTGGAGGCGCCCCCTCCCCTAGGGTTCCCAACCCTAGGCGCATGGGGGGCCCAAGGGGGAGGCGCACCAGCCCACTATGGGCTGGTTCCCCTCCCCACTTCAGCCCATGGGGCCCTCCGGGATGGGTGGCCCCACCCGGTGGACACCCAGGACCCATCCGGTGGTCCCGGTACAATACCGGTGACCCCGAAACTTTCCCGATGGCCGAAACTACACTTCCTATATATAATTCTTCACCTCCGGACAATTCTGGAACTCCTCGTGACATCCAGGATCTCATCCGGGACACCGAACAACTTTCGGATTACTGCATACTCATATCTATACAACCCTAGCGTCACCGAACCTTAAGTGTGTAGACCCTACGGGTTCGGGAGACAAGCAGACATGACCGAGACGACACTCTGGTCAATAACCAACAGCGGGATCTGGATACCCATGTTAGCTCCCACATGCTCCTCGATGATCTCATCGGATGAACCACGATGTCGAGGACCTAATTAATCCCGTACTCAATTCCCTTTGTCAATCGGTACGTTACTTGCCCGAGACCCGATCGTCGGTATCCCAATACCTTGTTCAGTCTCGTTACCGGCAAGTCACTTTACTCGTACCGTAATGCATGATCCTGTGATCAACCACTTGATCACATTGAGCTCATTATGATGATGCATTACCGAGTGGGCCCAGAGATACCTCTCCGTCATACGGAGTGACAAATCCCAGTCTCGATTCGTGCCAACCCAACAGACACTTTCGGAGATACCTGTAATGTACCTTTATAGTCACCCAGTTACGTTGTGACGTTTGGCACACCCAAGGTACTCCTACGGTATCCGGGAGTTGCACAATCTCATGGTCTAAGGAAATGATACTTGACATCCAGAAAAGCTACAGCAAACGAACTACACGATCTTTGTGCTATGCTTAGGTTTGGGTCTTGTCCATCACATCATTCTCCTAATGATGTGATCCCGTTATCAATGACATCCCCATGTCCATAGCCAGGAAACCATGACTATCTGTTGATCAACGAGCTAGTCAACTAGAGGCTCACTAGGGACACATTGTGGTCTATGTATTCACACATGTATTACGATTTCCGGATAATACAATTATAGCATGAATAATAGACAATTATCATGAACAAGGAAATATAATAATCATTTTATTATTGCCTCTAGGGCATATTTCCAACAGGTCCAAGTCTCCTGGATCATGTTCGGTGAGAAAATCACGTTCCCGAAGGTTTCATTCCATTTGGACTCCGTTTGATATTCCGTTTCTTCGAAACACTAAAATAGGCAAAAAAACAGCAATTCTGGGCTGGGCCTCCGGTTAATAGGTTAGTCCCAAAAATAATATAAAAGTGGAAAATAAAGCCCAATATAGTCCAAAACAGTAGATAATATAGCATGGAGGAATCAAAAATTATAGATACGTTGGAGACGTATCAGGCATCCCCAAGCTTAATCCCTGCTCGTCCTCCAGTAGGTAAATGATAAAAAGAGAACTTTTGATGCGGAGTGCTACTTGGCATAATTTCAATGCAAATCTTCTTAATTGTGGTATGAATATTCAGATTAGGAAGATTCAAGACAAAAGTTCATATTGATATAGAGAATAATAATACTTCAAGAAACCAACAAAGCAATTATGTTTTCTCAAAGTAACATGGCCAAAGAAAGTTTATCCCTACAAAATCATATAGTTTAGTCATGCTCCATTTTCGTCACACAAGAATGCTCTCATCATGCACAACCCTGATGACAAGCCAAGCAATTGTTCCATACCTTAATAATTTCAAACTCATAAACTTTCACGCAATACATGAGCGTGAGCCATGGATATAGCACTATGGGTGGTGGGGGTTATGTGGAGAAGACAAAAAGGAGAAAGTCTCACATCAACGAGGCTAATCAATGGGCTTGGAGATGCCCATCGATTGATGTTAATGCAAGGAGTAGGGATTGCCATGCAACGGATGCACTAGAGCTATAAATGTATGAAAGCTCAACAAAAGAAACTAAGTGGGTGTGCATCCAACTTGCTTGCTCACGACGACCTAGGGCACTTGAGGAGGCCCATTGTTGGAATATACAAGCCAAGTTCTATAATGAAAATTCCCACTAGTATATGAAAGTGATAACTCAAGAGACTCTCTATATGAAGAACATGGTGCTACTTTGAAGCACAAGTGTGGAAAAAGGAATAGTAGCATTGCCCCTTTTTATTTATTTTCTTTTTTTGGGCCTTCTTTTTTTCTTTGGCATTTCTCCTTTTTTTGGGACAATGCTCTATTGAATGATGATCATCACACTTCTATTTATTTACAACTCAATGATTACAACTCGATACTAGAACAAAGTATGACTCTATATGGATGCCTCCGGCGGTGTACTGGGATATGCGATGAATCAAGAGTGACAAGTATGAAAAAATTATGAATGGTGGCTTTGCCACAAATACTATGTCAACTACATGATCATGCTAAGAAATATGACAATGATGAATGTGTCATGATAAACTGGATGGTGGAAAGTTGCATGGCAATATATCTTGGAATGGCTATGGAAATGCCATAATAGGTAGGTATGGTGGTTGTTTTGAGGAAGATATAAGGAGGTTTTATGTGTGAAAGAGCATATCATATCACGGGGTTTGGATGCACTGGCGAAGTTTGCAGCAACTCTCGATGTGAGAAAGGGCAATGCATGGTACCATAGAGGCTAGCAATGATGGAAGGGTGAGAGTGCGTATAATCCGTGGACTCAACATTAGTCATAAAGAACTCATATACTTATTGCAAAAATCTACACGACATCAAAAACCAAAGTATTACGCGCATGCTCCTAGGGGGGTAGATTGGTAGGAAAAGACCATCGCTCGTCCCCGACCGCCACTCATAAGGAGGACAATCAAATAACACCTCATGTTTCAAATTTGTTACATAACGTTTACCATACGTGCATGCTACGGGACTTGCAAACTTCAACACAAGCACTTCTCAAATTCACAACTACTCAAATAGCATGACTTTGATATTATTACCTCCATATCTCAAAACAATTATCAAGCATCCAACTTTTCTTAGTATTCAACACACTCAAAAGAAAGTTACACAAATCTTGAATACCAAGCATGTTATTATTAAGCAAATTACCATGCTATTAAGACTCTCAAAATAATTTAAGTGAAGCATGAGAGATCAATAGTTTCTTTAAAACAAATCCACCACCGTGCTCTAAAAGATCTAAGTGAAGCACATAGAGCAAAATTATAACGCTCAAAAGATATAAGTGAAGCACATAGAGCAAAACTACATAGCTCAAAAGATATAAGTGAAGCACATAGAGTATTCTATCAAATTTTAATTCATGTATGGCTCTCTCAAAAGGTGTGTACAGCAAGGATGATTGTGGCATACTAAAACACAAAGACACAAATAATACAAGACGCTCCAAGCAAAACACATATCATGTTGGTGAATAAAAATATAGCTCCAAGTAAATTACCGATGGAAGTGGACGAAAGAGGGGATGCCTTCCGGGGCATCCCCAAGCTTTGACTTTTTGGTGTCCTTGTATTATCTTGGGGGTTCCATGGGCATCCCCAAGCTTAGGCTCTTGTCACTCCTTGTTCCATAATCCATCACAAGAATTCACCCAAAACTTGAAAACTTCACAACACAAAACTTAAAGTAGAAAACTTGTGAGCTCCGTTAGCGAAAGAAAACAAAAAACCACTTCAAGGTACTATAATGAACTCATTATTTACTTATATTGGTGTTAAACCTACTGTATTCCAACTTATCTATGGATTATAAACTATTTTACTAACCATAGATTCATCAAAATAAGCAAACAACACACAAAAAACAGAATCTGTCAAAAATAGAATAGTCTGTAGTAATCTGTAGCTAGCGCAAGATCTGGAACCCCCAAAAATTCTAAAATAAATTTCTGGACGTGAGTAATTTATCTATTAATCATCTTAAAAAAGAATTAACTAAATATCACTCTTCAAATAAAAATTACAGCAGTTCTCGTGAGCGCTAAAGTTTCTGTTTTTACAGCAAGTTCAACAAGACTTTCCCCAAGTCTTCCCAACGGTTCTACTTGGCACAAACACTAATTAAACACAAAAACACAACCAAAACAGAGGCTAAATAATTTATTTATTACTAAACAGGAGCTAAAAGCAAGGAATAAAAATAAAATTGGGTTGCCTCCCAACAAGCGCTATCGTTTAACGCCCCTAGCTAGGCATAAAAGCGAGGATAGATCTAGGTATTGCCATCTTTGGTAGGCAATCCATAAGTGGCTCTCATGATAGTTTCATATGGAAATTTTATTTTCTTTCTTGGAAAGTGTCCCATGCCCTTTTTTAATGTAAATTGAAATCTAATATTCCCTTCCTTCATATCAATAATCGCACCAACCGTTCTAAGGAAAGGTCTACCAAGAATAATAGGGCAAGAAGGATTGCAATCTATATCAAGAACAATGAAATCTATGGGCACATAATTCCTATTTGCAACAATAAGAACATCATTAATCCTTCCCATAGGTTTCTTAATAGTAGAATCCGCAAGATGCAAGTTTAGAGAGCAATCATCAAAATTACGGAAATCTAGCAAATCACACAAAGTCTTGGGAATAGTAGAGACACTAGCACCCAAATCACACAAAGCATAAAACTCATGATCTTTAATTTTAATTTTAATAGTTGGTTCCCAGTCATCATAGAGTTTTCTAGGGATAGAAACTTTCAGCTCAAGTTTTTCTTCATAAGATTGCATCAAGGCATCAACAATATGTTCGGTGAAGGCTTTATGTTGACTATAAGCATGTGGAGAATTTAGCACGGATTGCAACAAGGAAATACAATCAATTAAAGAGAAACTTTCATAATTAAATTCCTTGAAATCCAATATAGTGGGTTTAGCAACATCTAGATTTTTATTTCTTTCAATACCACTTTCATTAATTTCATCATAAAGATTTAAATACTCCGAGTTTTTAGAACGCCTCCTAGGTAAAGGAAGATCATATTCAGTTTCATCAAGATTCATATTGCAAAACAAAGATTTAATAGGAGACACATCAATAACTTTTAGATCTTCATCTTGATTTTCATAGGAATTGGAAGAACACGCTTTAATAAAGGCATCTTTGGAAGCACGCATCCTAGCGGTTCTTTCCTTGCACTCATCAATGGAAATTCTCATGGCTTTGAGAGACTCATTGATATCATGCTTAGGAGGAATAGATCTAAGCTTTAAAGAATCAACCTCAAGAGAAATTATATCAACGTTCCTAGCCAAATCATCAACTTTAAG
Source organism: Triticum urartu (assembly GCF_056163025.1). NCBI lineage: Eukaryota > Viridiplantae > Streptophyta > Magnoliopsida > Poales > Poaceae > Triticum > Triticum urartu. The sequence continues at coordinate 143,558,571 of NC_141874.1, read as the reverse complement.
CAATTTCTCTTCAAGCAAAGCATTAAAATTCTTTTGTGAATTCATAAACTCTTTAACACTATTCTCAAATTCAGAGGGCATCTTATTATAATTTCCATAAGAGTTGTTGTAGGAATTCCCATAATTATAAGAAGGATTACTAGGATATGGCCTAGGATTAAAATTCCCTCTATAAACGTTGTTACCAAAATTATTCCTACAAACAAAATTCACATCCATAGATTCATTGTTATTCTCAATCAAAGTAGACAAAGGCATATCATTAGGATCAGAAGAAACACTCTTAGTAACAAATAATTTCATAAGTTCATCCATCTTTCCACTCAAAACATTGATTTCTTCTATCGCATGCACTTTTTTATTAGAAGATCTTTCAGTATGCCATTGAGAATAATTAACCATAATATTATCTAGGAGTTTAGTAGCATCTCCTAAAGTGATTTCCATAAAAGTGCCTCCCGCGGCCGAATCTAAAAGATTTCTAGAAGCAAAATTCAATCCGGCATAACTTTTGTATAATCATCCACAAATTCAAACCATGCGTAGGGCAATTACGTATCATTAATTTCATTCTCTCCCAAGCTTGTGCAACATGTTCATGATCAAGTTGCTTAAAGTTCATAATATCGTTTCTAAGAGAGATGATCTTAGCGGGAGGGAAATACTTAGAGATAAAACCATCTTTGCACTTGTTCCAAGAATCAATACTATTTTTAGGCAAAGATGAAAACCAAGCTTTAGCACGATCTCTAAGCGAAAAAGGAAATAGCTTCAATTTAACGACATCATTATCGACATATTTTTTCTTTTGCATATCACATAAATCAACGAAGCTATTCAGATGAGTAGCGGCATCTTCACTAGGAAGGCCGGCGAATTGATCTTTCATAACACGATTCAACAAAGCAGTATTGATTTCACAAGATTCAATATTGGCAAGAGGAGCAATCGGAGTGCTAAGGAAATCATTATTATTGGTATTGGTGAAGTCACACAATTTAGTAGTATCTTGAGTCATCGCGACAAACAAGCAATCCAACACACGAGCAAAGAAAAAGGCAAGCGGAAAAGAGAGGGAGGATAGACAGAGAGAGGGCGAATAAAACGGCAAGGGTGAAGTGGGGGAGAGGAAAACGAGAGGCAAATGGCAAATAATGTAATGCGAGAGATAGGGATTGTGATGGGTACTTGGTATGTTGACTTTTTGCGTAGACTCCCCGGCAACGGCGCCAGAAATCCTTCTTGGTACCTCTTGAGCTTGCGTTAGATTTCCCCGAAGAGGAAGGGATGATGCAGCAGAGTAGCATAAGTATTTCCCTCAGTTTTTGAGAACCAAGGTATCAATCCAGTAGGAGGCCACGCTCAAGTCCCTCGTACTTGCACAAAACGATAGGTACTCGCAACCAACGCGATTAGGGGTTGTCAATCCCTTCACGGTCACTTACGAGAGTGAGATCTGATAGATATAATATTTTTGGTATTTTTGATATAAAGATGCAAAGTGAAAAGTAAAGGCAAAGTAAAAAAGCAAAGCAAGATTAAAGTGATGGAGATTGATATGATGAGAATAGACCCGGGGGCCATAGGTTTCACTAGTGGCTTCTTTCAAGAGCATAAGTATTCTACGGTGGGTGAACAAATTACTGTTGAGCAATTGACAGAATTGAGCATATTTATGAGAATATCTAGGCATGATCATGTATATAGGCATCACGTCCGTGACAAGTAGACCGAAACGATTCTGCATCCACCACTATTACTCCACTCATCGACCGCTATCCAGCATGCATCTAGAGTATTAAGTTAAAAATAGAGTAACGCCTTAAGCAAGATGACATGATGTAGAGAGATAAATTCATGCAATATGAAATAAACCCCATCTTGTTATCCTCGATGGCAACGATCAATATGTGCCTTGCTGCCCCTTCTGTCACTAGGAAAGGACACCGCAAGATCGAACCCAAAGCTAAGCACTTCTCCCATGGCAAGAACTACCAATCTAGTTGGCCAAACCAAACGGATAATTCGAAGAGACTTGCAAAGATAACCAATCATACATAAAATAATTCAGAGAAGATTCAAATATTATTCATAGATAGACTTGATCATAAACCCACAATTCATCGGTCTGAACAAACACACCGCAAAAAGAAGATTACATCTAATAGATCTCCACAAGAGAGGGGGAGAACTTTGTATTGAGATCCAAAAAGAGAGAAGAAGCCATCTAGCTACTAACTATGGACCCGAAGGTCTGAGGTAAACTACTCACACTTCATCGGAGGGGCTATGATGATGTAGAAGCCCTCCGTGATGACGGCCCTCTCCGGCGGAGCTCCGGAACAGGCCCCAAGATGGGATCTCGTGGATATAGAAATTTGCGGCGGTGGAATTAGGTTTTTGGCTCCCCGTCTGAACGTTTGGGGGTATGTAGGTATATATAGGAGGAAGGAGTACGTCGGTGGAGCTCCGAGGGGCCCATGAGGCAGGGGGCGCGCCCTAGAGGGGCGCGCCCCCCACCCTCGTGACCGCCTCTCTGATGCCTTGGCGTAGGGTCCAAGTCTCCTGGAACACGTTCGGTGAGAAAATCACGTTCCTGAAGGTTTCATTCCGTTTGGACTCCGTTTGATATTCCGTTTCTTCGAAACACTGAAATAGGCAAAAAAACAGCAATTCTGGGCTGGGCCTCCGGTTAATAGGTTAGTCCCAAAAATAATATAAAAGTGGAAAATAAAGCCCAATATAGTCCAAAACAGTAGATAATATAGCATGGAGCAATCAAAAATTATAGATACGTTGGAGACGTATCACCCCCTAATCCAGGACTCCCTCAACGGCTGAATCTTAAAATGAAAGAAGTGGTAAGAAAGGAAGTACTAAAGCTCCTTGAGGCAGGTATAATCTGTTTCGTTGCTGATAGTTAGTGGGTAAGTCCTGTCCATTGTGTCCATAAGGAGGGAGGTATTACCGTCGTTCCTAATGATAAAGATGAATTGACCCCTCAAAGAATTATTACAGGTTATAGGATGGTAATTGATTTCCGCAAATTAAATAAGGCTACTAAAAAGGATCATTACCCCTTACCTTTTATCGATCAAATGCTAGAAAGACTATCCAAACATACACATTTTTGCTTTCTAGATGGTTATTCTGGTTTCTCTCAAATACCTGTGTCAGCCAAAGATCAATCAAAGACTGCTTTTACTTGCCCTTTTGGTACTTTTTCTTATAGATGTATGCCTTTTGGTCTATGTAATGCACCTGCTACCTTTCAAAGATGCATGATGGCTATATTCTCTGACTTTTGTGAAAATATTTGTGAGGTTTTCATGGACGATTTCTCCGTCTATGGATCTTCTTTTGATGATTGCTTGAGCAACCTTGATCGAGTTTTGCAGAGATGTGAAGAAACTAATCTTGTCTTGAATTGGGAACAGTGACACTTTATGGTTAATGAAGGTATTGTCACGGGGCACAAAGTTTTTGAAAGAGGTATTGAGGTTGATAAAGCCAAGGTTGATGCTATTGAGAATATGCCATGTCCCAAGGACATCAAAGGTATAAGAAGTTTCCTTGGTCATGCCGGATTTTATAGGAGGTTCATTAAGGACTTATCAAAAATTTCTCGGCCTCTGACTAATTTATTACAAAAAGATATACCATTTGTCTTTGTTGATGATTGTGTAGAAGCATTTGAAATACTTAAGCATTGATCTCTGCACCTATTGTTCAGCCACCTGATTGGAATTTACCTTTTGAAATTAGTGTGATGCTAGTGATTATGTTGTAGGTGTTGTTCTAGGGCAAAGAGTTGATAAGAAATTAAATGTTATTCAATATACTAGTAAAACCCTAGACAATGCTCAAAGAAATTATGCTACTACTGAAAAAGAATTCTTAGCAGTTGTATTTGCTTGTGATAATTTCAGACCTTATATTGTTGATTCTAAAGTAACTATTCACACTGATCATGCTGCTATTAAATATCTCATGGAAAAGAAAGATGCTAAACCTAGACTTATTAGATGGGTTCTCTTGCTACAAGAATTTGATTTACATATTGTTGATAGAAAGGGAGCTGAGAACCTCGTTGCAGACAACTTGTCTAGGTTAGAAAATGTGCTTGATGACCCACTTCCTATTGATGATAGCTTTCCTGATGAGCAATTAAATGTCATAAATCCTTCCCATACTACTCCATGGTATGCTGATTATGCCAATTACGTTGTTGCTAAGTTTATACCACCTAGTTTCACATACCAACAAAAGAAAAAGTTCTTCTATGATTTGAGGCATTACTTTTGGGATGACCCACATCTTTATTAAGAAGGAGTAGATGGTGTTATTAGACGTTGTGTACCTGAGCATGAACATGAACAGATCCTACGCAAGTGTCACTCCGAAGCTTATGGAGGACACCATGCTGGAGATAGAACTGCACATAAGGTATTGCAATCTGGTTTCTATTGGCCTACTCTCTTCAAGGATGCCCGTAAGTTTGTCTTATCTTGTGATGAATGTCAAAGAATTGGTAATATTAGTAGACGTCAAGAAATTCCTATGAACTATTCACTCGTTATTGAACCATTTGATGTTTGGGGCTTTGACTATATGGGACCTTTTCCTTCCTCTAATGGATATACACATATTTTAGTTGCTGTTGATTACGTTACTAAGTGGGTAGAAGCTATTCCAACTAGTAGTGCTGATCATAACACTTCTATTAAAATGCTTAAGAAGTTATTTTTCCAAGATTTGGAGTCCCTAGATATTTAATGACTAATGGTGGTTCACATTTTACTCATGGTGCTTTCCGTAAAATGCTTGCTAAATATGATGTTAATCATAGAATTGCATCACCTTATCACCCACAGTCTAGTGGTCAAGTAGAATTGAGTAATAGAGAACTCAAATTAATTTTGCAAAAGACTGTTAATAGATCTAGAAAGAATTGGTCCAAGAAACTTGATGATGCATTATGGGCCTATAGAACTGCATATAAAAATCCTATGGGTATGTCTCCGTATAAAATGGTTTATGGAAAAGCATGTCACTTACCTCTCGAACTAGAACACAAGGCATATTGGGCTATTAAAGAGCTCAATTATGATTTTAAACTTGCCAGTGAGAAGAGGATATTTGATATTAGCTCACTTGATGAATGGAGAACCCAAGCCTATGAAAATGCCAAGTTGTTTAAGAAAAGGTTAAAAGATGGCATGACAAAAGAATACAAAAGCGTGAGTTTAATGTACGTGATTATGTATTGCTATACAACTCTCGTTTAAGATTTTTTGCAGGAAAACTTCTCTCTAAATGGGAAGGTCCTTACGTTATCGAGGAGGTATATCGTTCCGGTGCCATAAAAATCAACAATTTCGAAGGCACAAATCCGAAGGTGGTGAACGGTCAAAGAATCAAACATTATATCTCAGGTAATCCCATAAATGTTGAAACCAATGTTATTGAAACCGTAACCCCAGAGGAATACATAAGGGACACTTGCCGGAACGTTTCAGACTCCGAAAAGGAATAGGTATGTGGTACGGTAAGTAAACCGACTCCAGAAGAGTTTTTAAGGCAATATTTCTCCGTTTTGGAATATTTAGAAAAATAGAAAAATAAGAAGCAGTCAGGAAAGGACACGAGGGCTCCACGAGGGTGGAGGGCGCGCCCCCTACCTCGTGGGCACCTCGTGCGCTCTCCGGACTCCGTTTTCTTACACGACACGTATTTTGGTCGGTAAAAATTCATTATATAATCTCCTGGGGGTTTTGACTCCCGTATCACGCAAAAATCTCCTGTCTTTGTTTCGAGCTGTTTTCTGCCAGGGTTGTCAAGGCCAAGCACTATGTCGTCTCCCTCCTCCTCCAACCATGAGGGCAACGATGCTTGGCTAATGAAGATAGAGCTGAAGAGATAAGAACACATGGAGATCAACAAGGATGAAGGGATCAAGAAGGCCATGGAGGACCAAGTTCCGGCAACAGAAGACACCCTTCAACTTGATCACAATCTTCTTACCCCAACAGAGATCGAAGCTTTCAAGATGATTGAGTTAGCTCGTATACAAAATAAGTATCTCACACGTGAAAATATTTTGTTGAAGGAGCATATCATCGCACTCAAGGGCATTATCCGCAAGTTAGAAGACCTCCTACGCTCGATGTGCGACTATCCATCATCAACAACCCCACATTCTTCACCAAAAAAGGAGACATAATCACATGGGTATGGGCACTCCCTTTGGCAACTGCCAAGCTTGGGGGAGTGCCCCGATATCGTATCACCATCACTTTTATCTTTACCATTTTTCTTAGTTCAATCCTTTTGGTATTATCTTGATCTAGTAGAATAAAGTTTATGGCATGATATAGTTTTGAGTTTTGCTTTATAATTCTTCTATGTAATCGAGTCCGTGAGCTATATAATAAAGATTAGTGTTGAGTCAAGGGCTTGATTCTTTTGCCATGATCCTAAGTGAATAAAATAAAAAGAGAAAGAAATAAAAAGAAACAAAGAGATCATGTGAGTCTTATGGAGAGTAATGAGCTCACATAGAAAAAGTATGATGAATAAAAGTTGTGGAGAGTTGACAAGCATAGTTTTGGTCATCGTTGCAATTAATAGGAAGTAATAAAGAAAGAGAGGTCTACACATATAGATATACTATCTTGGACATCCTTTATGATTGTGAGCACTCATTAAAATATGACATGCTAAAGAGTTGACGTTGGACAAGGAAGACAACGTAATGGGTTATGTTTTCTTACATCTGAGATAAATTATATTGTCATGGATCATTCAACATGGTTGAGCTTGCCTTTTCCTCTCATGCTAGCCAAATTCATTGCACCAAGTAGAGATACTACTTGTGCTTCCAAATACCCTTAAACCAGTTTTGCCATGAGAGTCCACCATACCTACCTATGGATTGAGTAAGATCCTCCAAGTAAGTTGTCATCGGTGCAAGCAATAAAAATTGCTCTCTAAATATGTATGACTTGTTAGTGTGGGAGAAATAAGCTTTATACGATCGTGTGATATGGAAGAAATAAAAGCGACAGACTGCATAATAAAGGTCCATGTTACAAGTGGCAATATAAAGTGACGTTCTTTCGCATTAAGATTTTGTGCATCCAACTATAAAAGTGCATGACAACGCATTGGGAAGTAATAAGTAGATGATGGGTTGCTAGAGTGACAGAAGCATAAACCCTAGTTTATGTGTTGCTTCATAAGGGGCTGATTTGGATCCATATGTTTCATGCTATGGTTAGGTTTACCTTAATACTTTTGTTGTAGTTGCAGATGCTTGCAATAGAGGTTAATCATAAGTGGGATGCTTGTCCAAGTAAGGACAGTACCCAAGCACCGGTCCACCCACATACCAAATTATCAAAGTACCGAACGCGAATCATATGAGCGTGATGAAAACTAGCTTGATGATATTCCCATGTGTCCTCGGGAGCGCTTTTCTCTATATAAGAGTTTGTCCAGGCTTGTCTTTTGCTACAAAAAGGATTGGGCCACCTTGCTGCACTTTATTTACTTTTGTTACTTGTTGCTCGTTACAAATTATCCTATCACAAAACTATTTGTTACCACTTGTTTCAGTACTTGCAGAGAATACCTTGCTGGAAACCGCTTATCATTTCCTTTTGCTCCTCGTTGGGTTCAACACTCTTACTTATCAAAAGGACTACATAGATCCCCTATACTTGTGGGTCATCATGGTGGGGTCGATTTATTCACATCAATCTTCTCGACTATATGACTTCAACAAATATAGCTCGTTCTTCTCTACAACGCAGATATGCTTCGGTGACATTCCTCGAACTCGGCACCGGAGACAACATTCTCTTTGGTTGTGTATGGACTTTTTCTCTCTGTATGCACCAGCAAAAAAATCAGTTCGTACATGTTTCTGTCAACAATCTTCAAAACACAAGGTAGGCAAATATTGCACCAACACCTTTGTTCACTTTGCTATCCTTCTTATCTGCCAAGTACTTGGGGTAGTTCCGCTTTCAGTGACCATTTCCCTTGCAGTAGAAACACTCAGTTTCTGGATTGGGTCTAGCTTTGGGCTTCTTCATGGGAGCGACAACTTGCTTGCCAGTCTTCTTGAAGTTCCCTTTCTTTTGCTTGCCCTTTTTCTTAAAACTGGTGGTCTTGTTAACCATCAACACTTGATGCTCTTTCTTGATTTTTACCTCCGCCGATTTCAGCATCGCGAAGAGCTCGGGAATCATTTTTTTCGCCCCTTGCATATTATAGTTCATCACGAAGCCTTTGTAGCTTGGTGGCAGTGACTAAAGAACTCTATCAATAACACTCTCAACTAGAAGATCAATTCCCAGCTGAGTCAAGTGGTTGTGGTACCCAGACATTCTAAGTATGTGTTCACTAACATAACCGTTCTCCTCCATCTTACAACTAAAGAACGTGTTGGAGAATTCATATCTCTCAACCCGGGCATTAGCTTGAAATATCAACTTCAGCGCTTGGAACATCTCATATGCTCTGTGGCGTTCAAAACGCTTTTGAAGTCCCGGTTCCAAGTCATAAAGCATGGCACACTGAACTATCGAGTAGTCATCAGATCGATCCTGCCAGACATTCATAATGTTGCATCAGCTCCTGCAGTAGGTCAGTCACCTAGTGGTGCATCAAGGACATAATTCTTTTGTGGAGCAATGAGGATAATCCTCAAGTTAAGGACCCAGTCCGTGTAGTTTCTACCATCATCTTTCAACTTAGCTTTCTTTAGAAACACATTAAAATTCAAGGGAACGGTAGCATGGGCCATTGGTCTACAACATAGATTTGCAAAGACTATTAGGACTAAGTTCATGTTAAATTTTAGTTCAAATAATCAAACTACTAATGAATTCCCACTTAAATCAACATCCCTCAAGTTGTCTAAGTGATACATGATCCAAATCAACTAACCTATGTCCGATCATCACGTGAGATGGGGTTGTCTTCAATGGTGAACATCTCCATGTTTATCATATCTACTATATGACTCATGTTTGAACTTTCGGTCTCCAGTGTTCTGAGACCATGTCTGTACATGCTAGGCTCTTCAATTTTAACCCAATTGTCTTGCATGTGCAAAACTGGCTTACACCCATTGTATGTGAATGTAGAATCTATCAAAACCGATCATCACGAGGTGCTTCGAAACGACAAACTTTAACAACGGTGCATACCCGGGGAGAACACTTTTATCTTGAAATTAAGTGAAGGGATCATCTTATAATGCTACCATCATTAAGCAAAATAAGATGCATGAAGGATAAACATCACATGCAATTAAAATATGTGACATCATATGACCGTCATCATCTTGTGCTTTTGATCTCCACCTCCAAAGCCATGGCATGATCTCCATTGTCACCGATGCGACACCTTGATCTCTGTCGTTGTGTCGGGGTCGTCTCGCCAACTATTGCTTCTACAACTATTGGTAACGCATAGCAATAAAGTAAAGCAATTACATGGTGCTAAGTGATTGACACGCATGTCATACAATAATTAAAGACAACCCTAAGGCTCCTACCGGTTGTCGTACTCATGGACATGCAATTCGTGAACTTATTACAAAACATGATCATCTCATACATCAACATATATCATATCACGTCTTGACCATATCACATCACAACATGCCCTGCAAAAACAAGTTAGATGTCCTCTACTTTGTTGTTGCAAGTTTTACGTGACTGCTACAGGCAACTAGCAAGAACCGATCTTACCTACACAAAACCACAATGGTGATTATCAAGTTGCTATTTAACCTTCTGCAAGGACCGCCGTAGTCAAATTAGATTCAACTAAAGTGGGAGAAACAAACACCCGCTAACCACCTTTATGCAAAACAAGTTGCATGTCAGTCAGTGGAACCGGTGTCATGTATGGTTGGTCCGAGCCGCTTCATCCCACAATACCTCTGAATCAAAATAAGACATTGGTGGTAAGCAATATGAACATCATCGCCCACAACTCCTTTGTGTTCTACTCATGCATATCATCTGCGCATAGACCTAGCTCATGATGCCACTCTTGGGGAACGCTGCATGGAAAAACAAAAAAAATTCTATGCACACACATGATCTATCCATGGAGATGCATAGCTATGAGAGGGGGAGAGCATCTACATACCCTTGTAGATCGCTAAGCGGAAGCATTTATCAACGCGGTTGATGTAGTCGTACACCTTCACGATCTGTTCCGATCAAGCACCGAACGTATGGCACCTCCGCGCTCAGCACACGCTCGGCTCGATGACGTCATCGCCTTCTTGATCCAGCAAGAGGGGCGAAGTAGTAGATGAGTTCCGGCAGCACAACGGTGTGTGAAACTATTTCCGCAGGGCTTCGCCAAGCACAACGGTTTTAGAGCGGATGATGAACTAGAGGGAGGAGATTAGAATCACATTGGGCTTCTAATTATGAGGATTAGTGGTAGGTAGGGCTAGCTCTAATTAGTCAACAAGGACCAATTAGAGGAGGCTCCCAAACTTGTGTTCTAGGGGCTAGCCCTCCTCCTCTATTTACATGTTGAGCCTTGGGGTCGTTACTTGGGGAGCGGGCCTCCCCAAAGTTGGTTTGGAACGCCAGGAAGAGTCCTTCTCAGATTCCAGCACCAGACGCCACGGTCCTCGGTGTTTGGCCCAAGGCCAGACGCCAGGGTCCCTGGCGTCTGGTGCCCAACCTCCACAAAACTTCCTTTTGCACTAACCTAAAGCCATGTGGGCCTTAACCCTTGGCCCAACCAAAGTGTTCTTGCACCAGAACATTTCTAGAAACATTCAAAACCCTTCCGGTGAATTCCGGAACCCTTCCAGAGACCAAACACTATCATCCTATATATCAATCTTTACCTCTGGACCATTCGGGAGCTCCTATTCATGTACGTATTCTCATTTGGGAGTCCAATCAACATTCAGTCACCAACATGTTGGGTATCGTAGCAGAATTTTAAAATTTTCTACGCATCACCAAGATCAATCTATGGAGTCATCTAGCAACGAGGGGAGAGGAGTGCATCTACATACCCTTGTAGATCGCGAGCAGAAGCGTTCAAGAGAACGGGGTTGATGGAGTCGTACTCGTCGTGATCCAAATCACCGATGATCCTAGCGCCGAACGGACAGCACCTCCGCGTTCAACACACGTACGGACCGAGGACGTCTCCCGCACCTTGATCCAGCAAGGAGGAGGGAGAGGTTGAGGAAGAGGGCTCCAACAGCAGCACGACGGCGTGGTGGTGGAGCAACAGTACTCCGGCAGGGCTTCGCCAAGCTCTTGCGGAGGAGGAGAGGTGTTGGGGAGGGGAGGGTCTGCGCCTTGGATGGTGTATGCAGCCCTCCCCTTGCCCCTCTATATATAGGGGAAGGAGGAAGGGGGTCGGCCCCCTCTAGATGAGATCTAGAGGGGGGGGGCGGCCAAGGGGAGGGGGCTTGCCCCCCAAGCAAGGGGGGCGCCCCCTTTAGGGTTTCCCCCCCCCCCCCAACCCAAGGCGCATGGGACCAAGGGGGGATGCGCCCAGCCCATGTAGGGCTGGTTCCCTTTCCACTACAGCCCATTAGGCTCTCTGAGAGAGGTGGCCCCTCCCGGTGGCCCGGGTACAATACCGATATGCCCCCGAACCTTTCTAGTGACTGTATGACAACTTCCTACATATAAATCTTCACCTCCAGACCATTCCGGAACTCCTTGTGACGTCCGGGATCTCATCCGGGACTCCGAACAACATTCGGTAATCACATACAAGTCTTCCTAATAATCCTAGCGTCATCGAACCTTAAGTGTGTAGACCCTACGGGTTCGGGAACCATGCAGACATGACCGAGACAACTCTCCGGCCAATACCCAACAGCGGGATCTAGATACCCATGTTGGCTCCCACATGTTCCACGATGATCTCATCGGATGAACCACAATGTCGAGGATTCAAGCAATCCCGTATACAGTTCCCTTTTTCAATCAGTACGTTACTTGCCCGAGATTCGATCGTCGGTATCCCAATACCTCGTTCAATCTCGTTACCGGCAAGTCACTTTACTCGTTCCGTAATGCATGATCCCGTGACCAACTACTTAGTCACACTGAGCTCATTATGATGATGCATTACCGAGTGGGCCCAGAGATACCTCTCCGTCATACGCAGTGACAAATCCTAGTCTCGATTCATGCCAACCCAACAGACACTTTCGGAGATACCTGTAGTGTACCTTTGTAGCCACCCAGTTACGTTGTGACGTTTGGTACACCCAAAGCACTCCTACGGTATCTGGGAGTTGCACAATCTCATTGTCTAAGGAAATGATACTTGACACTTAGAAAAGCTCTAGCAGACGAACTACACGATCTTGTGCTATGCTTAGGATTGGGTCTTGTCCATCACATCATTCTCCTAATGATGTGATCCCGTTATCAATGACATCCAATGTCCATGGTCAGGAAACCGTAACCATCTATTGATCAATGAGCTAGTCAAGTAGAGGCTTACTAGGGACATGTTGTGGTCTATGTATTCACACATGTATTACGATTTCCAGATAACACAATTATAGCATCAACAATAGACAATTATCATGAACAAGGATATATAATAATAACCATTTTATTATTGCCTCTAGGGCATATTTCCAACAGTCTCCCACTTGCACTAGAGTCAATAATCTAGTTACATTGTGGTGAATCGAACACCCATAGAGTTTTGGTGTTGATCATGTTTTGCTCGAGGAAGAGGTTTAGTCAACGGATCTGCGACATTTAGGTCCGTATGCACTTTACAAATATCTATGTCTCCATTTTGAACATTTTCACGAATGGAGTTGAAGCGACGCTTGATATGCCTGCTCTTCCTGTGAAACCTGGGCTCCTTGGCAAGGGCAATAGCTCCAGTGTTGTCACAGAAGAGAGTCATTGGGCCCGACACATTGGGAATAACTCCTAGGTCGGTAATGAACTCCTTCACCCAGATTGCTTCTTGTGCTGCCTCCGAGGCTGCCATGTACTCCGCTTCACATGTAGATCCCGCCACGATGCTTTGCTTACAACTGCACCAGCTGACTGCCCCACCATTCAAGATATACACGTATCCGGTTTGTGACTTAGAGTCATCCAGATCTGTGTCGAAGCTAGCATCGACGTAACCCTTTACGACGAGCTCTTCGTCACCTCATAAACGAGAAACATATCCTTAGTCCTTTTCAAGTACTTCAGGATATTCTTGACCGCTGTCCAGTGTTCCATGCCGGGATTACTTTGGTACCTTCCTACCAAACTTACGGCAAGGTTTACATCAGGTCTGGTACACAGCATGGCATACATAATAGACCCTATGACTGAGGCATAGGGGACGACACTCATATTTTCTCTATCTTCTGTCGTGGTCGGGCATTGAGCCGTGCTCAATCTCGTACCTTGCAACACAGGCAAGAACCCCTTCTTGGACTGATCCATATTGAACTTCTTCAATATCTTGTCAAGGTATGTACTCTATGAAACACCAATGAGGCGTCTCGATCTATCTCTATAGATCTTGATGCCTAATATATAAGCAGCTTCTCCAAGATCCTTCATTGAAAAACACTTGTTCAAGTAGGCCTTTATGCTTTCCAAGAATTATATATCATTTCCCATCAATAGTATGTCATCCACATATAATATGAGAAATGCTACAGAGCTCCCACTCACTTTCTTGTAAACACAGGCTTCTCCATAAGTCTGCGTAAACCCAAACGCTTTGATCATCTCATCAAATCGAATGTTCCAACTCCGAGATGCTTGCACCAGCCCATAGATTGAGTGTTGGAGCTTGCACACCTTGTCAGCATTCTTAGGATCGACAAAACCTTCTGGCTGCATCATATACAATTCTTCCTTAAGGAAACCATTAAGGAATACCGTATTGACGTCCATTTGCCATATCTCATAATCATAGAATGCGGCGATTGCTAACATGATACAGACGGACTTTAGCTTCACTACGGGTGAGAAAGTCTCATCGTAGTCAACCCCTTGAACTTGTCGATAATCCTTAGCGACAAGTTGAGCCTTATAGATGGTCACATTACCATCCGCGTCTGTCTTCTTTTTAAAGATCCATTTATTTTCTATGGCTCGCCGATCATCGGGCAAGTCAGCCAAAGTCCATACTTCATTTTCATACATGGATCCTATCTCGGATTTCATGGCTTCCAGCCATTTGTCGGAATCTGGGCCCGCCATCGCTTCTTCATAGTTCGAAGGTTCACCATTGTCCAACAACATGATTTCCAGGACAGGGTTGCCGTACCACTCTGGTGCGGAACGTGTCCTTGTGGACCTACGAAGTTCAGTAGCAACTTGATCTGAAGTTTCATGATCATCATCATTAACTTCCTCTCTAGTCGGTGCAGGCACCTCAGGAACATTTTCCTGAGCTGCGCCACTCTCCGGTTCAAGAGGCAATACTTCATCAAGTTCTACTTTCCTCCTACTTACTTCTTTCGAGAGAAACTCTTTCTCTAGAAAGGATCCATTCTTGGCAACAAAGATCTTGCCTTCGGATCTGAGGTAGAAGGTATACCCAATAGTTTCTTTAGGGTATCCTATGAAGGCGCATTTTTCCGACTTAGGCTCAAGCTTTTCAGGTTGAAGTTTCTTCACATAAGCATCACATCCCCAAACTTTTAGAAACGACAGCTTAGGTTTCTTCCCAAACCATAATTCATACGGTGTCGTCTCAACGAATTTTGACGGAGCCCTATTTAAAGTGAATGTGGCAGTCTCTAAAGCATAGCCCCAAAATGACAGCGGTAGATCAGTAAGAGACATCATAGATCACACCATATCCAATAGAGTGCGATTACGACGTTCGGACACACCATTACGTTGAGGTGTTCCAGGCGACGTGAGTTGTGAAACTATTCCACATTTCCTTAAGTGCATACCAAATTCGTGACTCAAATATTCTCCCCCATGATCTGATCGTAAGAACTTGATTTTCCTGTCACGTTGATTCTCAACCTCACTCTAAAATTCTTTGAACTTTTCAAAGGTCTCAGACTTGTGTTTCATTAAGTTGACATATCCATATCTACTCAAGTCATCAGTGAAGGTGAGAACATAACGATAGCCACCGCGAGCCTCAACACTCATCGGACCGCATACATCAGTATGTATGATATCCAATAAGTTGGTTGCTCGCTCCATTGTTCCAGAGAACGGAGTCTTGGTCATTTTGCCCATGAGGCATGGTTCGCACGTGTCAAATGATTCATAATCAAGAGACTCCAAAAGTCCATCTGCATGGAGTTTCTTCATGCGTTTGACACCAATGTGACCAAGGAGGCAGTGCCACAAGTATGTGGGACTATCATTATCAACCTTACATCTTGATGTGAACTGGGACCCGATCTTTCGATGAGAGAGGATAACTACGATTTTGGGTGGGACTTGACCCTCACGATCCGGCTACCAACCGTACAGGAAGAACCGTACACGACTGATATCCACGGCAATCGCTGAACCAACTCCACGGCGTTATCGACCGAGCCAACGGCGCGATCGACCTATCCACAAAGGATTTTTCCTGCAAGAAAATCGAAGAACATGCAAGAAAATAATAGCCAAGCAATCTCAAAATTGCGAATATGCTAGATGGGATTAATCTCACAAGATGGGGTTCCGATAGGATGTCTTGACGATCGCACTAGCCGCTGCGAGCGAAGACAAATAAAAGTAGCAATAGCTAAACTTTTCTAAACAAAACCCGACTCTAAACCCTAATTTTAACTAGCTATTTATTAAGAGGAGCAGCCGCCTTGTGTCTTGGTTTACAGAACGGAGGACGTACGGAGTCCAACGTCTGCACGCCTCAGCCAAAATTGATGTTTCCTTCGGTTGACAAGATGTGTGGCCCCAACGTGATGTACATGGGCATCGTAGCATGCAAGGCTTTTCCTTGCACCTTCCTCACGCATGCATGTACAGGAGCACTTCCTTGGCTCGGCTGCATGTGCATGGGTGCATTTGTATGGCCCGTGTAAACTTCAAGTGCATAATCTCCCATCTTGATACTTAGTTTGCAAATGCCTTCAACAATCCTACACAAGAAATAAATTGGTGTAGTATTTTTGTCCCTGGTAATAAAATATAATATCATATAATGATCAATACAAATTACCTGAAAATTGTGTCGTGTAATATTTGTAGACGTATCTATGCCCACATCATCCTCCCTTTCTTGAAAACAAAGCCGTCCTCGGCTTTTATTTATCTGAAACACATCATAGAGCAACGCAAAAATAGATGCAACATATATAGGCCGTTCCGATGGTGTTAGGTTATGAGGGTGAAACAAATTTGTAACAACACCATTAGGAATATCATGAAAAGTTTTATCCCACACAGAGTCCATGTATGAATTATGGGGACACAAATGAACTACCTGAGCATGTGGTATGTCTAGTTCAAAAGTTGAGACAGTCAACGGAAAAATTTCAGAATTGATCGCAAGCATAGTATGCATAGCATGATCTGTTGATTTAGCTTTCCCATCATTTATTATTTCATCGGGGGTCATTGGAAGCAAGTTAATGGTTTTCCCTTCAAACACGAGAGTATATGAATTTGTTCTACCATGATGGATAACACTATTATCATATTGCCAAGGTCGACCTAACAATAAAGAACATGCTTGCATAGGTACAACATCGCAGTCAACATAATCATGATATGAACCAAGTGCAAAATGAACCCTCACACGACGTGTTACCTTCAACTTACCACAGTCGTTGAACCATTGGATGTAATATGGATGGGGGTGTCTTGTAGTGGTGAGGCAAAGCTTCTCTACCATTTCAATACTCGCCAAATTATTGCAGATTCCACCATCAATGATCACACGAACAGAATGCCCTTTGACAACAAACTTATTTTGAAAAAGATTATGGCGTTGAGGCATCTCATCATGCCCCACCTGGGCACTAAGTACGCGCATGATTACAAGGCTTGGGTACTGATCTGCCATCTCAGCATTAATATGTATCTCATCCGTGTCATGCTCCTTAGAGTCACCTGCATTATTAGTGGCAAGCATAGCACGTGTATCTTCATCCAAATCACTAGCAGAAGAGTACTCACCATCTTCCCGCACAATGAATGTTCGTTTATTTGGACAGTCCTTCATCAAGTGCCCGCCACCTTTGCATATATGACACTTCATGTCTCTTGTGCGTCCAGACGAGGTGGTGGGTGCTAGAGATATTGCTTTCGAAGCCGCGGAGGATTGTGGAGCTGATTTTGAACTTGTTGGGAATGCACCATTGTTCGAGTTATGTGGTGTTGCCTCGGTAGTGGGTGGGATAGTTGGAGAGTGTGTCCATGATGAGTGACGACCTGCAGAAAAGTTACCTTGTCCCTTGTTGTGTCGTCCCTGTACTTCCCTTTCAGCTTTACAAGCAAAATGAAACAAACGAGTAATAGAATTGTACTCCTTATAGTCCAATATATCCTGAATATCACGATTCAAACCACCTAAAAATCTAGCCATCATAGCATCGTCGGTTTCAACTAAGCCACATCGCACTAAGCCAGTTTGCAATTCTTGATAATAATCCTCTACAGAGCTGCTACCTTGTTTTAAACGTTGCAATTCATTTAGTTTATCACGAGCATAATATGAAGGAACATAACGCTGTCGCATAGCTCATTTTAAAGCATCCCAAGTAGTAGGTATATTATTTGCATTAATACGACAATATTCACTCCACCACATGGAAGCAAAGTTTGTAAATTCACTAGTGGCTGCCCTAACTCTTTGGTTCTCAGGAATATCATGACATGCGAATTTTTGTTCAACAGAAAGTTCCCAGTCAAGATAAACATCTGGATTATATTTACCATTGAAAGAAGGCATAGTAAATTTGATTTTGGCACTAGAGTGTTCATAATCTCTAACATCATACCTGGGTTGGCCTCGTGCCATACCATGACGGTTGAAACGTAGTTGTCGATGAGCACGGTCATTGTGGTGGTTGACCATTTGGTCGTCTTAGGTGTCACCAGAATAATCCTCGTAGTTGTCCCCATGTTGCTCGACGCGGGGAGGAATTTGTTGGTGTTGGTTTATGGTGGCGGCATCAGTGGCAGTAGCTGGGTGTTGTGGATGACCCATGGGCACACGCCGAGCTCACGAAATAGCGCCGCCACCCGTGGAGTTGCGAGGATCAGCATTGTTGTTGATGGGGGGTGTAGTCCGCAACTCGTCAAGACGTGACAAGATGTCCTTTAGCTGTGTGTTTGCAACACCCTGTGCATCCTCTATGGCCTTGAGCCTTTCTTCGGTCGCAATCTGAGCACCCTCAAGTTGGGCAAGACGCTCGCTAGTGACTTTCACATCCGCGGTGAGACCCTCAAGTGTGGGCTGATCCTGTGCCATTGTTAGCGAAAGAGAAAAAAACAATGTATAATCCCTATCAACTAACAGGATGTGGTGGACAAAATTCGCTCACACTCAAACTTAGTATCAAATTCTTACTTGTTCTTACCAATGCAACAGGTGGTGATCGACGCGTTGGTGTTGGCTTCAAACGACCGATGAAGATTGGATGGAGCGATAACGAGGAATCAGTAGTGTCGGAACCTGTACTTATTGGTAGGAAAAAGTGTAGCTTGGCAAAGGTTTCTCAACTCACAATATCAGTGGCACAATTTAGCAAAAAGCAATGCAAGTTGAATAATTGCTCAAACTTCTAACTAGTGCTGGCAGTCGACTAGTAAGAGAGAAAACACTCAGTCTCGGGCTTGGGTCCATTCTTTGACTTCTTCCCGGCAGCTTGCTTACCGGGCGCGGCAACTCCCTTGCCGTCCTTCTTGAAGTTCTTTTTACCCTTGCCTTTCTTGAACTTAGTGGTTTTATTCACCATCAACACTTGATGTTCCTTTTTGATTTTCACCTCTGCTGATTTCAGCATTGAAAATATACCTCAGGAATGGTCTTTTCCATCCCCTGCATATTGAAGTTCATCACAAAGCTCTTGTAGCTAGGTGGGAGCGACTGAAGGATTCTGTCAACGACCGCATCATCCGGGAGATTAACTCCTAGCTGAGACAAGCGGTTGTGCAACCCAGACATTTTGAGTATATGCTCGCTGACAGAACTATTCTCCTCCATCTTACAACTATAGAACTTGTCGGAGACTTCATATCTCTCGACCCGGGCATGAGCTTGGAAAACCATTTTCAGCTCTTGGAACATCTCATATGCTCTGTGTTGCTCAAAACACTTCTGGAGCCCCGGTTCTAAGCTATAAAGCATGCCCACTGAACCAGGGAGTAATCATCAGCACGGGACTGCCAAGCGTTCATAACGTCTTGGTTTGCTGGGGGTGGTGCTTCACCTAGCGGTGCTTCAAGGACATATGCTTTCTTGGCAGCTATGAGGATGATCCTCAAGTTCCGGACCCAGTCTGTATAGTTGCTACCATCGTCTTTCAGCTTGGTTTTCTCTAGGAACGCGTTGAAGTTGAGGACAACATTAGCGTGGGCCATTTGATCTACAAGACATATTGTAAAGATTTTAGACTAAGTTCATGATAATTAAGTTCGTCTAATCAAATTATTTAATGAACTCCCACTCAGATAGACATCCCTCTAGTCATCTAAGTGATACATGATCTGATTCAACTAGGCCGTGTCCGATCATCACGTGAGACGGACTAGTCATCATCGGTGAACATCCTCATGTTGATCGTATCTTCTATACGACTCATGTTCGACCTTTCGATCTTCCGTGTTCCGAGGCCATGTCTGTACATGCTAGGCTCGTCAAGTCAACCTAAGTGTTTTGCGTGTGTAAATCTGGCTTACACCTGTTGTATGCGAACGTTAGAACCTATCACACCCGATCATCACGTGGTGCTTCGGAACAACGGACCTTAGCAACGGTGCATAGTTAGGGAGAACACTTTCTTGAAATTATTGCGAGGGATCATCTTATTTATGCTACCGTCGTTCTAAGAAAATAAGATGTAAAACATGATAAACATCACATGCAATCAAATAGTGACATGATATGGCCAATATCATTTTGCTCCTTTTCATCTCCATCTTCGGGGCGCCATGATCATCGTCGTCACCGGCATGACACCATGATCTTCATAATCATGTCTTCATGAAGTTGTCTCGTCAAATATTACTTCTACTACTATGGCTAACAGTTAGCGATAAAGTAAAGTAATTACATGACATATAAGTTGACACGCAGATCATAAATAAATTAAGACAACTCATATGGCTCCTGTCGGTTGTCATACTCATCGACATGCAAGTCGTGATTCCTATTACAAGAACATGATCAATCTCATACATCACATATATCATTCATCACATCCTTTTGGTCATATCACATCACACGGCATATGCTGCAAAAACAAGTTAGACGTCCTCTAATTGTTGTTGCAAGTTTTTACGTGGCTGCTATAGGTTTCTAGCAAGAACGTTTCTTACCTATGCCAAAACCACAACGCGATATGCCAATTTCTATTTACCCTTCATAAGGACCCTTTTCATCGAATCCGATCCGACTAAAGTGGGAGAGACACACACCCGCTAGCCACCTTATGCAACTAGTGCATGTCAGTCGGTGGAACCAGTCTCACGTAAGCGTACGTGTAAGGTCGGTGCGGGCCGCTTCATCCCACGATGCCGCCGAATCAAGATAAGACTAGTAACGGCAAGTA
Source organism: Triticum urartu (assembly GCF_056163025.1). Taxonomy (NCBI): domain Eukaryota; kingdom Viridiplantae; phylum Streptophyta; class Magnoliopsida; order Poales; family Poaceae; genus Triticum; species Triticum urartu. The sequence goes on along the minus strand of NC_141874.1, from coordinate 143,537,825 downwards.
AATTGACAGAATCGACGCCCACAACAACTTGTGTTCTACTCATGCATAGAAACTACGCATAGACCTTGCTCTGATACCACTGTTGGGGATCGTAGCACAATTTTAAAATTTTCTACGCATCACCAAGATCAATATATGGAGTCATCTAGCAACGAGGGGAGAGGAGTTCATCTACATACCCTTGTAGATCGCGAGCGGAAGCGTTCAAGAGAACGGGGTTGATGGAGTCGTACTCGTCGTGATCCAAATCACCAATGATCCTAGCGCCGAACGGACGGCACCTCCGCGTTCAACACACGTACGGAGCGAGGACGTCTCCGCGCCTTGATCCAGAAAGGAGGAGGGAGAGGTTGAGGAAGAGGACTCCAACAGCAGCACGACGGCGTGGTGGTGGTGGAGCAGCAGTACTCCGACAGGGCTTCGCCAAGCTCTTGTGGAGGAGGAGAGGTGTTGGGGAGGGGAGGGGCTGCGCCTTGGATGGTGTATGCAGCCCTGCCCTTGCCCCTTTATATATAGGGGAAGGAGGAAGGGGGCCGGCCCCCTCTATATGAGATCTAGAGGGGGGCGGCGGCCAAGGGGAGGGGGCTTGCCCCCCAAGCAAGGGGACGCCCCCTTTAGGGTTTCCCCCCCAACCCTAGGCGCATGGGCCCAAAGGAGGGGATGCGCCAAGCCCATGTAGGGCTGGTTCCCTTTCCACTACAGCCCATTAGGCCCTCCGAGAGAGGTGGCCCCTCCCGGTGGACCCCCGGAACCCCTCCGGTGGCCCCGGTACAATACCGATATGCCCCCGAACCTTTCCGGTGACCGTATGACAACTTCCTACATATAAATCTTCACCTCTGGACCATTCTGGAACTCCTCGTGACATACAGATCTCATCCGGGACTCCGAATAACGTTCGTTAATCACATACAAGTCTTCCTAATAACCCTAGCTTCATCGAACCTTAAGTGTGTAGACCCTACGGGTTCGGGAACCATGCAGACATGACTGAGACAACTCTCCGGCCAATAACCAACAGCGGGATCTGGATACCCATGTTGGCTCCCACATGTTCCACGATGATCTCATCGGATGAACCACGATGTCGAGGATTCAAGCAATCCCGTATACAATTCCCTTTGTCAATCGGTACGTTACTTGCCCGAGATTCGATCGTCGGTATCCCAATACCTCGTCCAATCTCGTTACCGGCAAGTCACTTTACTCGTTCCGTAATGCATGATCCCGTGACCAACTACTTAGTCACATTGAGCTCATTATGATGATGCATTACCGAGTGGGCCCAGAGATACCTCTCCGTCATACGGAGTGACAAATCCCCGTCTCGATTCATGCCAACCCAACAGACACTTTCGGAGATACCTGTAGTGTACCTTTATAGCCACCCAGTTACGTTGTGACGTTTGGTACACCCAAAGCACTCCTACGGTATCCGGGAGTTGCACAATCTCATGGTCTAAGGAAATGATACTTGACACTTAGAAAAGCTCTAGCAGACGAACTACACGATCTTGTGCTATGCTTAGGATTGGGTCTTGTCCATCACATCATTCTCCTAATGATGTGATCCCGTTATCAATGACATCCAATGTCCTTGGTCACGAAACCGTAACCATCTATTGATCAACGAGCTAGTCAACTAGAGGCTTACGAGGGACATGTTGTGGTCTATGTATTCACACATGTATTACGATTTCCGGATAACACAATTATAGCATGAACAATAAACAATTATCATGAACAAGGAAATATAATAATAACCATTTTATTATTGCCTCTAGGGCATATTTCCAACACAACATACATAACTCATATAATACTACATCGTCAATGAACGCTAAGCGTGCAGACCCTAGGGGTTCGAGAATGATGTAGACATGACCGAGACGCTTCTCCGGTCAATAACCTTCCTACATATTCTACGAAGATCTTTATCGGTCGAACCTTTATGACAACATACGTAGTTCCCTTTGTCTGTCAGTATGTTACTTACCTGAGATTCTATCGTCGGTATCTTCATACGTAGTTCAATCACGTTACCTTTATGAGGAATTAACCACTTGATGGATTGAATTCCACAACAGATAGAAAAGGTGACTTATCGAAAATAAAATTTCAGGTTCAGGAGAAGATATCACACCGCTTTGGGCTCTAACATGCACACCACTTTGGGCTCTAACATGAAAAACTCATGACATAACCCAAAATTAATGATAAAGAGGAAGAGTAACCTCAACATGTTTGAAGAAAAATACGCAAGAATTCAAACAAATAATGTATACACGTATAATTGGACTGTAAAATGTTGATCAATGTTATGTGCATCCACATCATAGCACCCCCAACCTCTTACCGCAATCCACGCTGCCATCAAGCACCTCCTTTGCTCCATACTTATACTTAAACCCCAGTTCCACGAGCTTGTTTGTGTTAACATGCACCCTCACTCCCTCTCCCACCACCCTAATAGTTCACACACACACACCCACAAAAAACACAATATTAATCGCAAAGTACCACGCAGGAGTAATGAAACTAAGATATTTTGTTCAAAAACGTACTCTTTGTCCACTATCTCAAGTTCAGGGTGTTTGCCAGCGTAGTGCTCCAAAATGTCCTGCATGTTGGTGTGCGCGGTGGTGCAAAGGTATCGGCCACCAGCAACATCAAGCGACCTCTCCATGCAAAAGATATGCGCCTCACAGATGTCGTCAATGTGCACTAGTGGTATAGAGCCAAGAAGGGTCTGTAGGGACTTGAGGGACTTGTGGTGGAGCTTGACGCCAGTGAGTGGTGACAACATGACATGGATGCTTCCACTGATGTGCGGCAGTAGAATGTCTCCTCCTACGAGGCCGCATAACAGGACAACAACGTCGAATGCTCTGGCTTTGGAGAAGTCGTCATTGTACTTGAGTAACTCCTCCTCAGATACGGTCTTGGAGGAGACATAAGCCTGTTGATAAAACAAGTCAACATGGAGACCATGGAGGATTGGGCATGTAAGATCTTGGGGTTAAAATAAATATAAGTAAATGTTATTTTGGGTTGCTAAAAGAAATATGATGATAGGGTGTGACAACACTTGCTATGCAGTAAGTATCTCCACTCGCACACGCTTCCTCGGGTTACGGGAAGACCATCAGACTCTCCTTTCTATAAAGACCTAATATTAGAGAAGATATTATTTCTTGTCCATTGCGTTCATGGTTGGGAGTGGTGAGTGGTGGGAACGTATCTGGTGCACCGACGCAATTGGTGCTACCGGTGCACCGAACCCCGTTGCACATTAAAAATATTCAAAAAAATCTAGAAAAAATTCAGTGCATTGATGCAACATCACTGTAAGTTGTCACAAAAATTCACGTCAAAATTCAAAACATTGCTCGAGATACAAAAATGACAAATTTGACATCAATGTGCTAATGGGCCAAAACTAGGTTTTGGGAGGACACATGGCTAGGGGATAGGATTGAATGAGAGGTACCCTACCTTGTACAACACTACCAAGGAAAACATGTCACTATGGCTCATGTTTTGAACTATATTATTGAATGTTTGTTTTCGATAGGTTTCGACTGAGAATAAATGAATATCATAACTTTAGTTGGTGCAACTCTTGATTTCAATCAATTTATCTCAGGAGTTGGATGTTTCCTAATGGAAACCCCCATAGTTAGGCGTATTGTACAATCAAATCAACATGTACCCTTCACCATAAAAAGGATCAATGTGTACCGACATTATGAACGATAACCATGTTTTCTAAATGCAAAAATCATGTAAACATATGGTAACCCTCAAGACTAAGATATTTATTCGGTATTTAGTTATAACAAAAGATGTCTTAGCTGAACACAACTGGCACGACAATAAAAGGGGTTGTCCTTGCGCAATGGGTGTGGATGACGTTGTTTGTGTGGTATTTAATAATTGGTTAAGGGGTTGGTACTGAACAAGCACAAATGATTAATGCTCAAATCTGGGTGGGGGTTTCATGCACTTTATGTTGGGCTTTTTGAATTGCCATAATGATATTGTGTTTAACAAAGAAAACATTTTCAATTTCTTGAAGGTTGTTCCCATGGCTACCCATTGGATCTATACATGGTTCTCACTGGAACATGTGGATGTGAGGGATGTTGTGGACTTTGGGTGCATACGCGTTGAGACGCAGCTCAGGCTTCATTCAAACAATTCAAATGGTAGCTAAGATACATGGCACATTATTTGTAAAATGTAATATGTTTGCTTTTAATCGTAGTCATAATGGCGTTGCATTCTTGTTTCTTTTGTAAGGATTGGAAATTTTGCAATAAAAATGCTTGCGTGCATCAATCAATACATATGAGGGAGACTTCTCTTGTCTTTAAAGAAGGCAAAATAAAGAGTTAACTTTACATTATTTTGTATTTTGTAAGTAGCTTTCTCTATATCGATCTAGTTGCACAAAACTATTAAAATGTGCATGTATGGAGCATTTTGTTGGATACGGTTTCTCCAAAGTTTCACGTTGTGGACCTAAAAATAAGAATATTGTGATGATTTAGAAGTAGATATTCCCCAAATTCATCTATGTCATGCAAAATATGGCAAACAATCATGTTGTTGTAGAATTAGAATATAAGGTAAGCTAGACGACAAACTGCGTGTTGCCACATGAATTGATTTGCAATATATTTCCATGAGATTTGATTGTATGAAAATGAATATTTGAATTAATAATATATTGCATATGTTTGACCACATCATATGTGCTCTCAGTTACCGTTAGGGAGTTTGAGAAAAAAATTGCAAAAGCATGAGAGAAGAAAACTTGGTATGAAGGACACACACACACACACATGCATGCAATTAATTTTTAAAGCTTATTGAGGTGATGAGGTGAAATAGCTGCATGTGCTCTAAAATATTTAGATATAGACTAGATAATTGCTCGCGTGTTACAATGAGTGTTTAAATATTCTAGTAGGTTACTGGTAATTTACCTGCTTATATTAATGTGATTATGTAAAAAAAGATAATTTTATTGCTAAAAAATTATTTGATAAGTATTTATTGACTTATCAAAGAAAAATATAGTTTTATTTCGTAAGTCAATGAGAGGTCGAGCAGTTGAAGGAGTTCTCAGAAAAACCGGTAGAAAAAATAGATATGGGAGAGGAAAATATCAAACGAGATAGAAAGAAGGGGAGTGTAAGTAAGGTTGGACGAAAGAAGGAGACGTAGAACCGTATGTGTTTTTTTAATGTATACGTAGGAGAGATGAGTAGGAGAAAAGATAAATATCACAAATTGTTTTGTTTCAGATTTTGTTGTTTGCCTGGCCGTAGGGTCCACATGTGATTGTCCATTACTCACATCCTCATGTAACGAGGTGTCGACTACTTCCATCTTAATAACCCAGGATCGCATGAACAAGATAGGAGTCGCAAAAAATGCAAGTCAGACCATTGGGTGCATCTATAGCTCGCGCCTTGCGAGTGCGAAATGGTCTAAAAGGGAAAAGAAAAGGAAATTAACCGAAAGAAATTATGGGAAAACCCTAACAAAAACCAGAAGAAAAAAAACAAAGAAACAAAAAGCAACGTGGGGTAGGGGTTCACGTAGTCTTAACCTAAGGTAAAATTATTGTTTTTTTAAGAAAAGGAGGATGATCCCTCGCCTCTGCATCTAGACGATGCATGCAGCCACTTTATTAATTATTCTTATAAGATCTTATAAAGTCATACAATAGTAAGATTAAAGCCATCATATAAGCAACAACTATCGCTACACCTATGCAATTGATGAAGGGGCGCTGATAGCCTGGGCCTAATACCAAACAAACATCGTAGCCAAACCTAAACATCTAAGACCTGAGGTCCCAATCATGACGCCTGCCTGGTATGGGGCACCTACCAGGACGCCTGCCGGGTATGAGGCTGCCGCAGCCACCTGCCACGAGTCCATCTTCAGAGTTGTACTGTTGCATCTAGCGTGCCAGGTCTCTCTGCCATCGACGCCACCACGACGCCAGACAGCGCCGTCCTCCTGCACGAGTCCATCCTCCACCAAAGAAGCCGTCCGCTGGTCCCGCGAAGCCGAGTGCACCTTCAAGAATGCCGCCCCAAAGGGGGTTACGACACATGAATGCCGCCAACATCCGATCAGCTGACCTAGGGTTTTCCCTGGAGGTATTGAGTGAAGTTGGGAGCTTCACCTCGATGATGCCTTCATGAAGGAAACGATGATAAGGGCATCGTCATTACCGGCTCCGGCCATCAACCGAAGACCAGGTTTTCACCCGGATCCATCCCAAGAAATCCACCCAACAACATGTGCACTGTCTCGACCGCCTTCAAAGCCCCAGATCCAGCCGCCTAGATCTGGCGACCAACCGCAGCAACAGTGCCACCATGGGATCCCTGGCGCACCGGCCACTGCCTGGGTGTGCCACCACTGAAGCCTAGGAGGAGGGCTCCCACCCCGCCTCGCCAAGCTGCGAGAGCCGCCGAGAAGGATCCCGCGCGCTCGTCACCGTCTCTGATCCGAACCAATCCAAAGAAAATCGCGGTCACAGATCCGCCTTGGACAGGGACCGCACCACGCCATGTTGCCGCGGGAAGCCCTAGCTTCACCAGCCGCCACCCTCTAGGGCCGCCGCCCCGGGATCCAGACAGAACCTCGCCGCTGCCACCGGCCAAGTTCCGCCACCGCCGACCGGCCACTGCGACCTCCGCCGCCATGCCGCCGACGGATCTGGGCGAGGATAGCCATCCTCCCCGAGGACACACGCCGCAGCCTCTTCTCCCGCGTACTCGCACGAGAAGCCACCGTGGCCGCGTCCCCACCCCTCGCCGGATGTCGCGCACGAGCCGCCCTGCCGCCGGCGAAGGCTGCCGCCACGAGGAGACCCGCACGCAGCCGCCACACAGCTCGGCGTCAACCCATCTGCAGCCGCGCCATGGGCCCGACGCCGTCAAGATCGTCGCCGCCACTCCGCCAGGATCCGCGCGCCCCGGCGCCTCCGCTCGGCCTGGCCGCTCCCGCAGGCCACGAACGCGAGGAGGGGAGAAGGCCCCCACCGCCAGCCACCGCGGGAGGCTTTGCCCCGACGGCTCTGGCCGGCGGCGGCGGGGAAGGGGAGGAGGAGGAGGGCTAGCGGCAAGGGGTGGCGGCGCCGCTCGTGTCGCCCGTGGGAGGAGCGACGCGGGGGCTAGGTCAAATATCAACTGAGTATTTATGTAGCAAAGAGAGCCTTGGCTTAGTGGTTGGGCATGCGGTTGTGCAGCCTAACGACCCGAGTTCAATTCCGAGAATTGACAGGTGATGCATAGGAGTATTCCTTCATTTATTGAGAATCAAGTTTGGTGTGTGGTGGAACCACTCATCAAAAAATATCTTGATACTCATTTAAAAAATTCTGAGGACCATGTTTATTTTCGTACTCATACTAAAATGGTTGTATGCATCCCTAGTTAGTGCAGAGGCTGGAGAAGTGAAATTCTTCCCCATTTAAAAAAAAATGTGTGTGAATCCACCTGTTCCTTCTATACGCTCATAGCTCCCCTGACAATACCCCTATACTTACTGTCGCAGAAATTCCTATGATACTGTTAAATATTGGTGTTCTCATGTGGTGTTTGATGTTGGAATTATTGCACTTTAGCCCATTTTACTATTTTCAATTATTACTAGGAAATCTAGAGGCTCGTATGACCCGTTCATGCATGTCAAACTAGTGTGCAAAGTTTAATCTCGTCCCGGTTGAGGAAAGAGTGTTGGACCAACATATAACGTTGGTTGCCTCACACAACATTAAGAGATTGAGAAGACGACCCATACATGTGCTCCTCCTTAATCATCCACCTCGCACACACGTTGTATTTCATTGTCGAGCCGAGCCGAGATAGAACCTATGCCATGTGTGCGTGGTGTCTTCTTTTTTCACACTGAAAAGTAGTCAAAACAATTTTGCACTAGTGGAAAACAAAGCTTATTGGACTGTTTCCCTTCATCGGTCGCTGCTCTTCCGTAGAGAGAACCACATGCGTCTGCCTCCTGTTTCCATATCCTTGGGCTACCTATCACTTTCCAATCTCGCTTCTCGAGGTGCACCGCAAAGTGAAACAACAAGCCCGTGAAACCCTGCCTCTTGTGATTATGTACCAGAGAGGGACGATCTTGTTTTTTGTGATAGCTCTCGGATGAATGTTGGATTCTTCTCCACTATGGTTGTTCACAGCCACTTCTCCAATGACAACTAGTTCCGCGACGCCAACGATCTCTTCGGCAACATGGCTACCAACGTGAACGCCTCATCTTCCACCGCACCATATCTGTTCTTGTCCCGCTTGTTAGGATTGTGTTTGGACTACTAGTATCAGCAATCGATATGCATATGATGCTTTTCTCTTATATTTACCTGTTTGCATGACTAGTTTCAGTACTTTGTTGCTTGAACCAATTATCATTTCTATTATGATTATCATATTTTACCTATTGTTTTTTTGGATTAAACTCAATGAAAAATTGTTCATATATGCAACATATCTTGGAAACTTTGGAAGGAGCGCAATGAGAGAGCGAATAACAATGAATTGTCATTGCCACCGGTCGTCTTTTCATGCATTCACATTGAGTCTAGGAATTGGGTCCTGGCGAGTGCCAAACACTTGGATAATATTATGCTGAGAGAACAGGTTCAGATTTTGGCTTTAGGACTCGGATACACTTTTATGAAACTCTTTTATTTAATGTACGTGGCAAATCTTTTACTCTATGGAAAAACGATGGATGTTTTCTCACATGCATGTCCACAGGAGGATTGTGGCTACAAAATTTAATGGCACTTACGGACATTTTTTTTTTAAAGATCCAGCACTGCTGGCTTTTCATTGATTAAGCAGGGAGCATGCGGAAAAAAATTCATGATCAAGTGATCATGGTGGGGTTTACAGAGTTGACGTCACTAGAGGGGTCGCCATTTGCCTAAAAGATATAATCGGTATATGTAGTAGAACTTTATATGTAGTAGTCCTATCATGCATGTAGTACACTGGACCAAGTATCAATCATTGTTTAAGCCAGCCAGTGCATATGATTAGAGCGGATGAATATAGAGGTTTTTACCGAATAAGGGAGGCAGCATAATCTTCGAATTGGTCCATTACCTTCTTCAACATAGTCATAGGCCGGTCTCATATGACTTTAACATGTTGACTTTTTTTATTTATTTATTTTGTAAACGGTTGGTGTCTGACTATGTGCATATAAGCTGGACGTAACTACCAAAACATCGTATATTTAGAAATATCTAGAAACGGCGGGAGTACATTTTAGTTTAATATAAAAATGGCTTTTATATAAAGAAAATGCATGCTGTACGCGCTAATATCCATGAATTTACTTGGCGGGGTCTAGGCGGCCAGGAATTAGAAACACTCACATCCAAGAAGCCATCGTTGCTGTGGCTGTAGGACAGGCCTAGCGGGGTCCAGCAGGATTCGTTCACGGACTCCTTGTACCCGTCGCCGTTCTCACGGAGCGGCGAGGCCGTAAAAACGGAACCTGTATGGATGACACGTCTCACTGTCTTGGACCGCTCGCACTGTTGCAGGATGGTGCGCGTCGCGTCCACGACCGCTTCCGTGGTGTCCTTGTACTGCGAAATCAAATCAAGGGGAAAATAAAAGTGAAGCCAATGTGTGGCCCTCAAACAACAGCCATGTATTCCATCCCTTTCCTTTTTAGTCAGCATATATGTTTTGTCTGAAGTGAAAATATTTCTAATTTTAAAAATATATAAAAAAACTACCATTCATAATACAAAATAAATATTATTAGATTCGTCATGGAATATAGTTTCATATTATATGTATTGGAAATAAATTTGGTCAAACTTAAAAAGTTTGACTTGATACAAACTTGAGTAAAAAGAACAGAAGGGAGTAGATTCAAATAAGTCAAGAAACTAAGTAGTAGTACGTGCTTGCAAGAAAAAGAAAAACGGACTACGATTGCTTCGGCGTGCAAAAATCTCTTGCTATAGAAACCGACGGGCGGGTAGTGCTAGCGAATGCTTGCCAATTGCCAAGGGAGTAGAGCTATCGACGACGTCGTTTTGCGGCCAGCGGCGACGAAAGCATGTGTCCTCTCAAGTCACAGGGTCATTAAGGGCGTGTTTGCATGTCCTCCCGCTCCACGCTTCACAAAAAGCTAGAGCGAAGCTGAGCCGAACGAAAAATCTCGAAGAAGCTAGCTTCGAGAAGCACAGCCGGAGTCCAATGTAAAAACACGAAGCACCAAAATCACAGCTTCAGGAAAACGAGAAGTGAGGAGTTCAGCATAATTACAAGGAGATGCCACCACCAAGTCGAAAAAACAATTCGCACGGCTCAGCCCCGACGCCTGTTCCCCTCTCTCCCTCGACATCTCTTCTGCTCGTGACCTACCCAGTGCCGCCGGTTGCCGCCGCCACGCCCGATTCCACCCCTTCGCCGGCCGGCGATCCTCTCCGCCAGTAGATCCGACCATTCCAGCCCCGTTCTCGCTGGATCCCGTCCCGAACGAGCACTTTCCAGCGCCGCCAGCCAGGAGCAGCAACCCCACCGGCAGGAGACGCCCACCTTGACGCCATTGATGTCAGTGCTCACCATGTCATCCTTTGAGCCAGCCTCCTCGCCCTCGCCCCAACCCAAGGTGAGCTCGCCTTTGCATCTTCCCTATGGCTGGTGATGGTACTGTACAAGTGCTGGGAGAAGCTGTCAAGCGTGCAGAACGCGTCGGAATTGCCAAGTGAAGTAAGAAGCTAGCTCTAGAAGTTGGATTTGTGAAGTTTTAAGAAGCTAGATAGATTTCTAACACGCCCTAACTCATAGTACACAGAGAATTGAAAGGAAGTAGTGCCATGCAAAAAGGACAGGTGTCCCATGAGCGTGATCGCGTGATCGCGTGGAGCTGTACCGTATGTGGATGATTCCACTAGGTTGAACATATGTCCACCGGCCGATGTGACAATTTTTTAATTTTTTCGCTAATCATTCAAGTACATAAAACAAAGTCTTCTCTCAGTCACTTTTCTTTTTCTCTAGCGTAGCGCGAGGACGAAGGCAGGGACATCATGAGAAGCGCCATCAATGAGCGTCGGCCACGGCAATACAAAGACTTGTATGAGTGGGAGCCGACAATAGCTGACGGTAATGAGTAATAAACTTACATTTCCGCTTCGGTACAACCCCTTAAACATATCAAGGGCTTCGATTATTCCATACCCTGTCATAACAAAGGGCGCGATGGTCTTTTCTTAATGTTTTTTTATAATAGCTGATGGTATTGAGTAATAAACTTACACTTCCGCTTCGGTACAACCTCCTAACACATCAAGGGCTTAGATTATCCCATACCCCTTTATAATCAAAGGGCAGGATGGTCTTTTCTTAATGTTTTTTTACCAGTTGGATAGCCACTTCAACCAACTACTGATTGTGTTATATTCTAGCGAGAAATATATAAGAAAACACAGTAGCGTACATATTTATGAAATATTTTATGAAAAAATCTAAAACTTTTATTAAAAAATGTGAAAAATTTTAAAATGCCGAATAGTTTTGGAATTTGTGAACGAAATTTGAGCAATTTTACTTTGAAAGTGAACAAATTTTTGAAACACAAACAATTTCTGAACATCTTTCGAAATATGATTTTAAGAAAAATTGTGGTTTTCTTTTTTGGGGGGTTTTGTTTTTCCCATTTTCAATTTTATTTTGATCTTAATTCTCTTTAAAAAATCATGAACTGTTTCTAAATCGTGAACCTTTTCTTAAATCCATGAACTTTTCAAATCCGGAAATATTATTTTAATATCGTGAACTTCGTTTTCAAATCTGTGAACGTTTTTACACATCCAAGAACTATTTTCAACTTTATAAACTTTTTCCAATGCCCGGGATTTTCTTTTTCAAATTTGTGAGCATCTGTTTTTAAAATTCATGATTTTTGTCAAATCCATGAATGCCTGGGCAGGCCCAACAGGCACGCGACAGGAAAGATGCATTGCCTAGTTGGGCTAAAACATAAGTTTTTTTTTCTTTCCTGTTTTTAGTTTTTCTTTTTTCCTTAATTTGTTTTTCTCCTTTTTGAAACCTATCTAAAAATTGAAATATTTTTGTAATGCCAAAAATGTTCATATTTTCAAACATTGTTCACAATTTTTAAAAATATTCTGAAATTAAAAACACTATTCACGTTTACATTTTTGTTCACAAATTTAAGAAATGTTTGCAATTTGTGGATAATATCAATTGTTAGGAATTTGTCCACAATTTTAGAAAAAGTGTTCAGGTTTATAAATTTTTCATACACAATTTGAAATTCCATAATTGTTCACTAATTTCAATAGGTTGTTAGGATATAGGAGAATGTTCATGTTGATTGATAATGCCAAAAATTGGAAATAACAGAGGCATTCTTAATTAAAAACTACATGCTCACTGATGCACCCGTTTGGCCTAGTCTAGCCCACTCCTCTCAATAGGTGTTTTTTTTCTATGGATGAATAACCCCAACTTCTTGCAACAACTTGACACGGATATATGAAACATCCATGCCACGTTTGAACAACTTCCGACACCGTTTGCACGTTGTGACACGTCCGCCCATTTATCAGTTTTTTTACCCAAAAAACTCTAAAAAATGCAAAACTTGTTAAAAATCCAAACAATTTGGCACGATGCCTTGAATTTATCATAAAAGCTGGTGGAAAAAAATTAGAGCCATTCAACAGATGTCGAAAATCAACGTGCTTTCAAAAGGATCCTTCTCACCCTACGTGAACACCCTTCGTCGCACATAGTCTTTGGGGTGCTATTGTTTTCTTAGGACTTTCAGATGAATCTCTGATTCTTTTTTCCTTGTTTCTGAAATAAAAGATTTTTTTTTCTAAGATGGTGTGGCATGTGTGGGTCACATGTGGTGAGGTGAATAGCTTGCATGTGAAGAGAAATAAGATAGTGGGGATGAACTATTTAGGTATTATAGACACCTAAATTGATAGCATATTAGAAAGCATGCACTCTAAATTTGGCCGATGCGATAAAAAGAGTATTCATATTGTTTTCTTGAGTAAATAAGGTATTCAAATTGTTTGGGTGAAATGTACGTGAAAGGAATATTGATTTATGAAGAATGATATTTCAAATTATGTATGCCAAGAATTAGGTACTATACACTTCGTGTGAAATTTCAAATTTTTAAAAGGCTTAAAGTATTATTTTTAGGGAAGGTTATCCTATATATGATTACATGTGTCAGCTGAGACGCGCAATGCAAGCTTCCTGGTGTGACAAAAGTTTGTGGAATTGAAAAAAGTTCATCGGTTTGAAAAAAGGTTAAGAATTTGACAAAAAGTTCACAGATTTGAAAAAAAATCACAAAATAAAAAAATTCACAATTTTGACAAAACAAAGTACATGAATTTGATAAATGTTTGTCAAATTCAAAAAATTTCATCGACTTGAGAAAAGGTTAAATAATTTGTAAAAAGTTAAAAAAATTGAACAAAAATCTTGAAATTGATAAAAGTTTGTGATATTGAAAAATATTCATTTATATGAAAAAAGATCACAGATTTAAAAGATAAGTTCAGGGATTTAAAATATCTTCACGAATTTAAGAAAATGAAAATAGAAAATAGAAAAATAAAAAGAAATAAAGAAAAATAAACCAAAGAAAAAAAGGCAAAAAAGAAAAACAGACTGATAAGATATACAACAAGACGAATAAAAGAAGAATCCAGGCACAACATGTGCACTGTCCTATTTGGTTACTGTAGGTAGAGATAAACCAAGAGGTTGGGTGTTCGATACTGCTTCACCCACTTGTTTTTTTGAAGCTTAAAAAATAATAAGATAATAAATGGGCCAGGGCCAGGACGGAGGGGGGACATGCTCCAGTTTGTCTGATGAGTCGGCGGATCTGCTAGGTACGTCTATAGGCAAGCGGTTAGGGCTGGGTCCGTCGACGGCTGCACGAGGTAAAAGAATACAGAAGAGAAGAAGCAGTGCTGGTTATGGAGCTATTATACATGAAATACTAGAGTACTCTGCTAGTTTTACTACTTGTAATTTTGTTCATGAGTTTAGGAGCTCGAACGTCGAAGCTCACAATCTAGCAAAGCATGCACTTAAACTGGGGCTTGGTCGTCATGTTTGGTTGGGCCGGCCACCCTGGGGATCTTCATTTCGTCTATGTAAACTGTGTGACGGATCAATAAAGCTTTGCTGATTGTCTCAAAAAAAAAGATAAAAGAATACAGACTATTGGAGAAAGAAGAAGATCTGGCCGTCCATTCCGTGATCCAACGGCTAAGAGTAAAAGCAATTGACGCCAAAGAAAATATTCAAGTACTTGATAAATAAGCAGTCTACTGCAATAAGTTTTTCTCAGCTCCGAGGAGAGAGAGGGACGATGACGACAGCTCGTCTTCAACTTGCTTCGGTGCTTGTTCTAGTCGCTAGATTGTCTACAAATTTTATTGTATTTTTTCTATTTTTGACGTTCATTCTATCTCCATGATTGGTAAAACAACAGCACCCCATCTTATCTTCGTAACCAATACACAACCGGCCGAGACAACTAATTACTGGTTTACCTTGGAGCTGCCGGAGTTGTGCTGCAGCGGGGTGGCGACGAGGAAGACGAACTCGCAGCCCTGGATCGCCGGCTCAAAGGAGGCGGCGTCGTAGATGTCCGCCTCGAAGAGCACCAGCCGCTCCGCCGCGCCGGGGAGCGACCTCAGCAGCCCCGTCTTCTTCTCATCCCCTGCCAGGCCAATTGTGCTCAGGAGTACGCACAGAGAACTTCGACTGGGCCATCGGGGCTTGCGTGACGCGGCCGGGGCGTCGTTCTACAGTGACGGCGTGGGAGAGGGCACGTACCGAGGTCTCGTACGGTCCCATGGACGGTGCAGCCTCTGTCGAGCAGCTTCTTGACGAGCCAGGACGCGATGTACCCTGCCGCTCCGGTGACGCACACCCTGCTCATCTTCTCCGGCCGGACTCTCTTTCCTATCCCCTGACGCCCAGTGATCCTGTGTCTATATATATATATATAGTACGTGTGCCGTGCTGCACCCTAAGCCTCAGTGGTATTATCCACATGCCCCGCCTTGCTGTTATCGGTTCTGAGTGGTCGCGGACAACGACATTGGTCTCCGAGGAAATGTTGGAGCCCGTAGTAGGTGTCCAGTCCACCTCCGATAGCGATTTGCTTCGTCACACCTACGGCATCTTCAGCGCACACCGCAAATTTTCTTTCGCATCTGTTCGTGGATAGAGAGGATCAGTCTGCGAATATGAATGCGCGAGGACGCTATTCAATGCTAGCCGCATACATTTTAATTTTTTTTAAACAAACCGAATGAAATTCATACAAGCAAGGCTAGATTTCATTAAGGAAGAGGCCCTGCCCGTGGCCCAAGGCCTGACGGGCTTTTAGCGTGATGGGCCGGGCTCGGGCCTGGGTTTTTTGCATCAGGCTTTGGTAGGCCCAGCCCAAAGCCCGGGCCAGCCCGACAGATGGCGGGGTATATTCGGGACCAACTTTCTGATCGGTCAACCATCTTAGAGTTACTGAAACCAAGCACATTTAACTTTGAAGTTCTTCCCAAATAGGCTTCCGAAAGAGAAGATATTCTTTGTTGATATGAGTAGTCTATCATTTCTATTAAGCCAGACTTTCATGGAGACACACGATATGACTACTTCAAACTCACAAGGAATTTCTGGATGTGGAGCATATGTGGGCTCACAATGGAAAGCAAAGAGCTCATTGTTGAGTTGTGAACTTTAAATAAATTATATGTAGAAATACATATTTTTGCTACCAACATTTGTCATTTACTCCCTCCGTACGGAAATACTTGTTATCAAAATAGAATCCATTTTGATAACAAGTATTTCCGGACGGAGAAAGTACATGCGAAATTGACATGTATGATGGACGTGCATACCGGACACGACATATGAGGGGCCGTCCGGATGCATCCACGGACGTGCTGGACCAATATATAGACAGGTGTGCGGTGCACCGGTGCTGAGTTCTTCTCCCGGGTGGGGTGATCGTGGGCAGTGACGATTCGTGGAGCCCGTAGCAGGTGTCCAGCCCACCTCCGGTTTGGAAATGTTCTTTGTTCTTGCGTGGAAATAACGTAGGCCGTAGCAGGTGTCACCGGTTAGCCAGTGGAGAGTGTTATTAGTAGAAATGTCTCAAGTTCGCACGTGGGCGGCCGCAGCAGCATCTGCGTGACGCCAGCCCGCACATACATATGCAGACAGACATACTATATGTGTCGATACAACAACAAGACGGGCATGCTCGATCGAGACCACCGTGACTGTACTGTAACAACCGATACGTACAGTTTTCTAGTGCTAATCTAAACCAGCAACCTAAAGAAGTGGAGCTGACGGAGGAGTAGAGACAGAGACACGTTTGTGCCTCTGCTAGCTGTTCCAAGTTCTCTAGTCTAGTGCAACCTTTTTCTGCCTCTAATCTTGGGGCCTGTACGTACGTTGATCAACTCGGTTGCTCCAAGCCGGTCGAGAACGCAGGCAGGATGTCGCTGGGGCGAGCGTAAACAGCACAAGTGCGCCATGTACAATGTTACCTCGTGCACGCTAGCCTGAGGGATCTGCTCCTCTGTTCACCGGGTCCTGCAGCACATCGGACAGTGCACGTAAGACGTCCGTGGCTCACCGGCAGCAGGACGATGGAGCAGCAGGGCTTTCGGTGAAGAATGGCAGACCTCATGTTGATACCAGAGTTGATGACAGGGAAGAAGCCTGGTCCGCCTTGTCCACGCCATCGCCCCCGAGGAAGTCGAGCACATGCTTTGCCGCCTCCCTCGGCTTCTCGACATGGGGAATGTGGCCGCACTGCCCTACCTGCCTTAAAATCGCGCTGGGGAGTTCCTGCTGTAACCGCTGCAGAGCGCCACAACACGTTTAGAGTGGCGTGCATTTGTATCTGGGACATGCATATATCTTGCAAATTAGACCATGCATGGCAGTTTGGCATCATCAGGCAAACTTACATATGCTTGCTTATTGCTAATAATTCCATCATCCTCTCCCCATAAGACCAGGCATTTTTGCTTTACCTGTCCACGAAAACAGGACACTGGTCAGAATTATCATTCGGTTGTACATCCATTTCATTTTTCTTCCGCACCAGATTGTCATATCCAGCAATTCAAATGCTAATAACAGAAGTATAGAGTCTATAATTGATCAGCAGATGAGAATGATGTATCATTACGAATTGGTGTTTATATGTACAAAGCTTCAAGCTAATACAATTGATGATATGGTTGGGGGATGAATTTCATCTCTCCTCTTATCTCAGCAGAAACTGGTGCTCGCTGAGGTAGCTGCAGTGTGTTGGACAATTAGGGAAACACGCAAACCTGTGTATTTTAAACATAAATTTCCTGATGATCCTTTTTCTTAACCCTGAAACTGTAGAATAATTATTCTACGGTATATTTTCATTAACGAAAACACTAACGCTCACACGTGTGGGCGTCTGGCAACTCGCCCACACACATGGATCCTCGTCCAACCAATTCTGCACGAATCTTGGCGCGTTCTAGCAGTTTTTGTGTGCCACGTAGGACTAAGCTGGTGTGTGGGCATTCATCCGGTCGCCCACACGTCCTTTTTCACCACACGGGGGACTGGTGTTGGGCGTTTAGCAATTCGCCCACACCAGTTTTCACGCACGCAGAGGGGACTGGTGTGTGGGCGTTTATCACTTCACCCACACTCCCGTCTCCTCGCCCACACCCAAAGCTGGCAGTTGCCATGTGTTTCTGCAGGGTACATGGCAACTGCCCTAGCTTTGCTTGTAAGCAGATGGCAACTCTCTTTTACCCGAGTTGCCATGTGTTTTTGCATGGTACATGGCAACTGCCCTAGCGTGCACGTAAGCAGATGGCAGCTCTTTCTCTTTACATGGCAACTGCCCTAGCGTGCTTGTGAGCACAGGGCAACTCTTTCTTTTACCCGAACATGTTTTTTTTGCCATGCCTTTTTTTAGTGCTACACGGCAACTGCCTAATGTTAGTGGGTGGCAACTCCTAAAGTATTGAAATCATGGTAATTGCAGTAGACCAGACCATACATGGCAACTGTAGTTGTCCGACATGGCAACCGAAGTTCAGCGACATGGCAACTACAGTTAAACGAACATGGACGAGGGTCTGGACCATGGCAACTGCGGGACGCGCGGTGACTGTCACGCGGGCATGCGGGACCACGAGGTACGAGGCCTGACGTACGGGGCGTGTGGGTGTTATCTATTTCGCCCACACACACGCGTGTGAGAGGGATCGAGAGGGGAAAAAAGAGGTGTATGGGCATTACTTGTTTTGCCCACACGTAGATGTATGGGCTGTTCCTCTTATAGACCACACAAAATGTGTGGGCAGACCCCCTAACGCCCACACGTGTGGCACTTATCGGCGTCCTTCATTAATGTATAACATGTACAAACATAATAAAATACTCCCTCCGATCCATATTACGTGTCTTAGATTTGTCTAAATATGGATGTATCTAACACTAAAACATGTCACATTCGTATCTAGACAAATCTAAGACAAGTAATATAAATCGGAGGGAGTACAAGATCGAATAATATGTACAAACATAAATTTCCTGATGATCTTTGGCTGTCATCTTTAACCTGTGCAGCCACATTGACTCCTGGGCGATGTTGCAGAAAGAACAAGATCGAATAAACATTTAAGAGTGATACTGCTCAAGAAGGTGATCACGCAGGCATATGCACGAATGCATTGATGGGCGCCGGCGACAAGAAGGATCATAGGGTGAAAGTGATGTTTCTACAGCTTTGCTAGAGACCCATTTGCAGATTTGCTGATGCTCTATGTTTTGTAATAACAGGAGATGTTAGTGTTTATTTCTGCTATGGTTAAGTTCTGTAAGACAGTTATACTGTGGCAGTTTCTTTAATGTAAATCAATAGAAGAGCCCGTTGTTTACAAAAAATTGCTATGTTTTACGCAACTGATTCTGCTAGTGCTGAAGGAAGCACATTAAAAGAACCAAAACACTTCAGAAAGTAAAGGAACAATACTGAGAAAAAAGAGAATGTTTCAAAAAATTGAGAAAAAAAGGGAAACTCTGAATCAGCATCGACAGCATTTATTTGGTGTCTTGCATGACCAGTAATCTTCACATCACTGAAGTTTTGTTGCAGCAAACAAGGCTACAGCCTCCAACAGTGGTCATCCGACACATATATTTTAATGATTTTGTAACAAGTTTGTTGTGTGCATATTTGGATGCAGAGACTGGGAGAGTGTTCTCTTCCTTCATCTAAATAAAACGAGAAGGTTACTGACTGATAGGTCCTACGAGCCTAAAGCATCATGAATGATATGAAGACCACGGAATTGGATAAGGAATAAGCAACATTTAGCATATGTGTACAGGGGATAAAATCATAATTTGGATGTTTATAGAAAAGAACCTGCTTTATTTGGTTTATGACATTATAACCTCCAGTAATCATAAAATTAACCGTAGCATCTTCCCACCAAGGAAGCAAGCAGTGTAGACGGCCAATCTGTAACGAATAATAAATTAATAAAAGAAAAAACACATGACTTGAAACCCAAAAATAAAGAGGAAACTAAATGGTTCCAATTGCGCGTGGTGATACCTGCACACTGTTAAAAACAGGATATCAGGTATACCTAAGCAGAATTCGACTGGCAAGAAATATATGATTGGGATGCAAAGTAACCTCTGTAACTAAATATAAGACGTTTTTGCAGTTCAATTACAATACTGCAGCATGAAGCAAAAAAAGGTTTGTATGTTTTTGACACATCAAATGCAGCATGACTGTTAACTTGTTAAGTACTTGCACATTGGGCATTTTTTTGGCATTTTTTGTCACAACAACACGCATTTACATGTGTGTTCAAGAAAAAAAGTTTCTTGAAGAATGTTAAGAGGAAACCACATACTAGAAAGGTATGAGTACGCCTCATAAAGTGGAGTTAACTGATAGACCAACAACCAGAATATGATAGTTGTTCCATTCAGTAAGGAATGTACAGATACTTACCTGCACCCAATCAAAGAATCCATCTGGAATCTTATAAAATGCCAAGCGTGTAGCGAATAGTCGTAGAGGAAGACTCTTTAGTACAAAAACCTGGGGAGCAAAAAATTACACTGTATTCCATCCAAAACATATGAACATACCACTGGATCGGTTTGACACAAACAAAAGATAATAATACAATATGAGCATTCTTTAGGACAAGCATAATCATCATAAAGTAAAATAAATATGCATACAGTAAGCATGGGCATCAGGAGTTCAGGACACAAAAACTAAACAGTAACAGGAATAGATATCAACAGAAACAGAATGATTCGACACTGAAATAAAGCTACGTTGAAGCAAAGCATGCAGCTCAGAAAAACACTCACCCCAGCATATGGAACAAATTTAGGCATTCTGGTCATATCTTTTGTGCCCTCAGCATATACACTTGCACCGATGAAGATTAATTTTGATACCTGCGATGAAGATGAAGTTGGCTTCTTGTAACAAAGCTTGCGGATTTGTCCAGTTACAGAAAAGTACATAC
Organism: Triticum urartu; assembly: GCF_056163025.1. Lineage (NCBI taxonomy): Eukaryota > Viridiplantae > Streptophyta > Magnoliopsida > Poales > Poaceae > Triticum > Triticum urartu. The sequence continues at coordinate 143,517,151 of NC_141874.1, read as the reverse complement.
AATTCGCATCAGTGACAGCATTAAAAATATATATATTTAGTTTTTGGTACTACTCCTACATGCTAGAGCTAGAGACTGCTAGGTAAGAAATGAAGAGGACACAGTATTTCTTAAAATGCTGGTACCGCTTCCGGATAGTTGACTGCGAAATCAATGGCAACAGCAGCACCCAGGCTAGGCCCAACCAGTACCATAGGCCTTTTGATGTAGGACCTCCAGAACTACACAAAGAGGTTGTCAAGATGTAAGGATATTACCACTGTAATCATAAAAACAGTTTTACTACAAAATCATAAAAACTGGTCTTAGAAGACTGTACATATTTAAACAAAGAAAGGCAGACTGAAAACTTGCTTAAAAAAAGCGCAGTAATACATAATCCAGAAACCCAGTCCTTATTTTGGGATAGAAGCTAGTTTTTGTGCAGCTCTGAGCAAGGCTGAAACTTCAGTCACTTATCAAACCCATTCTGAATTAAACAGGGAATCTGCTGACTAGGAAGTAGGAACTGAACTCATCACATGGAAATTATCTACATGTACACCAGCAGTGGTAGTTAACTTGTATACCTGATAAAGATGCTCGCGCTTAGACACAATATCACACGGTGGCCTTGTTTCTACGGTCCAATCGATCAATATATTAGAAGTGGTCACAATTTGCAGCAGTGGCAAGCACAATTACTGAACCAGTTCCAATGGCATGGAGCGGAGTAGGGGCATACCTAAATTAGAGAAGCCCCATCCAAGAATGTCCACAGCCCAAGTCTCCAGCCCAGCATCCTCCAGCAAAGGGTAGGTGTACCTCCACTCTAAACAAGAACTGCATCCAATACTTTTAGAGTGTCCATACTGCTAAATGCATGGTAAAAGTAGAAGACGACTCTTGTGGCAGCACCCCCATTAACACCGGAATTAGACACTGTAGGTCGAATGGTAAGATGGGCAGCGCCACAGAATTTGGTGTTGCATTGCACGCACCTGTCGAAGCCGTGGAGCAGCACGACCGGATCGGCGCTCTGCTGCTGCTTGAGTGGCCTCACGCAGCTGCTCGGTATCGGGCTCTTGGAGAAGCCGGTCTGGAGTGGGGATCAGTTCAGCAAAAATTCAGCACGGGTGTTACTGCGGCAGATTATTAACATAAGAGCAAAATTACGGCAGTTTGTGGAGAAGCTAGCTCGCCTGGACGGGCACGCGCTCGATTCGCTTGGCGAGGCGGAGGGCGGCGCCGTCGCGGATGCGCTCGACCGCCCTGGGCAGGAACGACGGGAAGTCGTTGCCGGCGGCGGGGGCGGTGGCGCCGACGTCGGCGGAGGCCGCGACCCTGAACCGGGCCCTCCGCGGCGCCGGGGGCGGCGGCGCCGGCGAGGAGGAGAGGGTGAGCAGCGGCGGCATTGGTGGAGTTAGCCGGTTGCCCCGCGCGCTCGTTCTCCGGGTTGAGCTGAGCGGATGTTATGGGGCGCCAAGGGGGCGGTGGGCAGCGGCCTCATGGTGGCCCCCGCCTGGCAGCCTGTGCTGCTGCCGCTACGTCGACGCGCGTCGTGGGCGTGCACAAAAACGGTGGCGCGCAATGGGCCGTCCACCGGCGATCGCGTCCAAGCTTTGCTTCGGCGGAGCAATCAGCCTTGGGCCGTTAACCGTTCTCGGCAAACTCCAAGTGCCGACACGTCGATTCCTGAGCTGAGCTGGGTCCTTCACGGGTGTGACCCGCCGACGAACCCTGTAGCACCGTCGCGACGCGCGTCCAGGCTATGGGCGCGGAAAGTGCCACGCTGCGTGGCGCACAAACATGCACGCATCACGTGGCGGCCGGCGACCACGGCGACCGACGTCCATGTCTGTGGAGTGCAATTTTTTTATCAAATTAATTTACGAATAAATCATTAACAGAAATAAACACGTGCTGATATTGAATCACTAAAGCACATAGTACTACGTTAACAACAGATACATCTACATATAATATTAACATGGCTAAAATACAAATCAACAGAAACGGGATAAACGAATTATACCCTTCAATCGGCCAAGGAGAGGCCACAGTGACGGCGGTAGTAGCAGCGGGGGCACCAGCAACCTTCTTCTCGGTTTCAAGCTTCTCAGCGACAGCACTGTCGGCTTCGGTGGACACGGTGACGATGAAAACGACGCAAGCATAGATGATGCAACAGATGTGGACGAACGACGGCGAGCAGTCGCGTAGGGGACGCTCTCACAAACCTAATTGCCTCTCTTCTGTACAGGATCCGAAAGAGGCGGGGTTTCGGAGGCCTGCTCTCCCATCAAGCATGTACGCGGTGGATGAGATGAGATCACCAGCGGCAGCAGCAGCAAAGAAACGACAGAGGACATGGAGGCAGATGTGATCAATTTTGTGTGACGGCTAGAGTTGGCAGACGCCCCATATGGTTTATATAGACGCAGCGGCGTGGAGAGACGTGGGCTGGACCCTCGTCCGATCGGCAACAGCCCAGAATCCGACATCTTAGATCGTGGCCCTGTTGTCAAAGACTCTCCGTCATGTACGGTAAATTTAAGCACATAGGTATGAGCTTGGTTCGGCTTATTCCTGCGGCGGGACGGGCGGCAGAGGAGGAGCAGTGTGAATCACTTCTCTTTTCAAGTTTTAATAGCATGTGAAAAAAAAATCTTATAAGTAGGTTCAACTCTTTTGTAATTAGCGGTATAAGACTAAACTTCTCACTACACATAGTGTCATATAAACCATATGGGTCTTTAATTTTTTTTCTTTTTTCGAAGCCTTTAGAAATTTTTCGAAATTGTTAGATACGCCCTAGGCCCACACTAATATTTCAACGGAGCGTGGGCTACAGTCGCCTGGGCGCGGCCGTCGCGACGTGAGCCCCGGCATCTATGGGCGGTGCGGCCGTCGCGACGTGATCGAGCCCCGGGGTCTCTGGGCGGCGAGTAGCAAACCCGGCACTGTTTCAACCAATGGGACTGCTCGACCTACCACCATCATTACCGCGAGCAGGCATGCACACGCGCCGAAGAAATACTCCCTCCATCCTAAATTACGTGTCGTAAAAATGGTAGAAATTGATGTATCTACTAACTAAAAATACATCTAAATACATCTGATTCGAACGGAGAGTACTATCGTGAACATGGCCGACGATGCGTACATCCGCGTCTTGGCTTTCAGGACAAGTAATTGGAACGGAGGAGAGTACTATCCTGAACATGGCCGACGCCCGACGATGCGTACATCCGCGTCTTGGCTTCCCACACGTTTGGACTGAGTGATTTGTCGTGGAGCACTGGAACAGTCGTACTGCGTACATGTGACTAGGAAATGGAAAGGAGCCGTATGTTCTTTCTCCACCGTAAACTCAGTGGATGTTTAACGGCAACGCCCGGGTATGTAACGTGGCCGCGTGCGGTACACCGGTGACTGGTCAAGTGCGCGCGCTGTGGTATAGCGGCCGGCGCCCTCCACGGCCAAAGTTGCCCGCGCTCTCCACGGCCAAAGTTGCCGGCGCTCTCCACGGCCAAAGTTGCCGGCGCTGGGTGTCGCGCTTCGCATCGGACGGGTGGCCGCGTCACCAAGCTATTTTTTGCTGCCGGCATCAAAAAATGGTTCAGTCGTATTTTCAGGAGTTTGTTTTTCGTCAATTTAGATCGAAATTAACGCCAGCGGACCCAGGTCGAACCCGGCACACTGAGGATGCCGGGAAAAGCGGTTTTAACACGAACGGGAATGGGCCCGCCGAGTCGGCGACACGCCGCTTCGTCGTTCTCATCACCTCGGTTCCCGCGGGAATCAATACCGCGCCGGTGAGCCTCCATTGATGCCTCACGGGCGGCGCCGCGACGCGTGTCCAGGCCCGTTCCCGCCACGCGTCGCCCGACATGCAGGTTCTCACCGCCCGCTTCGGCTATAAAAGCCGGCCTCCCCGCCGGTGAACACCACAGTCGCTACAACTTGCCTTCTCTCACATCGTCTCCCCACAGAAGCCAACTCTCCCCCTCTTCCCCCGCCAACGAGCAATGGCTGAGCGGTACCTCGGCGACTCCGTGGCGGCGAACGGTTTCGGCCGACGCCATCTCCAAGAGGATGAGGCGCGCCTCCTCTACGAGACCGACTATCCGGCGCCCCCAGACATGCGGGTGTCGGGCTCGTGGAAGTTGAGCGCCGGCGGCGTCCCGGTACCACCGGTGCTCACCGGGGATGAACGGCGGGCCAAGATCGCCTGCATCCGCTCATCGCTGTCGGAGGTACGCCGCCGACAGCCACATGCTATGGACGATGTACTTCGAGCGCCGTCATGAAGACCAGATTGCCTCCGCCAACGGCATCATATCCCCCGCGGCCGCCTCAACGCCGACGGGCGGCGCAAGTGGTGGGGCGTGCCCGGCCGCACCCTCGAGGCCCTCCTCGACCACATCGAGACCGGCAACACGCTGCACCTCGAGTACCCGCTGCACCCATCATTCTCTCGCCGCCGTGGCAGCTCCTAGACGCCGTGGCAAATGGAGGCAGGGACCTCCTCACACCCGTAGCGGCGCCCTCGTCATCAACGAGGGCGACTGATAATCCCCAAGTGTAGGGAATCATCGTAGCAATTCCCAATGGTGGAAGTGATAAGTATGAAGTGTCGAACCCACAAGGAGCTAAAGGTAAGATCAATATTCTCTCAAGCCCTATCTGCCATTGATACGACTCTACGTACACCGAACGTTTGCTTCCAACTAGAAACGAGAAATAAAACTACTTTGTGGGTATGAAGAGGGTAACTTTGCATGGTATCGCAGAGATAAAATATAAAAATAGGTGGTGTTATCATAAAGTTAGAATATATTAGTAATATTATAAATAGCGAGTGTGGAATAATGATGGATCGTTGTGCGGAATTGTCTTAGGCAATTGTTAACAAGACCGGTGGTCGTCATTGCAATTTCATATGAGGGAGAGGCATAAGCTAACATACTTTCTCTTCTTGGATCATATGCGCTTATGATTGGAACTCTAGCAAGCATCCGCAACTACTAAAGATCATTAAGGTAAAACTCAACCATAGCATTAAAGCATCAAGTCCCATTTATCCCATACACAACAACCTCTTTACTAGGGTTTATGCTTTTGTCACTCAAGCAACCCACTATAAGCGAATCATGAACGTATTGCAACACCCTACAGCGGGAATCCCTCACGCTTGCGCGACACGGAGGGCACAATAGGACAGCACCAAAATAAAACATACAACTCGTACCAATCTAGATCATCAATCAACCCATAGAGAAAGAAAATCTACTCAAAACATCATAGGATGGCAACACATTATTGGATCATAATATGTGGCATAAAGCACCATGTTCAAGTAGGGATTACAGCGGGGTGCGGGAGAGTGGACCGCGTAAAAGATATGAGGATGGTGATGATGATGGTGATGTTGATGAAGACGATCACCGCGGCGATGACTCCCCTTCCGATGGCATTCCGGTGCCACCGAGATAGAGGAGGAGAGGTTCTCCCCCTTGTGCTTCCTCCTCCATGGCCTTCCCTCTAGATGGGAAGAGATTCTCTCTCTGATCCTTGGTCTTCATGGTGATGATGGCCCCTCCGGGATCCTCCTCCATAGCCTCCGGTGATGATGGCCCCCTCCGGCAGGGTGTTAGAGAGGGCCTAGATTGATTTCTCGTGGCTACAGAGGCTTGTGGCGGAGGAACTTCCAATCTAGGTTATTTTCTGGGGGTTTCTGTATTTATAGGAATTTTTTACGTCGGTTTCACGTCAGGGGGGTCTCCGAGTTGTCGACGAGATAGGGGCCCATGCCCAGAGGGGTGGGGCGCACCCCCACCCTCGTGGACGGCTTGGGACTCTTCTGTCCCAACTCTTTTACTCCGGGGACTTCTTTTGGTCCATAAAAAATTATCAAAAATTGGCATGTCAATTGGACTCTGTTTGGTATTCCTTTTCTGCAATACTCAAAAATAAGGGGAAAACAGAAACTGACACTGGGCTCTAGGTTAATAGGTTAGTCCCAAAAATCATATAAAATAGCATATAAATGCATATAAAACATCTAAGATGGATAATATAATAGCATGAATACTTCATAAATTATAGATACGTTTCAGCGGCCGCCCTCCCCGCGTTCCTTCCGCCTAGTTCGGCCGAAGACCGAGCTGGGGTTGCTCCCCATGAAGCCGGAGCACACGGAGATGGCCGCCGATGACGAGACTGCCCTCAAGTGGGCGAAGGCGGACTACGTCCGCGAGCAGGTGGCACGCCAGCGCCGGGCGTACACGGAGATCAAGGCCCGGCGCCGCGGACGCGAGGAGGGCGGCGGCGTCATCTTTGACAGCCACGAGGAGGACGAGTCCGGGCCGTCAAACCCCCAGCGCGTCGAAGACCCTGGTCAGGGGTGCAGTAGGTGCGGCGGCGGCTCTGCCAGTGCGCAGGGCGGCGATGATGACGATGACGGCGACTACACCCAGTTCTACATGCTCCTTGGCATGTAGAAGGCGGGCGGCGGCCGCGACGTAGTAGGGCTAGGCGTAGTTTGTATGTTTCTCCACTTTTGTACAAATTTCAATGAAAAATCGCCGAGTTTGTGCCAGATTCACCGAGTTTGTATTAGATCGCCGAGTTTGCGTGATTTTTGGGGACGACCTGGGGGCGACGACTGGGAAAGCAATCGCCCCCAGACCGAAAGCAAACACCGGTTCGGCCCCAGACGGCGCTTTCCGACGTCCTGGAGGGCCAAACAGCTAGAGATGCTCTAACAAGCCAACAGATGAGGTGAGCGGCGAAACGAGCGGATACACGCGGAAGGGGATGGCCACTGGACGACCGAGTGGTGTGCGGTGGGCAAGTGAAAACGCGGACGAGCCACACGTGCCGCTAATTTATCTGTGGTGAACGAGCAAGCACCGTCGATGGATAAGAGGAAAAAAAAGAGAGAAATCGAATATCCATTGATGAGCCTGGGCTTATCCGCATCCAGTGAATAGTAAATTTAAAAAATACTTAAAAATTGCAAAAGATCATTCTTATTTCATGAAATATGCTTCAGTGCGTGAGGTACGTGCTAATTTTCAGCATGCTCGACATCTGAGTAGCTCTTAACAACAACAACAACAACAACAACAACAACAACAACAACAACAACACCACCACCACCACCTTTAGTTCCAAACAAGTTAGGGTAGGCTAGAGGTGAGACCCACAAGTCTCGTGACAACTCATAGTTCTGACACATGGATAGCAAACTTCCACGCACCCTTGTCCATAGCTAGTTCTTTGGTGATACTTCAATCTTTCAGATTTCTCTTAACAGACTCCTCTCATGTCAAATTTGGTCTACCCCGACTTCTTTTGAGATTCTCCCCACGCTTTAGCCGTCCACCATGTGCTGGAGCTTCTGGAGGCCTACGCTGAATATGCCCAAACCATCTCAGACGATGTTGGACAAACTTCTCTTCAATTGGTGCTACCCCAACTCCATCTCGTATATCATCATTCCGAACTCGATCCTTCCTTGTGTGGCCACACATCAATCTCAACATATGCATCTCCGCATCTGGGTAACTCTCAGCAAAAACAAATTGGTCTGAACAATACATGAAGTATATTATTTCGCAAGCCCCAAATCTTCGTTGCCAAAAAAATCACTTTTTATTTTATAGATCATGGCGGAGCATATGAGCTCGAAAGCCAAATCGCCGCTCTCGAGAGAAATATAGTAGTTTATTGTGGTAAAAAAGGAGTATAAGACGTTGAAGAGAAGAAAGAAAAATGGATGAGTAGAGGCGAGTATGGTCTGGACTGCCCGCAGAGTTGGAGAAGAAGGTTGACGGGTGCGACTAGGAGCCTTTCTCATTTTACTTTATTTTGCTGGGATTTGTTCATTTTGACTCTCAGTGCCAGCGGCATCCCCCATTTATCCTCCTCCTATGTTCGGCCCAAATTTTCATACTTTTCATTGTTTCAACTTAATTTGCATATTCAAAAGACAAGTTTTAAATACACAGTCCAAATCTATAAATACATAATTCAAGCAATAATTATTCAGATGCATGAGTAAAAGAAACAAATGACATATGATTCTATTGATTTTCATGATTTATTCACAAATGCTTCACAAGGCCATTAAGAAGTTGTTAACGCACTTCTTGACCTCGAAGTTGTCAATTAATGCTTCTCGAGAAAAGAAAAATGAACCTGCGCTGCCTCTTATTGAGGGAGATGAATTCGTTCTTCCTGGTTTTCAAAATTAACATTATGTACACCATCATTCCCTTCATTCACAATCATGTTGTATCACATGGCAGGTCGTCCCCTCCCATAATGTCTCGAGATCTCACATATTTGCAGCTCCATGAATAATAGCCCAACGAGGTAGGAGCACTCCAGATACCCTCCCCATGTCCTTGATATGATCTTCTTGCATTTGGCCAAAGGGAGCTTTTTTGTTACCTTGTGGCATGGAGATAGTCGTCACTCTTTGAGAATAGATTAACATAGGCAAGGAGCACCCCCATGGCATAGTCATGCCCATTAACGGTATAATTGCACCATCCTTGGTGAGGACTTCCTTGACTCCTCGGCTTCTACATCTTCGACCACACACCCCTTCGCACAGCCACCTCAGATTATACTTCCTCCATGCCCTTTCCATTCAGGTGCTCTATCAGTGGGAGCTCTCCACCAGTGTTTCTTCTCTTAGGACCTCTTTATCGATGCCACAATCAACGGCTTAGGCTTTCTCGATGTATGGCATGGCCCATTGTTTTTTCCTTTTTGCTATGATCCATATGCAATGTAGTGTATTATTGTCTACAGTTTCTACGCACTCTAATATATGAACAATTTGTACATCAACCTACTAATTTTAAAATTAGAAAATACAACCGACAATTCATACTAGACATTGTGATGCTATATGCTTGCGGAATTGACCTGGTCTTCATGTTAGGAAAGGATAACTTGCTTTGCCGCAAGGAAGCAAATGCCAACAACACACACTGATGTGTTCACTTTTGAAAATGAACTCAACCAACCAAAAAGTCGATGGACGTCTCAATTTCCACTAAAAGTGACGTTTTTTTGATTCCTACAAACACAGAGGATTTCAACAACTAAGGTGGAATGATGTCCAAATCCTATGAGCTCAGATCCTAGGATAGGATGAAAGCTCGGCTAGTTTCTTTTCAAATCAAGTCTACCTGTGAAGATTGCATCCCCTTATTTATAATCTCTAGTTTTAGCCACACGGAATGGCCTAAACTCATATGGATACTCGTAATTGGGTGAACATAGGACAAGTCATGCGTTCCTTTAGCACACAAGCCTCGGGTGCCTTCAACTCATGGCTCCTCGGATAATTTAGTCTCACTAAGTGAACCTTTGACAAGTCATGAGTGCCTTTAACATGCAATTAGGAAAAATTCTAAATTCCTTCAATCACCCATCTTGGCATTCATCATATCATTTCTTTCACGACATCAGGTTCTGTTTGGCACGAGCTTTTGTAATTGGTCATATCCGAGTTGGTGATGCAAGATGCAGCATTAAGGAGATCATCAGGGTTGTTCTACATTGGAGTTACTTAGGTTTAAAATGGATAAAGTCACCATGATTGCTAGTTTGCCACATGTTGACAATGAAGATTGCTTTTATGAGTTCACATGGCATCATCTAGGTTTGCTAGGGGTACTTTTTCTAACCATGAACAAGGAGGTTATTATATAGTTTACACTATAGATTAACATATTGTAAGCTATTTTCTTCTCAAACTCCTAGACACCAAACGATTTTACATGTATATGCATGTCTAGCAATGCTTTATATGCATGCATTTTTCACAAACTTCCATACTCTTAATTTTTTTTCCTACTTAGTATAACATAATCATACGGTATCATGAAAAAATATTTTTTTACGCAAGCTTCTTTGCTTATGTGTCGCTCTCAGGGACGAAGACGCCCCCAAGCCCTAGCCGTTGACTCCTCCCTACTCCACCACCACACCGGCGACTATGACGACGAAGCCCCGCCCCTAAAGTCAGGTGCACTCAACCTCCACTCGTGGATCCGCGCTACTCCAGGTCCCCCCCTTCCCCCTCCTCCGCCATACATGTTGACGGTGGCTACCTCATGGTGCGACATCGACCTCTCCAGCTCCCAATATGCGCAGAAAGAGCGCTCCCCTCCTGCCACTTCGTGCCTTTGTGCAGTGCACGACCTGCGGGTCAAACTCGCCTCATGTCATCCATGATACATCTATAACGTATCTATAATTTTTGATTGTTTCATGCTATTATATTATCAATATTGGATACTTTATATGGAATTTTAAATCATTTTGAGGGACTAACCTATTAACTCAGTGTCTAGTGTCAGTTGTTGTTTTTCTGCTTGTTTTTGGTTTCCAGGAAATCTATACCAAACGGAATCCAAATATAAAACTTTCTAATCTTTTTTGCGGTGTGTTTGTTGGGATCTGATGAATTGTGGGTTTATGACCAGGTTATTATTGAAAGTAATCAAGCATTTTCTGAAGTTTATTATGCATGATTGTTATAGCTTTGTATTTCTCTTCGATCTATCCATTTGGTTTGGCCAACTAGATTGATTTATCTTCAGCGGGAGAGGTGCTTTGTAGTGGGTTGAATCTTGCGGTGTCCTCATCCAGTGACAGTAGGGGTAGCGAGGCACGTATTTATATTGTTGCCGCTAAGGGTAAAACGACGGGGTTTAATCATATTGTTTGGTTTTGTTTTGTCTCCATCATGGCATCTTTCTTAAAGCGTTACTCTGTTTGTCATGAACTTAATACCATAGATGCAGGCAGGAGTCGGTCGATTGGTGGACTAATAGTAGTAGATGCAGAATCATTCTGGTCTACTTTTAACAAACGTTATGCCTATATACATGATCATTGCCATGAATATCGTCGTAACTATGCGCTTTTCTATCAATTGCCCAACAGTATTTTATTAACCCAGTGTATGCTATGTTTCGAGAGAGAAGCCTCTAGTGAAAACCATGGCCTCTAGGTCTACTTTAATCATATTACCAAAACCAAAAATACCTTGCTGCAAGTTTACTCTTTTTACTTTACTTTTCAATTTATATATCTATCACTATCAGATTTAATCCTTGTCGTGGTTCTAAGTCTGACAGTAAAGTAGGGGTAGGGATGTAGAGGCAAGGTCCTAGCTACGGTGAGATTGCGCACGCAAGATGTACGAGTTCAGACCCTTTGCGGTGGAAGTAACAGCCCTACGTCTCGGTGCCCGGAGGCTCGGTCGATTGGATTATGCGTGAAGTTACAGGGGGTGCGAACCCTTATGCCAGAGGAGGGGGTGGCTTATATAGAGTGCGCCAGGACCCCAGCCATCCCACGTTACCCCGGGTTCAATGTACGTAAAGGTGACGCATTACTGGTAATGCCAGTAATTAACTCATATAACTGATCATAAATGTTGCGGAGTGAATGCCTGAACGTTGCTTATTCGGGGTGACTTTAGACCTTCTACACTCCGAGTGGTTCTTGTACGGTCGAGTGATGATATACCAGTCGAATGGAATTGGGATATCCGAGTGGAGACGTTGGTCGAGTGTTCATGTATTGAGGTGATTCTAGTCAGTAGAATCTGCTGTCCTTTGATTATCTTTGATTGCAGGGCAGTATCCTTGGGAGGGGTGCCTAGATCAGCTCTATTGCCCTACCCTAGGTACACGGCATCGTCATTAGCCCCCGAATGGTTTTTGGTTCGAGTGGAAAATGGAGTTGACAACGGTTTTGACCCAACCTTTATGTTGCAGAAGCATATGACTGGATTGGTGAACCATGCAACAACTTCGACTTCATTTTCAGTCGCCTTGAGCCATTCAAAAGTTGTCGAGTGAAGTTGCTGATGAGTTTCGACTGCTTGTGTTGCATAAAATCTTTGGTATGATTGACTGCTCTTCCATTTCCGGATCTGGCGGGATTCGAAATTTGGGGAAGTGCGCGGGGCTGAGAGGGCCATGGTTATCGGAGCAGATTAGGCAGGGGCATGATAACCCACAAGTATAGGGGATCGCAACAGTTTTCGATAAGTAAGAGTGTCGAACCCAACAAGGAGCTAAAGGTAGAACAAATATTCCCTCAAGTTCTATCGACCACCGATACAACTCTACGCACGCATGACGTTCGCTTTACCTAGAACAAGTATGAAACTAGAAGTACTTTGTAGGTGTTGTTGGATAGGTTTGCAAGATAATAAAGAGCGCGTAAATAAAAAGTAGGGGCTGTTTAGATAAGGACACAACTAAGTTAGTTTTAGTAAAGAGGTTTTTGTTACGGGAAAGTTATTTGTCCCTAGGCAAACGATAACTAGACCGGTAATCATTATTGCAATTTTATTTGAGGGAGAGGCATAAGCTAACATACTTTCTCTACTTGGATCATATGCACTTATGATTGGAACTCTAGCAAGCATCCGCAACTACTAAAGATCATTAAGGTAAAACCCAACCATAGCATTAAAGCATCAAGTCCTCTTTATCCCATACGCAAACAACCTACTTACTCGGGTCTGTGCTTCTGTCACTCACGCCACCCACCATAAGCAAATCATGAACATATTGCAAACCCTACAATGGGAATCCCTCACACTTGCGCGACACGGAGAGCACCATAGGACAACACCAATAATAAAGCATGCAACTCAAACCAATCATGATCATCAAATAAGCCATAGGACAGAACGGATCTACTCAAACATCATAGGATAGCCATACCTCATTGGAAAATAATATATAGCGTTGAGCACCATGTTTAAGTATAGATTACAGTGGGTAAGAGAGTGGTTAGACCACTGCATAGAGGGGGGAAGAGTTGGTGATGATGGCGGTGAAGTTGTTGGTGAAGATTGTGGTGATGATGATGGCCCCCGGTGGCACTCCGGTGCCACCGGAAGCGAGGGGGGAGAGCCCCTTCCTTCTTCTTATTCCTTGACCTCCTCCCTAGATGGGAGAAGGGTTTCCCCTCTGGTTCTTGGTCTCCATGGCATGGGAGGGGCGAGAGCCCCTCCGAGATTGGATCTGTCTCTCTGTCTCTCTCTGTTTCTGCGTTCTGTTCTTCTTCCCTTTCACCGTTTCGTATATATATGGAGATCCGTAACTCTGATTGGACTGAAATCTTCGCCGTGATTGTTCCCCCAAAATTAGCTTTCTTCCGGCCGAAGAAGGGCATCAACCACCTTACAGGGAGCCCACGAGGGTCAGGGGCGCTGAGGGAGTCCTGGATTAGGGGGTGTTTGGGTAGCCGGACTATTCCTTCAGCTGGATTCCAAGACTATGAAGATACAAGATTGAAGACTTTGTCCCGTGTCCGGATGGGACTTTCCTGGGCGTGGAAGGCAAGCTTGGCGATACGGATATTCAAGATCTCCTACCATTGTAACCGACTTTGTGTAACCCTAACCCTCTCCGGTGTCGATATAAACCGGAGGGTTTTAGTCCGTAGGACAACTTCATCATACAACAACCATACCATAGACTAGCTTTTAGGGTTTAGCCTCCTTGATCTCGTGGTAGATCTACTCTTGTACTACCCATATCATCAATATTAATCAAGCAGGACGTAGGTTTTTACCTCCATCAAGAGGGTCCGAACCTGGGTAAAACATCGTGTTCCTTGCCTCCTGTTACCATCCGGCCTAGACGCACAGTTTGGGACCCCCTACCCGAGATCCGCCGGTTTTGACACCGACATTGGTGCTTTCATTGAGAGTTCCTCTGTGTCGTCGCTTTTAGGCCCGATGGCTCCTTCGATCATCAACAACGATGCAGTCCAGGGTGAGACTTTTCTCCTCGGACAGATCTTCGTCTTCGGCGGCTTCGCACTGCGGGCCAAGTCGCTTGGCCACCTTGAGCAGATCGAAAGCTACGCCCCTGGCCATCAGGTCAGGTTTGGAAGCCTAAACTACACGGCTGACATCCGCGCGGACTTAATCTTCGACGGATTCGAGCCACAGCCAAGCGCGTCGCACTGTCTCGATGGGCATGATATAGCTCTGCCGCCGAACAGTGCCTTGGAGGCCGCACACGCATCGGTTTCGACCATTGATTCGGAGCCTACTGCGCCGATCAAGGATCAGCGGTTGGATGCTGCCTCAGGGGCTATGATCTCAGAGGCGATCGAGCCGAACTCCAGCCCCGCACTCCGCATGGCCCGTGACTCCGAGGAGCCGGATTCCTTTCCGAACTCCGAGCCCCCCGCGCCCCTGCCGATCGAATCCGATTGGGCACCGATAATGGAGTTCACCGCCGCAGACATCTTTCAGCACTCGCCCTTCGTGACATCCTGAATTCGCTAAAGTCTCTCTCTTTATCAGGAGAGCCCTGGCCGGACTACGGTCAGGAAGGATGGGATTCGGATGATGAAGAAATTCAAAACCCACCCACCACCCACTTCGTAGCCACTGTCGACGACTTAACCGACATGCTCGACTTCGACTCCGAAGACATCGACGGTATGGACGACGATGTAGGAGACAACCAAGAACCAACGCCTATAGGGCATTGGACAACCACCTCATCTCACGATGTGTACATGGTGGATACCTCTAAAGGAAGCAACAACGAGGAAAATGGGGATGGAAAGAGGGATCGATCTCTCGAAAACAATCAAAGCGTCGGCGTAAATGCCGACCCAAGCCTCGCCTCGATAAAGAACCAGCCATAGAGCAGGGTGAGCCGGTAGATAAAGAGCATGCCTTAGAGCAACCGTCCCAACAGGACAACCCGGATAGAGAAACCGAACATCCCTTCCTCGGCGAAAATGGCATTCCGGACGACCCTATGCCGGACAAGCCCACGAAGCAGAAGAACCTCCACAAACGGCTCGTTGCAACCGCACGCAGCCTGAAAAAGCAGAAGCGGAAGCTAAAAACTGCGGAAGATGCACTCGGGATCGGATGGAGTAAAGTAATCAATACCGCAGACAAATACTGCGACAGTCGCCGCACTAAAAGCTATCCGAAGAGAAAGCTACTGCCTGAATTCGACGAGGAGGCCTTAGAGCTCTCGCATTCCAAAAGTGAGAAAGACACATGGTCGGATAGACGACCCCACGGCCAGCATAAAGCGGCAAGCAGCGCCGCACTTAAGCCGGCATGCGACCCACTTAAGGATTCGCATCATGGCCCAGCCAGGTCCATTAACGGGCCAAGAAAGCAAGCTCTCGTAAGCAATGCAATAAAGCCATTATCAGAATCCGGCACACCCAAATACAGGGATGCCGCTGTTGCAAATATGCCCTAGAGGCAATAATAAATTAGTTATTATTATATTTCCTTGTTCATGATAATCGTTTATTATCCATGCTAGAATTGTATTGATAGGAAACTCAGATACATGTGTGGATACATGGACAACACCATGTCCCTAGTAAGCCTCTAGTTGACTAGCTCGTTGATCAATAGATGGTTACGGTTTCCTGACCATGGACATTGGATGTCGTTGATAATGGGATCACATCATTAGGAGAATGATGTGATGGACAAGACCCAATCCTAAGCCTAGCACAAGATCATGTAGTTCGTATGCTAAAGCTTTTCTAATGTCAAGTATCATTTCCTTAGACCATGAGATTGTGCAACTCCCGGATACCGTAGGAATACTTTGGGTGTGCCAAACATCACAACGTAACTGGGTGGCTATAAAGGTACACTACAGGTATCTCCGAAAGTGTCTGTTGGGTTGGCACAAATCGAGACTGGGATTTGTCACTCCGTGTAAATGGAGAGGTATCTCTGGGCCCACTCGGTAGGACATTATCATAATGTGCACAATGTGATCAAGGAGTTGATCACGGGATGATGTGTTGCGGAACGAGTAAAGAGACTTGCCGGTAACGAGATTGAACAAGGTATCGGGATACCGATGATCGAATCTCGGGCAAGTATCGTACCGATAGACAAAGGGAATTGTATACGGGATTGATTAAGTCCTTGACATCGTGGTTCATCCGATGAGATCATTGTGGAACATGTGGGAACCAACATGGGTATCCAGATCCCGCTGTTGGTTATTGACCAGAGAGTTATCTCGGTCATGTCTGCATGGTTCCCGAACCCGTAGGGTCTACACACTTAAGGTTCGATGACGCTAGGGTTATAGGGAATAGATATGCGTGGTTACCGAATGTTGTTCGGAGTCCCGGATGAGATCCCGGACGTCACGAGGAGTTCCGGAATGGTCCGGAGGTAAAGATTTATATATGGGAAGTCCTGTTTTGGTCACCGGAAAAGTTTCGGGGTTTATCGGTAACGTACCGGGACCACCGGGAGGGTCCCGGGGGTCCACCAAGTGGGGCCACCAGCCCCGGAGGGCTGAATGGGCCAAGTGTGGGAGGGAACCAGCCCCAGGTGGGCTGGTGCGCCCCCCACCAAGGCCCAAGGTGCAAGGAAGAGGGGAAGGGGGCAAACCCTAGGGCAGATGGGCCCTAAGGCCCACCCTGGTGCTCCTCCCCCTCTCCCCTCCCCTTGGCCGCCCCTAGATGGGATCTAGGGGGCTGCCGCCACCCCTAGGGAGGGAACCCTAGGTGGGGGCGCAGCCCCTCCCCTTCCCCTATATATACTTGAGATTTGGGCTGCCCAATACACACGAGTTCCTCTCCTTCTTGGCGCAGCCCTACCCCTCTCCCTCTTCGTCTCTTGCGGTGCTTGGCGAAGCCCTGCTGAAGTACCACGCTCCTCCACCACCACCACGCCATTGTGCTGCTGCTGGATGGAGTCTTCCTCAACCTCTCCCTCTCTCCTTGTTGGATCAAGGCATGGGAGACATCACCGGGCTGTACGTGTGTTGAACGCGGAGGTGCCGTCTGTTCGGCACTAGGATCTCCGGTGATTTGGATCACGACGAGTACGACTCCTTCAACCCCGTTCTCTTGAACGCTTCCGCTTAGCGATCTACAAGGGTATGTAGATGCACTCTCCTTCCCCTCGTTGCTGGTCTCTCCATAGATAGATCTTGGTGACACGTAGGAAAATTTTGAATTTCTGCTACGTCCCCAACAGTGGTATCAGAGCTAGGTCTATGCGTAGTTTCTACGCACGAGTAGAACACAAAGTAGTTGTGGGCGTTGATTTTGTTCAATATGCTTAACGTTACTAGTCCAATCTTGATTCGGCGGCATTGTAGGATGAAGCGGCCCGGACCGACCTTACACGTACTCTTACGTGAGACTGGTTCCACCGACTGACATGCACTAGTTGCATAAGGTGGCTAGCGGGTGTCTGTCTCTCCCACTTTAGTCGGATCGGATTCGATGAAAAGGGTCCTTATGAAGGGTAAATAGCAATTGGCATATCACGTTGTGGTTTTTGCGTAGGTAAGAAACGTTCTTGCTAGAAACCCATAGCAGCCACGTAAAACATGCAAACAACAATTAGAGGACGTCTAACTTGTTTTTGCAGGGTATGCTATGTGATGTGATATGGCCAAGAAGAATGTGATGAATGATATGTGATGTATGAGATTGATCATGTTCTTGTAATAGGAATCACGACTTGCATGTCGATGAGTATGACAACCGGCAGGAGCCATAGGAGTTGTCTTAATTTATTTATGACCTGCGTGTCAACATAAACGTCATGTAATTACTTTATTTTATTGCTAACCGTTAGCTGTAGAAGTAGAAGTAATAGTTGGCGAGACAACTTCATGAAGACACGATGATGGAGATCATGATGATGGAGATCATGGTGTCATGCCGGTGACGATGATGATCATGGAGCCCCGAAGATGGAGATCAAAAGGAGCAATATGATATTGGCCATATCATGTCACTATTTGGTTGCATGTGATGTTTATCATGTTTATACATCTTATTTGCTTAGAACGACGGTAGTAAATAAGATGATCCCTCATTAAAATTTCAAGAAAGTGTTCCCCCTAACTGTGCACCGTTGTGAAAGTTCGTCGTTTCGAAGCACCACGTGATGATCGGGTGTATAGATTCTTACGTTCGAATACAACGGGTGTTGACGAGCCTAGCATGTACAGACATGGCCTCGGAACACATGCGAAACACTTAGGTTAACTTGACGAGCCTAGCATGTACAAACATGGCCTCGGAACACATGCGAAACACTTAGGTTAACTTGACGAGCCTAGCATGTACAGACATGGCCTCGGAACACAAGAGACCGAAAGGTCAAGCATGAGTCATATAGAAGATACGATCAACATGAAGATATTCACCGATGTTGACTAGTCCGTCTCATGTGATGATCGGACACGGCCTAGTTGACTCGGATCATGTAATCACTTAGATGACTAGAGGGATGTCTATCTGAGTGGGAGTTCATAAGATGAACTTGTTTATCCTGAACATAGTCAAAAGGATTTTGCAAATTATGTCGTAGCTCGCGCTTTAGTTCTACTGTTTAGATATGTTCCTAGAGAAAAATTAGTTGAAAGTTGATAGTAGCAATTATGCAGACAGTAAAAGGCTTATGTCCTTAATGCACCGCTCAGTGTGCTGAACCTCGAACGTCGTCTGTGGATGTTGCGAACATCTGACATACACATTTTGATAACTACGTGATAGTTCAGTTAAACGGTTTAGAGTTGAGGCACCGAAGACGTTTTAAAACGTCGCGAAACATATGAGATGTTTCGAGGGCTGAAATTGAGATTTCAGGCTCGTGCCCACGTCAAGAGGTATAAGACCTCCGACGATTTTCTTAGCCTGCAAACTAAGGGAGAAAAGCTCAATTGTTGAGCTTGTGCTCAGATTGTCTGAGTACAACAATCGCTTGAATCAAGTGGGAGTTGATCTTCCAGATGAAATAGTGATAGTTCTCCGAAGTCATTACCACCAAGCTGCTAGAGCTTCATGATGAACTATAATATATCAGGGACATATATGATGACCCTTGAGATATTCGCGATGCTTGACACCACAAAAGTAGAAGTCAAGAAGGAGCATCAATTGTTGATGGTTGGTGAAACCACTAGTTTCAAGAAGGGCAAGGGCAAGAAGGGAAACTTCATGAAACGGCAAATCAGCTGCTGCTCTAGTGAAGAAACCCAAGGTTGAGCCCAAACCCGAGACTAAGTGCTTCTGTAATAAGGGGAACAGCCACTGGAGCAGAATTACCCTAGATACTTGGTAGATGAGAAGGCTGGCAAGGTCGATAGAAGTATATTGGATATACATTGTGTTAATGTGTACTTTACTAGTACTCCTAGTAGCACCAGGGTATTAGATACCGGTTCGGTTGCTAAGTGTTAGTAACTCGAAACAAAAGGCTACGGAATAAACGGAGACTAGCTAAAAGGTGAGATGACGATATGTGTTGGAAGTATTTCCAAGGTTGATCAAATATCATACGCTCCCTCTACCATCGAGATTGGTATTAAAACCTAAATAATTGTTATTTGGTGTTTGCGTTGAGCATAGACATGATTGGATTACGTCTATCGCAATACGGTTATTCATTTAAGGAAAATAATGGTTACTCTGTTTATTTGAATAATACCTTCAATGGTCTTACACCTAAAATGAATGGTTTATTGAATCTCGATCGTAGTGATACACATGTTCATGCCAAAAGATATAATATAGTACCACCTACTTGTGGCACTGCCACTTAAGTCATATCGGTATAAAACGCATGAAGAAGCTCCATGTTGATGGATCTTTGGACTCACTCGTTATGAAAAGTTTGAGACATGCGAACCATGTCTATTGGTGTATATGCATGAAGAAACTCCATGCAAAGGGACCGTTTGGACTCACTTGATTTTGAATCACTTGAGACATGCAAATCATACCACATGGGCAAGATGACTGAAAGCCTGAAAGCCTCGTTTTCAGTAAAATGGAACTAGAAAGCAACTTGTTGGAAGTAATACATTTTGATGTGTGCAGTCCAATGAGTGCTGAGGCGTGTAGTGGATATTGTTATGTTCTTACTTCATAGATGATTTGAGTAAGATGTTGAGTATATTTACTTGATAAATCACGAGTCTGAATTATTGAAAGGTTCAAGTAATTTCAGGGTGAAGTTGAAAGATCGTCGTGACAAGAGGATAAAATATCTATGATATGATCATAGAGATGAATATCTGAATTACGAGTTTGGCACAGAATCAAGACATTGTGGAAATTGTTTCACAACCAATAAAGCCTGGAACACCATAGTGTGATGGTGTGTCCGAACATCATAACTGCACCCTATTGGATATGATGCATACCATGATGTCTCTTATCGAATTACCACGATAGTTTATGGGTTAGGCATTAGAGACAACCACATTCACTTTAAATAGGGCACCACGTAATTCCGATGAGATGGCACCGTATGAACTATGGTTTAGAGAAACCTAAGCTGTCATTTCTTAAAAGTTTGGGGCTGCGACGCTTATGTGAAAAAGTTTCAGGCTGATAAGCTCGAACCCAAAGCGGATAAATGCATCTTCATAGGACACCCAAAACAATTGGGTATACCTCCTGTCTCAGATTCGAAAGCAATAAGGGATTGTTTCTAGAATCGGGTCCTTTCTCGAGGAAAAGTTTCTCTCGAAAGAATTGAGTGGGAGGATGGTGGAGACTTGATGAGGTTATTGAACCGTCTCTTCAACTAGTGTGTGGCAGGGCACAGGAAGTTGTTCCTGTGGCATCTACACCAATTGAAGTGGAAGCTTATGATAGTGATCATGAAACTTCAAATCAAGTCACTACCAAACCTCGTAGGATGACAAGGATGCGTGCTACTTCAGAGTGGTACGTAATCCTGTCTTGGAAGTCATGTTGCTAGACAACAATGAACCTACGAGCTATGGAGAAGCGATGGTGGGCCTGGATTCCAAAATGGCTCGAGGCCATATAATCCGAGAGAGGATCCATATATGAAAAACAAAGTGTAGACTTTGGAAGAACTACTTGATGGTCGTAAGGCTGTTAGGTACATATGGATTTTAAAAGGAAGACGAACAATGATGGTAAATGTCACCATTAAGAAAGCTCGACTTGTCGTTAAGATGTTTCCCGACAAGTTCAAGGAGTTGACTACGATGAGACTTTCTCACTCGTAGTGATGCTAAGAGTCTGTTGGGATTATATTAGCGATTACTGCATTATTTATGAAATCTTGCAGATAGGATGTCAAAAACCATTGTTTCCTCGACGATTTTCTTGAGGAAAGGTTGTATGTGACACAACCGGAAGGTTTTGTCAATCCTGAAAGATGCTAATAAGTATGCAAAGCTCCAGCAATCCTTCTAAGGACTGGAGTAAGCATCTCGGAGTTGGAATGTATGCTTTGATGAGATGATCAAAGATTTTGGGTGTATACAAAGTTTATGAGAAACTTGTATTTCCAAAGAAGTGAGTGGGAGCACTATAGAATTTCTGATGAGTATATGTTGTTGACATATTGTGGATCAGAAATGACGTAGAATTTCTGGAAAGCATATAGGGTTATTTGGAAAGTGTTTTTCAATGGAAAGCCTGGATTAAGCCACTTGAACATTGAGCATCAAGATCTATAAGGATAGATCAAAACGCTTAATGGTACTTTCAAATGAGCACATACCTTGACATGATCTTGAAGGTGTTCAAGATGGATCAGTCAAAGAAGGAGTTCTTGCCTGAGTTGTAAGGTATGAAGTTAAGACTTAAAGCTCGACCATGGCAGAATAGAGAGAAAGGACGAAGGTCGTCCCCTATGCTTAAGACGTAGGCTCTACAGTATGCTATGCTATGTACCGCACCTGAAGTGTGCCTTGCCATGAGTCAGTCAAGGGATACAAGAGTGATCCAAGAATGGATCACAGGACAGCGGTCAAAGTTATCCTTAGTAACTAGTGGACTAAGGAATTTTCTTGATTATGGAGGTGATAAAAGAGTTCGTCGTAAAGGGTTACGCCGATGCAAACTTTGACACTAATCCAGATTATTCTGAGTAGTAAACTGGATTCGTATAGTAGAACAATTATTTGGAATAGCTCCAAATAGAACGTGGTAGCTGCATCTAGGAGATGACATAGAGATTTGTAAAGCACACACGGATCTGAAAGGTTCAGACCCATTGACTATAACCTCTCTCACAAGCATAACATGATCAAACCCAGAACTCTTTGGGTGTTAGTCACATGGGGATGTGACCTTGAGTGTTAATCACATATCGATGTGAACTGGATTATTGACTCTAGTGCAAGTGGGGGACTATTGGAAATATGCCCTAGAGGCAATAATAAATTAGTTATTATTATATTTCCTTGTTCATGATAATCGTTTATTATCCATGCTAGAATTGTATTGATAGGAAACTCAGATACATGTGTGGATACATAGACAACACCATGTCCCTAGTAAGCCTCTAGTTGACTAGCTCGTTGATCAATAGATGGTTACGGTTTCCTGACCATGGACATTGGATGTCGTTGATAACAGGATCACATCATTAGGAGAATGATGTGATGGACAAGACCCAATCCTAAGCCTAGCACAAGATCATGTAGTTCGTATGCTAAAGCTTTTCTAATGTCAAGTATCATTTCCTTAGACCATGAGATTGTGCAACTCCCGGATACCGTAGGAATACTTTGGGTGTGCCAAACATCACAACGTAACTGGGTGGCTATAAAGGTACACTACAGGTATCTCCGAAAGTGTCTGTTGGGTTGGCACGAATCGAGACTGGGATTTGTCACTCCGTGTAAATGGAGAGGTATCTCTGGGCCCACTCAGTAGGACATCATCATAATGTGCACAATGTGATCAAGGAGTTGATCACGGGATGATGTGTTGCGGAACGAGTAAAGAGACTTGCCGGTAACGAGATTGAACAAGGTATCGGGATACCGACGATCGAATCTCGGGCAAGTATCGTACCGATAGACAAAGGGAATTGTATACGAGATTGATTAAGTCCTTGACATCGTGGTTCATCCGATGAGATCATCGTGGAACATGTGGGAACCAACATGGGTATCCAGATCCCGCTGTTGGTTATTGACCGGAGAGTTATCTCGGTCATGTTTGCATGGTTCCCGAACCCGTAGGGTCTACACACTTAAGGTTCGATGACGCTAGGGTTATAGGGAATAGATATACGTGGTTACCGAATGTTATTCGGAGTCCCGGATGAGATCCCAGACGTCACTAGGAGTTCCGGAATGGTCCGGAGGTAAAGATTTATATATGGGAAGTCCTGTTTTGGTCACCGGAAAAGTTTCGGGGTTTATCGGTAACGTACCGGGACCACTGGGAGGGTGCCGGGGGTCCACCAAGTGGGGCCACCAGCCCCGGAGGGCTGCATGGGCCAAGTGTGGGAGGGGACCAGCCCCAGGTGGGCTGGTGCGCCCCCCACCAAGGCCCAAGGCGCAAGGAAGAGGGGAAGGGGGCAAACCCTAGTGCAGATGGGCCCTAAGGCCCACCCTGGTGCGCCTCCCCCTCTCCCCTCCCCTTGGCCGCCCCTAGATGGGATCTAGGGGGGTGCCGCCACCCCTAGGGAGGGAACCCTAGGTGGGGGCGCAGCCCCTCCCCTTCCCCTATATATAGTTGAGGTTTGGGCTGCCCAATACACACGAGTTCCTCTCCTTCTTGGCGCAGCCCTACCCTTCTCCCTCTTCGTCTCTTGCGGTGCTTGGCAAAGCCCTGCTGAAGTACCACGCTCCTCCACCACCACCACGCCATTGTGCTGCTGCTGGATGGAGTCTTCCTCAACCTCTCCCTCTCTCCTTGCTGGATCAAGGCATGGGAGACGTCACCGGGCTGTACGTGTGTTGAACGCGGAGGTGCCGTCTGTTCGGCACTAGGATCTCCGGTGATTTGGATCACGACGAGTACGACTCCTTCAACCCCATTCTCTTGAACGCTTCCGCTTAGAGATCTACAAGGGTATGTAGATGCACTCTCCTTCCCCTCGTTGCTGGTCTCTCCATAGATAGATCTTGGTGACACGTAGGAAAATTTTGAATTTCTGCTACGTTCCCCAACAGCCGCACACCCCCTATGTTTCACCGATGAGGTTCTGGATTATGAATTTCCAGCGGGATTCAAACCCGTAAACATAGAGGCATATGATGGAACAACAGACCCTGGAGTCTGGATCAAGGATTATATCCTCCACATACACATGGCTAGAGGAGATGATCTCCACGCCATAAAATACTTACCCCTCAAGCTTAAAGGGCCAGCCCAGCATTGGCTCAAAAGCCTTCCTTAAAACACAATCGGAAGTTGGGAAGAGCTTGAGGACGCTTTCCGAGCAAATTTTCAAGGGACCTATGTCCGCCCTCCGGATGCAGACGATCTTAGTCACATAACTCAATAGCCCGGAGAGTCAGCTCGGCAATTCTGGAATAGATTTCTTACTAAAAAGAATCAGATAGTCGACTGTCCGGACGCTGAAGCCTTAGCGGCTTTCAGGCATAATGTCCGAGACGAATGGCTCGCTAGACACCTCGGCCAAGAAAAGCCAAGAACAATGGCCGCACTAATAAGCCTCATGACCCGCTTTTGCGCAGGAGAGGACAGCTGGTTGGCAAGATGCAGCACCAGTGACCCAAGTACATCCGAAACTAGGGATGGAAACGGAAAACCGCGACGCAATAAGGACCGTCGCCGGACTAAGGAAAAAAGTCCGAAGAGCACGGCAGTCAACGCCGGATTCAAAAGCTCACGACAGAATCATAAAAAGTTGCCCCTCCAAGATAACAGGGACGATCTATCCAACCTAAACAAAATCTTGGATAGGATATGTCAAATACACAGCACTCCCGGAAAGCCTGCTAACCATACCCACAGAGATTGTTGGGTTTTCAAACAAACCGGCAGACTCAACGCCAAACACAAGGGGCTCGACACACTAAGCGAAGACGAGGACGAACCCCAAAAGCAGAGTACCAGGAAACAAAAGAATTTCCCACAAGAAGTAAAAATAGTAAACTTACTCCACATAACAAAACGTGCGGCGCCCATAAAGGTACATGCCCCACGGCCTATCCCAAAGGAATCCCACCACTGGTTGTCAAAACCAATCATCTTCGATCATCTGGATTATTCTAGAAGTGTCAGGAACCCAGGCTGGACTGCCCTGGTACTCGATCCAATAATTGTCGGACTCCAGTTTTCAAATGTCCTTATGGACGGTGGCAGCGGACTCAACCTGATATATCAGGACTCAATCCGCCACATGGGGATCAACCCAAAAAGAATTCGCCACAGCAAAACCTCCTTTCAAGGAGTAACGCCAGGTCCGGACACCCATTGCATGGGTTTTCTCCGGCTCGAGGTTATTTTCGGCTCTGCCGATAACTTCCATCGCGAAAAGCTGACTTTCCACATCGTCCCATTCTCAAGTCGCTATCAAGCACTACTGGGACGCGAAGCTTTCGCCCGCTTTAACGCAATACCGCATTATGCATCTCTTATGCTTAAGATGCCCGGTCCACGCGGCATCATCTCCTTAAAGGGGAAGTAGTGAGAACACCTTCCCCAAGCGGAGGATTGTGCGGCCGCTTTAACAGCCCCACAATACAATGGCTTCACCAGCCAAAACATCAGAACAGGTCATTAAGACCACGAACCTGGATAGACGAGTCCGACACAAAAGTATCGTTGATAAAGGCTTAGTGGCCATATACCCCTGCACTAGGGGCTTCACACGTATAAAATAAGAGACAATAAAGCTCAATTTTTCATATTTTTACTTTACACTTTGTTTATTTCATATAACTTTTGTTCGGCACGCCCCTTTTTCAACTTAGTTGCTCTCTTTTTACAGATGAACGTCGTGCTGCGCCCGTACAGGATATGGCACAACGGAGACACAGGCGCAGATGTGCAGTAGGGACCCGTTCCAAGGATTCTTTTCAGATTAAGACCCTGTGTAAACCTTTTTTACTGTCTCTTGTTGATACACATCCCCTGGTTCTATGACCAAGGAGGAGGCTGGCGTCTTGGCATGTGGCCACGTCAGAATTCTTGCGCGTACCTGGACACTAGGGGCTTATACCTCAGAGCGTTACCTCGCCCGCTCTCATAAAGACCGAATACCTTAGGGAGTGTTCGGCGTCACGAGTTTGGCCTTATATGCATCAGCTCCGAGTCATGATTTTGGTCAAATGTTGGGTTGCCCGGTGTTGGAAATATGCCCTAGAGGCAATAATAAAATGATTATTATATTTCCTTGTTCATGATAATTGTCTATTATTCATGCTATAATTGTATTATCCAGAAATCGTAATACATGTGTGAATACATAGACCACAATGTGTCCCTAGTGAGCCTCTAGTTGACTAGCTCATTGATCAACAGATAGTCATGGTTTCCTGGCTATGGACATGGGGATGTCATTGATAACGGGATCACATCATTAGGAGAATGATGTGATGGACAAGACCCAAACCTAAGCATAGCACAAAGATTGTGTAGTTCGTTTGCTGTAGCTTTTCTGGATGTCAAGTATCATTTCCTTAGACCATGAGATTGTGCAACTCCCGGATACCGTAGGAGTACCTTGGGTGTGCCAAACGTCACAACATAACTGGGTGACTATAAAGGTACATTACAGGTATCTCCGAAAGTGTCTGTTGGGTTGGCACGAATCGAGACTGGGATTTGTCACTCCATATGACGGAGAGGTATCTCTGGGCCCACTCGGTAATGCATCATCATAATGAGCTCAATGTGATCAAGTGATTGATCACAGGATCATGCATTACGGTACGAGTAAAGTGACTTGCCGGTAACGAGACTGAACAAGGTATTGGGATACCGACGATCGGGTCTCGGGCAAGTAACGTACCGATTGATAAAGGGAATTGAGTACGGGATTAATTAGGTCCTCGACATCGTGGTTGATCCGATGAATCATCGAGGAGCATGTGGGAGCCAACATGGGTATCCAGATCCCGCTGTTGGTTATTGACCATAGAGTCGTCTCGGTCATGTCTGCTTGTCTCCCGAACCCGTAGGGTCTACACACTTAAGGTTTGGTGACGCTAGGGTTGTATAGATATGAGTATGCAGTAATCCGAAAGTTGTTTGGAGTCCCGGATGAGATCCTGGACGTCACGAGGAGTTCCGGAATTTTTCGGAGGTGAAGAATTATATATAGGAAGTGTAGTTTCGGCCATCGGGAAAGTTTCGGGGTCACCGGTATTGTACCGGGACCACCGGATGGGTCCCGGGGGTCCACCGGGTGGGGCCACCCATCCCGGAGGGCCCCATGGGCTGAAGTGGGGAGGGGAACCAGCCCATAGTGGGCTGGTGCGCCCCCCTTGGGCCCCCCATGCGCCTAGGGTTGGGGAACCCAGGGGAGGGGGCGCCTCCACTTGCCTTGGGGGGTACTCCACCCCTTGGCCGCCGCCCCCCTAGGAGAACCCATCTCCTAGGGCCGGCGCACCCCCCTAAGGGCCTATATAAAGGGGGGGGGAGGGCAGCCGTACCTCAAGCCTTGGCGCCTCCCTCTCCCCTGCTACACCTCTCCCTCTCGCAGAAGCTCGGCGAAGCCCTGCTGCGATCACTGCTGCATCCACCACCATGCTGTCGTGCTGCTGGATCTTCATCAACCTCTCCTTCCCCCTTGCTGGATCAGGAAGGAGGAGACGTCATCCGCTCTGTACGTGTGTTGAACGCGGAGGTGCCGTTCGTTCGGCACTTGGTCATCGGTGATTTGGATCACGGCGAGTACGACTCCATCATCCCCGTTTTCTTGAACGCTTCCGCTCGCGATCTACAAGGGTATGTAGATGCACTCTCCTCTCGTTGCTAGTTGACTCCATAGATTGATCTTGGTGAAATGTAGGAATTTTTTTGTTTTCTGCAACGTTCCCCAACAGTGGCATCATGAGCTAGGTCTATGCGTAGTTACTATGCACGAGTAGAACACAAAGTAGTTATGGGCGTCGATATTGTCAATTTGCTTGCCGTTACTAGTCTTATCTTGATTCGGCGACATTGTGGGATGAAGCGGCCCGGACCAACCTTACACGTACGCTTACGTGAGACCGGTTCCACCGATTGACATGCACTAGTTGCATAAGGTGGCTGGCGGGTGTCTGTCTCTCCCACTTTAGTCGGATCGGACTCGATGAACAGGGCCCTTATGAAGGGTAAATAGAAATTGGCAATTCACGTTGTGGTTTTGGCGTAGGTAAGAAACGTTCTTGCTAGAAACCTATAGCAGCCACGTAAAAACTTGCAACAACAATTAGAGGACGTCTAACTTGTTTTTGCAGCAAGTGTTTTGTGATGTGATATGGCCAAAGGTTGTGATGAATGATGAATGATATATGTGATGTATGAGATTGATCATGTTCATGTAATAGGAATCACGACTTGCATGTTGATGAGTATGACAACCGGCAGGAGCCATAGGAGTTGTCTTTATTTATTTATGACCTGCGTGTCAACATAAACGTCATGTAATTACTTTACTTTATTGCTAAAGCGTTAGCCATAGTAGTAGAAGTAATAGATGACGAGACAACTTCAAGAAGACACGATGATGGAGATCATGGTGTCATGCCGGTGACAAGATGATCATGGAGCCCCAAGATGGAGATCAAAGGAGCTATATGATATTGGCCATATCATGTCACTATTATTTGATTGCATGTGATGTTTATCATGTTTTTGCATCTTGTTTACTTAGAACGACGGTAGTAAATAAGATGATCCCTCGTAATAATTTCAAGAAAGTGTTCCCCCTAACTGTGCGCCATTGCGACAGTTTGTTGTTTCGAAGCACCACGTGATGATCGGGTGTGATAGATTCCAACGTTCACATACAACGGGTGTAAGACAGATTTACACACGCAATACACTCAGGTTGACTTGACGAGCCTAGCATGTACAGACATGGCCTCGGAACACAGAAGACCGAAAGGTCGAGCATGAGTCGTATAGACGATACGATCAACATGAAGATGTTCACCGATGTTGACTAGTCCGTCTCACGTGATGATCGGACACGGCCTAGTCAACTCGGATCATGTTATACTTAGATGACTGGAGGGATGTCTATCTAAGTGGGAGTTCATTGAATAATTTGATTAGATGAACTTAATTATCATGAACTTAGTCTAAAATCTTTACAATATGTCTTGTAGATCAAATGGCCAACGTTGTCCTCAACTTCAACGCGTTCCTAGAGAAAACCAAGCTGAAAGACGATGGCAGCAACTATACGGACTGGGTCCGGAACCTGAGGATCATCCTCATAGCTGCCAAGAAAGATTATGTCCTAGAAGCACCGCTAGGTGACGCACCCGCCCCAAAGAACCAAGACGTTATGAACGCTTGGCAGACACGTGCTGATGATTACTCCCTCGTTCAGTGCGGCATGCTTTACAGCTTAGAACCGGGGCTCCAAAAGCGTTTTGAGCGACACGGAGCATATGAGATGTTCGAAGAGCTGAAAATGGTTTTCCAAGCTCATGCCCGGGTCGAGAGATATGAAGTCTCCGACAAGTTCTTCAGCTGTAAGATGGAGGAAAATAGTTCTGTCAGTGAGCACATACTCAAAATGTGTGGGTTGCATAACCTCTTGACTCAGCTGGGAGTTAATCTCCCGGATGACGCAGTCATTGACAGAATCATTCAGTCGCTTCCACCAAGCTACAAGAGCTTTGTGATGAACTTCAATATGCAGGGGATGGAAAAGACCATTCCTGAAGTATTTGCAATGCTGAAATCAGCAGAGGTAGAAGTCAAAAAGGAACATCAAGTGTTGATGGTGAATAAAACCACTAAGTTCAAGAAAGGCAAGGGTAAGAAGAACTTCAAGAAGGACGGCAAGGGAGTTGCCGCGCCCGGTAAGCAAGCTGCCGGGAATAAGCCAAAGAATGGACCCAAGCCCGAGACTGAGTGCTTTTATTGCAAGGGAAGTGGTCACTGGAAGCGGAACTGCCCCAAATACTTAGCGGACAAGAAGGCCGGCATCACAAAAGGTATATGTGATATACATGTAATTGATGTGTACCTTACCAGTACTCGTAGTAGCTCCTGGGTATTTGATACCGGTGCGGTTGCTCACATTTGTAACTCAAAGCAGGAGCTGCGGAATAAGCGGAGACTGGCGAAGGACAAGGTGACGATGCGCGTCGGGAATGGTTCCAAGGTCGATGTGATCGCCGTCGGCATGCTACCTCTACATTTACCTACGGGATTAGTTTTAAACCTCAATAATTGTTATTTAGTGCCAGCTTTGAGCATGAACATTGTATCAGGATCTCGTTTAATACGAGATGGCTACTCATTTAAATCCGAGAATAATGGTTGTTCTATTTATATGAGAGATATGTTTTATGGTAATGCTCCGATGGTGAATGGTTTATTCTTAATGAATCTCGAGCGTAATGCTACACATATTCATAGTGTGAATACCAAAAGATGTAAGGTTGATAATGATAGTCCCACATACTTGTGGCACTGCCGCCTTGGTCACATAGGTGTCAAACGCATGAAGAAGCTCCATGCAGATGGACTTTTAGAGTCTCTTGATTAGGAATCATTTGACACGTGCGAACCATGCCTCATGGGTAAAATGACCAAGACTCCGTTCTCATGAACAATGGAGCGAGCAACCAACTTATTGGAAATCATACATACTGATGTGTGCGGTCCAATGAGTGTTGAGGCTCGCGGTGGCTATCGTTATGTTCTCACCCTCACCGATGATTTGAGTAGATATGGGTATGTCTACTTAATGAAACACAAGTCTGAGACCTTTGAAAAGTTCAAGGAATTTCAGAGTGAGGTTGAGAATCAACGTGACAGGAAAATCAAGTTCTTGCGATCAGATCGTGGGGGAGAATACTTGAGTCACGAATTTGGCACACACTTAAGAAAATGTGGAATAGTTTCACAACTCACGCCGCCTGGAACACCTCAGCATAATGGTGTGTCCGAACGTCGTAATCACACTCTATTAGATATGGTGCGATCTATGATGTATCTTACCGATTTACCGCTATCATTTTGGAGCTATGCTTTAGAGACTGCCGCATTAAATTTAAATAGGGCTCCGTCGAAATCTGTTGAGATGACACCGTATGAATTATGGTTTGGGAAGAAACCTAAGCTGTCGTTTCTAAAAGTTTGGGGATGCGATGCTTATGTCAAGAAACTTCAACCTGAAAAGCTCGAACTCAAGTCGGAAAAATGCGTCTTCATAGGATACCCTAAAGAAACTGTTGGGTATACCTTCTACCTCAGATCTGAAGGCAAGATCTTTGTTGCCAAGAATGGGTCCTTTCTAGACAAGGAGTTTCTCTCGAAAGAAATAAGTGGGAGGAAGGTAGAACTTGATGAAGTATTACCTCTTGAACTGGTAAGTGGCGCAGCTCAAGAAAATGTTCCTGAGGTGCCTGCACCGACTAGAGAGGAAGGTGATGATGATGATCATGAAACTTCAGATCAAGTTGCTACTGAACTTCGTAGGTCCACAAGGACACGTTCCGCACCAGAGTGGTACGACAACCCTGTCTTGGAAATCATGTTGTTAGACAATGGTGAACCTTCAAACTATGAAGAAGCGATGGCGGGCCCGGATTCCGACAAATGGCTGGAAGCCATGAAATCCGAGATAGGATCCATGTATGAAAACGAAGTATGGACTTTGACTGACTTGCCCGTTGATCGGCGAGCCATAGAAAATAAATGGATCTTTAAGAAGAAGACAGATGCGGATGGTAATGTGACCATCTATAAAGCTCGGCTTGTCGCTAAGGGTTATCGACAAGTTCAAGGGGTTGACTACGATGAGACTTTCTCACCCGTAGCGAAGCTGAAGTCCGTCCGAATCATGTTAGCAATTGCCGCATTCTATGATTATGAGATATGGCAAATGGACGTCAAAACGGCATTCCTTAATGGTTTCCTTAAGGAGGAATTGTATATGATGCAGCCGGAAGGTTTTGTCGATCCTAAGAATGCTGACAAGGTGTGCAAGCTCCAACGCTCGATTTATGGGCTGGTGCAAGCATCTCGGAGTTGGAACATTCGCTTTGATGAGATGATCAAAGCGTTTGGGTTTATGCAGACTTATGGAGAAGCCTGCATTTACAAGAAAGTGAGTGGGAGCTCTGTAGCATTTCTCATATTGTATGTGGATGACATACTGTTGATGGGAAATGATATAGAATTCTTGGAAAGCATAAAGGCCTATTTGAACAAGTGTTTTTCAATGAAGGACCTTGGAGAAGCTGCTTATATATTAGGCATCAAGATCTATAGAGATAGATCGAGACACCTCATTGGTCTTTCACAGAGTACGTACCTTGACAAGATTTTGAAGAAGTTCAAAATGGATCAGTCAAAGAAAGGGTTCTTGCCTGTATTGCAAGGTACGAGATTGAGCTTGGCTCAATGCTCGACCACAGCAGAAGATAGAGAAAATATGAGTGTCATCCCCTATGCCTCGGCCATAGGGTCTATCATGTATGCTATGCTGTGTACCAGACCTGATGTAAACCTTGCCGTGAGTTTGGTAGGAAGGTACCAAAGTAATCCCGGCATGGAACACTGCCCAGCGGTCAAAAATATCCTGAAGTACCTGAAATGGACTAAGGAAATGTTTCTCGTTTATGGAGGTGACGAAGAGCTCGTCGTAAAGGGTTACGTCGATGCTAGCTTCGACACAGATCTGGATTACTCTAAGTCACAAACCGGATACGTGTATATTTTGAATGGTGGGGCAGTAAGCTGGTGCAGTTGCAAGCAAAGCGTTGTGGCGGGATCTACATGTGAAGCGGAGTACATGGCATCCTCGGAGGCAGCACACGAAGCAGTCTGGGTGAAGGAGTTCATTACCGACCTAGGAGTCATACCCAATGCGTCGGGCCCGATGACTCTCTTCTGTGACAACACTGGAGCTATTGCCCTTGCCAAGGAGCCCAGGTTTCACTGGAAGACCAGGCATATCAAGCGTCGCTTCAACTCCATTCGTGAAAATGTTCAAAATGGAGACATAGAGATTTGTAAAGTACATACAGACCTGAATGTAGCAGATCCGTTGACTAAACCTCTCCCTAGAGCAAAACATGATAAACACCAGAATTCCATGGGTGTTCGATTCATCACAATGTAACTAGATGATTGACTCTAGTGCAAGTGGGAGACTGTTGGAAATATGCCCTAGAGGCAATAATAAAATTATTATTATATTTCCTTGTTCATGATAATTGTCTATTATTCATGCTATAATTGTATTATCCGGAAATCGTAATACATGTGTGAATACATAGACCACAATGTGTCCCTAGTGAGCCTCTAGTTGACTAGCTCGTTGATCACAGATAGTCATGGTTTCCTGGCTATGGACATGGGGATGTCATTGATAACGGGATCACATCATTAGGAGAATGATGTGATGGACAAGACCCAAACCTAAGCATAGCATAAAGATCGTGTAGTTCGTTTGCTGTAGCTTTTCTGGATGTCAAGTATCATTTCCTTAGACCATGAGATTGTGCAACTCCCGGATACCGTAGGAGTACCTTGGGTGTGCCAAACGTCACAACGTAACTGGGTGACTATAAAGGTACATTACAGGTATCTCCGAAAGTGTCTGTTGGGTTGGCACGAATCGAGACTGGGATTTGTCACTCCGTATGACGGAGAGGTATGTCTGGGCCCACTCGGTAATGCATCATCATAATGAGCTCAATGTGATCAAGTGGTTGATCACAGGATCATGCATTACGGTACGAGTAAAGTGACTTGCCAGTAACGAGACTGAACAAGGTATTGGGATACCGACGATCGGGTCTCGGGCAAGTAACGTACCGATTGACAAAGGGAATTGAGTACAGGATTAATTAGGTCCTCGACATCGTGGTTCATCCGATGAGATCATCGAGGAGCATGTGGGAGCCAACATGGGTATCCAGATCCCGCTGTTGGTTATTGACCAGAGAGTCGTCTCGGTCATGTCTGCTTGTCTCCCGAACCCGTAGGGTCTACACACTTAAGGTTCGGTGACGCTAGGGTTCTATAGGTATGAGTATGCAGTAATCCGAAAGTTGTTCGGAGTCCCGGATGAGATCCTGGACGTCACAAGGAGTTCCGGAATTGTTCGGAGGTGAAGAATTATATATAGGAAGTGTAGTTTCGGCCATCGGGAAAGTTTCGGGGTCACCGGTATTGTACCGGGACCACCGGATGGGTCCCGGGGGTCCACCGGGTGGGGCCACCCATCCCGGAGGGCCCCATGGGCTGAAGTGGGGAGGGGAACCAGCCCATAGTGGGCTGGTGCGCCCCCCTTGGCCCCCCCATGCGCCTAGGGTTGGGGAACCCTAGGGGAGGGGGCGCCTCCACTTGCCTTGGGGGGTACTCCACCCCTTGGCCGCCGCCCCCCTAGGAGATCCCATCTCCTAGGGCCGGCGCACCCCCCTAGGGGGCCTATATAAAGGGGGGGAGGGCAGCCGTACCTCAAGCCTTGGCGCCTCCCTCTCCCCTGCTACACCTCTCCCTCTCGCAGATGCTCGGCGAAGCCCTGCTGTGATCACTGCTGCATCCACCACCACACCGTCGTGCTGCTGGATCTTCATCAACCTCTCCTTCCCCCTTGCTGGATCAAGAAGGAGGAGACGTCATACGCTCCGTACGTGTGTT
This sequence comes from Triticum urartu, assembly GCF_056163025.1. Lineage (NCBI taxonomy): Eukaryota > Viridiplantae > Streptophyta > Magnoliopsida > Poales > Poaceae > Triticum > Triticum urartu. The sequence goes on along the minus strand of NC_141874.1, from coordinate 143,482,552 downwards.
GAACGCAGAGGTGCCGTCCGTTCGGCACTTGGTCATCGGTGATTTGGATCACGGCGAGTACGACTCCATCATCCCCGTTCTCTTGAACGCTTCTGCTCGCGATCTACAAGGGTATGTAGATGCACTCTCCTCTCGTTGCTAGTTGACTCCATAGATTGATCTTGGTGAAACGTAGGAATTTTTTTTGTTTTCTGCAACGTTCCCCAACACCCGGCTCCTGTGTTCGGCCGCCTTACGTTCCGCTCTATCGGCTAATGCGGCACCAGGAGAACTACTGCGATTGTGCCCTGGTTCGGCCAGGCGAGCACCTTAGTAGAGAAAGCCGAAAACCGACTGTCATGATATGGCGTGAGACTGGTCAACCACTCGATGACTCTCCAGAATCTGTAGGATTCCTCCGCATTAACGAAGGGCCGTTTCCCGGCCAGGCACATACGCGCCGCAAATTCGGGCGAGCGCAGTCGCCACCAGGGGCTACCTAAATAGTCCCATTGTCAATCTCCTATGGTTAAGTGAAAGTGTTAAAGCATTATAGTCCAGTTGCCTAGCTTGCTGCGCTATCACCTCCTTTGTAGGACCAAGACGTTGGATTAAGTGTGAAAATGCGCCTTCTGCGAGCACCCCCGCACTATGTGCGTGGGGGCTGAAGCCAACGACTGCAATCTTTCATATTTTGTATATATATCTTAAAACGGCCGCACAGGAGGTGTTCCAAATACTTGAAGGGACAAGTATAAAAGGCTACTACAATTCATCAAAATATTGCTTTATAATTACATATGCTATCAGAACATAGCATCCTTCGAGCACTGCATCTCTATTACACGAGCGTCTTCAAGGACCTCCTGAAAATAGTGCTCGGAGGGTACTCGGCTTTTGTCCGAATCTCGGGATGCAATAACGGTGGTCTCCATCTCTGCCCAGTATGTCTTGACACGGGCAAGAGCCATCCGTGCACCCTCTATGCATGCTGACCTCTTCATCGCATTGATACGTGGCACCGCGTCAAGGAATTGCTGCACCAAGATGAAATAACTCTTTGGCTCCGATCTCCCCGGCCACAGATGACCCACGACGTACTTCATGGCGAGTCCGGACAATCTATTCAGTTTGGCCCATTGAGCCAGACGATCGTCCACTGCTAGTGGACGCTCTGGATTCTGGAACTGCGACTAGAAAAGCCTTTCCACTTCGCGATCTTCTTGATCTCGAAAGTATTCGGTCGCATCAGCAGCACTCGCTGCCAAATCCAGATAGGTGTCCTCCGCACTCCACATCCGGTCCAATGGAGCAAACTTCGGATCGCAAAACTTCCTCCGCAGCATAAAGGGCTTTCCAGCCGCAATCTGTCCGGCCTGACGCAGCTCCTCCTTCGCAGCTCTCATCGCAGAGCGAGCGTCCTTGGCATCAGCAACGGCCTTCTCTAAGTCCGTCTGTCTCGCCCGGTCTTCTTTCTCAAGAAACTTGCAATGGTCAGCAGCACTTTTTAACTTCACGGCCATCATGGCCATCTCCTTCTTGCTTCGGCAGTGAGCAGCCTGTTCGGCTCTCAGCTCTTCAAGGGCCTTCTCGGCAGCTGCATCACTTTTCCTAGCTTGTTCCTTAGCTCGGGCAAGTTCCGCCCGAAGACTCTCCACGGCGGCCGCACCATCTGCGTCAAGCACACACATTGTAAGATACTGGCATAAAGCTCCTCTTACCAGATGCCGCCCGAGGAATTGCATACCTTGAGCCTCATCAAGCCTCTCGTTGACGAGCGCGATGTCGGCATCTGTCACGTCAAGTTGCCGCCTTAATTCGGCAAAATCATCAGTTCGACTCGATTCCGGACACTTCGCCACCTGTATACAAAGGCGACATTTTAGACCTGGGATTATGATCCTCTGCGCGCCATCAATTTTGACAGCGCACAGAGTCTTAGGGGCTACCATCTACACAGGGCGCATCTTGTTTATGCACAACTGACAAAGAAGTACATTATCAAACGTACCTCAAAACCCGTTAGCAAACTTCTGACGGCCTCATGCAATCCGCTTTCCGCGGACGAAATCCTTCCAATCACCGTACCCATCAATGCACGGTGCTCCTATGAGATAGAAGCTCGCCCCAGCAGAATCATCAGCTCCTCCGACCGTGCATCGGACGGTGCCGGACTCGTCCTATGACCTCCATCGAAGGCCGGACGCGGAGAGCCTTGGGGGGACATATGGCTACCTTCCACCCCTGCCGGATTCGGAGGAACCCTCCGTGACGACACCTCAGGGTCGCCTGCCTCGCCAGGCGGTACGGCAGGGGGAGGCGTTCCACTCTCCATCATCTCCGGAAGAAGATCCCCCGAAGACGAGCTCTGCTGAGAAGGGCTGAGGTCCGAGCTACAAAGTAAAATTTCGGTTAATCTTCTCAGATAAAAATCAAGGATTTCTCTCATCCCTCTAAAGGAAAATCTTTCTCTACTTACGGCTCGCTGGAGGGCTGATCCCTTTGAGGGCGTAGTTCGGCCGAGGATCTCCCCGGCGTCGGACCCTCTGACGAGGACTTTTCCCCTGCTTTAAGGCCATGGTCTCCAGGTCGTCAGAGGCGGCCCTCTTCTTCCCCTTAGGAGAGGAATTGTCGGTTCTTCCCTTCGGAGCAGCCTCCTTCGAGGAGGCCATAGTTTCCTTGTCCTCCCCCTCACTTCCCTCCAAAGGCACGATCTTCAACATCCTGACTAGCACGGGATCCGGCCTGGTCTCAGGAAGGGGGACTGGACACCGGATCAGCTTTGCCTTCGCTATCCACTCCTGTTTAAAAGCACAACTCTTTTAGGGGCGAATTTATGACAATTTTACGGATAGCGAGTCCGGGCACAAGGTTACTTACTTGAGTATCCAAGCGATTGCAGCTTAAACCTGCGTTCTCGGTCAAATCCGGACACATTGCTTGTGATCCAAAGAACATTTTATACATCTCCATGGGCGTTGCGTCCATAAAATGCTGGAGAGCTCGTGGTCCCTCCGGATTAAACTCCCACAGACGAAGGGAGCGATGTTTGTCGGGCAGTGTTCGGCGAATCAGCATGACCTGCGTCACCTTGACCAGGTTGAGGTCTCTTTCTAAGAGATCCCTAATGCGGCCCTGCAACAAGGGCACGTCTTTGGATAACCCCCAATCTAATCCTTTATTGACCCATGACGCTAGCCGTGGTGGGGGACCCGAGCGAAAGGCACGAGGCGCCACCCACTTGGTGCTCCTGGGAGCGGTGATATAGAACCACTCTCGTTGCCACAAGCCGAGCTCCTCTTGAAAGGAGCCCTCGGGCCATAGAGCATCAGCATTCTTACTTATGATAGCACCTCCGCACTCTGCGTGCCGTCCCTCGATCATCTTCGGCTCCACTCCAAAAGTCTTGTGCCATAATCCGAAGTGAGGAGTAACATGGAGGAACGCTTCGCACACAACGATGAATGAGGAAATGTGGAGGATGGACTCCGGAGCTAAGTCATGAAATTCCAGCCCATAATAGAACATTACCCCCTCACGAAGGGATCCATCGGGAAGCCTAACCCCCGAAGGAAGTGAGACATGAACACTACGCTCTCACCGGGCTGGGGACTGGGAATAGCCTGCCTTTGAGCAGGCAACCTATGCAAAATTTCGGCGGTTAAGAACTTAGCCTCTCTCAACTTTAGCACGTCCTCCTCCGTGACGGAGGAGGGCATCCATCGGCCTTGAAGGTCGGAACCGGACATTGTCGAAGGTCCGAAGCGCCTGGAATCTGGAGCCTAGGGTGTTGGAACTCGAGGCGACGGGCGAACTTGTTTTGAGATTGGAGAAAAGGAGTAAGGCCTTGGTCTCTTTATAAGAGGTTGAATACCAGGAGCCCTCCCCGTAACCGTTTGGGACTCGCCTTTAATCGAGAAGACATGCTAACGGGCACGATTGGGTTACCCACGTCCGTATTGATGAGAATCCCGTAAATAAAGGGGACACGATCTCTGCTTTGACAAGACGTGCCAAGGAACCCGCCTCGCAAAATGCGCTGAGGTGGAAAAGTGAAAACGATTCGAATAAAGGCTTGGCCGTAGTGTGATGTCACGCTGCGGAATACGTCAGCAGATTAGATTTGTGTTAATATTATTCTCTCTGTGGCAATACGTGGAAGCTTATTTTGCAGAGCCGGACACTACTCTTGGTGTTTACAAACTTTTATGAAGAATTTGGAGGAGGAACCCGCCTTGCAATGCCGAAGACAATCTACGCGCCGGACTCGTCGTCATTGAAGCCTGGTTCAGGGGCTACTGAGGGAGTCCTGGATTAGGGGGTGTTCGGGTAGCCGGACTATACCTTCAGCCGGATTCCAAGACTATGAAGATACAAGATTGAAGACTTCGTCCAGTGTCCGGATGGGACTTTCCTTGGCGTGGAAGGCAAGCTTGGCGATACGGATATTCAAGATCTCCTACCATTGTAACCGACTTTGTGTAACCCTAACCCTCTCCGGTGTCTATATAAACCGTAGGGTTTTAGTCCGTAGGACAACTTCATCATACAACAACCATACCATAGGCTAGCTTTTAGGGTTTAGCCTCCTTGATCTTGTGGTAGATCTACTCTTGTACTACCCATATCATCAATATTAATCAAGCAGGACGTAGGGTTTTACCTCCATCAAGAGGGCCCGAACCTGGGTAAAACATCGTGTTCCTTGCCTCCTATTACCATCTGGCCTAGACGCACAGTTCGGGACCCCCTACCCGAGATCCGCCGGTTTTGACACCAACAGGCGCCCCCTGCCTCGTGCCTCCCTCGAGTACCGTCTCGCGTGGATTTTTCTTCCAGAATTCTCCAAATATTCCAAAAATATTCTCCATCCGTTTTTATCCCGTTTGGATTCCGTTTGATATGATGTTTCTGCGAAACATAAAACATGCAACAAATAGGAACTGGCACTGGGCACTGGATCAATATTTTAGTCCCAAAAATAGTATAAAAAGTTGCCAAAAGTATATGAAAGTTGAATAATATTGGCATGGAACAATCAAAAAGTATAGATACGACGGAGACGTATCAGCATCCCCAAGCTTAATTCCTGCTCGTCCTCGAGTAGGTAAATGATAAAAAGGATAATTTTTGATGTGGAATGCTACCTAGCATAATCTTGATCATGTATCTAATCATGGCATGAATATTAAGATACGAGTGATTCAAAGCAATAGTCTATCATTTGACATAAAAACAATAATACTTCAAGCCTACTAATAAAGTAATCATGTCTTTTCAAAATAACATGGCCAAAGAAAGTTATCCCTACAAAATCATATAGTCTGGCCATGCTCCATCTTCACCACACAAAATATTCACATCATGCACAACCCCGATGACAAGCCGAGCAATTGGTTCATACTTTTTAACGCGCTTCAGCTTTTTCAACCCTCACGCAATACATGAGCGTGAGCCATGGACATAACACTATAGGTGGAATAGAATATGATGGTGGAGGTTGTGTGGAGAAGACAAAAAGGGAGGAAGTCTCACATCGACGCAGCTAATCAACGGGCTATGGAGATACCCATCAATTGATGTCAATGTGAGGAGTAGGGATTGCCATGCAACGGATGCACTAGAGCTATAAGTGTATGAAAGCTGAAACTGAAACTAAGTGGGTGTGCATCCAACTTGCTTGCTCATGAAGACCTCGGGCATTTGAGGAAGCCCTTCATCGGAATATACAAGCCAAGTTCTATAATGAAAATTCCCACTAGTATATGAAAGTGATAACTCAAGAGACTCTCTATATGAAGAACATGGTGCTACTTTGAAGCACAAGTGTGGTAAAAGGATAGTAACATTGCCCCTTTTTCTTTTCTCTTTTTTCTTCTTTTTTTGCGGGCTTCTTTGGCCCCCTTTTTTTATTTAGGCTTCTTTGGCCTCTCCCTTTTTTTTGATGGGGCAATGCTATAATAATGATGATCATCACACTTTTATTTACTTACAACTCAATATTACAACTCAATACTAGAACAAAGATATGACTCTATATGAATGCCTCCGACGGTGTACCGGGATGTGCAATGATCTAGCGTAGCAATGACATAAAAAAACGGACAAGCCATGAAAGCATCATGCTAGCTATCTTACGATCATGCAAAGCAATATGACAATGAATGCTCAAGTCATGTATATGATGATGATGGAAGTTGCATGGCAATATATCTCAGAATGGCTATGGATGCCATAATAGGTAGGTATGGTGGCTGTTTTGAGGAAGATATATGGAGGCTTATGTGTGACAGAGCGTATCATATCACGGGGTTTGGATGCACCAGCGAAGTTTGCACCAACTCTCGAGGTGAGAAAGGGCAATGCACGGTACCGAAGAGGCTAGCAATGGTGGAAGGGTGAGAGTGCGTATAATCCATGGACTCACATTAGTCATAAAGAACTCATATACTTATTGCAAAAGTTTATTAGTCCTCGAAGCAAAGTACTACTACGCATGCCCCTAGGGGGTAGATTGGTAGGAAAAGACCATCGCTCGTCCCCGACCGCCACTCATAAGGAAGACAATCAATAAATAAATCATGCTCCGACTTCGTTACATAACGGTTCACCATATGTGCATGCTACGGGAATCACAAACCTCAACACAAGTATTTCTGCTAACCCAAAACTACCCACTAGCATGACTCTAATACCACCATCTTTATATCGCAAAACTATTGCAAGGAATCAAACATATCATATTCAGTGATCTACAAGTTTTATGTAGGATTTTATGACTAACCATGTGAATGACCAATTCCTGTCATCTCTCTAAATAGATATAAGTGAATCAAGAGAGTTTAATTCTTTCTACAAAAGATATGCCCGTGCTCTAACAAATATAAGTGAAGCAAAAGGGCATTCTACAAATGTTGGTTTTCTATGTAAAGAGAAACAGGCAATCCAAACTTCAAATCATATAAGTGAAGCACATGAAGCATTCTATAAAGCCATACTCAAAATGTATAAGTGAAGTGCATAGAGAATTCTATAAATAAACCAAGGACTATCTCATACCAGCATGGTGCATAAAAGAGAAGTGAAAACTAAATGCAAAAGACGCTCCAAGATTTGCACATATCGCATGAACGAAACAAATCCGAAAACATACCGATACTTGTTGAAGAAAGAGGGGATGCCTTCCGGGGCATCCCAAGCTTAGATGCTTGAGTCTCCTTGAATATTTACTTGGGGTGCCTCGGGCATCCCCAAGCTTGAGCTCTTGCCTCTCTTCCTTCTTCTCACATCGAGACCTTCTCGATCATCGAACACTTCATTCACACAAAACTTCAACATAAAACTCAGTAAGATCCGTTAGTATAATAAAGCAAATCACTACTCTAAGTACTGTTGCAAACCAATTCATATTTTGTTTTGGAATTGTAGCTACTGTAATATAACTTTTTCATGGCTTAATCCACTGATATAAATCGATAGTTTGATCAAAAACAGAATCTGTCTAAAACAGAACAGTCTGTAATAATCTGAACATTCACCATACTTATAATACTTGAGAAATTCTGCCAAAATTAGGAAAAATAAACAATTTGTATGGAAAGAAAGTGCAAAAAGAATCAGAACCATTTGACGTTCCAGTAAAAAATTTAAAATCACGCACTACAGCCAAAGTTTCTGTCCTGCACCGTACAAACCAACAAGCATCTAAAACATCCTAAAGCCAAACCTTGGCACATTATTTTTATTTTTAAACTTTATAAAAGCACACAATAGAAATAAATGACTCTCTAAAACTTTTGGGTTGTCTCCCTGGCAGCGCTTTCTTTAAAGCCATTAAGCTAGGCATATAGTGCTCAAGTAATGGATCCACCCGGATCCCAAGGTATAGCAAAGCCAATTTTAATTAAAAATGTTTTGTAATTTAGTAGTGAGCACAAAGTAACATATATCATGAAACAACGAAGTCTAACTCTCTTCCTATGCATCGGCATGTCATAAAAGAATAATTCATGCACACATAGTAAAGGCCAATGCATAGTATAATCAGTTTCTTGCAATTTTATCGTATTGGAAACATAGAGAGGTGGAGATATAGTTCCTCTCTCATAATAATTGCAAGTAGGAGTAGCAAGCACATGCATGTTATATTAATCAAAATTATCATGTGTAATAGTGAAACGCAACCCATCAATATAATCCTTAATAAGAGTAAACTTCTCCGATATAGTGTAGTTGTGAGAATTCAAAAGGATAATAGGACTATCATGCGTGGGTGCAATAGCAACAATTTCATGTTTAACATAAGGAACTATAGCAAGTTCATCTCCATGAGCATAATTTATATTGGCATCTTGGCCACAAGCATAGCAAGCATCATCAAAAAGGGATATTTCAAGAGAATCAACGGGATCATAACAATCATCATAGCAATCATCCTTCGGTAAGCATGAAGGGGAATTAAACAATGTATGATTTGGAGAGTTACTCTCATTAGAAGGTGGGCACGGGTAGCTAATCCGCTCTTCCTCCTTTTGTTCTTCGCTCTCCTCATCATCTTTTTCATCCAATGATCTCACAGTTTCATCAATTTCTTCTTCCATAGACTCCTACAAAATATTAGTCTCTTCTTGGACAGAGGAGGAGACCTCGATATATGGTTTAACATAGGCATTAGAAGCATAATTCTCATAACAATATTCAAGTATGGCAATATTTTCAGACTTGTAAAGAGTAGCATCATACTTTTCAACCAAAGAAGCAATTTCATAAGCACCCTTAAAAGCAACAAATTCTTCAATTTGTTGAACATCATAGTAATTATAAACACCCTTAGCATAAGAAGATACGATTCCATTATCACTAAACAAACATTGGTAGGGAAGGTGTTTCTTAGGGTCTTCAGAACAACAATTATAATCATATATTTCACATAAATTCCAAGCATAGCTTTACAAACGATAAATTTGATCCAGTAAACGTTTCCCCTTTTCAGATATGCGGTGTCGCACATAACAAGCATGCTCATCTAAATATTTGCCCTCAACTAAGCTGGTTGGGGTTTCAGCACGAGCACATAGGGATCGATGATGATCCAAGTAATAAGCTTCAGGAGTGTGATAGATTTTGAGTGGTTCTTCAACCATTGGTTCAGTAGGTACAACTATTTTTTTTGGTATTTTACGTTTCCTACCCATAACTAAAGATAGAAAACAACTAAGAACAGCAAATAAAAATTACTTAGTGGTAAAGCAAACAAGCACACACGAGAATATTCACCCCACGCTATTGCTCCCTGGCAACAGCGCCAGAAAAAGGTCTTGATAACCCACAAGTATAGGGGATCGCAACAGTCTTCGATAAGTAAGAGTGTCGAACCCAACGAGGAGCTAAAGGTAGAACAAATATTCCCTCAAGTTCTATCGACCACCGATACAACTCTACGCACGCATGACGTTCGCTTTACCTAGAACAAGTATGAAACTAGAAGTACTTTGTAGGTGTTGGATAGGTTTGCGATATAATAAAGAGCGCGCGCACATAAAAAGTAGGGGCTGTTTAGATAAGGACACAACTAAGTTAGTTTTAGTAAAGAGGTTTTTGTTACGAGAAAGTTATTTGTCCCTAGGCAAATGATAACTAGACCGGTAATCATTATTGCAATTTTATTTGAGGGAGAGGCATAAGCTAACATACTTTCTCCACTTGGATCATATGCACTTATGATTGGAACTCTAGCAAGCATCTGCAACTACTAAAGATCATTAAGGTAAAACCCAACCATAACATTAAAGTATCAAGTCCTCTTTATCCCATACGCAAACAACCTACTTACTCGGGTCTGTGCTTCTGTCACTCACGCCACCCACCATAAGCAAATCATGAACATATTGCAAACCCTACAGCGGGAATCCCTCACGCTTGCGCGACACGGAGAGCACCATAGGACAGCATCAATAATAAAACATGCAACTCAAACCAATCACGACCATCAAATAACCCATAGGACAAAACGGATCTACTCAAACATCATAGGATAGCCATACATCATTGGGAAATAATATATAGCGTTGAGCACCATGTTTAAGTACAGATTACAGCGGGTAAGAGAGAGGTTACACCGCTGCATAGAGGGGGAAGAGTTAGTGATGATGGCGGTGAAGTTGTTGGTGAAGATTGCGGTGATGATGATGGCCCTCGGTGGCACTCTGGTGCCACCGGAAGCGAGGGGGAGAGAGCCCCCCTCCTCCTTCTTCTTCCTTGACCTCATCCCTAGATGGGGGAAGGGTTTCCCCCCTGGTTCTTGGTCTCCATGGCACGGGAGGGGCGAGAGCCCCTCCGAGATTGGATATGTCTCTCTGTCTCTCTCTGTTTCTGCATTCTTTTCTTCTGCCCTTTCACCGTTTCGTATATATATGGAGATCTGTAACTCCGATTGGACTGAAATCTTCGCCGTGATTTTTTCCCAAAAATTAGCTTTCTTGCGGCCGAATAAGGGCATCAACCGCCTTACGGGGAGCCCACGAGGGTCAGGGGCGCGCCCAGGGGGTGGGGCGCGCTCCCCTGCCTCGTGCCTCCCTCGGGCACCGTCTCATGTGGATTTTTCTTCCAGAATTCTCCAAATATTCCAAAAATATTCTCCGTCCGTTTTTATCCCGTTTGGATTCCGTTTGATATGGGGTTTCTGCGAAACATAATACATGCAACAAACAGGAACTGGCACTGGGCACTAGATCAATATGTTAGTCGCAAAAATAGTATAAAAAGTTGCCAAAAGTATATGAAAGTTGAATAATATTGGTGTGGAACAATCAAAAACTATAGATACGACGGAGACGTATCAGGGCGCCTCGATCCCCATGCCACCTTTTCGCCACGTACTACGTGCGCGCCTGTTGTGGGATTTGACAGGATCGCCTGGGTCCATTGGTCAGCCACTCGGGGAACGGGGCCATATAAGGCGCCGAGGCCGATGCCTTCGCACTGTGCGCCCCATTCTCCTCCTCCTTTCTCAGCTCCCCATTGCTTCCGCCTCTGCTCTCGGTGGCGCTGCCCAGCTCGAGCCCGTTCCACCACAATGGGGAAGGACAAGACCGCCGCTCTAGAGCACGCGAAGAAAGCGACGACGAAGGCGAAGGGGAAGAAGACGAGCCAGGGAACCCATCTAATGAGTCTAGGTTTAGCATCTTTCTGTTCCATAAGATATTTAATAGTAGCATGATCAATGTGAATAGTTACTTTACAATCAACAATATAAGGTCTGAACTTATCACAAGCAAGTACAACTGCTAAGAATTCTTTTTTAGTAGTAGCATAATTTCTCTGGGCATTGTCTAGAGTTTTACTAGCATATCGAATAACATTTAATTTTTTATCAACTCTTTGTCCTAGAACAACACCTGCAGCATAATCACTAGCATCACACATGATTTCAGGGTAAATTCCAATCAGGTGGCTGAACAATAGGTGCAGAAATCAAAGCTTTCTTAAGTATTTCAAATGCTTCTACACAATCATCATCAAAGACAAAAGGAATATCTTTTTGTAATAGGTTAGTTAGAGGCCGAGAAATTTTTGAGAAGTCCTTAATGAACCTTCTATAAAAACCGGCATGACCAAGGAAACTTCTTATACCTTTGATGTCCTTGGGACACGACATCTTTTCAATAGCATCAACTTTAGCTTTGTCAACTTCAATACCTCTTTCAGAAATTTTATGCCCCAAGACAATACCTTCATTAACCATAAAGTGACACTTCTCCCAATTCAAGACAAGGTTAGTTTCTTCACATCTCTGCAAAACTCGATCAAGGTTGCTCAAGCAATCATCAAAAGAGGATCCATAAACAGAGAAATCATCCATGAAAACTTCACAAATCTTTTCACAAAAGTTAGAGAATATAGTCATCATGCATCTTTGAAAGGTAGCAGGTGCATTACATAAACCAAAAGGCATACGTCTATAAGCAAAGGTACCGAAAGGGCAAGTAAAAGTAGTCTTTTCTTGATCATCAGCTGACACAGGTATTTGAGAGAAACCAGAGTAACCATCTAGAAAGCAAAAATGTGTATGTTTGGATAATCTTTCTAGCATTTGATCAATAAAAGGCAAAGGGTAATGATCTTTTTTAGTAGCTTTATTTAATTTGCGGAAATCAATTACCATCCTATAACCTGTAATAATTCTTTGCGGAACCAATTCATCTTTATCATTAGGAATGACACTAATACCTCCCTTCTTAGGGACACAATGGACAGGACTTACCCACTAACTATCAGCAACGGGATAAATTATACCTGCTTCAAGAAGCTTTAATATTTCCTTTCTTACCACTTCTTTCACCTTAGGATTTAGTCGTCGTTGGTGATCAATAACTGGTTTGGCATCTTTCTCCAAATTTATTTTATGATGACATAGAGTGTGACTAATGCCCTTAAGATCATCAAGAGTATATCCAATAGCAGCGCGGTGCTTCTTCAGAGTTTTCAATAATCTCTCTTCTTCGTGCTCTGAAAGGTTAGCACTAATAATAACAAGATATATCTTCTTTTCATCAAGATATGCTTATTTAAGAGTATTATGCAATGGTTTAGGCTCAAACACAGGATCACCCTTGGGTGGAGGAGGATCCCCTAGGATTTCAACAAGTAAGTTGTGTTTCAGAATAGGTCCCTGTTTAAAGAATACTTCATCTATTTCCCTTCTTTCATTCATAAACATATCGTTTTCATGGTCTAGCGAATATTGTTCTAAAGGATCAGTAGGAGGCACGGCAATAGAAGAAAGAACAATAATTTCATCTTTACTAGGCAATTATTTATCATGGGGTTGTCTACGAAATTTAGCAAAATTAAACTCATGAGACATATCCCCTAAACCAACAGAAACAATATCCTTATTGCAGTCTATCTTAGCATTAACAGTATTCAAGAAGGGTCTACCAAATATAATTGGACAAAAGCTATCTTGTGGGGAACTAAGAACAAGAAAATCAGCAGGATATTTAACCTTCCCACACTAGACTTCAACATCTCTAACAATCCCAATCGGTGAAATAGTATCTCTATTGGCAAGTTTAATGGTAACATCGATATCTTGTATCTCAGCAGGTGCAATATCATGCATAGTTTCTTTGTATAAGTAATGATGTATTGCTCTTGCACTAGCACCCATATCACATAAGCCATGATAACAATGATCTCCTATTTTAACGGAAACAACAGGCATGCCTACAATAGGTCTATGTTTATTTTTAGTATCAGGTCTAGCAATTCTAGTAGCTTCATTGCAGAAGTAAATAACATGACCATCAATATTATCGGCCAAGAGATATTTAACCATAGCAATTTTAGGTTCAACTTTAATTTGCTCAGGGGGTTTAGGTGTCTTAATATTACTTTTGTTAACCATAGTTGAAACTTTAACATGATCCTTTATTTTAACAGGGAAAGGTGGTTTCTCAATATAAGCAGCAGGAACAACAAGATCATTATAAGTGATAGTCTTTTCTTCAACTTTAATAGGTGCAAATACTTTTACTTCAATGGGAGGATTATATTTAAACCACTTCTCCTTAGGGAGATCAACATGAGTAGCAAAGGATTCATAGAAAGAAGCTACTATCTCAGAGTCAAGTCCATATTTAGTGCTAAATTCACGGAAAGCATCGATATCCATAAAAGATTTAACACAATCAAACTTAGGTGTTATACCTGACTCATTACCTTCATCGAGTTCCCAATCTTCAGAGGTGCGTTTAATTCTTTCCAATAAATCCCATTTGAATTCAATAGTCTTCATCATAAAAGATCCAGTACAAGAAGTATCGAGCGTGGAGCGATTACTGAGAGAAAGCCGAGCATAATTTTTTGAATAATCATTTCTCTTGAGAGCTCATGATTGGGGCATGAATATAACATTGACTTAAGCCTCCCTCAAGCTTGAGCGATGCTTTCTCCTTTGCAAGGACAAAAATTATATATATAATTACGATCACGATGAACAAGATGCATAGGATAAAACTTCTGATGAAATTCCAATTTCAATCGCTTGTAGTCCCATGATCCCATATCATCACATAGCCTATACCATGTCAATGCATATCCCTTCAAAGATAAAGGGAAGACCTTCTTCTTGATAACATACTCAGGCATACCTGCAAGCTTAAATAATCCACAAACTTCATCCACATAGATTAAGTGTAAATCGGGATGCAATGTTCCGTCTCCTACAAAAGGATTAGCTAGCAGTTTATCTATCATACCCGAAGGAATTTCAAAGTAAAAATTTTCATGTAGGTTCAGTAGGTTGAGGATCAACTCTTCGCTCTACTGGTTGGGGTGAAGATACCCCGAACAAGCCCCTCAAAGGATTATGTTCCATAGTAACAAGTTACAGTAAATTTCAGCACACCATATGAATTTTTCCTTACCAAATTCCACCTACCAAAGGCGCTTCACTCCCTGGCAACGGCGCTAGAAAAGAGTCTTGATGACCCACAAGTGTAGGGGATCTATCGTAGCCTTTTAGATAAGTAAGAGTGTCGAACCCAACGAGGAGCAGAACGAAATGATAAGCAGTTTTCAGTAAGGTAATCTCTGCAAGCACTAAAATTATCGGTAACAGATAGTTTTGTGATAAGGTAATTTGTAACGAGTAGCAAGTAATAAAAGTAAATAAGGTGCAGCAAGATGGCCCAATCCTTTTTGTAGCAAAGGACAAGTCTGGAAAAACTCTTATATGAAGGAAAGTGCTTCCGATGACACATGGGAATTATCGTCAAGCTAGTTTTCATCATGTTCATATGATTCACGTTCGGTACTTTGATAATTTGATATGTGGGTGGACCGGTGCTTGGGCACTGCCCTTACTTGGACAAGCATCCCACTTATGATTAACCCCCATTGCAAGCATCCGCAACTACAACAGAAGTATTAAGGTAAACCTAACCATAGCATGAAACATATGGATCCAAATCAGCCCCTTACAAAGCAACACATAAACTAGGGTTTAAGCTTCTGTCACTCTAGCAACCCATCATCTACTTACTACTTCCCAATGCCTCCCTCTAGGCCCAAACAATGGTGAAGTGTCATGTAGTCGACGTTCACATGACACCACTAGAGGGATGACAACATACATCTCATCAAAATATCGAATGAATACCAAATTCACACGACTACTTATAGCAAGACTTCTCCCATGTCCCTAGGAACAAATGTAACTACTCACAAAGCATATTCATGTTCATAATCAGAGGGGTATTACTATGCATAATGGATCTGAACATATGATCTTCCACCAAGTAAACCAACTAGCATCAACTACAAGGAGTAATCAACACTACTAGCAACCCACAGGTACAATCTGAGGTTTGGATACAAATATTGGATACAAGATATGAACTAGGGTTTGAGATGAGATGGTGCTGGTGAAGATGTTGATGGAGATTGACCCCCTCCCGATGAGAGGATCGTTGGTGATGACGATGGTGATGATTTCCCCCTCCCGGAGGGAAGTTTCCCTGGCAGAACAGCTCTGCCGGAGCCCTAGATTAGTTCCGCCAAGGTGCCGCCTCATGGCAGCGGAGTTTCATCCCGTGAGCTAGCTTATGATTTTTCCTCGGACGAAAGACCTCATATAGCAGAAGATGGGCATCAGAGGGCCACCAGGGGGCCCATGAGGTAGGGAGGGCGCGCCCCCACCCTCGTGGATGGTGGGTGGCCCCCTCTAGTACTTCTTTCGCCCAATATTTTTTATATATTCTGAAACGTGCTCCCGTGAAGTTTCAGGACTTTTGGAGATGTGCAGAATAGGTCTCTAATATTTGCTCCTTTTCCAGCCCAGAATTCCAGCTGCCGGCATTCCCCTCTTCATGTAAACCTTGTAAAATAAGAGAGAATAGGCATAAGTATTGTGACATAATGTGTAATAACAGCCCATAATGAAATAAATATTGATATAAAAGCATGATGCAAAATGGACGTATCGACTCCCCCAAGCTTAGACCTCGCTTGTCCTCAAGTGAAAGCCGAAATCGAAAAATATGTCCACATGTTTGGAGATAGAGGTGTCGATAAAAATAAAATACGGACATGAGGGCATCATGATCATTCTTAGAACAGCAACATATATATATTGTCATATGGTCTCTTATGCTAAAGTAATAATTCAATCATAATTTCAAGTATGAATCATAAACTTCATTGAGAACCAACAACTCTAATCTCAGTCACTGAGGCAATTGCAATTTATCATAACATAGGAAAGATTCAATATAAGAGCTTTTCAGCAAGTCCACATACTCAGCCATCTTTTAGTCTTTCACAATTGCTAATACTCATGCAATATTTATGGGTGTGAAGTTTTAATCGGACACAGAGAAAGATAAGGGCTTATAGTTTTGCCTCCCAACGTTTTACCTCAAGGGTAATGTCAACAATAATAGTTTATGAAAACTCACATCCAATTAGCTATATATATCGGGATCTTTCCAACACATTGTGCTTGCCAAAGGATAAAATGTAAAAAGGAAAGGTGGATATCACCATGACTCTTTGCATGAAGTATAAGACAAGAATAAAAGATAGGCCCTTCGCAGAGGGAAGCAGAGGTTGTCATGCGCTTTTATGGTTGGATGCACGAAATCTTAATGCAAAAGAACGTCACTTTATATTGCCACTTGTGATATGGACCTTTATTATGCAGTCTGTCGCTTTTATTTCTTCCATATCACAAGATCGTATAAAGCATATTTTCTCCACACTAATAAGTCATACATATTTAGAGAGCAATTTTTATTGTTTGCACCGATGACAACTTACTCGAAGGATCTTACTCAATCCATAGGTAGATATGGTGGACTCTCATGGCAAAACTAGGTTTAGGGATATTTGGAAGCACAAGTAGTATCTATACTTGGTGCAAAGAAATTGGCTAGCATGAGAGGGAAAGGCAAGCTCAACATGTTGGATGATCCATGACAATATAATTTATCTCAGATGTAAGAAAACATAACCCATTACATTGTGTTCCTTGTCCAACGTCAACTCTTTAGCATGTCATATTTTAATGAGTGCTCACAATCATAAAAGATGTCCAAGATAGTATATTGATATGTGAACCTCTCTTTGTTTATTACTTCCTATTAATTGCAACGATAACCAAAACTATGTTTGTCAACTCTCAACAACTTTTATTCATCATACTCTTTATATGTGAGTTCATTACTCTCCATAAGATCCATATGATCTCTTTATTTCTCTTTATTTCTTCTCTTTTATTCTATTCCCTCAAGATCATAGCAAAATAATCAAGCCCTTGACTCAACACTAATCTTTATTATATAGCTCACGGAGTCGATTACATAGAAAGATCATAAGGCAAAACTCACAACTAAATCATACTAAAACTTTATTCTACCAGATCAAGATATTATCAAAAGGATCAAACTAAGAAAAACGGTAAAGATAAAAGGTGTGATGGTGATACGATACTGGGGCACTCCCCCAAGCTTGGCAGTTGCCAAGGGGAGTGCCCATACCCATGTGATTATGTCTCCTTCTTCGGGGGTGGTGATGTGATATTCTTGGCGATGATGCCCCTCAGGATACGATTCTCTTCCTCGATCTTATTGACTTGCTGCTTGAGGTTAATTATTTCCTTACGGAGCTTGCCAGTGATGGCTAAAGCTCCTTTCACCATGCTACCTCTTGAGCACTGTGTTGGTTTTCCCTTGAAGAGGAAAGCGTGATGCAGTAGAGCAGCATAAGTATTTCCCTCAGTTTTTGAGAACCAAGGTATCAATCCAGTAGGAGGCCACGCACGAGTCCCTCGCACCTACACAAACAAATAAACTCCTCACAACCAACGTGATAAAGGGGTTGTCAATCCCTTCACGGTCACCTACGAGAGTGAGATCTGATAGATATGATAAGATAATAATTTGGTATTTTTATGATAAAGAGAAATAAAGATGCAAGTAAAATAAATGGCAAAGGGAATAACTAAGTATTGGAAGATTAATATGATGGAAAATAGACCCGGGGCCATAGGTTTCACTAGAGGCTTCTCTCGAGAGCATAAGTATTACGGTGGGTGAACAAATTACTGTTGAGCAATTGACAGAATTGAGCATAGTTATGAGAATATCTAGGTATGATCATGTAAATAGGCATCACGTCCGAGACAAGTAGACCGACTCCTGCCTGCATCTACTACTATTACTCCACACATCGACCGCTATCCAGCATGCATCTAGAGTATTAAGTTCAAGAGAACAGAGTAAATCTTTAAGCAAGATGACATGATGTAGAGGGATAAACTCATGCAATATGATATAAACCCCATCTTGTTATCCTTGATGGCAACAATACAATATGTGCCTTGCTGCCTCTACTGTCACTGGGAAAGGACACCGCAAGATTGAACCCAAAGCTAAGCACTTCTCTCATTGCAAGAAAGATCAATCTAGTAGGCCAAACCAAACTGATAATTCGAAGAGACTTGCAAATATAACCAATCATACATAAAAGAATTCAGAGAAGATTCAAATATTGTTCATAGATAAACTTGATCATAAACCCACAATTCATCATTCTCAACAAACACGCCGCAAAAGAAGATTACATCAAATAGATCTCCACAAGAGAGGGGGAGAACTTTGTATTGAGATCCAAAAAGAGAGAAGAAGCCATCTAGCTAATAACTATGGACCCGTAGGTCTGAAGTAAACTACTCACACTTCATCGGAGAGGCTATGGTGTTGATGTAGAAGCCCTTCGTGATCGATACCCCCTCCGGCGGAGCTCCTGAAAAGGCCCCAAGATGGGATCTCATGGATACAAAAATTTACGGTGGTGGAATTAGGGTTTTGGCTCTGTATCTGGTAGTTTGGGGTACGTAGGTATATATAGGAGGAAGGAGTACGTTGGTGGAGCAACATGGGCCCCACGAGGGTGGAGGGCGCGCCTGGGGGGGCGTAGGCGCCCCTCCCCACCTCGTGCCTGCTACCTCTTGAGCACTTGCGTTGGTTTTCCCTTGAAGAGGAAAGGGTGATGCAGCAGAGTGATGACCCACAAGTATAGGGGATCTATCATAGTCCTTTTGATAAGTAAGAGTTTCGAACCCAACGAGGAGCAGAAGGAAATGATAAGCAGTTTCCAGCGAGGTATTCTCTGCAAGTACTAAAATAAGTGGTAACAAATAGTTTTGTGATAAGATAATTTGTAACGAGCAACAAGTAACAAAAGTAAATAAGGTGCAGCAAGGTGGCCCAATCCTTTTTGTAGCAAAGGACAAGCCTGGGCAAACTCTTATATTAGGTAAAGCGCTCCCGAGGACACATGGGAATATCGTCAAGCTAGTTTTCATCACGTTCGGTACTTTGATAATTTGGTATGTGGGTGGACCGGTGCTTGGGTACTGGCCTTACTTGGACAAGCATCCCACTTATGATTAACCTCTATTGCAAGGATCCGCAACTACAACAAAAGTATTAAGGTAAACCTAACCATAGCATGAAACATATGGATCCAAATCAGCCCCTTACGAAGCAACGCATAAACTAGGGTTTAAGCTTCTGTCACTCTAGCAACCCATCATCTACTTATTACTTCCCAATGCCTTCCTCTAGGCCCAAATAATGGTGAAGTGTCATGTAGTCGACGTTCACATAACACCACTAGAGGAGAGACAACATACATCTCATCAAAATATCGAACGAATACCAAATTCACATGACTACTAATAGCAAGACTTCTCCCATGTCCTCAGGAACAAAAGTAACTACTCACAAAGCATAAACATGTTCATAATGAGAGGGGTATTAATATGCATATAGGATCTGAACATATGATCTTCCACCAAATAAACCAACTAGCATCAACTACAAGGAGTAATTAACACTACTAGCAACCTACTAGCACCAATCCCGGACTTGGAGACAAGAATTGGATACAAGAGATGAACTAGGGTTTTGAGATGAAATGGTGCTGATGAAGATGTTGATGGCGATTGCCCTCTCTCGATGAGAGGAGCGTTGGTGATGACGATGGCGATGATTTCCCCCTCCGAGAGGGAAGTTCCCCGGCAGAACAGCTCCGCGAGAGCCCTAGATTGGTTCCGCCAAGGTTCCGCCTCGTGGCGGCGGAGTTTCGTCCGAGAAGATGGCTTATGATTTTTTTCCCATCGAAAGACTCCACATAGCAGAAGATGGCCGCCGTAGGGCCACCAGGGGGCCCACGAGGTAGGGGGCGCGCCCAGGGGGTAGGGCGCGCCCCCACCCTCGTGGGCAGGGTGTGCCCCCCTGGTGAAGTTCTTGCTCTCAATATTTTTTATATATTTGGAAAACATCTTCTGTGAAGTTTCAGCACTTTTGGAGCTGTGCAGAATAGGTATGTAATATTTGCTCCTTTTCCAGCCCAGAATCCCAGCTGTTGGCATTCTCTCTCTTTATGTAAACATTGTAAAATAAGAGAGAATAGGCATAAGTATTGTGACATAATGTGTAATAACAGCCCATAATGCAATAAATATCGATATAAAAGCATGATGCAAAATGGACGTATCAACTCCCCCAAGCTTAGACCTTGCTTGACCTCAAGCGAAAAGCCGAAATCGAAAACTATGTCCACATGTTTAGAGATAGAGGTGTCGATAAAAATAAAATACGGACATGAGGGCATCATGATCATTCTTAGAACAACAACTTATATAATTCTTGTCATATGATCTCTAATGCTAGAGTAATAATTCAATCACAATATCAAGTATGAATTGTAAACTTCATTGAAAACTAACAAACTACAATCTCAGTCATTGAAGCAATTGCAATTTATCATAACATAGGAAAGAGTCAATGTATAAGAGCTTTTCAGCAAGTCCACATACTCAACTATCATATGATCTTTCACAATTGCTGACACTCACGCAATACTTATGGGTATGGAGTTTTAATCGGACACAGAGAAAGATAGGGGCTTATAGTTTTGCCTCCCAAGGTTTTACCTCAAGGGTAATGTCAACAGTAATAGTTCATGAAAACTCACATCCAATTAGCCATATATACCGGGATCTTTCCAACATATTGTGCTTGCCAAAGGATAAAATGTAAAAAGGAACGGTGAAGATCACCATGACTCTTATGCAATGTAGGAGATAAACGTAAAAGATAGGCCCTTCGCAGAGGGAAGCAGAGGTTGTCATGCGCTTTTATGGTTTTTTTTGACTGTGAACTATGGGGCAAAACCCCCACAGCAGATCAAAACTTTATTGAATTAAATAACAGATACAACAAGTTGATTACAAGGAGTAACCAGAGTACAAGGTAAAAGAGAGTCTTACAAAACTAGCTTAAGGGGGGAGGTAAGAGATCCACTTGAGCAGGTCATCCTTGTAAGCAGATCTGATTCTGTGCTGCATGAGGCTAATATCATGCCTAAAAGCAAACCTCCATTTATTGAAACTAGCCCTCCCATTTCTGAACACTTTGGCATTTCTGATGATCCAAATATGCCAGCAAGCAATGAACACCACTTCAGAGAAGAAAGGCCTATCAAAACTTCTCCTTGCCTGAGTAACCAGCTTAATCATGGAGGTGCCAGCAGACCAATCAATCTGCAGATAATTCCAGACCCTTACACTGAAATTGCAGTTGAAGAACAAGTGATCCCTGGTTTATCTAGCCTGCAAGGGGCAGAGCCTACAGTGGACTCCATCCTCCATGTGCCAGTGCCTTCTCTCAACCATATCCTTGGTGTTCAACCTGTCCATAATAAGCATCCAAGCAAAGACCTTGATCTTGAGAGTACAGGAGGATTTCCAAATCCAACAGAGCAAAGGATTGAAGGACTCAGACTGAAAGTTGTGTGAATAAAACATCTTGGGCTTGAAAGACTTGGAAGAGCCCTGCCAGAACCAAAAATCCTTCGAGCTGGGGTCTCTGTTGTGTGAGTCCATTAAATCCTTTATCAAATTTAACTCATCAAAAGCCTGAGAAGATAAGGGAAGGTGGAAAAGTTGGTGCATATCCTGGGTATTGAAAATTTCCTTAACTGAGACCCAGGGGTCCTTGGCAAAAGAGAAAAGCCTTGGGAATCTTGCCTGCAAACTAGATGTTTCAGAGCCAAGGTTCCAATTATCAGACCAAAAGAGAGCAGTGTCCCCTTCATTGATCTGCACCCAGGAGCAGTCCCTAAAATGCTGCATGACTTTACAAATATCCCTCCACCAGAAGGAGCCACAATCATTTGTTCCCTGGGGCATTCTTTCAAAATAATGTGAATCCCAAACTAGGGATACCCAAGGAATTTCTCGTTTGTTCAGGAAGTTACTGGCATGCTTGAGAAGGAGAGCCACATTCTGAACCCCCATATTAAGAATACCAAGACCTCCTTTGTTTTTTGGCCTACATATGAGTTCCCAAGCAGCAAGAGATGGAGCAGGCTCATCTGTATGCTTTCTCCACAAGCACTGTCTTTGGATTCTTTCCAACTGCTTGAGAATACCAGCTGGGAGAGCAAGACTACCCATAAAGAATATTGGCAATGAGGATAGAGCAGAGTTAAGGAACTGCAGCCTTTCTCCTTGGTTAAGGAAAGAAGAACTGGCAGTCATTCTTCTCTCCATACAGTCAACCAGTGGCATGAAGTCTACCATTTTGGGTCTTGTGGTCCCCACAGGTAATCCCAGATAAGTAAATGGCATTTTACCAATTTTGCAACCAAAAGCAGTGGCCAAATCCTCCATTACAGCAGAGTCAACATTGATTGGAATAATGAAGGACTTATGATAGTTGACATCCAGACCAGTGGACTGAGAGAACACCTTTAGCATATCCTTCAGAGCCAGAAGTTGAATCCTGTCTGCAGGGAGGATGATCAAAGTATCATCAGCATACTGGATCACAGGGTAGTCTTCATCATGGCAAGGTATAGGTAAATGTAGAATTCCCTTCCTGAACATATCATTAATCACTGTTTGTAGCAGGTCAGCAGCTATGACAAATAACAGGGGAGATACAGGGTCACCCTGTCTAACTCCTTTCTTACAAACAAACTTCCTCCCAGGGACCCCATTGAGGAGAACAGAAGAAGTACCAGTGGCAAGGAGCTGTTTCATCCAAAGAATCCACTTATCATTAAAGCCCTTATATCTGAGAATTTGAAAGATAGCTTCATGCTCAATAGAGTCAAAGGCCTTTTCAAAATCCAATTTGAGGATTACTATAGGTCTCTTTGACTGGTGACATTGGTGCAAGTATTCAAATGTCCAACCCAGACAGTCCTGTATTGTTCTGGTCTTAATGAAACCATATTGGTTCTTATGGATGCACTGCATAATCATTGCTTGGAATCTATTTGCAGCCATTTTGGACAAAAATTTAAGCCCCATACTAGTGAGAGAGATAGGCCTGTAGTCTCCCACTTCCTCAGGTGAAAGTTTTTTGGGCACAAGAGTAATAAAAGAACTATTGATGTTTTCCAAGACAACAGTTCCATCATAAAAAGCCTGTGCTAGCTCATAAAATTCCCCAGAAATAAGGTGCCAGCATTTCTTAAAAAACAAGCCATTAAATCCATCAGGACCAGGCGCTTTGTCCACAGGCATATGCTTGACCACATTGTCCATTTCCTCCTTTTCAAAAGGCCTAGTGAGCACCTCAAGGCCAGACACAGGTGAGATAAGTGAAGACAAATCAAAACCCATCACAATCCCTCTAGAGGTGCCCATTCTATTCTTAAAACAACTCCAGATAATTCCAGCCATTTGGGAGTGATCAGAGACTACAGATCCATCAGGTAGTCTTAAACTAGCTATAGAGTTCCTCCTATGCCTCTCAGTGGCCATAGCATGGAAGAATTTGGTGTTTTCTCCCCCCACCTTAAAGTACCGGATAGAGCATCTCTTCTTCCAGTACAGAAACTGTAAGTGCAGAAGCTTTTCCAAATGGGTTTTGACAATTCTTCTGAAGTTGTTCTCCTGAATAAAAAGAGGCCTCCACTCCTCCAATTCATCCAGAAGGAAAATGACATGATTGCATTTGCTGATCAATAGCCTCAATTTGGAAACATTCATTTTCCACCTCATAAGACACATTCTCAAACATTTAAATTTGTCTACAATTTTAGCAGTTATGTGTGTTTTCCGAGAGGGCTGCTTCCAAGAGGATTCAACACAGTCCATGAAACCCTCAAGTTCAAGCCAATAGTTTTCAAACCTAAAGAGATTTGATTTTGGAATGGAAGTCTTGATGGATACTAAACAAGGCACATGATCCGATGCAGTCCTAGCCAGGGGCAGAACTTCAGTCATGGGGTAATCAGAAATCCAATCCACAGAAGTCAAGAACCAGTCCAGCTGCTCAAGAAGTGGGGTATCCTGCATATTGGACCATGTGTAGGATCTGCCTTTGATTGGAAGCTCAAGGAGGCCCAGGTGACCAATAATCTCATTGAAAATGAACATGTCATTTATGTCCCCACCAGGTAAGTTTCTGTTATCCACAGATCGAAGGAAATTAAAATCGCCAAGTAACAACCAGTGCTCATTGATAGGTATAACCAGGTTGTATAACCAATTAACAAAGTTGTCCCTGGCTTGACCCTGACAAGGGCCATAAACAGCCACAAAAGTCCAAGATTCATTATTCTGCCTGGAAGTAAACTGAACGACCACAACAAACTGCTGCACTTTAATTACGGTGCCACTAAAAATAGAAGAATTCCAGACAACAATAATTCCTCCAGAAGCTCCAATTGAAGGAGAACAGACAAAAGAGTCAAATCTTTTAGGGCAGAAAGATTTGATTGTCCTAGAGTCAAAAGAAGTACATTTTGTTTCTTGCAGACAAGCTATTGAACATTGGCTTTCCTCAATTTTCTGTCTAACAGCTCTCTGTCTAGCTTCAGAATTCAGGCCTCTTACATTCCAACAAAGAACATTCCAGTTTCTACAGATATTACTCATTATAGCATAAGATAAAGACCAGAAACCACATGGCACACAATACCACATGTCCAAAAGAGCACAGTCTAGTCGTACCCAACATTAACACACACCAAAGTTCCAGAAGCAGAAAACTGCCTAAAAATAAAGATAAAGCAAAGTTAAGGGCTTGCAAAACCCAACATGCCAGGGACACTCTAATCATCATGTTTAGGTGAAGCAACAGCAGGTGGGTCCACCATAAGTGCATCCACAGAGAGCAGAGCAGCATCAATCTCAAGCTCACGCCCAACTTCTTGGAGTCGATTGATAGGGGTTGCAGGAGGAATTCCATCAGAAGCAGGCTCTTCATGCATCTGGGCCGTGAAAGGCTTGGCCTTGGGCTTCTTCCTCTTGGGCTGTAGTGCGAGTTCCTGAAATGTGGGATTGAATCCATCACGCTGAGCCGAGCTTCTGGTGCAGCGTCGAACTGCGGTGTCAACAATTGGAGTTGGCGCCAAAGTCTTCCGTGGCCTGCGAGATTTAACCGCAGCAGGAGGGGGAACCTGCACAGGTTGCACATCAACAGGATCATAAAAAAGCGCCCTGGCAACTGGTCTAGCTGGCTCCTCTTCCCTCCATGTAAGGCGTGGCAGATCTGAATCGCTGAAAGCCAAATCCCAGCTCCTCTTAGACAGAACAACCGGCGACAAAGGTTGCAGCAGCACTGTCCTGGGTACAGAGAAAGCTACAGGAGCTTGCAGAAGGCTCTCAAAAGACCTCCTCCAAATCATATCTGGGGGCAAAGGAGGCCCAAAAGGAATCGTGGGCAGAGCAATCTCCTTCCTGACAGCAGGAGGCTGATAGACAACAATGGCCCAATTGTTAGCTGCATCTTCATTGACCAAAGGCACCACAGGTGCTTCAGACAGATCATCCTCCACCACAATGACGGGTGGATCCTGGTCAGCAGCAGAGCTTGGCTGGGCGGAGAGATCCACCACCATTGATTCTTGATCTTGAACAGGTTCAGGCTCAACATTGTCTTGCCAATTCCCCCAATTGTCCTCAGCCACTTCATTGATCACAGGCTCTGGCGGCGGACGAGGGACTGCATTCCACCCCAAGGCGGGGTAGGCAGGAAGATTAAACGGAGGCAACTCGGGGAAAGGAACACCCGAAACTGGATGCGGATTTCCATTGAGAGGCATCCAATCTTCGTCCTGGGGCATCTGCTCAGCAAAGTTCGCTCCCAAAATGTATAGAGGCGCAGTCCAAGAAACCCGAGCACCACCATAGGCCACATAATCCATGAAAACCACATCACGTGGCACAAGGATATCCTCTGGGAATGAAGCAAAAACCAAAGAGCGAACCATATACGGGTCCTCACTGACCCAGTGGTGAAACTTGCCAAAAGTATTCACGGCTGCCCTAATGCATTCAGTGTTGCGAAGGTCCAACGGAATTCCAAGAAACATAAGAAGTCCTTGACGAAAACCCTGAACTCCACAAAAAGTTTCACCCTCGTCGTGCTTCATAAATCGCACAAATCGGTCATTTCCCAGCGGCTGAGGCAGCAGTTGCAGCAAAGAAAATCTGACGGCAGCGTCCCGAAGCTCAAAGAGCCCAACAGACCGGATCCAAGGCTGAGCTGACCGAACATGAACACCATGCCCTTGCAACCACTGCACTACTTCTTCTCTAGCAGCACCAATCTCATCTGGTTGAGGAATAGGCATTACCTCCGCAAGCATGAACTCCTCATGACGGCGCACAATTGGGATATGTGGTGTCACAAAGGTGCGTGGCAGACGATCTTCCCCACCATCAACGATGTGGTGACCAGCAGGCACGTACAGCAGGGGATCTAAATGGAAGTTGTCCATCGGAGCCGGGAGCTCCGCCTCCAATGACGGCGAGTGAAGAGGTGGGGGAGGGGTTGTAGGCGGCGAGGCTGATGGTGTCTTGGGGCCGGGGCTGATGGAACTGGACGACGGTGTAAATGCGGAAGTGCAAGGGAGGTCCAAGTTTGGTAAAATATTTGTCAGTGAGATATTCCCGCAGCGCGCCTCGGAAGATGGGGCGTTAACGGGTTTGGCTTGCCATACGAGCCCCAAGATTGTAGCAAACTTGTTGCAATCTTTTTTGACGTGACCAGACCGGAGGCAAGAGATACACCAAAGCGTAGATGTACACGCCGAGGTAAAATGACCCTTCTCAAGGCACTTCTGACACGTAGAAATTTCATCGACCATATCAAAAATTAAATTATCAAAATCTTCCCTGGCTTGTTGAGATGAGGGGATATCCAGCTGCTCCCCAGAGGGAACCGGCGAAGCCCGGCCCACCTCAGAGGAGGATGATGGCTGATCAAGGCCCACCGAGGCCACGGAAGCAGGCCCAACATGGCACGGCACGTCCTCATTCAAAGGAACAGAATTCCCGCCCGAGATTGGTGGCATGCGATCAACATGGGGCCTAAGATCATGCACCATACAAAACGAGATAGATGGCCTCGCCAAAGTCCACCGGAGAGTCGCTGGTAATGTTGGACGAATAATAACCCGCTCATGAGAAGAAATTGAGTAACCCGCCTGTTCGACATCACGAATGCAACTTTCCGTAGCTAGATAACGATAACCCGCCTGCTCGACATCACGAATGTAGTATCTCTACTTGGTGCAACGAATTTGGCTAGCATGAGGTGGAAAGGCAAGCTCATCATGTTGGAAGATCCAAGACAATATAATTTATCTTAGATGTAAGAAAACATAACCCATTACGTTGTCTTCCTTGTCCAATGTCAACTCTTTAGCATGTCATATTTTAATGAGTGCTCACAATCATAAAAGATGTCCAAGATAGTATATTTATATGTGAAGACCTCTCTTTCTTTGTTACTTCCTATTAATTGCAACGATGACCAAAACTGTGTTTGTCAACCCTCAAAAACTTTTATTCATCATACTCTCTCTATGTGAGATCATTACTCTCCATAAGACTCATATGATCTCTTTGTTTCTTTTTATTTCTTTCTCTTTTCTTTTATTCCTTTAGGATCATGGCAAAATAATCAAGCCCTTGACTCAACACTAATCTTTATTATATAGCTCACGGACTCGATTACATAGAAGAATAATAAAGCAAAACTCACAACTAAATCATACTAAGAACTTTTATTCTACTAGATCAAGATATTATCAAAAGGATCGAACTAAGAAAAATAGTAAAGATAAAAGTGATGGTGATACGATACCGGGGCACTCCCCCAAGCTTGGCAGTTGCCAAGTGGAGTGCCCATACCCATGTGATTATATCTCCTTTGTTGGCGAAGAAGGTTGGGATGTTGACGATGGATAGTCGCACATTAAGCGTAGGAGATCTTCTAACTTGCGGATAATGCCCTTGAGTGCCATGATATGCTCCTTCAACAAAATATTTTCACATGTGAGATACTTATTTTGTATACGAGCTAACTCATTCATCTTGAAAGCTTCGATTTCTGTTGGGGTAAGAAGATTGTGATCCAGTTGAAGGGTGTCTTCTGTTGCTGGTACTTGGTCCTCCATGGCCTTCTTGATCCCTTCATCCTTGTTGATCTCCATAGGTTCTTCTCTCTTCAGCTCTATCTTCATTAGCCAAGCATCGTTGCCCTCACTACTAGGGAAAAGCCTATACATAGAATTTTACCAGTAGCGCTGTACAAAATCAAGCGCTGCTGCTACTTAGTAGCAGCGCGCGTAGATAAACCGCGCTACTGCTATGACTTTAGCAGTAGCGCGTACTAGCGAAAAGCGCTGCTGCTATGTTTGAACTGGGCGCACATGGCTAGCCCAACCTAGCAGTAGCGCGTATAATGGCCCAGCACTACTGCTAATCGCTATAGCTACAGCGTGTATTCCAGAACGCGCTGTAGCTAACGTAGCAGCAGCGCCCTTTCTGGAACGCGCTACTGGTACTTCTGACTTAACCACGCGGTTCGTCCTTCCCCACGGCCACTTCATCCCCCAAATCAACTCCACTCTCGCCGCCGCCGTCGCCCCTCGGCCGCTGCGCGCTCTCCCCACGCTGCCCCGACCCCAGATTCAACGCCGGCCCCACCCCCGACCTCAACGCCGCCCCCGACCCTGACCTCAATGCTACCCAGGACGCCGCCCCCACCCCCCGACCTCAACACCGCCCCGGAGCCCCGACCACGACCTCGACGCCGCCTGCCCCTCCCTCGTCGCAGGCACCTGAGGTGAGCACGCCTGCTCCTCCCTCTCCCCTACCTCTGCCTAGGGTTTCTACCTCCATCAAATTAGTTAGGGTGGAAACGAATCGGATGCGGATGCGGCTCAAATGAGTTAGGGTTCATGTAAGGGTGGAAATGAATCAAATTTCTAAGATGAATCATAAAACGAGTAAAATTTGACCACTTATTTCACTTTATGGTTGGAGCTAGTTAGTAAGAACTAGGTACTAATTAGGTACTAGAATATTTTTATTTATAGTAAGTTTATTTTTAGGAAGAACTAGTTGAATTAATAGAACTAGTTAGTAAGAACTTGTTGCTATTTTTTTTAGTTAAAGCAATTTTCCCGCATCGACGTGGACAATGCCTATCCCGCATCCTCGTCATCGAGTCGGCAGAGGGCGACACCTGCTTGACCAGATGGGCCATGTCCGGGACTGGGCTCCGCCGGGGTGGTACTGGGAGGCGCTACCTACTGGGGGGCGCAGGTTGGTGAGGAGCCAGCCTGTCGTTGACCCAAACCTTCTTTGGTGGCGGTCGCGTGGGCCAGTGACGGTCCAGAGGCTCGAGGACTCCGTGGAGGTGGTGCGTCACCGTGTTAGTGAGGAGGACGCGCACGTCCGTCACTACTTGTTTGCGTTGGAGCACAGGTTCTCCAATACCTGGCAGGTTCTCCAGGGATCTCACTGGAGCTATGATCCCGTGATGGTTCCTTCTCTGTGGGTGTCCACCGCCCGCGCCGATACCCGTCGTGTGCTAGGGTTTTAGTTGTACTAGTGATGTTATATGTATGACACTATTCGGGATGTATTAGTGATAATATTCGACGATGTACGGATGCATGAGATGATTTACTTTTGCCTATTGAATGCATGCTAAGTTGAGTCTTATAAGATATTTTGAAATGTATATCTTGTGTTGCTCAACATCCAAGTGGCCGGTTATGTTTGCAGGTTACACCTCCGAGTGGCCTATGTTTTGCCGGAGTGTTGATTCATTTCCGTTCTGGCAAATTTCAGGCGCTCGATATATCCTATTTTAGCAAAGGTCATGCCGGATTTTTCTGTGAATTTTGGCATGACTTTTGCCAGAATATGTAGGAAATATCGAGTGCCCCGGATTTGTGTGTTGAGTATCCTGGTAGTTGTCTTCTATCGATTTTCAATTAATGTTTTAACTATGAACATAGGAAATGTCTGACGACAAAAAGGATTTCGGTATTTGCAAATACTGCGAAGATGAACGCGGCCTGTGCGACGGAATCTTCCTAGATGATGATAGGCGCTTCAGCATCAAGCGGGACGAGAACTTCGAAGTGGATACAGTAAGTCACAACGACAAGTCTTTTTTCGTAATTAAGCATGACATCTGCTTCATTTGCTTGAACTTATTTTTTTTTTACTATTCTACTAGCGTATCCCCTGCCATGCAAGAGTTTTTGTATTGGATAAGATAGGTTTCAGTCATACTACGGAGGTAAAGAAAGTTTATTTGAAGACCGAGCATGGTTATATTTTCCACGCAAAATTATACAATTCAGACGACTACACCTATTTTGGATGCAAAACATGGCGAGCACTATGCAAGACTTATGCATTTCAGCCTGATATGGTTATCACCTTTGATATTCGTCCGGAAGATGATATTGAAGGTAATACCGACATCTGGGTCGATGTGCAGACGCCTCTAGTTACACCAAAATGTAAGTTTCTCAACCATATTTATGTCTTTGATATTGTTTATTCAAAAATAGTTGACAACTAATTTGTATTGTCAGCTTATTTCGGTGCAAGCAAACATGTCCAACGCTCGGTAGACAGGACCTACTACCGTCCCGGGGCTGAACTAAACTGCGAGGAGCTAAGTCATTATGTTTCATGGCTTGAGGATCTTGATACCGTCAAGACAAATTTTCTTCCTGGACTTAGAAATCTTAGTACTGAAAACGTGCGACCAATAGTGTTCGTCATGAACTACGGTCACATCTATTTAGGAAGGATGGTAAGACTTTTACTATTTGTCCTCAGTGCATCTTTTCCATACATTATTTGTGAAGCTAAACTTCATTGCTAAGTATGTGACCATACGATGTTCTTCAACAGGGACTCCCGATGAATGTTGTGCCTTATGGGATCGAGACTAAAGGTACCATGAGTATTATTAGCTTACGGCCAAGATATCCTACATGTTACTTTAGTGCATTCAAGATCAGCGATGAATGCTTAATAGTGCAAGACTGGACCAGATATGTGATGGGGGAGCGCAGACAAGTACTAGGGGCAGCAAACAGATGTGCTACCCAAAATTAGGAGACATGTTCATCTACATGCTCCAACTTGATCAAGGAGGAGAGCTACACATGTTTTATGTTGTTTTACCTAAGAGAGAGAAGCAGGAGTGATTAGCTAGAAATGAGTTTGAGGATGATGATGTGCTACACTATTACTATGATGATAAAATAGCTAGTGTTGGTGGTAATGACTGATGATTATTATTAGCTAGTGTTAGTGGTGATTAAATAAATATTATTGGTGCTAATGATTATGATGATGATTAAATAGCTTGTGCCGGCGGATTAGATTCAAGTGGAGGCAACATGTGGTGCACATCGAAAGTACTACTAGTCCAAACTAGATCAAGTTTGGATTAGTAGTATACTTTTGACATGCACCACATATTGCCTCCACTTGAACCTAATCCACCTTCATTTGACACACTGTTATGGACATAATGATGTAAACCTCATAACTGGTATTGTACCAATATTTGTACGATGGCGCATAAATACACTAAAATTAAAAAATTAAAAAAAAAATACTAGTAGCGATGGAAAGAAAACACGCTGCCAGTAGTTACATTAGCAGCAGCGTGGGAGTGAACAAGCGCTGCAGCTATTTGTCCTAGCAGTAGCGCGTGCGGCACGCGTTACTGCTAAGCAATAGCTATAGCGCCTTATTAGTAGTGCGCCTACCCACGCTACTAGTGAGCACAAAACCAGCGCTACTGCTAGGGTTTTCCTTAGTAGTGCCTCATGGTTGGAGGAGGAGGGAGATGATATAGTGCCTGGCCTTGACAACCCTGACAGAAAACAGCTCGAAACAAAGACATGAGATTTTTGCGTGATACGGGAGTTAAAACCCCCGAGAGATTATATAATGAATTTTTACCGACCAAAATACGTGTCGTGTATGAAAACGGAGTCCGGAGAGCACACGAGGTGACCACGAGGTAGGGGGGCACGCCCGAGCCCTTGTGTCCTTCCCGGACTGCTGCTTATTTTTCTATTTTTCTAAATATTCCAAAACGGAGAAATATTGCCTTAAAAACTGTTTTGGAGTCGGATTACTTACTGAGGGAGTCCTGGATTAGGGGGTCTCCGGATAGCCGGACTATATCCTTTGGCCGGACTGTTGGACTATGAAGATACAAGATTGAAGACTTCGTCCCGTGTCCGGATGGGACTCTACTTGGCATGGAAGGCAAGCTAGGCAATACTGATATGTATATCTCCTCCTTTGTAACCGACCTTGTGTAACCCTAGCCCCTTCCGGTGTCTATATAAACCGGAGGGTTTTAGTCCATAGGACAACACACAATCATACCATAGGCTAGCTTCTAGGTTTTAGCCTCTCCGATCTCGTGGTAGATCAACTCTTGTACTACTCATATTATCAAGAATAAATCAAGCAGGATGTAGAATTTTACCTCCATCAAGAGGGCCCGAACCTGGGTAAAACATCGTGTCCCCTGCCTCCTGTTACCATCCACCTTAGACGCACAGTTCGGGACCCCCTAGACGAGATCAGCCGGTTTTGACACCGACATTGGTGCTTTCATTAAGAGTTCCTCTGTGTTGTCATCATTAGGCTTGATGGCTCCTTCAATCATCGATAGCGATGCAGTTCAGGGTGAGACTTTTCTCCCCGGACGGATCTTTGTGTTTGGCGGCTTCGCACTGCAGGCCAACTTGCTTGGCCATCTGGAGCAGATCGAGAGTTATGCCCCTGGCCACCAGGTCAGGTTTGGAAGCTTAAACTACACGGCCAATATCCACGGAGACTTGATCTTCGACGGATTCGAGCACCTTCCTAGTGCGCCACACGGTCACGATGAGCAGGATCTAGCTCTGCCATCGGACAGTGCTTAGGAGATCGCGCCAGCAACCGCTCTGACCCTCAATTCGGAGCCAGTTGCGCCATCCATGGACGGGTGGATAGACCCCGCCACGGAGGCCGCACTCTCATCGGCGATCGAGCCGAGTATCGACCTTACCCTTCATGGGAGCCGTAACACCGAACTACCGGATTCTTCCTCGGCCATGGACTCCAAACCGCCTGCGCCCGTGCCTATCGAGTCCGACTGGGCGCCAATCATGGAGTTTACCTCCGCGGATATTTTTCAGCACTCGCCCTTCGGCGACATACTAAACTCATTAAGGTCTCTCTCCTTGTCAGGAGAGTCCTAGCCGAACTATGTCCGACAGGATTGGGATACGGATGACGAAGAAATTCGCCGCCCACCCACCACCCACTTAGTAGCCACTGTCGATGATTTGACCGACATGCTCGACTTCGACTCCGAACACATCGACGACATGGATGACGATGCAGGAGCCGAACAAGAACCACTTCCCACAGGGCACTGGACAGCCACCTCGTCATATGACATATATATGGTAGACAAACCCAAAGAAGGCAATGGCGACGGGACAACGGAGGATGACCCCTCCAAGAAGCAACCCAAGCACCGACGTCAACGGCGCCGCTCTAAGTCTCGCCAAAGCAAAATCGGTGACACCGGCACTGGAGACAATAGCACTCCGGACAGTGCCGAAGACAACAACAATCCCCTCCAGCAAGATTTAGGGAAGGAGGATGGAGAAGCCAGCCCTCCCGAGAGAGTGGCAGATGGAGAAGCGGAGGATGATAATTACATGCCTCCCTCCGAAGACGAGGCAAGCCTCGACGATGACGAATTCGTCGTGCCTAAGGATCCCGTCGAACAAGAGCGCTTCAAGCGCCGGCTTATAGACACAACAAATAGCCTTAGGAAAAAGCAACAACAGCTTCAAGCTGATCAAGATTTGCTAGCTGACAGATGGACTGAAGTCCTTGCGGCCGAGGAATATAAACTCGAATGCCCCTCCAAGAGTTACCCAAAGCGCATGTTGCTACCACGACTGGAGGAGGAAGCACCAAAACCTACATCTCCAACATATGACGCGGCTGATCGGCCACCTCGTGGCCGCAACAGAGAGGCATTTCAGCCAAAAGCTCAGCCCGCACCCCGACGCCACTCAAATAAAAATGTCAAGACATGGGGAAATACGCCAGACCTGCGAGACGTATTGGAGGAAAAAGCAAAACACGCAAGATCAATCTACGGATCGCGAGGGCACGCCACTATGCGAGACGATAACCGTCACGCCGGATACAGTAAAAGTAGGTCCGGCCGGGCCGAACACAGCGGACAAGACTCATTTGAGTTGTGTCGCTATATAGCCCAGTACAGAGGCGCCGCACACCCCCTATGCTTCACAAACGAAGTAATGGATCATCAAATCCCAGAGGGTTTCATACCCGTAAATATAGAATCATACGACGGCATAACAGATCCTGCGGTATGGATCGAGGACTTCCTCCTGCACATCCACATGGCCTGCGGTGATGATCTACACGCCATCAAATACCTCCCACTTAAACTCAAAGGACCAGCTCGGTATTGGCTCAACAGCCTGCCAGCAGAATCCATTGGCTGTTGGGAAGATCTGGAAGCCGCATTCCTTGACAACTTCCAGGGCACTTATGTGCGACCACCAGATGCCGATGACTTGAGCCACATAATTC
The DNA here is from genome assembly GCF_056163025.1 of Triticum urartu. Lineage (NCBI taxonomy): Eukaryota > Viridiplantae > Streptophyta > Magnoliopsida > Poales > Poaceae > Triticum > Triticum urartu. The sequence continues at coordinate 143,447,568 of NC_141874.1, read as the reverse complement.
AGCAGCCAGAGGAATTGGCCAGGCAATTCTGGACACGGTTCCTAACAAAGAAAAATCAAATTGTCGACTGTCCGGATGGAGAGGCCCTAGCAGCTTTTAAGCACAACATCCGCGACGAGTGGCTCGCCCGACACCTTGGCCAGGAAAAGCCGAAATCTATGGCAGTCCTCACGACACTTATGACCCGCTTTTGCGCGGGAGAAGACAGCTGGCTGGCTCGCAGCAATAATATATCAAAGAACCATGGTACTTCGGATACCAAGGATGGCAATGGCGGGTCACGCCGCAACAAACACAAGCGCCGCATTAACAGCGACAATACCGAGGATACGACAGTCAATGCCGGATTCAGAGGCTCTAAACCCGGTCAGTGGAAAAAGCCATTCAAAAGAAGCACTCCGGGCCCATCCAGTTTGGACCGTATACTCGATCGCTCGTGTCAAATAAACGGAACCCCCGACAAGCCAGCCAACCACACTGAGGGAGTCCTGGATTAGGGGGTCTCCGGACAGCCGGACTATATCCTTTGGCCGGATTGTGGGACTATGAAGATACAAGATTGAAGACTTTGTCTCGTGTCCGGATGGGACTCTACTTGGCGTGGAAGGCAAGCTAGGCAATACGGATATGTATATCTCCTCCTTTGTAACCAACCTTGTGTAACCCTAGCCCCCTCTGGTGTCTATATAAACCGGAGGGTTTTAGTCCATAGGATAACATACAATCATACCATAGGCTAGCTTCTAGGGTTTAGCCTCTCCGATCTCGTGGTAGATCAACTCTTGTAATAACCATATCATCAAGAATAAATCAAGCGGGACATAGGGTTTTACCTCCATCAAGAGGGCCCGAACCTGGGTAAAACATCGTGTCCCCTGCCTCCTGTTACCATCCTCCTAGACGCACACTTCGAGACCCCCTACCCGAGATCCGCCGGTTTTGACACCGACATTGGTGCTTTCATTGAGAGTTCCTCTGTGTCGTTGCCGTTAGGCTTGATGGCTCCTTCTATCGTCGATAGCGATGCAGTCCAGGGTGAGACTTTTCTCCCCGGACAGATCTTTGTGTTCGGCGGCTTCGCACTACGGGCCAACTCGCTTGGCCATCTGGAGCAGATGGAAAGCTACGCCCCTGGCCATCAGGTCAGGTTTGGAAGCTTAAATTACACGGCCGATATCCGCGGAGACTTGATCTTCGATGGATTCGAGCCCCTGCCTTGTGCGCCACGCGATCACGATGAGTACGATTTAGCTCTACCATCGGACCGTATTCAGGAGATCGCACCGGCATCCGCTCCGAGCCTCAATTCGGAGCCAGTTGCGCCATCCATGGACGGGTGGATAGACCCCGTCACGGAGGCCGTATCCTCAGCGGCGATCGAGCCGAATATCGACCTTACCCTTCAGGAGAGCCGTGTTGCCAAACTGCCGAATCCTTCCCCGGCCACGGACTCCGAACCGCCTGCGACCGTGCCTATCAAATCCGACTGGGCGCCAATCATGGAGTTCACCTTCGTGGATATCTTTCAACACTCGCCCTTTGGTGGCATACTGAATTCATTAAAGTCTCTCTCCTTGTCAGGAGAATCCTGGCCGAACTATGTTCGGCAGGATTGGGATGCGGATGACAAAGAAATTCGCCGCCCACCCACCACCCACCTAGTAGCTACTGTCGATGACTTAACCGACATGCTCGACTTCGACTCTGAAGACATCGACGGTATGGACGACGATGCAGGAGACGAACAGGAACCACTGCCCATAGGGCACCGGACGCCCACTTTATCACATGACGTATACATGGTGGACACACCAAAAGAAAACGACGACGAGGAACGGAAGGACGCAACGAAGGGTTGTCCCCTCGAGAAGCAGTCAAAGCGGCGGCGTAGGCGCCGCCCCAAATCCCACCTCGGCAGAAACAACGATCATATAGACCCAGCATTACAGCAGGGTGAATAATCGCCGGACCACGGCAACACGGAGAATCAAACGAAACAACCCGACTCTGTCAAAGATAATAATCCGGGCGACATCACACCGGACAGACACCCGGGGCAACAGAATACCCATCAAAGGCTTATTGCCACCGCGAGGAGTCTAAAAAGCGGAAGCAAAGGCTCAAGGCTGCGCCAGACACACTCAGAATCAGATGGAGTAAAGTACTCAACACAGCAGCGAAGTACGGCGGTAATCGCCACACCAAGAGCTACCCGAAGCGGAAGTTGCTACCTGAATTCGATGAGAAGGCCTTAGATCCCCAGCAACCAAAAATTAAAATGGCCATCCGGCCGGATAGACGACCTCACGGCCAACATAGAGCGGCGAACAACACCGCACATGAGCCAATACGCGATCCACGCGAGGGCTCGCATCAAAAGGACGACGCAACCAGATCCATTTATGGACCACACAAGCGCGCTCCGGCATATGATGCAACACAACAAACATCCGAACACCACGGTACACCCAGATACAGGGGTGCCGCACACCCCCTATGTTTCACCAATGAGGTGCTGGTCCATGAATTTCCAGAGGGATTCAAACCCGTAAACATAGAGGCATACGACGGAAGAACAGACCCTAGGGTCTGGATTGAGGACTATATCCTCCATATCCATATGGCTCGAGGAGATGATCTCCACGCCATCAAGTACTTACCCCTCAAGCTCAAAGGGCCAGCTCGGCACTGGCTTAAAAGCCTCCCCGAAAGCTCCATTAGAAGCTGGGAAGAGCTCGAAGACGCTTTTCGGGCGAATTTTCAAGGGACTTATGTCCGACCTCCGGATGCGGATGATTTGAGTCATATAACTCAACAGCCCGGAGAGTCAGCCCGAAAGATTTGGAATAGGTTTCTTACTAAAAAGAACCAAATAGTCAACTGTCCGGACGCCGAAGCCTTGGCAGCCTTTAAGCACAGCGTCCGAGACGAATGGCTCGCCAGACACCTCGGCCAAGAAAAGCCGAGAACAATGGCAGCATTAACAACCCTCATGACCTGCTTTTGAGCGGGCGAGAATAGCTGGCTAGCCCGATGTAGCACCAGCGACCAAAGTACATCCGAAGTTAGAGATGGAAACGGGAAATCACGACGCAGCAAAAATAATAAGCGCCAGAGTAAAGAAGACAGCCCGAAGAGCACGGCGGTAAACGCCGGATTCAGAAGCTCTCGACCAGGTCAGCAGAAGCCTCCCTCTAAAGGCGCCAGAGATGAACTGTCTAGCCTAAACAAAATTCTAGACCAAATATATCAGATCCATAGCACCCCCAATAAACCTGCAAATCATACCCACAGAGAATGTTGGGTCTTCAAGCAGTCCGGCAAGCTATACGCCGAACATAAGGGGCAGAATACACCAAGCGAAGACGAAGATGAGCCTCGCAAGCAAAGCACTGGGGAACAGAAGAAATTTCCACCAGAAGTCAAAACAGTAAACGTGTTACACGTGATAAAGGGGAGAAACAAAGCGGCACTCCCAGATAAATATGCCCAAGGGCCTATCACCGCGGAGTTCTGCCACTGGCCGTCTCAACCGATCACCTTCGACCATCAGGATTACTCGGCAAGTATCCGGCGCGTAGGATGGACTGCCTTGGTATTAGATCCAATAATTGACGGATACCACTTCACACGAGTCCTGATGGACGGTGGCAGCAGTCTAAACCTGATATATCAGGACACAATCCGCAAAATGGGGATAGACCCAACGAAAATTTGCCACAACAATACTACCTTTAAAGGAGTAACGCCAGGCCCAGGGGCTCATTGCACGGGCTCCCTGCTACTAGAGGTTATATTCGGCTTCCCCGATAACTTTCGTAGCGAAAATTTAACCTTCCACATTGCTCTGTTCCAAAGTGGCTATCAAACACTACTTGGATGCGAAGCTTTCACTCGCTTTAATGCAATACCGCATTACGCTTCCCTCATGCTTAAGATGCCCGGTCAACGTGGCATTATTACAGTAAATGGAAATATTGAGCGATCCCTGCGCGCCGAAGAGAGCGCGGCTGCCTTGGCAGCCGCACACTAAAACGGCCTCACCAACTAAAGCATTCGATAGGTCGTCAAGACCACGAACACAGTTAGACGAGTCCTGCGCAGCTATATGTAATTCATACAGGTTTGATGGACACACCCCCATTACAATTACAAGTGGGCTCAACGCGCGCAGACAAGTGGCAATTTTTACTCATCTTGAATTATACATAGTTTCTTTAAACCTACCTCTTTGCATGACAACTTTTCACCTAAGTTCCTCTCTTTTACAGATGACCATCGTGCTACACCTGTCCAGGATACGGCACAACGGAGACACAGGCGCAGACGTGCAGCAGGGACCCGTTCCAAGGATTCTTTTTAGATTAAGACCCTGCGTCAACCTTTTTTATTGTCTCTTGTTGATACACATCCCTCGGATTCTCAGTACAATTGAGAAGGATGCTGACATCTTGGCATGTGGCCACGTCAGAATAATGCACGTACCTGGACACTAGGGGCTTCTTACAAAGGGCACTGTTTAAGCCCGGTTTACACCATAAAGACCGAATACCTTAGGAAGTGTTCGGCGTCGTGAGTTTGGCCTTATATGCATCAGCTCCGAATCATGTCTTTGGTCAAATGTTGGGTTTGCCCGGCTCCTGTGTTTTGCTGCCTTACGTTCCGCTCTATCGGCTAAGGTAGCACCAGGAGAACTACTGCGATTTTTCCCTGGTTCATCCGGACAAGCACCTCAGTAGAGAAAGCCGAAAACTGACTGTCATGATATAGCGTGAGACTGGTCAACCACTCGATGACCTATCGGAATCTTAGAATTCCTCCACCTTAACGAAGGGCCGTTTCCCGGCCAGGCATGTACGCACCCCGAATTTGGGAGAGTGCGGAGCCACCAGGGGCTATATAGTAGCCCCACCGTCAAACTCCTATGGCTAAGTGAAAGTGTTAAAGCATTATAGTCCGGTTGCCTCGTTCGCTGCGCTATCACCTCCTTAATAGGACCAAGACGTTGGATTAAATGTGAACACGCGTCTTCTACGAACACCTCCGCATTATATGCGTGGGGGTTGAAGCCGACGACTGCAATCTTTCAGGTTATATACATATATACATAAATGGCCGCACAAGAGGCATCATATTACTTTCAAGCAAAAGTATAAATACAGCCTTAATAAATTTCATAAACATTGTTTTTACAATGGGAATACATGTCACTCAAACATAATATTCTTCGAGCACTAGGCCTCTATCAAACGAGCACCCTCGAGAACTTCTTTGAAATAGTGCTCGGCTGCCACTCGGCCTATGGCCGAACCCTGTGCCGCAACAGTAGTGGCATCCATCTCCGCCCAGTATGCTTTGACATAGGCAAGGGCCATCCACGAGCCTTCTATGCACGCCAACCTCTTCATCGCATTAATACGTGGCACCGCACCAAGGAACTGCTGCACCAAGCTGAAATAGTTGTTCGGCTTCGGCCTTTCCGGCCATAGATGATCTACGACGGACCGCATGCCGAGTCCGGACAATCTATTGAGTTCGGCCCATTCGGCAAGCTGATCAGTCAATGGGAGCGGACGCTCTGGAACGTTGAATTGCGACCAGAACAGCTTGTCCACTTAACGGTCCGTCTGATCTCGGAAGTATTCGGCCGCATCGACAGCGCTCGCCGCCAAGTCCAGATATGCGTCTGCCGAACTCCACAGCGGATCCAGAGGGGCATACCGCGGATCTCCGAACTTCCTTCGCAGCATAAAAGGCTTTCCAGCCACAATATCCCCGGCTTCACACAGCTCTTTCTTCCTCGCTCTGATGGCAGAGCGGGTGTCTTTGGTTGCCATCATGGCCTTTTCAAGGTCCGTCACCTTCGCCTGGTTTTCTTCTTCAAGGAACTGGCAATAGTCGGCTGTGTCTTTTAACTATACATCCATTTCGGCCATCTTCTCTTTGGTCTCGCCATGCGCGGCCTTCTCGGCTATTAAGTCTTCGACCGCCTTTAAAGCGGCCGCATTACTAATTCTTGCTTGTTCCTTGGCTCGGGCAAGTTCCTCCCAAAGGGTCTCCACGGTGGCAGCTCCATCTGCAGTCACAACATATTAAAGATACTGGCGTTACACTGCTCTTACCATGTGACATTCACCAGAAAATATCACTTACCCTGTGCCTCGTCAAGCCGCTTATTAACAAGCTCGATGTCGGCATCCGCCGCATCAAGTTGCCGCTTTAGTTTGGCAATCTCATGAGTCCGGCTAGCCACCGGAGCTCCAGCCACCTGCACATAAAGGCGGTTTGGTTATTACCTGGGACTACAATCCTCTGTTCACCGCCGTTATCGACGACAACCAGAGTCTCAGGGGCTACTCTCTACACAGGGCACACCTAAAAATGTGCGGTACTATCAAAAAGTATATCATTTCATGTACCTCAAAGCCCGTCAGTTGACTCATAAAGGCCTCATGCAATCCTCTTTCGGCGGACGAAATTCTTTCCATCACCGTACCCATCAACATACGGTGTTCTTCTGAGATGGCCGCTCGCTCCAACAGCTCCCTCAGTACGTCCGACCGCATACCAGACGGTGCCGGACTCTTCTGTTTGCTCTCTTCAAGAGCCGGATACTGGGGACTTCGGGTGACCATAGGATTATCTTCTGGCCTCACCGGATCCGGGGAGGCCCTTCGAGACGACACTTCAAGGTCGCCCGCTTCTTGAGCGGAGGAGTCCGGGGGAGGCGTTTCACTCTCCATCATCTCTGGAAGAAGATCCCCCGAAGAGGAGCTTTGCTGAGAAGGGCTGAGATCCGAACTGCAAGATAAATGCTTCGGTTATTTTCCTTGGAAGAAAGGTAGAATATCTTTACTATCAAGTATTTTTCGATAACTTACAGCTCGTTAGAGGGCTGATCTCCGCACGGACTTTGTGTGGCAAGAGCACCCTCCGGGGCCGGACCCTCTGGTGGAGATTTCTTCTCCCGTTTGGAAGCCTTGGCTTTCGGATCTTCAAAGGCGGTCCTCTTCCTTCCCGGGGGCAAGAGAATGTCGGATTCTTCCCCTCTGTTATCCTCCCTCGCGGAGGCGCTCATTCCCTCATTTGGAATTGGTAGTGACGGGGGCCCGCTTTTGCCCTCATTATTCCCCCCTTTATCTTCCTTTGAGGGCTCTGGGCAAGGTGCTAGCTCGAGCATCTTTTCCAGTACCGGATTGTCCAAACCCTCAGGAAGGGGGGGCGAACACCAAATCATCTTTGCCTTTGTTAGCCAGTCCTAGTCAAAGAGCGATTTCTCAGAATGACGTCATGATAGATGAAAGACGGTGTGTTCGGCTAGAGGATTACTTACTTGGTCGGCGGTGCAGTTGCTGCTCAGGCCCACGTCCTCGGTAGTATCTGGACACTCTATTTGGGGTCCGAAGAATGATTTATACATCTCCTCGTGCGTCAGGCCGATGAAATTCTGAATAGTGCGTGGTCCTTCTGGGTTGAACTCCGACATGCGGAGGGGCCGGCGTTTGCAAGGCTGGACTCGACGAACCAGCATGACTTGCACCACCATAACCAGACTGAAATCTCCTTTGAAGAGATATTGAATGCAGCTCTGCAGTATAGGCACGTCCTTGGTTGGACCCCAGCTCAGCCCTCTGCTCATCCATGACATCAGTTGGGGTGGAGGGCCCTAGCGGATAGCAGGGGCAGCCACCCACTTGGCACTTCTGGGAGCTGTGATGTAAAACCACTCCCGTTGCCATAATCCGGACACCTCTGGAAAGGAACCCTTTGGCCATGGAGCTCCAGCAATCTTGCTTATTAATGCGCCTCCACACGCTACATGCTGCCCCTCGACCATCTTCGACTTCACGTCAAAGGTCTTGACCCACATGCCGAAGTGAGGGGTAATGCGGAGGAAGGCCTCACATACGACAATAAATGCCGAGATGTGGAGAAAGGAGTCCGGGGCTAGATCATGGAAATCTAGCCCGTAATAGAACATCAAACCCCTCACGAAGGGATCCAGAGTGAGGCCTAGACCTCGGAGGAAGTGGGAGACGAACACAACATTCTCGTTGGGTTCGGGAGTAGGGACGACCTGCCCTCGGGCAGGCAGCCGATGCGAAACCTCAGCGGTCAGGTATCTGGCCTCCCGCAACTTCTTGATATCCTCTTCCGTAATGGAGGAGGGCATCCACCGGCCTTGAAGGCTAGATCCGGACATGATTGAAGGTCCGAAGCACCTGACCTGGGCTTTGGGTGTTAGAACTCAAGGCGGGGGAAGGATTCGATTGAGCACGGGAGGGAAAAAAGTAAAAGCCTTGTCCCTTTATAAAGAGGGTGAAAATCAAGCGTCCTCCTAGTCGCCGTTTGGGACTTGCCTAAAATCTAGGAGACCTCGGCACGGTTGGGTTACCCACGACCGTATTGATGAGAATCCCATAATTAAGGGAGCATGATCTCTACTTTGAGAAGACGTGTCAAGAAACCGCCTCGCGTTATGTGTGGAGCTGGTTGAAGAAAAACGGTTCGAATAAATCACCGAGCCATGGCCTGATGTCATGTTGCCAGAGCGTGTCAGCAGATTAAGATTTGTGGAAATATTATTCTCTCTACAGTGGTATGTGGAACTTATTTTGCAGGGTCGGACACTATCCTAGTATTCAAACTCTTCTGTGATGTGTTCGGAGGAGGAACCTGCCTTGCAATGCCGAAGACAACACTGCGCGCCGGACTCATCGTCATTGAAGCCTGGTTCAGGGGCTACTGAGGGAGTCCTAGATTAGGGGGTCTCCGGACAGCCGAACTATATCCTTTGGCCAGACTGTTGGACTATGAAGATACAAGATTGAAGACTTCGTCTCGTGTCCGGATGGGACTCTACTTGGCGTGGAAGGCAAGCTAGGCAATACGGATATGTATATCTCCTCCTTTGTAACCGACCTTGTGTAACCCTAGCCCCCTCCGGTGTCTATATAAACCGGAGGGTTTTAGTCCATAGGACAACATACAATCATACCATAGGCTAGCTTCTTGGGTTTAGCCTCTCCGATCTCGTGGTAGATCAACTCTTTTAATACCCATATCATCAAGAATAAATCAAGCAGGACGTAGGGTTTTACCTCCATCAAGAGGGCCCGAACCTGGGTAAAACATCATGTCCCCTGCCTCCTGTTACCATCCGCCTAGACGCACAGTTCGGGACCCCCTACCCGAGATCCGCCGGTTTTGACACCGACACACACCAACAGGGATTGTTGGGTGTTCAAGCAGGCCGACAAGTTAAATGCCAAAAACAGAGATAAGGGGTCACACGACGATGACGAGGAGGAGCCCCGGCCGCCGAACACCAGAGGACAGAAGAGGTTCCCCCCACAAGTGTGGACGGTGAACATGATATACGCAACCCACATCCCCAAGAGGGAGCGGAAGCATGCGTTAAGGGACGTATATGCGTTGGAGCCAGTCGCCCCAAACTTCAACCCATGGTCCTCCTGTCCGATCACCTTCGATCGCCGGGACCACCCCACTAGTATCCGTCATGGCGGATTCACCGCACTGGTCCTAGACCCAATCATCGACGGATTTCACCTCACTCAAGTCCTTATGGACGGTGGCAGCAGCCTGAACCTGCTTTATCAGGACACAGTGCGCAAAATGGGTATAGACCCCTCAAGGATCAAACCCACAAAAACGACCTTTAAAGGCGTCATACCATGTGTAGAGGCCCATTGCAAAGGATCAGTCACACTGGAAGTGGTCTTCGGATCCCCAGATAACTTCCGAAGCGTGGAGTTAATCTTCGATATAGTCCCGTTTCGCAGTGGCTATCATGCACTGCTCGGGCGAACCGCATTCGCGAGATTCAACATAGTACCACACTATGCATATCTCAAGCTCAAGATGGCAGGACCTCGGGGGTCATCACAATCAATGGAAACACAGAGCGCTCTCTCCGTACGGAGGAGCACACTGTGGCCCTCGCAGCAGAAGCGCAATGCAGCCTCTTAAGGCACTCCACCAGTTCGGCAATTCAAGACCCGGACACCTTCAAGCGCGCCCGGAGTAATCGGCAACAAGACCGCCTGGCACGTTCCGAGCTTGCATAGCAATGCGGACCCACCCCAGTACCAGCCAAACGGTGAAATCCGTGCCACGCATACATAATTATGCATTAAAAATAACATGGGCACAGGTGGGGAGGGGGGCACGACTACGGCACGCCCTAAGTCGCGGCTCAACCGCACTAGGGGCTTCCCGCTTTGTTATTTTTTCTATTTTTTAGGACTTTAATCTCTGGAAACCCCGTCCGGCAGTACGGTTGCCGGACACACGATGCAACAACCAAGGAGGCAGAAAGCTACATCGCATCACGGAACTCCCAGGTGGTCTCTGACAACGAGTGAAATACCTGATTTATATACCATTCCTCAGCTTGCCCTTGGAGGGGACATGTCAAATAGTCCTACTTTTTGCTTATCGCACTACTTGTATCATTCTGCTTTAGTGCACCTTTTTGAATAAACAATGCATAGCGCTAGACTATTATCGCATTCTCTATTCTTCTTATATATATATATGTATGTTCATTCATGACATCCAGCACCCGTACACTCTGGTATGGCCAATACGCTAGGGGCTTAAGCATACCCCATAATACGGCATGAGAAGTCTGAACACTTTTGACAGTGCGGCACCCCGAACTTATAGCATTATATGCATCAGCTCCGAATCATGTCTTGGGTCAATAGTTGGGTTTGCCCGGCTCCCATGTTTTGGTACCTTACGTTCCGCTATATCGGCTAAGGTAGCACTGGGAGAACTACTGCGATTGTGCCCCAGTTCAGCTGGGCTAAGCACCTCAGTAGAGAAAGCTAAAACTGACTGTCATGATAAGGTGAGAGCTGGTCGCTGTTCGAGAGGTTCCGAGTCCCTAAATACTTATGCCGCTTAGAGAGAGGAGTCGGCTTTGTCCGGCTTAAGGCGTGTATAGTGCCCCGAATTCGGCCTCCGGATACTAGGGGCTTCGCCAAAATTTAAAATTGTAGAATTCTATGGCTAAGTGAGAGTGATAAAGCATTATAGTCCGGTTGCCTTGTTCGTTGTGCTGAGCACCTCCCTCGAAGGACCCAACAATGGGAAAAAGAGTGCTCAGGTTTATCCCGAACACCCCAGCACTCGTGGCATGGGGGCAGAAGCCGACGACTGGCCATCTCTCAGATTTGATAAACAGCCGCACAGAAGCTAATATTTTAAATTCAAACAAGCGTTGCATATCGCATATGAACAAGTTTTCATAATACAGGATCACACGAACAAGTTCATTCAAAAATTACATCTTTTGCACACTCGTCCGCCACAAGACGGGCACCCTTCAGGACACCCTCATAATACATTTCGGGGTGGCGATGCTCCTTGCCCTGCGGCGGCCCCTCCTTCACCAGCTTCTCAGCGTCCATCTTGGCCCAGTGCACCTTCGCACGGGTAAAGGCCCGGCGTGCACCCTCGATGCAGACGAACCGCTTTATGGCCTCCAGCCGTGGGCAGGCATCCATAAGCCGCCTCACCAGGCCAAAGTAGCTATTGGGAAGGGAGTCGCCAGGCCACATCCGGACTATAAGGCCCCTCATGGCCTGTTCGGCCGCCTTGTGCAGCTCGACCAGTTGCTTCAGCTGGTCGCTCATAGGCATCGGGTGTTCGGTCCCAGTATACTAAGACCAGAACAGCTTCTCCGTTGGGCTTCCCTCCTCGGCCTGGTAAAACTTCGCGGCATCCGACACGCTGCGGGGCAAATCTGCGAATGCTCCTGGAGAGCTCCGGACTCGGGTAAGTAACAAGTAATTTACTTTCACATGCTTGCTTTGCATATTGAATGCCTTACCCGCCGCTATGTTCCTCATCGCCTCAATCTCCTGGAGGGCCTTTTGGGCTTCAGCGTTGGCATTCTTTGCGCTCTCGAGGGCCGCGACAAGCTCAGACTCTCGTGTCTTCGAGTCAAGCTCCAACGCCCCGTGCTTCGTCACGAGAGCTTGGAGCTCTTGCTGCACCTCGCCCACCCATGCCTCTTGCTTTTCTTGCTCGGTGCGCTCCTTGGCCGCTTTGTCTTCGGCCTCGGACAGCGCTTGCTTTAGGGTCGCCACTTCGGTCGTGGCCCCTGGCACATTCATGATGATCCTGTCATTTCGCAACCACATTTTCTTTTATATATATAGACAAGGTATTACTTACCTTTGTTCTCCTCGAGCTGCCTCTTGGCAAGGCCGAGCTCTTTCTCGGACCCCTCGAGGTCCCGCTTCAGTGCGGCGACCTCCGCTGTCAGTGCGGCAGAGGTCAGCAGCGAAGCCTGCATACGCATACAGACATACTTATATTAGACTCCTGCATATATTATTTGATCCTCTATTCGGCTTTTCTTTGTGAACACCAAACAGAGAATCAGGGGCTACTGTCTATGCGGTAATATTTTTCCTATATTTTAAATACTTACCTCAAAGCCTGGAACCACTGGAGGTTTCGGCGTGGTGTTCGGCTGAGAGCCGAACTTGGAGCCCCCGGGAGCCTTGCTCCCTTTGCTCCTGGAGTTCGGAAGGTCGCCTTGAGGCACCTCCGGGACTGTCTCCCCCCGGCTCGGTGCCCCCTGAGACAGTACCTCGGCATTGTCCGTAGGGCAAGGAGAGGTGGCGGTTGGAAGTGTATCACTATTCATGTCCGACGAGTCCAAGGAACCGTCCGACGATGATACATCGATATGGGCTTGGGGCGGACTGCATAATCATATTCGACGTTAGGAGAAGCAGTGCGGTAAAGGTATGCTATGAGTTACTCTGGTATCCGAATACTTACGACTTCGCCAGGGGCTTGGCCCTGAGCAGCCACTCGTCTTCGCCATCGAAAACGGTGGTGGAACAGTCTGGAAGGAGAGTCCTTCCCTTCTTGGACCCTTCGGCCTCCCTGGTTGGGGCGGCCTTCCTCTTCTTGTCTCCCCCGGCTGGAGGGGGAGAGTCTTTGTCTTCCTTCTCCTCGTTTTTGTGGGAGGAGTGCGCCTCGGAGTTATCGGACGATGAGTCCGATACCACCTGGCGCCGGGAACTCTTTCGGGTTCCCTTGGCCTTCTTCTTGGTCTTATCCGGCACCTCATAAGGAGCCGGAGTCCGCATCTCCGTCAGGAGAGCGTCCGCAGGGTCTTCGGGCAGAGGGGCCATACAGTTGATCAGCTCGGATGTCTCCACCCAGTCCTACCAAAGGCATGGCAGCTCAGACCCTGCACATGATTAAGCTATGGGAAATAAACACCCTATCGGATGTACAGAATTTACCGGATTCGCAGAACGCTTCACGCTTAGCCCGCGGTCCTCGGTAAGAGAAGGAGGGACCTCAGCGCCCGTGAACAGCACCCTCCAGACGTCTTTATGCGTCGTGTCGAAGAGCTCGCTTAGAGTTTGGTGCCGGGCCGGGTCGAACTCCCATAAGTTGAAATCCCGTTGTTGACACGGGAGGATTCGGCGGAAGAGCATGACCTGGACTATGTTGACAAGCTTAAGTTTCTTGCTTATCATGTTCCGGATACACTTCTGGAGTCCGTCCAGCTCCACCGATGAACCCTAGGACAGGCCCTTCTCCTTCCAGGAAGTGAGCCGCGTGGGGATGCCGGATCTAAACTCGGGGGCCGCCACCCAGTTGGTGTCATGTGGCTCGGTGATGTAGAACCACCCCGATTGCCACCCCTTTATGGTCTCCATGAAGGAGCCCTCGAGCCATATAACGTTGGGCATTTTTGCCACCATGGCTCCGCCGCATTCCGCTTGTTGGCCTCTCACCACCTTCGGCTTGATATTGAAGGTCTTCAGCCACAGGCTGAAGTGGGGCTGGATGCGAAGGAAACCCTCGCACACGACGATGAACGCCGAGATGTTGACGATGAAATTCGGGGCCAGATCATGAAAGTCTAGTCCATAATAGAACATGAGGCCGCGGACGAATGGATGGAGGGGAAACCCCAGTCCGCGGATGAAGTGGGGGAGGAAAACCACCCTTTCGTGAGGTTCCGGGGTAGTGACGACCCGCCCCGCGGCTGGCAGCCGGTGCGCGATATCCGCGGCTAAGTATCCGGCTCCACATAACTTTTTGATGTGCCCCTCCATGACGGAGGAGGCCATCCACTTGCCTCCCGCTCCGGACATGTTTGGAGAGAGTTGATAAGGAGGATGCGGACTTGGGCACTAGAGCTCGAGTGCGCGAGAATGGATGAGCAAGGAGGAAGAAGGCGTGGGTAGAAAAAGGTGAGATCTTATCCCTTTATAAGGGCAGACTAAACTATGCGCGCCCACTAGCCTGGTAAAACTCGCTTATCCCCCAAGCGCCGTAATTGATGGCGCGGTTGGGTTACCCACGCCCGTATTGATGAGAATCCCGTAATAAGGGGAACACGATCTTTGCTTTGACAAGACGTGTCAAGAAACCGCCTCGCATTATGTGTAGGGCTGGTTAAAGAAAAATGGTTCAAATAATTACCGGGCCATGGCATGATGTCATGCTACCAAAACGTGTCAGCAGATTAGATTCGTGGTAATATTATTCTCTCTACTGTGGTATGTGGAACTTATTTTGTAGGGTCGGACACTATCCTTGTATTCGAATTCTTCCGTGGTGTATTCGGAGGAGGAACCCGCCTTGCAATGCCGAAGACAACACTGCGCGCCGGACTCATCGTCATTGAAGCCTGGTTTAGGGGCTACTGAGGGAGTCCTAGATTAGGAGGTCTCCGGAAAACCGGAGTATATCCTTTGGCCGGACTGTTGGACTATGAAGATACAAGATTGAAGACTTCGTCCCGTGTCCGGATGGGACTCTACTTGGCGTGGAAGGCAAGCTAGGCAATACGGATATGTATATCTCCTCCTTTGTAACTGACCTTGTGTAACCCTAGCCCCTTCCGGTGTCTATATAAACCGGAGGGTTTTAGTCCGTAGGACAACATACAATCATACCATAGGCTAGCTTCTAGGGTTTAGCCTCTCCGATCTCATGGTAGATCAACTCTTGTACTACTCATATTATCAAGAATAAATCAAGCAGGACGTAGGGTTTTACCTCCATCAAGAGGGCCCAAACCTGGGTAAAACATCGTGTCCCCTGCCTCCTATTACCATCCGCCTTAGATGCACAGTTCAGGACCCCCTACCCAAGATCCGCCGGTTTTGACACCGCCACTTACCGTACCACATACCTATTCCTTTTCGGAGTCTAAAACGTTCTGGAAAGTGTCCCTTATGTATTCCTCCGGGGTTACGGTTTCAATAACATTGGTTTCAACATTTATGGGATTACCTGATATATAATGTTTGATTCTTTGACCGTTCACCACCTTCAGATTTGTGCCTGCAAAGTTGTTGATTTTTATGGCACCGGAACTGTAGACCACCTCGATAACATAAGGACCTTCCCATTTAGAGAGAAGCTTTCCTGCAAAAAATCTTAAATGAGAGTTGTATAGCAATACATAATCACCTACATTAAACTCATGCTTTTGTAACCTTTTGTCATGCCATCTTTTAACTTTTTCTTTAAACAACTTGGCATTTTCGTAGGCTTGGGTTCTCCATTCATCAAGTGAGCTAATATCAAATAACCTCTTCTCACCGGCAAGTTTAAAATCATAATTAAGTTCTTTAATAGCCCAATAAGCCTTGTGTTCTAGTTCGAGAGGTAAGTAACATGCTTTTCCATAGACCATTTTATACGGAGACATACCCATAGGATTTTTATATGCAGTTCTATAGGCCCATAATGCATCATCAAGTTTCTTGGACCAATTCTTTCTAGACCTATTAACAGTCTTTTGAAAATTAATTTGAGTTCTCTATTACTCAATTCTACTTTACCACTAGACTGAGGGTGATAAGGAGATGCAATTCTATGATTAACATCATATTTAGCAAGAATTTACGGAAAGCACCATGAATAAAATGTGAACCACCATCAGTCATTAAATATCTAGGGACTCCAAATCTTGGAAAAATAACTTCTTTAAGCATTTTAATAGAAGTGTTATGATCAACACTACTAGTTGGAATAGCTTCTACCCACTTAGTAACGTAATCAACAACAACTAAAATATGTGTATAACCATTAGAGGAAGGAAAAGGTCCCATATAGTCAAAGCCCCAAACATCAAATGGTTCAATAACAAGTGAATAATTCATAGGCATTTCTTGACGTCTACTAATATCACCAATTCTTTGATATTCATCACAAGATAAGACAAACTACGGGCATCCTTAAAGAGAGTAGGCCAATAAAAACCAGATTGCAGTACCTTATGTGCAGTTCTATCTCCAGCATGGTGTCCTCCATAAGCTTCGGAGTGACACTTGCGTAGGATCTGTTCCTATTCATGCTCAGGTACACAACGTCTAATAACACCATCTACTCCTTCTTTATAAAGATGTGGGTCATCCCAAAAGTAATGCCTCAAATCATAGAAGAACTTTTTCTTTTGCTGGTATGTGAAACTAGGTGGTATAAACTTAGCAACAATGTAATTAGCATAATCAGCATACCATGGAGCAGTATGAGAGGCATTTACGACATTTAATTGCTCATCAGGGAAGCTATCATCAATAGGTAGTGGCTCATCAAGCACATTTTCTAACCTAGACAAGTTGTCTGCAACGGGGTTCTCAGCTCCTTTTCTATCAACAATATGCAAATCAAATTCTTGTAGCAAGAGAACCCATCTAATAAGTCTAGGTTTAGCATCTTTCTTTTCCATAAGATATTTAATAGCAGCATGATCAGTGTGAATAGTTACTTTAGAATCAATAATATAAGGTCTAAACTTATCACAAGAAAATACAACTGCTAAGAATTCTTTTTCAGTAGTAGCATAATTTCTTGGAGCATTGCCTAGAGTTTTACTAGCATATTGAATAACATTTAGTTTCTTATCAAGTTTTTGTCCTAGAACAGCACCTACAGCATAATCACTAGCATCACACATAATTTCAAAGGGTAAATTCCAATCAGGTGGCTGAACAATAGGTGTAGAGGTTAATGCTTTCGTAAGTATTTCAAATGCTTCTACACAATCATCATCAAAGACAAATGGTATATCTTTTTGTAATAAATTAGTCAGAGGCCGAGAAGTTTTTGAGAAGTCCTTAGTGAACCTCCTATAAAAACCGGCATGACCAAGGAAACTGCTTATACCTTTAATGTCCTTGGGACATGGCATCTTTTCAATAGCATCAACCTTGGCTTTGTCAACTTCAATACCTCTTTCAGAAACTTTGTGCCCCAAGACAATACCTTCATTAACAATAAAGTGGCACTTTTCCCAATTCAAGACAAGATTAGTTTCTTCACATCTCTGCAAAACTCGATCAAGGTTGCTCAAGCAATCATCAAAAGAAGATCCATAGACGGAAAAGTCGTCCATGAAAACCTCACAAATCTTTTCACAAAAGTCAGAGAATATAGCCATCATGCATCTTTGAAAGGTAGCAGGTGCATTACATAAACCAAAAGGCATACGTCTATAACAAAAAGTACCAAAAGGGCATGTAAAAGTAGTCTTTGATTGATCTTTGGCTGACACATGTACTTGAGAGAAACTAGAATAACCATCTAGAAAGCAAAAATGTGTATGTTTGGACAATATTTCTAGCATTTGACCGATAAAAGGTAAGGGGTAATGATCTTTTTAGTAGCCTTATTTAATTCGCGGAAATCAATTACCATCATATAACCTATAATAATTCTTTGAGGAATCAATTCATCTTTATCATTAGGAACAACAATAATACCTCCCTTCTTAGGGACACAATGGACAGGGCTTACCCACTGACTATCAGCAACGAGATAAATTATACCTACCTCAAGGAGCTTTAGTATCTCCTTTCTTACCACTACTTTAATTTTAGGATTCAGCCGGCGTTGATGATCACGAACTGGTTTAGCATCTTCTTCCAAATTAATTTTATGTTGACATAGAGTGGGACTAATGCCCTTAAGATCATCAAGAGTATACCCAATAGAAGCACGGTGCTTCTTCAGAGTTTTCAATAATCTCTCTTCTTCATGCTCTGAAAGGTTAGCACTAATAATAACATGATATATCTTTTTCTCATCAAGATAAGCATATTTAAGAGTATCAGGTAACGGTTTAAGCTCAAACACGGGATCACCCTTGGGTGGAGGAGGATCCCCTAGGATTTCAACAGGTAAATTTTTTGAGAATAGGTTCCTGTTTAAAGAATACTTCATCTAATTCCCTTCTTTCATTCATAAACATATAATTTTCATGGTCTAGCAAGTATTGTTCTAAAGGATCACTAGGAGGTACGACAATAGAAGCAAGACCAATAATTTCATCCTTACTAGGTAATTCTTCTTCACGATGTTGTCTACTAAATTTAGAAAAATTAAATTCATGAGTCATATCATCTAAACCGATAGTAACAACATCCCTTTTGCAATCTATGGTAGCATTAACCGTATTTAAGAAGGGTCTACCAAATATAATGGGACAAAAGCTATCTTGTGGGGAACCAAGAACAAGAAAATCAGTAGGATATTTAGTTTTCCCCACATAAGACTTCAACATCTCTAATAATTCCCATTGGTGAAATAGTATCTCTATTGGCAAGTTTAATTGTGACATCAATATCTTCCATCTCAGCAGGTGCAATATCATGCATAACTTCTTTGTATAAGGAATAAGGTATTGCACTAGCACCAGCACCCATATCACATAAGCCATGATAACAATGATCTCCTATTTTAATAGAAATAACAGGCATGCCTACCACAGATCTAGGTTTGTCTTTATCACGGGGTTTAGCAATTCTAGCAGTTTCATTACAGAAATAAATAACATGCCCATCTATATTATCAGACAAGAGATCTTTAACAATAGCAATATTAGGTTCAACTTTAACTTGCTCAGGAGGTGTATATGTTTTAATATTGCTTTTACGAACCACAGTTGAAGCTTTAGCATGATCCTTTATCCTAACAGGGAAAGGTGGTTTCTCAAGATAAAAAAGCCGAGCATAAAAATTTGAATTCAATAGTCTTCATCATAAAAGAGCCAGCACAAGAAGTATCAAGCATGGTGCGATTGTTACCAGAAAGCCGAGCATAAAATTTTCGAATAATCATTTCTCTTGAGAGCTCATGATTGGGGCATGAATATAACATTGATTTAAGCCTCCCCCAAGCTTGAGCGATACTTTCTCCTTCGCGAGGCCAAAAATTATATATATAATTGCGATCACGATGAACAAGGTGCATAGGATAAAACTTCTGATGAAATTCCAATTTCAATCGTTTGTAATTCCAAGACTTCATATCATCACATAGCCTATACCATGTCGATGCATCTCCCCTCAAAGATAAAGGGAAGACCTTCTTTTTAACAACATCTCCGGGTACACCTGCAAGCTTAAATAATCCACAAACTTGATCCACATATATCAGATGTTCATCAGGATGTTTTGTTCCATCTCCTAAAAAATGATTAGCTAGCAGTTTTTCTATCATACCCGATGGAACTTCAAAGCAAGCATTTTCATTTTCAGTAGGTTGAGGAGCAACTCTTTGCTCTACTGGTCGGGGTAAATATACCCCGAACAAGCCCCTTAGAGGATTACCTTCCGTGGTAACAAGTGACAGTAAATTTCAGCACACTATATAAACTTTTCCTTACCAAATTCCACCTACCAAAGGCGCTTCACTCCCCGGCAACGGCGCCAGAAAAGAGTCTTGATGACCCACAAGTATAGGGGATCTATCATAGTACTTTCGATAAGTAAGAGTGTCGAACCCAACGAGGAGCAGAAGGAAATGATAAGCGGTTTCCAGCAAGGTATTCTCTGCAAGTACTGAAATAAGTGGTAACAGATAGTTTTGTGATAAGATAATTTGTAATGAGCAACAAGTAAAAAAAAGTAAATAAGGTGCAGCAAGGTGGCCCAATCCTTTTTGTATCAAAGGACAAGCCCAGACAAACTCTTATATGAGGTAAAGCGCTCCCGAGGACACATGGGAATATCGTCAAGCTAGTTTTCATCACGTTCATATGATTCGCGTTCGGTACTTTGATAATTTGGTATGTGGGTGGACCGGTGCTTGGGTACTGCCCTTACTTGGACAAGCATCCCACTTATGATTAACCTCTATTGCAAGCATCCGCAACTACAACAAAAGTATTAAGGTAAACCTAACCATAGCATGAAACATATGGATCCAAATCAGCCCCTTACGAAGCATCGCATAAACTAGGGTTTAAGCTTCTGTCACTCTAGCAACCCATCATCTACTTATTACTTCCCAATGCCTTCCTATAGGCCCAAATAATGGTGAAGTGTCATGTAGTCGACGTTCACATAACACCACTAGAGGAGAGACAACATACATCTCATCAAAATATCGAACGAATACCAAATTCACATGACTACTAATAGCAAGACTTCTCCCATGTCCTCAGGAACAAAAGTAACTACTCACAAAGCATAAACATGTTCATAATCAGAGGGGTATTAATATGCATATAGGATCTGAACGTATGATCTTCCACCAAATAAACCAACTAGCATCAACTACAAGGAGTAATTAACACTACTAGCAACCTACTAACCAATCCCAGACTTGGAGACAAGAATTGGATACAAGAGATGAACTAGGGTTTTGAGATGAGATGGTGCTGATGAATATGTTGATGGAGATTGCCCTCTCCCGATGAGAGGAGCGTTGGTGATGACGATGGCGATGATTTCCCCCTCCGGGAGGGAGGTTTCCCCGGCAGAACAGCTCCGCCAGAGCCCTTGATTGGTTCCGCCAAGGTTCCGCCTCGTGGCGGCGGAGTTTTGTCCGACAAGATGGCTTATGATTTTTTCCCATCGAAAGACTCCATATAGCAGAAGATGGCCACCGGAGGGCCACCAGGGGGCCCACGAGGTAGGGGTGCGCCTAGGGGGGTAGGGCGCCCCCCCGCCCTCGTGGGCATGGTGTGGCCCCCCTGGTGAAGTTCTTGCTCTCAATATTTTATATATATTTGGAAAACATCTTCCGTGAAGTTTCATGACTTTTGGAGTTGTGCAGAATAGGTCTGTAATATTTGCTCCTTTTTCAGCCCAGAATCCCAGCTGTCGGCATTCTCCCTCTTTATGTAAACCTTGTAAAATAAGAGAGAATAGGCATAAGTATTGTGACATAATGTGTAATAACATCCCATAATGCAATAAATATCGATATAAAAGCATGATGCAAAATGGACGTATCACAGAGTAGCGTAAGTATTTCCCTTAGTTTTTGAGAACCAAGGTATCAATCCAGTAGGAGGCCACGCACGAGTCCCTCGCACCTACACAATCAAATAAATCCTCGCAACCAACGCTATAAGGGGTTGTCAATCCCTACAAGGTCACTTACGAGAGTGAGATCTGATAGATATGATAAGATAAGATTTTTGGTATTTTTATGATAAAGAGAAATAAAAGATGCAAAGTAAAATAAAAGGCAAAGGAAATAACTAAGTGTTGGAAGATTAATATGATGGAAGATAGACCCGGTGGCCATAGGTTTCACTAGTGGCTTCTCTCAAGAGCATAAGTATTCACGGTGGGTAAACAAATTACTGTTGAGCAATTGACAGAATTGAGCATAGTTATGAGAATATCTAGGTATGATCAAGTATATAGGCATCACGTCCGAGACAAGTAGACCGACTCCTGCCTGCATCTACTATTATTACTCCAGACATCGATCGCTATCCAGCATGCATCTAGAGTATTACGTTCATAAGAACAGAGTAATGCTTTAAGCAAGATGACATGATGTAGAGGGATAAACTCATGCAATATGATATAAACCCCATCTTGTTATCCTCGATGGCAACAATACAATACGTGCCTTGCTGCCCCTACTGTCACTGGGAAAGGACACCGCAAGATTGAACCCAAAGCTAAGCACTTCTTCCATAGCAAGAAAGATCAATCTAGTTGGCCAAACCAAACTGATAATTCGAAGAGACTTGCAAAGATAACCAATCATACATAAAAGAATTCAGAGAAGATTCAAATATTGTTCATAGATAAACTTGATCATAAACCCACAATTCATCGGTCTCAACAAACACACCGCAAAAGAAGATTACATCGAATAGATCTCCACGAGAGAGGGGGAGAACTTTGTATTGAGATCCAAAAAGAGAGAAGAAGCCATCTAGCCAATAACTATGGACCCGTAGGTCTGAAGTAAAGTACTCACACTTCATGAGAGGGGCTATGGTGTTGATGTAGAAGCCCTCCGTGATCGATGCCCCCTCCGGCGGAGCTCCGGAACAAGCCCCAAGATGGGATCTCGTGGATACAGAAAGTTACGGTGGTGGAATTAGGGTTTTGGCTCCATATCTGGTAGTTTGGGGGTATGTAGGTATATATAGGAGGAAGGAGTACGTCGGTGGAGCAACAGGGGGCCCACGAGGGTGGAGGGCATGCCTGGGGGGGAGGCGCGCCCTCTACCTCGTGGCCTCCTGGTTGATGTCTTGACGTAGGGTCCAAGTCCTCTGGATCATGTTCGTTCCGAAAATCACGTTCCCGAAGGTTTCATTCCGTTTGGACTCCGTTTGATATTCTTTTTCTGCGAAACCCTAAAATAGGCAAAAGAATAGCAATTCTAGGCTGGGCCTCCGGTTAATAGGTTAGTCCAAAAAATAATATAAAAGTGCATAATAAAGCCCAATAATGTCCAAAACAAAATATTATATAGCATGGAACAATAAAAAATTATAGATACATTGGAGACGTATCAGTGCCTTCCTGGTTGATTGCATGACGTAGGGTCCAAGTCCTCTGGATCATGTTCGTTCCAAAAATCACGTTCCCGAAGGTTTCAGTCCGTTTGGACTCCATTTGATATTCTTTTTCTGCAAAACCCTAAAATAGGCAAAAAACAACAATTCTGGGTTGCCCTCCGATTAATAGGTTAGTCCCAAAAATAATATAAAAGTGTATAATAAAACCCAATAATGTCCAAAATAGGATATAATATAGCATGGAACAATAAAAAATTATAGATACATTGGAGACGTATCAAGCATCCCCAAGCATAATTCCTGCTCGTCCTCGAGTAGGTAAATGATAAAAACAGAATTTTTTATGTGGAATGCTGCTTGGCATAATTTCAATGTTATTCTCTTAATGGTGGTATGAATATTCAGATCCGAAAGATTCAAGACAAAAGTTTAATATTGACATAGAAATAATTATACTTCAAGCATACTAACTAAGCAATTATGTCTCTTCAAAATAACATGGCCAAAGAAAGTTATCCCTACAAAATCATATAGTTTGGCTATGCTCCATCTTCACCACACAAAGTATTCAAATCATGCACAACCCCGATGACAAGCCAAGCAATTGTTTCATACTTTTGGTGTTCTCAAACTTTTTCAATCTTCACGCAATACATGAGCATGAGCCATGGACATGGCACTATAGGTGGAATAGAATGGTGGTTGTGGAGAAGACAAAAAGGGAGAAGATAGTCTCACATCAACTAGGCGTATCAACGGGCTATGGATATGACCATCAATAGATATCAATGTGAGTGAGTTGGGATTGCCATGCAACGGATGCACTAGAGCTATAAGTATATGAAAGCTCAACAAAAAGAACTAAGTGGGTGAGCATCCAACTTGCTTGCTCACGAAGACCTAGGGCATTTGAGGAAGCCCATCGTTGGAATATACAAGCCAAGTTCTATAATGAAAAATTCCCACTAGTATATGAAAGTGATAGCATAGGAGACTCTCTATCATGAAGATCATGGTGCTACTTTGAAGCACAAGTGTGGAAAAAGGATAGTAGTATTGCCCCTTTTTTATTTTTTTGGGCCTTCCTTTTTTTGGCCTTTCTCTTTTTTTATTGGGACAATACTCTATGATGATGATCATCACACTTCTATTTATTTACAACTCGATAATAGAACAAAGTATGACTCTATATGAATGCCTCCGGCGGTGTACCGGGATAACAATGATGCATGAGTGACTTATATGAAAGAATTATGAACAGTGGCTTTGCCACAACTAAAATGTCAACTACATGATCATGCGAAGCAATATGACAATGATGGAGCGTGTCATAGTAAACGAAACGGTGGAAAGTTGCATGGCAATATATCTCGGAATGGCTATGGAAATGCCATGATAGGTAGGTATGGTGGCTGTTTTGAGGAAGGTATATGGTGGGTGTATGGGTGCGCGGTATTAGAGAGGCTAGCAATGGTGGAAGGGTGAAAGTGCGTATAATCCATGGACCCAACATTAGTCATAAAGAACTCACATACTTATTGAAAAAATCTATTAGTTATCGAAGCAAAGTACTACGCGCATGCTCCTAGGGGGATAGATTGGTAGGAAAAGACCATCGCTCGTCCCCGACCGCCACTCATATGGAGGACAATCAATAAATACATCATGCTCCGACATCTTAACATAACGGTTCACCATACATGCATGCTACGAGAATCACAAACTTCAACACAAGAATTTCTCAAATTCACAACTACTCAACTAGCACGACTCTAATATCACCATCTCCATATCTCAAAACAATTATCAAGTTTCAAACTTCTCATAGTATTCAACACACTCATAAGAAAATTTTATTATTAATCTTGAATGCCTAACATAATTAAAGCAAATTATCATGCTATTTTGTAGGACCCTCAAAATAATCTAAGTGAAGCATGAGAGAACAAGATTAAAAAGACTTTCCCCAAGTCTTCCCAACGGTTCTACTTGGAACAAACACTAATTAAACACAAAAAACACAACCAAAATAGAGGCTAGATAAATTATTTATTACTAAACAGGAGCAAAAAGCAAGGAATAAAAATAAAATTGGGTTGCCTCCCAACAAGCGCTATCGTTTAAGGCCCCTAGCTAGGCATAAAAGCGAAGATAGATCTAGGTATTGCCATCTTTGGAAGGCAATCCACAAGTGGCTCTCATAATAGATTCGTAAGGTAATTTAATTTTCTTTCTAGGGAAGTGTTCCGTGCCTTTCCTTAATAGAAATTGGAATCTAATATTCCCTTCCTTCATATCAATAATTGCACCAATCGTTCTAAGGAAAGGTCTACCAAGAATAATAGGACATGAAGGATTGCAATCTATGTCAAGAACAATAAAATCCATGGGCACAAAATTCCTATTTGCAACAATAATAACATCATTAATTCTTCCTGAGGGAGTCCTGGATTAGGGGGTCTCCGGACAGCCGGACTATATCCTTTGGCCGGACTGTGGGACTATGAAGATACAAGATTGAAGACCTCGTCTCATGTCCGGATGAGACTCTACTTGGCGTGGAAGGCAAGCTAGGCAGTACGGATATGGATATCTCCTCCTTTGTAACCGACCTTGTGTAACCCTAACCCTCTCCGGTGTCTATATAAACCGGAGGGTTTTAGTCCGTAGGACAAGATACAATCATACCATAGGCTAGCTTCTAGGGTTTAGCCTCTCCGATCTCGTGGTAGATCAACTCTTGTAATATTCATATCATCAAGAATAAATCAAGCAGGACGTAGGGTTTTACCTCCGTCAAGAGGGCCCGAACCTGGGTAAAATATCATGTCCCCTGCCTCCTGTTACCATCCGCCTTAGACGCACAGTTCAGGACCCCCTACCCGAGATCCGCCGGTTTTGACACCGACATTGGTGCTTTCATTGAGTGTTCCTCTGTGTGGTCGCCATTAGGCTTGATGGCTCCTTCAATCATCGATAGAGATGCAGTCCAGGGTGAGACTTTTCTCCCCCGAACAGATCTTTGTATTCGACGGCTTCGCACTGCGGGACACCTCGCTTGGCCATCTGGAGCAGATCGAAAGTTACGCCCCTGGCCATCAGGTGAGGTTTGGAAGCTTAAATTACACGGCCGATATCCGCAGAGACTTGATATTCGACGGATTCGAGCCCCTGCCTTGTGCGGCACACGGTCACGATAAGTACGATTTAGCTCTACCATCGGACCATATTCAGGAGATCGCACCGGCAGCCGCTCCGAGCCTCAATTCGGAGCCAGTTGCGCCATCCATGGACGGGTGTATAGACCCCGTCACGGAGGCCGTATCCTCAGCGGCGATCGAGCCGAATATCGACCTTACACTTCACGAGAGACGTGTTGCCAAACTGCCGGATCCTTCCCCGGCCACGGACTCCGAACCGCCTGCGCCCGTGCCTATCAAATCCGACTGGGCGCCAATCATGGAGTTCACCTCCGCGGATATCTTTCAGCACTCGCCCTTCTGCGACATATTGAGTTCATTAAAGTCTTACTCCTTGTCAGGAGAGTCCTGGCCGAACTATGTCCGGTAGGATTGTGATGCGGATGATGAAGAAATTCGCCGCCCACCCACCACCCACTTAGTAGCCACTGTCGATGACTTAACCGACATGCTCGACTTCGACTCCGAAGACATCGATGGTATGGACGACGATGCAGGAGACGAACAGGAACCACTGCCCACAGGGCACTGGACGCCCACTTCATCACATGACGTGTACATGGTGGACACACCAAAAGAAAACGACGATGAGGAACGGAAGGACGCAACGAAGGATTGTCCCCTCGAGAAGCAGTCAAAGCGGCAGCGTAAGCGCCGCTCCAAATCCTGCCTCGGCAGAAACAACGATCATATAGACCCAGCATTAGAGCAGGGTGAACCATCGCCGGACCACAGCAACACGGAGAATCAAAGCGAACAACCCGACTCTGTCAAAGATAATAGTCCGGACGACATCACACCGGACAGACACCCGGAGCAATAGAATGCCCGTCAAAGGCTTGCTGCCACCGCGAGGAGTCTAAAAAAGCAGAAGCAAAGGCTCAAGGCTGCGCAAGACACACTCAAAATTAGATGGAGTAAAGTACTCAACACAGCAGCGAAGTACGACGGTAATCGCCCCACCAAGAGCTACCTGATGCGGAAGTTGCTACCTGAATTCGATGAGGAGGCCTTAGATCCCCCGCAACCAAAAATTAAAACGACCATCTGGCTGGATAGATGACCTCACGACCAACATAGAGCGGTAAACAACACCGCACATGAGCCAATACGCGATCCACGCGAGGGCTCGCATCAAAAGGACGGCGCAACCAGATCCATCTATGGACCACGCAAGCGCGCTCCAGCATACGATGCAACACAACAAACATCCGAACACCACGGTACACCCAGATACAGGGGTGCTGCACACCCCCTATGTTTCACCGACGAGGTGCTGGACCATGAATTTCCAGAGGGATTCAAACCCGTAAACATAGAGGCATACAACGGAACAACAGACCCTGGGGTCTGGATTGAGGACTATATCCTCCATATCCATATGGCTCGAGGAGATGATCTCCACGCCATTAAGTATTTACCCCTCAAACTCAAAGGGCCAGCTCGGCACTGGCTTAAGAGCCCCCTGAAAGCTCTATTGGAAGTTGGGAAGAGCTCGAAGACGCTTTTTGGGCAAATTTTCAAGGGACTTATGTCCGACCTCCGGATGCGGACGATTTGAGTCATATAACTCAACAGCCCGGAGAGTCAGCCCGAAAGCTTTGGAATAGGTTTCTTACTAAAAAGAACCAAATAGTCGACTGTCCGGACACCGAAGCCTTGGCAGCCTTTAAGCACAGCGTCCGAGACGAATGGCTCGCCAGACACCTCGGCCAAGAAAAGCCGAGAACAATGGCAGCATTAACAAGCCTCATGACCTACTTTTGCGCGGGCGAGGACAGCTGGCTAGCCCGATGCAGCACCAGTGACCCAAGTGCATCTGAAGTTAGAGATGGAAACGGGAAATCACGACGCAGCAAAAATAATAAGCGCCGGAGTAAGGAAGACAGCCCAAAGAGCACGGAGGTAAACGCCAGATTCAGAAGCTCTCGGCCAAGTCAGCAGAAGCCGCCCTCTAAAGGCGCCAGAGATGAACTGTCTAGCCTAAACAAAATTCTGGACCAAATATGTCAGATCCATAGCACCCCCGATAAACCTGCAAATCATACCCACAGAGAATGTTGGGTCTTCAAGCAGTCCAGCAAGCTCAACGCCGAACATAAGGGGCAGGATACACCAAGCGAAGACGAAGATGAGCCTCGCAAGCAAAGCACTGGGGAACAGAAGAAATTTCCACCAGAAGTCAAAACAGTAAACGTCTTACACGTGATAAAGGGGAGAAACAAAGCAGAACTCCTAGATAAATATGCCCAAGGGCCTATCACCGCGGAGTTCTGCCACTGGCCGTCTCAACCGATCACCTTCGACCATCAGGATTACTCGGCAAGTATCCGGCGTGCAGGATGGACTGCCTTGGTATTAGATCCAATAATTGACGGATACCACTTCACACGAGTCTAGATGGACGGTGACAGCAGTCTAAACCTGATATATCAGGACACAATCCGCAAAATGGGGATAGACCCAACGAAAATTTGCCACAACAATACTACCTTTAAAGGAGTAATGCCAGGCCCAGGGGCTCATTGCACGGGCTCCCTGCTACTAGAGGTTATATTCGGCTTCCTCGATAACTTCCGTAGCGAAAATTTAACCTTCCACATTGCTCCGTTCCAAAGTGGCTATCAAACACTACTTGGATGCGAAGCTTTCACTCGCTTTAATGCAATACCGCATTACGCTTCCCTCGTGCTTAAGATGCCCGGTCCACGTGGCATCATTATAGTAAATGGAAATATTGAGCGATCCCTGCGTGCCGAAGAGAGCGTGGCTGCCTTGGCAGTCGCACACTAAAACGGCCTCACCAACTAAAGCATTCGATAGGTCGTCAAGACCACGGACACGGTTAGACGAGTCCGGCGCAGCTATATGTAATTCATACAGGTTTGATGGCCACACCCTTATTACAATTACAAGGGCTCAACGCGCGCAGACAAGTGGCAATTTTTACTCATCTTGAATTATACATGGTTTCTTTAAACCTACCTTTTTGCATGACAACTTTTCACCTAAGTTCCTCTCTTTTACAGATGACCATTGTGCTACACCCATCCGGGATACGGCACAACGGAGACACAGGCGCAGACGTGCAACAGGGACCCATTCCAAGGATTCTTTTTAGATTAAGACCCTGCGTCAACCTTTTTTACTGTCTCTTGTTGATACACATCCCTCGGATTCTCAGTACAATTGAGAAGGATGCTGACGTCTTGGCATGTGGCCACGTCAGAATAATGCACGTACCTGGACACCAGGGGCTTCTTACAAAGGGCACTGTTTCGGCCCGGTCTATACCATAAAGACCGAATACCTTAGGGAGTGTTCGGCGTCGCGAGTTTGGACTTATATCCATCAGCTCCGAATCATGTCTTTGGTCAAATGTTGGGTTTGCCCGGCTCCTGTGTTTTGCTGCCTTACGTTCCGCTCTATCGGCTAAGGCGGCACGAGGAGAACTACTGCGATTGTGCCCCGGGTCATCCCGACGAGCACCTCAGTAGAGAAAGCCGAAAACTGACTGTCATGATATAGCGTGAGACTGGTCAACCACTCGATGACCTATCGGAATCTTAGAATTCCTCCGCCTTAACGAAGGGTCATTTCCCGGCCAGGCATGTACGCACCCCGAATTCAGGAGAGTGCGGAGCCACCAGGGGCTATATAGTAGCCCCACTGTCAAACTCCTATGGCTAAGTGAAAGTGTTAAAGCATTATAGTCTGGTTGCCTAGTTCGCTGCGCTATCACCTCCTTATTAGGACCAAGACGTTAGATTAAGTGTGAATACACATCTTCTGCGAACACCCCCGCATTATATGTGTGGGGGCTGAAGCCGACGACTATAATCTTTCAGGTTATATACATATATACATAAACGGCCGCACAGGAGGCATCATATTACTTTCAGGCTAAAGTATAAATACAGCCTTAATAAATTTCATAAACATTGTTTTTACAATGGGAATACATGTCACTCAAACATAATATTCTTCGAGCACTAGGCCTCTATCAAATGAGCACCCTCAAGAACTTCTTCAAAATAGTGCTCGGCAGCCACTCGGCCTATGGCCGAACGCTGCGCCGCAACAGTGGTAGCATCCATCTCCGCCCAGTATGCTTTGACACGGGCAAGGGCCATCCGCGAGCCTTCTATGCACGCTGACCTCTTCATCGCATTGATGCGCGGCACCGCACCAAGGAACTGCTGCACCAGGCTAAAATAGTTGTTCGGCTTTGGCCTTTCCGGCCACAGATGATCCACGACAGACCTCATGGCGAGTCCAGACAACCTATTGAGTTCGGCCCATTTAGCTAGCTGATCAGTCAATGGAAGCGGATGCTCTGGAACGTTAAACTGCGACCAGAACAGCTTGTCCACTTCACGATCTATTTGATCTCGGAAGTATTCGGCCGCATCGACAGCGCTCGCCGCCAAGTCCATATATGCGTCTACCGAACTCCACAGCTGATCCAGAGGGGCATACCGCCGATCTCCGAACTTCCTCCGCAGCATAAAGGGCTTCCCAGCCGCAATATCCCCAGCTTCTCGCAGTTCCTCCTTCTTCGCTCTCATGGCAGAGCGGGTGTCCTTGGTCACCATTGTGGCCTTCTCGAGGTCCCTTGCCCTCGCCCGGTTTTCTTCTTCAAGGAACTGGCAACAGTCGGCAGTGTCTTTTAACTTTACAACCATCTTGGCCATTTTATCTTTGCTCTCGCAATGGGCAGCCTTTTCGGCTCTTAACTCTTCGGCCGCCTTTAAAGCGGCCGCATTACTACTCCTTGCTTGTTCCTTGGCTCGAGCAAGTTCTGCCCGAAGGGTCTCCACGGTGGCAGCTCCATCTGCATTCACAACATATTAAAGATACTGGCGTTACGCTGCACTTACTATGTGACATTCACCAGAAAATATCACTTACCCTGTGCCTCATCAAGCTGCTTATTAACAAGCTCAATGTCGACATCCGCCGCATCCAGTTGCCGCTTTAGTTTGGCAATCTCATGAGTCCGGTCAGCCACCGGAGCTCCAACCACCTGCACATAAAGGCGGTTTGGTTATTACCTTGGACTATGATCCTCTGTTCGCCGCCGTTCTCGACGACAACCAGAGTCTCAGGGGCTTCTATCTACACAGGGCACACCTAAAAATGTGCGGTACTATGAAAAAGTATATCATTTCACGTACCTCAAAGCTCGTCAGTAGACTCATAAAGGCCTCATGCAATCCGCTTTCGGCAGACGAAATTCTTTCCATCACCGTACCCATCAACATACGGTGTTCTTCTGAGATGGCCGCTCGCTCCAACAGCTCCCTCAGTATGTCCGACCGCATACCAGACGGTGCCGGACTCTTCTGTTTGCTCTCTTCAAGAGCCGGATACTGGGGACTTCGGGTGACCATAGGATTATCTTCTGGCCTCACCAAATCCGGGGAGGCCCTCCGAGACGACACTTCAAGGTCGCCTGCTTCTTGAGCGGAGGAGTTCGGGGGAGGCGTTTCGCTCTCCATCATCTCTGGAAGAAGATCCCCCGAAGAGGAGCTTTGCTGAGAAGGGCTGAGATCCGAACTGCAAGATAAATGCTTCGGTTATTTTTCTTGGAAGAAAGGTATAATATCTTTACTATCAAGTATTTTTCGATAACTTATAGATCGTTAGAGGGCTGATCTCCGCACGGACTTTGTGTGGCAAGAGCACCCTCCAGGGCCGGACCCTGTGGTGGAGATTTCTTCTCCCGTTTGGAAGCCTTGCTTTCCGGATCTTCAAAGGGAGTCCTCTTCCTTCCCCAAAGCGAGAGAAGGTCAGATTCCTCCCCTTGGTTATCCTCCTTCACGGAGGCACTCATTCCCTCGGTTGGAATTGGTAGCGATGGGGGCCCGCTTTTGCCCTCATTATTCCCCCCTTTATCTTGCTTTGAGGGCTCCGGCAAGGTGCTAGCTCGAGCATCTTTTCCAGTACCGGATTGTCCAAACCCTCAGGATGGGGGGCCGAACACCGAATCATCTTCGCCTCTGTTAGCCAGTCCTGGTCAAAGAGCGATTTCTCAGAATGACGTCATGTTAAATGAAAGATGGTGTGTTCGGCTAGAGGATTACTTACTTGGTCGGGAGTGCGGTTGCTGCTCATGCCCACGTCCTCGGTAGTATCTAGACACTCTATTTGGGGTCCGAAGAATAATTTATACATCTCCTCGTGCATCAGGCCGAGGAAATTCTGAATAGTGCGCGGCCCTTCGGGGTTGAACTCCCACATACGGAGGGGCCGGCGTTTGCAAGGCTGGACTCGACGAACCAGCATGACTTGCACCACCGTTACCAGACTAAAATCTCCTTCGAAGAGATCTTGAATGCGGCTCTACAGTATAGGCACGTCCTTGGCTGGACCCCAGCTCAGTGCTCTGCTAATCCATGACATCAGTTGTGGTGGAGGGCCCGAGCGGAAAGCAGGGGCAGCCACCCACTTGGCACTTCTGGGAGCTGTGATGTAAAACCACTCCCATTGCCATAATCCGGACACCTCTGGAAAGGAACCCTTTGGCCATGGAGCTCCAGCGATCTTTCTTATTAAAGCGCCTCCGCACGCTACACGCTGCCACTCGACCATCTTCGGCTTCACATCAAAGGTCTTGAGCCACAGGCCGAAGTGAGGGGTAATGCGGAGGAAGGCCTCACATACGACAATAAATGTTGAGATGTGGAGAAAGGAGTCCGGGGCTCGATCATGGAAATCTAGCCCGTAATAGAACATCAAACCCCTAACGAAGGGATCCAGAGTGAGGCCTAGACCTCGGAGGAAGTGGGAGACGAACACAATGTTCTCGTTGGGTTCGGGAGTAGGGACGACTTGCCCTCGGGCAGGCAGCCGATGCGAAACCTCGGCGGTCAGGTATCTGGCCTCCCTCAACTTCTTGATATCCTTTTTCGTAACGGAGGAGGGCATCCACCGGCCTTGAAGGCTAGATCCGGACATGATTGAAGGTCCGAAGCACCTGACCTGGGCTTTGGGTGTTAGAACTCGAGGCGGGGGAAGGATTTGATTAAGCACGGGAGGGAAAAAAGTAAAAGCCTTGTCCCTTTATAAAGAGGGTGAATATCAAGCGTCCTCCCAGTGGCTGTTTGGGACTTGCCTAAAATCTAGGAGTCCTAGGCACGGTTGGGTTACCCACGACCGTATTGATGAGAATCCCGTAATTAGGGGAACACGATCTCTGCTTTGACAAGACGTGTCAAGAAACCGCCTCGCGTTATATGTGGAGCTGGTTGAAGAAAAACGGTTCGAATAATCACCGGGCCATGGCTTAATGTCATGTTGCCAAAACAAGTCAGCAGATTAGATTTGTGGAAATATCATTCTCTCTATGGTGGTATGTGGAACTTATTTTGCAGGGTCGGACACTATCCTTGTATTCAAATTCTTCTGTGGTGTATTCGGAGGAGGAATCCGCCTTGCAATGCCGAAGACAATACTGCGCGCCGGACTCATCATTATTGAAGCCTGGTTCAGGGGCTACTGAGGGAGTCCTGGATTAGGGGGTCTCCGGACAGCCGGACTATATCCTTTGGCCGGACTGTGGGACTATGAAGATACAAGATTGAAGACTTCGTCTCGTGTCCGGATGAGACTCTACTTGGCGTGGAAGGCAAGCTAGGCAGTACGGATATGGATATCTCCTCCTTTGTAACCGACCTTGTGTAACCCTAACCCTCTCCGGTGTCTATACAAACCGGAGGGTTTTAGTCCGTAGGACAAGATACAATCATACCATAGGCTAGCTTCTAGGGTTTAGCCTCTCCGACCTCGTGGTAGATCAACTCTTGTAATACTCATATCATCAAGAATAAATCAAGCATGACGTAGGGTTTTACCTCCATCAAGAGGGCCCGAACCTGGGTAAAACATCGTGTCCCCTGCCTCCTGTTACAATCTGCCTTAGACGCACAGTTTGGGACCCCCTACCCGAGATCCGCCGGTTTTGACACCGACACTTCCCATAGGTTTCTTAATAGTGGAATGCGCAAGGTGCAAGTTTAAAGAGGAACCATCAAAATCATGGAAACCTAGCAAATCACACAAAGTCTTTGGAATCATGGAAACACTAGCACCCAAATCACACAAAGCATAGCATTCATGATCTTTAATCTTAATTTTAATAGTAGGTTCCCACTCATCATAAAGTTTTCTAGGGATAGAAACTTCCAACTCAAGTTTTTCTTCATAAGATTGCATCAAAGCATCAATGATATGTTTGGTAAAGGCTTTATTTTGACTATAAGCATGAGGAGAATTTAGCACGGATCGTAACAAGGAAATACAATCTATCAAAGAGCAATTTGAAGGGCAACATAGTAATTTCAAAATAATTCCTACGCACACGCAAGATCATGGTGATGCATAGCAACGAGAGGGGAGAGTGTTGTCCACGTACCCTCGTAGGCTGAAAGCGGAAGCGTTAGCACAACGCGGTTGATGTAGTCGTACATTTTCACGATCGGACCGATCAAGTACTGAACGTACGGCACCTCCGAGTTTAGCACACGTTCAGCCCGATGACGTCCCTCAAACTCCGATCCAGCCGAGTGTTGAGGGAGAGTTTTGTCATCACGATGGCGTGATGACGATGATGATGTTCTACCAACGCAGGGCTTCGCCTAAGCACCGCTACAGTATTATCGAGGTGGATTATGGTGGAGGGGGGCACCGCACACGGCTAAAAGATCAAATGATCAATTGTTGTGTCTATGGGGTGCCCCCTGCCCCCGTATATAAAGGAGCAAGGGGGAGGCGTCCAGCCTAGGAGGAGGGCGCGCCAAGGGGGGAGTCCTACTCCCACCGGGAGTAGGACTCCTCCTTTCCTTGTTGGAGTAGGAGAGAAGGAAAGAGGGGGAGAGGAACAAGGAAAAGGGGGCTGCGCCCCTTGTCCAATTCGGACCAGCGGGGGGGGGGGGGGGGCGCCTCCTTCCTTTTGGCCTCTCTTCTCTATTCCTGTATGGCCAAATAAGGCCCATATACTCCCCGGCGAATTCCCGTAACTCTCCGGTACTCCGAAAAATACCCGAATCATTCGGAACCTTTTCGATGTCCGAATATAGTCGTCTAATATATCGATCTTTACGTCTCAGCCATTTCGAGACTCCTCGTCATGTCCCCGATCTCATCCGGGACTCCGAACTCCTTCGGTACATCAAAACTCATAAACTCATAATATAACTGTCATCGAAACCTTAAGCGTGCGGACCCTACGGGTTCGAGAACAATGTAGACATGACCGAGACACGTCTCCGGTCAATAACCAATAGCAGAACTTGGATGCTCATATTGGCTCCCACATATTCTACGAAGATCTTTATCGGTCAAACCGCATAACAACATACGTTGTTCCCTTTGTCATCGGTATGTTACTTGCCCGAGATTTGATCGTCGGTATCTCAATACCTAGTTCAATCTCGTTACCGGCAAGTCTCTTTACTCGTTCCGTAATACATCATCCCGCAACTAACTCATTAGTTGCAATGCTTGCAAGGCTTAAGTGATGTGCATTACCGAGAGGGCCCAGAGATACCTCTCCGACAATCGGAGTGACAAATCCTAATCTCGAAATATGCCAACCCAACAAGTACCTTTGGAGACACCTGTAGAGCACCTTTATAATCACCCAGTTACGTTGTGACGTTTGGTAGCACACAAAGTGTTCCTTTGGTAAACAGGAGTTGCATAATCTCATAGTCATAGGAACATGTATAAGTTATGAAGAAAGCAATAGCAACGAACTAAACGA
The DNA here is from genome assembly GCF_056163025.1 of Triticum urartu. Taxonomy (NCBI): domain Eukaryota; kingdom Viridiplantae; phylum Streptophyta; class Magnoliopsida; order Poales; family Poaceae; genus Triticum; species Triticum urartu. The sequence continues at coordinate 143,411,807 of NC_141874.1, read as the reverse complement.
TCAAGTGCTAAGCTAATGGAATGGGTCAAGTCAATCACATCATTCTCCTAATGATGTGATCCCGTTAATCAAATGAAAACTCATGTCTATGGTTAGGAAACATAACCATCTTTGATCAACGAGCTAGTCAAGTAGAGGCATACTAGTAACATACTGTTTGTCTATGTATTCACGCATGTATTATGTTTCCGGTTAATACAATTCTAGCATGAATAATAAACATTTATCATGATATAAGGAAATAAATTATAACTTTATTATTGCCTCTAGGGCATATTTCCTTCAGTCTCCCACTTGCACTAGAGTCAATAATCTAGTTCACATCGCCATGTGATTTAATACCAATAGTTCACATCACCATGTGATTAACACCCATAGTTCACATCGACATGTGACCAACACCCAAAGGGTTTACTAGAGTCAATAATCTAGTTCACATCGCTATGTGATTAACACCCAAAGAGTACTAAGGTGTGATCATGTTTTGCTTGTGAGAGAAGTTCAGTCTACGGGTCTGCCACATTCAGATCCGTAAGTATTTTGCAAATTTCTATGTCAACAATGCTCTGCACGGAGCTACTCTAGCTAATTGCTCCCACTTTCAATATGTATCCAGATTGAGATTTAGAGTCATCCAGATCAGTGTCAAAATTTGCATCGATGTAACCCTTTACGATGAACCTTTTTGTCACCTCCATAATTGAGAAACATATCCTTATTCCACTATGGATAATTTTGACTGCTGTCCAGTGATCTACTCCTAGATCACTATTGTACTCCTTGCCAAAAACAGTGTAGGGTATACAATAGATCTGGTACACAACATGGCATATTTTATAGAACCTATGGCCAAGGCATTGGGAATGACTTTCATTCTCTTCCTATCTTCTGCTGTGGTCGGGCTTTGAGTCTTACTCAGTTTCACACCTTGTAACACAGGTAAGAACTCTTTCTTTGACTGTTCCATTTTGAACTACTTCAAAATCTTGTTAAGGTATGTACTCATTGAAAAACTTATCAAGCATCTTGATCTATCTCTATAGATCTTGATGCTCAATATGTAAGCAGCTTCACCGAGGTCTTTCTTTGAAAAACTCCTTTCAAACACTCCTTTATGCTTTGCAGAATAATTCTACATTATCTCCGATCAACAATATGTCATTCACATATACTTATCAAAAATGCTGTAGTGCTCCCACTCACTTTCTTGTAAATACAGGCTTCACCACAAGTTTGTATAAAATTATATGCTTTGATCAACTTATCAAAGCGTATATTCCAACTCCGAGATGCTTGCACCAGTCCATAGATGGATCGCTGGAGCTTGCATATTTTGTTAGCACCTTTAGGATTGACAAAACTTTCTTGTTGCATCATATACAACTCTTCTTTAATAAATCCATTGAGGAATGTAGTTTTGTTTATCCATTTGCCAGATTTCATAAAATGTGGCAATTGCTAACATGATTCGGATAAACTTAAGCATAGATACGAGTGAGAAACTCTCATCGTAGTCAACACCTTGAACTTGTCGAAAACCTTTTGTGACAATTCTAGCTTTGTAGATAGTAACACTACTATCAGTGTCCGTCTTCCTCTTGAAGATCCATTTAATCTCAATTGCTTGCCGATCAACGGGCAAGTCAACCAAAGTCCACACTTTGTTCTCATACATGGATCCATCTCAGATTTCATGGCCTCAAGCCATTTCGCGGAATCTAGGCTCATCATCGCTTCCTCATAGTTCGTAGATTCGTCATGGTCAAGTAACATGAACTCCAGAGTAGGATTACCGTACCACTCTGGTGCGGATCTCACTCTGGTTTACCTACGAGGTTCAGTAGTAACTTGATCTAAAGTTACATGATCATCATCATTAGCTTCCTCACTAATTGGTGTAGTAGTCACAGGAACAGATTTCTGTGATAAACTACTTTCCAATAAGGGAGCAGGTACAGTTACCTCATCAAGTTCTACTTTCCTCCCACTCACTTCTTTCGAGAGAAACTCCTTATCTAGAAAGGATCCATTCTCAGCAACGAATATCTTGCCTTCGGATCTGTGATAGAAGGTGTACCCAACATTTTCTTTTGGGTATCCTATGAAGACGCACTTCTCCGATTTGGGTTTGAGCTTATCAGGCTGAAACTTTTTCACATAAGCATTGCAACCTCAAACTTTAAGAAATGACATCTTAGGTTTCTTGCCAAACCATAGTTCATACGGTGTCGTCTCAACGTATTTAGATGGTGCCCTATTTAACGTGAATTTAGCCGTCTCTAATGCATAACCCCAAAACGATAGTGGTAAATTGGTAAGAGACATCATAGATCGCACCATATCTAATAAAGTACGGTTACGATGTTCGGACACACCATTACACTATGGTGTTCCAGGTGGCGTGAGTAGTGAAACTATTTCACATTGTTTTAACTGAAGGCAAACTCGTAACTCAAATATTTTACTTCTGCGATCATATCGTAGAAACTTTATTTTCTTGTTACGATGATTTTCCACTTCACTCTGAATTTCTTTGAACTTTTCAAATGTTTCAGACTTATGTTTCTTCAAGTAGATATACTCATATCTGCTCAAATCATCTGTGAAGATGAAAAAATAATGATACCCGCTGCGAGCCTCAATATTCATCGGACCACACACATCTGTATGTATGATTTCCATCAGATCTGTTGCTCGCTCCATAGTTCCGGAGAATGGAGTCTTAGTCATCTTGCCCATGAGGCATGGTTCGCAAGCATCAACTGATTCATAATCAAGTGATTCCAAAAGCCCATCAGCATGGATTTTCTTCATGCGCTTTACACCAGTATGACCTAAACGGCAGTGGCACAAATAAGTTGCACTATCATTATTAACTTTGCATCTTATGGCTTCAATATTATGAAAATGTGTATCACCATGATCGAGATCCAACAAACCATTTTCATTGGGTGTATGACCATAGAAGGTTTTATTCATGTAAACAGAACAACAATTATTCTCTAACTTACATGAATAACCGTATTGCAATAAAAATGATCCAATCATATTCATGCTCAACGCAAACACTAAATAGCATTTATTTTAGGTTTAACACTAATCCCGAAAGTATAGGTAGTGTGCGATGATGATCATATAAATCTTGGAACCATTTCCAATACACATCGTCACTTCACCCTTAACTAGTCTTTGTTCATTCTGCAACTCCCATTTCGAGTTACTATTCTTAGCAACTGAACTAGTATCAAATACCGAGGGGTTGCTATAAACACTAGTAAAGTACACATCAATAACATGTATCCAATATACCTTTGTTCACCTCACCATCCTTCTTATCCTCCAAATACTTGGGGCAGTTCCGCTTCTAGTGACTAGTCCCTTTGTAGTAGAAGCACTCAGTCTCAGGCTTAGGTCCAGACTTGGGCTTCTTCACTTGAGCAGCTACTTGCTTGCCGTTCTTCTTGAAGTTCCCCTTCTTCCCTTTGCCCTTTTCTTCAAACTAGTGGTCTTTGTCAACCATCAACACTTGATGCTTTTCTTGATTTCTACCTTCGTCGATTTCAGCATCACGAAGAGCTTGGGAATTACTTTTGTCATCCCTTTTGGCCTCTCTCCTCTATTCCCATATGGCCCAATAAGGCCCATATACTCCCCGGCGAATTCCCGTAACTCTCCGGTACTCCGAAAAATACCCGAATCACTCGGAACCTTTTCGATGTCCGAATATAGTCGTCCAATATATCAATCTTTATGTCTCGACCATTTCGAGACTCCTCGTCATGTCCCCTATCTCATCCGAGACTCCGAACTCCTTCGGTACATCAAAACTCCTAAACTCATAATATATATGTCATCGAAACCTTAAGCGTGCGGACCCTACGGGTTCGAGAACAATGTAGACATGACCGAGACACGTCTTCGGTCAATAACCAATAGCGGAACCTGGATGCTCATATTGGCTCCCACATATTCTACAAAGATCTTTATCGGTCAAACCGCATAACAACATACGTTGTTCCCTTTGTCATCGGTATGTTACTTGCCCGAGATTCGATCGTCGGTATCTCAATACCTAGTTCAATCTCGTTATAGGCAAGTCTCTTTACTCGTTCCGTAATACATCATCCCGCAACTAACTCATTAGTTGCAATGCTTGCAAGGCTTAAGTGATGTGCATTACCGAGAGGGCCCAGAGATACCTCTCCGACAATCGGAGTGACAAATCCTAATCTCGAAATATGCCAACCCAACAAGTACCTTTGGAGACACCTGTGGAGCACCTTTATAATCACCCAGTTACGTTGTGACGTTTGGTAGCACACAAAGTGTTCCTCTGGTAAACGGGAGTTGCATAATCTCATAGTCACAGGAACATGTATAAGTCATGAACAAAGCAATAGCAACAAACTAAACGATCAAGTGCTAAGCTAACGGAATGGGTCAAGTCAATCACATCATTCTCCTAATTATGTGATCCCGTTAATCAAATGACAACTCATGTCTATGGTTAGGAAACATAACCATCTTTGATCAACGAGCTAGTCAAGTAGAGGCATACTAGTGACATACTGTTTGTCTATGTATTCACACATGTATTATGTTTCCGGTTAATACAATTCTAGCATGAATAATATACTTTTATCATGATATAAGGAAATAAATAATAACTTTATTATTGCCTCTAGGGCATATTTCCTTCACAATTATCATAATGAAATTCCTTGAAATCCAAAATAGTGGGTTCATTAATATTTAAAGTTTTGACTTCTTCAATCCGACTTTTAACAATTTTAGCATCAAGATCTAAAGACTCTGAACTTTTGGAACGCCTTCTAGGTAAAGGTGGATCATATTCAGTCCCATCATTATCAAGATTCATATTACAAAAAAAAGATTTAATAGGGGACACATCACTAACTTTTAGATCTTCATCTTTATCTTCCAAAAAAAATTCCGGTTTAGCGTCCATCTTATTAACTAAGGTGGCTTGCTTATCCGAAACTTTAGCTATTAGCTTCTCAAGATGAGCAATATGAGATTTAAAACCATCAAATTCTTTAGACATATCATCGAGCTCTTTATTCATATAACCCATAAAGCTTTTTTGTTCTTTAAGCTCATTTCTAAAGAAATTATTATGCTCAAATTGTAAGACCATAAAACTCCTGACGTTGCTTTCGATCTATTCTAACCTTTTAAGGTGAAGGTCACCAAATCTAGATAGAGCAAACGTGACAAGCAAGCAATCCGACACACAAGCAAGCAAGAAATGAGCAAAAAGAGGCGAATAGAGAAAGAGAGGGAGGATGGAGAGAGAGAGAGAGGGCGAATAAAACGGCAAGGGTGAAGTGGGAGGAGAGGAAAACGGGAGGCAAATGGCAAATAATGTAATGCAGGAGATAAGGGTTTGTGATGGGTACTTGGTATGTTGACTTTTGCGTAGACTCCCCGGCAACAGCGCCAAAAATCCTTCTTGCTACCTCTCGAGCACTGCATTGGTTTTCCCTTGAAGAGGAAAGGGTGAAGCAGTAGAGTAGCATAAGTATTTCCCTTAGTTTTTGAGAACCAAGGTATCAATCCAGTAGGAGGCCACGCACGAGTCCCTCTCACCTACACAAACAAATAAACTCCTCGCAACCAACGCGATAAAGGGTTTGTCAATCCCTTCATGGTCACCTACGAGAGTGAGATCTAATAGATATGATAAGATAATATTTTTGGTATTTTTATGATAAATAGAAATAAAGATGCAAGTAAAATAAATGGCAAAGGGAATAACTAAGTATTGGAAGATTAATATGATGGAAAATAGACCCGTGGGCCATAGGTTTCACTAGAGGCTTCTCTCGAGAGCATAAGTATTACGGTGGGTGAACAAATTACTTTTGAGCAATTGACAGAATTGAGCATAGTTATGAGAATATCTAGGTATGATCATGTATATAGGCATGACGTCCAAGACAAGTAGACCGACTCCTGCCTGCATCTACTACTATTACTCCACACATCGACCGCTATCCAGCATGCATCTAGAGTATTAAGTTCAAGAGAACAGAGTAACGCTTTAAGCAAGACGACATGATGTAGAGGGATAACTCATGCAATATGATATAAACTCCATCTTGTTATCCTCGATGGCAACAATACAATACGTGCCTTGCTGCCCCTACTGTCACTGGGAAAGGACACCGCAAGATTGAACCCAAAGCTAAGCACTTCTTCCATTGCAAGAAAGATCAATCTAGTTGCCAAACCAAACTGATAATTCGAAGAGACTTGCAAAGATAACCAATCATACATAAAAGAATTCAGAGAAGATTCAAATATTGTTCATAGATAAACTTGATCATAAACCCACAATTCATCGGTCTCAACAAACACACCGCAAAAGAAGATTACATCAAATAGATCTCCACAAGAGAGGGGAAGAACTTTGTATTGAGATCCAAAAAGAGAGAAGAAACCATCTAGCTAATAACTATGGACCCGTAGGTCTGAAGTAAACTACTCACACTTCATCGGAGAGGCTATGGTGTTGATGTAGAAGCCCTACGTGATGGATACCCCCTCCGGCGGAGCTCCGGAAAAGGCCCCAAGATGGGATCTCGTGGATACAGAAATTTACGTCGGTGGAATTAGGGTTTTGGCTCCGTATCTGGTAGTTTGGGGGTACGTAGGTATATATAGGAGGAAGGAGTACGTCGGTGGAGCAACGTGGGCCCCACGAGGGTGGAGGGCGCGCCTGAGGGGGTAGGCGCGCCCCCTACCTCGTGCCTTCCTGGTTCATTGCTTGACGTAGGGTCCAAGTCCTCTGGATCATGTTTGTTCCAAAAATCACGCTCCCGAAGGTTTCATTCTGTTTGGACTCCGTTTGATATTCTTTTTGTGCAAAACCCTAAAATAGGCAAAAAACAGCAATTCTGGGCTGGGCCTCCAGTTAATAGGTTAGTCCCAAAAATAATATAAATGTGTATAATAAAGCCCAATAATGTCCAAAACAGGATATAATATAGCATGGAACAATCAAAAATTATAGATACGTTGGAGACGTATCACACCCAAGGATGTTGCATAGCTGCGGGAGAACAAGTAACACTCTTTTTCATATTTTCATAAGAAAGAAATCTAACATTGGAACGGATGACCGAGTTTGGAATAGTTGAGCTCTGTGGTTCCGCCGTCGTGAATCCTGCCCGGAAACGAGAAGTAACTTCTTGATCCTCCTCCATGGCATCTATCCTTTTCAAGTCAGCTTCCATCTCTTCCTCTGTTGAGGGCCCAAAGTGATATGAATTGCTGTTTGCCCCTAGACCTGGTGTCGGATGAGACACCCGAATCTCCCCGACTGACTCTTGAGAAGACATCTTGCTCTAATCTGCGGCAGAAACAGCTCGAAGCAAAGACAGGAGATATTTGCGTGATACGAAGGTCAAAACCTTCAGGAGATTATATAATGAATTTTTACCGACCAAAAGAAGTATCGTGCAAGAAAATGGTGTCCAGAGAGCACACGAGGTGCCCACAAGGCAGGGGGCGCACCATCCAACCTCGTGGAAGCCCCGTGTCCTTTCCGGTCTGCTTCTAATTTTCCTATTTTTTATATATTCCAAAACGGAGAAATATTGCCATTAGAACTGCTTTGGAATCGGTTTACTTACCGTACCATGTACCTATTCCTTTTCGCAGTCTGAAACGTTCCGGAAAGTTTCCCTTATGTATTCCTCCGGGGTTACGGTTTCAATAATATTAGTTTCAACATTTATAGGATTACCTGAGATATAATGTTTGATTCTTTGACCGTTCACCACCTACGGATTTGTGCCTTCGAAGTTGTTGATTTTTATGGCACCAGAACGATAGACCTCCTCGATGACGTAAGGATCTTCCCATTTACAGAGAAGTTTGCCTGCAAAAAATCTTAAACGAGAGTTGTATAACAATGCATAATCACCTACATTGAACTCACGTTTTTGTATCCTTTTGTCATACCATCTTTTAACTTTTTCTTTAAACTGCTTGGCATTTTATAGGCCTGGGTTCTTCATTCATCAAGTGAGCTAATGTCAAATAACCTCTTCTCACCGGCAAGTTTGAAGTCATAGTTGAGCTCTTTAATAGCCCAATATGCCTTATGTTCTAATTCAAGAGGTAAGTGACATGCTTTACCATAAACCATTTTATACGAAGACATACCCATAGGATTTTTATATGCATTTCTATAAGCCCATAATGCATCATCAAGTTTCTTGGACCAATTCTTTCTAGATCTATTAACAGTCTTTTGCAAAATTAATTTAAGCTCTCTATTACTTAATTCTACTTGACCACTAGACTGTGGATGATATGGGGATGCAATTCTATGATTAACATCATACTTAGCAAGCATTTTACGAAAGGCACCATGAATAAAATATGAACCACCATCAGTCATTAAGTATCTAGGGACACCAAACCTCGAAAAAATAACTTCTTTAAGCATCTTAATAGAGGTGTTGTGATCAACACTACTAGTTGGAATAGCTTCTACCCACTTAGTAATGTAATCAACAACAACTAAAATATGTGTATATCCATTAGAGGAAGGAAAAGGTCCCATATAATCAAAGCCCCAAACATCAAATGGTTCAATAACAAGTGAATAATTCATAGGAATTTCTTGACGTCTACTAATATTACCAATTCTTTGACATTCATCACAAGATAAGACAAACTTACGTGCATCCTTGAAGAGAGTAGGCCAATAAAAACCCGATTGCAATACCTTGCGTGCAGTTCTATCTCCAGCAGGGTGTCCTCCATAAGCTTCGTAGTGGCACTTGCGTAAGATCTGTTCCTGTTCATGCTCAGGTACACAACGTCTAATAACACCATCTACTCCTTCTTTATAAAGATGTGGGTCATCCCAGAAGTAATGTCTTATATCATAGAAGAACTTTTTCTTTTGCTGGTATGTGAAACTAGGTGGTATAAATTTAGCAACAATGTAATTAGCATAATCGGCATACCATGGAGCAGTACAAGAAGCATTTATGACAGCTAATTCTTCATCAGGAAAGCTATCATCAATAGGTAATGGGTCATCAAGAACATTCTCTAACCTAGACAAGTTGTCTGCGAAGGGATTCTCAGCTCCCTTTCTATCAATAATGTGCAAATCAAATTCTTGTAGCAAGAGAACCCATCTAATGAGTCTAGGTTTATCATATTTCTTTTCCATAAGATATTTAATAGCAACATGATCAGTGTGAATAGTTACTTTAGAATCAACAATATAAGGTCTGAACTTATCACAAGCAAATACAACTGCTAAGAATTCTTTTTCAGTAGTAGCATAATTTCTCTGGGCATTGTCTAGAGTTTTATTAGCATATTGAATACCATTTAATTTTTTATCAACTCTTTGTTCTAGAACAGCACCTGCAGCATAATCACTACCATCACACATGATTCCAAACGGCAGATTCCAATCAGGTGGCTGAACAATAGGTGCAGAAATCAAAACTTTCTTAAGTATTTCAAATGCTTCTACACAATCATCATCAAAGACAAAAGGAATATCTTTTTGTAATAGGTTAGTCAGAGGCTGAGAAATTTTTGAGAATTCCTTAATGAACCTCCTATAAAAACCGGCATGACCAAGGAAACTTCTTATACCTTTGATGTCCTTGGGACACGGCATCTTTTCAATAGCATCAACTTTAGCTTTGTCAACTTCAATACCTCTTTCATAAATTTTATGCCCCAAGACAATACCTTCATTAACCATAAAGTGACACTTCTCCCAATTCAAGACAAGGTTAGTTTCTTCACATCTTTGCAAAACTCGATCAAGGTTTCTCAAGCAATCATCAATAGAGGATCCATAAACAGAGAAATCATCCATGAAAACTTCACAAATCCTTTCACAAAAGTCAGAGAATATAGCCATCATGCATCTTTGAAAGGTAGCAGGTGCATTACATAAACCAAAAGGCATACGTCTATAAGCAAAAGTACCAAAAGGGCAAGTAAAAGTAGTCTTTTCTTGATCATCAGCTAACACATGTATTTGAGAGAAACCAGAGTAACCATCTAGAAAGCAAAAATGTGTATGTTTGGATAATCTTTCTAGCATTTGATCAATAAAAGGCAAAGGGTGATGTTTACTACATAACCTTCTTCTTTTAGATGTTGTTGGGCCTCCAAGTGCAGAGGTTTGTGTGACAGTAGCAAATTTCCCTCAAGTGGATGACCTAAGGTTTATCAATCCATAGGAGGCGTAGAATGAAGATGGTCTCTCTCAAGCAACCCTGCAACCAAATAACAAAGAGTCTCTTGTGTCCCCAACACACCCAATACAATGCTAAATTGTATAGGTGCACTAGTTCGGCGAAGAGATGGTGATACAAGTGCAATATGGATGGTAGATAATAGTTTTTGTAATCTGAAAATATAAAAACAGCAAGGTAACAAATGATAAAAGTGAGCGTTAACGGTATTGCAATGTATTGAAACAAGGCCTAGGGTTCATACTTTTGCTAGTGCAAGTTCCCTCAACAATAATAACATAATTTGATCACATAACTATCCCTCAACATGCAACAAAGAGTCACTCCAAAGTCACTAATAGCGGAGAACGAAGGAAGAGATTATGGTAGGGTATGAAACCACCTCAAAGTTATTCTTTCCAATCAATCCGTTGGGCTATTCCTATAAGTGTCACAAACAGCCCTAGAGTTCGTACTAGAATAACACCTTAAAACACAAATCAACCAAAACCCTAATGTCACCTAGATACTCCAATGTCACCTCAAGTATTCGTGGGTATGATTATACAATATGCATCACACAATCTCAGATTCATCTATTCAACCAACACATAGGACCTCAAAGAGTGCCCCAAAGTTTGTACCGGAGAATCACGACGAAAATGTGTGCCAACCCCTATGCATAGGTTCATGGGCGGAACCCGCAAGTTGATCACCAAGACATACATCAAGTGAATCACGTGGTATCTGATAGTCTCCAACGTATCTATAATTTTTGATTGCTCCATGCTATATTATCTACTGTTTTAGACATTATTGGGCTTTATTTTCCACTTTTATATTATTTTTGGGACTAACCTATTAACCGGAGGCCCAACCCAGAATTGTTGTTTTTTGCCTGTTTTAGGGTTTCAAAGAAAAGGAATATCAAACAGAGTCCAAACGGAATGAAACCTTCGGAAACGTGATTTTCTCATCAGATAAGATCCAGGAGATTTGGACCCTCCGTCAAGGAAGCCATGAGGTGGTCATGAGGGTAGGGGGCGCCCCCCTAGGGCGCGCCCCCTGTCTCGTGGGCCCCTTGAAGCTCCACCGACTTACCTCTTCCTCCTATATATATCCACGTACCCCCAAATGATCGGGGACGAAGCCAAAAACTTAATTCGACCGCCGCAACTTTCTGTATCCACGAGATCCCATCTTGGGGCCTGTTCCGGAGCTCCGCCGGAGGGGGCATCGATCACGGAGGGCTTCTACATCATGATCCAAGCCCCTCTGATGAAGTGTGAGTAGTTTACTTCAGACCTACGGGTCCATAGCTAGTAGCTAGATGGCTTCTTCTCTCTTTGTGGATCTCAATACAATGTTCTCCCCCTCTCTTGTGGAGATCTATTCGATGTAATCTTCTTTTTGCGGTGTGTTTGTTGAGACTGATGAATTGTGGGTTTATGATCAAGTCTATCTATGAATAATATTTGAATCTTATCTAAATTCTTTTATGTATGATTGGTTATCTTTGCAAGTCTCTTCGAATTATCAGTTTGGTTTGGCCTACTAGATTGGTTGTTCTTGCCATGGGAGAAGTGCTTAACTTTGGGTTCAATCTTGCGGTGTCCTTTCCCAGTGACAGAAGGGGCAGCAAGGCACGTATTGTATTGTTGCCATCGAGGATAACAAGATGGGGTTTTTATCATATTGCACGAAATTATCCCTCTACATCATGTCATCTTGCTTAAAGTGTTACTCTGTTTTTAACTTAATACTCTAGATGCATGCTGGATAGCGGTCAATGAGTGGAGTAATAGTAGTAGATGCAGAATCGTTTCGGTCTACTTGTCTCGGACGTGATGCCTATATACATGATCATACCTAGATATTCTCATAACTATGCTCAATTCTGTCAATTGCTCAACAGTAATTTGTTCACCCACCGTAGAATACTTATGCTCTTGAGAGAAGCCACTAGTGAAACCTATGGCCCCCGGGTCTCTTTCTCATCATATCAATCTCTATCACTTTATTATTGCTTTTCTTTTACATTGCTTTTACTTTATTTACTTTGCATCTTTATACCAAAAATACCAAAAATATTATTTATCATCTCTATCAGATCTCACTTTCGTAAGTGACCGTGAAGGGATTGACAACCCCTAAGCGCGTTGGTTGCGTTGAGCTATTGTTTTTGTGTAGGTACGAGGGACTCGAGCGTAGCCTCCTACTGGATTGATACCTTGGTTCTCAAAAACCGAGGGAAATACTTACGCTACTTTGCTGCATCATCCCTTCCTCTTCAGGGAAATCCAACGCAGTGCTCAAGAGGTAGCAAGAAGAATTTCTGGCTCCGTTGCCGGGGAGTCTGCGCAAAAGTCAACATACCAAGTACCCATCATAATCCCTATCTCCCGCATTACATTATTTGCCATTTGCCTCTCGTTTTCCTCTCCCCCCAATTCACCCTTGCTGTTTTATTCGCCCTCTCTCTCTATCCTCCCTCTCTTTCTCTGTTTGCTCTTTTGCCCGTTTGCTCTTTGTTTGCTCGTGTGTCATCATGGCTAGTGTCATATCTTCTCCTTTGTCTCCCGAGAATGAAGTTCTAAATTTTAAACAAAGGGAGGGAGAAAATCTAAAAGATGCTTAGTATAGAATTTGCAATGCTCAAAATAGATCTACCAGGAAGCAATCTACTTCAGTTCTTCTCTGCAATTTTTATGTAGGTGTTAATCTTTGGTATAGATATATCCTTGATACTATTACCGGAGGGAATTTCTTGGGTAGCCATACTTTTGATTCTTATAATGCTATGTTAGATTTATTTGGCTCACCACCTCTTTTGGTTAATGGAACTATGTTAACTTTGGAGCATGTTATGCAAAGACTTGAAATTATTGAAAATAAAGTTGCTACTATTGAATTAATTGAAAATCTAGATAAAAATATCCACAATCAAATTACTCAATATGGATCTAAGGTAGGAATGACTTTGAAAAATATTAAGGAAAATGAACCCATAGTTAATGAGAAGATAAACTTAGATTCTACTAGAATTGATAAACTTGAGGGTATCATTACAATCTTGGGAACCGCTTTTTCTTCCGTAAAGAATACTCCAAGTCCTCCTACTAAAATTGCCAAGCTTATGTATGTTCCTAAAAATAAGGGTGAATCATCTAGTAAGGAAACTGTGGATCTTAAATCTATAAGTATTCATCCCAATCTTTTTGCTATCATTAAGGAACCAATTGCTACAAATGAATTTTTCGATCTTGTGCCTAAGAGTTTGATAATCACTATAAATAAAGAAATTCCTAAGGGAAATAGATGCCTCATTTAAGAATTGCCTACCAAAGATGGCAATACTAGATCTATTCTTGCTTGTTATGCCTAGCTAGGGGCGTTAAATGATAGCGCTTGTTGGGAGGCAACCCAATTTTATTTTTATTACTTACTTTTTTCTCCTGTTTAGTAATAAATAAATTATTTAGCCTCTGTTTTGGTTGTGTTTTTTGTGTTTAGTTAGTGTTTGTGCCAAGTAGAACCATTGGGAAGACTTGGGGAAAGTCTTGTTGAACTTGCTGTAAAAAACAGAAACTTTAGCGCTCACGAGAACTGCTGTCATTTTTATTTGGAAAGTAATATTTAGTTAATTCTTTTTGAAGATTATTAATAGATAAATTCCTCACGTCCAGAAATTTATTTTAGAATTTTTGGGGTTCCAGATCTTGCGCTAGCTACAGATTACTTCAGACTATTCTGTTTTTGACAGATTCTGTTTTTCGTGTGTTGTTTGCTTATTTTGATGAATCTATGGCTAGTGAAATAGTTTATAATCCATATAAAAGTTGGAATACAGTAGGTTTAACACCAATATAAATAAATAATGAGTTCATTATAGTACCTTGAAGTGGTCTTTTTTTTTCTTTCGCTAATGGAGCTCACGAGTTTTCTACTTTAAGTTTTGTGTTGTGAAGTTTTCAAGTTTTGGGTAAAGATTTGATGGATTATGGAACAAGAAGTGGCAAGAGCCTAAGCTTGGGGATGCCCATGGAACCCCCAAGATAATCTAAGGACACCTAAAAGCCAAAGCTTGGGGATGCCACGGAAGGCACCCCCTCTTTCGTCTACTTCTATCGGTAACTTTACTTGGAGCTATATTTTTATTCACCACATGATATGTGTTTTTCTTGGAGCGTCTTTTATGATTTGAGTATTTGCTTGTTAGTCTACCACAATAATCCTTGTTGTACACACCTTTTGAGAGAGCCATACATGATTTGGAATTTGATAGAATACTCTATGTGCTTCACTTATATCTTTTTAGCTTTATAGTTTTGCTCTAGTGCTTCACTTATATCTTTTAGAGCACGGTGGTGGATTTGTTTTATAGAAACTATTGATCTCTAATTATTCACTTAGATTATTTTGAGAGTCTTAATAGCATGGTAATTTGCTTAAAATCCTAATATGCTTGGTATGCAAGATTAATAATAAAACTTTCGTATGAGTGTGTTGAATACTAAGAAAAGTTTGATGCTTGATGATTGTTTTGAGATATGGAGGTAATAATATCAAAGTCATGCTAGTTGAGTAGTTGTGAAATTGAGAAATACTTGTGTTGAAGTTTGCAAGTCCCGTAGCATGCACGTATGGTAAACATTATGCAACAAATTTGAAACATAAGGTGTTATTTGATTGTCTTCCTTATGAGTGGCGGTCGGGGACGAGCGATGGTCTTTTCCTACCAATCTATACCCCTAGGAGCATGCGCGTAGTGCCGAGGTTTTTGATGACTTGTAGATTTTTGCAATAAGTATGTGAGTTCTTTATGACTAATGTTGTGTCTATGGATTATACGCACTCTCACCCTTCCATCCTTGCTAGCCTCTTCGGTACCGTGCATTGCCATTTCTCACATTGATTGTCGGTGCAAACTTCGCCGGTGCATCCAAACCACGTGATATGATACGCTCTTTCACACATAAACCTCCTTATATCTTCCACAAAACAGCCACCATACCTACCTATTAGGGCATTTCCATAGCCATTCCGAGATATATTGCCATGCAACTTTCTGTCATTCCGTTCATCATGACACATTCATCATTGTCATATTGCTTAGCATGATCATGTAGTTGACATAGTATTTTTGGCAAAGCCACCGTTCATAATTCTTTCATACATGTCACTCTTGGTTCATTGCATATCCCGGTACACCGCCGGAGGCATTCACATAAAGTCATCTTTGTTCTAGTATCGAGTTGTAAATAAATAGAAGTGTGATGATCATCATTATTAGAACATTGTCCCAAGTGAGGAATAAAAAAAGGCCATAAAATAAAGAGAGAAGGCCCCCAAAAAAGAGAAAGACCATAAAAAAAGAGAAGGCCCAAAAAATGAGAGAAAAAGAGAGAAGGGACAATGTTACTATCCTTTTAACACACTTGTGCTTCAAAGTAGCACCATGATCTTCATAGTAGAGAGTCTCTCATGTTATCACTTTCATATACTAGTGGGAATTTTTCATTATAGAACTTGGCTTGTATATTCCAACAATGGGCCTCCTCAAGTGCCCTAGGTATTCGTGAGCAAGCAAGTTGGATGCACACCCACTAGTTTCTTTTGTTGAGCTTTCATACATTTATAGCTCTAGTGCATCCGTTGCATGGCAATCCCTACTCCTTGCATTAACATCAATCAGTGGGCATCTCCATAGCCCATTGATTATCCTCGTTGATGCGAGACTTTCTCCTTTTTTGTCTTCTCCACATAACCCCCCTCATTATACTCTATTCCACCCATAGTGCTATGTCCATGGCTCGCGCTGATATATTGTGTGGAAGTTTATAGGTTTGAGATTACTTAAGTATGAAACAATTGATTGGCTTGTCATCGGGGTTGTGCATGATGATAGCATTCTTGTGTGACGAAAATGAAACATGACTAAACTATATGATTTTGTAGGGATGAACTTTCTCTGGCCATTTATTTTGAGAAGACATAATTGCTTAGTTAGTATGCTTGAAGTATTATCATTTTTATGTCAATATGAACTTTTGTCTTGAATATTTCAGATCTGAATATTCATACCACAATTAAGAAGAATTACATTAAAGTTATGCCAAGTAGCACTCCGCATCAAAAATTCTGTTTTTATCATTTACCTACTCGAGGACGAGCAGGAATTAAGCTTGGGGATGCTTGATACGTCTCCAACGTATCTATAATTTTTGATTGCTCCATGCTATATTATCTACTGTTTTAGACATTACTGGGCTTTATTTTCCACTTTTATATTATTTTTGGGACTAACCTATTAACCGAAGGCCCAGCCCAGAATTGTTGTTTTTGCCTGTTTTAGGGTTTCGAAGAAAATGAATATCAAACGAGTCCAAACGGAATGAAACCTTCGGAAACGTGATTTTCTCGTCAGATAAGATCCAGTAGACTTGGACCCTCCGTCAAGGAAGCCACGAGGTGGTTACGAGGGTAGGGGGCGCCCCACTAGGGCGCGCCCGCCTGCCTCGTGGGCCCTCGAAGCTCCACCGACGTACTTCTTCCACCTATATATATCCACGTACCCCCAAACGATCGGCGATGGAGCCAAAAATCTAATTCCACCACCGCAACTTTCTGTATCCATGAGATCCCATCTTGGGGCCTGTTCCGGAGCTCCGCCGGAGGGGGCATCGATCACGGAGGGCTTCTACATCATGATCCAAGCCCCTCTGATGAAGTGTAAGTAGTTTACTTCAGACCTACGGGTCCATAGCTAGTAGCTAGATGGCTTCTTATCTCTTTTTGGATCTCAATACAATGTTCTCCCCCTCTCTTGTGGAGATCTATTCGATGTAATCTTCTTTTTGCGGTGTGTTTGTTGAGACCGATGAATTGTGGGTTTATGATCAAGTCTATCTATGAATAATATTTGAATCTTCTTTGAATTCTTTTATGTATGATTGGTTATCTTTGCAAGTCTCTTCGAATTATCAGTTTGGTTTAGCCTACTAGATTGGTTGTTCATGCCATGGGAGAAGTGCTTAGCTTTGGGTTCAATCTTGCGGTGTCCTTTCCCAGTGACAGAAGGGGCAGCAAGGCACGTATTGTATTGTTGCCATCAAGGATACACAGATGGGGTTTTTATCATATTGCATGAAATTATCCCTCTACATCATGTCATCTTTCTTAAAGTGTTACTCTATTTTTAACTTAATACTCTAGATGCATGCTGGATAGCGGTCGATGAGTGGAGTAATAGTAGTAGATGCAGAATCGTTTCGGTCTACTTGTCTCGGACGTGATGCCTATATACATGATCATACCTAGATATTCTCATAACTATGCTCAATTCTGTCAATTGCTCAATAGTAATTTGTTCACCCACCGTAGAATACTTATGCTCTTGAGAGAAGCCACTAGTGAAACCTATGGTCCCCGGGTCTCTTCCTCATCATATCAATCTCTATGACTTTATTATTGCTTTGATTTTACTTTGCTTTTACTTTATTTACTTTGCATCTTTATACCAAAAATATTATTTATCATCTCTATCAGATCTCACTTCCGTAAGTGAACGTGAAGGGATTGACAACCCCTAAGCGCGTTGGTTGCGTTGAGTTATTGTTTTTGTGTAGGTACGAGGGACTCGAGCGTAGCCTCCTACTGGATTGATAGCTTGGTTCTCAAAAACTGAGGGAAATACTTACGCTACTTTGTTGCATCATCCCTTCCTCTTCGGGGAAATCCAACGCAGTGCTCAAGAGGTAGCAGTATCCCATTGTCACCACAGATACGCACGGCAAGACATACATCAAGTGTTCTCAAATCTTTAAAGACTTAATCCAATAAGATAACTTCAAAGGGGAAACTCAAACCATTACAAGAGAGTAGAGGGGGGAGAAAACATCATAGGATCCAAATATAATAGCAAAGCTCGCGATACTTCAAGATCGTATCACCTCAAGAACACGAGAGAGAGAGAGAGAGATCAAACACATAGCTACTGGTATATACCCTCAGCCCCGAGGGAGAACTACTCCCTCCTCGTCATGGAGAGCACCGGGATGATGAAGATGGCCACCGGAGAGGGATTGCCCCCTTCGGCAGGGTGCCGGAATGGGTCTAGATTGGCTTTTGGTGGCTACGGAGGCTTCTGGCGGCAGAACTCCCGATCTATTGTGCTCTCTGATGTTTTTAGGGTATATGGAGACATATAGGTGGAAGTAATACGTCAGGGGGGCACGAGGGGCCCACGAGGGTGGAGGGCGCGCCCTAGGGGGGTGGGCGCGCCCCCTACCTCGTGGCCTCCTCGAAGCTTCCTTGACGTAGACTCCAAGTCTCCCTAGTTGCTTCTGATCCAAAAATAAGTTTCATGAAGTTTCAGGTCAATTGGACTCCGTTTGGTTTTCCTTTTCTGCTATATTCTAAAACAAGGTAAAAACAGAAACTGGCACTGGGCTCTGGGTTAATAGGTTAGTCCCAAAAATGATATATAAGTGTATAATAAAGCTCATAAACATCCAAAATAGTAGAGAATATAGCATGGAGCAATCAAAAATTATAGATACGTTGGAGACGTATCAGCATCCCCAAGCTTAATTCCTGCTCGTCCTCGAGTAGGTAAATGATAAAAACAGAATTTTTGATGCGGAGTGCTACTTGGCATAATTTCAATGTAATTCTTCTTAATTGTGGCAAGAATATTCAGATCCGAAAGATTCAAGATAAAAGTTCATATTGACATAAAAATAATAATACTTCAAGCATACTAACTAAGCAATCATGTCTTCTCAAAATAACATGGCCAAAGAAAGTTCATCCCTACAAAATCATATAGTTTAGTCATGCTCCATTTTCGCCACACAAGAATGCTCTCATCATCCACAACCCCGATGACAAGCCAAGAAATTGTTTCATACTTTAGTAATCTCAAACTCATAAACCTTCACGCAATACATGAGCGCGAGCCATGGATATAGCACTATGGGTGGAATAGAATATGATGATGGGGGTTATGTGGAGAAGACAAAAAAGGAGAAAGTCTCACATCAACGAGGCTAATCAATGGGCTATGGAGATTCCCATCGATTGATGTTAATGCAAGGAGTAGGGATTGCCATGCAATGGATGCATTAGAGCTATAAATGTATGAAAGCTCGAAAAAAACTAAGTGGGTGTGCATCCAACTTGCTTGCTCACGAAGACCTAGGGCACTTGAGGAGGCCCATTGTTGGAATATACAAGCCAAGTAATATAATGAAAATTCCCACTAGTATATGAAAGTGACAAAACAAGAGACTCTCTATCATGAAGATTATGGTGCTACTTTGAAGCACAAGTGTGGCAAAGGATAGTAGCATTGTCCCTTCTCTCTTTTTCTCTCATTTTCCTTTTTTCCTTTTTTGGGGCCTTCTTTTTTATGGCCTTTCTCTTTTTTTGGGCCTTCTCCTTTTTATGGCCTTTCTCTTTTTTTATTCCTCACTTGGGACAATGCTCTAGAAAATGATGATCATCACACTTCTATTTATTTACAACTCAATGATTACAACTCGATACTAGAACAAAGCATGACTCTATATAAATGACTCCGGCGGTGTACCGGGATATGCAATGGACCAAGAGTGACATGTATGAAATAATTATGAACGGTGGCTTTGCCATAAATACGATGTCAACTACATGGTCATGCATAGAAATATGACAATGATGAAGCGTGTCATAATAACAGAGTGGTGGAATGTTGCATGGCAATATATCTCGGAATGGCTATGGAAATGCCATAATAGGTAAGTATGATGGCTGTTTTTAGGAAGGTATATGGTGGGTTTATGGTACCGGCGAAAGTTGCGCGGTACTAGAGAGGCTAGCAATGGTGGAAGAGTGAGAGTGCGTATAATCCATGGACTCAACATTAGTCATAAAGAACTCACATACTTATTGCAAAAATCTATTAGTTATCGAAACAAAGTACTACGCGCATGCTCCTAGGGGGATAGATTGGTAGGAAAAGGCCATCGCTTGTCCCCGACCACCACTCATAAGGAAGACAGTCAATAAATAAATCATGATCCGACTTCATCACATAACGGTTCACCATACGTGCATGCTACGGGAATCACAAACTTCAACACAAGTATTTCTCAAATTCACAACTACTCAACTAGCATGACTCTAATATCACTATCTTCATATCTCAAAACAATCATCAAGTATCAAACTTCTCATAGTATTCAATGCACTTTATATGAAAGTTTTTATTATATCCCTCTTGGATGCCCATCATATTAGGACTAGTTTCATAACCAAAGAAAATTACCATGTTGTTCTAAAAGGCTCTCAAAATAATATAAGTGAAGCATGAGAGATCAATTATTTCTATAAAACCACCACCGTGCTCTAAAAAGATATAAGTGAAGCACTAGAGAAAATGACAAACTACTCCGAAAGATATAAGTGAAGATCAATGAGTAGTCGAATAATTATGCAACTATGTGAAGACTCTCTAACATTTAAGGATTTCAGATCTTGATACTTTATTCAAACAGAAAGCAAAACAAAATAAATTGACGCTCCAAGCAAAACACATATCATGTGGTGAATAAAAATATAGCTCCTAGTAAAGTTACCGATGAACGAAGACGAAAGAGGGGATGCCTTCCGGGGCATCCCCAAGCTTAGGCTCTTGGCTATACTTGAATATTACCTTGGGGTGCTTGGGCATCCCCAAGCTTAGGCTCCTACCACTCCTTATTCCATAGTCCATCGAATCCTTACCCAAAACTTGAAAACTTCACAACACAAAACTTAACAGAAAACTCGTAAGCTCCATTAGTATAATGTAACATCCCAAATTTTCAATTTGGAATGTTATACATTAGGTCATCATGCATATCATATTTTATTTTGCTTTTGGTTTTGATCCTAGAAAATCCTAAGCAACTCAAGGACCCACGGAGAGAGTTGGGGATTTCGTTCTTTACATATTTGAGTTTTCTCAAATTATGTAAACAGGATCATTTGATTTTATTTATTTTATCATCAATTATTTCTATTACAAAACAATAAGAGAGCGGGAATAAAATGACTTTCCCAAAATATAGAAATATTGAGGATTTAATAAAAAATCAAATAAGTTTTATTTCAGAGTTTTTCGGTATTTTATTAGAATTTAGGAAAAATGCGCGTTTTTCAAAGTTGTAGTTTGGGCCCAGATAAATTTTCACTTTATCGGGCTTGATTTTAGGAACCCGGCAAAATTTATTTCGTGATTTTTGGAGTCCGTTTAGTATTTAATTTTATTTTTCTTCCGAGCGGATTTATATAAAAAAACGGAAACCGACTACGGGCCGTACCCGGCCTGGAAACCTCCGCCCGGGGCGCCTTTAAATAGCGCCCGAGCCGGCCCGAGAGAGCCGAGCCAGCCCACCCCGCCGCCAAACCCTAACCCTAATCCGCCGCCGCCGCCGCCTCGTTTTCTGTGCAGTTTTTTTAAAAAAAGAAAAAAAATTGTTCGTCGTTTTTCTTTTTCGTCGGATTTTCCGCGATTATTTTCTGATCGCGATTTCTGATCCGATTTTCGTTTTAGTATAACTTTTCGCTCGTTTATCGGAATCAGGCGGTTCAAGCGCCTGGAGTTTCGTCTCAAAACCCTTTTTCCGAATAATCAACTTAAACAAGTTTTTTCTACTGTAAAATTTGCCCTAGATCCAGATTTCTAGAACGAAGTTGTTTTCTTTCGCCGTTTGATTTCTTTTGCTTCGTTCGATTTGATTCTTTTGCCAACCAGGGTTCTTAAGTTGAACTTTCTGGTTAGATCTTCTATTTGAGTTTTACCAGTGCATTAGATGAGTACTTATTGTATGCTTGTTGTTTGTCTGCGATAGAATACCCAGAGTGCGCCGCCTGTTACGTTGAATCTCTAGGTTACGCGGATCATCAGCAAGGCAAGTAACACTTTGATCATACCTTTTCTACAACCCAGTTTTATTGCATTAGATCAATCCTCACACATTGCATGATTAGGATCTAATTAAATTGTGGGATGGGAAGTAGATGAGGTAGTACCTATTACCTGTTTATTATCAAACCTTTGAGAGTTACTTCTACGTTTGCTTATTATGCCATGCTATGCTAGTAGACGTGGATTGGGTGAGTGAAATCCATGACAGATGTGAGATTGTTAATTAATGGTTTATCTAAGGTGGCAACCTAACACACATCTGGGTGGATTAAGGCACCTGGGGTTACCAGGACTTGCCTGTTTTTATTGGACCGCCACCCAGGCTCAAAGGGATCATGAGATTATTCATACCAGAAACTTCCGTGTGCAGCCACAAGCCATTATGGGCTCTGGCATAGTTGACTAAGTTGTGCGAACTCTTACAGTGGTAGACTAGCAGATGTAGGGGTTGTAGGTGGTACGGTCTACCCGATCGTAAGGTGCTAGCGCTTCTGAAAGACTATGTCTCGGTCATCCGTCTTCTCAAACACCATGTCGTGCGAGAAACCAAAACGGAGGCGATCGAGTCTTGTGGGGAAAAGTGCGCAAACCTCTGCAGAGTGTAACAAACTAATCATGGTTAGCCTTGTCCCCGTTTATGGACATCTTGAGTATCTAGTACCTGGATTTTCATGTGCATCTCAACATGTTACTCTAAATTAATTTTGATGGGTTTTAATGATGTTACTTAATTGGGATTGAGAATGCTGTCAACCATTCTCAATGTTTAACAACCACCATGATAGTAATAAATTTTATTCCTTTGAAGTAGGGAAAAATTGGCTTTACGCAAAAACAGTAACCA
Organism: Triticum urartu; assembly: GCF_056163025.1. NCBI lineage: Eukaryota > Viridiplantae > Streptophyta > Magnoliopsida > Poales > Poaceae > Triticum > Triticum urartu. The sequence continues at coordinate 143,388,763 of NC_141874.1, read as the reverse complement.
TAGAGCTTTCCACCAGCCAAATATGCATATAGTATAGCTGTTGCATTCCATTACTCTCTATGTGTTACCTTGCTAGCATATTCCATGTGCTGACCCGTTTTTGGGCTGCAACGTTAATGTTGCAGAATTTTCAGAGGACGATTAAGGAGTTTTAGGTCGTGGTTCTATACTCAGTGATGCCGTTGGAGTTGATGGACTCACTTATCTTCCAAGCCTTCCGCTGTTATCGTTATTAGATGGCCTTAAGCCATATTTATTGTAATAAGTTCTCTTTTGAGACACTCGATGTAATAAGTGTGTGATTGCTACTCTGCTATAAATCCTCCGAGTACTGTGTGGTGTCAGCATTACTGATCCAGGGATGACACCGGAGCACAGAGATCAGGCTGTCTGAGGTGTGGTCGCTACATATAAGAAAATAAATCACCACTTCAAGGTACTGTAATGAACTCATTATTTATTTATATTGGTGCTAAACCTACTGTATTCCAACTTCTCTATGGTTTATAAACTATTTTACTTGCCATAGATTCATCAAAATAAGTAAACAACACATGAAAAACAGAATCTGTCAAAAACAGAACAGTCTGTATTAATATGGATCAAACGTATACTTCTGGAACTCATAAAATTCTCAAATAAATTTCTGGACCTGAGGAATTTATCTATTAATCATCTGAAAAAACAATTAACTAAATAGCACTTTCCAAATAAATATGGCAGCAATTCTCGTGAGCACTAAAGTTTCTGTTTTTTACAGTATGATCAACAAGACTTTCCCCAAGTCTTCCCAACGGTTCTACTTGGCACAAACACTAATTAAAATCATAAAACCACATCTAAAAATAGGCTAGATGAATTATTTATTACTAAACAGGAGCAAAAAGCAAGGAACAAAAATAAAATTGGGTTGCCTCCCAGCAAGCGCTATCATTTAACGCCCCTAGCTAGGCATGATGATTTCAACGATGCTCACATAAAAGATAAGAATTGTAACATAAAGAGAGCATCATGAAGAATATGGCTAGCACATTTAAGTCTAACCCACTTCCTATGCATAGGGATTTTGTGAGCAAACAATTTATGGGAACAATAATCAACTAGCATAGGAGGGAAAAACAAGCATAACTTCAAAACTTTAAGCACATAGAGAGGAAACTTGATATTATTGCAATTCCTACAAGCATATATTCCTCCCTCATAATAATTTTCAGTAGCATCATGGATGAATTCAACAATATAACCAGCAGCTAAAGCATTCTTTTCATGATCTACAAGCATAGAAATTTTATTACTCTCCACATAAGCAAAAGTCTTCTCATTCGGAATAGTGGGAGCATCATAAGAGACTCGAATAATATAAATTGTTTCCACATTAAAAGAGTAATGTTCAGAGAAGGGGTAATCATAATCATGACAAGTTTTATAAATATAATCACTACTTTTTATAGCATAAGTATCATCACAATAATCATCATAAGTAGGAGGCATGCTATCATCATTATAAATTTGCATATCAAAACTTGGGAGACTAAAAATATCATATTCATTAATCATAGCTTCCCCAAGCTTGGGAGAAACATTAATTGCAGCAAATATATTCTCAAAAACATCATCTTCATCAAACATAGCATCCCCAAGCTTGGGCCTTTTCATATCATAAGCATAATCACTCTCATCATTAATAGTATGGATAGCACCAATAGTATAGCAATTATCATAATATTCCAAGCAAGTGCCAAAAAGATTTTCAAGATCATAAGAAGTATCATTATCTTCCATAATTATATTTTCATGAGGCACAATAGTAATAGGAGCAACATTATTTGGGGGATATATCTTTTTAACTCTCTTCCTTTTTCTTTTCTTCTTCTTCACCACATCATGTGTGGGTTCAATCCTCTTTTTGGAGCTCCTTATTAATGAGATTGGTTGAATAGGAGGCTCCTCCTCATTACCTGATTCATCATAAGAAATAATAGGAGGATATTGGGAAGTCTCTTCCCTTTCATTAGTATTCTCTTCATCTTCTATTTGTTTTCTTTTCTTTATGTCATTGGCAATATAAGGATTTTCAATGCAATTCACCGCACAATACATATAAATTTCCTCTAGATCAAAACCTCATACAGCCCATACCTGGTAGTAAAAGCTATCTTCGGAATATCCTGTTCTCGAATCTTCAACTGGTGGTATCCTGATCGCAGATCGATCTTCGAAAATACCTTAGCTCCTTGCAATCGATCAAACAGATCGTTGATCATTGGTAGTGGGTACTTGTTCTTGATCGTTACTTCATTCAATCCTCGATAATCAACAACCATCCTTAACGATCCATCCTTCTTCTCCACTAGAAGTACTGGCGATCCCCAAGGTGAAGAACTTGGGCGAATATATCCCTTATCCAGTAACTCCTTAATCTGCTTCTTAATTTCCACCAAATCCTTTGCTGGCATCCTATATGGTCTCTTTGATATTGGCCCTGTGCCTGGCAATAGCTCAATCAAAAACTTAATATCTCTATCCGGTGGCATGCCTGGCAACTCCTCTGTAAATACATCAGGGAAATCCCTTACCACTGGTACTTCCTCCTGCACAACTCCTCTTAAGCAATTTACTTGAGTCCTCTTTGGCACATGTCGGGATACATACTTGATCCTTCTCCCTTCTGGGGTGGTAAGCAAAATTGACTTGCTGGCACACTCAATATTCCCTTCATACTTTGATAACCAATCCATGCCTAATATCACATCCAATCCTTGAGATTCCAATACTATTAGGTCTGAGGGAAAAACATAGTTACCAATCCTTAATGGTAACCGATCACACCATAGACTAGCCACATACTCTGCTCCAGGCGAGGTTACTAACATGGGTGACCTAAGGGCTTGGGTTGGTAGGTTATACTTATCCATAAATCCCCTTGAGATGTATGAATGCGATGCACCAGTATCAAAAAGAACGAGTGCAGTAAATGACTTAACCAAAAACTTACCTATTACTGCATTGGGCTGAGCTTCAACCTCCTCCATGCTAATGTGGTTCACCTGTCCCCTGTTGAAAAGGTTCAGCTTCTTCCTAGAACTTCCATTGCCATTTTGGCCTTCAGGACATTCATTGGCATAATGTCCGGTCTTCTGACACTTAAAACAAGTGACTTGGCTTAGGTCCTTCTTGGCTGGAGTTGATGGGTTGGTGCGATTCTGGCCGTTGCTTCCTCCATTGCCATTTCCATTCTTGGTGCCATTGTGATTGTGTGAGCTACCTCCTCCATGGGTATGCTGAAAATGTCCTCCCGGTCTAGGGGTAAAACATAGCTTCTGCTGAGCTCCTGAATTGTACTTTCCTTGTCCATACTTCCTCTTGTGGTTCTCAATCTGTTGTTGCTTCCCTTCAATCATAAGAGCACGATCTACCAACTCCTGGTAGTTGTTGAAGGTTGCTACCATCAACTGCATGCTCAACTCATCATTCGGTCCTTCCAGAAACTTCTCCTGCTTAGCTGCATCCGTAGCAACGTCATCTGGGGCATAACGTGCTAGCTTACTAAAGTCCTCCACATACTGGCCAACTGTCCTTCCTCCTTGGCGCAAGTTGCGAAACTCACGCTTCTTCATGGCCATAGCTCCTGCTGAAACATGTGAGTACGAAAAGCATGCAGAAACTGGTCCCATGTGATAGTGTCGACAGGGAAAGTGGCTGTGAAATTCTCCCACCATGATGCTGCAGGTCCTTCTACCTGATGTGCGGCAAACTTCACCTTCTCCGCATCTGTGCATCCTGCTGTGGTCAACTCCCTAGCTGTCTTGCGGAGCCAATCCTCTGCTACTATCGGCTCGGTGCTACTGGAAAACACCGGCGGATTCAGCCTAAGAAAACGGGCTAAGTGGTCAATAGGTGGTGGTGGTGGTGGGTTGTTGTTTGTTATTCCCCTGATTCCGATTCTGGACTAGCAACTGCATCAATGTGTTCTGCTGCTGGATCAACTGGGTGAGCTCCGGTGGAAAGGTAAATCCGGGGTCATGTCTCGGAGGCATCTGAGGGTTTAGAAAAGATGAGATATAAGAATAGAGGGGGTCTAAAGAGAAAACACTACCCATATGCACATGAGGCAAAAGCAAAAAATTCACTTCAATCAATCAAACAAAGGCATACAATCGATCTATCTATCGCAAAAGTGCTCGGACTACTATATTTACATGGTGGACTACTACTACTGATGAGGTGGTCTACTAGAAATATTCTTCGGTTGCAGACTCCAGGATATCTGCTCCAGCTTCATCAATATAGTCATCATCGCTACTATCTGGTTCCGAGTTGGTTCCGTCGATGATGATGTAGTCTTCCGGGCTAATCTCCTGGGGTTCTTCGTCTTCATCTACTGGCGTAGGGTCTCCCATAAATATTCCAATCTTCTTGATCAGGTCGTCATTCTTCTCCACCAATACTTCAATTTCTTCTTCATACTCTTCACGTGTAGCCTTGAGTTCTTCCTCCAGTTCCTTGATTCTAGTCTTAGCCTTCTTCAGATCTATCATGTCGGCGCACATCTGGTTCTCCTGTCATCGAATGTGCTGATTTAACTCCTGGATAAAAGCTGCGATTGACCTATCCTTCCTGGTGCTGATCATCTCCTAGTGTTCATCTCGGCGCCCACAAATCTGGTAGATAGTATCCTTGAGTTCCTTGCGGTAGACTTCTCCAATGTGTCCCATGGCGATGTGAGCTGCCATGCTCTTTCCTAGACTCTAGGTTGGTGCATCAAAAGAAAACTCTATGGGCTCAGTGACTGGTATGAACGTCCTTCCTGGAACTTGAACTTGAATCATCCAGCGCTCTTCTTCAGGTAAAGTGGCGTTGTAGGTTCCAGTGAAGCTTGGTACTCCTATGTTCAGGTATCTAGTGACTTCCTTCAAGTGACGTCCAAAGGGTGTATCTTCATCCGGTTGTGTGAACTTGTTCCTTGCATCCGCCATCCTAAAGAGTAGAAAAGATGAGAGGTCAGAAGAGAAGAGAGTGAATAGTGATCTAGGTCTTGTGCTTAGTGGTCGTGTCCTACAGTCAGCGTGTGCTCTGATACCATCTCTGTAGCGACCAGACCTCAAACAGTCTGATCTCTGTGCTTCGGTGTCATTCCTGGATCAGTAATGCTGACACCACACAGTACTTGGAGGATTTATAGCAGAGTAGCAATCACACACTTATTACATCGAGTGTCTCAAAAGAGAACTTATTACAATAAATATGGCTTAAGGCCATCTAATAACGATAACAGCGGAAGGCTTGGAAGATAAGTGAGTCCATCAACTCCAACGGCATCACTGAGTATAGAAACACGACCTAAAAACTCCTTAATCGTCGTCTGAAAAGTCTGCAACATTAACGTTGCAGCCCAAAACGGGTCAGCACATGGAATATGCTGGCAATGTAACACATAGAGAGTAATGGAATGAAACAGCTATACTATATGCATATTTGGCTGGTGGAAAGCTCTATGGTTACAGTTTTGCGTAAAGCCAATTTTTCCCTACTTCAAAGGAATAAAATTATTTAACTATCATGGTAGTTGTTAAACATTGAGAATGGTTGACAGCATTCTCAATCCCAATTAAGAATCAACATTAAAACCCAACAATATTAATTAAAGTAACATGATGAGATTCACATGATAATCCAAGTACTAGATACTCAAGATGTCCATAACCGGGGACACGGCTAATCATGATTAGTTTATTACACTCTGCAGAGGTTTGCGCACTTTTCCCCACAAGACTCGATCGCCTCCGTTTGGTTTCTCGCACTACATGGTGTTTGAGCAGATGGATGACCAAGACATAGTCTTTCAGAAGCGCTAGCACCTTACGATCAGGTAGACCGTACCACCTACATCCCCTACATCTGCTAGTCTACCACTGTAAGAGTTCGCACAACTTAGTCAACTATGCTAGAGCCCATAGTAGCTTGTGGCTGCACACGGAAGTTTCTAGTATGAATAGTCTCATGATCCCTTTGAGCCTGGGTGGCAGTCCAAAAGAAAACAGGAAAGTCCTGGAATACCCAGGTGCCTCAATCCACCCAGATGTGTGTTTAAGTTGCCACCTTAGATAAACCATTAATTAACAATCTCACATCTATCATGGATATCACTCACCCAATCCACGTCTACTAGCATAGCATGGCATAATAAGCAAACGTAGAAGTAACTCCCAAAGGTTTGATAATAACAGGTAATAGGTACTACCTCATCTACTTGCCCTCCCACAATTTAACTAGATCCTAATCATGCAATGTGTGAGGATTGATCTAATGCAATAAAACTGGGTAGTAGAAAAGATATGATCAAAGTGTTACTTGCCTTGCTGATGATCCGCGAAACCTAACCATTCGAAGTAACAGGCGGCACACTCCGGGTATTCTATCGCAGACAAACAAACAAGCATACAATAAGTACTGATCTAATGCACAGGTAAAACTCAAATAAGAGATCTAACCAGAAGGTTCATCTTAAGAACTCCGGTTGGCAAAAAGAATCAAATTGAACGAAACAACGAAAGTCAAACAGCGAAAGAAAACAACTTCATTCTAGTAATCTGGATCTAGGGCAAATTTTTACAGTAGAAAAATCTTGTTTAAGTTGGTTAAATGGATAGAGGGTTTCGAGATGAATCTCTAGGCACTTGAATCACCTGATTCCGACAAACGAGCGAAAAGTTATACTAAAACGAAAATCGGATCAGGAATCGCCATCAAAAAAATCGCGCATTTAATCCGAGAAAAAGAAAAACGACGAACGCTCGCTAGAACAAACGAACGGACGAACGCTCGCTATTTAAATAAACCGGAAAAACCGATCTATTTAAAATAACCAAATCTAAAAAAACCAACGAAAACTAATTTTTTTATATAAAAACGTTGGCACGGAAGTCGAGGCAGCGGCGAACCTCGGCGGCGGCGGCGGCGCGGCGGCGGGCGGCGGCTAGGGCGGCGGCTGGGCTAGGGTTTCCCCGGGTGGGCTGCCCTGGCTTATAAAGGCCCCCCCTCGGGCCGGAGTCCTAGTCGGACACGGCCCGTAGGTCGGTTCGTTTTTTTTAATATTCCGCTCGGAAGAAAAATAAAAATAAATACTAAACGGACTCCAAAAATTCCGAAATAAATTTTCACGGGCTTCTAAAATCAAGCCACACAAGGTGAACATTTATTTGGGACCTAAATGCAATTTTGAAAAACACACATTTTCCTAAATTCAAATAAAACACCGAAAAACTCCGAAATAAAATCTTATTTGATTTTATTAGTAAATCCTCAATATTTCTTTATTTTGGGAAATTCATTTTATTCCCTCTCTCATATTTTTGTAATAGAAATAATTGATGATAAAATAAATAAAATCAAATGATCCTATTCTCAAAATTTGAGAAAACTCAAATATGAAAATAACGAAATCCCCAACTCTCTCCGTGGGTCATTGAGTTGCGTAGAATTTCTAGGATCAACCAAAATGCAAAATAAAATATGATATGCATTGATGATCTAATGTATAACATTCCAAATTGGAAATTTGGGATGTTACAAGATGGTGATACAAGTGCAATATGGATGGTAGATAATAGTTTTTGTAATCTGAAAAATATAAAAACAGCAAGGTAACAAATGATAAAAGTGAGCGTAAACGGTATTGCAATGTATTGAAACAAGGCCTAGGGTTCATACTTTCGCTAGTGCAAGTTCCCTCAATAAATAACATAATTGGATCACATAACTATCCCTCAGCATGCAACAAAGAGTCACTCCAAAGTCACTAATAGCGGAGAACGAATGAAGAGATTATGGTAGGGTACGAAACCGCCTCAAAGTTATTCTTTCCAATCAATCCGTTGGGCTATTCCTATAAGTGTCACAAACAGCCCTAGAGTTCGTACTAGAATAACACCTTAAGACACAAATCAACCAAAACCCTAATGTCACCTAGATACTCCAATGTCACCTCAACTATCCGTGGGTATGATTATATGATATGCATCACACAATCTCAGATTCATCTATTCAACCAACACATAGGACCTCAAAGAGTGCCCCAAAGTTTCTACCGGAGAATCACGACGAAAACGTGTGCCAACCCCTATGCATAGGTTCATGGGCGGAACCCGCAAGTTGATCACGAAAACATACATCAAGTGAATCACGTGGTATCCCATTGTCACCACAGATACGCACGACAAGATAACAACAAAGGGGAAACTCAATCCATTACAAGAGAGTAGAGGGGGGAGAAAACATCATAGGATCCAAATATAATAGCAAAGCTCACGATACATCAAGATCGTATCACCTCAAGAACATGAGAGAGAGAGAGAGAGATCAAACACATAGCTACTGGTACATACCCTCAGCCTCGAGGGAGAACTACTCCCTCCTCATCATGGAGAGCACCGGGATGATGAAGATGGCCACCGGAGAGGGATTGCCCCCTTCGGCAGGGTGCCCGAACGGGTCTAGATTGGCTTTTGGTGGCTACGGAGGCTTCTGGCGGTGGAACTCTCGATCTATTGTGCTCTCTGATGTTTTTAGGGTATATGGAGATATATATAGGAGGAAGAAATACGTCAGGGGGGCCACGAGGGGCCCACGAGGGTGGAGGGCGCGCCCCCTACCTCGTGGCCTCCTCGAAGCTTCCTTGACGTAGACTCGAAGTCTCCCTGATTGCTTCTGATCCAAAAATAAGTTCCGTGAAGTTTCAGGTCAATTGGACTCCATTTGGTTTTCCTTTTCTGCGATATTCTAAAACAAGGTCAAAACAGAAACTGGCACTGGGCTCTGGGTTAATAGGTTAGTCCCAAAAATGATATAAAAGTGTATAATAAAGCCCATAAACATCCAAAACAGTAGATAATATAGCATGGAGCAATCAAAAATTATAGATACGTTGGAGACGTATCAAAGGGTAATGATCTTTTTAGTAGCTTTATTTAATTTGCGGAAAACAATTACCATCCTATAGCCTGTAATAATTCTTTGCGGAACCAATTCATCTTTATCATTAGGAACGACAGTAATACCTCCTTTATTAGGGACACAATGGGCAGTACTTACCCACTGACTATCAGCAACGGGATAAATTATACCTGCTTCAAGGAGTTTTAATATTTCCTTTTTACCACTTCTTTCATCTTAGGATTTAGCCATCGTTGGTCATCAATAACTGGTTTGGCATCTTTCTCCAAATTTATTTTGTGTTGACATAGAGTGGGACTAATGCCCTTAAGATCATCAAGAGTATATCCAATAGAGTGTGGTGCTTCTTCAGAGTTTTCAATAATCTCTCTTCTTCGTGCTCTGAAAGGTTAGCACTAATAATAACAGGATATATCTTCTTTTCATCAAGATAAGCATATTTAAGAGTATCAGGCAATGGTTTAAGCTCAAACACAGGATCAGTGTGGAGGAGGATCCCCTAGGATTTCAACAGGCAAGTTGTGTTTCAGAATTGGTCCATGTTTAAAGAATACTTCATCTATTTCCCTTCTTTCATTCATAAACATATCATTTTCATGGTCTAGCAAATATTGTTCTAAAGGATCAGTAGGAGGCACGAAAATATAAGCAAGACCAATAATTTCATCTTTACTAGGCAATTCTTTATCATGGGGTTGTCTACGAAATTTAGCAAAATTAATCTCATGAGACATATCCCCTAAACCAATAGAAACAATATCCTTATTGCAGTCTATCTTAGCATTAACAGTATTCAAGAAGGGTCTAGCAAATATAATTGGACAAAAGCTATGTTATGGGGAACCAAGAACAAGAAAATCAGCAGGATATTTAACCTTCCCACACAAGACTTCAACATATCTAACAATCCCAATCGGTGAAATAGTATCTCTATTGGCAAGTTTAACGGTAACATTGATATCTTCTATCTCGGTAGGTGCAATATCATGCATAATTTCTTCGTATAAGGAATGAGGTATTGCACTTGCACTAGCACCCATATCACATAAGCCATGATAACAATGATCTCTTATTTTAACGGAAATAACAGGCATGCCTACAACAGGTCTATGTTTATTTTTAGCATCAGGTCTAGCAATTCTAGTAGCTTCATTGCAGAAGTAAATAACATGACCATCAATATTATTGGCCAAGAGATCTTTAACCATAGAAAATTTAGGTTCAACTTTAATTTGCTCAGGGGGTTTAGGTGTCTTAATATTACTTTTATTAACCACACTTGAAACTTTAGCATGATCCTTTATTCTAACAGGGAAAGGTGGTTTCTCAATATAAGCAGCAGGAACAACAGGATCATTACAAGTGATAGTCTTTTCTTCAACTTTAATACGTACAAATACTTTTACTTCAATGGGAGGATTATATTTAAACCACTTCTCCTTAGGGAGATCAACATGAGTAGCAAAGGATTCACAGAAAGAAGCTACTATCTCAGAGTCAAGTCCATATTTAGTGCTAAATTCACGGAAAGCATCGGTATCCATAAAAGATTTAACACAATCAAACTTAGGTGTTGTACCCGACTCCTTACCTTCGTGGAGGTCCCAATCTTCAGAGTTGCGTTTAATTCTTTCCAGTAAATCCCATTTGAATTCAATAGTCTTCATCATAAAAGATCCAGTACAAGAAGTATCGAGCATGGAGCGATTACTAAGAGAAAGCCGAGCATAAATTTTTTGAATAATCATTTCTCTTGAGAGCTCATGATTGGGGAATGAATATAACATTGACTTAAGCCTCCCCCAAGCTTGAGTGATGCTTTCTCCTTCGCGAGTCCAAAAATTATATATATAATTACGATCACGATGAACAAGATGCATAGGATAAAACTTCTGATGAAATTCCAATTTCAATCTCTTGTAGTCCCATGATCCCATATCATCACATAGCCTATACCATGTCAATTCATCTCCCTTCAAAGATAAAGGGAATACCTTCTTCTTAAAAAAATCCTCGGGCATACCTGTAAGCTTAAATAATCCACAAACTTCATCCACATAGATTAAGTGTAAATCGGGATGCAATGTTCCATCTCCTGCAAAAGGATTAGCTAGCAGTTTCTCTATCATACCCAAAGGAATTTCAAAGTAAACATTTTTAGTAGGTTCAGTAGGTTGAGGAGCAACTCTTTGCTCTACTGGTCGGGGTGAAGATACACCGAACAAGCCCCTCAAAGGATTATGTTCTATAGTAACAAGTGGCAGTAAATTTCAGCACACTATATAAAAATTTTCCTTACCAAATTCCACCTACCAAAGGCGCTTCACTCCCCGGCAACAGCACCAGAAAAGATTCTTGATGACCCACAAGTGTAGGGGATCTACCGTAGCCTTTTCGATAAGTAAGAGTGTCGAACCCAACGAGGAGTAGAACGAAATGATAAGCAGTTTTCAGTAAGGTATTCTCTGCAAGCATTGAAATTATCGGTAACAGATAGTTTTGTGATAAGGTAATTTGTAACGAGTAGCAAGTAATAAAAGTAAATAAGGTGCAGCAAGATGGCCCAATCATTTTTGTAGCAAAGGACAAGCCTGGACAAACTCTTATGTGAAGGAAAGCACTCCCGAGGACACATGGGAATTATCGTCAAGATAGTTTTCATCACGTTCATAAGATTCACGTTCGGTATTTTGATAATTTGATATGTGGGTGGACCGGTGCTTGGGTACTGCCCTTACTTGGACAAGCATCCCACTTATGATTAACCCCCATTGCAAGCATCCACAACTACAACAGAAGTATTAAGGTAAACCTAACCATAGCATGAAACATATGGATCCAAATCAGCCCCTTACGAAGCAACGCATAAACTAGGGTTAAGCTTCTGTCACTCTAGCAACCCATCATCTACTTATTACTTCTCAATGCCTCCCTCTAGGCCCAAACAATGGTGAAGTGTCATGTAGTCGACTTTCACATGACACCACTAGAGGGATGACAACATACATCTCATCAAAATATCAAACGAATACCAAATTCACATGACTACTTATAACAAGACTTCTCCCATGTCCTCAGGAACAAACATAACTACTCACAAAGCATATTCATGTTCATAATCAGAGGGGTATTAATATGCATAATGGATCTGAACATATGATCTTTGAAAGAACATGTGGTGCCCCCATGTTTGGTTTTGGTAATTGATGACAATCTCTATGGACTAATGGTTTCCTTGAGTTATATTTGAAGGTCTTGTCCATAGGATTTTCTTGGAGTACATGTGTTGGTTTCAAGGAGAGTTTGTGTCGACCAAGGTTCTATTCAAGGAATTATCCAAAGATTGGTCATGTGAGTGTTGAGCTTATTGCAAGCATGTCTTGAAGAACAAGATTGTATGATCATTTGTGTCTACCTTCAAGCCATCATCCAAATGAAGAGAATTGTCAAGATTCAAGGTTGATCAAGATTAAGTCAAGAATGTATCAAGTTGATCAACACACAAAGCATACAAGATGTACTGAAGGATCAAGTGATCCCATGGTATGGTTGCGATGTGCAAGTTCAAGTGGAGCATCATGAAGAGATCAAATGCTTGAAGCTTGTCGTCCATTATGGTAACAATGGATTTATGAAGATATGCCGAAGAGTGGCTCACCCATAGTGGAGTATGGGGGAGCAATCAACTAGTCTTCATCAAGCCAACACAATCAAGAAAGGTGGTCCAACTTGAGGAAGTCAAGATCGTCATCATCTAGCTCAAGTGGACTTTGTGCAAGACAAAGGTTTTCCCTTGATAGGTTTTCTATTTTACCGGTCTCATAGTGGTAGTTGGGAGACCGGGTTATAGGATCGATTGCCGTACTATCAAGGGGGGCTCTCGATGAGTAGCTTGATCGTATCGTTCGTAGAGAGCTCAAACCATTGCATCCTTGCATCATCTTTCTTGGTTCTTGTTTGGTTCTCTTTGAGAGTTTTGGAGCTTATGGTCATCTTGATGACAAGCTCGAGTTCATCGAAAACGGAGTTCACTTGCATCTTCTATGATGTTTTCGATGTTGGAAGTTATGCTCGTTCTTCTCTGTTGGAGGTTTCACTCCTCCATTTGTTAGGCATACCTCCCCTGCCTCTTCTTTCTATAACCTCCCCTGCCTCTTCTTTCTTGAGTCGTTGTTTTGATGCTACTCGTCGTTGTATCCAACAAGCTTGAGTTTGCTCATTTCAGAGCTCTTTTGCAGAAGTTATGGCAGTTCTGGTTTTCCTTGGAGTTTACTTGTTTTCTTGGAAGTGGCATATGTTTGGTGCCAGCGGTAGTACCATGGGGCCAGAGCGGCAGTACCGCGTATCGCCATAAGCGGTAGTACCGCTGTCTCACAACGGTAGTACCGCCCATCGCCATAAGCGGTAGTACGGCTCTGGTTCCGTGCTAGTACCGCCTCGACTCGAGACGTGGTTTTCTCGTGTCGGGTTCAGCGGCAGTAGGAGCGGTAGTGCCGCTCGTGTGCGGTAGTACCATGTCTACCACCACCCCTACTGCCACTCAATGGCCCTCCTCTCTGTGCGCAGTCCCAATGGTAGTACCGTTGGGCCAAGCGGCAGTACCGCCACTGCCATCGGTAGTACCGTTGGCCCCAGCGGTAGTGCCGCTCATACGGCTCTGCCTCACCCTCTGTTTTGCTCCGCTCTCTGTGTTCTACCGCTCGGGCAGTAGTATCGCTCCCCTGAGCGGTAGTACCGCTCGTGCGAGGACTGAGCACATAACAGTTGGATTCAGGAGCTCCTATAAAAGGGGGTCTTCTTCCCCATTGAACCTGATCCTTTGAGCTCATGTTCTTCCCCCATTGTTGACCTTCTTCGAGCTTGCTAACTCTCAGTCCCTCCATGGATTCTTGCTAGTTTTTGAGGGAAAAGAGAGAGGAGATCTAGATCCACATTTCCACCAATCACTTTCTCCTCTATGTGAGGGAAACCCCTTCGATCTAGATATTGGATTTCTTGGTGTTCTCCTTCTTGTTCTTCCTCTCATTTTCCTCCCTAGCATTAGTTGCTTTGGTGGGATTTGAGAGAGAAGGACTTGGGCACTCCGTGTGCCCTTTCCATTGCATTTGGTGCATCGGTTTGACTTCTCCACGGTGATATGTGGAAGTTACAAGTTGAGAAGCTTATTACTCTTGGGTGCTTGGTGCCCTTGAGCTTGTTCCTCTTGGGTTCTTGGGCGCCCTAGACGGTTGGTGGTGTTCGGAGCTCAATCATTATGGTGTAAAGCTCCGGGCAAGCGTCGGGGTCTCCAATTAGGTTGTGGAGATGGCCCCGAGTAATTTGACGGGTTCGGTGACCGCCCTCGAGGGTCCCTTAGTGGAATCACGACATCTTGCATTGTGCGAGGGCGTGAGGAGATTACGGTGGCCCTAGTGGCTTCTTGGGGAGCATTGTGCCTCCACATCGCTCCAAATGGATATTAGCATCAGCAAGGGTGTGAACTTCGGGATACATCGTCGTCTCTGCGTGCCTCGGTTATCTCTTACCCGAGCCCTTTACTTATGCACTTTACTTTGTGATAGCCATATTGTTCTTTGTCATATTTCTTGCTATCACATAGTTGTTTATCGTGCTTAGCATATATTGTTGGTGCACATAGGTGAGCCTAGTTGTTTTAGGTTTTGTGCTTGGAAAATTAACCGCCAGGTTTATTCCGCATTTGTTCAAGCCTAAACTGTAATTATTTTAAAGCGCCTATTCACCCCCCCCTCTAGGCGACATCCTCGATCTTTCAATCTTCCACCAAGTAAACCAACTAGCATCAACTACAAGGAGTAAGCAACACTACTACCAACCCACAGGTACCAATCTAAGGTTTGGATACAAAGATTGGATACAAGAGATGAACTAGGGTTTGAGATGAGATGGTGCTGGTGAAGATGTTGATGGATATTGACCCCCTCCCAATGAGAGGATCGTTGGTGATGACGATGGTGATGATTTCCCCCTCCCGGAGGCAAGTTTCCCCGGCAGAACAGCTCTGCCCGAGCCCTAGATTAGTTCTGCCTCGTGGCGGCGGAGTTTCGTCCTGTGAGCTAGCTTATGATTTGTGAAAGACCTCATATAGTAGAAGATGGGCATCAGAGGGCCACCAGGGGGCCCACGAGGCAGGGGGCGCGCCTCCCACCCTCGTGGACGGTGGGTGGCCCCCCTCTGGTACTTCTTTCGCCTAATATTTGTTTATATTCTGAAACGTGCTCCCGTGAAGTTTCATGACTTTTTGAGATGTGCGGAATAGGTCTTTAATATTTGCTCCTTTTCCAGCCCAGAATTCCAGCTGCCGGCATTCCCCCTCTTCATGTAAACCTTGTAAAATAAGAGAGAATGGCATAAGTATTGTGACATAATGTGTAATAACAGCCCATAATGCAATAAATATTGATATAAAAGCATGATGCAAAATGGACGTATCAGAGAGCAGGAGCAGGAGGGAGAGGCGAGCTGGGGTGCAACGGCGACTGGCACTCTGACGGAGGAGGAGACAAGGAGAGCGAGGACTCGAGCAGTGGCGAGAAGGTTGACTCTCCGCCTCACACAGAGAGGCGCTCCAAACAGAGGCAGGATCCAGCAAGCATTCGGGGCAAAACGACTCCTCCGACTGGACAGCCTTTAAAGCATACTCGGACGTCTTCTCCTGTGCCGACTGAAAAAGCTCCTAAGCAAACCAAATTCGTGACGTCAAAACCCCGGAAGGCTCTGCCCAAGATTAAAGTGTCTGTCCCCATCACTTCTGGGTAATGACTGAGCCCAACTCTTTGGTTTTCGCATGATTCGAACTTTGGTCGACTTACTTTCTTGCTTTGACCGAGTGAATTCTGAATTTGTAGTGCTGCCTCTGGGACTTCTATTTACCAAGATGACGATGATGAGGAGATGGAAGACGCAGTCACCTCTCATGCAGGTACAACTCTTTGCCATTTTGTCATTACTTAATCTGCTCTTTTGATGGTCGAGTGAACTCCTGTAAATGATTGCTTTGCAGCTCCGCCCAATGTCATTGAACTTCCGGATGATTACGAAAACTTGCCGCAGAGGGCCATGGGAAGGAGAGGCAAGGCTTCGAGCAAGAAGGCATCCACTGGCCAAACGTCTCAATCGGTGCCGGTGACGGAACCAATGGTTCAACAGCCTGAAGATGTGAACTGGACCTCTGTCACCTTTGCTGTTCCAGTGTCGAGTGAACGCCCTTCATCGTCGACCATGCCCATCCTTGCTTCATCTGTTCAACGTCACGCCTCGGATTCTCGGGCTGCCGCGACTGAACCTGTCAGATCACAGGTTCCGGCAAAACCCTTAAGGTTCAAACACTGGGGTGCGCGCGAAGATTCCCCCCTACCGATCCACGTCCTAGCTCGGCTAAGATCTTACGAGCTAACTTGACAAACTCGCAACGCAAAGGACACAAGATTTATACTGGTTCGGGCCACCGTTATGGAGTAATACCCTACTCTAGTGTGGTAGTGGTGGATTGCCTCTTGGGCTGAGGATGAACAGTACAAGGGGAAGAACAACCTCCTGAGGTTGAGGTGCTCTTGTGCCTGGCGAACTTGTGTGTGTCTCTAATTGATCGGGGTCCTCTAGCTAGGGTGGTGGCTAGTCCTATTTATAGAGGCCCTGGTCCTCTCCCCAAATATTGAGCGGGAAGGGAGCCAACAACGGCCAATTTTAAAGGGGACAACTAGTACAGCTTATCCTGACAAAAGTGGTCTTCGCCTGCAAAAGGCTCTGGTGGTGATGCCGCCTTGGGCTCCATGGCGACCTCCGTCTTACCGTCCTACTGGTCTTGGTCTCGTTGCACCAATATGGAAACCTTTGCTTGATGCCTCGGTACTCCGCGCCTGCGCTTGCCCCCTTAGCACCAAAGAGGAAACAAGGACACTGCGCGTGCTGGCGCCCGCCTGGTCTCGATCGTCATGGCTCATGTCATGAGAACCTCACGAGGTTTGCCTGGCCTTGAACTCTCCGCCCCTTACGAGCCAGCCTGGTGAGGCCGCTCCTGAGAAGGTCTTGCGTCGTCTGCCTCGCGAGGGTCTTGAATGCCTTGTTGATGAAGATGGGCCGTACAGGCCTGCTACAAAGCCACACTGTGGGCCGTAGGTAGGCATTTCTGCGGACCCCCGTTCCCAGAAAGCCGACAGTAGCCCCCGGGCCCAAGGCGCGCTCGGGCTTGTCGTGAAGCCAAAGGTCAAGTGCGGAGCGCCTCGGGCCCCCAATAGCGTGCGGCCTTGGTCGATGCGTGGTGGTTGATTGGACGTGGGCGTCTCTGCTTCCCCACGCTGCCTCAACAACTGCCCGACTTGACAATTCCCTGTGACATGCAAGGAAAACCATCATTACATGTGATCGTGGGGGTGCTGGTTGGCCTTCTCCTCGTATAAGTGGGAGGGTGGCAGAGCCCCCGTCGCCCATCTTTCCTCCGCCTCTCCTGCTTATTCTCCTTCCTAGCTCCACTCCTTGCTTGTGCAGACATGGCACCGATCCGGAGGTTCTCGGCCCCAGAGAAGGGCAAGGCTCCCCTTACTGAGCCCGAGCTGCTCCCGCCGAAGAAGAGGAGGTCTCATCGCCGCGAGATGGTTGTGAGGCCGGTGGTGTCGCGGCCTTGGTACGAAAGGCCGCCTCCTGGGTACCCGCTACCCTTGTATGCTCACGCTGACGATTCCGGAGGGAGGAGCGGTGAGCGGCACCACCTGCGTCGGAGCCGTTGCCGCGGTGGCGCACACCGTCGCCCCAGGGGTCCACGTTGCGGACTCCTCGTGCGAGTTCGTGCTGTGGGCGGCGATGCCCCCGAGCACCTGGATATGCCTCCCGCAGTTCTTCGCCGCCGAGATGCCGCCGAGGGGCCTTCGCGAGCTTTGGCTGCAACACGCCGACTGCGACGCCCCGGCGACTAGAGCGGAGATTGGAGCCGTTGCCTCTGGGAAGATCTTCATGACCCGAGGCTGGGGCGAGATTGCCCGAGACTGCCGCGCAGAGGGCACCTTCGTGATCCACTTCGAGTACGACGGCGCCTTCGTGCTGTTCTTCAAGGTCTTTGACGAGGAAGGCCGCCGCCTGGAGTGCTGCCCTGAAGGAGGTCGCCAGGATAGCGCTTCGGCGGGCGCTGGGCTCGCCGCAGGCCTCGCCTGCAACTCCTCAAGCGACAGCGGCGACTCCTGGTGGTCCAGCGACTCTCCTGAGCTCTTGGAGTCTCCGGAGACGAGCGATGACAGCTACGTGCCCCCGAGCTCCCGCCGAGCCCGGAGCAGGGCTGCGGCGTCCAGCCGCCGTCGCCGCTGATTTGGATGGGGTTGGCGCCGGCCTCGCGTGGCCACTATTGATGATGGCGTCAACGACATCTGGCACGTGTAGATAGAACTCCTAGGAATTCGTTCCCTTTTGTTCCCTGCGAGGAATCGAGAAATGAACCCCGTGGGGGCGTGTGAAGCGTCTGTAATGCCTTTTGTCAATATAGCCCTTATTATGAAGATTTGTGTGCGCATATCCTGCCGAGGCTCGCTTCCCCCTTTCCAATCCTGCGGCTACTTCGTGCTCTACGCTGATAGGTCCCGGTCCCCAGGCAGGCTGCAGCTGTCGCTGGTATGCCAGGTCGCGTGCAGTGGTCAAGGCCAGGAGGTGAGCGGCCCGAGGTCTAGTAAGAGCTCCTGAGGCGCGATGCTCAAGAGGTCCCCTTTAGCACGCAAGCAACTGTCTTAGGATGGGAAAGGAAGAAAACGTTGCCACAGCAGGGCAGCGAAGGGAGTGAGTGAGGGTCTCATGCCTTAGCGACTGGTGGATCCAGAGCGAGAACTTATCTTGGCTATCCGGGGTCAGCTCCTCGAGTCATGCCGAACTCGTATGTCGGCCACCGTAGTGTAGCTTGGTCTGGCATGTGCGGGCCTTCCCTTCCCCTCCATGTCCTTCTTGGTGCTCTGCGTCCTCACGTCCCGGCCCTCGAGCGAGCTCAGCCGCCGCTGGTGTGCCAGGTCGCGTGCCGTGGTCAAGGCCAGGGGGTGAGGGCTGAAGAGCCAGTAAGAGCTCCTGAGGCGCGATGCTCAGGAGCCCCCCTTTTAACGCGCAAGCGAATCGCATGAGAGAAGAGGGAGAGTCCGCGGTACCGCCTGCTATGGCCCTCAGGAAGTTCCTGCAAGTTAGCGCAAGGAAGGGCACCGGCCGCTGATGTCTACTACACAACCTTCTTCTTGTAGACGTTGTTGGGCCTCCAAGTGCAGAGGTTTGTCGGACAGTAGCAAATTTCCCTCAAGTGGATGACCTAAGGTTTATCAATCCGTAGGAGGCGTAGGATGAAGATGGTCTCTCTCAAGCAACCCTGCAACCAAATAACAAAGAGTCTCTTGTGTCCCCAACACACCCAATACAATGCTAAATTGTATAGGTGCACTAGTTCGGCGAAGAGATGGTGATACAAGTGGTATATGGATGGTAGATAAAGGTTTTTGTAATCTTAAAATATAAAACAGCAAGGTAACTAATGATAAAAGTGAGCACAAATGGTATTGCAACGTGTTGAAACAAGGCCTAGGGTTCATACTTTCACTAGTGCAAGTTCTCTCAACAACAATAACATAATTGGATCACATAACTATCCCTCAACATGCAACAAAGAGTCACTCCAAAGTCACTAATAGCGGAGAACAAACGAAGAGATTATGGTAGGGTACGAAAGCACCTCAAAGTTATTCTTTCCAATCAATCCGTTGGGCTATTCCTATAAGTGTCACAAACAGCCCTAGAGTTCGTACTAGAATAACACCTTAAGACACAAATCAACCAAAACCCTAATGTCACCTAGATACTCCAATGTCATTTAAAGTATCCGTGGGTATGATTATACGATATGCATCACACAATCTCAGATTCATCTATTCAACCAACACAAAGAACTTCAAAGAGTGCCCCAAAGTTTCTACCGGAGAGTTAAGACGAAAACATGTGCCAACCCCTATGCATAGGTTCATGGGCGGAACCCGCAAGTTGATCACCAAAACATACATCAAGTGGATCAATAGAATACCCCATTGTCACCACAAGTATCCCACGCAAGACATACATCAAGTGTTCTCAAATCCTTAAAGACTCAATCCGATAAGATAACTTCAAAGGGGAAACTCAATCCATTACAAGAGAGTAGAGGGGGATAAACATCATAAGATCCAACTATAATAGCAAAGCTCGCAATACATCAAGATCGTACCACCTCGAGAACACGAGAGAGAGAGAGAGAGAGATCAAACACATAGCTACTGGTACATACCCTCAGCCCCGAGGGAGAACTACTCCCTCCTCGTCATGGAGAGCATCGGGATGATGAAGATGGCCACCGGAGAGGGATTCCCCCCTCCGGCAGGGTGCCGGAACGGGTCTAGATTGGTTTTCGGTGGCTACGGATGCTTCTGGCGGCGAAACTCCCGATCTATTGTGCTCCTCGATGGTTTTAGGGTATATTGGTATATATAAGAGGAAGAAATACATCAGGGGAGCCACGAGGGGCCCACGAGGGTGGAGGGCGCGCCCAGGGGGTGGGCGCGCCCCTGCCTCGTGCTCTCCTCATTGATCCCCTGACGTGCACTCCAAGTCTCCTGTATTGCTTTCTTTCCAAAAATAACTTTTCTGAAGGTTTCATTCCGTTTGGACTCTGTTTGATATTCCTTTTATGTGAAACACTCAAACAAGGGGAAAACAGAACTGGCACTGGGCTCTGGGTTAATAGGTTAGTCCCAAAAATCATATAAATACATGTAAAACATCCAATGTTGATAATATAATAGCATGGAACACTCAAAGATTATAGATATGTTGGAGACGTATCTGCATCCCCAAGCTTAATTCCTGCTCGTCCTCGAGTAGGTAAATGATAAAAAAGAATTTTTGATGTGGAATGCTACCTAACATATTTCTCTAAGTAATTCTTCTTTATTGTGGCAAGAATATTCAGATCCATAGGATTCAAGACAAAATTTTAATATTGACATAGAAATAATAATACTTCAACCATACTACCAAGCAATCATGTCTTCTCAAAATAACATGGCTAAAGAAGGCTATCCCTACAAAATCATATAGTCTAGCTATGCTCCATCTTCACCACACAAAGTATTTAAATCAAGCACAACCCCTATGAGAATCCAAGTAATTGTTTCATACTTTTGATGTTCTCAAACTTTTGCAATCTTCACGCAATACATGAGCGTGAGCCATGGACATAGCACTATAGGTGGAATGGAATGGTGGTTGTGGAGAAGACAAAAAGGAGAAGATAGTCTCACATCAACTAGGCGTATGAATGGGCTATGGAGATGCCCATTAATAGATATCAATGTGAGTGAGTAGGGATTGCCATGCAACGGATGCACTAGAGCTATAAATGTATGAAAGCTCAACAAAAGAAACTAAGTGGGTGTGCATCCAACTTGCTTGCTCACGAAGACCTAGGGCACTTGAGGAGGCCCATTGTTGGAATATACAAGTCAAGTTCTATAATGAAAATTTCCCACTAGTATATGAAAGTGACACATAAAGAGACTCTCTATCAGGAAGATCATGGTGCTACTTTGAAGCACAAGTGTGGAAAAAAGGATAGTAGCATTGTCCCTTTTATTTTTTTATTTTTTATTTGGCCTTTCTTTTCCTTTTTTATTTGGCCTTTCTTTTTTATTTGGCCTTTCTCTCTTTTGTTGGCCTTTTTTTGGGACAATGCTCTATTAATGATGATCATCACACTTCTATTTATTTACAACTCAATGATTACAAATCGATACTAGAACAAAGTATGACTCTATATGAATGTCTCCGGCGGTGTACCGGGATATGCAATGACTCAAGAGTGACATGTATGGAAGAATTATGAACGGTGGCTTTGCCACAAATACGATGTCAACTACATGATCATGCAAAGCAAGATGACAATGATGAAGCGTGTCATAATAACGGAATGGTGGAAAGTTGCATGGCAATATATCTCGGAATGGCTATGGAAATGCCATAATAGGTAGGTATGGTGGCTGTTTTGAGGAAGGTATATGGTGGAAGTATGGTACCAGCGAAAGGTGCACGGTATTAGAGAGGCTAGCAATGGTGGAAGGGTGAGAGTGCGTATAATCCATGGACTCAACATTAGTCATAAAGAACTCACATACTTATTGCAAAAATCTATTAGTTATCGAAGCAAAGTACTGCGCGCATGCTCCTAGGGGGATAGATTGGTAGGAAAAGACCGTCGCTCGTCCCCGGCCGCCACTCATAAGGAGGACAATCAATAAATAAATCATGTTCCGACTTCGTCACATAACGGTTCACCATACGTGCATGCTACGGGAATCACAAACTTCATCGCAAGTATTTCTCAAATTCACAACTACTCAACTAACACGACTCTAATATCACCATCTCCATATCTCAAAACAATTATCAAGTATCAAACTTCTCATAGTATTCAATGCACTTCATATGAAAGTTTTTATTATATCCCTCTTGGATGCCCATCATATTAGGACTAAATTCATAACCAAATGATGTTTAGGACTCTCAAAATAATATAAGTGAAGCATGAGAGTTCATCTATTTCTATAAAATAAGACCACCATGCTCTAAAAAGATATAAGTGAAGCACTAGAGCATCAACAAACTAAACCGAAAGATATAAGTGGAGATCAATGAGTAGTTGAATAATTATGTAACTATGTGAAGACTCTATAACATTTAAGAATTTCAGATCTTGATATTTTATTCAAACAGCAAGCAAAACAAAATAAAATGAAATGACGCTCCAAGCAAAACACATATCATGTGGTGAATAAAAATATAGCTCCAAGTAAAGTTACCGATGAACGAAGATGAAAGAGGGGATGCCTTCTGGGGGATCCCCAAGCTTAGGATTTTGGTTGTCCTTGAATATTACCTTGGGGTGCCATGGGAATCCCCAAGCCACTCCTTGTTCCATAATCCATCAAAACTTAACCCAAAACTTGAAAACTTCACAACACAAAAGTTAAAGTAGAAAATCTCGTGAGCTCCGTTAGCGAAAGAAAACGAAACACCACTTCAAGGTACTGTAATGAACTCATTATTTATTTATATTGGTGTTAAACCTACTGTATTACAACTTTTCTATGGTTTATAAACTCTTTTACTAGCCATAGATTCATCAAAATAAGCAAACAACACACGAAAAACAGAATCTGTCAAAAACAGAACAGTCTGTAGTAATCTGTAACTAACGCAAACTTATGGAACCCCAAAAATTCTAAAATAAATTGCTGGACGTGAGGAATTTATCTATTAATCATCTTCAAAAATAATTAACTAAATAGCACTATCCAAATAAAAATGGAAGCAATTCTCGTGAGCGCTAAAGTTTCTTTTTTTTACAGTAAGATCAACAAGACTTTCCCCAAGTCTTCCCAACGGTTCTACTTGGCACAAACACTAACTAAAACATAAAAACTCAATAATAACAGGGGCTGGATAAATTATTTATTACTACACAGGAGCAAAAAGAAAGGGACAAAAATAAAGTTGGGTTGCCTCGCAACAAGCGCTATCGGTTGACGCCCCTAGCTAGGCATGATGATTTCAATGATGCTCACATAAAAGATAAGAATTGTAACATAAAAAGAGCATCATGAAGAATATTAATAGCACATTTAAGTCTAATCCAATTCCTATGCATAGGGATTTTGTGATCAAACAACTTGTGGGAACAAGAATCATCTTGCATAGCAAGGGAAAACAAGCATAACTTCAAGATTTTAAACACATAGAGGGGAAACTTGATATTATTGCAATTCCTACAAGCATATGTTCCTGCCTCATAATAATTTTCAGTAGCATCATGAATGAATTCAACAATATAATTATCACATAAAGAATTCTTTTCATGATCTAAAAGCATAGAATTTTTATTACTCTCCACATAAGAAAATTCCTTCTCATGAATAATAGTGGGAGCAAACTCAACAAAATAATTATCATGTGAGGCATAATCCAATTGAAAACTAAAATCATGATGACAAGTTTCATGGATATAATTATTATTTATAGCATACAAGTCATCACAATAATCATCATAGATAGCAACTTTGTTCTCATAATCAATTGGAACCTCTTCCGGAATAGTGGATTCATCACAAAATAAAGTCATTACCTCTCCAAATCCACTTTCATCAATATAATCATCATAAATAGGAGGCATGCTTTCATCATAATAAATTTGCTCATCAAAACTTCGGGGACAAAAAATATCATCTTCATCAAACATAGCTTCCCCAAGCTTGTGGCTTTGCATATCATTAGCATCATGGATATTCAAGGAATTCATACTAACAATATTGCAATCATGATCATCATTCAAATATTTAGTGCCAAACATTCTAATGCATTCTTCTTCTAGCACTTGAGCACAATTATCCTTTCCATCATACTCACGAAAGATATTAAAAATATGAAGCGTATGAGGCAAACTTAATTCCATTTCTTTATATTTTTCTTTTATAAACTAAGCTAGTGATAAAACAAGAAACAAAAATATTCGATTGCAAGATCTAAAGATATACATTCAAGTGCTAACCTCCCCGGCAACGGCGCCAGAAAAGAGCTTGATGTCTACTTCACAACCTTCTTCTTGTAGACGTTGTTGGGCCTCCAAGTGCAGAGGTTTGTAGGACAGTAGCAAATTTCCCTCAAGTGGATGACCTAAGGTTTATCAGTCCGTAGGAGGCGTAGGATGAAGATGGTCTCTCTCAAGCAACCCTGCAACCAAATAACAAAGAGTCTCTTGTGTCCCCAACACACCCAATACAATGCTAAATTGTATAGGTGCACTAGTTCGGCAAAGAGATGGTGATACAAGTGGTATATGGATGGTAGATAACGGTTTTTGTAATCTGAAAATATAAAAACAGCAAGGTAACTAATGATAAAAGTGAGCACAAATGGTATTGCAATGCGTTGAAACAAGGCCTAGGGTTCATACTTTCACTAGTGCAAGTTCTCTCAACAATAATAACATAATTGGATCACATAACTATCCCTCAACATGCAACAAAGAGTCACTCCAAAGTCACTAATAGCGGAGAACAAACGAAGAGATTATGGTAGGGTACGAAACCACCTCAAAGTTATTCTTTCCAATCAATCCGTTGGGCTATTCCTATAAGTGTCACGAACAGCCCTAGAGTTCGTACTAGACTAACACCTTAAGACACAAATCAACCAAAACCCTAATGTCACCTAGATACTCCAATGTCACCTCAAGTATCCATGGGTATGATTATACGATATGCATCACACAATCTCATATTCATCTATTCAACCAACATAAAGAACTTCAAAGAGTGCCCCAAAGTTTCTACCGGAGAGTCAAGACGAAAACGTGTGCCAACCCGTATGCATAGGTTCATGGGCGGAACCCGCAAGTTGATCACCAAAACATACATCAAGTGGATCAATAGAATACCCCATTGTCACCACAGGTATCCCACGCAAGACATACATCAAGTGTTCTCAAATCCTTAAAGACTCAATCCGATAAGATAACTTCAAAGGGAAAACTCAATCCATTACAAGAGATTAGAGGGGGAGAAAAATCATAAGATCCAACTATAATAGCAAAGCTCGCGATACATCAAGATCGTACCACCTCAAGAACATGAGAGAGAGAGAGAGATCAAACACATAGCTATTGGTACATACCCTCAGCCCCGAGGGAGAACTACTCCCTCCTCGTAATGGAGAGCACTGGGATGATGAAGATGGCCATCGGAGAGGGATCCCCCCCTCCGGCAGGGTGCCAGAACGGGTCTAGATTGGTTTTCGGTGGCTACGGAGGCTTCTGGCGGCGGAACTCCCGATCTATTGTGCTCCTCCATGGTTTTAGGGTATATTGGTGTATATAGGAGGAAGAAATATATCAAGGGAGCCACGAGGGGCCCACGAGGGTGGAGGGCGCGCCCAGGGGGTGGGTGCGCCCCTTGCCTCGTGCTCTCCTCGTAGATCCCCTGACGTGCACTCCAAGTCTCCTATATTGCTTTCTTTCCCAAAATAACTTTTCCGAAGGTTTCATTCCGTTTGAACTCTGTTTGATATTCCTTTTCTGCGAAACACTAAAACAGGGAAAAACAGAAACTGGCATTGGGCTCTGGGTTAATAGGTTAGTCCCAAAAATCATATAAAATAGCATATAAATGCATATAAAACATCCAAGGTTTATAATATAATAGCATGGAACAATCAAAAATTATAGATACATTGGAGAGTATCGGTCTCCACAGTGATTGATGTTTTGCTTCTGGTGCGTGAGAGGGGACTCCCTACTACGGAGAGCCCCCGGGGCGTGTACAACCCCGCCCTGACAAGTGGCTTGCACGGCAGGGCTAGACGAGGTGTGTCCTAACACTCGTGAGCCAGCGCGGGACTTACGAGGCCCTACCTCAAGGCGGGTTGCGCCTGGTCTTGGTTCTTGTTTGCTGTGTTGGTCCTGCAAGATGGTTAGACAACGTGAAGGGTCCTGAAGAAAGACGGCTGGCGCACGGCTCCAATGGTGGGCGACAATCAAGCAGGTGATAGTCATAGATAGATTAAGCATGGAAAGCATAATGGCTTAAGTAAATGCAGGGAAGATGCATGCCATTGGGTCCGGCGCGAGCGGCTTGGGGATGATGCAGCCCGAGGGGCGCCCCCAACAAGGTAAGCTAAAGGCATAAAAAGGGATACATGCCATAGGGACGGACCCACGCGGCCTGGGAATGATGCAGCCCTGGGGGCGCTCCCAGCTGAATGAACTTGATAAATGTCACCTAGTTCTGTTGATGAAGGATAGTTGGGGTAGCTGAAGGTATGCGGCAAAGGAGCTACTCCTCATGAGCCACCGGGGCCCTGAGCCTCGGGAGGCTCTAGGGTCCAGGGGGTTCCTTGAGGACAGTCTTCATCTCTGTCAGCTTAGCGTGGTGCCTGGCCTCCTGAGCCGCCAGGATGCTCCATAGGTTGCGTTGATAGGCGGTCGCCACGCTCGTTAGGCCAAAAGGCATGCGAACGTAGCTGTGAGGTGGGCCCTCGTAGCTTCCCGTGTGCGAAGGCCAGAAAAGCTACTGAGAGGCGGCCCGATTGAGCCCTGGGACGTCGATGCAGATGCGTAGCCCGGCACCCTCGCCTGGATGGGGAGCTGCGCCTGGTGAGCGGTGGCCACCGCGCATGGCCCTTGCGTATTGCAGTTCCTGAGTGGTCTTGGTGATGAACTCCTGAACGGTGGGCAGTCCTTGCCCTATGTTCTCCTGAGGGAAACGTGCCGCGAAGCACGCCTCCAAGTGGTGCCCAAGTGCCTCCCTCGTGATGCTGGCAAAGTCCAAGGCCCTCTAGAAGAGAGCCCCCGAGCCCTGCCCGAGAGGGGCACTAGGCGCGCTTTCCTATGCGATGGAGGGAGGCGCCCCAGGCGCTGGCGCCGATCCTGATGAGGCACCACTTGCTTGAGGCTCTGCATGGCGCAACTGCTTCTTCTTCTTGGGGTGGCCTTAGGACGGCGCTCGCCCTGGCTGTCGGGGTCGTCGATTGCTACAGCTTGGAAGGCACGCTCGAGAGAGCACACCGCATCTCTTTCCTCGCACGGGACTGTGATGATTCCGCCGCTTCCCGGCATCTTGAGGACATTGTAGCCGTGACGGGTCACCGCCATGAACTTGTCCAGGGCTGGATACCCGAGGATGGCGTTGCATGGCAGGCGGATGCAGGAGACATTGAAGTCGATGAGTTCAGTGCGGTAGTTGTTGCGTTCTTCGAAGGTAACGGGGAGGCGGATCTGCCCCAGGGAGTGGGCGGGGCCTCCGCAAACCCCCAAGAAGGGCTTGGTGGGGCGGAGCCGCTCGAACGGTATGTGAAGGAGGCTGAAGGCCTCGATGGAGAGCACATTGAGGCCGGCGCCGCCATCGACGAGCGTCTTGGTGATTGATACGTGGCAGATGGTGGGCGCGCACAGCATCGGGAGCGCACACGAGCCGACGGTGGAGGCGGGATGATCCTCTGAGTCGAAGGTGAGGTTGGCCTCAGGCGCGGCCCAGCCCGGCGGAGCCCCCGGGCGCCTGGAAGCAGCGCCGATCTTGCGAAAGTACGGCTTGACATGTCGATCTAAGGGTGGCGCATGCGAACCGCCGAGAAGAGCTATGACGATGGGGGCCGTCGGTGCCCCGAAGCGAGTGATGAAGAGGTTGCGCAGCTCCTCCCAGGTGGCGACAGAAGATTCCGGCAAATGGAGGAGCAAGGCGCGCGGCGCGCCTTCAAGGGCCATTGGGAACTAGTTGGCCATGATCTTGCCGTCGCCCCCGGCTTCCAGAACGGCCTCCTCGTATGCCAGCAGGAAAGCCGATGGGTCCGCCGCACTGTCATAGCGCGGCGGCATCTCCGGCTTGAACTTGGGTGGCCACTGCACCTGCCGCAAGGCGGGGGCAAGGGCTCGGAGCCCCTGAGCGCCGCCGTGGGCACCGGTAGATCCAGCTGGAGGGGCGCCCGCCATGGTGAGCGGGCGTCGAGATGGTGGAGCGTGAATCGACGGAAGAAAGACTCCGACGCACCCCTACCTGGCGCGCCAAATGTCGGATCACGGGTTCCAACAAAACCCTTAAGGTTCAAACACTGGGGTGCGTGCGAAGATTCCCCCTACCGATCCATGTCCTAGCTCGGCTAAGATCTTAGGAGCTAACTTGACGAACTCGCAACGCAAAGGACACAAGATTTATACTAGTTTGGGCCACCGTTGTGGTGTAATACCCTACTCCAGTGTGGTGGTGGTAGATTGCCTCTTGGGCTAAGGATGAACAGTACAAGGGGAAGAACAACCTCCTGAGGTTGAGGTGCTCTTTTGCTTGGCGAACGTGTGTGTGTCTCTAATCGATCGGGGTCCTCTAGCTAGGGTGGTGGCTAGTCCTATTTATAGAGGCCCTGGTCCTCTCCCCAAATATTGAGTGGGAAGGGAGCCAACAAAGGCCAATTTTAAAGGGGACAGCTAGTACAGCTTATCCTGACAAAAGTGGTCTTCGCGTGCAAAAGGCTCTGGTGGTGACGCCGCCTTGGGCTCCATGGTGACCTCCGTCTTGCCGTCCTGCTGGTCTTGGTCTCGTTGCACCAATATGGAAACCTTTGCTTGATGCCTCGGTACTCCGCGCCTGCGCTTGCCCCCTTAGCACCGAAGAGGAAACAAGGACGCTACGTGATACGTCTCCAACGTATCTATAATTTTTTATTGTTCCATGCTATATTATAACCTGTTTTGGACATTATTGGGCTTTATTATAAACTTTTATATTATTTTTGGGACTAACCTATCAACCGGAGGCCCAGCCCAGAATTGTTGTTTTTTTGCGTATTTTAGGGTTTCGCGGAAAAAGAATATCAAACGGAGTCCAAACGGAATGAAACCTTCGGGAACGTGATTTTTGGAACGAACATGATCCAGAGGACTTGGACCCTACGTCAAGCAATCAACCAGAAAGGCACGAGGTAGGGGGGCGCGCCTACCCCCCCAGGCGCGCCCTCCACCCTCGTGGGGCCCACGTTGCTCCACCGACGTACTCCTTCCTCCTATATATACCTACGCACTCCCAAACTACCAGATACGGAGCCAAAACCCTAATTCCACCGCCGTAACTTTCTGTATCCACGAGATCCCATCTTGGGGACTTTTCTGGAGCTCCGCCAGAGGGGGTATCGATCACGGAGGGCTTCTATATCAACACCATAGCCTCTCCGATGAAGTGTGAGTACTTTACTTCAGACCTACGGGTCCATAGTTATTAGCTAGATGGCTTCTTCTCTCTTTTTGGATCTCAATACAAAGTTCTCCCCCTCTCTCGTGGATATCTATTCGATGTAATCTTCTTTTGCGGTGTTTTTGTTGAGATCGATGAATTGTGGGTTTATGATCAATTTTATCTATGAACAATATTTGAATCTTCTCTGAATTCTTTTATGTATGATTGGTTATCTTTGCAAGTCTCTTCGAATTATCAGTTTCTTTTGGCCTACTATATTAATATTTCTTGCAATGGGAGAAGTGCTTAGCTTTGGGTTCAATCTTGCGGTGTCCTTTCCCAGTGACAGTAGGAGCAGCAAGGCACGTATTGTATTGTTGCCATCGAGGATAACAAGATGGGGTTTATATCATATTGCATGAGTTTATCCCTCTACATCATGTCATCTTGCTTAAAGCGTTACTATGTTCTCTTGAACTTAATACTTTAGATGCATGTTGGATAGCGGTCGGTGTGTGGAGTAATAGTAGTAGATGCAGGCAGGAGTCGGTCTACTTGTCTTGGATGTGATGCCTATATACATGATCATACCTAGATATTCTCATAACTATGCTCAATTCTACCAATTGCTCAACAGTAATTTGTTCACCCACGGTAATACTTATGCTCTCGAGAGAAGCCTCTAGTGAAACCTATGGCCCCCGGGTCTATTTTCCATCATATTAATCTTCCAATACCTAGTTATTTTCTTTGCCATTTATTTTACTTGCATGTTTATTTCTCTTTATCATAAAAATACCAAAAATATTATATTATCATATCTATCAGATCTCACTCTCGTAGGTGACCGTGAAGGGATTGCCAACCCCTTTATCGCGTTGGTTGCGAGGAGTTTATTTGTTTGTGTAGGTGCGAGGGACTCGTGCGTGGCCTCCTACTGGATTGATACCTTGGTTCTCAAAAACTGAGGGAAATACTTATGCTGCTCTACTGCATCACCCTTTCCTCTTCAAGGGAAAACCAACGCAGTGCTTAAGAGGTAGCAAGAAGGATTTCTAGCTCTGTTGTCGGGGAGTCTACGCAAAAGTCAACATACCAAGTAACCATCACAAACCCTTATCTCCCGCATTACATTATTTGCCATTTGCCTCTCGTTTTCCTCTCCCCCACTTCACCCTTGCCGTTTTATTCACCCTCTCTCTCCATCCTCCCTCTCTTTCGCTATTTGTCTCTTTTTGCTCATTTCTTGTTTGCTTGTGTGTCGGATTGCTTGCTTGTCACGATGGCTCAAGATAATACCAAATTGTGTGACTTTACCAATACCAACAACAATGATTTTATTAGCACTTTGATTGCTCCTCTTACCGATGTCGAATCTTGTGAAATTAATGCTGCTTTGCTGAATCTTGTCATGAAAGACCCGTTTTCCGGCCTTCCTAGTGAAGATGCCGCTACCCATCTAAACAACTTCGTTGATTTGTGTGATATGCAAAAGAAGAAATATGTGGACAATGATATTGTTAAATTGAAGCTATTTCCTTTTTCGCTTAGAGATCGTGCTAAAGCTTGGTTTTTTTGTTTGCCTAAAAATAGTATTGATTCGTGGAATAAGTGCAAAGATGCTTTTATCTCTAAGTATTTTCCTCCCTCTAAGATCATCTCTCTTAGAAACGATATTATGAATTTTAAGCAACTTGATCATGAACATGTTGCAAAAGCTTGGGAGAGGATGAAATTAATGATACGTAATTTCCCTACACATGGTTTGAATTTGTGGATGATTATACAAAATTTTTATGCTGGATTAAATTTTGCTTCTAGAAATCTTTTAGATTCGGTTGCGGGGGGCACTTTTATGGAAATCACTTTAGGAGAAGCTACTAAACTCCTAGATAATATTATGGTTAAATATTCTCAATGGCACACCGAAAGATCTACTAATAAGAAAGTGCATGCGATAGAAGAAATTAATGTTTTGAGTGGTAAGATGGATGAACTTATGAAATTGTTTGCTAATAAAAATGTTTCTTCTTATCCTAATGATATGCCTTTGTCTATTTTTATTGAGAATAATAATGAATCTTTGGATGTGAATTTTGTTGGTAGGAATAATTTTGGTAATAACACGTATAGAGGAAACAATTCTTATGGTAATTCCTACAACAATTCTTATGGAAATTTTAATAAGATGCCCACTGATTTTAAATATAATATTAAAGAATTTATTACCTCACAAAAGAATTTCAATGCTTTGATTGAAGAAAAAATGCTTAAGATTGATGAGTTGGCTAGGAACGTTGATAGAATTTCTCTTGATGTTGATTCTTTGAAACTTAGATCTATTCCTCCTAAGCATGATATCAATGAGTCTCTCAAAGCCATGAGAATTTCCATTGATGAGTGCAAAGAAATAACCGCTAGGATGTGTGCTAAGAAAGATTGCTTTATAAAAGCGGGTTCTTCTAGTTTCCATGATAATAAAGATGAAGATATAAAAGTTATTGATGTGTCCCCTTGAGGGAGTCCTGGATTAGGGGGTCTCCGGACAGCCGGACTATATTCTTTGGCCGGACTGTTGGACTATAAAGATACAAGATTGAAGACTTCGTCTTGTGTCCGGATGGGACTCTACTTGGCGTGGAAGGCAAGCTAGGCAATACGGATATGCATATCTCCTCCTTTGTAACCGACCTTGTGTAACCCTAGCCCTCTCCGGTGTCTATATAAACTGGAGGGTTTTAGTCCGTAGGACAACACATAATCATACCATAGGCTAGCTTCTAGGGTTTAGCCTCTCTGATCTCGTGGTAGATCTACTCTTGTACTACCCATATCATCAATATTAATCAAGCAGGATGTAGGGTTTTACCTCCATCAAGAGGGCCCGAACCTGGGTAAAACTTCATGTCCCCTGCCTCCTGTTACCATCCGCCTAGACGCATAGTTCGGGACCCCCTACCCGAGATCCGCCGGTTTTGACACCGACATTGGTGCTTTCATTGAGAGTTCCTCTGTGTCGTCGCCGTTAGGCTTGATGGCTCCTATGATCATCGATAGCGATGTAGTCCAGGGTGAGACTTTTTTCCCCAGACAGATTTTTGTATTCGGTGGCTTTGCACTGCGGGCCAATTCGCTTGGCCATCTGGAGTAGATTGAAAGCTACGCCCCTGGCCATCAGGTCGGGTTTGGAAGCTTAAACTACACGGCCGATATCCGCGGAGACTTGATCTTCGACAGATTCGAGCCTCTGCCTTGTGCGTCACGCGGTCATGATGAGTACGATTTAGCTCTACCATCAGACAGTGTTCAGGAGATCGCACCGGCAGCCGCTCCGACCCTCAATTCGGAGCCAATTGCGCCGTCCATGGACGGGTGGATGGACCCTGCCACGGAGACCTTACCCTCATCGGCGATCAAGCCGAACATCGACCTTACTCTGCACGAGAGCCGTGTTGACAAACTGTCGGATCTCTCTCCGGCCACGGACTCCGAACTGCCTGCGCCCGTTCCTAGCGAATCCGATTGGGCTCCGATCATGGAGTTTACCTCCGCAGATATTTTTCAGCACTCGCCCTTTGGCGACATACTGAACTCGTTAAGGTCTCTCTCCTTGTTAGGAGGATCCAGGCCGAACTATGTTCGGCAGGATTGGGATGCGGACGACGAAGAAATTCATGGCCCGCCCACCACCCACTTAGTAGCCACTGTCGATGACTTAACCGACATGCTCGACTTTGACTCCGAAGACATCGATGGTATGGATGACGATGCGGGAGACGAAGATGAACCACTGCCCACAGGGCACCAGACAGCCACCTCATCATACGATATATACATGGTGGATACACCCAAAGAAGGCAATGGCGACGAGACAGCGGAGGATGACCCCTCCAAGAAGCAACCCAAGCGCCGACGTCAGCGGCGCCGCTCTAAGTGCCGCCAAATCAAAAGTGGTGATACCGGCACAGGAGATAATAACACTCCAGATAGTGCCGAAGACAACAACAATCCCCTCCAGCAAGATTTAGAGCAGGAGGATGGAGGAGCCAGCCCTCTTGAGAGCGGCAGATGGAGAAGCGGAGGATGATAATTACATGCCCCCCTCCGAAGACGAGGCAAGCCTCGGCGATGATGAATTCGCCGTGCCAGAGGATCCCGTCGAACAAGAGCGCTTCAAGCGCCGGCTTATAGCCACGGCAAATAGCCTTAAGAAAAAGTAGCAGCAACTTCAAGCTGATCAAGATCTGCTAGCTGACAGATGGACTGAAGTCCTCGTGGCCGAGGAATATAAACCCGAGTGCCCCTCCAAGAGTTACCCAAAATGCAGGTTGCTACCCCGACTGGAGGAAGAAGCGTATGATGCGGCTGATCGGCCACCTCGTGGCCGCGATAGAGAGGCATTCCAGCCAAAAACTCAGCCTGCACCCCGACGCCATTCAAATAAAAAGGCATGGGGAAATACGCCAGACTTGCGAGACGTATTGGAGGACAAAGCACAACATGCAAGATCGATCTACGGATCACGAGGGCACGCCACTATGCGAGACGATAAACGTCACGCCGGATACAGTAAAAGTCAATCCGACCGGGCCGAACACAGCGGGCAAGACCCATTCGAGCTGCGTCGCGATATAGCCCAATACAGAGGCGTTGCACACCCCCTATGCTTCACAGACGAAGTAATGGATCATCAAATCCCAGAGGGTTTTAAACCCGTAAATATTGAATCATATGACGGCACAACAGATCCTGCGGTATGGATCGAGGATTTCCTCCTCCACATCCACATGGCCCGCGGTGTTGACTTACACGCCATCAAATACCTCCCACTAAAGCTCAAAGGACCAGCGCGGCATTGGCTTAACAGCTTGCCAGCAGAGTCCATTAGCTGTTGGGAAGATCTGGAAGCCGCATTCCTCGACAACTTTCAAGGCACTTATGTGCGACCACCAGATGCAGATGACTTGAGCCACATAATTCAGCAGCCAGAAGAATCGGCCAGGCAATTCTGGACACGGTTCCTAACAAAGAAAAATCAAATCATCGACTGTCCGGATGTAGAGGCCCTAGCAGCTGTAACACCCCGGATGTAACTTTTCCAATTTGTACTCCAACTCTTGCCGTTTCCGGCGTTAAGCTATATTTATTTTCTCGGGTTCAGGTTTTTGTCTCCGTGTGTTGTTGTCGTTGCCATGCATCTCATATCACGTCATCATGTGCATTGCATTTGCATACATGTTCGTCTCATGCATTCGAGCATTTTCCCCGTTGTCCGTTTTGCATTCCGGCGCTTCGTTCTCATCCGGTGGTCATTTCTAGCTTTCTTTCGTGTGTGGGGATTAAACATTTCCGGATTGGACCGAGACTTGCCAAGCGGCCTTGGTTTACTACCGGTAGACCGCCTGTCAAGTTTCGTATCATTTGGACTTCGTTTGATACTCCAACGGTTAACCAAGGGACCGAAAAGGCCTCGTGTGTGTTGCAGCCCAACACCCCTCCAATTTGGCCCAAAACCCACCTAACTCTGCTCCATCATCTAGAGCGTTCGATCACGATCGCGTGGCCGAAAACCGCACCTCTTTTGGACTCTCCTAGCTCCTCCTATGCCTATATAAAGACCCCCTCGAAAAATCCCGGAGCCCCTCCTCCTCAAACCCTAGATCCAACCCACCGCGCGGCGCCAGACAAAAACCGCGCCGACGGACACGTCCGGTTCCTCCCCCGCCGCCGCCGCGTGTCGCCATCCTACTGGCCCGCCACCGCCGCCCCACATCGCCGCGTCGCCACCCGCGCGGGCCCGCCGGAGCCCATCCGCGGCCCTCCCGGCCCGGTGCGTCGCGCCCCGCCGCCAGAGGCTCGCGCCCGCGCGCCCCTCCTTCCTCCTCTGCGCCGGCGCACCCACTTCGCTCCGGCCTCCGCACGCCGAGTCCGGCCGCCGACCCCGCCGCCGTCCGCATCACCCCGCCGTGCGCCGACTCCGGCCACCTCGCCCGTCGCCTCCAGCCGCCGCCCACCGCAACTCCGACGAGGGATCCGGCGCCCTCGACCCCTCTTGCCTTGGATCCGATCATCTCCGGTGAGACTCCGGCCGCTACAGTGTTTCCGGCCAACATCGAAATCCGTGCAAACCTTAGATCCCGCGAGGTGTTTTTTCTCTAAGTCCTCAAATTTCAGATCCAAGTGCTCCTATTCGTAGCTCCGTAACTTTGCATCCGTAGCTCCGATTCATGCATATAGCATATCAAAATGTTCATCTCAGAGAGCACATAATTTCATTCCATGGCATCATTTTCATTTGAGTTCGTCTTGATGCCCGAAATGCTGTTAGAAGAGGGCTACTTGAGTTAATTGCCAGATCTGTTACTCCGTTTAGCACTTTTGTCATTTTTGCCATGATTAATATGTGCATGCTATGCCCATGAGTTCTACATGTGTTTTGTTAAGGGTTTTGTCATCTCTCCAGAGGTGCAACCCATGTATTTTTAGGATGTGTGTGGTGACTAGTGCAAGCTTGCAAAGTGGTGCACTTGCTAATTCTGTTTTCAGGGACTTAGTAATTTCACAAGTCCGGGACCTGTTTATCTCATGATGCCATATGTTCATGTTGTTTCCTAGTGATCCGTGCCTCTTTTGAGGATGATCAGTAAGGATGTTTTGTTAACCTTGTAGTTCTCTATCCATCCGTGTCTTTGTTTGCAATTATGGAGCACCCTAGCTTGAGTCAATCGAGCTCTACTTTTGCTACTTTGTGAATCTGGGCAGATTGTCAACTTGTTTGCAATTTTGCCGATGTTTTTGTAGTTGATCCGTGCATGCTATGCTGTTGTTCTTGCCATGTCTAGATTGCATTTTGTGCCTTCTTGATGGGTGCATGCTTGTCTTGCCATGACTTGCACCGTAGTGAGTGCATCGAGCTCGTAAACATGCCTACTTGAGTTATATTTCAGCATGTGCCAGTTTTCACTAAGTCTGAAAACTGATTATGTTTTTGCTATGTTCACGTGCTTGCAATTGTATTTTCTGATCCCTTTTGGCTCAAGGTCACTAAGGGACTTTTGTCAAGATCTTTGAGTGGCTCCATGCCATGCTTTACTTTGCCATGTTCAGGTCCTGTAGCATGTAGTTTTGTTGCTCCAAAGAGGGCTATGTGATCTGAAACTCCAGACAAGTGTTAATTTCACTAAGTCTGAGATATGTTTGCCATATGCATTTTTGCCATGCTTGTTTGAATCTGTTAATGGATGAATTGGCCGTAGCTCAGTGCTAGACTTTTGTTAAGCATCTTGTGTGCATCCCTGCCACGTATTTTGTTGTCATGTTTGGGTGCTGAAGCATGTTCATTTCGTTGCATTTAGATGCCTACTTGCTATAAATCGCAAACCGGTGTCATATTTGAATCGCTTGCTATTTCCAAACCGTAACTCCGATTCCGGCGTTCTTTATATCGTTTTCAAGCGATTTCATCTCATCTTTCCAGTGGCACACTTGGTTTTCCATGTTGAGGC
Source organism: Triticum urartu (assembly GCF_056163025.1). NCBI lineage: Eukaryota > Viridiplantae > Streptophyta > Magnoliopsida > Poales > Poaceae > Triticum > Triticum urartu. The sequence goes on along the minus strand of NC_141874.1, from coordinate 143,351,538 downwards.
CAGGTTCATGCATTTCCTGTCCTATCTTGCATTTTGCATCCCGCATAGCATATCATCTTTGCATTGTGTTGTTTGAGTTTGCACGTGGTTGATTGTATCCTTGTTGCTTGTTTGTCTTGTTTGGGTAGAGCCGGGAGATGAATTCTCTAACGAGGAGCCCGTTGAGTTTGCTTTTGAGGATCCAGTCAACTCTGACAACTGTGCAGGCAAGATGATCATACCCTCGAAATCACTACTATCTTTGCTATGCTAGTTTGCTCGCTCTTTTGCTATGCCATTGCTACGATGCCTACCAATTGTTTTCAAGCCTCCCAAATTGCCATTTCAAACCTCTAACCCACCATGTCCTAGCAAACCGTTGATTGGCTATGTTACCGCTTTGCTTAGCCCCTCTTATAGCGTTGATAGTTGCAGGTGAAGATTGGAGGTCGTTCCTTGTTGGAACATTTATTTACTTGTTGGGATATCATTATATTATCTTGCTATCTTAATGCATCTATATACTTGGTAAAGGGTGGAAGGCTCTGCCTCTCGCCTAGTGTTTTGTTCCACTCTTGCCGCCCTAGTTTCCGTCATATCGGTGTTATGTTCCCGGATTTTGCGTTCCTTACGCGGTTGGGTTATAATGGGAACCCCTTGATATTTCGCCTTGATTAAAGCTTTTCCAGCAATGCCCAACATTGGTCTTACCCTTTGCCACCTAGCCTCTTTTTCCCTCGGGTTTCCGGAGCCCGCGGGTCATCTTATTTTAAACCCCCCCCCCCCCCCCCCGGGGCCAGTGCTCCTCTGAGTGTTGGTCCGACCGAGTAGACTGCGGGGCCACCTCGGGGCAACTTGAGGGTTGGTTTTACTCATAGGATGTCTCATCTGAGTGTGCCCTGAGAAAGAGATATGTGCAGCTCCTGTCGGGATTTGTCGGCACATTCGGGCGGTGTTGTTGGTCTTGTTTTAACCTGTCGAAGTGTCTTGAGTTACCGAGATACCGAGTCTGATCGGAACGTCTTGGGAGGAGGTCTATTCCTTCGTTGACCGTGAGATCTTGTCATGGGCTAAGTTGGGACTCCCCTGCAGGGATTTGAACTTTCGAAAGCCGTGCCCGCGGTTATGGGCAGATGGGAATTTGTTAATGTCCGGTTGTAGATAACTTGAACCTTAAATTAATTAAAATGAATCAACCGAGTGTGTTTCCGTGATGGCCTCTTCTCGTCGGAGTCCGGGAAGTGGACACGGTGTTGGAGTAATGTTTGTGCAGGTTGCTCTCTAGTTTCTCGCTCGCGCTTTGCCTCCTCTTCTCGCTCTCTTCTGCGTATAAGTTAGCCACCATATTTTGCTAGTCGCTTGCTGCAGCTCCACATATATTTACTTGCCATACCTATAAGCTTAAATAGTCTTGATCGCGAGGGTGCGAGATTGCTGAGTCCCTGTGGCTCATAGATTACTATTACACCAGATGCAGGGCCTGATGATTCCGCTCCAGGAGACGCGTATGAGCTCAAGTGGGAGTTCGACGAGGACTCTCAACGTTACTATGTTTTCCTTCCCCGATGATCAGTAGTAGTGCCCAGTTGGGGGTGATTGGGACCGTGTCGCATGTTGGGTTCTCTTTTATTTTGGCGCCGTAGTCAGGCCATGAGTGTTTGGATGATGTAATGTTATTTATGTACTTGATTGACGTGGCGAGTGTAAGCCAACTATGTTATCTCCCCTTCAATATTTATATTACATGGGATGTTTGTGAAGATTGCCTAACTTGCGACATATGCCTTCAATACGATTATGTCTCTAAGTCGTGCCTCGACACGTGGGAGCTATAGTCGCATCGAGGGTGTTACAAGTTGGTATCAGAGCCTTCCCCGACCTTAGGAGCCCCATTGCTTGATCGTTTTAAGCGGCCGAGTTATGTCTAGAAAAAATGTTTTGAGTCATTAGGAATTATATATCGGAGAGTTTAGGAATTCTTTTTACTTCCCAGTCTCCTCATCGCTCTGGTAAGGCATCCTGACATAGAGTTTTGACTCTTCTCTTCTCAAATTTCACTAAAAAAAATTTAGGATCACGCGGGTATCTTGGAATCGTTCCGATGGTTTTATGATGAGAACATTGTCTTGGTGCCTCCTGGCAGGGGTTTAGTGGAAGTGTCCCGGGGAGTTGAGCTCTGAGGTGTTGTCATCATAATTTTATCGTTGCAATTCTGGAATACCTGAGTTTAGTACGCCGACATCGAAAATCTCTTTTATGCAGTTCATTGGTGAGATAACCTCGACGCCACCCAGTACTGGGGCGGGAGTTCGGGAGTATCGCCATAACTTGTATAATGGATGCTTTTCGAAGGTTGAGGTAGATGGTTTCCAAAGGTTTCTTGGTTATGTGTTGAAGGATGGATACAGCTGGATGTAGGATTTGCTAGTTTGGGTGAGATATTATGCTTCCCCTATATCCCCAACACCTGATTGCATAACCGGAAAGGTTCGGGAGTTTCATAGGTGGGAATTCTTGTAGCTCTAGATCTTCTTCCACGGATATTGGTTTGAGATTGGGATTTCTTACTGATTATTTGTTCTTGATCCGTACCTTGTTGATTTATTTCTCTACCTTAATTCTACGTGGCTTCTCAATTTATGGATATGTGACCATTTCAAGAGGAATGCATTCGTTCATTTTGTTCGGATGTGAAGACTATATGTTGCAATTTTCATTCTGTTGGATTCAGCTTCAATATTTGTCTATCGATGTGCTAATGGTGGTCAACCTCTTCAGGATGGCTCCTCCCACGCGCACGACTCTGAATCCTGATCCGCCACCACCTCCCCCTCCTCCGGAGGCATGGCAAGCTGTGATGGCCGCAACCAATGCAAACACACAGTTGATCATGCAAATTCTTCAAGAGCGCAACCAAGGCAACCAAAGGAATCAAGGAAGCAATCAGAATCACTTTGCTTCACTCAACCAGTTCCTTGCTAACGGGCGAAAGACTTTCAGCAATTGTGTTGAGGCAACCGATGCTGACGACTGGCTTGTGGATCTGTGTAAGCATTTCGAGTGCAGTAACGTTAGGCCTGAGGACTTTGTCAAGTTCGCTTCCTTCCAACTCAAAGATCAAGCTGCAGAATGGTTCCAGCAGTACAAGGACTCTAGAGGTGGATGTGTTATCACTTGGGATGATTTCCGTCGAGATTTCTGAGCTCATCATATTCCTCAGAGCGTGGTTGAAAGCAAGCGTGAGGAATTCCGCAATCTGAAGCAAGGCTCTTTGTCTGTCTATGACTACAACAAGTTGTTCCAGAAGCTCGCCCGCTTTGCCAAGCAGGACGTCCCTGATGAGAAGAGCATGATATACCAGTTAAGGGTGGTCTCAGAGAAGATATCCAGCTCGCTCTTGTTCTCTTCGAGCCCTTGAGATACGATGAGTTCTACAACATGGCACTGAAGCAAGAGGCTGCTCAGTTGAAGTGTGATGCTTCCAAGAAGCGAGTCAGAGATGCTACTCCTTCTTCCTCTACTCAAGTGGCCAAGTAGCAGAAGTATTGGCTTCCTCCTCCTCCGTTCCGTCAGCCGTATCAGCAGAAGAGCAAAGGTGGCAGTGGTTCTTCCCACCCACCCAACCCTGGCTTTCAGAACAAGACTTCGTCTCATGCTCCAAGATCGAGTGCTCCGTATCACCGTCCGCTTTCAAAGGTCACGTGCAACAAGTGCCAACAGAAGGGTCACTATGCCAACAAGTGTCTCAACCAGAGGCGTCTTCCTCCTCCTCCTCCTGTCAGATCGGCAAGTACAGCTATGGTCAAGCATAACCCCAAGTTCGCCAAGGTCAATATGGTGAATGCAGCTCAGGCAGAGGACTCACCAGATGTCATCATGGGTAACCTTCCTGTTAATGATATTCCTGCAAAAGTTCTTTTTGACACTGGTGCATCGCATTGCTACATTTCCAAACCTTTTGCATCAAAGTATGAGTGTGATTATCAGTATCTGCAAAGTTCCTTGCAAATTGTGTCACCGGGCAAGCAGATGACAGCTAACACCTGCGTCCCGGAGGTTACTATCACATTGGGTGACTACAAGTTCCTTTCTTCCCCAATTGTTCTTGGTAACTCGGATATTGATCTTATTCTCGGAATGGATTGGCTTTCTAAGCACAAGGCACATCTTGATTGTGCTGCCAGGCAGATTCAATTGACTCATTCGTCTGAGGATGTAATTGTCTTTGTCGCTCGGGATAATACCATCCGTCTATTTTCTCTCAATGAGAAGGGTGAATTGGACGCTATTTCGCAAATTCCAGTCATTTGCGAATATCAAGACGTCTTTCCAGAAGAGCTTCCAGGAATGCCTCCGCACCGGCTAGTTGAATTCGTTATTGATATTGAGCCTGGTACGGAACCTGTGTGCAAACGTCCTTACAAGCTCGGACCTGAAGAGTTGAAGGAGCTGAAGAAGCAACTCGATATTCAAGAGAAAATGGGTCTCATCCGGCCTAGTTCCTCTCCGTGGGGTTGTGGTGTTCTTTTTGTGAAGAAGAAGGATGGAACGGACAGACTTTGTGTTGATTACCGTCCAGTGAACAAGAAGACCATCAAGAACAAATACCCACTTCCCAACATCAATGAGTTGTTCGAACAACTCAAAGGTGCTCGAGTATTCTCCAAGCTTGATCTCCGTATGGGTTATCATCAGATTCGAAACCGTGAGCAAGATATTCTGAAGACGGCTTTCAGGACAAGTTTTGGTTCATATGAATACACTGTCATGTCTTTTGGCCTCGCCAACGCTCCTCCGACGTTCTCTCGCATGATGAACTTCGTCTTCAACGCCTACACCAATGACTTTGTTTTGGTCTATCTCGACGACATTCTAGTTTTCTCGAAGAACAAGGAAGATCATGCCAAGCACTTGCGTTTGGTTCTTAATAAGCTCAGAGAACATCAGTTCTACGCCAAGTTCTCCAAGTGTGAATTTTGGCTCGATGAGGTTCTTTATCTTGGTCATATCATCTCTGCCAAGGGCATTGCCGTGAATCCTGAGAAGGTGTCTGCAATTGTGAATTGGGAACCTCCTCAGAATGTGAAGCAACTCCGTAGCTTCCTCGGTCTCGCAAGCTATTGCTGAAGATTCGTTGAAAACTTTTCTAAGATCGTGAAGCCTCTCTCTAATCTTCTCCAGAAGCACGTCAAGTACGTTTGGTCTCCGAAGTGTGATATTGCTTTCAACACTTTGAAAGAGAAATTGATCACTGCACCAGTTCTGACTCCGCCTGATGAATCCAAGCCGTACGAGGTCTTTTATGATGCCTCTCTCCAAGGTCTTGGCGCAGTATTGATGCAAGAGAAGAAAGTTGTTGCTTATACATCTCGCCAGTTGAAGCCTAATGAGAAGAACTACCCCACTCATGATCTCGAGTTGGCGGCAGTTGTGCATGCTCTTTTGACTTGGAGACATCTTCTATTGGGAAGAAAAGTGGACATTTTCACTGATCACAAGAGTCTCAAGTACATCTTCACTCAGCCTAATCTCAACCTCAGGCAAACTCGATGGGTCGAAATGATTCAAGAGTATAATCTGAGTATTGAGTATACTCCAGGCAAGGCCAATGTGATTGCTGACGCATTGAGCAGGAAAGCTTACTACAATAGTCTGATTCTCAAGCCTTATCAACCCGAGCTTTGTGAAGCTTTCCGCAAACTTAATCTGCAAGTTGTTCCTCAAGGTTTCCTCGCTAACCTTCTAGTCTCTCCTACCTTAGAAGACCAGATTCGCCAAGCTCAGCTTCTTGATGCCATGGTGAAAAAGGTGAAGATTGGGATTGCCAAGAGCCAGTCCAAGTACAAGTGCTACCGCCTTGATGACAAGGACACTCTTTTCTTCGAGGATCGTATTGTTGTACCCAAAGGTGACCTCCGTAAAGTGATCATGAACGAGGCTCACAATTCTCTCCTCTCCATCCACCCTGGGAGCACAAAGATGTATCAGGACCTCAAGCAAGCTTATTGGTGGACTCGAATGAAGCACGAAATTGCTCAATTCGTGAATGAGTGTGATGTCTGCAGAAGAGTGAAGGCAGAACACCAAAGGCCAGCAGGTCTCCTCCAACCTCTTGCCATTCTAGAATGGAAGTTTGACCACATTGAAATGGACTTCGTGACTGGTTTTCCAAAGTCCAAGCGTGGCAATGATGCTATATTCATTGTCATCGACAAACTCACCAAAGTGGCTCATTTTCTGCCTATCAAAGAGTCGATCACTGCAGCTCAATTGGCGGAACTCTATACCTCTCGTATTGTCTCTCTGCACGGTATTCCACAAGTGATCTCTTCAGACCATGGCAGCATCTTTACCTCGAAGTTTTGGGATTCTTTTCAGAAGGCCATGGGCACTAACATCCGCTTCAGCATAGCTTTCCATCCTCAAACAAGTAGTCAAGTAGAGCGTGTCAACCAGATTCTTGAAGATATGCTCAGGGCTTGTGTGATCTCCTTCGGCATGAAGTGGGAGGATTGTCTTCCTTATGCTGAATTCTCCTACAACAACAGTTTTCAAGCAAGTTCGGGCAAGGCCCCATTTGAAATTCTGTATGGCAGGAAGTGCCGTACCCCTCTCAACTGGTCTGAAACCGGTGAACGTCAGCTTTTGGGTAATGACTTAATCACAGAAGCAGAGGAAATGTGCAAAGTCATTCGTGATAACCTCAAAGCAGCCCAATCCCGTCAGAAGAGCTACTATGATAGTAAGCACCGCGATTTGGCTTTCGAGATCGGAGATCATGTTTACCTCCGCGTCTCTCCTATGAAAGGTACTCGTCGCTTCGGTATCAAAGGGAAGCTCGCCCCTAGATACGTGGGACCTTTCAAGATTGTCAGCAAGAGAGGCGACCTCGCCTATCAACTCGAGCTTCCTTCAAACTTTGCAAATGTTCATGACGTGTTCCATGTCTCTCAGCTTCGAAAGTGCTTCAAGACTCCTGACCGCACCGTCAACTTCGAGGACATTGAGCTCCAAGAAGATCTCTCCTATCGTGAGCACCCAGTTGCTATTCTTGAAGAGACTGAACGCAAGACTCGCAACAAGTCAATCAAATTTCTCAAAGTCAAGTGGTCACACCATTCCGACCATGAAGCTACCTGGGAATGCGAGGATCACCTCCGTTCTGAGTACCCGGCGTTCTTTCAGTCCTAGATCTCGGGACAAGATCCTTTCGTAGTGGTGGAGTGTTGTAACACCCCGGATGTAACTTTCCCAATTTGTACTCCAACTCTTGCCGTTTCCGGCGTTAAGCTATATTTATTTTCTCGGGTTCGGGTTTTTGTCTCCGTGTGTTGTTGTCATTGTCATGCATCTCATATCATGTCATCATGTGCATTGCATTTGCATACGTGTTCGTCTCATGCATTCGAGCATTTTCCCCGTTGTCCGTTTTGCATTCCGGCGCTTCGTTCTCATCCGGTGGTCATTTCTAGCTTTCTTTCGTGTGTGGGGATTAAACATTTCCGGATTGGACCGATACTTGCCAAGCGGCCTTGTTTTACTACCGGTAGACCGCCTGTCAAGTTCCGTATCATTTGGACTTCGTTTGATACTCCAACGGTTAACCGAGGGACCGAAAAGGCCTCGTGTGTGTTGCAGCCCAACACCCCTCCAATTTGGCCCAAAACCCACCTAACTCTGCTCCATCATCTAGAGCGTTCGATCACGATCGCGTGGCCGAAAACCGCACCTCTTTTGGACTCTCCTAGCTCCTCCTGTGCCTATATAAAGACCCCCTCGAAAAATCCCGGGTCCCCTCCTCCTCAAACCCTAGATCCAACCCACTGTGCCGTGCCGGACAAAAACCGCGCTGACGGACACGTCCGGTTCCTCCCCCGCCGCCGCCACGTGTCGCCATCCTACTGCCCGCCGCCGCCGGCCCACATCGCCGCGCCGCCACCCGCGCGGGCCCGCCGGAGCCCATCCGCGGCCCTCCCGGCCCGGTGCGTCGTGCCCCACCGCCAAAGGCTCGCGCCCGCGCGCCCCGCCTTCCTCCTCCGCACCGGCGCACCCGCTCTGCTCCGGCCGCCGCACGTCGAGTCCGGCCGCCGACCCCACCGCTGTCCGCATCGCCCCGCCGCGCGCCGACTCCGGCCACCTCGCCCGTCGCCTCCAGACGCCGCCCACCGCAACTCCGGCGAGGGATCCGGCGCCCTCGACCCCTCTTGCCTCGGATCCGGTCATCTCCGGGGAGACTCCGGCCGCTACAGTGTTTCCGGCCAACTTCGAAATCCATGCAAACCCTAGATCCCGCGAGGTGTTTTTTCTCTAAGTCCTCAAATTTCAGATCCAAGTGCTCCTGTTCGTAGCTCCGTAACTTTGCATCCGTAGCTCTGATTCATGCATATAGCATATCAAAATGTTCACCTCATAGAGCACATCATTTCATTCCATTGCATCATTTTCATTTGAGTTCATCTTGATGCCCGAAATGCTGTTAGAAGAGGGCTACTTGAGTTAATTGCCAGATCTGTTACTCCGTTTAACACTTTTGTCATTTTTGCCATGATTAATATGTGCATGCTATGCCCATGAGTTCTACATGTGTTTTGTTAAGGGTTTTGTCATCTCTCCAGAGGTGCAACCCATGTATTTTTAGGATGTGTGTGGTGACTAGTGCAAGCTTGCAAAGTGGTGCACTTGCTAATTCTGTTTTCAGGGACTTAGTAATTTCACAAGTCCGGGACCTGTTTATCTCATGATGCCATATGTTCATGTTGTTTCCTAGTGATCCGTGCCTCTTTTGAGGATGATCAGTAAGGATGTTTTGTTAACCTTGTAGTTCTCTATCCATCCGTGTCTTTGTTTACAATTATGGAGCACCCTAGCTTGAGTCAATCGAGCTCTACTTTTGCTACTTTGTGAATCTGGGCAGATTGTCAACTTGTTTGCAATTTTGCCGATGTTTTTGTAGTTGATCCGTGCATGCTATGCTGTTGTTCTTGCCATGTCTAGATTGCATTTTGTGCCTTCTTGATGGGTGCATGCTTGTCTTGCCATGACTTGCACCGTAGTGAGTGCATCGAGCTCGTAAACATGCCTACTTGAGTTATATTTCAGCATGTGCCAGTTTTCACTAAGTCTGAAAACTGATTATGTTTTTGCTATGTTCACGTGCTTGCAATTGTATTTTCTGATCCTTTTTGGCTCAAGGTCACTAAGGGACTTTTGTCAAGCTCTTTGAGTGGCTCCATGCCATGCTTTACTTTGCCATGTTCAGGTCCTGTAGAATGTAGTTTTGTTGCTCCGAAGAGGGCTACGTGATCTAAAACTCCAGACAAGTGTTAATTTCACTAAGTCTGAGATATGTTTGCCATATGCATTTTTGCCATGCTTGTTTGAATCTGTTAATGGATGAATTGGCCGTAGCTCAGTGCTAGACTTTTGTTAAGCATCTTGTGTGCATCCCTGCCATGTATTTTGTTGTCATGTTTGGGTGCTGAAGCATGTTCATTTCGTTGCATTTAGATACCTACTTGCTATAAATCGCAGACCGGTGTCATATTTGAATCGCTTGCCATTTCCAAACCGTAACTCCGATTCCGGCGTTCTTTATATCGTTTTCAAGCGATTTCATCTCATCTTTCCAGTGGCACACTTGGTTTTCCAAGTTGAGGCCAGGTTCATGCATTTCCTGTCCTATCTTGCATTTTGCATCCCGCATAGCATATCATCTTTGCATTGTGTTGTTTGAGTTTGCACGTGGTTGATTGTATCCTTGTTGCTTGTTTGTCTTGTTTGGGTAGAGCCGGGAGATGAATTCTCTAACGAGGAGCCCGTTGAGTTTGCTTTTGAGGATCCAGTCAACTCTGACAACTGTGCAGGCAAGATGATCATACCCTCGAAATCACTACTATCTTTGCTATGCTAGTTTGCTCGCTCTTTTGCTATGCCATTGCTACGATGCCTACCAATTGTTTTCAAGCCTCCCAAATTGCCATGTCAAACCTCTAACCCACCATGTCCTAGCAAACCATTGATTGGCTATGTTACCGCTTTGCTTAGCCCCTCTTATAGCGTTGATAGTTGCAGGTGAAGATTGGAGGTTGTTCCTTGTTGGAACATTTATTTACTTGTTGGGATATCATTATATTATCTTGCTATCTTAATGCATCTATATACTTGGTAAAGGGTGGAAGGCTCTGCCTCTCGCCTAGTGTTTTGTTCCACTCTTGCCGCCCTAGTTTCCGTCATATCGGTGTTATGTTCCCGGATTTTGCGTTCCTTACGCGGTTGGGTTATAATGGGAACCCCTTGATATTTCGCCTTGATTAAAGCTTTTCCAGCAATGCCCAACATTGGTCTTACCCTTTGCCACCTAGCCTCTTTTTCCCTCGGGTTTCCGGAGCCCGCGGGTCATCTTATTTTAACCCCCCCCCCCCGGGGCCAGTGCTCCTCTGAGTGTTGGTCCGACCGAGTAGACTGCGGGGCCACCTCGGGGCAACTTGAGGGTTGGTTTTACTCGTAGGATGTCTCATCTGAGTGTGCCCTGAGAAAGAGATATGTGCAGCTCCTGTCGGGATTTGTCGGCACATTCGGGCGGTGTTGTTGGTCTTGTTTTAACCTGTCGAAGTGTCTTGAGTTACCGAGATACCGAGTCTGATCGGAACGTCTTGGTAGGAGGTCTATTCCTTCGTTGACCGTGAGAGCTTGTCATGGGCTAAGTTGGGACTCCCCTGCAGGGATTTGAACTTTCGAAAGCCGTGCCCGCGGTTATGGGCAGATGGGAATTTGTTAATGTCCGGTTGTAGATAACTTGAACCTTAAATTATTTAAAATGAATCAACCGAGTGTGTTTCCATGATGGCCTCTTCTCGTCGGAGTCCGGGAAGTGGACACGGTGTTGGAGTAATGTTTGTGCAGGTTGCTCTCTAGTTTCTCGCTCGCGCTTTGCCTCCTCTTCTCGCTCTCTTCTGCATATAAGTTAGCCACCATATTTTGCTAGTCGCTTGCTGCAGCTCCACATATATTTACTTGCCATACCTATAAGCTTAAATAGTCTTGATCGCGAGGGTGCGAGATTGCTGAGTCCCTGTGGCTCATAGATTACTATTACACCAGATGCAGGGCCTGATGATTCCGCTCCAGGAGACGCGTATGAGCTCAAGTGGGAGTTCGACGAGGACTCTCAAGACAGCTGGCTGGCTCGCAGTAATAACATATCAAAAAACCATGGTACTTCGGATACCAAGGACGGCAATAGCAGCTCACGTCGCAACAAACATAAGCGCTGCATTAACAGCGATAATACTGAGGATACGACAGTCAATGCCGGATTCAAAGGCTCTAAACCCGGTCAGCGGAAAAAGCCATTTAAAAGAAGCACTCCGGGCCCGTCCAGTTTGGACCGCGTACTCGATCGCTCATGTCAAATACACGGTACCCCTGACAAGCCAGCCAACCACACCAACAGGGAATGTTGGGTGTTCAAGCAGGCCGACAAGTTAATTGCCGAAGACAAAGATAAGGGGTCCCACAGCGATGACGAAGAGGAGCCCCGGCAGCCGAACACCGGAGGACAGAAGAGGTTCCTCCCACAAGTGCGGACGGTGAACATGATATACGCAACCCACATCCCTAAGAGGGAGCGGAAGCGTGCGCTCAGGGACGTATATGCGTTGGAGCCAGTCGCCCCAAAGTTCAACCCATGGTCCTCCTGCCCGATCACCTTCGATCGCAGGGACCACCCCACTAGTACCCGTCACGGCAGATTCGGCGCACTAGTCTTAGACCCAATCATTGACGGATTTCACCTCACTCGAGTCCTTATGGATGGCGGCAGCAGCCTGGACCTGCTTTACCAGGACACAGTGCGCAAAATGGGTATAGACCCCTCAAGGATCGAACCCACAAAAACGACCTTTAAAGGCGTCATTCCAGGTGTAGAGGCCCATTGCACAGGCTCAATTACACTAGAAGTGGTCTTCGGATCCCCGGATAACTTCCGAAGCGAAGAATTAATCTTCGATATAGTCCCATTCCGCAGTGGCTATCATGCACTGCTCGGGCGAACCGCATTTGCGAGATTCAATGCGGTACCGAATTATGCATACCTCAAGCTCAAGATGCCAGGACCCCGGGGGTCATCACAGTTAACAGAAACACAGAGCGCTCTCTCCGCACGGAGGAGCACACTGCGGCCCTCGCAGCAGAAGCGCAAAGCAGCCTCTCAAGGCAATCTACCAGTTCGGCGTTTCAAGACCCGGACACCTTCAAACGCGCTCGGAGTAATCGGCAACTAGACCACCTGGCACGGTCTGAGCTCGCATAGCAATGCGGCCCCCACCCCGGCCCAAGCCAAACGGCGAAATTCGTGCCACGCGTACATAATTACGCATTAAAAATACCATGGGCACAGGTGGGGAGGGGGGCACAACTACGGCATGCTCCAAGACGCGGCCTAAACCGCACTAGGGGCTTCCCGCTTTGTTATTTTTCTCTTTCCGGACTTTAATCTCTGGAAACCTTGTCCGGCAGCATGATTACCCAAGACATGATGCAGCAACCAAGAGAGGCAGAAAGCTACGTCACACCACTGAACTCCCAGGTGGATTACGATAACGAGTGAAATATTTGCTTTAATACTATTCCTCAGCTTGCCCTTGGAAGGGACATAGTCCTACTTTTTGCTTATCGCACTATCTGTACCATTCTGCTTTAACGCACCTCTTTGAATAAACAATGCATAACATTACGACTATTATTGCATTCTTGTTTTATATATATGTGTTCATTAATGACGCCTTGCAACCGTACACATTGGTACGACCAACACACTAGGGGATTAAGTACCCCACAATATGGTGTGAGAAGTCCGAACACTTTCACAAGTGCAGCACCCCGAACTTATAGCATTATATGCATCAGCTCCGAATCATGTCTTTGGTCAAATGTTGGGTTTGCCCGACTCCTATGTTTTGGTACTTTACATTCCGCTCTATCGGCTAAGGTAGCACTAGGAGAACTACTGCAATTGTGCCCCGGTTCTGCTGGGCTAAGCACCTTAGTAGAGAAAGCTAAAACTGACTGTCATGATAAGGCGAGAGACTGGTCGCTGTTCGGCGAGGTTTCGAGTCCCTAAAGACTTATGCCGCTTAGAGCGAGGAGTCGGTCCTGTCCGGCTTAAAGGCGTGTATCGCGCCCCGAATTCGGCCTTCCGAATACCAGGGGCTTTGCCGAAATTTAAAATTATAGAATTCTATGCCTAAGTGAGAGTGATAAAGCATTATTAGTCCGGTTGCCTTGTTCGCTGTGCTGAGCACCTCCCTCGAAGGACCCAAAGATGGGAACAAGAGTGCTCAGGTTTATCCCGAACACCCCAGCACTCGCGGCATGGGGGCAGAAGCCGAGGACTAGCCATCTCTCAGATTGGATAAAGAGCCAAACAGAAGGTAATATTTTAAATTCAAACAAGCATTGCATAGCGCATATGAAACAAGTTTTCATCATACAGGATCACACGAGCAAGTTTACTCAAATATTACATCCTTTGAACATTCGTCCGCTACAAGACGGGCACCCTTCAGGACACCCTCATAATAAATTTCGGGGGTGCGATGATCCTTGCCCTGCGGCGGTCCCTCCTTGATCAGCTTCACGGCGTCTAGCTTGGCCCATCGCACCTTCACGCGGGCGAAAGCCCGGCGTGCACCTTCGATGGAGACAGACTGCTTGACAACCTCCAGCCGTGGGCAGGCGTCCACAAGCCGCCTCACCAGGCTGAAGTAGCTGTTTGGAAGGGCGTCGCCAGGCCACAGCCGGACTATAAAGCCCTTCATGGCCTGTTCGGCCACTTTGTGTAGCTCGACCAGCTGCTTCAGCTGGTCGCTCATAGGCACCGGGTGTTCGGTCCCAGTATACTGAGACCAGAACAGCTTCTCCGTTGAGCTTCCCTCCTCGGCCTGGTAAAACTGTGCGACATCCAACACGCTACGGGGCAAATTTGTGAATGCTCCTGGAGAGCTCCGGATTCGGGTAAGTAACAGGTAATTTACTTTCACATGCTTGCTTTGCATATAGAATGCCTTACCCGCCGCTATTTTCTTCATCGCGTCAATCTCCTGGAGGGCCTTTTGGGCTTCGGCCTTGGCACTTTTTGCGCTCTCGAGGGCCGCGGCAAGCTCAGACTCTCGCGTCTTCGAGTCAAGCTCCAACGCCTTGTGCTTCGTCACGAGAGCCTGGAGCTCTTGCTGCACCTCGCCCACCCGAGCCTCTTGCCTTTCCCGCTTGGTGCGCTCCTTGCCCGCTTTATCTTTGGCCTCGGAAAGCGCTTGCCTTAGGGTCGCCACTTCGGTCGTGGCCCCTGGCAAATTCATGATGATCATGTCATCTTGCAATCGCATTCTTTTTATACATATCCATAAACTAGGTATTACATACCTTTGTTCTCCTCGAGCTGCCTCTTGGCAAGGCCAAGCTTGTCCTTGGACACTTTAAGGTCCTGCTTCAGTGCGGCGACCTCCGCAGTCAGTGCGGCAGATGCCAGTAGCGAAGCCTGCATATGCATATTGACATACTTATATTAGACTCCTGCGATGTTGTTTGATCCTCTGTTCGGCTTTTCTTTGTGAACACCGAACAAAGCATTAGGGCTACTGTCTATGCGGTAATATTTTTCCTATATTTTAAACACTTACCTCAAAGCCTGTTAGAAGGCTGGCATAGGCTTCAGTCAATCCGCTCTTGGCGGACTGAACCTTCTGGACCACCGCACTCATAATAGTACGGTGCTCCTCGTCAATGGAAGCGCTGCAAAGCGCTCCCAGCAGATTGTCTGGCGCCTCTGGATGGACAGAGGTCACCGACACAGGCATCTCGCCCCTCTTGGAAGGAGGCCGCCTGCCCGAGTCCGGAACCACTGGAGGTTCCGGCGCGGTGTTCGGCTGAGGGCCGAACTCGGAGCCCTCAGGGGCCTTGTCCCCTCTGCTCCCGGAGTCCGGAAGGTCGCCTTGAGGCGCCTCTGGGACTGTCTCCCCTCGACCTAGTGCCTCTTGAGACAATACCTCGACGTCGCCCGCAGGGCAAGGGGAGGTGGCAGTCGGAAGTGGATCGCTATCCATATCCAACGAGCCCAGGGAGCCGTCCGACGATACATCGATACGGGCTCGTGGCGGCCTGCATAATCATATTCGGCGTTAGGGAAAGCAGTGCGACAAAGGAATGCTATGAGTTACTCTGGTATCCAAATACTTACGACCTCCCCAGGGGCTTGGCCCTGGGCAACCACTCGTCTTCGCCTTCGGCGGCGGCGGTGGAACTGTCCGGAAGGAGAGTCCTTCCCTTCTTGGACCCTTCGGCCCCCCCAGTTGGGGCGGCCTTCCTTTTCTTGTCTCCCCCGCCTGGAGGGGGAGCATCTTCTTCTGCCTCCTCGTCTTCGGGGGAGGAGTTCACCGCAGAGTCATCGGACGGTGAGTCCGATGACGCCTGGCGTCGGGAACTCTTCCGGGTTCCCTTGGCCTTCTTGGTCTTCTCCAGCACCGTGTAAGAAGCCGTACTTAGCATCTTCGCCGGGAGAGCGTCTGCTGGGCCTTCGGGCAAAGGAGCTGGACAGTCGATCTGTCCGGCCATCTCCTGCCAGTCCTGTCAAAGGTACGGGAGCTTAGATCCCGCATAGAGTCAAACTATGAAAAACGAGTAACCCGTGAGAGGTAAAACAGCTTACCACGCTGGCTTGGCGCTTCGCGCAGAATCCGCAGTCCTCGGTAGTGGGAGGGGGAACCTCGGCACTCTTGAATAGCACCTTCCAGGCTTCTTCGTGAGTTGTGTCGAAGAGCCTGTTCAGAGTTCGGTGCTGGGCTGGGTCGAACTCCCACAAGTTGAAAGCCCGTTGTTGGCACGGGAGGATCCGGCGGATGAGCATGACCTGGACTACGTTGACAAGTTTGAGCTTCTTGTTCACCATGTTTTGAATACATGTTTGGAGTCCCGTCAGCAATCCCGAACTACCCCAGGACAGGCCCTTCTCTTGCCAGGAGGTGAGCCGTGCGGGGAAGCCAGATCGGAACTCGGGGGCCGCTGCCCATTTAGGGTCACGCGGCTCGGTGATGTAGAACCACCCTGATTGCCACCCCTTTATGGTCTCCATGAAGGAGCCCACGAGCCATGTGTCGTTGGGCATCTTGCCCACCATGGCGCCTCCGCACTCCGCCAGGTGGCCGCTCACAACCTTCGGCTTGATGTTGAAGGTCTTCAGCCATAAGCCGAAGTGGGGCTTGATGCGGAGGAAGGCCTCGCAAACGACGATAAACACCAAGATGTTGAGGATGAAGTTCGGGGCCAGATCATGGAAATCCAGGCCGTAGTAGAACATGAGCCCCCGGACGAATGGGTGGAGAGGGAATCCCAGTCCACAGAGGAAGTGGGTAAGGAACACTACCCTCTCATGGGGCATGGGGGTGGGATGAGCTGCCCCTCATCTGGGAGCCGGTGCGTGATGTCGTCGGGCAGGTATCCGGCTCTACTCAGCTTCTTCATGTGTCCCTCCGTGACGGAGGAGACCATCCACCTGCCTCCCGCTCCGGACATGGTTGGAGAAGGTTGAGGTGGGAAATGCTGACTTGGGCGCTGGAGCTCGAGTGTGCGAGAGTGGATGAGCAAAGGAGGAAGAAGGCGTGGATGAAAAGGTGAATCCTTATCCCTTTATATGGGCGGCCAAAACTATGCGCCCCCACTAGCCTGGTAAAACTCGCTTATCCCCCAAGCACCGGAATCGATGGCGTGGTTGGGTTACCCATGCCCGTATTGATGAGAATCCCGTGATAAGGGGACACGATCTCTGCTTTGACAAGACGTGTCATAAAACTGCCTCGCGTTATGTGCGGGGCTAGTTAAAGGAAACGGTTCAAATAATCACCGGGCCATGGCATAAGATCGTGTTGGCAAAACAAGTCAGCAAATTAGATTTGTGGAAATATTATTCTCTCTACGGTGGTATGTGGAACTTATTTTGCCATGGCAGAGTCTTTAGATCTTGATGCTAAAATTGTTAAAAGTGGGATTGAAGAAGTCAAAACTTTAAATATTAATGAACCCACTATTTTGGATTTCAAGGAATTTAATTATGATAATTGCTCTTTGATAGATTGTATTTCCTTGTTGCAATCCGTGCTAAATTCTCCTCATGCTTATAGTCAAAATAAAGCCTTTACCAAACATATCGTTGATGTTTTGATGCAATCTTATGAAGAAAAAATTGAGTTGGAAGTTTCTATCCCTAGAAAACTTTATGATGAGTGGGAACCTACTATTAAAATTAAGATTAAAGATCATGAATGCTATGCTTTGTGTGATTTGGGTGCTAGTGTTTCCACGATTCCAAAGACTTTGTGTGATTTGCTAGGTTTCCGTGATTTTGATGATTGCTCTTTAAACTTGCACCTTGCGGATTCCACTATTAAGAAACCTATGGGAAGAATTAATGATGTTATTATTGTTGCAAATAGGAATTATGTGCCCGTGGATTTTATTGTTCTTGACATAGATTGCAATCCTTCATGTCATATTATTCTTGGTAGATCTTTCCTTCGAACGATTGGTGCAATTATTGATATGAAGGAAGGGAATATTATATTCCAATTTTCGTTAAGGAAAGGCATGGAACACTTCCCTAGAAATAAAATTATATTACCTTATGAATCTATTATGAGAGCCACTTATGGATTGCCTTCCAAAGATGGCAATACCTAGATCTATCCTTGCTTTTGTGCCTAGCTAGGGGCGTTAAACGATAGCGCTTGTTGGGAGGCAACCCAATTTTATTTTTATTCCTTGCTTTTTGCTACTGTTTAGTAATAAATAATTTATCTAGCCTCTGTTTTGGTTGTGTTTTTTGTGTTTAATTAGTGTTTATGCCAAGTAGAACCGTTGGGAAGAATTGGGGAAAGTCTTTTTAATATTGCTGTAAAAAACAGAAACTTTAGCGCTCACGAAAACTGCTGCCATTTTTATTTGGAAAGTGATATCTAGTTAATTATTTTTTCAGATGATTAATAGATAAATTACTCACGTCCAGCAATTTATTTTAGAATTTTTGGGATTCCAGATCTTGCGTTAGCTACAGATTACTACAGACTGTTCTGTTTTTGACAGATTCTGTTTTCCGGGTGTTGTTTGCTTATTGTGATGAATCTATGGCTAGTAAAATAGTTTATAAACCATAGAGAAGTTGGAATACAGTAGGTTTAACACCAATATAAATAAAGAATGAGTTAATTACAGTACCTTTAAGTGGTGTTTTGTTTTCTTTCGCTAACGGAGCTCACAAGATTTTCTACTTTAAGTTTTGTGTTGTGAAGTTTTCAAGTTTTGGGTAAAGATTTGATGGATTATGGAACAAGGAGTGGCAAGAGACTAATCTTGGGGATGCCCATGGCACCCCCCAAGATAATCTAAGGACACCTAAAAGCCAAAGCTTGGGGATGCCCCGGAAGGCATCCCCTCTTTCGTCTACTTCTATCGGTAACTTTACTTGGATTACCACATGATATGTGTTTTGCTTGGAGCGTCTTGCATTATTTGAGTCTTTATTTGTTAGTTTTCCACAATCATCATTGCTGGACACACCTTTTTGAGAGAGACACTCATGATTCGGAAATTGTTAGATTACTCTATGTGCTTCACTTATATCTTTGGAGTTATATAGTTTTTGCTCTAGTGCTTCACTTATATCTTTTAGAGCACGTTGGTCGATTTGTTTTATAGAAACAATTGTTCTCTCATGCTTCACTTGGATTATTTTGAGAGTCCTACAAAACATCATGGTAATTTTCTTTAATTATGTTAGGCATTCAAGATTAATAATAAAATTTTCTTATGAGTGTGTTGAATACTATGAGAAGTTTGAAACTTGATAATTGTTTTGAGATATGGAGATGGTGATATTAGATTCGTGCTAGTTGAGTAGTTGTGAATTTGATAAATTCTTGTGTTAAAGTTTGTGATTCCCGTAGCATGCACGTATGGTGAACCGTTATGTTAAGAAGTCGAAGCATGATGTATTTATTGATTGTCCTCCTTATGAGTGGCGGTCAAAGACGAGCGGTTGTCTTTTCCTACCAATCTATCCCCCTAGGATCATGCACGTAGTACTTTGCTTCGATGACTAATATATTTTTGCAATAACTATGTGAGTTCTTTATGACTAATGTTGAGTCCACGGATTATACGCACTCTCACCCTTCCACCATTGCTAGCCTCTCTAATACCACACACCTTTCGCCGGTATCATACACCCACCATATACCTTCCTCAAAACAGCCACCAAACCTACCTATCATGGCATTTCCATAGCCATTCCGAAATATATTGCCATGCAACTTTCCACCGTTCCGTTTACTATGACACACTCCATCATTGTCATATTGCTTCGCATGATCATGTAGTTGACATTTTAGTTGTGGCAAAGCCACCGTTCATAATTCTTTCGTATAAGTCACTCATGCATCATTGCTATCCCGGTACACCGCCGGAGGCATTCATATAGAGTCATACTTTGTTCTAGTATCGAGTTGTAATCATTGAGTTGTAAATAAACAAAAGTGTGATCATCATCATTCATAGAGTATTGTCCCAAAAAAAGAGAAAGGCCAAATAAAAAAAGAAAAAAGAAAGGCCCAAAAAAGGGGCAATACTACTATCCTTTTTTCCACACTTGTGCTTCAAAGTAGCACCATGATCTTCATGATAGAGAGTCTCTTATGCTATCACTTTCATATACTAGTGGGAATTTTTCATTATAGAACTTGGCTTGTATATTCCAACGATGGGCTTCCTCAAATGCCCTAGGTCTTCGTGAGCAAGCAAGTTGGATGCACACCCACTTAGTTTCTTTTTGTTGAGCTTTCATACATTTATAGCTCTAGTGCATCCGTTGCATGGCAATCCCTACTCACTCACATTGATATCTATTAATGGGCATCTCCATAGCCCGTTGATACGCCTAGTTGATGTGAGACTATCTTCTCCCTTTTTGTATTCTCCACAACCACCATTCCATTCCACCTATAGTGCTATGTCCATGGCTCACGCTCATGTATTGCGTGAAGATTGAAAAGTTTGAGGACACCAAAAGTATGAAACAATTGCTCGGCTTGTCATCGGGGTTGTGCATAATTTGAATACTTTGTGTGGTGAAGATGGAGCATAGCCAGACTATATGATTTTGTAGGGATAACTTTCTTTGGCCATGTTATTTTGAAGAGACATAATTGCTTAGTTAGTATGCTTGAAGTATTATTATTTCTATGTTAATATTAAATTTTTGTCTTGAATATTTCGGATCTGAATATTCATACCACAATTAAGAGAATTACATTGAAATTATGCCAAGTAGCATTCCACATCAAAAATTCTGTTTTTTATCATTTACCTACTCGAGGACGAGCAGGAATTAAGCTTGGGGATGCTTGATACGTCTCCAACGTATCTATAATTTTTGATTGTTCCATGCTATATTATCTCCTCTTTTGGACATTATTGGGCTTTATTATACACTTTTATATTATTTTTGGGACTAACCTATTAACCGGAGGCCCAGCCCAGAATTGTTGTTTTTCCCTATTTTAGGGTTTTGCAGAAAAAGAATATCAAACGGAGTCCAAACGGAATGAAACCTTCGGGAACGTGATTTTTGGGCGAACATGCTCTAGAGGACTTGGACCCTGCATCAAGCAATCAACCAGGAAGGCACGAGGTAGGGGCGCGCCTACCCCCCCCCCCCCTAGGCGCACCCTCCACCCTTGTGGGGCCCATGTTGCTCCACCGACGTACTCCTTCCTCCTATATATACCTATGTACCCCCGAACTACCAGATACGGAGCCAAAACCCTAATTCCACCACTGTAACTTTCTGTATCCGTGAGATCCCATCTTGGGGCCTTTTCCGGAGCTCCGCCGGAGGGGGTATCGATCACGGAGGGCTTCTACATCAACACCATAGCCTATCCGCTGAAGTGTGAGTAGTTTACTTCAGACCTACGTGTCCATAGTTATTAGCTAGATGGCTTCTTCTCTCTTTTTGGATCTCAATACAAAGTTCTCCCCCTCTCTTGTGGAGATCTATTCGACGTAATCTTCTTTTATGGTGTGTTTGTTGAGATCGCCGAATTGTGGGTTTATGATCAAGTTTATCTATGAACAATATTTGAATATTCTCTGAATTCTTTTATGTATGATTGGTTATCCTTGCAAGTCTCTTCGAATTATCAGTTTGGTTTGGCCTACTAGATTGATCTTTCTTGCAATGGGAAAAGTGCTTAGCTTTGGGTTCAATCTTGTGGTGTCCTTTTCGAGTGATAGTAGGGGCAGCAAGGCACGTATTGTATTGTATTGTTGCCATCGAGGATAACAAGATGGGGTTTATATCATATTGCATGAGTTTACCCCTCTACACTACAAAAAAATGCACCTCCGTGATGATACGTGTTTGTCACAGTAGGTCGCGTTTTTTGTCATGCATGTACATCCATGACAAATTTATGACAGAATCAAGATAGTCATACCTGTGTTGTCGTAGAATGTTCCATGACATTACCAAAATTATCATCACGAAAGTGTCCACTTCCATGACGATAAATCGCGCGTCACAGAAGTGCTTTCGTCAAGGGTGACCGACACGTGGCATCCACCGTAACGGAACGCCGTTAAACTATCGGGTCGGGTTTTGGATCCGAAAACCCGTTAATAGCCCCGACCAATGGGGATTTTCCACGTGTAAAATCATCATTGGCTAGAGGAAACACGTGTCGGCTCATCGTTGGGACAGATGTCATCCACTCACTGGATAGAAGGCGCCTATGATACGTCGACACGTGGCACGGCCCAACAGTGGCCCATTCCTGTGAAAAGGCCGACCCGTTTGACTTGGTCAAAAGCTGGCGGGCCGGCCCATGGAAAGCCTATTAATGGCATGTTTTGCATATAGCCCATTTACAGCCCGCTAACCCAAGGCCCGTTACGCCCTATCCGAATTAGGCCCAGTAGCGCCATCTGGGCCATCCAATATGATTCCAGCCCGTTTTCACTTCTGGGCCATGTATAGCCCATGACGTCTTTCGGCCCATATGAGGCCCTTTGTAACTCTTGGCCCATTAGCGGCCCGTGCTAAAACTGGCCCGTAATGAACAGTGTATTACTTTACACCCATTAACGGCCCGTGGTGAAACTGGCCCATAATGAATAGTGTATCACTTTATACCCATTAACGGTCCGTTATTCCGTTGGGCCGTTTCCAGCCCAAGTTAACTTTTAGCCTTCCGAGGGCCCATTTATTCTTGGGCTCATTTGCAGCATTCGGTTACTTATGGCCCGTTACTGTCATTTTCTGCTTGTGGGCCAAATTCAGCTCGTCGTTACAGTCGGCCCGTTTGTGGACCGTTAGTCTGTTGGGCCATTTTCCTAGCATCACCAAATACGGCCTATTAACGGCCCGTTATGGTCAGCCCATAAAACGTATGATTTCCATTAAAGGCCCGTCTATGGCCCATTAAAGGCCCGTACAAGACCCATAAATGAGTCGGTGACCCATGGATCCTACGAGGCGTAGAAGGCCCATGGATCCGACGGCCCGTGAAGGGCCATGGTCGGGCGAGTTGGCCCCCGTTTGAACGATATAGCATATTCAAAGAATTATCCTACTCAATACTATCACCTCTAAAAAGCATACACTATACGACAAAGAGATCAAGGCATAGAAAGGTAGAATAATCCTACACTATACAATAAAGAAATTACAGCCGATTATACCCACTGGGCATTATGGTTTGGCAAAGGTGATAATAAAGCATACACAAACAGCAAATTACATACACTGGGCAAATACAGCTCATACATCATGGACGCGCATCAACTTAACTCCATTTGAACTATAATCTCTTCAGAAAATAGGATTGGCCGGATTCATATAGCACAAATTTCAGTCTGCAAAATCTCCAATTCCTTCATGGTTACTGTCGGTATCAAAACCGGCGGATCTCAGGTAGGGGGTCCCGAACTGTGCGTCTAAGGCGGATGGTAACAGGAGGCAGGGGACACGATGTTTTACCCAGGTTTGGGCCCTCTTGATGGAGGTAAAACCCTACGTCCTGTTTGATTATTCTTGACAATACGAGTAGTACAAGAGTTGATCTACCACGAGATCGGAGAGGCTAAACCCTAGAACCTAGCCTATGGTATGATTTTCTATTGTCCTACAGACTAAAACCCTCCGGTTTATATAGACACTGGAGGGGGCTAGGGTTACACAAGGTCGGTTACAAAGGAGGAGATATACATATCCGTATTGCCTAGCTTGCCTTCCACGCCAAGTAGAGTCCCATCCGGACACGGGATGGAGTCTTCAATCTTGTATCTTCATAGTCCAACAGTCCGGCCAAAGGATACAGTCCGGCTGTCCGGAGACCCCCTAATCCAGGACTCCCTCAGTAGCCCCGGAACTAGGCTTCAATGGCGATGAGTCCGGCGCGCAGTGTTGTCTTCGGCATTGCAAGACGAGTTCTTCTCCAAATTTCAAACGTTTGTCAAGCAGTGTCTGGTCCCATAAATGTTGAACCTCTTGGATTCTGCGCTCAATAAGTGCTTTCTTCCACGCGTCAAATGAATGCGAGGCACCAGGGCATTTTTACATTCGCCCCCCTAGCCAGATAAATAAATTGTCTATTAATGGGATGGGGTCCAATCCATACCATCCTCCCCCAGCGAGAATCCATCAGAGCGTGCTTCGGAAAAATTCACTCCAGCATGGCTGACCTCCGCAGCTCCTCCTCCCGCCCCCGTAGCCCTAAGCCTGGTGATTGGGAGAGGTGTTCAGTCCCACATAGTCGATTAGTCGAGCAGTAGACTAAGGGATTTCTCCCTCCGGCGTATATGGTGCCCGTCCGAGCCGGTCTCGCGACCTACAATGGCGGGGAGCAAGCGGAGAGCTTCCCCAGCCCCTCTATGGGGGAGCGGGTATGCCTTGTCCCTTATTTATTGAGGGGACTCGGATTTCCAATTCATCCGTTCCTTCGCGGGCTCCTGTAGTTTTACGGCCTCCAACTGCATAATTTCACCCCTGCTTCCATTTTACACATCGCCGGCTATGTTGCCCTCTGCGAGTTATTTCTGGGCTGCGAGGCTCATTTCGAGCTGTGGAAAAGGTTATTTTGCCTCGTCCCTCGCACACAGAAGGGGTCACTTTATCAACTGGGCAGAGCCGAAATATGGCGCATCACCGAAAGCGGATACCTGTCCAGTACTCTGAAGAAGACATCCGAAGACTGGCCTTCGGAATGGTTTTATATGGAGGACGTCCCCTTCCGGACCCTGTTCGGCGGGGTCTTCGTGAGTTCAGCAATGCTCCTCTGAAGAAACACCGAAGTTGGCGCCCACGGAGCCCCCAGGAGGAAGACAACTGAGAAGTCCTCTACCTGATGAACCAGATTAAAGCGTTGGCTCAATCAGGATTGACAGTAGTCGAGGTTATGTCAATATGCATAATGCGGGGAGTGCAACCACTTTAATATCGAGGGCGCCCCTTGTGGTGTTTTAAGGGGAAGATGACGCCACCCGTTGCGGGCGTAAGGGTTCGGACAACGCCGCCGCTTTAGCAAAAATTATGTCCAAATTGTTCAAGGGAGAGGAAGAGGAGTTCATCCGCATTAAGCCACGGGATGGATTCTCCATGTACAACCCCCCAAGCTGGGTGAGTTATATCTCCTTACTCCCGTTCTTCCCGCATTCTTTGTCGTAGGTACTCACCTTGCCATTTTGTGGCAGGAACTGTGAAAAGCCATAAGGGAGGTCAACAGCCCATCTCCACAACCAGAGGACCCAGATCGGGCTCTCGATGCTGGACTCAAAGAAGATCCGGTCATATTCGTGGAGTTGATAGACCGACAGTTCTATCAATTACGCTATGATGACGCCATGGTGGCCATTACGGCCGACTATCCCGGACTGCTTCTTGCGTCGCATGTAAGAAAAACCAAAAATCCCAACTCCAAAAACTAGGATCAACTTTTAGACACTTCACCTACCATATACATATGGTGCTTTTACAGGGAAGGCATTCGGGACGCCATGCCGAACCTGCAGCAACTAACCAACAAGAGGCACCGAGGCCGGGCAGGCCAAAAAGGAAGGCGGTTATGACGGAGACGTCGGCACAAAGGTATGACAGAAACCAAGCTCCGTGGTTGTCGTCTTTCTTGAAATGTAATGACGTCCATATTTCTTTAACAGAAAAAACGCTCACCGGAATGTGTCTGGCGAGGCTGCCGATCATGCTTCCACCAGTCGGGCTCCAGGATCGGACATAGAGGCGGAAGCTGACATGGGGCGGACGCCGGATAGTCCCCCTACAGAGGATGCGGATAGGCTATCCGCTACACATTCAGAAGTGGAGAGCGCCATGAATCATAGGCGTCGTCGGGCCGTACTCCGTGACATTTGCTTCTCACAATGGCATTTGATGCCTTCAATTCTGGAGAGGCGTACCTCCGTGCTGCTCAAAGTGGTCTAGCCAGAGCCACGGACCATTATGTAAAGGATGTACGGGTAAGAAAATCTGACGATTATATGTATCAGTAGCCCCTGAGACTTGAAACAGTTAGCAGAACTGGTTTAAGGATCATCTTATTGTGCAGGTTCTTACAGAGAAGAATAGTCGACTGTCACACGAGCTGGAGGAATGCAAGACCCAACTTCGGGCCGCTGTTGCCGCATTGAAGGAACCTAAAAAGTCCCCAGCTGGTAACATTTCTTTCAAAGAATGATAAGTACCATATAGCGTGCGGCATGGCTGCAGGTCTAATAATAGATGTTGCAGATAAATCCGGAGAGAATCCGGAGGAGCAGCACGCTGTACGACAGCTAAAGGCTGGCGAACGCGTGCTGACTGAGGTCAGGCGGGAGAAAAACAATCTCCAAGACGCTAATACCAAGCTGAGCGTGGAGCTGAAAGATGTTCGAGCCCAGCTGGCGGACTCCGAGAAGGAGAATAAGCGGCTTCGACGTGGCATATTTAGCAAGTGCTTGAACGAACCCTTAATAAAGGGGACGGGAAGAAGCCGGCTAACAAAGTTATGTCTGCAGGTATGCTGACGGGTCGTCCCGCGGAGGAGATGCCCAGGTCTGCAGGTGATCTTTTAACCGAGCTCTCACAACTGCACAAACAAGTTCGGCAGGTGATGCAAGGTATTGCCCAGGCCTTGTGGCCGTCCGTCTCCCTGCCAGAAGGCGTTGGAGAGCTTGTGGAGAAGCTCAAGGGAGCACGGCGACGCTTTCGATTATGGAAGATATCTGCCTGCCGTCAAGGTGCCAGGGAAGCCTGGGCCATGGTGAAGACGCGGTATACCAAGGTTGACCCAAATCACATGGCCGAGGTCGAACCTATGGGGCCCGACGGGAAAGAGATCCCCGTTAGCTTAGTCTATGGGCAAGTAGAATTAGCCGCAAAGTATTCCCAACAGGATTGTAGGCTAGACCGCCTATTGGATGGTATAGAAGAGGAATTTAGTCAGTCTACATGACTATGTAATTAAAATGACATGTATAATGCCTTCTAGCCGGATTGTAGATCATTTGTCATGGCGGACCTTTTCGCTTCAACCTCGGGACCCGATAGTCCGGAGTGTATCTGAATACCCGCTCAGTTATATAAGAATCGGGGTATGCGTGGAGACCAGGTGTAGGGGTCATTAGTGCTTGAACAGACAAGTGCCCAACTAGTTGTGTTATATTACATGGGTAGTAAGAAACATCTTCCAGGGAGAATAGTTCTGTTAAGGGTTCCTTTCCCTGGGTACGCATGCCCTAAAATGCATGACCGCACTGTGAGAGGAAACGCAGGAAAAACATCTGGGGGCACATATGGAAAATAAATAAATCAAAATCATCTTTTGTTCACCGACCGAATATTCCCTTAAGAACGCTAGCTTTCGGCTTCACCCAGTCCGAGGTACACATACGGCTGACCCGGCAATAACAATCGCAGAGGTGCTCCCCTTATGCCCTAGCCGAATTAACGGGAATGTAGGGCATAAATACAAGAGCCAGGCAACCCAGCTTGGCCAAAACTTAAGTCATATCGATGCATATAATGGCGAAGAAAAGGTACATGTGGAAGAGTAACACATGTGTTGGGAATGAAGCCCAGATGGATAATTAAGCTTCTGTGTAAGAAGCCCCCAGGTATAATGAGCGCGGTTAGCGTATCTATAATGTACAAACGAGGCACAAGCTGGCCCTTGAAGGCCGTGAGAAAGAATAAAAGAAAGAAAGAGAAAAAAGACAGATAATATATATTCAAAAAATGGACAGAGGAAGGAGACAAACATAGAGTCCGGCGCTAGGCGTAGAATCTTTAGAGCCTGGCTGCGTTCCATGGGTTTGGCTCAAGTCGATTATTCGATGCATCCCGCAGATGGTACGCTCCACCGGTCAGAACTTGGTCAATAATGAAGGGAACTTCCCATTTGGGCTCGAGCTTGGACTTTTTCTTCTCCGGCAGGCGTAGAACTAATTCGCCAACGTTATAAGTTTTGGCCCGTACTTCTCTGCTTTGGTATCTGCGAGCCTGTTGTTGATAAAATGCGGAACAGGCTTTTGCCATGTCGCGCTCCTCCTCCAGGGTGTCTAGACTGTCCTGCCGATCAAGCTCGGCTTCTCTTTCTTCGTACATGCGCACTCGAGGTGAGTCATGAATTATGTCGCAGGGCAGGACTACCTCTGTGCCGTACACCATAAAGAAGGGTGTATATCCGGTACTACGATTCGGCGTGGTCCGCAGCCCCCAGAGTACGGAGTCGAGCTCCTCTACCCAGTGCATGTTAGACTCCGTTAAGGACCGCACTAATTTGGGTTTAATGCCGCTCATGATAAGACCATTTGCTCGCTTAACTTGGCCGTTGGTTTGCGGGTGATAGATGGAAGCATAATCAAGCTTGATGCCCATGTTGCTGCACCAGAGTTTTACCTCGTCGGACGTGAAATTCGTGCCGTTGTCAGTAATGATGCTATGAGGGACGCCATAACGGTGTACGACCCCGGATATGAAGTCTATCACTGGTCCGGATTCGGCTGTCTTAACAGGTTTGGCTTCTATCCATTTGGTGAATTTATCTACCATGACCAGTAAGTATTTTTTCTTATGGGTTCCCCCTTTAAGGGGTCCAACCATGTCAAGCCCTGAGACCGTGAAAGGCCAGGTAATGGCGATTGTTTGGAGGGCGGTGGGTGGCATATGGCTTTGGTTTGCAAAAAGCTGGCAACCGGCGCAGCGTTGGACCAAGTCATGTGCGTCTTCCTGGGCCGTCGGCCAATAAAAACCTGTACGGAAGGCCTTGCTTACAAGGGCCCGGGCTGTGGCGTGGTGGCCGCTAAGTCTGGCGTGAATTTCTACCAAAAGCTTCCGCCCTTCCTCTTCGGAGATGCACCTTTGAAGGACTCCGGTAGTGCTTTTCTTATATAGCTCCCCCTCGTGGACCTTGTAGGCTTTAGATCGCCGCACTATGCAGCGTGCCTCATTTTGTTCCTCGGGAAGTTCCTGCCCAGTTAGGTAGGCCAGGAATGGTTCTGTCCATGGGGCGATGACGGCCATTATTACGTGGCCTGAAGGTGTTATTTTGGTGGCAGAGCCTCCGATTATGTCAGAGTGTTCGGTATCGGGTGTTTTGGCCGGGTCCGGACTATTGTTACCGGTGTCCCCTTCCCATACCACCGATGGCTTAAACGACCTCTCCAAAAAGATGTTGGGGGGAACTGTGTCGCGTTTTGCGCCGATGCGGGCGAGGATATCCGCTGCCTGATTGTTTTCCCGAGCCACATGGTGAAATTCGAGCCCCTCGAACCGAGATGACATCTTTAGGACAGCGTTTCGATAGGCCGCCATTTCGGATCCTTGGCATCAAAGTCTCCATTTATTTGGGATATTGCGAGGTTTGAATCCCCACGCACCTCCAGGCGTTGAATGCCCATGGAGACTGCCATCCGAAGACCATGCAACAAAGCTTCGTATTCGGCTGCGTTGTTGGAGTCTGTATACAATATTTGCAATACGTACTGAACGGTATCTCCGGTTGGGGACGTCAGGACGACGCCAGCCCCTAGACCAGCCAGCATTTTGGAAACGTCGAAGTGCATGATCCAATTGGAGTATGCGCCGTACTCTTTAGGGAGTTCGGCTTCCGTCCATTCGGCGACAAAGTTGGCCAATACTTGCGATTTAATGGCTCGCCGAGGTTTGTATGTTATGTCGAACGGGAGGAGCTCAATGGCCCATTTGGCAATCCGGCCCGTAGCGTCGCGGTT
Source organism: Triticum urartu (assembly GCF_056163025.1). NCBI lineage: Eukaryota > Viridiplantae > Streptophyta > Magnoliopsida > Poales > Poaceae > Triticum > Triticum urartu. The sequence goes on along the minus strand of NC_141874.1, from coordinate 143,322,237 downwards.
GTTTATAATATCGTTAAGTGGCACTTCCGAGGCTACTGTAATTGAACACTCTTGAAAGTAGTGCCGCAGCTTCCGGGATGCCATGAATACCGCATAGGCTATCTTTTGATAATGTGGGTACCGTGATTTGCATGGAGTGAGGACAGTGGATACATAGTATACCGGCTTTTGAAGAGGGAATTTATGTCCGTCAGCCTCTCGTTCAACGACGAGCACTGCGCTTACAACTTGATGAGTCGCCGCAATGTACAACAGCATTGGTTCGCTGATGTTTGGCGCGGCCAGGATTGGGTTGGTTGCCAGTATGGCTTTTATTTCTTCCAATCCGGTTGTGGCAACGTCTGTCCACTCGAAGTGTTCGGTGCACCGAAGGAGGCGATAAAGGGGTAATGCCTTTTCTCCTAAGCGGGAGATAAAGCGGCTTAGAGCCGCCACACATCCAGTTAGTTTCTGGATTTGTCTGAGGTCCGTTGGGATAGCCAACTGTGACAGAGCTTGGATTTTGGCCGGATTAGCTTCAATCCCTCTACTGGAGACAATGAAGCCCAGGAGCTTTCCTGCTGGTATGCCGAAAACACATATTTCCGGATTGAGCTTGATGTCGTATGTTCGGAGGTTGTCGAATGTGAGCCTCAAGTAGTCTATCAGAGAGTCGACGTGTTTAGTTTTAATGACCACATCATCTACGTATGCCTCTACTGTTTTGCTGATCTATTTCTCCAGACATGTCTGGATCATGTGCTGATATGTTGCGCCGGCATTTTTGAGCCCAAAAGGCATTGTGTTGAAACAGAAGGGGCCGTATGGTGTTATAAATGCCGTTACGGCTTGGTCGGACTCCGCCATCTTGACTTGGTGGTAGCCGGAGTATGCGTCGAGGAAACACAATGACTCGTGTCCTGCAGTAGCATCAATAATTTGATCAATGCGGGAGAGGGGGAAGGGATCCTTTGGGCAAGCCTTGTTGAGGTCCTTGAAATCGACACATAGGCGCCAGGATTTGTCCTTCTTTGGTACCATCACCAGGTTTGCTAGCCAGTCTGGGTGTTTTATTTCTCTAATGAATCCGGCCTCCAATAACTTGGCTAGTTCCTCTCCCATGGCCTGTCTCTTAGGTTTAGAGAAACGCCGAAGAGCCTGGTTGACCGGCTTGAATCCCTTTAGGATATTGAGGCTGTGCTCGGCCAGCCTGCGTGGGATTCCTGGCATGTCTAAGGGGTGCCAGGCGAATATGTCCCAATTTTCGCGCAAGAAATCTTGTAGTGTGGCGTCCACGGCGGGGCTTAACTGTGCCCCAATGGAGGCTGTTTTTGTACGGTCCGTTGGGTGGAATTGGAATTTGACTATTTCATCTGCTGGTTTAAAAGAGGTGGACTTGGATCTCTTGTCAAGTATTACGTCGTCCCTGACTACCGTGGAGCGTAGCGTAGTTAATTCCTCGGCCGAAAGGGCTTCGGATAATGCTTCGAGGGCCAATGCGGCTGTTTGGTTTTCGGCGCGGAGTGTTGTGTCCGGATCACTAGCGAGAGTGATGATTCTGTTGGACCCGGGCATTTTGAGCTTCATGTACCCATAATGGGGTATGGCTTGGAAGATCGTGAACGCCTCCCTTCCTAGAAGGGCGTGATATCCACTACTGAACGGGGCCACTTGGAATGTAATTTCTTCGGACCTATAGTTCTCCGGCGTGCCGAATACCACATCTAGTGTGATTTTCCCAGCACAGCGTGCTTCCCGACTGGGGATGATTCCTCTGAAGGTTGTGCTGCTTTGCTCAATGCGGTTCTAGTCTATTTCCATTTTTTGAAGAGTTTCCTCGTAGATGAGGTTTAATCCACTGCCGCCGTCCATGAGTACTTTGGTGAGTCGAAAGCCGTCCACAATTGGACTGAGGACCAGTGCAGCTGGTGCTCGAGCAGTTCGGAATTTAGGTTCGTCACTGGCACTGAAGGTAATAGCCGTGTCACTCCATGGATTCATTGCTGCTACGTGGCAGATTTCGGCGAGGCTGCGCAGTGTTCGCTTGTGCCTATTACTTGATGCGAAGGTTTCAAAAACTGTTAATACCGTATTGTTATCCACGGGATGGTGCTCTGTAGTATTTGGGATGAGAAGATACTCACCACTTTTGGCCACCTGCCGGAGTATCCAACATGCTCTAAGGTTGTGCGTTGGTATGGTGTCCGTTGTGCTATGAATTTTGTAGGGTCCGTTAAGCCATCCCTCCAATACGGTTCCATGCCCTGTAGAGGGTTTTTGCTTCTTTGTAATTAACTCGGGTGTCTTATGATAGTGCACCCTTTTACCTCGGACTGGGTGTATATTCGGAGCCGGATTATCCCAAAATTTTGTTTTGGTTTTCCAGGCACTTTCCATCGCACAGTACTTTCATACTATGGACGCCAAGTCGGCGAAGCGTGATATGTCACGGCGACTTATGGCATTAAGGATTCCCTTGTCCGTGCAATTATTGTAGAAGAGTGAGACTGCGTCTTCCTCACGGCAGTCCTTAACCTTGTTCATCACAAGGAGGAATCTGGCCCAATAATGATGTACTGTTTCATGGGGCTCTTGCCTGATGTGGGAAAGATCGTTTATGTCTGGGTGGGTGGGTGGTTTTGAGTCCGAACCCCTACCCGATCTGAGACCCAGGGGCCGAGGAGTTTTCGATCTTGGAAGTTCGGATTCCGGGATGTTGCCCGATGAGTCTGGCCCGCTGCCTGACTCTAGGTTCAGGGTTTGGGTGATGTCCTTCCGTAAACGGGTATCCGGCTCGGAGAGCTCAGGAATTCGTACATAGTTAGTCCTCAAGATGGAGGAAGAATCGTCGCATTGTTCCTCCACCACCGCAACATGATGGGTGACCGGTGGAGAGTTAATCTCCCATTGATCGGGTTTAAGCCCAATCCGATCATAGTCCGTAGCGACTCCCAAGGCGGCGATGCGATCCAAGAGCTCGTTTAGAGAAGAGAGCTCCATTGGATCCATCTGCTCTACGGATTCCGAGCCGACGTGGAGGCCGTTTTCGATGACCCGAGAAGTCATCGTCAGTGTAGCAGCCGAACAAGCGGTTATGACGAAACTGCCTAGCCGGAGAGTTTGGCCGACAGCCAGGGCTCCCCCGACGGTAATGCTATTTTAACAACGAGATGAGGCATCCTTCCTTACGGTGATGTCACAGAGGAACTCTCAATGAAAGCACCAATGTCGATGTCAAAACCGGCGGATCTCGGGTAGGGGGTCCCGAACTGTGCGTCTAAGGCGGATGGTAACAGGAGGCAGGGGACACGATGTTTTACCCAGGTTCGGGCCCTCTTGATGGAGGTAAAACCCTATGTCCTATTTGATTATTCTTGACAATACGAGTAGTACAAGAGTTGATCTACCACGAGATTGGAGAGGCTAAACCCTAGAAGCTAGCCTATGGTATGATTGTCTGTTGTCCTACGTACTAAAACCCTCCGGTTTGTATAGACACCGGAGGGAGCTAGGGTTACACGTCGGTTACAAAGGAGGAGATATACATATCCGTATTTCCTAGCTTGCCTTCCACGCCAAGTAGAGTCCCATCCGGACACGGGACGAAGTCTTCAATCTTGTATCTTCATAGTCCAACAGTCCGGCCAAAGGATACAGTCCGGCTGTCCGGAGACCCCCTAATCTAGGACTCCTTCAGTTACCTCAGTGTCTTGTTTCTTTTTTTGACTCCTGCATCTAATACCTGCATGTCCAGTCTCAACTTGTTGATTATACGTTGACAATCATGTACACGTTGTCTTGCCACCTCTAGTTGATGCTCGAGAACATCAGCACATTCCAATTCCAATCCATAATCATTCGTTAACGGCCATGCCGCACTACTCGCAGATCTTTGTGTTGATGTCACTTCATCCTGAAATGTTTCTGTAAGTACACATGACTAGGGCAAAAATATAGTTACAACAGTGATGCGAACAAGACACTATTTTGTACTACATGGCAAAACAGGACTAACAATAATGTTACACGTCACTTTCAAAAAAATGTTACACGTCATGAAGCATAAGCAGGTGATATTTTAAAAATTATAAAAAAGGATAGTCTGTGCAGCCTGCATACAGAAATCCCTCTTAGCTCACCAGAGGAGCATGATGTTGGGGCCCAATCAAAAATACAGACAAGTTACAAATTTAGACAGCACGTTGCGTATAAGTAAGCAAGCAGTTGGCCATTTTGTGCCTCAATTAATGTCTTAGGGAGCATAATGAGCAGCAGAGGGTTTCATACAAACATACTACAGCAGGCAAAACTATGCAATCATTAGCGTAGTATAAACTAGATTGTGAGCCTCATGCAATAATAGTTGGTTAATAGACTTCAAAGCTTAAGGCACACTTCGGCAGAGTAATTAAATGGTAAGGCCTTTAATTATGTCAACTAATAGTGATACAAGTACTGAACATCAGGCATGATTATTTGGGCATCTCATTAACTGAGGACAAATAAAGCAATTGAAAAGAGAAAATTAACTATGCCTGAAACAAACAAGGAATTGAACTGTTGAGTTGCATACAGTGACTTACCTTAGCAGGTTGAAGAGGCTCAGCACAGCTCCTACTTCTCTTGCAAGGCTCCTTCCTAACATCTTGTAAATGGAAATCCTCAATCTTACCTTCATTGCACCCCCTCTGCAAGCTGACACAAACTAGTTAGTCGTCTCCTTGGAAGATAAATATGCATACTTTCCAGTCTGTGAACACAAAAGAATGAGATTATAACAAAACAACACCACATAATGAAACATGCCACATCTCTTGCACTTTCACACAATGAAATGAGCATTTACTATGTTTGCACTATGTAAAAACTAGGCATACCTTCGAACTGGATCTCCAGGTACTCTTGGAGAGCCTACTGTAGTGTACAGCCAAACCTTTATGTCACCTATGAGTTAGACAAGGCCCCACTACAGCAGCCCTTAGTGTTTAAATTGTTGACAAGCTCTGTTAGAGTGTTAGGTCAAGAACAGCAAGTAATCAAAGCAAACAGTCCTAGTATGGCTGGCTGATGCAAACAAGCAATTGAACAGATGTGTGAGCAAATCTTACATATCAAGAAAAGAAGCAAAGAAGGAGGCTTAAAGACCATCACTTGACTGACCAGATTTAACGGGCATTTAAACATCATGTGCAACGTATGAACTAACATAAACACTGCATATTCTAGATTCTACAATGGAATGCACATGTATTATGTTATGCCATGTATGATGATGCCTAAATGTACAGATAGTAGGCAGGAGTGATTCATCATTGCACGCACAATTGAATTGCAGGTTAAGGGCCAGTTCGATTCCGCCTTTTCAAGGCATATTGTCAAAATAAGCCATAAAAGATGTAAAGAAGTCATTTTTGAGTTATGGGCTTGGGCTTAACTAATTTCGCTTTGAAGGGGGGTGTTTCGGGTAGAACCTCACTAAAAATTGAAGGGAAGGGGAATAGTGAAATGACTCTGTTGTCTGCCTATATTACACTCAAAATGCAACTGCTGACGCCCGTGTCACACCTGACCCTCAAGTAAAAACAAACACGCAAGCATTCATTGCCCTGCCCGCTTGCATCTCCTCTCCCCTTTCCCTCTACCTTGATCCCCTGCCTGCAACACTAGGGTTCCTCCAGTGAGCCGTCGCCACTAATCCCATCTGGCCTGGTCCTCGACGATGCTATGTCCAGCTAGGTCACATGGCCGGTGGGTAGGGGCAAATCTCCCTGGCTGCTCCTCCCTCTGGCGCTGCCCCTCATTCTCATGGTCTCCAGCAGCTGCTCCACTGTGGTTCGTCCAACGCACTACTCCGGCGGGCGCTGCACAACTACGGCTGATGCCACACTGCGGCAGAAGGCACCTTATTCCCCCTCCCCTCCTCCCAGGCCATGGCCTTGAGGTGCTGCTGAAGGATGAGCTCATCCAACAAGGTGAGGATCTCCTCTGATTTTTTGCCAAATTTTCATTCTGATCCACTATACGATGAATTGCTATGAGCTGCTTCTGCTGCTGCTATATGATGCATTGCTATGAGCTGCTCCTGCTGCTGCTATATGATGAATTGCTATGAGCTACTGCTGCTGCTATATGATGAGTTGCTAAAAGCTGCTCACTACAAAAAAATACACTTCTGTGATAATACGTGTTTGTCACAGTAGGTCGCTTTTTTGTCATGCATGTACATCCATGACAAATTTATGACAGAATCAAGATAGTCATAAATGTGCTGTCGTAGAAGTGTTCCATGACAATACAAAATTATCATCACGGAAGTGTCCACTTCCATGACGATAAATCGTGCGTCACAGAAGTGCTTTCGTCAATGGTGACCGACACGTGGCATCCACCATAACGGAACACTGTTAAGCTATCGGGTCGGGTTTTGGATCCGATAACCCGTTAACAGCCCCGGCCAATGGGGATTTTCCACGTGTAAAATCATCATTGGCCAGAGGAAACACGTGTCGGCTCATCGTTGGGACAGATGTCATCCACTCACTGGACAGAACGCGCCTATGATACGTCGACACGTGGCATGGCCCAACAAGTTTAAATGGGCCGGCCCAACTAGAGGCCCACAAGATTTTGCCCATAATGGGCCGGCCCAGCTAAAGGCCCACGAAATTTTGCGGACCATAATGGGCTGGCCCAGCTAAAGGCCCACAAGATTTTGCGGGCCATAATGGGCCGGCCCAGGTAAAGGCCCACAAGATTTTTTTTGTGCCATAATGGGCCAGGCCAGGTAAAGGCCCACAAGATTCTTGCGGGTCATAATGGGCCGGCCCAGCTTAAGGCCCACGAGATTTCACCGACATTAATGGGCCGGCCCAGCTGTAGGCCCACAAGATTTTGAGGACCCTAGTAGGCCGGCCCATTAACTGGCTGCCATGTTTTGGGCCAAATGCCGGCCCATATTTGATCCGGTCCATTAATGGCCTGCCACGCTCCGGGCCTAATAGTGGCCCATATGAGATCCGGCCCATTAAAAGCCTACCACGTTCTGGGCCAAATTACGGCCCAGATCAGGTCCGGCCCTTTAAGAGGCTTTGGGCTCAATTATGGCCCATATCAGATTTGGCCCGTCAACAGGACACTATGCTTTTGGACCCACTTGCTAAAGGCCCACTTAGTAATTCGGCCTGATATTAGTTTTTGCCTATTAAGGGTCCGTTTAACATTTCGGCCCTATATTAATTTCGGCCTATTAAAAGCCCGTCATATAGTTGGGCCTAACTACGGCCCGGTTTGCATCCGGCCTGCTCGCAGCCGATATTTGATTGGGCCAAACAAGGACCCAGACAATTTTGGCCTGTTAAAAGCCCGTGATTTGATTCGCACAATCATGGGCCAGGGTTCATTTCAGGCTGCTGCTGGCCCGTGAGTTGATCGGCACGTTTCAGGCCCAACCTACATCGTGATTGCATGACGGCCCGATTATGTACCGTAATTTTACAGTTTGGCCGGTTTACTGCGAAGACAGGATATATATACAGTAAAATAATTGCAGTATCCTGAATAAGAAAAAACCTATACTATACAATAAAGAAATTACGGCATATTACATCCACTGGACATCAAAGTTCGCCACTATGATAATAAAGCACAAGCAGACAGTAGATTACATACACTGGGCATCAAAGATCGCCACCAGTGCAAATAAACACGCCAATAAAATAATATACAAAACCAACAGCACTTCAATAGAGTTCAAGAAAGGTTAGCCCTGCTGGGGAGCTGCAGCGCAAGCAGCTGAGCAAGATGATGAGACTGCGCTTATTCAACACTTATATCTTCCTCACTCTGAAAGATAAGCAAGCAAACAGATGACAGGTTTTGCACATAAAAGTATCAGTGCTGGCAATTCATCACATTTCTTACTGACGAATAAAGTGACACAGTTTAAATTTGCATTAACACAATATGGTATTGTTCAGGTCAAGACATGGCAGGAAATGACATTGTGAAGGAGTTGGCAGCTTCACGACACCACTGGATTACAAATCAAGAACTCATAAGTATCAATGGTTAGTGTGCTGTCAATTTATACCATTTTAGTTTTGGCAAATAAAGAGATGGTTTAAATAATAGTAGAATGATATGACATTTTTCATAGTTAAGGCATTGCAGAATATGACATTGTGCTGTAGTGGGTAGGTTCACCACACCACTGGATTACAGATGAAGAACAGAAGCATACATGCAGTGCAAAAGAAGATCACTTGCTCTGTATAGTTTAATTTACATGGTATGAAGAAGGAACTTGGTTGTACAACTGAAAACTTAAATTGAGAAAGGACGAACTTTTGTTTATGAACTACATATAATAAACTTTAAACAAGCAATTTGATGCAAACGCCAAAAATAAACAGCTGTTGGAGTCATTCCTAACCAAATATATACAACAAAGTTTGAAGGCTTGAGATGGACAAACTTACATTATTGGTGAAGACATGCTCTATAAAGGCCTTGTCCATGCTGATGGGGGGCAATTCCAGAAGTTTACCATAGAATCTTCTTCAAAAGCATTGCCTTTATTCTACATTTTGTTAAGAGTAAATATAGATGTGATAATATACGAAAAAATGGAGAATATTTAAGATAAGATGAAGAGTGATGCTACATAACCAAGTAGCTATAAATGTAAGTGCAGTGATACAGGCAAAAGGTACAACCAAGAGCAATGCACAGCTAAACTTCTTCAGTGCCAACCTTATGGTAAGAGTAAATATAGATCTGATGTGTAGAAAATGGAGGGCAAAGGAAAATAAGCTGCAGAGTGATGGTACATGAACAACTACCTGTCATTATAAGTACACTGATAAAGGACAGCATGTACTTACAAGAACAATGCAGAGCTAAAAAAACATTGGCATTGGATATATTCTACACTAATGTAACCATTCATACATATCAGATAATTTGGAGCGAACAATTGATAAGAAAGCTATCATGCATACTGCTGTCACATAATGAACTAGGTATGTATGCAAGTACAGTGATACAGGACAATAGGTACTAACAAGAGCAAAGCAGCGGGCAGCATATTTGAGATATCCTGTGGTTCTTGTCAAACCGGAATTCTTCTTCGAGCAGATTTCCTGCAAAAAAGATCCGTAAAGCACATGCGGAAAAGTAGAAGTTCAAATTGTCATGTGATTTCATAGACAGTACCTCATCCTGGGAACGAGACCAGTGCATAACAAGATTTTTCCATTCAATGTCTTCTAAATTTAGCACATGAGACTTCACCAAAAATTCGTTTATAGACTTGCCATCAAAGTGTGATTTCCTTAGGTAACACTGATACTGCTGCAATGCTTCCTTGAAAAGCACAAGCAAGCTTTGCTCATCATGACTATCCAGATTGACCCTCGCCTAGTTACAACAATGTAATGTAAATCATTGATGTGTTCAATCAGCAGAAAACAGGAAAATAATAGCCATGAATAATAGCACTTACACATAAGTTGGACAGGAAGATGTGAAAATGGTGTTTGTCTTCACAATAATCTTCCCATGATGGGAATATATGCATGTAGTCCCTAACAACATTGAAAGCATTGTCTTTTAAACTGGGAATAAATGGAATGGGGTTCCAATCTGCAGGAATTGGCCGTCTCTGCAGTTGGGATAGGTCTTCGGCCGGTGGACTTGGTGTACTTTTTGCTGGAGTGTGATTTTTCTGTGGTACAGCTGGTGCTATGGCAAATGAAATCGGTATACCTTTTGCTAGAGTGCAGGTCCTATGTGGTGGGGCTAGTGGTGTGGCCAGTGAAGTATGGGTACAGTCTGCTGGAGTCGGTCCTACGTTTTGTGTCACTGGTTGTACAGCCAATATAAGTGGGGTGCTGTCTGATTTCTCCGGCACCACCACATTTTTCAAGGACTTTGCTGGTGCTCCTTCAGGTTCGGCAATCACCCTCTTCCTTTTTGATGTCTGATGCACAAGAACAGCATTTGAGTGGAAAACATGGTATGATGACAGATGGAATATGTATTGATAATGGATGGGCATGGCATCTCGACATATATGATGAGTAAACTAAGCAGATGGCGGTGCAACAAAGTAGAAGAAATGCAAGACAACATATCCAAGATACCCGCAATCAATAAAACATTGCCAAATTAGAATAGGCACCTTGATGGGTAAACAGGACAGGACATCTTCCTTTGACTCCTCGAGGTTAGAATAGTCATTAGGATGATATTCTGAACAAGAATCAACGGGTGGGGAGCGTATGAGTTTCATTGCATCCAGAATGGCACTCAATGCCTTGGTGCCAATTTTGTAAGTCATTGCAGTGTTTAGCTTCAAGAGTGGACTGCTGCTAGTGCGACACAAAGCAGCTACACAGATCATAGTGTAGATATAACGGGAAAACCTTAAGCATCAAAGTAAAATCAGCAAAGTGGAACTTGCTGGAATATATGTGCTAGTATTGCCGGTACGGCTAGAAAGGCTTCGGATACCAGCTCTCTTCAAGTGAAGGTGCGGTACTGTTAATATCAATGTAACTCTCAAAGGCGACACAGCTACCCGCATTTCCTTGTTATTCTTATAGGATTCAAGTGGGCAGGCCACTACCAATCCTATACATATGTTTACAAGATCCTACGAATCAAAGAGGCTCAAAGTGTCCATCACAACCGACCGTATAGACCTCTACACTGCAAATGTCCCTGCTCATCTTCAGTACAAGGAACATACTATACTACTATCATACTCCCTCCGTTCCAAAATATAAGTCTTGGTAGAGATTTCCACTATGGATCACATACAGATGTATCCAGGTACATTTTAGAGTGTAGATTCACTCATTTTGCTCCATATGTAGTCCATGGTGGAATCTATACAAAGACTTGTATTTAGGAACGGAGAGAGTACATATTAAAGAAGAACGGAAGAGGAACATGGTAAAGAAGAGCAAGCAGATTTTGGATAATAAAATGTTGGTTGCGCAGTGCCCACACATGATGAACCAGAGCGCATTAAGAATGCAACTCCTAGCTGTCTCTCGACCATTTCAGGCGGTTGGATGAAGATCCTACGTCTCCTAACCCTTTTTCTTCCTCGTCTCTGATTATTCCCATACAGAACACCGCACGGGCCGCCGGCCGGACCACCGGCCCCCACCGCCTGTGTTCCTCTGCCACCCCCACCCCCACCCCCACCCCAACCCCCACCCGCGTCGAGTTTTCTTCGTTCGGCGAGGCCCCACAACCACCCGAGCCCCTTCGATCGCACCGGCGAACTCCGGCGAGCTCTGAAAAATCGACTGACCCAATTTTGAAATTTAGTCTACTGTGATTTAACTAGTGTGGAATATAAATGGGGAAAACCATAAGCATTGCGAGTATGGTGTTGAGCGTGCCATGGCGGATCTGAAGGTGCAAAACGGACAAAGGCAACTTCGCAACCAAGACAAGAAATCAGAGTAAAGCAGTGGCGATCTATTTTCTTGCTGCGATAAATAAGTTGAGCGGATACGAAAGAGTACCGCCTCTGGTGCGGCGCCGTGTAGGCATCTGCTGAGAATTTGACAGTGCTGCGGTAGCGATGGCTATCGGCTGCGTGGAAGCGGATCTAGGAGGGTAGATGGTGGCGGCGGGGCGCGGTGGACGAGACGGTCGTAGGAGCGGCGCCGGCAAGGTGGACGACGGCGGGGATGAAGCAAGAGGACGGGATGCAAGGATCCCGGTCCGAAGCCGTGGATGAGAGAGGTCGATCTCTTGTAATGGACGGCGGCATCGGGGTATCAGCTCCGCATGGTGAAGGAGGACGGCGGTGGATGGGGTGGCGGACGGCGGTGGACGGAGGAGGGTGGGGCGGAGAGGGTGTTTTGGCGCCCACGGAGTACGAATGGGGAAAAGGGAGGTAGAGAGGAAGGGGGAACCATGTATTCAGGGCGCGCTTGTCTCAAATGCGAGGAAATTTACAAACTTAGCCCCCGTTTCAAATTTCTACTACATCACAGCAACACTAGTTGGTCGGGGATAGGACGGTAATCTCGCATACACCGAATATTTGCCGACGAGAGTTTGTTTTTGGCGCCCACCGTGTATGAATATGAATCGGGGAGGGAGTCGATTTCAGCCGAGGACACACTGTGTTTTTGTTGGGGAACGTAGCAGAAATTCAAAATTTTCCTACGTGTCACCAAGATCTATCTATGGAGAGACCAGCAACGAGGGGAAGGAGAGTGCATCTACATACCCTTGTAGATCGCTAAGCGGAAGCGTTCAAGAGAACGGGGTTGAAGGAGTCATACTCGTCGTGATCCAAATCACCGGAGATCCTAGTGCCGAACAGACGGCACCTCCGCGTTCAACACACGTACAGCCCGGTGACGTCTCCCATGCCTTGATCCAGCAAGGAGAGAGGGAGAGGTTGAGGAAGACTCCATCCAGCAGCAGCACAATGGCGTGGTGGTGGTGGAGGAGTGTGGTACTTCAGCAGGGCTTCGCCAAGCACCGCAAGAGACGAAGAGGGAGAGGGGTAGGGTTGCGCCAAGAAGGAGAGGAACTCGTGTGTGTTGGGCAGCCCAAACCTCAAGTATATATAGGGGAAGGGGAGGGGCTGTGCCCCCACCTAGGGTTCCCTCCCTAGGGGTGGCGGCAGCCCCCAGATCCCATCTGGGTGGCGGCCACAAGGGGGAGAAGGGGAGGCGCACCTGGGGTGGGCCTTAGGGCCCATCTGCCCTAGGGCTTGCCCCCTTCCCCTCTTGGAGGCGCCTTGGGCCCTTGTGGGGGGCGCACCTGCCCACATGGGGCTGGTCCCCTCCCACACTTGGCCCATGTAGCCCTCCGGGGCTTGTGGCCCCACTTGGTGGACCCCCGAGACCCTCCCGGTGGTCCCGGTACGTTACCGATAAACCCCGAAACCTTTTCGGCGACCAAAACAGGACTTCCCATATATAAATCTTTACCTCCGGACCATTCCGGAACTCCTCGTGACGTCCGGGATCTTATCCGGGACTCCGAACAACATTCGGTAACCACGTATATCTATTCCCTATAACCCTAGCGTCATCGAACCTTAAGTGTGTAGACCCTACGGGTTCGGGAGACATGCAGACATGACCAAGATGACTCTCTGGTCAATAACCAACAGCGGGATCTGGATACCCATGTTGGCTCCCACATGTTCCACGATGATCTCATCGGATGAACCACGATGTCAAGGACTTAATCAATCCCGTATACAATTCCCTTTGTCTAGCGGTACGATACTTGCACGAGATTCGATCGTCGGTATCCCGATACCTTGTTCAATCTCGTTACCGGCAAGTCACTTTACTCGTTCCGTAACACATCATCCCGTGATCAACTCTTTGATCACATTGTGCACATTATGATGATGTCCTACCGAGTGGGCCCAGAGATACCTCTCCGTTTACACGGAGTGACAAATCCCAGTCTCGATTCGTGCCAACCCAACAGACACTTTCGGAGATACCTATAGTGTACCTTTATAGTCACCCAGTTACGTTGTGACGTTTGGCACACCCAAAGCACTCCTACGGTATCCGGGAGTTGCACAATCTCATGGTCTAAGGAAATGATACTTGACATTAGAAAAGCTTTAGCATACGAACTACATGATCTTGTGCTAGGCTTAGGGTTGGGTCTTGTCCATCACATCATTCTTCCAATGATGTGATCCCGTTATCAATGACATCCAATGTCCATGGTCAGGAAACCGTAACCATCTATTGATCAACGAGCTAGTCAACTAGAGGCTTACTAGGGACATGGTGTTGTCTATGTATCCACACATGTATCTGAGTTTCCTATCAATACAATTCTAGCATGGATAATAAACGATTATCATGAACAAGGAAATATAGTAATAACTAATTTATTATTGCCTCTAGGGCATATTTCCAACAGTCTCCCACTTGCACTAGAGTCAATAATCCAGTTCACATCGCTATGTGATTAACACTCAAGGTCACACCCCCATGTGACTAACACCCAAAGAGTTTTGGGTTTGATCATGTTATGCTTGTGAGAGAGGTTGTAGTCCACGGGTCTGCAACATTCAGATCCATATGTACTTCGCAAATTTCTATGTCATCTTGTAGATGCAACTACTACGCTACATTTGGAGCCATTCCAAATAACTGTTCTACTATACGAATCCAGTTTACTACTCAGAATAATCTGGATTGGTGTCAAAGTTTGCATCGGCGTAACCCTTTACGACGAACTCTTTTACCACCTCCATAATCGAGAAAATTCCTTAGTCCACTAGTTATTAAGGATAACTTTGACCGCTGTCCTGTGATCCATTCTTGGATCACTCTTGTACCCCTTGACTGACTCATGGCAAGGCACACTTCAGGTGCGGCACACAGCATAGCATACTGTAGAGAGCCTATGACAAAAGCATAGGGGACGACCTTCGTCCTTCCTCTTTCTTCTGTCGTGGTCGAGCTTTAAGTCTTAACTTCATACCTTACAACTCAGGCAAGAACTCCTTCTTTGATTGATCCATCTTGAACACCTTCAAGATCATGTCAAGGTATGTGCTCATTTGAAAGTACCATTAAGCGTTTTGATCTATCCTTATAGATCTTGATGCTCGATGTTCAAGTAGCTTAATCCAGGATTTCCATTGAAAAACACTTTTCAAATAACTCTGCATGCTTTCCAGAAATTCTACATCATTTCCGATCAACAATATGTTAACAACATATACTCATCAGAAATTCTATAGTGCTCCCACTCACTTCTTTGGAAATACAAGTTTCTCATAAACTTTGTATACACCCAAAACTTTGATCATCTCATCAAAGCATACATTCCAACTCCGAGATGCTTACTCCAGTCCTTAGAAGGATTGCTGGAGCTTTGCATACTTGTTAGCATCTTTCTGGATTGACAAAACCTTCTGGTTGTATCACATACAACCTTTCCTCAAAAATCGTCGAGGAAACAATGTTTTGACATCCTATCTGCAAGATTTTATAAATAATGCAGTAATTGCTAATATAATTCCAACAGACTCTTAGCATCGCTACGAGTGAGAAAGTCTCACCGTAGTCAACTCCTTGAACTTGTCGGGAAACATCTTAACGACAAGTCGAGCTTTCTTAATGGTGACATTTACCATCATTGTCCGTCTTCCTTTTAAAATCCATATGTACCCAACAGCCTTACGACCATCAAGTAGTTCTTCCAAAGTCTACACTTTGTTTTCATACATGGATCCTCTCTCGGATTTTATGGCCTCGAGCCATTTATCGGAATCCAGGCCCACCATCGCTTCTCCATAGCTCATAGGTTCATTTTTGTCTAGCAACATGACTTCCAAGACAGGATTACGTACCACTCTGAAGTAGTACGCATCCTTGTCGTCCCACAAGGTTTGGTAGTGACTTGATCTGAAGTTTCATGATAAGCTTCTACTTCAATTGGTGTAGGTGCCACAGGAACAACTCCCTGTGCCCTGCCACACACTAGTTGAAGAGACGGTTCAATAACCTCATCAAGTCTCCACCATCCTCCCACTCAATTCTTTCGAGAGAAACTTTCCCTCGAGAAAGGACCCGATTCTAGAAACAATCCCTTATTGCTTTCGAATCTGAGACAGGAGGTATACCCAACTGTTTTGGGTGTCCTATGAAGATGCATTTATCCGCTTTGGGTTCGAGCTTATTAGCCTGAAACTTTTTCACATAAGCGTCGCAGCCCCAAACTTTTAAGAAATGACAGCTTAGGTTTCTCTAAACCATAGTTCATATGGTGTCATCTCATCGGAATTACGTGGTGCCCTATTTAAAGTGAATGTGGTTGTCTCTAATGCCTAACCCATAAACTATCGTGGTAATTCGATAAGAGACATCATGGTATGCATCATATCCAATAGGGTGCAGTTATGATGTACGGACACACCATCACACCATGGTGTTCCTGGCTGTATTGGTTGTGAAACAATTTCCACAATGTCTTAATTCTGTGCCAAACTCGTAATTCAGATATTCATCTCTACGATCATATCATAGACATTTTATCCTCTTGTCACGACGATGTTCAACTTCACTCTGAAATTACTTGAACCTTTCAATAATTCAGACTTATGTTTCATCAAGTAAATATACTCAGTATCTACTCAAATCATCTGTGAAGTAACAACATAACGATATCCACTACATGCCTCAGCACTCATTGGACTGCGCACATCAAGATGTATTACTTCCAACAAGTTGCTTTCTTGTTCCATTTTACTGAAAACGAGGCTTTCAGTCATCTTGCCCATGTGGTATGATTTGCATGTCTCAAGTGATTCAAAATCAAGTGAGTCCAAATGGTCCATTTGCATGGAGTTTCTTCATGCATATACACCAATAGACATGGTTCGCATGTCTCAAACTTTTCAAAAACGAGTGAGCCCAAAGATCCATCAACATGGAGCTTCTTCATGCGTTTTATACCGATATGACTTACGTGGAAGTGCCACAAGTAGGTGGTACTATCATTACTATCTTATATCTTTTGGCATGAACATGTGTATCACTACGATCGAGATTCAATAAACCATTCATTTTAGGTGTAAGACCATTGAAGGTATTATTCAAATAAACAGAGTAACCATTATTCTCCTTAAATAAATAACCGTATTGTGATAGACATAATCCAATCATGTCTATGCTCAACGCAAACACCAAATAACAATTATTTAGGTTTTAATACCAATCTCGATGGTAGAGGGAGCGTACGATATTTGATCAACCTTGGAAATACTTCCAACACATATCGTCATCTCACCTTTTAGCTAGTCTTTTTGTTTCGAGTTACTAACACTTAGCAACCGAACCGGTATCTAATACCCTGGTGCTACTAGGAGTACTAGTAAAGTACACATTATAATGCATATCCAATATACTTTTGTTGACCTTGCCAGCCTTCTCATCTACCAAGTATCTAGGGTGGTTCTGCTTCAGTGAATGTTCCCTTATTACAGAAGCACTTAGTCTCGGGCTTGGGTTCAACTTTGGGTTTCTTCACTAGGGCAGCAGCTGAATTGCCGTTTCATGAAGTATCCCTTCTTGCCCTTGCCCTTCTTGAAACTAGTGGTTTCACCAACCATCAACAATTGATGATCCTTCTTGACTTCTAATTTTGTGGTGTCAAACATCGCGAATATCTCAAGGATCATCATATATGTCCCTGATATATTATAGTTCATCACGAAGCTCTAGCAGCTTGGTGGTAATGACTTCGGAGAACTATCACTATTTCATCTGGAAGATCAACTCCCACTTGATTCAAGCGATTGTTGTACTCAGACAATCTGAGCACAAGCTCAACAATTGAGCTTTTCTCCCTTAGTTTGCAGGCTAAGAAAATCGTCGGAGGTCTTATACCTCTTGACGTGGGCACGAGCCTGAAATCCCAATTTCAGCCCTTGAAACATCTCATATGTTTCGCGACGTTTTAAAACGTCTTCGGTGCCTCAACTCTAAACCGTTTAACTGAACTATCACGTAGTTATCAAAATGTGTATGTCAGATGTTCGCAACATCCACAGACGACGTTCGAGGTTCATCACACTGAGTGGTGCATTAAGGACACCCACTCAGATAGACATCCCTCTAGTCATCTAAGTGATTACATGATCCGAGTCAACTAGGCCGTGTCCGATCATCACGTGAGACAGACTAGTCAACATCGGTGAACATCTTCATGTTGATCGTATCTTCTATATGACTCATGCTCGACCTTTCGGTCTCTTGTGTTCCAAGGCCATGTCTGTACATGCTAGGCTCGTCAAGTTAACCTAAGTGTTTCGCATGTGTTCTGAGGCCATGTCTGTACATGCTAGGCTCGTCAACACCCTTTGTATTCGAACGTAAGAATCTATCACACCCGATCATCATGTGGTGCTTCGAAACAACGAACTGTCGCAACGGTGCACAGTTAGGGGGAACACTTTCTTGAAATTATTATGAGGGATCATCTTATTTACTACCTTCTAAGTAAACAAGATGCAAAAACATGATAAACATCACATGCAATCAAAAGGTGACATGATATGGCCATCATCACTTTGCTCCTTTTGATCTCCATCTTCGGGGCTCCATGATCATCATCGTCACCGGCATGACACCATGATCTCCATCATCATGATCTCCATCATCGTGTCTTCATGAAGTTGTCTCACCAACTATTACTTCTACTACTACAGCTAACGGTTAGCAATAAAGTAAAGTAATTACATGGCGTTGTTCAATGACACACAGGTCATATAATAAATAAAGACAACTCCTATGGCTCCTGCTGGTTGTCATACTCATCGACATGCAAGTCGTGATTCCTATTACAAGAACATGATCAATCTCATACATCATATATCATTCATCACATTCTTCTTGGCCATATCACATCACATAGCATACCCTGCAAAAACAAGTTAGACGTCCTCTAATTGTTGTTTGCATGTTTTACGTGGCTGCTATGGGTTTCTAGCAAGAACGTTTCTTACCTAAGCAAAAACCACAACGTGATATGCCAATTGCTATTTACCCTTCATAAGGACCCTTTTCATCGAATCCGATCCGACTAAAGTGGGAGAGACAGACACCCGCTAGCCACCTTATGCAACTAGTGCATGTCAGTCGGTGGAACCAGTCTCACGTAAGAGTACGTGTAAGGTCGGTCCGGGCCGCTTCATCCCACAATGCCGCCGAATCAAGATTGGACTAGTAACGGTAAGCATATTGAACAAGATCAATGCCCACAACTGCTTTGTGTTCTACTCGTGCATAGAATCTACGCAATAGACCTAGCTCATGATGCCACTGTTGGGGAATGTAGCAGAAATTCAAAATTTTCCTACATGTCACCAAGATCTATCTATGGAGAGACCAGCAACGAGGGGAAGGAGAGTGCATCTACATACCCTTGTAGATCGCTAAGCGGAAGAGTTCAAGAGAACGGGGTTGAAGGAGTCGTACTCGTCGTGATCCAAATCATCGGAGATCCTAGTGCCGAAGAGACGGCACCTCCGCGTTCAACACACGTACAGCCCGGTGACGTCTCCCATGCCTTGATCCAGCAAGGAGAGAGGGAGAGGTTGAGGAAGACTCCATCCAGCAGCAGCACAATGGCGGGGTGGTGGTGGAGGAGCGTGGTACTTCAGCAGGGCTTCGCCAAGCACCGCAAGAGACGAAGAGGGAGAGGGGTAGGGCTGCGCCAAGAAGGAGAGGAACTCGTGTGTGTTGGGCAGCCCAAACCTCAAGTATATATAGGGGAAGGGGAGGGGTTGTGCCCCACCTAGGGTTCCCTCCCTAGGGGTGGCGGCAGCCCCCAGATCCCATCTGGGTGGCGGCCACAAGGGGGAGAAGGGGAGGCGCACCTGGGGTGGGCCTTAGGGCCCATCTGCCCTAGGGTTTGCCCCCTTCCCCTCTTGGAGGCGCCTTGGGCCCTTGTGGGGGGGCGCACCTGCCCACCTGGGGCTGGTCCCCTCCCACACTTGGCCCATGTAGCCCTCCGGGGTTTGTGGCCCCACTTGGTGGACCCCCGGGATCCTCCCGGTGGTCCCGGTACGTTACCGATAAACCCCGAAACCTTTTTGGCGACCAAAACAGGACTTCCCATATATAAATCTTTACCTCCGAACCATTCTGGAACTCCTCGTGACGTCCGGGATCTTATCCGGGACTCCGAACAACATTCGTTAACCACGTATATCTATTCCCTATAACCCTAGCGTCATCGAACCTTAAGTGTGTAGACCCTACGGGTTCGGGAGACATGCAGACATGACCGAGATGACTCTCCGGTCAATAACCAACAGCGGGATCTGGATACCCATGTTGGCTCCCACATGTTCCACGATGATCTCATTGAATGAACCACGATGTCAAGGACTTAATAAATCCCGTATACAATTCCCTTTGTCTAGCGGTACGATACTTGCCCGAGATTCGATCGTCGGTATCCCGATACCTTGTTCAATCTCGTTACCGGCAAGTCTCTTTACTCGTTCCGTAACACATCATCCCGTGATCAACTGCTTGATCACATTGTGCACATTATGATGATGTCCTACCGAGTGGGCCCAGAGATACCTCTCCTTTTACACGAAGTGACAAATCCCAGTCTCGATTCGTGCCAACCCAACAGACACTTTCGGAGATACCTGTAGTGTACCTTTATAGTCACCCAGTTACGTTGTGACGTTTGGCACACCCAAAGCACTCCTACGGTATCCGGGAGTTGCACAATCTCATGGTCTAAGGAAATGATACTTGACATTAGAAAAGCTTTAGCATACGAACTACATGATCTTGTGCTAGGCTTAGGATTGGGTCTTGTCCATCACATCATTCTTCCAATGATGTGATCCCGTTATCAATGACATCCAATGTCCATGGTCAGGAAACCGTAACCATCTATTGATCAACGAGCTAGTCAACTAGAGGCTTACTAGGGACATGGTGTTGTCTATGTATCCACACATGTATCTGAGTTTCCTATCAATACAATTCTAGCATGGATAATAAACGATTATCATGAACAAGGAAATATAATAATAACTAATTTATTATTGCCTCTAGGGCATATTTCCAACAGTTTTGGCACCCACCGTGTATGAATCCGGGTGAGAGGCGGTTACGTCACGTTTGGGTGAAATTACAAACCTACCCCTATCTAAACCTATAGAAATCCAGCATATAGGCTTTGCGTGGCAGGGATAGGCAGCAGTGATTTCCATCTCGCAGATTTTGGTTCCGGGCGGTTACTGCGACTTTCCCCGCTTCGTTCAAATTTTGCAGAGTGCACGTTTACCGTGCCAACTCAATTCGAATCCCGTTTGTATTCTATTTTTTTCCGGGCGGGATCCATTTTGAATTGGAATTACATTCTATATACATCATTTTTATATATATACTTTCAAAAGCACAACACCATTTATACATAAATATGGTTTACAAATGGCATGATCTCAGATTCATAAGGTTGTATCCATCAATTTGGATTTTCAAATATTTGAAACCACTTTATGTTGAAATCCAATGTATGCATTCCTCGCTAACTGTCTCCAATTAACGTGTGTTTCATGCGGGTTTTTTTTACTTCTCAAACATGTATAATGTGTTTCACACACGCAACATATAGTGTAATCCTGTTTAGACATTAATTGCATATAAACCATGCATTGTTTGTAATTGAAGAATCTATGGATCACCAATATTGATAAACTATATAACATTACACGTGTGCCCAAATTCAAATGAATATGCATGTTTGATACACCAATTTGCGTTATGATATTATCGATGTCATGATCTCCAGTTTAAATATTTGAATCCCCTTTAATCCAGATATCCGTCTCATATAGCTATCACTCATGCTTATATAGGACTATCTCTCTGGACCTATACGCGTTCATCGTCTCTCAGGTATCTCTCGTGCTACCTGTATGTCGACAATGATCTTTTATCTTTGTAACACACTGACGGTACTCTCTCCCTCGACCTTCATCACTCTATCTCTCTCCAAGTATATCTCGCTCCCTGCTATGTGTCTCTAACTATGATTCTCCATGTGGAATCTCTTTCTCTCACACAAACACAAAACTTTGTCTCCCGGGGTCTCATTTCTCTCTACTATTCCCATGTGTGCCACTCGCACACCCTTCATACATAGATGTATTTCGCTCCTTAGATATGAGAACCTACGACTCTTCCTCATCAATATCTCTTTCTCACATACAAACACAAACTCTGTCTCCCAGGGTCTCATATTTCTCCATTGTTCTCTTGTATGTCGCTCACACACACCCTCTCTCCCTAGAGATATCTTGCGTTCCCTCGTATGTCTCTCTAGCTATCACTCTCGTTATGAAATATCTTTATCTCTCGAAGACACAAAACTCCGTCTCTCTGGATCTCATTTCTCTCTGATATCTGTTTGTATGTGACTCACACGCACCCTCTCTCTATCTCTCTCACACCCACACACATAACCCAGCCTTCTGATCCACTCGACTCCTATCTCTAACGCACACTAGCTAGCATCTTTATCTTTCTATTTATCTGTTTCTCCATCAACCTTCTTTCTCGCCCTCACTCTTGATTCCTATCACGCACACTACATATGTTTCTCTCTATATGCAGTCAAGTGCCCTCTCACACACATATATAACTTCACCCTTTGAATCACCCGGCGGTCATCTCCAACACCCAAACTAGCGGATGTCCCTCTAGCTAGAATCTCCATCTCTGTATCTATCTGTAGTTTCTCCGTCAACATTTCTTTCTCGCACGGAGTCTTGCTTCCTATCACCCACACTATATATGTCTCTCCATACATATGCATTTATAGGTTGGTCCCTTTTGCACAATCGTTGCGCCTCACTCCCTCTGCTCGCCATAGATGCATGCTCCAGCCCACGCCACTATCTCTTAAAGACAAAAACGCATGCTCAATTGTCGGGACTTCTTCCATGCATTCTCACATGCATGCATATTGTCATACCGATCCGTCTCTCCCATGTCGTTGATCTTATGACTTATGTCTTCTTTCTTTTATCTCGATCATGCGCGCGCGCACACACACACATCCCACGTATACATGTATACCTCTCACACATGCACGTTCAAGGTCTCTATGTCTCCATACGTAGTTAATTACCCTCAATCCTAACGCCACGTCGAATCGTTCTCCTCTTTTGTGCACATAACTTCCGCCTAGATGGGTAAAACACACACTCACACTTAACAATCTCCTTAGCTACCCCCCCCCCCGCCTCTCACTCTTCCCCTATATCCCCGAAACCAATAAGACCATCCCTTAGTTTAATTCCCGCCTACATGCACCATCGATATATAGTAGTCTTCCTCGGTGTCTCTCGAACAAACACGTTCTCTCGAAGTCGACTCCTCTCATGCATATAGGTCCTAATGCGTTTTTCGAGGCTAACTTTGACCAAACGTTAGAGCAATAATATATGACATGCAACTTACACAAAGCATACCTTCAATTTTGTATGTCAAAGGAGCTTCCAATAATATAATTTGCATAGTATACATCTCATGTGCTATTAATCTTGTCAATAGTCAAAGGTTGTCTTGAAAAACACATTAGGCCCTATATAGATGGAAGGAGGGAGTAGGTCCCATGCAAAAAATGAGAATAAAATTCAAACAACTGGGCATCGTGGCTCGGTCGATAACATTGAGAAACTTGGTTTTAAAATCATGAAACTTGGCATGGTGTCATGTCATGGTAGTACCATGCCGTGGTAAAAAAATTGGCCAAATAGGAACAAATTTTGGTATAAGCTTCTTGCAAATCAGAGCTTCTCTCAAGAAGGCTCATGGTTCTGGGAGGGAACGTGTCACCTTTGTGTGCATAATTCAAATTTGAAATACAAGCACATGTTCCAGTGCACCAAAGTTGGTTGAAAAATCACATGTGTGTCCTTGGGTAAATTTCTAGGTTCCATGCAAGAAATGGGAATGAAATTCAAAATTCTGGGCGTCGTGGCTGGGTTGGAAACATTGAGAAACTTAGTTTTTTAATTCCTGTAAATCCAAAACACGCATGAAAATAATGAAACTTGGCTTGGTGCCATGACATGGCACCAACATGCTGTGGTAAATTTGCAGTCCGATTTATGAAGGCACACACATTAACAATCAACAAAGTCATTTTGGAAGAAGTGTTGTCACGTTACAATCGGAAACACAAATATTATTGAAACTGTGGGCGTTCTACTTACTAGTACCATTTACGTGCCGCCACGCGTCCCTTTTTTTATTAGCTAGGAGGCGACGTGCAGGGTAGCTATTTGAGTACGAGAGGCGTGCGATCAGACCCCTGTGCGTGCTTATCGGGAGGAGAGCCCTTTGACCTCCATCTGCCGTCCACCTCTCTCCCAAGGTCTCCATTAATGGCGCCTGAGCCTCTGTTTAATAGCGTGGCTATGTCTCACTCGACTGAGATTTAAGAGAGAAAAAAGAAAATCTGAAAGCATGGATCTTGATGTAAGATCCGACGGACCTATATAGCATCTACTGCGACTTATAGCAAGACTGATGAATATATAAGGACGATTAATTTTTTTTATCAAAGAAGGGCTTGCCCCTTCCGATTTTCATTACTGAAAACCACCACAATTCACAAGAAGTTCAGCACAACTCCAGCCTAACACGAAGGACTAAAAGCTACCAGATTGAAATCGCAATATCCCAAGAGGCCAACAAAGACCAAACATCCGCGCTAGAACCCAACATTTCGCAACCGACAACACAATCCACATCCTAAACCGATTATTACATCAAAATAAACCAGGAAACTAGTCTCCGCGGCGAGCGGCAATGAGCTCTTTCATGTCCTCAAGACGCTTCTTGAGAACATCCACAGATTCCTCCACCAGCCTTTGGCGCTCGTTGCGGAGCATGTCATTCTCGTCCATAAGTTTCTTCAACAAGGCACTAGTCTCCTCCTGCAGGTCTGCACTTCGGACGATCTTCTCCCTCAGCAGGTCGCGCTCGGCCCGGAGCCTCTCATTGCCCTCCCTTAGTTGTCGGATGACGCCGGTAGCCTGTTCAAACGAGGCTACCATGTCATCCTGCAACCTCGCCGAGCGGGAGATCTGATCCGTCTGTCTATGGACGATCGCATGCATGCACCTGTAATAGTTGTCGCGTGCCCGCGAGAAATTTTCCCAGGCCGCCACGGTGCGGCGGGACATCTCTACTGCATTCGTGGCGCGGTGGGACATCTCTGTTGCTTCCGTGGCGTGGCCGGACCAGTCTGCTGCATCGACAGCGTGGCGGGACCTCCGTGCTGCTTCAGCGGCACGGCGGGACCTCTGTGCTGCTACTTCTGCGCGGCGTGACATGTCGGCTGCTCTCGCAGCGAGGCGGGACATCTCTCGTGCTTCCGCTTCCATGCTCGCCTCTCCCTGGTGGCAATCTCTCGACCCAGAACTCACGCTAGCCATGGCAGACGCAAGGGAAGGATGCTGAATGACTTGTTTGTTTTTGTGGATGAGGAGTTGAGGAGGAATGTGAAGTCATCTTGGCATATTAGTATTTATAACCGAGTACTAATACGCTCCTAAGTGGGAAACCGTTTAGGTTGTGATCGGTGTGAACAGGTTTGCAATTCAATATAGCGTGGAGTAATTTGGAATGTGACGAGACGCAAGTTCAAAATTTATTGACGGTTCTAGTTTCGAAGTGCGGCACTATTCCCGGATGGAGTACTTCTTTTTCTACTCCCTCCTTTCCGGTTTTATAGGGCTTATCTCAAAATTTTAGTTTTTCCATTTTATAAGGCTCAATTTGGTTGTCCCCAACACATGTTCAGATTCCAAGGTGCATTAAATCATTGCATGCAAGTATTAAGAGAAAATTGACCAATGCATGTACTTTATGCATGCATGCATTGCAATTAATGCATTAAACCTATCTCTCGGGACTTCTCGCACGCACCATCATGCCACCCACAAAAACTTGTACTCTGAGTTTAGTAGTACGTTATACAGGAAGAGAAGAGGTGCACGCATGCACTCGTCCTCTCACACACGCGTCTATTTTTTCTCGAAAAGGAGGATGATGACCCCCGGCCTCTGCATCTGGGAGTCACACACGCAAATTATTGAAATATATCGAGTGCAGTGCTTTGATGTGTCCTGTCAACTCGTACATCAATGAGAAGTTTGATTATCCTCTCCCTCGCAGACTTAACTGCACATGCCTTTGGCTGTATGACAGGTTGGCCACACATCTGTAGGGCCCACCTGTCATACACGCAAAGGCAGGAGCGTCCCTCCCTCGCCCATGAGCGTGGCGGCTGCAAGACTAGGAGAAGCTTTCGCTACACGCTCTCCCTCCCGCACGCGGTGGACATGCAGCAGTTCAATCGGTGTCAGATGGCCAAAAGCGTACTATAGTACTCCTCCAGTGCAGTAGTATTCCATCATTGTTCGAATTCCCGAAGAGGCGAAGAGCCAAGTGCAGCCCGGACGCTCGTGTGGCAGTTTCATGTGTATAGTAGTCTAGGATAGCGTGTACCGTGCCTGTAAGCTTAAAATCATTGGGGTCGGCTCCATGCTATGTGGCCGTCTCGAAGTTTTAAAAAAAATAGTCTTCTGGCCCTACCCGAAAACTGCCGCGCGTACTGCCCGGGAAAAGCCCCGCCCTCAACTTTTAACTACGCGAAAACAGTTCGAGCTTGTTCGTTCTATATAAATACAGTACTTACTGTATGTTTATTCACCCGTGGGGTTGTTCAATGAATGGAGGGGCGGGGAGCACAAGTGAACAATACTGTAGTACTACTAGTAGTAAGTAGGAGTCGTACAGTAGTCACCTTAAATAGAGAGTTTCTTTTCTTTAATGCCACGTACACAAATTGAAACGCTGGTTGTGGAGAGAAAAAAGATAATCACTCCACTATATATGGACGTAGGGGCCTGAGCGCTTGCTTTACTAGGGTTCCTCTCTTCATTCTCTCATCCTCTCCAGATATAAACAAGATAGCGGTAGCGACATTTTCTCTCTGCTCACCGCTGGTCACAGATCCGGTCGGATCCCTTCGGCCGGTGTGTATAGAGGACTAAAAGGTGCATCGTTCACACGGTCATCACCGCCGAGGGAGGAAACCCACAGCTGCCGGAGGGGCCCGATCCTCTGCCCGTGTCGTTCTCTCCGACACATGGCCGGCTCGGGAGGTCCTCTGACCCTTCTTCCTCCCTGCCGTATTGTCCGCAGATCCGACCTGCCGCCGCCGACATCCCGGCGACCCTCAGGTATAAGTTCTTCGAAAGCGGCCTTGCTCTACTGCCCCAGCTCCCCACGTGTCTGCATGTGCATATTTTTCTACTCCTATCAGCTCTTCAAAAGCCACCTAAATTTTTAGTATTATTAGAGTTAAAGCTACTTCATGCATTCGAATCTAGGGCTTTGTTCAAACAACGAAGAAAGGGGGGAAAGTTGTAGCATGAATCTAGGACTTAATTCAAAGAGGAAATAATATGGTGAAAGTAGTAGAGACCGGATACCCAACCGGTCTCTTGGTTGGAAAGGGAAATAATGGGAAAATGCAGTACAAACTGGATAAGGAACAGATCTATTATTGGTTGAAAAAAGGATAGAAAGTGGCGGCTGGTGGACAAGTCAACAGAGTATGTCCAGGATTAGATTTGCTGCCATCACATAGTAAAAGGTCTCCAGGATTAGATTTGCTGCCCTCACATAGTAAAAGGTCTCAGGGTTAGATTTGCTGCCCTCACATAGTAAAAGGTCTCCAGGATTAGATATTCTGCCCTCGCATAGTAAAAGGTCTCCAGGATTAGATTTGCTACCCTCACATAGTACAATGGCACTCCTGTTGTTTTCCCCGGTATGATAAGTAAGTTGCTCCTTTACGTTGTTGAGTGTCCTGGTTTCCTGTCCCCACGGTCCCATGCCCTTAAACCAACTCTTTAGCTGCTGTTGATTTACTATGTCTGGTAAACAAGCAATGCCACAATTAAAGTAATCCCATATTTGAGGAATCTCATTGTTAATGCTTCTGGTAACATGAAGCATCGCTGACGTTTTAAAATTTCTATTGTCCTTCCGTGATTGCCATGAACATAATTAAGATGCTTCTTTTGATTTTGTATATGTTTCGTATATTCTTATTGACCAGCAACTGTTTACTTTCTATCTTTTTGTGCAGATAGGGATATCCATTTCACCTTGTTGCTATTGTGACCTTTTGGTGAACTGCAGAAAACACTTTTTTGGAATGAGTGTCTTGTGTAGTTCAACTAAAATGTCACGTGGGCAACATCTCTCAATTTTGGTGGAACTGCACAAAATGGTGATTGGAGTTTCCAAAATCTCCGTCAAGTTCTACTGGTAATCTCGTGCAACATTTTATTAGCCTTTGCAAGATGGAGCCGTCACTATCACCACAATGGCACTTTATTTTAGTGGAACTGCACAAAAGGATAAGAAAATTATAGTTGCACCTTACATGAGCCGAACAGCCAACCTTAATGTTCCTCAATTTTAGTGCAACTACTAAAGAAGAACCTGCCAGCTCACAAGAGCAAGTACTTCTTGCTAGCTGAATGATGCAATCTTTGCTTCATTTCAGGTGAACTGCAGAAAAAGGTGCATGAATTGAATCATGGAACTCCAGGCAGACCTCATCCAAGTAGAGCTGGAGGTTGAGTTCAAGGAGGCCGCTATTAAAGCGAAATCATGCTCTCCTGTCTCCTTGTTTGTGCTGTGCAAACATGCTATGCAAACAGGAATACTCAACTACAGATGTTGTGACGGTCAAGAGAATTCGCCAAGTTCTTCGATTGTATGACATGGCTAGCCAAAATGGATTTAATCCCTATATTCACTTTATCAAAAGGCTCTAATGGGTTGGTTCTGAATCTTGCAAGCTGGGAATTAGTGAGATGTGTAGGCATCTTTGTTGTACTTATTATTTGGATCTTATTTGTTGGATCTGAATCTTGCAAGCTGGGAATCAATGAGATGTGTAGGCATCTTTGTTGTACTTATTATTTGGATCTTATTTGTTGGTTCTGAATCTTGCAAGCTGGGAAACACGGCATGATGATGCAGAGGACAACAACCATAACAAATAGTTCAAACTCGGTAGTATTATCTTTTGTGAAAGTGTGACAAATGTGATGATCGTGTGCGTCCTGAGAAGAAAAATTCTAATTGTTGTCCATGTTGATCCTGTGGCACTGATAGAACGAGAGAATGAATTGCTTGTTTTAAGTACAAATTTCTATTAAAGATAATTAAATTTAAGTAAAGTGACCACTAACTCCTGTTATTACAGTACCAATACAGACCCGCTCGTGAACCGACGTGTGGCCGAGGGTGCATCTTCTGCCGGGCGTGCAGCGGACGAGGGAGGGGTAGTAACTATTGTCGCCTGTACACACTCAGCTTACTGTTGAATCCAGTTCCCAAGGAGCTGAAAAACGAACTGTTGCCGCCGCCTACACACTCGTTCACTCGAAGAGACTCCAATGGCGATCCGAGGGTTGAGCCTGCTGGATATGTACTTCGGCAAGGAGTTCCCCTTTGAGTTCACCGTTCAGTCCTATGGCTGCACCAAGTTGAATGTGATGTACACCAACGATACAGACTCGGTGAAGCTCTGCCTCGCCTCAGTCCTATGGATGCACCAGGTTCTGGAGCATTCGCCCGTTTCATCGGCAGCGCCGACTGCACCTTCGCTACGGTGGAGAGAAGGAAGAACGTGACGATTCGGCCATCTGGTGCAACAAGCTTGTTGACATCCAGAAGCAATACAAGATCATCAGCAACGGGCAGGAGAAGGACTCCGTGGTTGACCTCGCTGAGACCATCATCGACCCCTGATACGCCAACATGAAAGAAGACGACCTGAACACGTGGGAGGTACCTTTAAATCTAGCCTACATAACCTACGCGGCCAAGGGCGCATACGCATGCTACGACATGTACATGCAGATCTTGGACATGAGGGCGTGTCTGTTTCCCGTAACCGGCGAGTACACGGACAGCCGCAGCATCATGATCAAGCGTGCCAGGAAGGTCTAGATGTTGTACTTTATCTGTTTATAAGCACCTTTATCATGTGAGTGTTTCATGCATTAGCCTATGTGTCATAATTATCTATTTTATCCGAAATATTTCTTTTAAGAACCCATTAACCTCATTGCTTTTTGTAGTGGCAATTTTCTTATGTATGTAAACTAGTTCACTTGTCCGTAAAAAAACTAGTTCACTCGGCTGCCGTTCTTTGAATCTCCTTCCTCCCAACATATTCCCCTCCTCAGGTGGACCCAGCAGGTCTCTGAATTTTCTCTCACTTTCTTTTTCGATGTAAACTGAGTTTTCTCCCAGTACTTTCCCCTAGAACCAACTCAATTGTCCCACGTCTAGCCTAAAAAATAATAATACCCCACGTACTATTAACTCATCAAATTAAAATGATATTTTATTTTGTAAGTTGAAAGTTCTTACAAAATAATAATAATAATTGTTTATATATAACTTAGCAAGTTAACTCCTAGTGATTGCGTACATAAGCTTGCAAAGATTTTACTGACGTGCAATCATGTGTTTATGTTTTTATAACATTTCTCCGTCTAGCCCAACATGATATTTTCACCCAGCCCAGCAAATCCGCGGCTTTCGAGAAAAATGCAAATGGGATTTAAATGGGCTGCATAGATGCTACATCATTGTTTCACCCAACCCACCAAATGGACTAAAAAACAAATGGACTGACAGCTGGGTCCACGGCCACAGCCCAGTTTTTTTGTGATTTGCCAAGTAAGTCGCTTTGTTAGGCCTGTTGGGCTGCAAATCTTTCAAGACGAGGATATCTTTCATTCGGCTGGCCGAGAAAATGGCCCATTAGTAAGGAGAAATGGGCTGTACATTTTTAAAACACATCAAACCAGCAATTAGTTTCAAATATCTTTTTTTTCAAAATTTTAAATTACATTATTTTTTATGCGTGGAGAATTTGTTGGATTTTATATTGATATACATTTGTTTTTAAAATCAGTTTGAATGTGAATCGAAATTTCGGGATTAAAAACAGTTCGGACCGCACCGAAATATGCAAAATTTCGTATAATTTTTTAACCGTGGCCACAATATGGGCTGTAATGCTAACAAAAAGAATATGGGCTCCAAAAAAACCTTAAGAATTAGCAAATGGGTTGTGTGCTATTTTCCATAGATTTGAGGCTTTCCTAAAAAAAAGGTTGACGCACAAGCAGTGACTGTTGGATGGCCATCCAACGGCCGTCGTGCTTCTTCAATCTCTGCTCTTCCTGCTCCAGCCGCTCAAACAGGCGCCGGCAGGACTGCCTGCTCCCTCCTCCCTGCGGCCGGCTTTGCTGCCGCGCAGGCCTCACCACCCCACCATACTCCCATCGCTGGCCTAGCCATCCCTCTACTCACCCACACCTGTTGTTATTCTCCGGCGATGGCAGATGAACCAGTAAACCCTCGTACAGTCGTACTCCCCTCCGCGTGGGAAACAACTGCCGAGTCTTCCCTGCCTCCGTGTCGTTCCCTTCCTAGGCCTCGCCGTCGTCCACCGCCCTGGTGCTCTCGGCGCGGCCTGGTCAACGTGGTCAACGACCGACATGCATCTGAAGTGGACTGTACGTGGAGAGGCCGACAGCTGGGTCCACGGCCGCACGCAAGGAAATGTGTCCTTTTTATGTGCAAAATAATGATTCCTCCACCTGACATTAGGGACCCACCGAAAGGGCCTCTATATTTCACGAAAAAAACGTTACCGCCGCTGACAGCTCGGACCCACCAGCTATATCTTCACACGCAAGAAAGTGCCTCCTTATTACGCTCAAAAAAATGAATACCCCCCTGCTAGCTGGGACCCACCTTGGTGGGAGGCTGACTTGTGGGCCTACTAAGTTGACGGGGATGGAGGGCTTTGTCAACTTAGTCAATATGCACGATTCTAGCTCCAGTGACCGTACGATGTCCATGCAACGGCCGTAGTGCTTCTTCAACCTCCGGTCTTCCTGCTCCAGCTGCCCAAACCAGCGCCGGTCGTGCCTCGTGCTCCTGCCTCCCGTGGCCGGCTGCGATGTGGCGGAGGCCTCACCGCCCCCTACTACTCCCACCGCTGGCCAGGCCATCCCTCTACTCACCCACACCCCCTGTTATTCTGCGGCGACGGCAGCCTCACACCGCAGCGAACCAGTGAACCCTCATACTCCTCTACGCGTGGGCATCCACTGTCGCGTCTTCCCCGGCTCCGCGTCGTCCCCTTCCTAGGCCTCGCCGTCGTCCACCACCCTGGTGCTCTTGGCGCGGCGTGGTCAACGTTGTCAAGGAACGGCTTCCATTGGACGTGGACTGTACGTGGAGAGGCTGACAGCTGAGTCCACGGCCACAGCAAGGAAGTGCCTCCTTGTTACATGCAAAATAATTATTCCTCCACCTGACAGCGGGACCCACCGGACGAGCCACCGTATTTTGCGGAAAAAAAATGATTCCCCCTGACCGCTGGGACCCACCAGCTACATCTTCGCACGCAAGGAAGTGCGTCCGGGCAAAAAAACAAAACGATTCGCCCCCTGGCTGCTGGGACCGACCAGCTACATCTTCGCAGGCAAGGAAGTGCCTGACAGTCGGGACCCACCTGGCCGAAGCGTACGTAGCATTGTCATTCTGGTCGCGAACGTGTACGTACATACTGGTTGATGTAGAGGCGCGCACGTGTCATAGTAGAGGCGCGCACGTGTCGTAGTAGAGGCGCGCACGTAGCATTTACACGTACGTACAGCGGCCAGGGTGCAAGAAAGAAAATACGGCCATGTATGTGTACATACGAGCGGGGTCTCGAACGCCTAGTCGCGCATACGTACGGCGACGACTCGTGTACATGGCTGGGTCGGAACGGAGAAACAGCGTCGTCGTCGTGTTCATGGGGAGGCAACGGAATGCGTCGTGTTCATGGGGAGGCAACGGAATGCGTTGTGTTCATCGGGAGGGCTTGGACGGAACAGGCGATGGAAACGAGGCCAGGCGTACCGTAGAACGAAACGGCCTTGTGTTCGACCGGCCACATTCGAAACGGGATCCTGTTCGTCGGCAGGGGTCTGGCGTACCGCAAAACGGAGGAAACGGACCTCCTACGGTCGAAACGGGGGTCCTGTTGATCGGGAGGGGTGTGGCGTACCGCAAAACGGACGAAATGGACTTGTGTTGGAGCGCTACGGTCGAAACGGGGGTCCTGTTCATCGGGAGGGGTGTGGCGTACCGCAAAACAGGACTCCACGGGATACTGTTCATCTCCACCGTCGACCCCCTCCAGCCTCCACGAGCTACTGTTCATCCACCGTCGACCTCCTCCAGCCTCCACCTGCGACTGTTCATCCACGGGCTCCTGTTCATCCAGCCTCCACCGTGCGCTACTCCACTAGCTACTGTTCAACCAGCCCTCTCCACGGGCTCCTGTTCAACCACCCCTCCACGGGCTACTGTTCATCCTGCCCTCCACCATCTACTGTTCATCCTGCCCTCCACGGGGTGGTCCTGTTCATCCAACCCTCCACGAGGTCCTGTTCATCCAGCCCCAACCGGCTCGATCTATCGGGGTCCTGTTCATCCAGAGGCAACACCACGGGGTCTTGTTCATCCACCCCCACCGGGAACTATTCATCCAACCCCCCCCCTGCAACGGTCACTGTTCATCTAGAGGCAGCATTGATCGGCTTCAGTTAGCAGCAGTAGCGAAGGAATCGCTCGATCGGGTTCAATTAACAGCCATCGATCGATCGCTCGGGTTCAGTAACGCGTAGCCTGCAGTGCAATCGCTCGGGTTCAGTTAGAGCCCAACGCCTCGCTCGGGTTCAGTTAGAGCAAACGCCTCGCACACACGCGCATACGTGTACGAGAGAAATGCGCATCGCTCGGCCCCTGACCTCCCACCGTAACCGGGAACTCCCCGAAATTTTCCTCCCCCTCGCTTCTACCATGGTTTTTTCCATCATGGACGGCCCAAAGAATGTCATGCAGCTGCGTCTCCAGCCTGCCCAGGACAAAAAGCCCATTTTCTGTCATGATTTTTTGTCATAGAAGTAGGAGCCCACCACATCTATGATGATACCGGGTTTTGTCACAATTATCGTCATAGAAGTGTCATATGTATGACAGAAAAAAAATTCGTTCGGCCCAAAATGTCACAGATGTGTCTTTTTTTTGTAGTGGCTCCTGCTGCTGCTATATGATGAATTGCTATGAGCTGCTCCTGCTGTTGCTATATGATGAATTGCTATGAGCTGGTCCTGCTGCTTCTATATGATGAATTGCTATGAGCTGCTCCTGCTGCTGCTATATGATGAATTGCTATGAGCTGCTGCTGGTATATGATGAATTGCAGACTGCTGCTGTTGTATGATGAGTTGCTATGAGCTACTGCTGCTGCTATATGATGATTTCAGCTGGTGCTGCTATACGATAATAACCAGCCACTTGGACCATCGAATTTCAATAAATAATTGTTCTTCATTTAAATGTGGGTCATGCGTTCTTCGTTTAAATTAGGCAATGGGGTCTCTATGGAAAACATTGACCAAAGTAGATTGTGCCAAGTAGATGGTATCTTTGTATTTGCATTTTGAGCAAATAGTGGTGGTCTATTTTCCTATCATATTAATTACTGCACTGGGTTCAATTTGTGATGTTTGCAAATCAAATTAATTTCCATATGGGCAGCAAAATGAAAAATATATAATGCAATCTAGACTTTCCATTGATCATACCAAAGATAAGCTGAAAACGCAATGAAAAGAACTGGTTGGCTTATTACATGGAGCTTATATTCACAGGTGCTTATTTTCTTAGGATAACTCGTAATAACTGTCCCTAAGAAACTTGGCTAATAGAACAGCATACAAATAACATGTCACGGTGATTGCAATGGAGGAGTGACGTACCATAGCACACTGTATAGGCTCACCGCTGCCTCTCCTTTTTTGCGATGTTCCATGAAATTGCCACATACATCTTGTACTTTTTCATTGTGTAACCCTATCTGCAAGTTGACACGGCTAATTTCAGACATCTCTACATGATACAACATTGCATATCCCTTGCGCATATTTAAACCACCAATTAACGATTGTGTGCGTATCATAAACTAGCCATGACTCTGTATGCTGGACTAGCAGGCACTCTAAGGGAGGCTAATGTAGTGCACTGGAATTCCTACATGCCACCTACGATTTTGTGTAATGTACTGCCCCTGTTCCTAAATATATGTCTTTGTAGAGATTCCAATATGGACCACATACAGATGTATATAGATGCATTTTCGAGTGTAGATTCACTCATTTTGCTCCGTATATAGCCTATAGTGGAATCTCTAGAAAGACTTATATTTAGGAACGGAGGTACGAGGTAGTATCATGTATGACATCTACATATCTAATTTAGCAGCCAGTAGTATAAATCATTGTCTGCACATAGGGATTACTGGTCGAAAATCCTAGCAAAGCACGCTGGTAGGCACAGAACAATACAAGAGAGAGAGAGACGCGCTTACAAGATCATAGCAATGCCTCAGTCCAGGATCTTGGTTGGCCAAGCTGTTAGATCCAGAAGAAACATCGTCCTTGTAGTTTTTGCCAGCTGCATAACAGGTAACAGCGACCGGTTAGTATATT
The DNA here is from genome assembly GCF_056163025.1 of Triticum urartu. NCBI lineage: Eukaryota > Viridiplantae > Streptophyta > Magnoliopsida > Poales > Poaceae > Triticum > Triticum urartu. The sequence continues at coordinate 143,287,031 of NC_141874.1, read as the reverse complement.
TGAAGTACATCGGTCAGGTGATGCTGGACGGGTTTAAAGGTGACAAGTACCTAGGACATGGCGGGTGCTTGGCATCTCTCCAGACGGTGGGAATCAGGTTATAAACATCGAGGGTGATGACGCTGCGCTAGCTGTCGGGGTCCGGTAAGGAGATCTAGAACCGTCGAGTAGGGTGTTTGTGGAGCGGCTCCGGTAGGGTGGACTACGGTGTAGGCGAAGCGGATCTGTGGCCGTGGATGAGGGCGTAGGTGAAGCTGCTCCGGTGGTTGGGTTAAGGATGGTGTCGACGATGCGGATCTGCGGCCGTGGACAGGGCGTCAGAAGCTGATCCGGTGGTTGGGTTAAGGATGGTGTCAACGATGCAGATCTGCGGCCGTGGACGGGGCGTCAGAAGCTGCTCCGGTGGTTGGGTTAAGGGTGGCGTCGATGATGCTGATCTGCGGCCGTGGACGGGGCGTCAGAAGCTGCTCCGGTAGGTTGGATGAGGGTGCGAGGAAGCGGATCTGAGGCCGTGGACTTGTGAGTTGGCAAAGCGACCCCCGTAGGGTTGAGAATGGTGTAGGCAAAGCTACTCCGGTAGGGTTGATGATGGTGTCGGCGAAGCAGCTCCGGTAGGGTTGAGGAAGGTGTCAGCGAAGCGGCTCCGATAGGGTTGAGGAAGGTGTCGGCGAAGAGGATCAGAGGCCATCGACGGGGGCATCGGTGGGGCGGCTCCGGGGGGTGTGGACGAAGCGTCTCCGGTGGGGAGTACGAATGAGCCGCTGCAGATGCGCGGCGGTTGACGAGAGTACCGGCGAAGCAGGTCCGGCGCCGTGGACAAGGCTGGCACTGAATGGGCTGTGGTACGATGGTGGATGAGCAGTCTACTTGTTTCTAAGGGAGGTGGGAGGGGTAGATGCGGCCGGAGAAGCAGATCCGGCGAGGTGGACGCCGCTGGCAGTGAATGGGCTATGGTACGTCGGTGGATGAGCAGTCCATGGTTTCGAGAGGGGAGGGGAGAAAGGGCGATGAAGTACGGACGGCGTGATGTAAGATGCTTTGGTGCTGTGGAGTTAGTCGTTTTTGCGGGAGGGGGAGAGGAAATGGGGGTGCCGTGTAGTGGGGGAACCGAAAGTTACCAAAGCAGCCCCGACCTATCATGTAGATGAGGGCGGTATTGTAACTGTTGGTCTGCGTGCACCAAGGACAAAAGGGGGATTTCGCATGCTAAAGACTAAGGTGGCGGAAATTTTAGAAGGAGGCGGGAGATTTTGCCGCCCGCGGGATCGTTCGTATCCAGTTTCAACTAATTTTGGACCATGCTAGCGGGAAGGTCATGCTAGACTGTGTACACGGGGCACACGTTAGCAGTTAATAACTGGTGTGAAGTCCACCCCAGAAAAAAGACAATAACTCGGGATGATGTGCCAATAACTTGGACGTTCACACGGGCGCGGCCAATCGTACGGGTGTAGTGGCGCGTTCACAAAAAAAGGGATCAAACGCTCAGCCTATGTATTTCTCGTGTAAATAGATAATTTAATGCCATTGGTTATTTACTTTAAACATAATGCATTGATGTGTTAGTGTAGAGGTGCACAAAAAGAAATGGATATTGTAGTCAGCTACTTAAAAGTGTTACCTCATATGATTACATAGCCTCCATTTCATAAATTGTGTACCCGTTGAATTCATATATGAATATTACATCTATTACTTCAAAATAGAAACTTAAATCATCCAAGACTAATGAATTTGAATGCAAGAGTAACAATGGTGCATGTACATGATAGCTACATTGGTTGTTTGAAGAAACATCACTGTAACTTTGGCATGCACAACTGAAAAGGTTTATTTAAATAGAAAAAAATGTGATATGTGAGTGTCCAATCTTTATAGTGTTGAATCGATATTGTACCTTTGGCCATGATACGATGTAGATATTGACTTATGTTCAAGTGATGCACGTCCACGATCGCTAGATAGTGATACGTGAATGAATTGTGCAATCTCTCTCACACGCATACATATCTCATTTCCCTATGGGCATCGGAATCACACACACGAACTTCGTGTATTTCTCTCCCTCCGTCAGGGTTAAATTCGTCTTTCTACCCCGTCCTACAAGTCTCTCACACAGAAACACACACGCTCTCTATGTATAACACGCCCACCCCTTTAATTCCGCCCACCCACAGCCATTAATGTCTCAAAGTATAATAATGTCTCTCACACATATGCTATCTACCTATCCCTTAATATAGCTAGATATGTGTCACACAAACTCCTTGTCCCTACTAGCAAGATGCCCATGCATTGCACGGAACATCAAGATGCATTTGTATGAGAAGTTTATCTTGTGGGAGAAAAGGATGAACGAGGGAATGCCTTATTTGCAAATGCGGAGAGGGGTGTGGGTATCTTTTTGCAAAATTGCCATAGTTTCCTTCCTGTCCGTCGGATATAAATCGGATGGCCTATATTGCAGGATGGCAGGAACACCATCATCACCAACTCTGTTTTTTTATAAGAGTAGAGATATGTGAGTGTCACTGCCCCCCCCCCACACACACCCACACTTCCCAACACCGAAGGAGTAGGGTGACACCTCGATCTTGATACTAATCTATCGACTGGCTTCTCTCTCAAACATACACACACACACTACCCGGCACCGAAGGAGTAGGGTGGCACATCGATCTTGATAATAATCTATCTACTCCTCTTTCAAACACACACACACACACACTCGCTAGTTGTGCCTCTGTGCCTACCGCACACACTCTCGATACGTCTTTCTCTCTCTCCCCCCTCCCCCCCAACAATGACAGCAGAAGGGTGACAACTCGATCTGATCATAATCTGTCAATTGGTTTCTCTCTCAAACATTGTGTCTCGGTGCCTCGCTCGGTAGCCCCCTCGATATGTAGACTTCTCGCGCGTGCACAGCTGTAGTGACGATGACGCTGAACCCGGCCAGTGTGCCTTGTTTTTACCGGCCTCATGTGATAGTTTTCACCCTGTTTTTTGTTAATTAACAAGGCAACCTTTTCTTTGTTACTACTAGTGAATCTGAAATCACTCGGGGCAGACATAAAATATATCACTTCAACCCAATTATCGCAGCAACTATTTTAAAAGAAATAAGCTAGGTGCCTGTGCGTTGCACGGAACATCAAGATGCATTTGTATGAGTAGTTTATCTTGTGAGAGAAAAGGTTGAACGAGGGAAGGTCTTATTTGCGAACATGGAGAGACGTGTGGGTATATTTTTGCAAAATTGCCATAGTTTATTTCCTATCCGTTAGATATAAATCTGACGGCCTATATTGTAGGATGGCACGCACACCATCATCACCAACTCTGTTTTCTACTCCCTCCGTCCGAAAATACTTGTCATCAAAATGGATAAAAGGAAATGTATCTAGACGTATTTTAGTTTTAGATACATCTCTTTTTAGAGATTTCAACAAGTGACTATGACCGGACCTTACCAACATACTCAAAAAGTAGTCCATAATTTTGATGTTACCCTCTTTTCTTGGCGGTGCAGTGCCATCTGGATACCTCATAAATAAATAAAGTACTACATGATACTAATATATGATACATGGCGCAGGAGTACTAAGTATTATTAATACAGTTTTGCTAGAACTCATCTAGATGAGATATAATTTGGTCTCATTCATCTTTTATAGCCATTGGATGTGATGCTATATAAGATGCGTGTGTGCTGACGTGGGTTGTATTTGTTCTTATGCAACGAACTGACCACTGCATGTCATGTTTGATAGTCTCAAGTCATTAAAAGCATACAAGCCCCACATCTCTTCTTGGTTGATTCCTCCATTTATGTCAAAAAATAAGAAACAACGTGAGAGTTAATGCACCACACCTATGTGTTTACTATTTGGTTTTCGTAAGATGACTTAATACTCACCTAGACGGAGGGAGTATTCGATTTGACAGCGGGCGGCGCAGTTCCCAATACGGCTTTAATGCAGACGAGGGAGGGAGTAGCGGTTCCCGATATGTTGAACGGCCAATGCATCCACCTTCAATTAATGCATGAGGGAAGTAATGGGAGGAGGTCCGGGAAAAGAGGCTGCACGATGTGAATGCAACGCAGTTTGCCCTCATTGCCCTCATATAAAGGCGCCCCTCCATTCCAATGCATCTACCACATCGTACACACCTAAGCATTTGCCTAAGCACCTACACTAAGCGCAAAAGAGCTCACTCCAGACCCATGGAGATGATGCTCGTGAGCGGCCAGCAGCTGTGCCAGATGGTCCACGACGCCGGCTGCGGCATGGCGCCGAGGATCATCTCCAGACGGTGTTGGAGACCGACTGGTGGATGGCCGCCTTCGACGCCAACTACGACTCTTAGTTGGACCAGATGATCGTTGCCACCAGCAACAAGTTCACCGTCCTCAAGAAGCTCGCGGACGACATCGCCGTACTCCTCCAGCCCACGCGCCCGGGCTCCTCATTGCCTACCACCCTAATCGGCCTCCATGGCCGAAACCTCTTTCAAGCACTGGTGGCCCTGCGACTGCCCGCCGACGCCATGAAGAATGTCCACCTGGAGGTCGCGCTCGCCGCGAGGCGCCTCGCCCTGCAAGAATTCGTCGACCTACACATCCACATGTGCGAGGAAATCGTGTACATAGGTATCTACAAGGCCAGTGAGGACGCTACGACGTTGGCCTTCCTCAACCGGCTGGAAGTCTTGGATGCCTTTGCTGAGAAGCACCTCGACCTCGCCACAAAAGCCGCCGCTCCTTAGCTACCGATCGTTGGCCCGGCGCACTAAGTTGAGGAGGAGGAGGTCGTACGTTCGTGGATCCATCTTTCTTCTTGCCTTCTGTAACCACCACTGCGATCGCATCATCGTGGCCTTAATTCTTATTGTGCTGTTGTGTTCTCGTTCCAGTCAATACCGACATGTGCGATCCCTTTGCTTAATTATATGCATCACTGTAACTAGTACTCCATCCGTCAATTTATTAGTTGTGCTTACCTTTTCCATCAACTTCGTGCAACGCGCGGGCATCTTGCTAGAAACACTAGAATATGTCTATATAATCCGTATGTGATAGTCCATTTGAAATCTCAAAAAAGACAAATATTTAGGTACAGAGGGAGTAATATATTAGGAGTATATCAAAACAATAGTGATTTATTTCAAGTTTGTGAACAAATACTACTATTCCACTACTTTGGATCCGTCGCAACGCACGGGCACATTGCTGGTAAAAGGAAAAGGACTGCCGCGTTCGCGTCGCACCCCCACACGCCCGGGAATCGGGAGTACAACACGGCCCGTCCGGCACGACTCATAGCTTAGGGAAGGCGTGTTTCCTAGCATTTTCACTTTCATGTGGGACCACCATTAAGCAAACCGAAACCCCGCCCGCCGCTGGGTTGGAAAACAGAAACGAGGGGAAGATCTAGTTGTAGCACCGATGCCAAGAAATTTGGTGTCAAACGGGGCTCGTTGATAGAGTAGGAGCATTCCGTACTAGTACTACTCCTACTAGTACCAAGTTTGTACTCCTAATACTATATTACTAGTACTACCACTATACAACTAGTAGGTACGTGCACGGCACAACATCGTAGGAACAAAAAACGGGAAGATCTTGTTTTGGGTGATTTATCTTTTTTCAATCAACGTAGTATGAATAATATGATGTGGGGGCACCCATGAAGCTTATGTGGCTTGGTTGCATGGCTACAGAAGGTTAGAGAAAAATAAATAGATAATGTGTTTAGAGTGCACTCCACTAAATAGATATATATACTTTGGATCCATTGCAACGGACCGGCGCATCTATATCTATACCCCCTATATAGTGTGTGAAAAACTTTGAAAGTTGGTCGTTGGATGAAGCCAATCCGATGGTACAAAGATGGCAAATCCGAGCACTACTGGCCGTTGGATATCATTCACCAGATTCTGCCACATGTATAATCTAGAAGACTCCATGGTTGAACTTAATTCATGACTAAGGGCCTCTTTGATTCATAGGATTGCAGAAACACGGGAATAGGAAAAAAGTAGGATTGGAATGGCATGTTCATTGGATCCCTATAGGATTTGAGTTTGTTTGATTGTGTCACATGAAAAACAAAGGATTTCTTTCAAGAGGTTGGAGTGCATGTTAGAATTCCTGTGAAACGTAGTACAAATGAATCCTTAGGAAAATATTCTACATGATTCAATCCTATGAATCAAACGACCAACATAGGAAAAATTCCTAAGGATTCTAATCCTTCAAAGATCCTATGAAAATCCTTTGAATCAAACAGACCCTAACTTTGCCACAAGTAAGCTTAGGTAAAGTTATTAGTTCTTCAAAACGAGAGAAAAGAGTTGGCAAGCCTAAGGGAATCTTGCCACATTTTTTGTGTGTATGTCATGTGGGGCCTTAGTGTGGCTTGCCTAAGGTGTGGCTTGAACCAAACACTCACCTAAGTTAATCAAACTTTCCTAACCTTACATTCCACCAGATTTTGCCACATGTTAGAATCCAGAAAGCTCCACATGTAGAAGCATAATGCACAAACCACCAAAATCTCATGCGTGCAATGCACGTTTACCTTACTAGTACTAGTAGTTGGTAGTAGTAAGAAACAAATTCCAGTTTTGGCACGAGCTCGTACTGCGGGAGCACCACAAGGCCTGCCGCAGGAGTTACATTTCCCTCTCGGTGCCCACGGGACCGAACTTCAGTGGCTTAGTGCCTGACCTATGAGTCAATGACATGCGGACCTTAAATGCGGCTGGCCCACATGTCATTCTCATGGTGGTGGCGTGGTTCGCGACTCACTCGTTCGAGATGAACCGGCCGGTGGTGGCGTGGCCGTGGCGAGGGTGCCACAGCTGGGCGTCGGGGCGTTACGAGGCGTAGATGGCCACACTGGAGGGTACTACCTGTAGTACTCCCTCCGGTCCTTTTTACTCTGCATATTAGGTTTGTCCGAAGTCAATCTCATCCAACTTTGACCAAGTTTATATAAAAAATTATAGACATTCACATAATAACACCAATATCATTAGATTCATCTTGGAATATATTTTCATATTATATTTATTAGATATTATAGATGCTAATAATTTCTAATATAAATTTGGTCAAACTTAGCAAAGTTTGACTTTCGGCAAATCCAATGTGCAGAGTAAAAAGGACCGGAGGGAGTACATAAGTACTCCAGCTGAGGATTGATGCCCGGGACGAAATGTGTCACAGCCGCTGGATGAAAATTCGATGGTGCAGGAGTACGGATCGGAGCACAGCAGCGGAGCAGGCAAACCGCGTCCAATCGGGTGTGTCTGTGGTAGAAAGTTGATGGTCGCCGCAGTTCAGCTGGCCCGCATGTCATGCACACAAAGGCAGAGGAGTGGTGGGGCCGAGAGGGATGAGGGACACGTCAGGGGGGATGAGGATCCCCTGACGCGAACAATCCTACCATTCAGTCACTGACATGTGGGACCCATAAGCGTGGGTCCCACCTGTCAGTGAAGGAAAAGCAGGGCAAGGCAGTGATAGCCACGTCAGAGGATCCATGTTCACGTTGGGGGACGTTGTGCCGTGGGTTGGAGCGGCGTCGTGGGAATCGCGTGTGGGGGTGGCAGTGGTAGAAACAAGAAACATGATGGTCGCCGTGGTTCAACTTCCATGGACAAGCTGTCATGTCTGCTGACACATGTATACCAAAACTAGAGTGTTTATATTTCAAGCACGTGAACAAGTATTATTCTACTACTTTGGATCCATTGCAACGCACGGGCCAGCACATTGGTAGTAGTAGTGTCCATCTCTATCTCTAGAGGCCTTCCCTCGTTCATCCTTTTCTCTCATAAGATAAACTACTCATACAAATGAATCTTGATGTTCCGTGGAACGCACGAGGATGTTTCCTTGGGGGTCTCTCCAGCGCGGCATGGCCGTAGTTGCAAGTTGATGCCCCTTGAGATGCCGACGTTGAGGGGCACTCGGATTTCCTCCGATGAGCAGGTAAGATGAGTTTGATCACGTAGTAAATGCATTCTAAAGACTACTTCCGTGTCCATTTCCTAATTCTCCCCCTGCCCACTGTTTCACAGGTTAGGCTCGGTGTGAGTGGAGATTGGCTTGCATATGTACGGGGTTTGGATGCAAATGAAGACGAAGGGGAGGTGAAGAAGCCAAGGAGAATTGGTTCCCGATGGAGAAGTAAATGGGAGAAGTGGCGTGCAGGCAGTTGATTAGACGGCTAGGTAGACTAAACGAAAAGGCTATGCGGGTAGACTGATGAGTCGTACTTGTTCGTGTACGTGCCCATCCTTCCTGATAGGTGGGACCTATGCATGCAAACAGATAAAAAAATGTGTCGTAGTTTTTTTTAGCATGTGAGTGGGAGACACAACATTCTCTGGTTAAGGAATACTCCCTCCATTTAGGTGAGTATAAGTCACCTTATGAAAATCAGGTTTTCCCAAAACCTTTAGGCGTGGAGCATTAACTTCCTGCTCGATCCCCTCCCAGCCTCGTTAGCCAGCGTTCTCTTCCTCTGCTGCCACGTTCTATCTTTCCATTTTTCCTCTTCTCAAGTGTGGAACTATCTGCATGCCGTCCTTGATGCACCAGAACGACCACTGCATGCATCACGGCAGGGCGTTGATTGGGCATGCACTAGTAGTAGCAGTAGTAGCAGTAGCAGCAGTAGCAGCAGTAGCAGCAGTAGGAGCAGTAGGAGCAGCAGCAGCAGCAGCAGTAGGAGTAGCAGCAGTAGACTGCAGTAGGAGTAGCAGTAGTAGCAGTAGCAGTAGTAGGAGTAGCAGTAGTAGCAGTAGCAGTAGTAGCAGTAGCAGTAGTAGGAGTAGCAGTAGTAGTAGTAGCAGTAGTAGAAGTAGCAGTAGTAGGAGTAGCAGGAGTAGCAGTAGCAGTAGTAGCAGTAGCAGTAGTAGGAGTAGCAGTAGTAGCAGTAGCAGTAGTAGGAGTAGCAGTAGTAGCAGTAGTAGCAGTAGCAGTAGTAGCAGTAGCAGTAGTAGGAGTAGCAGTAGTAGTAGTAGTAGCAGTAGTAGCAGTAGCAGTAGTAGGAGTAGCAGTAGTAGTAGTAGCAGTAGTAGCAGTAGTAGCAGTAGTAGCAGCAGCAGTAGTAGTAGTAGTAATAGTAGCAGCAGCAGCAGCAGTAGCAGCAGTAGCAGTAGTAGCAGTAGTAGCAGCAGTCCTTGAAGAATTTGTTTGTGAGTACAGAACATGATTACATAACATGCATGACATGGTAGTTTCCTGTGAAGAATCGATTGCGAGATAACATGAGTATAACCATGCATGGCACTTCTATATTTTCGAACCCAGTATACATTTCCCTGTATTTTCCTCCCAGTTCCAACAGGGACATATCAATGTTGTTTCTTGCATTATCCTACTCATACTCTGAACAATGCTGATCTTACATTATCAACGCATGTCCTTTTTGATATGATGCAGTGTCCCTACAGTTACTGCCCTTTGTAATCACACCACCTTTGCCAAAAACAGGGAAGCACAACTGGTTCCTCGCTCGATCAGACGACGGCAAAAGACTGATGATCATTCGGACACATGAGCCGGAAAAGTTATATTGCAAAAACCCCACTGTACACAAGCACCGTGTAATACGTGAGTATCTGGACAGTGGTTGTTACGTCTATGAGCAGGATACTAGCTTGTTGGGGCCTTTAGGATTTTTAGTTGGAGGCGGGTAAACAGCCTTGGTTCACACTCTCTATTTCTCGGACTCAATTATCCGATTAACCAGGAGATCACCATTGGCAAGGACCTTGATGGCAGAGAGGCTCTGTTTGCTATGGAAAACTGTGTCCACACGGCGAGCCTTAGGAGTTCAGGAGCAAACTCCCCTGATTGTCAACGATACAGCCTGCAGCCAAAAGAAGGTGAGAATGACAAAGGCATCCGGATTAACTTTGATCCTTGGATGTCTCAATTATGACAGGCAGTGATGTGGTTCAAGCCTTCAGGTTGATAGGTAATTGGGCTGTTGCATCGAAAGGGTGGAGTACTGGTGTCTCCGGATCACTGGTCGTTGAAACGGGGCTGCAAATTATGATGGTGTTGGATCATCTCTTCGAATGACTTTGTTGTCTTTGCTGCTGGTTCTGGATGGGTAGTTCTTTCTTTTGTTATGCATATTCCTTGTCATTTGGTCATCCTCGTCTATGTCACTCTTACTATGTAATAGTTGCTTCTGTTTAGAATGTCATTCTCGTCTGGATCACAAGAGTCTGAGCGCTGCAGATGGGTGCGTTTTGGTGGTGTAGCAAGACTTCTTATGAACTATCATGTCTTGTTGTTTATGTTAGTAGTAGTCACTAGTCAGTGTTTGAATGTTGTATATATCGTTGTTTTGGACTATTTATTGTCTCGAACTACTGGTGAGCTAAATGAGGGCATCACCATTCTCCAGTGTTCAGAGTATATCTCCTTTTTCCAAGTTATATAATTTGAGCTCAGTGTCTTTTTGATGATGTACACTTGTTTGGGCCAGTGAGGTGTCGTTGAATATGGGCCGAGTAGTAACGCAATGCCAAACAGGTCAATTATGACTCTCGGGCCGGGCTCTCAAAAGATCCTGAAAAAAAGGTCGGGCTCTCCAAAAAAGAAAGAATAAGGACTCTTAGGCTGACATGTAGGTGCCACCGGAGTTTTCGTGCACTTGCGCGCCGAGAGCATATTGGCGCGTGCTCGAAATTCATGCTACCTTTTCATCCCCAGTCTCCCGTCCCTCCCCCACCTCTGGAATCTCAATTCCTACTCCAATTCCCCCAAATCCCCCTCCTGTACTCCCTATACTCAAGCGCACTATCATGTCGCCGGTCAACGTGGATCTCCGAGCCAGAGATCCTGAGGTTCGTCCTGCCTTCGGTCGCTGCGTGCTGTCGCTCAACAGTGGTATGGCGGCGCTTGACTACTAGTTTGCCGGCAAAGTGCTGATGGTAACCATCAACAGTGATCGGCCTCCCGTCTCGCCGGACGACCTTGTCAAAGCTCTTGGCGTTGCGCACGGCATCCAAATAAGTGACTTGCTCGTCGAAGTCTGTCCACCACCGGTTGATTTCTTCGTCAGGTTCCGGACAACTTTCGACTGCAGTCGTGTGTTCGACTCTTCCCAGCGTTTGTTCTGCGATGGCGCGCTGGTGAGCTTTGATCGGTGGCACCCAGGATGGGGCTCGGTGCCCTTTGAGCTTGAGTTTTTAACAAAGCTTACCTTCCACGGCATGCCTCGACGTGCTTGGAACAGCGAGTCCATGAACGAGCTTATCAACGACCTTGGAGGTGAGCTCGTAAGTATGTTTGTTCCTCCAGACAGCTGGGCTCTGACGGTTATGGAATGGATGAAGAAGCCGTCCACCATGTATTTGTGTTCAATACATGGCCGATGCTCTGACGGTGATTGGTGTTGAGATACCGGTGCAGGAACCGGGGTTGTACTATTTGTCTCCACGATGTACCTGTATCGAGTGTTCGTGCATGTCAAAGAAGTGGTCAATCCATCAATCGAAGTCCTGCCGCCGCCGCTGGTGCCAGGGTCCGTCGACGACGTCCATTACAGGAGTCAACGTCAGTCTTTCCCCGTGTTGCTCAGAATGATGGATGGCACATGGCCTACTCCATCGCGCGGCGGAGGCCACTGCTTCTTTGGGAGAAGAGGCAGGGTTGGCTGCCTGGATGTGCTCTAATTTGAGGTAACAACTGAATCGTGTCAGATACTAGTTAAATCCGAGCTATGGGTGTGAAGCACTGACATGCCAGTACATTTGATTGTGACATGTTCTAATTTTGTACCTGAACTTTTTTTACACAGGGGTGTACGTCAACTTAATCTGCTAGCAGAACTTATTGTGTTGTCTGTCTGTTTTCTTTCCACAACATTCAAGATATTTCCCCGTCATTGATAAATACGATGAACCGTTATGTACGACTTCGTTGGTTTCAACATAGCCCTTCTCATAGCGATCCACTGCTTCCATCCTGATTGTGCCGCCTGCGTAAAATTTTTGTATGCAAGTTCAGTGTGCTATGATGTTCTATATGATTGTGTTAACTATATAAGTTTTTACTGAGCATCGGCAATGCATATGGCTGAAAGATGTATTTACGAGCATCGACCAATGGGTCTCTCTCTCTATCTCTCTCTCTCTCTCTCACACACACACACACATGCACACACACGCGCACACGCACAAGTGGGACCCGTTGAATTATTTATTTGCTCGTGACAGCTTTTAATTAGGTTCCACTATAATCTAGCTTTTTTCTTAAGTTATTAATTGAGCTCAGTGACTTCAAAAAGTTGTATAGAAGCCTTGTTTGGGCCTTTCCAGCATCGCTGAATGTGGGCTGAGTAACCATGTTAGGTTGTAATGTACTACACATGCCTTTTTTTCAACATCAGCAATGCAACTGGGCCGACAGTTGTACACAATATCCGGGTCAACTTATTATTCTCCGCCCTGCTGGGCTGCAAACTTTCCTAGGAGGTATGCATTAGGCTTAACAAGAAAATGTACTTTAAGAAATAATAAATGGGATGTAATTATAATAACTGGATAGTTACTATGCACCAAACACGTAATTAGTTTGAAAAATATATTATTTTTGGAATTTGAAAATTTTAATTTCATTACTTGTTGCACGCGCAATATTTCGTTGGATTTTAATGTAATACAACTTTATTTTGAAATTATATTTAACCTGACTAGAAATTTCGGATAAAAGTATTTCGGATCCCATCAAAATGTGGGAAATTTTTTTGAATTTGTTTGATCGGTTGTTTGAAATTATTAATTGTTGTCCTAGCTAGAAGTTGGGCTGTACTTTTAACAAACTGTAAATGGGTTGTAGTAAATTCCATTATAATTAATAAATGGGTTGTACATTCTTACAAATCGCAAATGGGCTATATGTTCTCTGCCAAATCCGAGCTGTGGGCCTACTAAGTTGACGCGTACCAAGAGCTTTGTCAACTTAGTCAATATAAACGATTCTAGCTACAGTGATCGTACGATGTCCATCCAACGGCCATAGTGCTTCTTCAACCTCTGGTCTTCTTGCTCCAGCCGCCCAAAGTAGTGTCGGTCGTGTCGCGTGCTCCTGCCTCCCGTGGCCGGTTGTGATGCCGCGGAGGCCTCACCGCCCCATACTACTCCCACCGCTGGCCAGGCCATCCCTCTACTCACCCACACCCCCTGTTATTCCGCGGTGACGGCAGCCTCACACCGCAGTCGAACCAGTGAACCCTCGTACTCCTCTCTGCGCGGGCTTCCACTGTTGCGTCTTCCCCGGCTCCGCGTCGTCCCCTTCCTAGGCCTCCTTGTCGTCCAGACCACCGCCCTGGTGCTCTCGGCGCGACGTGGTCAACATGGTCAACGACCGACTTCCATCGGAAGAGTACTGTACGTGGAGAGGCTGACAGCTGGGTCCAGGCGGTCGCAAGGAAGTGCCTCCTTATTACGCGCAAAATAATTATTCCTCCACCTGAAAGCAGGGACCCACCGGACGGGCCACCTTATTTCGCAAAAAAACATTTCCCCCCGACTGCTGGGACCCACCGGACGGGCCAGCGTATTTCGCGAAAAAAACGTTCCCCCCGCTGTCAGCTCGGACCCACCGGAAGTGCCTACTTATTACGCACAAAAAAATGAATACTCCCCCTACTAGATGGGACCCACCATGGTGGGAGGCTAACTTGTGGGCCTACTAAGTTGACTGGGACGGGGGCTTTTGTCAACTTTAGTCAATATGAACGATTCTAGCTCCAGTGACCGTACGATGTCCATCCAGCGGCCGTAGTGCTTCTTCAACCTCTGGTCTTCTTGCTCCAGCCACCCAAAGCAGCGCCGGTCGTGCCGCATGCTCCTGCCTCCCGTGGCCGGCTGCGTGATACGTCTCCAACGTATCTATAATTTTTTATTGCTCCATGCTATATTATCTACCGTTTTAGACATTATTGGGCTTTATTATCCACTTTTATATTATTTTTGGGACTAACCTATTAACCGGAGGCCCAGCCCAGAATTGTTGTTTTTTGCCTGTTTTAGGGTTTCGAAGAAAAGGAATATCAAACGGAGTCCAAACGGAATGAAACCTTCAGAAACGTGATTTTCTCATCAGATAAGATCCAGGAGACTTGGACCCTCCGTCAAGAAAGCCACGAGGCGGTCACGAGGGTGGAGGGCGCCCCCCCTAGGGCGCGCCCCCCTGCCTTGTGGGCCCCTCGAAGCTCCACCAATGTACTTCTTCCTCCTATATATATCCACGTACCCCCAAACGATCAGATACGGAGCCAAAAACCTAATTCCACCGCCGCAACTTTCTGTATCCACGAGATCCCATCTTGGGGCATGTTCTGAAGCTCCGTCGGAGGGGGCATCGATCATGGATGGCTTCTACATCATCATCCAAGCCCCTCCGATGAAGTGTGAGTTGTTTACTTCAGACCTACGGGTCCATAGTTAGTAGCTAGATGGCTTCTTCTCTCTTTTTGGATCTCAATACAATGTTCTCCCCCTCTCTCGTGGATATCTATTCGATGTAATCTTCTTTTTGCGGTGTGTTTGTTGAGAACGATGAATTGTGGGTTTATGATTAAGTCTATCTATGAATAATATTTGAATCTTCTCTAAATTCTTTTATGTATGATTGGTTATCTTTGCAAGTCTCTTCGAATTATCAGTTTGTTTTGGCCTACTAGATTGGTTGTTCTTGCCATGGGAGAAGTGCTTAGCTTTGGGTTCGATCTTGCGGTGTCCTTTCCCAATGATAGAAGGGGCGGCAAGGCACGCATTGTATCGTTGCCATCGAGGATAACAAGATGGGGTTTTTATCATATTGCATGAAACTATCCCTCTACATCATGTCATCTTGCTTAAGGCGTTACTCTGTTTTTAACTCAGTACTCTAGATGCATGCTAGATAGCGGTCGATGAGTGGAGTAATAGTAGTAGATGCAGGCAGGAGTCGGTCTACTTGTCTCGGATGTGATGCCTATATACATGATCATACCTAGATATTCTCATAACTATGCTCAATTTTGTCAATTGCTCAATAGTAATTTGTTCAACCACCGTAGAATACTTATGCTCTTGAGAGAAGCCACTAGTGAAACCTATGGCCCCCGGATCTCTTTCTCATCATATTAATCTCCATCACTTTATTATTGCTTTGCTTTTTCACTTTGCCTTTTACTTTTTACTTTGCATCTCTATACCAAAAATACCAAAAATATTATTTATCATCTCTATCAGATCTCACTTTCGTAAGTGACCGTGAAGGGATTGACAACCCCTAAGCGCGTTGGTTGCGTTGAGCTATTGTTTTTGTGTAGGTATGAGGGACTCGAGCGTAGCCTCCTACTGGATTGATGTAACACCCCGGATGTAACTTTCCATATTTGTATCCAACTCTTGCCGTTTCCGGCGCTAAGTTATATTTATTTCTCGGGTTCGGGATTTTGTCTCCGTGTGTTGTTTTCGTTTTCATGCATCTCATATCATGTCATCACGTGCATTGCATTTGCATACATGTTCATCTCATGCATTCGAGCATTTTCCCCGTTGTCCGTTTTGCATTCCGGCGCTTCATTCTCCTCCGGTGGCCATTTCTAGCTTTCTTTCGTGTGTGGGGATTAAACATTTCCGGATTGGACCGAGACTTGCCATGCGGCCTTGGTTTACTACCGGTAGACCGCCTGTCAAGTTTCGTATCATTTGGACTTCGTTTGATACTCCAACGATTAACCGAGGGACCGAAAAGGCCTCGTGTGTGTTGCAGCCCAACACCCCCCAAATTTGGCCCAAAACCCACCAAACTCAGCTCCATGTCCTAGAGCGTTCGATCACGATCGCGTGGGCGAAAACCGCACCTCATTTGGACTCTCCTAGCTCCACTTATGCCTATATATACACCCCTCCATTCGGATCTCCTCTTCCCCCGTCCAAAACCCTAAAAAAAAACAGATCCATCTTCCCCCGCGCCGGGCCGGACGTGTCCGCCCGCGCCGGACGTTGTCCGCCCCGCCGCCGCCTACCCACTCTCGCGCCGCCACGTGGACCGAGGCCCACATCGCCGCCGCCGGGCCCGCCTGGCCCGCGCGCCGGCCCCCTTCCTCCTCCTCCCGGGCCAGAGGTGGCCGGCGCCGCCGACCGCCGCCGCCCGAGGCCACCGGCCTCCACCGCCGCCCGTAGCTCCGGTGGCCGGAGCCACCACCGCCGCCAACGCCGCCGCCTCTCCTCGCCCCGCTGCCCCCTCGCCGCGCCGCCGCGGGACGCCGCCCCCGCCGGCGCCACCGACCGCCGCCGCCCCGGCCTCGCCCCGCCTCGCCGGCCTCCTCCCCAAGCTCCGGCTCCGGCGAGCTCCGCCGACTGCTACAGTAACTCCGGCGCCGCCTCGGGAAGCGTGCCGATCCCGATCTGGATCTGGATCTGGGATCCCCCGGTTGACTTTTATCTCCTAACCCTAGTTTTTTTATGCGATGTTTGACTGCTCGTAACTCCGCAACCGTAGCTCCGTTTTGGGCATATGATATATCAAAATCTTCGTCTCGACATGTACATCATTTCATTCCATTGCATCATTTGCATTTGAGTTCATCTTGATGCCAAAAATGCTGTTAGAAGGAGGCTTCGTGAGTTAAATTGCAGATCCGTTAGTTCATCATGCACTTTTGTCATTTTTGCCATGTTTAATTCATGCATGATATGCCTGTGCCCCTTTGGGATGAATTGTTAAGCATTTTGTCTTCTTTCCAGAGGTGCCACCCATGCATTTTTAGGATGTGTGTGTTGTCTTGTGCAAGCTTGCGAAGAGAGGTACCTGAGATTGCTGATTTCAGGGACTTAGTGATTTTCACTAAGTCTGGGATATTTTAGTTCGTGATGCTATATGTCCAGCTTGTTTCCTAGTGATCCGTGCCTCTTTTGAGGATGATCAGTAAGGGAGTTTTGATATTTATGTTATGCTCTATCCATCCATGTCTTTGTTTGCATATGTGGAGTGCTCTAGGTTGACTCAATCGAGCTCAACTTTTGCTTCGTTGTTAATCTGGGCAGATCGTCAACTTGTTTGCGATTTTGCCGATGCTACCGTTAGTGTTCCATGCATGCTATGCCTTTGTTCCTGCCATGTGTAGCTAGAATATTGTGTCTTCTTTCTAGATATATGCTTGCCTTGTCATTACTTGCACCGTAGTGAGTGCATCGAGCTCGTTTACATGCCTTCGTGAGTTATAATTTCAGCATGTCTCAGTTTTCACTAAGTCTGAAAACTGATTGTGTTCGAGCCATGTTCGTGAGCTCGGTAGAGTATTTTGTGAACCCTTTTGGCCCCAGGTCACTTTGGGTGTTTTGTTAAGCTTGTTGAGTAGCTCCATGCCATGTTCTTACTTGTCATGTTCAGGTCATTTATCATGTTGTTTTGCTGCTCCAAAGAGAGCATCGTGATCTGGAATTTCAGGCTAGTGTTATTTTCACTAAGTCTGGAATCTGTTTTGCATTTGCGTTTTTGCCATGCTTGTTTGAACCTCTTAATGGATGAATTTGCCTATGGCTCAGTGCTAGAGTTTTGTTAACCATATTGTGTACATCACTGCCATGCATTTTGTTTTCATGTTTGGTGGCTGTAGCATGTTCATTTCGTTGCGTTTAGATGCCTACTTGCTGTAAATCGCAGACCGGTGTCATATCTTAAAACGCTTGCCATTTCCAAACCGTAGCTCCGATTCCAATGATCTTTATATCGTTTTCAAGCGATTTCATCCCCTCTATCCATTGGCACACTTGGTTTTCCAAGTTGAGTCCAGGTTCATGCATTTCCTGTCATATCTTGCATTTTGCATCCCGCATCGCATCCCGCATAGCATATCATCATTTCATCATATTGCTTGGTCTTGCACGTGGTTGATTGTATCCTTGTTGCTTGTTTGTATTGTTGGGTAGAGCCGGGAGACGAGTTCGCTACCGAGGAGCCCGTTGAGTTTGCTTGTGAGGATCCAGTCAACTCTGACAACTGTGCAGGCAAGATGATCATACCCTCGAAATCACTACTATCTTTGCTATGCTAGTTTGCTCGCTCTTTTGCTTTGCCACTGCTACGATGCCTACCACTTGCTTGTCAGCCTCCCAATTGCATGATTGAACCTCTAACCTACCCTTGTCCTAGCAAACCGTTGATTGGCTATGTTACCGCTTTGCTCAGCCCCTCTTATAGCGTTGTTAGTTGCAGGTGAAGATTGGAGCCGTTCCTTGTTGGAACACTTATTTGCTTGTTGGGATATCACTATATTACTATGTTATTTTAATGCATCTATATACTTGGTAAAGGGTGGAAGGCTCGGCCTCTCGCCTAGTGTTTTGTTCCACTCTTGCCGCCCTAGTTTCCGTCATATCGGTGTTATGTTCCCGGATTTTTGCGTTCCTTACGCGGTTGGGTTATAATGGGAACCCCTTGATATTTGCCTTGATTAAAGCTTTTCCAGCAATGCCCAACCTTGGTTTTACCATTTGCCACCTAGCCTTTTCTTTCCCTTGGGTTCTACAGACTCAAGGGTCATCTTATTTTAACCCCTCCGGGCCAGTGCTCCCTCTGAGTGTTGGTCCGAACTGAGCTGCCTGCGGGGCCACCTCGGGGAAACTTGAGGGTTGGTTTTACTCGTAGCTAGTCTCATCTGAGTGTGCCCTGAGAAAGAGATATGTGCAGCTCCTATCGGGATTTGTCGGCACATTCGGGCGGTGTTGCTGGTCTTGTTTTAACCTGTCGAAGTGTCTTGAGTTACCGAGATACCGAGTCTGATCGGAACGTCTTGGGAGGAGGTCTTTTCCTTCGTTGACCGTGAGAGCTTGTCATGGGCTAAGTTGGGACTCCCCTGCAGGGTTTGAACTTTTGAAAGCCGTGCCCGCGGTTATGGGCAGATGGGAATTTGTTAATGTCCGGTTGTAGATAACTTGAACCCTAATTAATTAAAATGAATCAATTGAGTGTGTTGCCGTGATGGCCTCTTCTCGGCGGAGTCCGGGAAGTGGACACGGTGTTGGAGTAATGCTTGCGCAGGTTGTTCCTCTAGATTCTCGCTCGCGCTTTGCCTCCTCTTCTCGCTCTCTTTTGCGAATAAGTTAGCCACCACATATGCTAGTCGCTTGCTGCAGCTCCACATACTTGCCTTGTCCTTCCTATAAGCTTAAATAGTCTTGATCGCGTGGGTGCGAGATTGCTGAGTCCCTGTGGCTCACAGATACTATAATTCCAGATGCAGGTCTAGGTAATTCCGCTCCAGGTGACGAGTACGAGCTCAAGTGGGAGTTCGACGAGGACTCTCAGCGTTATTATGTTTCTTTTCCCGACGATCAGTAGTGGTGCCTAGTTGGGGTTATCGATTCAGGGCCTTGTCGCATGTTGGGGGTCTTTTCTATTTTGGCACCATAGTCGGGCCATGAGTGATTTGTATGATGGATGTTATTTGTGTACTCTGATGTGACGTGGCGAGTGTAAGCCAACTATGTCTCTCCCCTTTATTATGTATTACATGGGATGTTTGTGATGATTTCCTAACTTGCGACATTGCTTTCAATGCGGTTATGTCTCTAAGTCGTGCCTCGACACGTGGGAGCTATAGCCGCATCGAGGGCGTTACAAGTTGGTATCAGAGCCTTCCCCGACCTTAGGAGCCCCCATTGCTTGATCGTTTTTAGCAGTCGAGTTGTGTCTAGAAAAATGTTTTGAGTCACTTAGGAATTATATATCGGAGAGTTAGGAATTCTTTTTACTTCCCAGTCTCCTCATCGCTCTGGTAAGGCATCCTGACGTAGAGTTTTGACTCTTCTCTTCTCAAATTTCACTAAAAAAAATTTAGGATCACGCGAGTATCTTGGTTTTGTTCCGATGGTTTTGTGACGAGAACATTGTTCTTGGTGCCTCCTGTCTTTAGGGGTTATGGCAGTGTCCCGGGGAGTTGAGCTCCGAGGTGTTGTCGTCACAATTTTATCGTTGCAATTCTGGTATACTTGAGATTTGTGCGCGACATCGAAAATCTCTTTTATGCAGTTCGTTGGTGAGATAACCTCGACGCCACCCAGTACTGGGGCGGGAGTTCGGGAGTATCGCCATAACTTGTATAACGGATGCTTTTCGAAGGTTGAGATAGATGGGTTTCCGAAGGTTTCTTGGTTATGTGTTGAAGGATGGATACAGCTGGATGTAGGATTTGCTAGCTTGGGTGAGATATTATGCTTCCCCTGTATCCCCAACACCTAATTGCATAACCGGGGAAAATTCGGGAATTTCATAGGGGGGAATTCAAGTAGCCTTAGGATATCTTTCCGACAGATGTATGATATGAAATTGGGGTTCGACGTCTAGTGGTTCGCCTATTCACGGTCGATTTTACAGTGGTCTCGTTGTGTCTTAAAGAGTCCTTGGCTATGCTGACTCGGGGACGCTTCGTATGTCATGTGCACTGCCTTGTACATGATGGTGCTGTACGATCGAGCCCGTGTAGGTCCCACCACGAAAACTTCGGACGAAATTTCTATCATGTATTTGTTTCCGGCTTATTCCGCAAGCCAACCCTTGGTTTTATTTTCAGTTGTGGCATTCGTTTTGCTTCGACGTCATATGTTGATTCCATCCCTCATTGTTGTACCCCTTCTACCTGATTCTTCGTGGCTTCGCAATTTATGGATATGTGACCATTTGAAGAGGAATGCATTCGTTCATTTTGTTCGGATGTGAAGACTATATGTTGCAATTTTCATTCCGTTGGATTCAGCTTCAATATTTATCTGTCAATGTGCTAATGGTGGTCAACCTGTTCAGGATGGCTCCTCCAACGCGCACGACTCCGAATCCTGATCCGCCACCACCTCCACCTCCTCCAGAGGCATGGCAAGCTGTGATGGCCGCTACTAATGCAAACACTCAGCTGATCATGCAAATTCTCCAAGAGCGCAATCAAGGCAGTCAAGGGAATCAAGGCAGCAATCAGGGTCACTTTGCTACACTCAACCAGTTCCTTGCTAACGGGCCAAAGACTTTCAGCAATTGTGTTGAGGCAACCGATGCTGACGATTGGCTTGTGGATCTGTGTAAGCATTTCGAGTGCAGCAACGTCAGGCCTGAAGATTTCGTCAAGTTCGCTTCTTTCCAACTCAAAGATCAGGCTGCAGAGTGGTTCCAGCAGTACAAGGATTCCAGAGGTGGACGTTTGATCACTTGGGATGATTTCCGTCAAGATTTCCGCGCTCATCACATTCCGCGAGCGTAGTTGAAAGCAAGCGTGAGGAATTCCGCAATCTGAAGCAAGGCTCTTTGTCTGTCTATGACTACAACAAATTGTTCCAGAAACTTGCCCGCTTTGCCAAGCAGGACGTGCCTGATGAGAAGAGCATGATCTATCAGTTCAGGGGTGGTCTTCGTGAGGAAATTCAGCTCGCTCTTGTCCTCTTTGAGCCATTGAGATACGATGAGTTCTACAACATGGCACTGAAGCAAGAGGCTGCTCAGTTGAGGTGTGATGCTTCCAGGAAGCGTGCCAGAGATGTTACTCCTCCTTCCTCTACTCAAGTGGCCAAGCAGCAGAAGTATTGGCTTCCTCCTCCTCCGTTCCGTCAGCCGTATCAGCAGAAGAGCAAAGGTGGCAGTGGTTTCTCCCACCCACCCAACCCAGGCTTTCAGAACAAGACTTCGTCTCAAGCTCCAAGATCGAGTGCTCCGTATCACCGTCCGCTCTCAGAGGTCACGTGCAACAAGTGCCAACAGAAGGGTCACTATGCCAACAAGTGTTTCAACCAGAGGCGTCTTCCTCCTCCTCCTCCTGTCAGATCGGCAAGTACAGCTGTGGTCAAGCATAATCCTAAGCACGCCAAGGTCAATTTGATGAATGCAGCTTAGGCAGAGGACTCGTCAGATGTGATCATGGGTAACCTTCCTGTTAATGATATTCTTGCAAAAGTTCTTTTTGACTCTGGTGCATCGCATTCCTTCATGTCATTTCCATTTGCATCGGAGAATAATTTTAGCACTAAGGCATTACCGAGAGCTATGCAAGTCGTCTCTCCAGCTAAGCGACTGAGTTCCAGTATGGAGGTGCCGGATATTTCAATCTTGATGGGTGATTTCAAGTTTCTTGCTTCTCCAATGGTTCTTGGCAACTCTGATATCGATCTTATTCTCGGAATGGATTGGCTTTCTAAGCATAAAGCTCAGCTTGATTGTGCAACCAGGCAGATTCAACTGACTATTCGTCTGAGGATGTCATTGTCTTTGCCGCTCGGGATAATACCATCCGGTTGTTTTCTCTCAATGAGAAGGGTGAATTGGATGCTATTTCGCAGATTCCGGTTGTTTGTGAGTATCAAGACGTTTTTCCAGAAGAACTCCCAGGGATGCCTCCAAACCGGCCGGTTGAATTTGTTATTGAACTTGAGCCCGGTACGGAACCTGTGTGCAAACGCCCCTACAAGCTCGGCCCCGAAGAGTTGAAGGAGTTGAAGAAACAACTCGATGAGCAAGAAAGATTGGGTCTCATCCGGCCTAGTACTTCTCCGTGGGGTTGTGGTGTTCTTTTTGTGAAGAAGAAGGATGGATCGAGTCGACTTTGTGTTGATTACCGTCCAGTGAATAAGAAGACCATCAAGAACAAATACCCACTTCCCAACATCAATGAGCTGTTCGAACAACTCAAGGGTGCTCAAGTATTCTCCAAGCTTGATCTCCGTATGGGTTATCACCAGATTCGCATTCGTGAAGAAGATATTCCCAAGACAGCATTCAGAACAAGCTTTGGTTCATATGAATACACTGTCATGTCTTTTGGCCTCGCCAACGCTCCTCCGACGTTCTCTCGCATGATGAACTTCATCTTCAACGCCTATACCAATGACTTCATTTTGGTCTATCTCGATGACATTCTGGTTTTCTCGAAGAACAAGGAAGATCATGCCAAGCACTTGCGTTTGGTTCTTGACAAGCTCAGGGAACATCAGTTCTACGCCAAGTTCTCCAAGTGTGAATTTTGGCTCGATGAGGTTCTTTATCTTGGTCATATCATCTCTGCCAAGGGCATTTCCATGAATCCCGAGAAGGTTTCCGCAATTGTGAATTGGGAACCTCCTCAGAACGTGAAGCAACTCCGCAGTTTTCTCGGTCTCGCAAGTTATTGCCGAAGATTCGTTGAAAACTTCTCCAAGATCGCGAAGCCTCTCTCAAATCTTCTTCAGAAGCACGTCAAGTACGTTTGGTCTCCGGAGTGTGATATGGCTTTCAACACTTTGAAAGAGAAGTTGGTCACTGCTCCAGTTCTGACTCCACCTGATGAATCCAAGCCGTACGAGGTCTTTTGTGATGCCTCTCTCCAAGGCCTTGGCGCAGTATTGATGCAAGAGAAGAAAGTTGTTGCTTATACATCTCGCCAGTTGAAGCCTAATGAGAAGAACTACCCCACTCATGATCTCGAGTTGGCGGCAGTTGTGCATGCTCTTTTGACTTGGAGACATCTTCTATTGGGAAGAAAAGTGGACATTTTCACTGATCACAAGAGTCTCAAGTACATCTTCACTCAGCCTAATCTCAACCTAAGGCAAACTCGATGGGTCGAAATGATTCAAGAGTATAATCCGAGTATTGAGTATACTCCAGGCAAGGCCAATGTGATTGCTGACGCTTTGAGCAGAAAGGCCTATTGCAACAGTCTGATTCTCAAGCCTTATCAACCCGAGCTTTGTGAAGCTTTCCGCAAACTGAATCTTCAAGTTGTTCCTCAAGGTTTCCTCGCCAACCTTCAAGTTTATCCTACCTTGGAAGACCAGATTCGCCAAGCCCAGCTTCTTGATACTATGGTGAAAAAGGTGAAGATTGGTATTGCAAAGAGTCAGTCCAAGTACAAGTGTTACCGACTTGATGACAAGGACACTCTCTTCTTCGAGGATCGAATTGTTGTGCCCAAAGGTGAACTTCGTAAAGTGATCATGAACGAGGCTCACAACTCTCTCCTCTCCATCCACCCTGGTAGTACGAAGATGTATCAGGATCTCAAGCAAGCTTATTGGTGGACTCGAATGAAGCGCGAGATCGCTCAATTCGTGAATGAATGTGATGTCTGTAGAAGAGTGAAGGCAGAACACCAAAGGCCAGCTGGTCTCCTCCAACCTCTTGCCATTCCAGAATGGAAGTTTGACCACATTGAAATGGACTTCGTGACTGGGTTTCCAAAGTCCAAGCGTGGCAATGATGCTATATTTGTTGTCATCGATAAGCTCACCAAGGTGGCTCACTTTCTGGCTATCAAAGAGTCGATCACTGCAGCTCAATTGGCGGAACTCTATACCTCTCGCATTGTCTCTCTGCACGGTATTCCTCAAGTGATCTCTTCAGACCGTGGCAGTATCTCTACCTCGAAGTTTTGGGATTCTTTTCAGAAGGCCATGGGTACCAACATCCGCTTCAGCACTGCTTTCCATCCTCAAACAAGCGGTCAAGTCGAGCGTGTCAACCAGATTCTTGAAGATATGCTCAGGGCTTGTGTGATCTCCTTCGGCATGAAATGGGAGGATTGTCTTCCTTATGCTGAATTCTCATACAACAACA
Organism: Triticum urartu; assembly: GCF_056163025.1. NCBI lineage: Eukaryota > Viridiplantae > Streptophyta > Magnoliopsida > Poales > Poaceae > Triticum > Triticum urartu. Next base: position 143,262,424 of record NC_141874.1, on the reverse strand, counting down.
GTTTTCAAGCAAGTTCGGGCAAGGCCCCATTTGAAATTCTGTATGGCAGGAAGTGCCGTACCCCTCTCAACTGGTCTGAAACCGGTGAACGTCAGCTGCTGGGTAATGACTTAATCACAGAAGAAGAAGAAATGTGCAAAGTCATTCGTGATAACCTCAAAGCAGCCCAATCCCGCCAGAAGAGCTACTATGATAGTAAGCACCGTGATTTGGCTTTCGAGATCGGAGATCACGTTTACCTCCGCGTCTCTCCTATGAAAGGTACTCGTCGCTTCGGTATCAAAGGGAAGCTTGCCCCTAGATACGTGGGACCTTTCAAGATTATCAGCAAGAGAGGCGACCTCGCCTATCAACTTGAGCTTCCTTCAAACTTTGCAAATGTTCATGATGTGTTCCACGTCTCTCAGCTTCGAAAGTGCTTCAAGACTCCTGACCGCACCGTCAACTTCGAGGACATTGAGCTCCAAGAAGATCTTTCTTATCGTGAGCACCCAGTTGCTATTCTTGAAGAGACTGAACGCAAGACTCGCAACAAGTCAATCAAATTTCTCAAAGTCAAGTGGTCCCACCATTCCGACCGTGAAGCTACCTGGGAACGCGAGGATCACCTCCGTTCTGAGTACCCGGAGTTCTTCAGTCCTAGATCTCGGGACGAGATCTTTTCGTAGTGGTGGAGTGTTGTAACACCCCGGATGTAACTTTCCATATTTGTATCCAACTCTTGCCGTTTCCGGCGCTAAGTTATATTTATTTCTCGGGTTCGGGATTTTGTCTCCGTGTGTTGTTTTCGTTTTCATGCATCTCATATCATGTCATCACGTGCATTGCATTTGCATACATGTTCATCTCATGCATTCGAGCATTTTCCCCGTTGTCCGTTTTGCATTCCGGCGCTTCATTCTCCTCCGGTGGCCATTTCTAGCTTTCTTTCGTGTGTGGGGATTAAACATTTCCGGATTGGACCGAGACTTGCCATGCGGCCTTGGTTTACTACCGGTAGACCGCCTGTCAAGTTTCGTATCATTTGGACTTCGTTTGATACTCCAACGATTAACCGAGGGACCGAAAAGGCCTCGTGTGTGTTGCAGCCCAACACCCCCCAAATTTGGCCCAAAACCCACCAAACTCAGCTCCATGTCCTAGAGCGTTCGATCACGATCGCGTGGGCGAAAACCGCACCTCATTTGGACTCTCCTAGCTCCACTTATGCCTATATATACACCCCTCCATTCAGATCTCCTCTTCCCCCGTCCAAAACCCTAAAAAAAACAGATCCATCTTCCCCCGCGCCGGGCCGGACGTGTCCGCCCGCGCCGGACGTTGTCCGCCCCGCCGCCGCCTACCCACTCTCGCGCCGCCACGTGGACCGAGGCCCACATCGCCGCCGCCGGGCCCGCCTGGCCCGCGCGCCGGCCCCCTTCCTCCTCCTCCCGGGCCAGAGGTGGCCGGCGCCGCCGACCGCCGCCGCCCGAGGCCACCGGCCTCCACCGCCGCCCGTAGCTCCGGTGGCCGGAGCCACCACCGCCGCCAACGCCGCCGCCTCTCCTCGCCCCGCTGCCCCCTCGCCGCGCCGCCGCGGGACGCCGCCCCCGCCGGCGCCACCGACCGCCGCCGCCCCGGCCTCGCCCCGCCTCGCCGGCCTCCTCCCCAAGCTCCGGCTCCGGCGAGCTCCGCCGACTGCTACAGTAACTCCGGCGCCGCCTCGGGAAGCGTGCCGATCCCGATCTGGATCTGGATCTGGGATCCCCCGGTTGACTTTTATCTCCTAACCCTAGTTTTTTTATGCGATGTTTGACTGCTCGTAACTCCGCAACCGTAGCTCCGTTTTGGGCATATGATATATCAAAATCTTCGTCTCGACATGTACATCATTTCATTCCATTGCATCATTTGCATTTGAGTTCATCTTGATGCCAAAAATGCTGTTAGAAGGAGGCTTCGTGAGTTAAATTGCAGATCCGTTAGTTCATCATGCACTTTTGTCATTTTTGCCATGTTTAATTCATGCATGATATGCCTGTGCCCCTTTGGGATGAATTGTTAAGCATTTTGTCTTCTTTCCAGAGGTGCCACCCATGCATTTTTAGGATGTGTGTGTTGTCTTGTGCAAGCTTGCGAAGAGAGGTACCTGAGATTGCTGATTTCAGGGACTTAGTGATTTTCACTAAGTCTGGGATATTTTAGTTCGTGATGCTATATGTCCAGCTTGTTTCCTAGTGATCCGTGCCTCTTTTGAGGATGATCAGTAAGGGAGTTTTGATATTTATGTTATGCTCTATCCATCCATGTCTTTGTTTGCATATGTGGAGTGCTCTAGGTTGACTCAATCGAGCTCAACTTTTGCTTCGTTGTTAATCTGGGCAGATCGTCAACTTGTTTGCGATTTTGCCGATGCTACCGTTAGTGTTCCATGCATGCTATGCCTTTGTTCCTGCCATGTGTAGCTAGAATATTGTGTCTTCTTTCTAGATATATGCTTGCCTTGTCATTACTTGCACCGTAGTGAGTGCATCGAGCTCGTTTACATGCCTTCGTGAGTTATAATTTCAGCATGTCTCAGTTTTCACTAAGTCTGAAAACTGATTGTGTTCGAGCCATGTTCGTGAGCTCGGTAGAGTATTTTGTGAACCCTTTTGGCCCCAGGTCACTTTGGGTGTTTTGTTAAGCTTGTTGAGTAGCTCCATGCCATGTTCTTACTTGTCATGTTCAGGTCATTTATCATGTTGTTTTGCTGCTCCAAAGAGAGCATCGTGATCTGGAATTTCAGGCTAGTGTTATTTTCACTAAGTCTGGAATCTGTTTTGCATTTGCGTTTTTGCCATGCTTGTTTGAACCTCTTAATGGATGAATTTGCCTATGGCTCAGTGCTAGAGTTTTGTTAACCATATTGTGTACATCACTGCCATGCATTTTGTTTTCATGTTTGGTGGCTGTAGCATGTTCATTTCGTTGCGTTTAGATGCCTACTTGCTGTAAATCGCAGACCGGTGTCATATCTTAAAACGCTTGCCATTTCCAAACCGTAGCTCCGATTCCAATGATCTTTATATCGTTTTCAAGCGATTTCATCCCCTCTATCCATTGGCACACTTGGTTTTCCAAGTTGAGTCCAGGTTCATGCATTTCCTGTCATATCTTGCATTTTGCATCCCGCATCGCATCCCGCATAGCATATCATCATTTCATCATATTGCTTGGTCTTGCACGTGGTTGATTGTATCCTTGTTGCTTGTTTGTATTGTTGGGTAGAGCCGGGAGACGAGTTCGCTACCGAGGAGCCCGTTGAGTTTGCTTGTGAGGATCCAGTCAACTCTGACAACTGTGCAGGCAAGATGATCATACCCTCGAAATCACTACTATCTTTGCTATGCTAGTTTGCTCGCTCTTTTGCTTTGCCACTGCTACGATGCCTACCACTTGCTTGTCAGCCTCCCAATTGCATGATTGAACCTCTAACCTACCCTTGTCCTAGCAAACCGTTGATTGGCTATGTTACCGCTTTGCTCAGCCCCTCTTATAGCGTTGTTAGTTGCAGGTGAAGATTGGAGCCGTTCCTTGTTGGAACACTTATTTGCTTGTTGGGATATCACTATATTACTATGTTATTTTAATGCATCTATATACTTGGTAAAGGGTGGAAGGCTCGGCCTCTCGCCTAGTGTTTTGTTCCACTCTTGCCGCCCTAGTTTCCGTCATATCGGTGTTATGTTCCCGGATTTTTGCGTTCCTTACGCGGTTGGGTTATAATGGGAACCCCTTGATATTTGCCTTGATTAAAGCTTTTCCAGCAATGCCCAACCTTGGTTTTACCATTTGCCACCTAGCCTTTTCTTTCCCTTGGGTTCTACAGACTCAAGGGTCATCTTATTTTAACCCCTCCGGGCCAGTGCTCCCTCTGAGTGTTGGTCCGAACTGAGCTGCCTGCGGGGCCACCTCGGGGAAACTTGAGGGTTGGTTTTACTCGTAGCTAGTCTCATCTGAGTGTGCCCTGAGAAAGAGATATGTGCAGCTCCTATCGGGATTTGTCGGCACATTCGGGCGGTGTTGCTGGTCTTGTTTTAACCTGTCGAAGTGTCTTGAGTTACCGAGATACCGAGTCTGATCGGAACGTCTTGGGAGGAGGTCTTTTCCTTCGTTGACCGTGAGAGCTTGTCATGGGCTAAGTTGGGACTCCCCTGCAGGGTTTGAACTTTCGAAAGCCGTGCCCGCGGTTATGGGCAGATGGGAATTTGTTAATGTCCGGTTGTAGATAACTTGAACCCTAATTAATTAAAATGAATCAACTGAGTGTGTTGCCGTGATGGCCTCTTCTCGGCGGAGTCCGGGAAGTGGACACGGTGTTGGAGTAATGCTTGCGCAGGTTGTTCCTCTAGATTCTCGCTCGCGCTTTGCCTCCTCTTCTCGCTCTCTTTTGCGAATAAGTTAGCCACCACATATGCTAGTCGCTTGCTGCAGCTCCACATACTTGCCTTGTCCTTCCTATAAGCTTAAATAGTCTTGATCGCGTGGGTGCGAGATTGCTGAGTCCCTGTGGCTCACAGATACTATAATTCCAGATGCAGGTCCAGGTAATTCCGCTCCAGGTGACGAGTACGAGCTCAAGTGGGAGTTCGACGAGGACTCTCAGCGTTATTATGTTTCTTTTCCCGACGATCAGTAGTGGTGCCTAGTTGGGGTTATCGATTCAGGGCCTTGTCGCATGTTGGGGGTCTTTTCTATTTTGGCACCGTAGTCGGGCCATGAGTGATTTGTATGATGGATGTTATTTGTGTACTCTGATGTGACGTGGCGAGTGTAAGCCAACTATGTCTCTCCCCTTTATTATGTATTACATGGGATGTTTGTGATGATTTCCTAACTTGCGACATTGCTTTCAATGCGGTTATGTCTCTAAGTCGTGCCTCGACACGTGGGAGCTATAGCCGCATCGAGGGCGTTACAATTGATACCTTGGTTCTCAAAAACTGAGGGAAATACTTACGCTACTTTGCTGCATCATCCTCTCCTCTTCGGGGAAATCCAACGCAGTGCTCAAGAGGTAGCAAGAAGAATTTCTGGCGCCGTTGCCGGGGAGTCTGCGCAAAAGTTAACATACCAAGTACCCATCACAAACCCTATCTCCCGCATTACATTATTTGCCATTTGCCTCTCGTTTTCCTCTCCCCCCAATTCACCCTTGCGGTTTTATTCGCCCTCTCTCTCTCTCTATCCTCCCTCTCTTTCTCCATTTGCCTCTTTTTGCCCATTTGCCTTTTTATTTGCTTGTGTGTTAGTTTGCTCACTTGTCGTCATGGCTAGTCTCATATCGTCTCCGTTGTCTCCCAAGAATGAAGTTCTAAACTTTAAACAAAGGGAGGGATAAAATCTAAAAGATGCTTGGTATAGAATTTGCAATGCTCAAAATAGATCTACCAGGAAGCAATCTACTTCAGTTCTTCTCCGCAATTTTTATGTAGGTGCTAGTCCTTGGTATAGATATATCCTTGATACCATTACCGGAGGGAATTTCTTGGGTAGCCATACTTTTGATTCTTATAATGCTATGTTAGATTTATTTGGCTCACCACCTCTTTTGGTTAATGGAACTATGTTAACTTTTGAGCATGTTATGCAAAGACTTGAAATTATTAAAAATAAAGTTGCTACTATTGAATTAATTGAAAATCTAGATAAAATATCCACAATCAAATTACCCAATATGGATCTAAGGTAGGAATGACTTTGAAAAATATTAAGGAAAAGGAACCCATAGTTAATGAGAAAATAAACTTAGATTCTACTAGAATCGATAAACTTGAGGGTATCATTACGAACTTGAGAACCGCTTTTTCTTCCGTAAAGAATACTCCAAGTCCTCCTACTACAATTGCCAAGCTTATGTATGTTCCTAAAAATAAGGGTGAATCATCTAGTAAGGAAACTGCGGATCTTAAATCTATAAGTATTCATCCCAATCTTTTTGCTATCATTAAGGAACCAATTGCTACAAATGAATTTTTCAATCTTGTGCCTAAGAGTTTGAAAATCACTAGAAAGAAAGAAACTCCTAAAGGAGATAGATGCCTCATTGAACAATTGCCTACCAAAGATGGCAATACCTAGATCTATTCTTGCTTGTTATGCCTAGCTAGGGGCGTTAAACGATAGCGCTTATTGGGAGGCAACCCAATTTTATTTTTATTCCTTGATTTTTTTCTCCTGTTTAGTAATAAATAAATTATTTAGCTTCTGTTTTGGTTGTGTTTTTTGTGTTTAATTAGTGTTTGTGCCAAGTAGAACCGTTGGGAAGACTTGGGGAAAGTCTTGTTGAACTTGCTGTAAAAAACAGAAACTTTAGCGCTCACGAGAACTATTGTTATTTTTATTTGGAAAGTGATATTTAGTTAATTCTTTCTGCAGATGATTAATAGATAAATTCCTCAATTCAAGAAATTTATTTTAGAATTTTTGGGGTTCCATATCTTGCGCTAGCTACAGATTACTACAGACTGTTCTGTTTTTGACAGATTCTGTTTTTCATGTGTTGATTGCTTATTTTGATGAATCTATGGCTAGTAAAATAGTTTATAATCCATAGAGAAGTTGTAATACGGTAGGTTTAACACCAATATAAATAAAGAATGAGTTCATTACAGTACCTTGAAGTGGTCTTTTGTTTTCTTTCGCTAACGGAGCTCACGAGATTTTCTACTTTAAGTTTTGTGTTGTGAAGTTTTCAAGTTTTGGGTAAAGATTTGATGGATTATGAAACAAGGAGTGGCAAGAGACTAAGCTTGGAGATGCCCATGGCACCCCCAAGATAATCTAAGGACACCTAAAAGCCAAAGCTTGGGGATGCCCCGGAAGGCATCCCCTCTTTCGTCTACTTCTATCGGTAACTTTACTTGGAGCTATATTTTTATTCACCACATGATATGTGTTTTGCTTGGAGCGTCTGTTATGATTTGAGTGTTTGCTTATTAGTTTACCACAATCATCCTTGCTGTACACACCTTTTGAGAGAGCCATACATAATTTGGAATTTGATAGAATACTCTTTATGCTTCACTTATATCTTTTGAGTTATATAATTTTGCTCTAGTGCTTCACTTATATCTTTTAGAGCACGGTGGTGGATTTGTTTTATAGAAACTATTGATCTCTCATGCTTCACTTAGATTATTTTGAGAGTCTTAATAGCATGGTAATTTGCTTAATAATAAATATGCTTGGCATTCAAGATTTGTAAAACTTTCTTTTGAGTGCGTTGAATACTAAGAAAAAAATTGATGCTCGATAATTGTTTTGAGATATGAGGATGGTCATATTAGGGTCATGCTAGTTGGGTAGTTGTGAATTTGAGAAATGCTTGTGTTAAAGTTTGTGATTCCCGTAGCATGCACGTATGGTGAACCGTTATGTGATGAAGTCGGAGCATGATTTATTTATTGATTGTCTTCCTTATGAGTGGCGGTCGGGGACGAGCGATGGTCTTTTCCTACCAATCTATCCCCCTAGGAGCATGCGCGTAATACTTTGCTTTGATAACTTCTAGATTTTTGCAATAAGTATATGAGTTCATTATGACTAATGTTGAGTCCATGGATTATACGCACTTTCCTTCCTTCCACCATTGCTAGCCTCTCTAATACCGCGCACTTTTCGCCGGTATCATACACCCACCAAATACCTTCCTCAAAACAGCCACCATACCTACCTATCATGGCATTTCCATATCCATTCCGAGATATATTGCCATGCAACTCTCCACCGTTCCGTTCATTATGACACGCTCCATCATTGTCATATTGCTAGCATGATCATGTAGTTGACATCGTATTTGTGGCAAAGCCACCGTTCATAATTCTTTCATACATGTCACTCTTGATTCATTGCATATCCCGGTACACCGCCAGAGGCATTCATATAGAGTCATATTTTGTTCTAAGTATTGAGTTGTAATTGTTGAGTTGTATGAAAAATAAAAAGTGTGATGATCATCATTTTTAGAGCATTGTCCCAAGTGAGGAAAGGATGATGGAGACAATGATTCCCCCACAAGTCGGGATGAGACTTCGGACGAAAAATTAAAAAAAAAGATAAAAAGAGGCCATAAAAAGAGAAGGCCCAAAAAATGAGAGAAAAAGAGAGAAGGGACAATGTTACTATCCTTTTACCACACTTGTGCTTCAAAGTAGCACCATGATCTCCATGATAGAGAGTCTCTCATTCTGTCACTTTCATATACTAGTGAGAATTTTTCATTATAGAACTTGGCTTGTATATTCCAATGATGGGCTTCCTCAAAATGCCCTACGTCTTCGTGAGCAAGCGAGTTGGATGCACACCCACTTAGTTTCTTTTGTTGAGCTTTCATATACTTATAGCTCTAGTGCATCCGTTGCATGGCAATCCCTACTCACTCACATTGATATCTATTGATGGGCATCTCCATAGCCCGTTGATACGCCTAGTTGATGTGAGACTATCTTCTCCCTTCTTCTCTTCTCCACAACCACCATTTTATTCCACATATAGTGTTGTATCCATGGCTCACGCTCATGTATTGCGTGAATGTCGAAAAAGTTTTGAAAATGTCAAAAGTATGAAACAATTGCTTGGCTCGTCATCGGGGTTGTGCATGATTTAAATACTTTGTGTGGTGAAGATAGAGCATAGCCAGACTATATGATTTTGTAGGGATAGCTTTCTTTGGCCATGTTGTTTTGAGAAGACATAATTGCTTTGTTAGTATGCTTGAAGTATTATTATTTTATGTCAACATGAACTTTTGTCTTGAATCTTTTGAATCTGAATATTCATACCACAATTAAGAAGATTTACATTGAAATTATGCCAAGTAGCACTCCGCATCAAAAATTCTGTTTTTATCATTTACCTACTCGAGGACGAGCAGGAATTAAGCTTGGGGATGCTTGATACGTCTCCAACGTATCTATAATTTTTGATTGCTCCATGCTATATTATCTACTGTTTTAGACATTATTGGGCTTTATTATCCACTTTTATATTATTTTTCGGACTAACCTATTAACTGGAGGGCCAGCCCAGAATTGATGTTTTTTGCCTGTTTTAGAGTTTCGAAGAAAAGGAATATCAAACGAAGTCCAAACGGAATGAAACCTTCGGAAACGTGATTTTCTCATCAGATAAGATCCACGAGACTTGGACCCTCCGTCAAGAAAGCCACGAGGCGGTCACGAGGGTGGAGGGCGCCCCCTAGGGCGCGCCCCCTGCCTTGTGGGCCCCTCGAAGCTCCACCGACATACTTCTTCCTCCTATATATATCCACGTACCCCCAAACGATCAGATACGGAGCCAAAAACCTAATTCCACCGCCGCAACTTTCTGTATCCACGAGATCCCATCTTGGGGCCTGTTCAGGAGCTCTGCCGGAGGGGGCATCGATCACGGAGGGCTTCTACATCATCATCCAAGCCCCTCCGATGAAGTGTGAGTAGTTTACTTCAGACCTACGGGTCCATAGTTAGTAGCTAGATGGCTTCTTCTCTCTTTTTGGATCTCAATACAATGTTCTCCCCCTCTCTCGTGGAGATCTATTCGATGTAATCTTCTTTTTGCGGTGTGTTTGTTGAGACCGATGAATTGTGGGTTTATGATTAAGTCTATCTATGAATAATATTTGAATCTTCTCTAAATTCTTTTATGTATGATTGGTTATCTTTGCAAGTCTCTTCGAATTATCAGTTTGGTTTGGCCTACTAGATTGGTTGTTCTTGCCATGGGAGAAGTGCTTAGCTTTGGGCTCGATCTTGCGGTGTCCTTTCCCAGTGACAGAAGGGGCAGGAAGGCACGTATTGTATCATTGCCATCGAGGATAACAAGATGGGTTTTTTTATCATATTGCATGAAACTATCCCTCTACATCATGTCATCTTGCTTAAGGCGTTACTCTGTTTTTAACTTAATACTCTAGATGCATGCTGGATAGCGGTCGATGAGTGGAGTAATAGTAGTAGATGTAGGCAGGAGTCGGTCTACTTGTCTCGGACGTGATGCCTATATACATGATCATACCTAGATATTCTCATAACTATGCTCAATTTTGTCAATTGCTCAACAGTAATTTGTTCACCCACCATAGAATATTTATGCTCTTGAGAGAAGCCACTAGTGAAACCTATGGCCCCCGGGTCTCTTTCTCATCATATTAATCTCCATCACTTTATTATTGCTTTGCTTTTTACTTTGCCTTTTACTTTTTACTTTGCATCTCTATACCAAAAATACCAAAAATATTATTTATCATCTCTATCAGATCTCACTTTCGTAAGTGACCGTGAAGGGATTGACAACCCCTAAGCGCGTTGGTTGCGTTGAGCTATTGTTTTTGTGTAGGTACGAGGGACTCGAGCGTAGCCTCCTACTGGATTGATACCTTGGTTCTCAAAAATTGAGGGAAATACTTACGCTACTTTGCTGCATCATCCTCTCCTCTTCGGGGAAATCCAACGCAGTGCTCAAGAGGTAGCACTGTGCTGCTGCGGAGGCCTCACCGCCCCTACTATTCCCACCACTGGCCAGGCCCTGCGGTGACGACAGCCTCACACCGCAGCCGAACCAGTGAACCCTCGTACTCCTCTCTGCGCGGGCTTCCACTGTCGCGTCTTCCCTGGCTCCCCGTCGTCCCCTTCCTAGGCCTCGCCGTCGTCCACCGCCCTGGTGCTCTCGGCACTGCGTGGTCAATGTGGTCAAGGAACGACTTTCATCGGACGTGGACTGTACGTGGAGAGGCTGACAGCTGGGTCCACGGCCGCAGCAAGGAAGTGCCTCCTTATTACGCGGAAAATAATGATTCCTCCACCTGACAGCTGGGACCCACCGTACGGGCCACTGTATTTCGCGAAAAAAACGTTTGCCCCTGACTGCTAGGACCCACCGGCTACATCTTCGCACGCAAGGAAGTGCGTCCAGGCAAAAAAACGATTCGCCCCCCTGACTGCTGGGACCCTCCAGCTACATCTTCATAGGCAAGGAAGTGCCTGACAGTCGGGACCCACCTGGTCGAAGCGTACGTAGCGTTGTCATTCTGGTCGAGAACGTGTACGTACATATATACTGGTGGATGTAGAGGCGCGCACGTGTCGTAATAGAGGCATGTACGTGTCGTAGTAGAGGCGCGCACGTAGCATGTACACATACGTACAGCGGCCAGGGTGCAAGAAAGAAAATACGGCCACGTATGTGTACATATGGGCAGGGTCTCGAACGCCTACTCGCGCATACGTACGGCCAAGGCTCGTGTACATGGCTGGGTCGGAACGGAGAAACAGCATCGTCGTCGTGTTCATGGGGAGGCAACGGAATGCGTCGTGTTCATCGGGAGGCAACGGAACACGTGGGAGCCTGGGTCGGAACGGAATGTGTGGTCGTGTTCATCGGGAGGGTTTGGACGGAACAGGCGATGGAAACGAGGCCTGGCGTACCACAGAATGGAGGAACAGACCTCCTACGGTTGAAACGGGGACCTGTTGATCGGGAGGGGTGTGGCGTACCGCAAAACGGACGAAACGGAACTCCTACGGTCGAAACAGGGGTCCTGTTCATCGGGAGGGGTGTTGCGTACCGCAAAACGGACGAAACGGATCTCCTATGGTCGAAACGGGGGTCCTGTTCATCGGGAGGGGTGTGGCGTACCGCAAAACGGGACTCCACGGGATACTATTCATCTCCACCGTCGACCTCCTCCAGCCTCCACGGGCTACCGTCGACCTCCTCCAGCCTCCACGGGCTCCTGTTCATCCAGCCTCCACCGTGTGCTACTCCATCGGCTACTGTTCAACCACCCCTCCATCGTCTACTATTCATCCAGCCCTCCACACCACGGGGGCCTGTTCAACCACTCCTCTACTGGCACCCCTCCACCGTCTAATGTTCATCCAGCCCTCCACCACACCACAGGGTCATGTTCATCCAGAGGCAGCATCGATCGGCTTCAGTTAGTAGCAGTAGCGAAGGAATCGCTCGATCGGGTTCAGTTAATAGCCATTGATCGATCACTCGGGTTCAGTAACACATAGCCTGCAGTGCAATCGCTCGGGTTCAGTTAGAGCCCAACGCCTCGCTCGGGTTTAGTTAGAGCCAACGCCTCGCACACACGTGCATACGTGTACGAGAGAAACGCGCATCGCTCGGCCCCCGACCTCCCACCGTAACCGGGAACTCCCCGAAATTTTCCTCCCCCTTGCTTCTACCACGGTTTTTTCCGTCATGGACGGACCAAAGAATGTCATGCAGCTGCGTCTCCGGCCCGCCTAGGACGAAAAGCCCATTTTCTGTCATGATTTTTTGTCATAGAAGTAGGAGCCCACCACATCTATGATGATACCGGGTTTTGTCACAATTATCATCATAGAAGTGTCATATGTATGACAGAAAAAAAATTCGTTCGACCCAAAATGTCACGGATGTGTCTTTTTTTTTGTAGTGGTACATCATGTCATCTTGCTTAAAGCGTTACTCTGTTCTCTTGAACTTAATACTCTAGATGCATGTTGGATAGCGGTCGATGTGTGGAGTAATAGTAGTAGATGCAGGCAGGAGTCGGTCTACTTGTCTTGGACGTGATGCCTATATACATGATCATACCTAGATATTCTCATAACTATGCTCAATTCTGTCAATTGCTCAAGAGTAATTTGTTCACCCACCGTAATACTTATGCTCTCGAGAGAAGCCTCTAGTGAAACCTATGGCCCCGGGGTCTATTTTCCATCATATTAATCTTCCAATACCTAGTTATTTTCTTTGCCATTTATTTTACTTGCATCTTTATTTCTCTTTATCATAAAAATACCAAAAATATTATCTTATCATATCTATCAGATCTCACTCTCGTAGGTGACCGTGAAGGGATTGACAACCCCTTTATCGCGTTGGTTGCGAGGAGTTTATTTGTTTGTGTAGGTGCGAGGGACTCGTGTGTGGCCTCCTACTGGATTGATACCTTGGTTCTCAAAAACTGAGGGAAATACTTACGCTGCTCTACTGCATCACCCTTTCCTCTTCAAGGGAAAACTAACGCAGTGCTCAAGGGGTAGCACTACGCGCGCTGGCGCCCGCCTGATCTCAATCGTCATGGCTCACGTCACGAGAACCTCGCGAGGTTTGCCTGGCCTTGAACTCTCCGCCCCTCACGAGCCAGCCTGGTGAGGCCGCTCCTGAGGAGGTCTTGCGTCGTCCACCTCACGAGGCTTGGCCCCTCGCGAGGGTCTTGAATGCCTTGTTGATCAAGATGGGCCATATAGGCCTGCTAGCAAAGCCACGCCGTGGGCCGCAGGCAGGCAAGTCTGGGGACCCCCGTTCCCAGAACGCCGACAGAACCGATGACTCCGTTCTTCACCACGAATCATGTCCCGGAGGACTAGGCAAGCGCCGCTGCAGAAGCTATACGCCAAGCGGGCCTGATGATGGAGCGGGTGAAGACCGTGCATGAGAATAGTCGAGCTGCTTATGATGCTAGTGCAGCCCTCCGAGCCAATGTTTAGGTAAGTTGGTTTTCGACTGAACTCCTATCTTGACGCTTGTTAGGATATGCTACCCGAAAAAACTCTTCTTTGTGTGTCCATCTGTTAGTCTACACTTCACACCCACTGGGTGTTTTAATTTACATCGAATATTTTTTTCCAATTTAGTCGACTAGGTTGTGTCGATTGTAGTTTTTGCACTAGTGGGGGCACGCAGAGTGCACCCACTGGGTGTAGTCCCCGAGGCCGTCGTCGAATGTGTGATTCGGCGGGGGCCTTGATAAAAATATCTTCTCCTTCAGTTCTTCCACTCGGTCTGGGCGGACCATGTCGAGTGGAACCTGAACCAGTGGGGGCATGCAGAGTGCACCCACTGGGTGTAGTCCCCGAGACCGCAGTCGACTGCGGGCAGTCGCTTGGGGTCTGAGAATGACTATTGCTGGCCGTCGTGTGTTGTTTTTTCTTTTCCACTCAGTCTGGGCGGACCATGTCGAGTGGAATCTGAACCAGTGGGGGCACGCTAAGTGCACCCACTAGGTGTAGTCCCCGAGACTACTATTGAATGTTTGATTCTGCAGTAGTCTGAGTTCTTTTCACTCGGAAGCGAATAATATTTGAACCTGTCCATTGATGTATCTTTTTGCTGACTGCAAAAATCCTGTGAGCTTATCTCCAAGTTTGCCGACTTCGAGGAGAAGCAGAGACAGCTCAACCTTGACTTGGAGCTGGCCAATCAGAATTTGAAAAAGGCTAAAGACGAAGTAGCTGGTACGGAAGGTAATAACCTGTCGACTATCTATCTTGACCATCTCTCAAGTTATCTCTTCATTCTTCTCTCTGACCCGAGTGCACATTCTTCAGAGAAAATGAAGCAAGCTCTGGTATAGAAGGACTTTGACCTTGCAGTTGCACAGAAGGAGGTTCAGGAGAAGACAGCACTCGCCGACAAGAAGCTGGCTTCAGTCAGGGCACTGGAGGAAGATAACGCTAAGCTAAAGGCTTCCCTCACCGAAGCCAACATAGAAGTGACCCGTCTGAAGAAAGACAAAGTTGCTTTGAACGAGAAGATTGAAGGCATTTCTCGTAAGAGAAATGACCTGGAGGCTTATCTGGGGGCACTCGCCAAGAAGTTGTTCCTTATGCTCGAAGGTATTTTTTCCTTATCTAATTGTTTAGCCATCGTCGATTCACCATAAAACCGTTGACTCATTATTTCTTTGTGTTTGTAGAATTCTATCAAAACTTTGAGGAAGAAACTAGGCGGATCGAGACAGGCCTGGACCCCATCCTTTCCCCTGTTGGTGATGAAGCTGCCATGAACGTGCTCTGACTGGAATCCTGCATCGCCAGTGTTACGGACTACCTTGCTCGCCTGAAGGTTGCGGTGTCGCCGATTGACTCAGCGCTTTGGCCATGGGAGACGTTCCAGAATGACCTCGAGTCTTTGATGACTCGACTCAATGAGGTCCCTGGTCGAGTGCAGGAGTGGAAGAAGTCATCTGCTCACTGCGGTGCTGACGTAGCTCTGTCGCTAGTTTGAGTCCACTGCAAGGAGGCCAAGGAGGAAAAGCTAGTGATGACCCACAAGTATAGGGGATCTATCGTAGTCCTTTCGATAAGTAAGAGTGTCGAACCCAACGAGGAGCAGAAGGAAATGATAAGCGATTTCCAGCAAGGTATTCTCTGCAAGTACTGAAATAAGTGGTAACAAATAGTTTTGTGATAGGATAATTTGTAACGAGCAACAAGTAACAAAAGTAAATAAAGTGCATCAAGGTGGCCCAATCCTTTTTGTAGCAAAGGACAAGCCTGGACAAACTCTTATATAGAGAAAAGCGCTCCCGAGGACACATGGGAATATCATCAAGCTAGTTTTCATCATGCTCATATGATTCGCGTTCGATACTTTGATAATTTGGTATGTGGGTGGACCGGTGCTTGGGTACTGTCCTTACTTGGACAAGCATCCCACTTATGATTAACCTCTATTGCAAGCATCCACAACTACAACAAAAGTATTAAGGTAAACCTAACCATAGCATGAAACATATGGATCCAAATCAGCCCCTTACGAAGCAACGCATAAACTAGGGTTCAAGCTTCTGTCACTCTAGCAACCCATCATCTACTTATTACTTCCCAATTCCTTCCTCTAGGCCCAAATAATGGTGAAGTTTCATGTAGTCGATGTTCACATAACACCACTAGAGGAGAGACAACATACATCTCATCAAAATATCGAACGAATACCAAATTCACATGACTACTAATAGCAAGACTTCTCCCATGTCCTCAGGAACAAACGTAACTACTCACAAAGCATAAACATGTTCATAATCAGAGGGGTATTAATATGCATATAGGATCTGAACATATGATCTTCCACCAAATAAACCAACTAGCATCAACTATAAGGAGTAATTAACACTACTAGCAACCCTCTAGCACCAATCCCGGACTTGGAGACAAGAATTGGATACAAGAGATGAACTAGGGTTTTGAGAGGAGATGGTGCTAATGAAGATGTTGATGGAGATTGCCCTCTCTCGATGAGAGGAGCGTTGGTGATGATGATGGCGATGATTTCCCCCTCCGGGAGGGAAGTTTCCCCGGCAGAACAGCTCCGCCGGAGCCCTAGATTGGATCCGCCAAGGTTCCGCCTCGTGGCGGCAGAGTTTCGTCCGAGAAGATGGCTTGTTATTTTTCCCCATCGAAAGACTTCATATAGCAGAAGATGGCCACCGGAGGGCCACCATGGGGCCCATGAGGTAGGGGGGCCCAAACAGGGGGGTAGGGCGCGCCCCCACCCTCGTGGGTAGGGTGTGGCCCCCTGGTGAATTTCTTCTGCTGAGTATTTTTTATATATTCTGAAAACGTCTTTCGTGAAGTTTCAGGACTTTTGGAGCTGTGCAGAATAGGTCTCTAATATTTTCTCCTTTTCCAGCCTAGAATACCAGCTGCCGGCATTCTCCCTCTTTATGTAAACCTTGTAAAATAAGAGAGAATAGGCATAAGTATTGTGACATAATGTGTAATAACAGCCCATAATGCAATAAATATCGATATAAAAGCATGATGCAAAATGGACGTATCAACTCCCCCAAGCTTAGACCTCGCTTGTCCTCAAGCGAAAGCCGAAATCGAAAAATATGTCCACATGTTTAGAGATAGAGGTGTCGATAAAAATAAAATACGGACATGAGGGCATCATGATCATTCTTAGAACATCAACTTATATAATTCTTGTCATATGATTTCTTATGCTAGAGTAATAATTCAATCACAATTTCAAGTATGAATCGTAAACTTCATTGAAAACTAACAAACTATAATCTCAGTCATTGGAGCAATTGCAATTTATCATAACATAGGAAAGAGTCAATAAATAAGAGCTTTTCAGCAAGTCCACATACTCAACTATCATATAGTCTTTCACAATTGCTGACACTCACACAATACTTATGGGTATGGAGTTTTAATCGGACACAGAGAAAGATAGGGGCTTATAGTTTGCCTCCCAACGTTTTACCTCAAGGGTAATGTCAACAATAATAGTTCATGAAAACTCACATCCAATTAGCCATATATACCAGGATCTTTCCAACATATTGTGTTTGTCAAAGGATAAAATGTAAAAATGAAGGGTGAAGATCACCATGACTCTTATGCAAGGTGGGAGATAAAAGTAAAAGATAGGCCCTTCGCAGAGGGAAGTAGAGGTTGTCATGCGCTTTTATGGTTGGATGCACAAAATCTTAATGCGAAATAACGTCACTTTATATTGCCACTTGTGATATGGACCTTTATTATGCAGTCTGTCGCTTTTATTTCTTCCATATCACATGATCGTATAAAGCTTATTTTCTCCCACACTAATAAATCATACATATTTAGAGAGCAATTTTTATTGCTTGCACCGATGACAACTTACTTAGAGGATCTTACTCAATCCATAGGTAGGTATAGTGGACTCTCATGGCAAGACTGGTTTTAAGAGTATTTGGAAGCACAAGTAGTATCTCTACTTGGTGCGATGAATTTGGCTAGCATGAGGGAGAAAGGCAAGCTCAACCATGTTGGATGATCCATGACAATATAATTTATCTCAGATGTAAGAAAACATAACCCATTACGTTGTCTTCCTTGTCCAACGTCAACTCTTTAGCATGTCATATTTTAATGAGTGCTCACAATCATAAAAGATGTCCAAGATAGTATATTTATATGTGAAGACCTCTCTTTCTTTATTACTTCCTATTAATTGCAACGATGACCAAAACTATGGTTGTTAACCCTCAACAACTTTTATTCATCATACTTTTTTCTATGTGAGCTCATTACTCTCCGTAAGACTCACATGATCTCTTTGTTTCTTTTTATTCCTTTCTCTTTTCTTTTATTCCCTTAGGATAATGGCAAAATAATCAAGCCCTTGACTCAAGACTAATCTTTATTATATAGCTCATGGACTCGATTACATAGAGGAATTATAAAGCAAAACTCAAAACTGGATCATGCCATAAACTTTATTCTACTAGATCAAGATAATACCAAAAGGATCGAACTAAGGAAAACGATAAAAATAAGAGTGATGGTGATACGATACCAGGGCACTCCCCCAAGATTGGCAGTTGCCAAGGGGAGTGCCCATACCAGATACTCAATTCTTCTTTGTTGGTGAAGAAGGTGATGGTTTTGTTGATGGCGTAGGCTTCTTCCTTAATTTGCGCTTGAGGACAGAATTTTGGTCCCTTAGGTCCTCGATCTCCTGTTCCAGGCTCAGTATCCTTTTGCATAGTTCCTGCTTATTTTCCTGCAAGAGGCGAAAAGGGATAAAGTCAATCTTAGGTTTCTCTACTCTATCCGGGAGGCTTGACTTTTTGAACTCCACATGCATGTCTCCAGGTTGAGGTAGTGGGACTTCATCTTCATCTAAGCTCGCCTCCTCCTTTCCCTTGGGTTCATAGTCCTCTTCTTCTTCCGTAGTCCAACCGCAATGCTCCACATCCCCATAGACCTTAGGATCTGCAAGGTAATCAGCCACATAGCTTTCTCCTTCTGAATCCTGGGATGACATGTTGCTCTGTCTGTAGCAGGACAACTCAAAACAAAGACAAGAGATATTTGCGTGATACGGGAGTCAAAACCCCCGGGAGATTATATAATGAATTTTTACTGACCAAAATATGTGTTTTGTAAGAAAACGGAGTCCGGAAAGCGCACGAGGTGCCCACGAGGTAGGGGGCGTGCCCAGGGGGATAGGGCGCGCCCTCCACCCTCGTGGAGCCCTCGTGTCCTTCCCGTACTGCTTCTTATTTTTCTATTTTTCTAACTATTCCAAAACGGAGAAATATTGCCTTAAAACTGTTTTGGGGTCGGTTTACTTACCGTACCACATACCTATTCCTTTTCGGGGTCTGAAACATTCCGGAAAGTGTCTCTTATGTATTTCTCTGGGGTTACGGTCTCAATAACATTGGTTTCAACATTTATGGGATTACCTGAGATATAATGTTTGATTCTTTGACCATTCACCACCTTCGGATTTCTGCCTTCGAAGTTGTTAATTTTTATGGCACCGGAACGATAGACCTCCTCGATAACGTAAGGACCTTCCCATTTAGAGAGAAGTTTTCCTGCAAAAAATCTTAAACGAGAGTTGTATAGCAATACATAATCACCTACATTAAACTCACGCTTTTGTATCCTTTTATCATGCCATCTTTTAACTTTTTCCTTAAACAACTTGGCATTTTCGTAGGCTTGGGTTCTCCATTCATCGAGTGAGCTAATATCAAATAACCTCTTCTCACCGACAAGTTTAAAATCATAATTGAGCTCTTTAATAGCCCAATATGCCTTATGTTCTAGTTCGAGAGGTAAGTGACATGCTTTTCCATAAACCATTTTATACGGAGACATACCCATAGGATTTTTATATGCAGTTCTATAGGCCCATAATGCATCATCAAGTTTCTTGGACCAATTCTTTCTAGATCTATTAACAGTCTTTTGCAAAATTAATTTGAGCTCTCTATTACTCAATTCTACTTGACCACTATACTGTGGGTGATATAAGGAGATGCATTTCTATGATTAACATCATACTTAGCAAGCATTTTACGGAAAGCACCATGGATAAAATGCGAACCACCATCAGTCATTAAATATCTAGGGACTCCAAATCTTGGAAAAATAACTTCTTTAAGCATTTTAATAGAAGTGTTATGATCAACACTACTAGTTGGAATAGCTTCTACCCACTTAGTAACATAATCAACAGCAACTAAAATATGTGTATATCCATTAGAGGAAGGAAAAGGTCCCATATAGTCAAAGCCCCAAACATCAAATGGTTCAATAACGAGTGAATAGTTCATAGGCATTTCTTGACGTCTACTAATATTACCAATTCTTTGACATTCATCACAAGATAAGACAAACTTACGGGCATCCTTGAAGAGAGTAGGCCAATAAAAACCAGATTGCAATACCTTATGTGCAGTTCTATCTCCAGCATGGTGTCCTCCATAAGCTTCGGAGTGGCACTTGCGTAGGATCTGTTCCTGTTCATGCTCAGGTACACAACGTCTAATAACACCATCTACTCCTTCTTTATAAAGATGTGGGTCATCCCAAAAGTAATTCCACAAATCATAGAAGAACTTTTTCTTTTGCTGGTATGTGAAACTAGGTGGTATAAACTTAGCAACAATGTAATTAGCATAATCAGCATACCATGGAGCAGTATGAGAAGCGTTTATGACATTTAATTGCTAATCAAGAAAGCTATCATCAATAGGAAGTGGGTCATCAAGCACATTTTCTAACCTAGACAAGTTGTCTGCAAAGGGGTTCTCAGCTCCCTTTCTATCAACAATATGTAAGTCAAATTCTTGTAGCAAGAGAACCCATCTAACAAGTCTAGGTTTAGCATCTTTCTTTTCCATAAGATATTTAATAGCAAGATGATCAGTATGAATAGTTACTTTAGAATCAACAATATAAGGTCTGAACTTATCACAAGCAAATACAACTGCTAAGAATTCTTTTTCAGTAGTAGCATAATTTCTTTGAGCATTGTCTAGGGTTTTACTAGCATATTGAATAACATTTAATTTCTTATCAACTCTTTGCCCTAGAACAACACCTATAGCATAATCACTAGCATCACACATAATTTCAAAGGATAAATTCCAATCAGGTGGCTGAACAATAGGTGCAGATATTAATGTTTTCTTAAGAATTTCAAATGCTTCTACACAATCATCATCAAAGACAAATGGTATATATTTTTGTAATAAATTAGCCAGAGGCCGAGAAATTTTTGAGAAGTCCTTAATGAACCTCCTATAAAATCCAGCATGACCAAGGAAACTTCTTATACCTTTGATGTCCTTGGGGCATGGCATATTTTCAATAGCATCAACCTTGGCTTTATCAACCTCAATACCTCTTTCAGAAACTTTGTGACCCAAGACAATACCTTCATTAACCATAAAGTGGCACTTTTCCCAATTCAAGGCAAGATTAGTTTCTTCACATCTCTGCAAAACTCGATCAAGGTTGCTCAAGCAATCATCAAAAGAAGATCCATAGTCAGATAAATCATCCATGAAAACCTCACAAATCTTTTCACAAAAGTCGGAGAATATAGCCATCATGCATCTTTGAAAGGTAGCAGGTGCATTACATAGACCAAAAGGCATATGTCTATAAGCAAAAGTACCAAAAGGGCAAGTAAAAGTAGTCTTTGATTGATCTTTGGCTGACGCGGGTATTTGAGAGAAACCAGAATAACCATCTAGAAAGCAAAAATGTGTATGTTTGGATAATCTTTCTAGCATTTGATCGATAAAAGGTAAGGGGTAATGATCCTTTTTAGTGGCCTTATTTAATTTGCGGAAATCAATTACCATCCTATAACCTGTAATAATTCTTTGAGGAATCAATTCATCTTTATCATTAGGAACGATAGTAATACCTCCCTTCTTAGGGACACAATGGACAGGACTTACCCACTGACTATCAGCAACGGGATAGATTATACCTGCCTCAAGGAGCTTTAGTATTTCCTTTCTTACCACTTCTTTCATTTTAGGATTCAGCTGTCGTTGATGATCACGAACTGGTTTAGCATCTTCTTCCAAATTAATTTTATGTTGACATAGAGTGGGACTAATGCCCTTAAGATCATCAAGAGTATACCCAATAGCAGCACGGTGCTTCTTCAGAGTTTTCAATAATCTCTCCTCCTCATGCTCTGAAAGGTTAGCACTAATAATAACAGGATATATCTTTTTCTCATCAAGATAAACATATTTAAGAGTATCAGGTAACGATTTAAGCTCAAACACGGGATCACCCTTGGGTGGATGAGGATCCCCTAGGATTTCAACAGGCAAATTGTTTTCCAGAATAGGTTCCTGTTTAAAAAATACTTTGTCTATTTCCCTTCTTTCATTCATAAACATATCATTTTCATGGTCTAGAAAATATTGTTCTAAAGGATCACTAGGAGGTACGACAATAGAAGCAAGACCAATAATTTCATCCTTACTAGGTAATTCTTCTTCACGGTGTTGTCTACTAAATTTAGAGAAATTAAATTCATGAGTCATATCATCTAACCCGATAGTAACAACATCCCTTTTGCAATCTATGGTAGCATTAACAGTGTTCAGGAAGGGTCTACCAAATATAATGGGACAAAAGCTATCTTGTGGGAAACCAAGAACAAGAAAATCAGCAGGATATTTAGTTTTCCCACACAAGACTTCAACATCTCTAACAATTCCCATGGGTGAAATAGTATCTCTATTGGCAAGTTTAATTGTGACATCAATATCTTCTATCTCAGCAGGTGCAATATCATGCATAATTTCTTTGTATAAGGAATAAGGTATTGCACTAGCACTAGCACCCATATCACATAAGCCATGATAACAATGATCTCCTATTTTAACAGAAATAACAGACATGCCTACCACAGGTCTGTTTTTATCTTTAGCACAAGGTTTAGCAATTCTAGCAGTCTCATCAAGGAAATGAATAACATGCCCATCAATATTATCAGACAAGAGATCTTTAACAATAGCAATATCAGGTTCAACTTTAATTTGCTCATGAGGTGTATAAGTTTTAATATTGCTTTTATGGACCATAGTTGAAGCTTTAGCATTATCCTTTATCCTAACATGAAAATGTGGTTTCTCAACATAAGAAGTAGGAACAATAAGATCATTATAAGTGACAATCTTTTCTTCAACTTTAATAGGTGCAGTTACTTTTACTTATATGGGAGGATGATATTTAAACCACTTCTCCTTGGGGAGATCAACATAAGTAGCAAAAGATTCACAGAAAGAAGCTACTATCTCAGAGTCAAGTCCATATTTAGTGCTAAATTTACGGAAAACATCGGTATCCATAAAAGATTTAACACAATCAAACCTAGGTGTCATACTTGACTCCTTACCTTTGTCGAGGTCCCAATCTTCAGAGTTGCATTTAATTCTTTCCAATAAATCCCATTTGAATTCAATAGTCTTCATCATAAAAGAGCCAGCACAAGAAGTATCAAGCATGGTGCGATTGTTATCAGAAAGCCGAGCATAAAATTTTTGAATAATCATTTCCCTTGAGAGCTCATGATTGGGGCATGAATATAACATTGATTTAAGCCTCCCCAAAGCTTGAGCGATGCTTTCTCCTTCGCAAGGCCAAAAATTATATATATAATTGCGATCACGATGAACAAGATGCATAGGATAAAACTTCTAATGAAATTCCAATTTCAATCATTTGTAGTTCCATGACCCGGTATCATCACATAGCCTATACCATGTCGATGCATCTCCCTTCAAAGATAAAGGGAAGACCTTCTTATTAACAACATCTCCGGGTACACCTGCAAGCTTAAATAATCCACAAACTTCATCCACATATATTAGATGCTCATCAGGATGTTTTGTTCCATCTCCTAAAAAGGGATTAGCTAGCAGTTTTTCTATCATACCCGAAGGAATTTCAAAGCACACATTTTTCATTTTCAGTAGGTTCAGTAGGTTGAGGAGCAACTCTTTGCTCTACTGGTTGGGGTGAAGATACCCCGAACAAGCCCCTCAGAGGATTACTTTCCATAGTAACAAGTGACAGTAAATTTCAGCACACTATATAAATTTTTCCTTACCAAATTCCACCTACCAAAGGCGCTTCACTCCCAGGCAACGGCGCCAGAAAAGAGTCTTGATGACCCACAAGTATAGGGCATCTATTGTAGTCCTTTCGATAAGTAAGAGTGTCGAACCCAACGAGGAGCAGAAGGAAATGATAAGCGATTTCCAACAAGGTATTCTCTGCAAGTACTGAAATAAGTGGTAACAGATAGTTTTGTGATAGGATAATTTGTAACGAGCAACAAGTAACAAAAGTAAATAAAGTGCATCAAGGTGGCCCAATCCTTTTTGTAGCAAAGGACAAGCCTAGACAAACTCTTATATAGAGAAAAGTGCTCCCGAGGACACATGGGAATATCATCAAGCTAGTTCTCATCACGCTCATATGATTCGCGTTCGATACTTTGATAATTTGGTATGTGGGTGGACCGGTGCTTGGGTAATGTCCTTACTTGGACAAGCATCCCACTTATGATTAACCTCTATTGCAAGCATCCGCAACTACAACAAAAGTATTAAGGTAAACCTAACCATAGCATGAAACATATGGATCCAAATCAGCCCCTTACAAAGCAACGCATAAACTAGGGTTCAGGCTTCTGTCACTCTAGCAACCCATCATCTACTTATTACTTCCCAATGCCTTCCTCTAGGCCCAAATAATGGTGAAGTGTCATGTAGTCGACGTTCACATAACACCACTAGAGGAGAGACAACATACATCTCATCAAAATATCGAATGAATACCAAATTCACATGACTACTAATAGCAAGACTTCTCCCATGTCCTCAGGAACAAACGTAACTACTCACAAAGCATAAACATGTTCATAATCAGATGGGTATTAATATGCATATAGGACCTGAACATATGATCTTCCACCAAATAAACCAACTAGCATCAACTACAAGGAGTAATTAACACTACTAGCAGCCCTCTAGCACCAATCCCGAACTTGGAGACAAGAATTGGATACAAGAGATGAACTAGGTGGTGCTGATGAAGATGTTGATGGAGATTTCCCTCTCCCGATGAGAGGAGCGTTGGTGATGATGATGGCGATGATTTCCCTCTCCGGGAGGGAAGTTTCCCCGGCAGAACAGCTCCGCCGGAGCCCTAGATCGGATCCGCCTCGTGGCGGCGGAGTTTCGTCCGAGAAGATGGTTTGTTATTTTTCCCATCGAAAGACTTCATATAGCAGAAGATGGCCACCGGAGGGCCACTAGGGGGCCCACGAGGTAGGGGGGCGCGCCCAGGGGGGTAGGGTGCGCCCCCACCCTCGTGGGCAGGGTGTGGCCCCCCTGGTGAATTTCTTTCACTGAGTATTTTTTATATATTCTGCAATGTTGGGGATATCGCTTATCGGGAACTTATCGGTCGACCCATGATAAGGGGTAAATCGGCCAGTTAATCGGCATATCGGCCGATTTATCGCCATATCGGCCGATTTATCTTATCGGTCTGACAGTGGTAAGCGATAAATCGGCCGATTTATCGGCATATGGAAGATATCTTGAACAGTGATATTCTGAAAACGTCTTCCGTGAAGTTTCAGGACTTTTGGAGCTGTGCAGAATAGGTCTCTAATATTTGCTCATTTTCCAGCCCAGAATCCCAGCTGCCGGCATTCTCCCTCTTTATGTAAACCTTGTAAAATAAGAGAGAATAGGCATAATATTGTGACATAATGTGTAATAACAGCCCATAATGCAATAAATATCGATATAAAAGCATGATGCAAAATGGACGTATCAGCTAGCAGCGATCAAGGTTGCCAATACCAGGAGACACGACTTCCAGTCTTTCATGGAGACATTTATTGCTGCCACCACTCGTATTGCCGATGTAATCGACCTGAACGAATTCGTTGAGCCTGCCAGTCGTCCACCCGCGGAGTGAACAAACTTTTATAATCCGATTGAATTTTCCTCGGTATGCCAAGTGGTATTGTAACCGTTAAACTCTTTCGGGCGCAATGCTCAAGTACTTTGAACTGTGGTCCGGAACCTCTTAGGTTTTTATCTGAACTTGGTTGTTTTTGAATAGGAAGAAGTGCTCATCCAGTTCCTCCGTGAGAACTGCGACATCTTCGCATGGAAACCCTCTGACATGCCAGGTGTGCCTAGGGGACTGGCTGAGCACCGTTTGCGAGTCGACCCAAAAGCAAGACCTGTCAAAGAACACCTCCGATGGTCCGCCGTGGAGAAAAGGAAGGCAATTGGTGAGGAAGTGGCTCGGCTTCTGGCAGCTGAGTTCATCCGAGAGATTTACCACTCCGAGTGGCTCACCAATGTAGTCATGGTCCCCAAGAAGGATGATTCACTCCATATGTGTATTGACTTCAAGCATATTAATCGGGCCTGCCCAAAAGATCACTTCCCTCTCCCTCGCATCGATCAAATAGTCGACTCGACTGCGGGATGTGAGCGATTGTCTTTTCTGGACGCATATTACGGGTATCATCAGATCCGACTATATGGACCCGATGAAATAAAAACAGTTTCCTCACCCCATTCGGGTGCTTTTGCTATGTTACCATGCCCTTTGGTCTCAAGAATGTTGGCGCCACATTCATGTGTATGATACAGAAGTGCCTGCTCACTCAAATCGGTCGGAATGTGGAAGCATACATGGATGACATTGTGGTTAAGTCGCGAAAAGGTTCTGACCTGCTGACTGACCTCGCTGAAACCTTTGCCAATCTAAGAAGGTATGATATCAAGCTTAACCCGTCAAAGTGTACATTTGGAGTTCCAGGTGGAAAGTTGCTCGGTTTTCTCGTTTCCAAACGAGGTATCGATGCAAATCCAGAGAAAGTTGGTGCAATACTCCGAATGAAAGGCCCCGTGCACATACACGACATCCAGAAGCTTACTGGTTGTTTGGCCGCTTTGATTCGGTTCATCTCTCATCTCGGTGAAAAGGCATGACCTCTTTACCGATTGATGAAGAAATCTGATAAGTTCGAGTGGAATCCTGAAGCTGACGCAACGTTTGTAGAGCTCAAAACCCTGCTTTCCACCCAGTTGGTGCTCGCTGCTCCAATCAGCAAAGAGCCTTTACTGCTTTATATTGCAGCCACTGACAGTACTCACGACCGAGCGAGAAAAAGAAGGTAAAGCCTATAAAGTTCAACGCCCAATGTATTATATTTCTGAGGTCTTAACTCCGTCCAAGCAGAGGTATCCGCATTATCAGAAGCTTGTCTATGGAATTTACTTGACTTCGAAGAAAGTGACACATTATTTCCCAGATCACTCCATCACAGTCGTCAGCGATGCTCCATTGTCAGAAATTATGAATAACAGAGATGCAACTGGTCGAGTGGCAAAATGGGTGATTGAACTCCTTCCATTAGATATCAAGTTTGAGGCAAAGAAAGCAATCAAGTCCCAAGCAATAGCAGATTTCCTCGTCGAGTGGATTGAACAGCAGCAACCGACTCAAGTTCAGTCCGAACATTGGACTATGTTTTTTGACGGATCCAAGATGCTGAATGGTTCTGGCGCTGGAGTAGTTCTGGTATCTCCGCGAGGCGACAAACTCAGTTATGTCCTTCAGATTCACTTTGATTCCTCCAACAATGAAGCTGAATATGAAGCACTTCTGTACGGGTTGCGAATGTCCATTTCACTCGGCGTCCGTCGCCTAATGGTCTATGACGACTCAGATTTGGTGGTCAATCAAGTGATGAAAGAATGGGATGTCAGAAGTCCAGCTATGACTGGTTATTGCAATGTAGTAAGAAAAATGGAAAAGAAGTTTGAGGGTCTAGAGCTCCACCACATTCCCCGACTGAAGAACCAGACAGCAGATGACCTGGCAAAGATAGGTTTCAAGCGAGAGCCCATTCCCAGCAATGTGTTTTTGGAACATCTTCACACACCATCAGTTCAAGAGGATCCCTTCACAGAAGAGCCCCCGCAACCTAAGAGTTTCACTAATCCGACCGAAGTTGAAATCTCAGCCGTGGTTGACCTAGTCATGAAAGTTTTGGTCGTCATTCCTGACCAAACCCTTCCTCCTCCTCCCGCCTCCCTCCTACCTTTCCCGCATCAGAGCCCTTGCTGTCCACCACACTTGCTCTCCATCCTAACCACGGGTCCCGATCCGCCACCCTGGGTCGTCCAGCCGGTCCTCGACCACTGCGATAGAGAATGTGTCTGCCTCCTTCGTCAGCGTCCCGCCCTAGGCTTCATCGTGCAAGATGGAGAACATCGGCCCAAGGAACCAACGATGCCAGCAGCGAAAGAGGGGGGCTGTGGCAGCGTCGCAGGAAGATGCGGACATGGACAAGAAGCTGTCCCCCCAACTGCGCCCGGAACCCCGCATCCCATCCATCCATCCGTAGACGTGGATTGCATCGTCAGACCACGCTGGATAGAGGAGGACCCGACAGACGGTGGGGGCATTCCGGAGAGCTTTCCGCCCACGCAGATGCCGAACGTGGACGTATGTCACTCGGGGCAGCTCATTCGGGCACGGATAAGCACGGGCACTGGTGGTGCCTGGGCTGCCAACGACCCGTTCGACAAAATGACACAACAAGAGTCGATATGTTCTTGTTGCTCCTGTCCAATCACTGTTTTGCATAGGTTGCTGGTTCATTTTGTACATGATGATTGCTTGCAAACCATGATCGTGTAGGAGGTGTTTCTGTCGAACATGATCAAATTGGGGGATCCAACTTGCACTACGTTTGAAGTTGAGACAACACCCGATCCCAAATCGAGCAAGAAGAAGTAGAAGGAAAGACGACGAAGGCAAGAGATCTCACAACTTATGAAGATATCTTGTTGGTCAAAACTTGGTTGGCCACAACAATAGATCCAATATGCGGCACCGAACAAAAGGGAAACACGTATTGGGAGAAGATCTAGAAGGAATATCACGAACAAAAGGAATATGTGGAGCCGCATTCTATCATCACCGGCCGCAATGTGGCATCTCTCCAACATCAATGGGGGATCATTTGAGGGGAAGTGAACAAGTACGTCAGCTACTACTCACAAGTGACCAAACACCCTCGAAGTGGGATGGGAGTGGCAACTCACATAAGCTACTTCATCTTGTCATCATTTTCGTACGCTTGTTTGTTTTGCATTCCCGTGCTCATACATATGTTGTTTGCTAGACTGCGATGGCAGCCACTTTGTATCACGAAATGGTGAAGAAGCCATTTGCTTTTAGCCATCGTTGGATCATATTGAATGGCATGCCAAAGTGAACACAACTTGTGGCCGATCTCAAGGCAGACAAGAAGAGGAATGATGACTCAAGCTCCCACCAATCAATTGGGTTGGATGATGAAGAGGAAGATATTGTCGTCGAGAATGAGAGAGCCACCGTGACAAGGGATAACCGACAAGTCATGGGAAACAAGTGGGAGAAGGCAAGGGCCTCCCGTAAAGCTGTGGCTACAAAAATGTCCTCCACATGGACGGGCATTTTTTTCGGCGAGGGAGACTAGAGGTACAAGCTCACGTTGGATGCGCAAAAGAAGAGGATGGATTGGAACCGTAGAGGGCGGAGAAGAAGCTGGAAATTGAGAGAGAGAAGATCGAGTTGGAGAAGCAAGATGCGGCGATCAAATGGGAGCTCGAGAAGGCCAAGACATTTGGAGAGATTGAGCTTGAGAAAGAAAGGTTGCAGCTCGCACGAGACACGAAGGATGCAAATATCATGTTGGCGGACGAAACCCTCTTGGATGAGCATGCAAAGAAGTGGTCTGCAAAGAAGAAGAAGGTGATCAACGATCGTAGAGAGTATGAGGCGGCGAGGGCGGCTGCGACGGCAGCGGAGCATGCGGCTCGGATGCAAGCGGAGCAGGACGCAAGGATGGCCTCGGAGCAGGCGACATGGATAGCGCTCGGCGAGTGATCCAGCCAGCCGTTGAGGTATCCATCACGCTTGGACATTCATTTCATTTTAACATGTCCGGATTGTCGTTGAACTATGATTTGCTTCGCTTTATTTCAAACGGTTGAATTCAGACAGTTTGTATCATATAATCAATGTGTATTGATTTGTATGAATTTGAGACTTCGGATTTAATATATGTGGATATGCTTAACCCATATAAGACGTGCTCGATCAGTGCCGCACACGCGGCCCGGGGTGTCCAGGGTGCCGTGAGCTCTATCGCAGCCCACACCAGCGATCCATAATAAAACCTGTCCACTTGGGCCCCCTCAATCTTTTGCCGCTACGCGAATTCGAAGTCTCGCCCAGGGCAAAACTCAGAAAGCCCGGAGCTCCCACTTCCAGGTGGGGCCCAACGCCAGCACGCGCAGGCGGCCAGGCGCAGGCATGCACACAAGACAAGAGGCTCCACCAACCTGAGGGGCTACCGACCAGTCCAGTCCAGTCGTCTCCCCCATCTCCGCTCCACCCCAATTTTCGACCCGTCTCGCCCCTTTGCCCCCCGGTCTCCCCGCCGCCTGCGCGAGGCGATCGCCGGCGCAGGATGGCGGCGGCTGCTGCAGCGGCGCCGGTGGGCGCAGCGCCCAGGGTGGGGCTGCTGTACGACGATAGGATGTGCGCGCACGCCACGCCTGACGGGGAGAAGCACCCGGAGAACCCCGAGCGGCTGCGCGCGATCCGGCGCAAGCTCGACGCCGAGGGCGTCGCGTCCAGGTACGCGCGACTCTGTAAGCGAGGACGCCGTAATTTCGTGCGAGGATCCGTGAGGAGGCGTTCGTACCCCCCGCCCCCTTTTTTTTTGCATACCGTTCCGTCGAAACGCCGGGATGGGAGGTCCTCGCGCGCTCCCGCTGTGTTAATGTATTCCTGTTGCGATTTACAGCTGTAGCCATGCCCATTTCGATCTACCAGAAACTGTATTTTTGGTCTCCTGAAAAACTAACTAAATAAATCAGTATCCATGATTATAACTGTATGCTTATGTTTTGATTAACATTTGAAGTGGTCCGAATGTTAATGGGTCTGAGAAAGGGAGGAGAGTAGAGAGATTTTTCATACAACGGGTTCAAGCATGCATGCACTGTAGCTGCTGAAAGGAATTTAGTCCTGGTATTTGTGCAATTTTGGGTAATGGATAGTCAAGCCCTTGCTTGTGTACAGTAGTAACTTGAATGCTACTAGAGTTAAGTTTGAACATTAGCATTATATCTTCTGTCCTGTCCACTGTTTGCATTACTTTGATTAGCTTAACAACTGTATGCCTTTGCAAAGGTTCTGCCGCTGTAGTTTAACATAAGTTTCTTCCAGGTGCGTGGACATGAAGGCAAAGGAGGCCAAGGAAAAATATATAGCCTCTGTCCATACCCCAAATCATATAAAACTGATAAGGGATATCAGCTCGAAGGAGTATGATTACCGTCGAAACAAGACTGCTAGGAAATTCAATTCCATTTACTTCAACGAGGGCTCCTCAGAGTCTGCTTTCCTTGCAGCTGGTTCTGTCATCGAGGTAATTTAGCGTGTACTTTTCCTGAATTACATATGTACGTTCCATAGTCTTGTACAACAGTTTTTGTTCCATTGATCCTGAGTGCTGACACAACGATTCATTTGACAAGTAGGTTGCTGAGAAGGTTGCGTCTGGTGAGTTGAGTTCTGCTATCGCTCTAGTCAGACCTCCAGGCCACCATGCTGAACATAATGAGCCAATGGGATTTTGTCTCTTCAACAACGTGGCTATTGCAGCAAATTATCTCTTAAATGAGAGGGTACGTATTTGAAACTTCCCTGTTGATTTTTCTAGTTAAGATCAACTTGTGCTACTTTTGTTCATCATTTTCTACGCAAAGTAAAAAAAGCACTAGGCGCTGATTGTGCGTTTTGCCACCGCCTTGCGCTTTTTTGACCAAAGCGCACGCTTAAGCGCAGTTATGCACATATTGAGCGCTTGGCATTTTGCTATCGCCTAGAGCCTTGGCGCCTTGTTAAACTATGTTTCTATGTAGGAACAATTATCACAGTTTGTTATGATGTGATCTACTAAGAAGATGGATTATTTTCTGACCTTCTCTGTTCTGTTACAGCCTGACCTAGGTATCAACAAGATATTAATCGTCGATTGGGATGTTCATCATGGAAATGGCACACAGAAGATGTTTTATAGTGACCCTCGTGTATTGTTCTTTTCAGTGCACAGGTATGACACATCACCTTGGCATTGCTTTGCATGCTTTGTTTAGACTCCAGACATTTTTCCCCACAAACCAAACCACTGCATTTATATGCATTAGAGAGAAAGAAAAGTCTAAGATTAGACTTTAGACTAGCCATATAACCTTCACGATATGATATTCGTGAAGCCATGACAGATTTGTTGCTTATAGTTTCAAGGTTTACTGCTCTTTGAATAGATGTAGTTTGCTGAGCATGTTTCTTACAGTGCATCCTTGCAGTTGATAGAAATCTGGAAACTCCATTTCTTACTTACATGGCATTACAGACCCAATTTTCATATGAGTGAGCTGATCTGACTGCAGTACTGTTTGATATTGTACCTGCAACGATTGGGATGAAGTCTCCTCGTACCACCAATCCACCCTGATAATCTCATGCAATACACTCTTTAGAATCTGAAGAAGTTATACAATATCTATTGCTACATTATGCATTGCATGTTGATTCAGTTGGTCTGTATAACACAATGTAAATGCTTGAGCCCAGTCTGCGAGTAATGTGCCAAGGGACCTATTAAGTATTAATCTGTTGTCAGTGGAAGAATCTATAACTGATAACTCTATGCTGTAGGTTTATTCCTTTTTCTGTTTCATCATGGTCATTTTATACTTTCTAGGTCCACACTACTAATATTGGATCGACCTGAATTATGTGTTCCAATCAACATTGTATGGTTACTTAATCAGTCATTTGAATTGTCAACTGCACACCCTTGATTCTGCTTATATATGATAGTAATTGATTAATTGCATTTACTTACTATTGCTAGCTAAGTTTCCCATGCAACTGCAGGGCTATATACTACATTTCATGTTTATATTAGAAAGAGTTGCTTGTAATGTAACTTCAGTTCTTATGATTGAAAACCGAGTAGTACTTGTTATACAACTCTTGCTCTATTATATTTGATTAATTTGCACCATCATAATCTGGAGCAACCAAAATACACAATGTTGAGATCTATCTTTTTCCTCTGACAAATGTGAGAATGTCCAGTCTCCCAGCAACGCTGAAGCTTCTTCTAACAATATATTAGATGCCTGAAGAAACCTGCTGTTTCTAACTGCTTACTGTTTAAGTTTACAACTGTACACGTCTTAGCTTACAATGAATCTACGGATTGTGTAACTTGCCATGTGCGGTAAAGGCCTCTCCTAGAACTATCCAACCAATTCTGATATTGTGAAATCTCAAACTTACAAGCTGTTCCATTGCATTATTATAGAAGCCAAACTTTTATGGCCTGTGTCATGTGGTATTCTGTTGATCCTTCAATAGTGTGTAAACTATTATTCCAATGTTTGCTTTGTAGATTTGATTACGGAAGCTTCTACCCTTGTGAAGGGGATGCATCTCACTGTTTCATTGGGGAAGGAGCTGGTGAAGGGTACAACATTAATGTGCCCTGGGAGCATGGTAAATGTAGTGATGCAGATTATGTTGCTGCATGGGACCATGTACTGCTTCCTATTGCAGAAGCATTTGATCCTGATATAATATTACTGTCTGCTGGGTTTGACGCAGGTAGGCAGCTGAAAAATTCTTAGAAACTATCTTATCCGTAAAAGTTAAACACGTCTAACCAAATCTAGGCACTTCTTACTTATGAAGCCTGACTGTTGATATATACTGACATTGTAGTTTATTCTGTGGGCTAGAAGTGCACTGCTTCGAGTAGTACATCTCATATACCTGATTTCTTTCTTGCATAACCATTGAGATCTTCACCGATGATATTTTGACAATCGCTGGAACTTCGTTGTATTGTATTGCTATTACATGCCAATGGAATCGGATCTTCTGTGTATGTCATGTAGTAATCATGCATGTTATTGTTACTCACTGGTTTTGAATATCTTCTCCCTTTTTTTGGTAGCAATGGGTGATCCTCTTGGTGGTTGCTGCATCACTCCAGATGGATATGCACTGCTACTAACAAAGGTACGCATTTGCAGGCTTGCAGAAAAATGACCTTTTATTTAACTCACTGAACCATGCACTCTCCTGGCCTTAAAAAACATTGATCATGACTCAGTGAACCATGCACTCTCCTGGCCTTAAAAAATATTGATCATGCTTGACCTTGGAGTTTAGATATGCCAGAATAATGTGTATCTTTTTGCCAGTCATTCCTTTTTGTTGTCATGCTTTGCTGTTACCTGTTAGAAATTTTCCAATTGATCTCATCAATTTATTACTATCTTTTTTTTTCTTGTACTTTCTGCTCAGCTGATTGGTGCTTATGCTTGTGACTGTCTGCTTATTACCCGCAGCTGTTAGGTTTTGCAAAAGGAAGGATTGTGATGGCTCTTGAAGGAGGTTATAACCTCAAGTCCATAGCAAACTCAGTTTGTGCTTGCACAAAAGTTTTGTTGGGAGATAACTTCACATATAACTCTCCACGGATGCAACCATTTGAATCTACATGGAGAGTCATACAAATGGTAATGATCTGCAATGTACTGTTTCTTTGCAATTCTAGCCTTGCTATAAATATCTGTAATTGAGTTTTCACCCCCCCCCCCCCCCCCCCCTCCTCCAAAACACTGATCAGGTACGTGATGAATTAAAGGCATACTGGCCTGTTTTGAGCAGTAAGCTTCCGGATAATGTACCTTTGAGGAGTGCACCATCGTATATCGAGGTAAATTTCATCTTTCTGATTTTTTTCTTGGTGACTTGAGTTGGGGCTTGCTTGGTTAACCTCTGACTAATGGATTGTGCATTTGTGCTATTCTGTACAAGATGTGGATCGCCTTGTTCCAGATCTATTTGCTGGGAAACTTGACACCCTCTTCTCTTGCTTTCTACAGACATGCCATATAAATAGTTGCCGTTTTCAAACCACATTCTTAATGGATAATTTTTTTTTGTTCCAGGTTTTAAATGAAGTACCAAATGTAGCCCAATTCCTTAGATGAATGCATGTTCATGAGTTATGTGGAATGATGCTCAGTTGATAGGCTATTTCCATATTATCCGCAGGCCACCCATACTTGATGAACCTTTTTTTTTTCTCGTTGTGATAAATGCTTCATGTATATGTTCCAAGGTGCCTATCAAGTCTTAACTCTTGCAAAAGCACATACAGAGTTATACAGCTCAACCATATCTAAACTGTGCATCTTTAATTATCTCGTGTCAATAGTTTGGTTTACCATTTATGTCTCTTGATGCTTGGAGGCTTACTGCATAGCTGGGACGAATAGTAGAGTATTAACCCAATGGCGGAGCCCTTGAATAATTCCTCTTTCTTGTTTTCCCCTTTGGGGAATGAACAGCCATACGCATCCTCTGGTTCTGAGTCTGATGTTGAAGATGTTAGTGAGCTTCCTGATGCTATTTCATCTGTCAATGTTACTCAAGTTGTTGATGATGTTTTAAGTGAACACATCACAATGTTGAAACTTGATGAAGATAACCTTGCGACGAAGAACACCTCAAGTGATTCAGTTCAAGCCCAAGACGACGGACCTGTTGTGGCGGCTACAAGAATATATGATCTACTATTTACTTGGAGATCAGCATTGTCAAAAGTTTATGTTTGGTATGCCAGCTTTGGTTCAAACATGTGGAAACCAAGGTTCTTGTGCTACATTGAAGGGGGGAAGGTAAAGTTGAAAACACGTTGTCTTTTTATATCTTGCAAGGAACATTAGGTTCCTGTATTGGAGTTTTGTAGCCTGTCGCTGCATTCATCACATCGTTGATTTCTCGGGGAGATTTCATTTGGTACACGCCTTCAGAAAAATAGTTTACGGAACTCAAATCACTCACAGAGGGTACTTTTGTACCTCTCGCACAAATTGGGACAACATATTTCTCGACTGCATACATTAGTCTGCTATGGGTCAATGTATCAATTCAATTGGGGAAGTTGTTGCTGCCCAGAACGATGGCAGCTCACGCTTGCTCCGCAACGATCGAACAAACCTTCTCTACCCCATGGCTCTTCATCCCTTCGTCGCTGCTCCTCTTAGTTGGTTTGGTCTAGCAATGTGTGAATCACAGTCGTTGACCTGAGGATAGGTGTCTATGAATGGAAAGCTTCACGACCATTGGCTGTAGTAACGTCGGAAGAGATTGAACTGGCTGCAGCTCCTTTATCTTCACTCTGTCCTCTAGCGTACGAGGGAGATTTTGCGGGGAGCAAGCTGTGGTGGAAGATGCAGATGGGGGGAGACTTGTGTGAGATCTCACATTAGGTGAGATCAATGAGATCGATTTTTTTGAAACAAATCTACATGATCAAACATTCTCAAAAAAATTATAGACACACATCAATGGTTGATGTTCAACCTCAAAAAATTTCAGCTCCTAATTCGACCTACATTAATAGAAAAAAAGAAGTCAAAATTGGACATGAATAGTGTCAAAGTACTATTCACCCAAAGCTGCCACTATTCACATTCGAATTTGTCTTTTTTGAATCTACAAATGTACATCGAGTTTTGAGCTGATTTTTTCCGGAGTTGTAGACATATACCCTACATGGATGTTGTCAAATAATTTCAGGTTTTTTTCGAAATGTCTAAATGTGAATTTTTGTGGTTGATCTCACGATCTCACCTAATGTGAGATCTCATACAAGTCTCCCCTGATGCAGATGGGATGAGATGGGGTTGGGCCTGGAGGTGGGCTGTGTGTGTTGGGCCATGCTGAATATCCAACCACGTGAAATAGGCTACATTACCCTTTATGACGTAGTGTCTTGTTCTAATCCTCACTATTGACCCACATGGCATTTATAAAGTTTTCTAAAAAGGACTATACCGAAGGAACTCTTTCCAGGGGTATGTTGACCTTCAGGAAGCATTTTTAGTGCTTTCTGCAAATGTAAAATGCATAAGTGCCTTCTTATTATAATCTTTAGAATTACTAATACAATATTCCCCTTCGTGAAAGATTGTTTGCGTGAAAGATTGCTATTCATCTTGATCTCTGACAGGTTGATGGTATGAGTATATCATGCTTTGGTTCACATGACACAAGCCCACCAAGAGGTACCATGTGGAAGACTGTGCCTCATAGATTGTTTTTTGGGAGATCTTCTACCCCTTGCTGGGGTGCCGGTGGTGTTGCTTTCCTCAACCCTGAGATAAACTACAATGATGAGTCATATGTCTGCATGTACAAAATAACGTACGTATACTCTAACCACATCTACATTGTATTGATCCTTGATTCAGGGCTGGGTGGAACCTGATCTTTTGTTAGCGCTCTGATATCATCATAAAATTCCCTTTTTTACAGGCTTGAGCAGTTCAATGATGTATTGTTTCAAGAGAACAGGTTAGTGAAGGATAACAGCGAAGATGGAAAACTTGAGTCTCCCAGCTCTCCTTTGATTGGCTTGTCCGAAATAGAGTCTGTCTCTTCAAACAAAGCTCTTCATCTCGAACCTATCAAGGTTTGATTTGCTGCTTTCCATATCAAGCGTACACTTATCCTTCGCATATAGTTTTCCATATGCCTATAAATGAGAATAGTTAATATCACATCATTGATAAAAAATGCTCTTAAGGGTGACTGCTCTTCCGGCAGCACTTTGATAAAGGACACAACCAACCTCTTTCATGGCCATCACTGGCAGAATCTCACTCTTAGGCTTTGTACAATGGGAGGTGCTTAGGAGAGATGCTTAGAGAAATAAACCAGGCTTTCCTTAAGCACCGGTGCTTATTTGTACAGGGTAGACACTTAACTAAGCGTCTCTCCTGTAGAAATAGGCACCGGTGCTTCAGAAAAACTCGGTTTATTTTTGCAAGCACGTCTCTAAGCATCTCCCATTGTACAAGGCCTTACTAGATGAAGGCTAATGCCTGCTGTTAAAAAGGTATCCTTTTGTAAGGAAATGCCATGTCCAGCCTCTTTGGTCTGTAAAGGTTCATCTGAACTTAGAATTTACAAGTGCCTGTATTACCTTACCTGGGACCTGATGTCTAGTCGAGTATTTTTTGACAAATCTGGCCCGTTTGAGCAACTTCAGACATGTCTGGCCCCAGGGCAAAACTATTTCGGAATCTGGCCCCTGGGGTCGGCGCCACACCACATGGCGCCGAACATGTACATCTCGGCGCCGAACTAAGTGGCGCCGAGGTGTACAGGTTCGTCGTCATGTGGTGTGGCGCCAAGCAAATCTGTCTCTAGGGTTTCTGTTGGGCTCACCAGTGGTCGGTGCCGAACATGTAACATCTCAGCGCCACTTAGTTTGGCGCTGAGGTGTACATATTCGGCGCCATGTTGTGCGGCGCCGACCCCAGGGGCCAGATTCTGAAATAGTTTTGCCTGGAGGCCAGATGTGCCTGAAGCCCCTCAAAGGGGCCAGATTTGTCAAAAAATACTCTAGTCGAGGTTGCAGTTTGGAATGTTAATCTTGGGTTTGAAGCTCTTTAAACATCATTATAGCAGTTAAATAAGGTCCCCCCCCCCTCTCATAATAATGGACACATTTCTAATGCCTCATCCATGGGAATATACTGACAATATTTTTGTAAATAAATCTGACACTACTGATGTTTTTGTTTCAGTCAATTATTTCTGCAACTTATTAGTTTCATAAATTCTGGAACATTGTTCATGTTTGATATACAAATTTGCTGCAGGATAGCTGGTACTCCAATGTACTTCACCTTGGAGAGGAGGACGGCCTTCCAATCTTAACTATGACGTAAGTTCCGGTCTCCACTTAGCAATTTCTTTTAGATACTATTCGATGCACTACTTGAAGGGAAGCTCCCAATGAAATTGTCTTTCATGGAGTGTGAAACTGTTTGTTTCCCTGCAGATGCCCCTCAACAGCTGTTGCGCAGCACAAATCCGGTGAGCTGCCATTAGCTCCTCCATCTGAGACCTACTCAGCCACTCTGATCAAGGGACTCGTGGAAGGGAAGCAGCTGGACACCCACGAGGCTGCCAACTACATCTCCGCTGCTGCTGCAAGAAGCCTGTGAACTTGTGGAGGCTGCTTCACCGTGTGTTCTGTACAGCCAGTGGGAAGGAAGGAATGAAGGGATTGTGCTTAGTAGGCATGTAAAAATGTAGTTTGATTCGGAACCAGGGGAGCCGTAGAGGCCTCATTTTGTGCCACCATTGGATCTGACTATGTTCATCAGTAGGATCGTTTGGAGTTTGCGCTGGTTTGACGACTACTCAGAATATTAAATGTATGAACTAGTTTGAGTAGCACAGAACCCAACTTGGGACTGAGTTGCCCCTGCAGTTGTTTTTCCAGTGTTATGTTGTGGCTGTTGCTTGGGGTCTCTGAAGCAGAAAACTCACACGTACCTGCACTTGGACTGTACAGAACCTGGGTTAGATACCTGCTGCCTGCCCTTTCCAGGTTATGCTACAGAACCTGGGTTAGATACCTGCTGCCTGCCCTTTCCAGGTTATGCGTAGATATACGAAAGTCTAGAGTACATATGCCCATATGCATGATAGGTGCCCGCTGCCTGCCCTTTCCCAAACCCAAAGATCATGCATATGCATGGATTGCCATATGCATACACGTAAATTAGGGCACTCCCATGTTTTTTTGTCGACGGTACATCACGATACTCCCATGTTACTTTCGAACACATTTTACAGCCTCAGCCGCGCACAGCAGAGGGATGAGATCTGGTTGAAACCACGTGGTCAGTTTGTTCGGTCAAAAGGAGATGCCATCATTTTTAAAGAAGAATAAAACCTCCGAGGCCATGTAACATGTGTAGTTTCGAATTAGAATTAATTTTTAAAAAAGTGACCAGAAATGCTACAGATGGAAAGTATAATAAGTAGAAAAAGGAGGAAATAGCACCCAGGCAAAAATGAAATAGAAATAATCGCCAGAAGGAGAGGGAGCACAAATGCTACAGATGGAAAGTATAATAAGTAGAAAAAGGAGGAAATAGCACCCAGGCAAAAATGAAATAGAAATAATCGCCAGAAGGAGAGGGAGCACAAATGGTACAGATGGAAAGTATAATAAGTAGAAAAAGGAGGAAAAATGAAAATAATCGCTAGAAGGAGGGCTCGAACCTCCGACCTTGTGGTTAACAGCCACACGCTCTAGCCATCTGAGCTATTCCAGCTTGGTGCTAATGTTGCTAAGGTAAACAATATCATCTGATACATCATGTCACATCCACTCAACCACCGCCTAGGCACCGACCCACCTGTAAAGCCATCTAATATGCTATTTTATTTAGTATATGCTAATACAACTCCATGCATGAATGTTTGTTAGAAGTTCCAAGAAAGGCTTAAAGAATAATCCTACCTATCAAATTCATGTTCAGCAACATTTCATACATCACATGAAATCTAGATCCTATAAACTAAACACTATACACATAGAATAAGTTCCTCGCAAAAAATATTATACTTTTATAAAGGATGTTGGAGTACCCGCCTTCTTGGGGCTTTGCGGGCGAGAGTGCTCTCCATGGAGTTCATTAGTGCAGCATGGAAGCCTCTCGGGGGGCTCTCTTCACTGTCTGATATGCCCGTACGGCACGCACCCGATCGACCCGGTTTCGGTCGCCAGCATGTGCTGTCCCCGCGCGATGGGGAGGCCAGACCCGTGTGTCGGCGTCTCTTGCCTCGCACCATCTCCTGGTAGCCTCCATGGGCGAGTAGGGCCTCTGCGCCGTCCGTTTCGCATGCTCATAGTTCCGCTACCTCATGCGGGCTTTACGCGCCGTCTGATCTGCTCAAACGTCACGCAACCGAGTTGTTTGCCTTGGGGGGGGGGGTCCATGACGGGTGGACCAAGGTCTCTGCCGAGGCAACCTTTCTGTGGTGGTTTTCGACGCGCTCGTGTGCGAGGCCTCTCGCACTGTCCCCATGACGAGACAGCTGGACTAGCCTGTCAGCGTCGCCCACCCCATGCCGGGATGGTTGGCTCCCGCGTGAGCACATGCCCTAGTGCGGCGCGTGCTGGGTGGCTGGAGAGGGCCATACATCCCACCAGGGATCGCAATGTCGGGCGAGTGGGCCATCAATGTTCCTTGGGTACAACTGATATGTCACATGTATTATACTGACAAAATTCCGCATGCGTCTGACCCATGTGGGCCATTTTGGTGGAAGGACTTAATGAGTTTAGCTGATATCCACAGGGGAGTGACTGCCGTTAAGGTGACTATTGGTGATTCGATGCTGTTCTGGACGGACTTTTGGAGTATTGAAATCCTATGTGCCTCACACCCTAGAGCATTCTCCTTTGCACTTAACGAGTATATCTACGTCAGAAACCTGTTGTTGTCGAGTGCACTTGGACAAAGTGTTCCACCCGCCACTGTCCGTGGAGGCCAGGGAGTAAATGAGGGACTTAGAGAGAGTCACTGCCCATTTTGATCTCTCATCTGAAGTCAACGACACTTGGTGCTGTGTCTGGGGTGGGAAGGAGTTTAAGGCAAGTAAATTTTATGCTCACTACTTCAGTGAAATGCAGGTAGATGAGGCCTTCGTTTGGATTTGGAAATCAAAATGCACCTCACAAAGCAAATTATTCCTTTGGTTATTGCTGACTGTTAGGCTCAATACCAAAAATATGTTGAAACGAAGGCAGTACATAACCGATAATGATGATTACAGTTGTTCGCTCTGTCAACACCCCCCTAGAAGAGACACTATCACACCTTTTATTCAATTGTCCTTTTAGTGTGGAATGTTGGAGAACCCTGGGCATCGAGTGGCCGGCCACAGAGTGTAGGTTGAGATTAATCCATGCTGTGAAGGTTGGTTGGAACAAACCTATGTTTGTGGAGGTCTTTACAGTAGCGGCGTGGGGGATAGGGAAGGAGCGCAACAAAAAGTTGTTCAGGGGGATAGCCCCCAACTCAGGGCTCTTAGATGTCTAGGTTCAAGAGAGATTTTCCCTTGCTAGTTCATAGGGCTAACCAAACTCTAGAGCCTTTCATCTTTGATTTTGTTCAAAGCTTGTAGGCCTCTGTCCACTTTTTTATTGTTAGTTTTGGAGAACTCCCTCCCCCTTCTCTATGTAAATACATGTATTTGTAACCCTTCCTTTTTTGTTTGAGTTCTTAATTTAAAGTTAGTGGGAGCCTTTCCCACTGTCAGCGAGGTTTAAAAAAGCGTTGGGCCAATTGGCCAGGGGTGGTGACAGTAAGAGGACGGGTAGCTGTAACGCCCGGATAATCAAGCTACAGTAATCCCCTATTAATGATGTCAAGTCATCACCGTTACCGTTGCTAATCTCACTTCGATTCAAAACCATTTCAAATTCAATTTTAAAATAAAGTCAAATAAATTAATTCTCCAAACAGTAAAACAAAAATGTTCGCTGGGTTGCAAATATTCACTAACTAAATGTCATGAGTGATTCAACATCATTTGAGTTAGCTAATTTCCCCTAGGAATTAAAGCAGTTCCAAATCAGCATTTTTAAATGCTTTTCCATTTGTGAAAAATCCAAATCAATTCAAACTCCTCCCAAACTTTTTGTAGCAGTGCAGTATATTGCATCATAATTATTTGGCCTCTTTGGACATTTTTCACAAATGTTTGGCAGCCAAACAATTTGCAAACAGAAAGAAATAGCAAAAAAGGGAAAACAAAAGAAAGCCCCCACCCCTGCTTCCCTGGGCCTTGGCCAACTGCACG
The DNA here is from genome assembly GCF_056163025.1 of Triticum urartu. Lineage (NCBI taxonomy): Eukaryota > Viridiplantae > Streptophyta > Magnoliopsida > Poales > Poaceae > Triticum > Triticum urartu. The sequence continues at coordinate 143,219,990 of NC_141874.1, read as the reverse complement.
GCCCAGCCTGCCGCCCCCATATCTCGTTCCTCCTGTTCACCACGGGGGTGCGTGTCCATGCCATGGCCGATGCACCGCACGATGTGCTCCACCGCGACGAACCCTGTAGCCCTAGCGCGGATAAGAGCAACACCACACACGCGCTGGACGATCCCCAGGATCTTTTCCACCTTTCCTCGCATCACCATGGATGTCCACGTCCGTCCCCCCCCCCCCCCCCCCGCGTCGCCATGGATGTCAACGCCCACAGCCACTAGCCTCCCCAGCGTCTGGGAGGGTGTCCACGAGCTCTAGCATCGACAACTCCTACGCATGATCGCTTCGAATCGAGTAGGGGCGCACCGGAAGCTCGCCATTGCCCTCTTCTTCCACCTTCGGCCAGCGCGACGCCGACGCTGATTCCCTCGCCGTCGCCGCATCCCCGACCACCCCGTGCGGCTCCCCATATCCACTGTGAGCATGCGTTCTTCTTCCCCGTTCTTTCCTCTCGAATCCATCGACGTAGCACCGTTCGTCTCGATCGCCGTGGATGCATCGGAGCTTCGCTCCGCCCACTGTCGCCCCCTGGCCGCGCCGTCCCCGCGCCCTGCTTGCCTCGCTGCCATGCGCCCTCGCGCCCCGGGTTGCTCCCTGGCCGCACGCCGCAACCGCGCTGCCATGTCCGCTGCTCTGCCAGCTCTCCCACGCTGCTGCTTGCGACCGCTGCTCCCTGATGCTCTGCTCCTGCGCTGCCGCTTCTCGCTGTTGTTCGCCGCGTATGCGAGCCTTCTGCTTTCCCCCTCCGCGCCTACTCTGGCTACCGCTCCGCCGTCCGCTCCCGCCACGCCGCTGTGCTGCTGCCGGCCTCGTCGCTCGACCGCACCTGCGTCGCGTCGCCCCGCTCGCCACTCCTCTGCACGCGCTGCAGCCTGCCTCCGCTGCCGCCCGCAGGCCCACGCGGCCCCGCGCCGGCGCCCGCCTCCACTGCCGCCCGGAGGCCCGCGCGCCCCTGCGTAGGCGCCTACCTCCGCTGTCGCTTGTAGGGGCGCTGCTGCGGCGTCCGCTTGCCGCTGTTGCTCGTTGCGCCGGCGTGAGGCCGCGCCGGGGGCCGCCCTCCGCGGCTTGCCGTGCCTCTCGGCCGGCCATGGCCGAGCCATGCCTGGGCACAGCCCGTGTGGTCGGCTGGCCCTCTGCCCGTGGGGGCCGACCTGTTGATTAGTGCTAATCCCCCCTTTTGGACTAATAACCCCCCTGACTAAAATATTAAATCTAGTTAAAAAAAGGAAAAGAAAAGCCCTAGACTATGACATATGGGCCCCCTTTGACCTGGTTGACCAGTCAACATTGACTGGTCAACCGCTGACTATACCAGCTGACTCAGCCCTGGCCCCCACCTGTCATACTGATTGGCTAGGTAGCTGTGGGTATAGAAAGTAATTCGGGTTTTTTAAATTAATTCCAAAAAAGCATTAAAACTTTGAAAATTGATAGTAAATAATCTGTAACTCGGATAAAGATAATTTATATATGAAAAATGATCAGAAAAATCCAACAAATCCGAATACGCGGTCCACTCACCTGTCACATGCCCCTAGCATGCTGAACATGGAACCGTCCCCTCTCTTCCATCTGTCAGGAATTCGTCTAACACCGGGGATTCATCCTCGGATGTTTATCCCCTCCGTCTGCAACGTGTAGTACTATGTTAGGACAACCCTAGCTTTTCCTGTCGTCATGTAATGCTTAGTGATGCATCTGTTTGCTCTGTATTTACTGTTTCTTCCCCCTCTTCTCTCCGGTAGACCCCGAGACCGCTGCTGATGCCCCTGTGATCAACTACGTCGACGATGACCCCTCCTTGCCAGAGTAACCAGGCAAGCAAACCCCCCTTGAGCATTCCGACATCGCCCATTTCCCCCCTCTCATGCTTGCATTAGAACTGTTACTGCTTTATGTATGATCCTACTCTGATGCATAGCCTGTTTTTGTTACCTGCTTTCATACCTTACCTGATTATCCTAAACTGGCTTAGTATAGGTTGGTTAGAGATCCATCAGTGACCCCCACCTTGTCCCAGTTGCCTCGCTTTATGTTCGATGACTCGATCAACGTGATCGACGTCCAGGCCCCGACACCGCACATCACCCCCCTAGTTGTACGACTCTGCAGAGTTACCATCGAGTGCCGAGGGTGGAACCTCTTACATCACTCCTGATGAGATCTCTGTAGTGTAGCTATACAGTCGAGGTCATCGAGGGTGATTTCCTCCTTAACCACTTCCGTTACGGCTCTGTCATGCAACCCCTCAAGTGTGAACCTCGAGGGTGGATTCTCTTACGTTCACCTTGATGATAACATCGAGTGGAATTCACCGGGGGTGATTCCTCGGGTTTTCCCCTTGGTGTTAGACACACAGTTACTATGGTTACTATGACTTTGCACTGATCCATGTTATTAAAGACGGGTCGGCCCTGAGGGGTACCTGCACAAGCTTAATAGCGAGTGATGTGGAGTCAGGTTGATCTGGAAGGTGCCCGCGAGATACTTACGAGGAGTGGCCGGGCATTCTTAGCCCTTGCCGCAAGTACTCGAGATGGGGCGACGGGGTCACATCAATCATGAGTCTCTGCTCCTTACCGCGTGCTCCTAATCCACTACGATTTGGATATTTGATCCGAGGGCCTCTGGCCTGATAGCACTAACCATCATGTGGGCATAGTATGGGCGTTCTGCGTCGTATACATCAGCCGAAGCTTAATAGACGTCAGCGACTGAGCGGCGCGCGCCGGGTTGGACTGGTAAGCACCTGCCTTTTTGAAGGAGGTTGCTAGGTCTGCTCACCGACCGCGTATGCAACGTGCAGGAGTTCCCGGGGAGATGGCCCATGGGGGCATAGGTTTAGTCCGGCGTGCTGACCTCTCTATTAAGCCTAGGTCGGGTCGCGGCGTATTGTTTGGCCGAGGCCGGGCATGACCCAGGAAAGTGTGTCCGGCCGGAGTTAATCGAGCGTGGTGGGTAATTTGGTGCACCCCTGCAGGGTAGAAAACATCTATCGATAGCCTGTCCTACAGTAACGGACACTTGGAGTTGTATCCCGATCGATACAACTAGAAACTGGATACTTGTGATGAGAAAAGAATTGTGCATGAGAAATGAATTGTGGATGAGAAATGGATAGTATGGCTCTGGGATTGCTTTCTCACAGGGAGTCAAGAAAGGATCTCTGGCCGAGGTTGATAACACTTCTACTACTTTACTTTATGCTACTCTACTCCCTCCTGTTGCTGCAAGATGGTGGTTTCCAGAAGATGCTAGTCTTCAATAGGCTAGGTTTTCCCCTTCCCTTCTGGCATTCTGCAGTTTAATCCACAGATACAACCCATTCCTTTTGATACAGATGCATACTTAGTTTAGATCTGATGTAAGTCTTACGAGTACTTTGGATGAGTACTCATGGTTGCTTTGCTACTTCTTTTTTCCCCATACCCGATTGTTGCGACCAGATGGCGGATCCCAGGAGCCAGACGACACCACTGATGACTACTACTACCCGGAGGATGCCTACTACTACGTGACGGCCGCTGACGACTTGGAGTAGTTAGGAGGCTCCCAGGCAGGAGGCCTTGCCTTTTCGATCGTTGCTACTTTTGTGCTAGCCTTCTTAAGGCAGACTTGTCTAACTTATGTCTATACTCAGATATTGTTGCTTCCGCTGACTCTGGTGTATTCGAGCTTATGTATTTGAGCCCTCGAGGCCCCTGACTTGTAATATAAAGCTTGTATTATTTTAATTTGTGTCTAGAGTTGTGTTGTGATATCTTCCAGTGAGTCCTTGATCTTGATCGTACACATTTGCGTGTATGATTAGTGTACGATTGAATCGAGGGCGTCACAAGTTGGTATCAGAGCCGACTGCCTATAGGTCGCCCTCTTTCCAACTCCTTGGACGAAGTCGAGTCTAGTCACTACAAAAACTTTTACTAACATGGCTGTGTGGCTTACGGGCCCACGACGCCATTGGGTGGTATTAGGATTTTTATTCCTCGTCTATACTCTGGGACTCTGATCTCTCTTCCTTTCGGGTTAAACGATTTTGCTAACTCTAACGTTAGGATCTCTTAACTACTTCCTCCCGGAGAGCCCCTTCACTACAAATGATCGCTTGTTTCGCCAGAAGATTCTGCAGATACTCCTTGTTGTTTCCTGAGCCCCTGTGCCCACTGCTTTGCAATTCCTTATCACCTAAATATCCTTATGGATAACTACACACACTTACCAATCTTACATTCTATCCCATTGATCTTGTTATTACAAGATGCCCTGAAATGCTCTCCTTTTTCTGAGAATCCTTTGAGCTTACTGCCTTGCAGTTCCTTGTCATCTGAATACCCCTACGGATAACTTTGTGCACATATCGAGTATCCGCTCATCCTTAGTTGATTCTTGTACTTCTCTAAAGTCTTCGTAATACCATTCGTTCTTGTGAAAATCCTCAACAGCCTATTGTTCTTGAATTTCTTGCTTGCTTGCATTATGGTTAATACCATAAGTCTAGTAATCTTATTGTCAGCCTTTGTCATTATCATTTTGAGTCCGTTGATACAATATGTTGCGAATGCTCGCAATCCTCAACCAGATCCTAGAATTCATCCTTCGGGCTCAGACGTCATCTTAAACATGAGTTGGATCTCGACCAATCAAATTGCCATCGATTGTACCTCTAAGGCTATTCAACCTATCCATCCCTAATCAGAGCATTGCTTCTGATCCCTTGTCTTGGAATTCATAATTCCTTTGCATTTGAGCTTTGAGTTAGTCAGTTGTTTCTATAATCCGATGCACTTCCATTCCTTCTTCCTTTGATAGAGTACCGATACTCACATCGGATCCCTTGTGGACCACCAGACCCCTTTTTCGGATTTTATCCGACAACGTCCTTCATATTCAATAACCTTGTAGCCTTTTCCTCGGATACATAATGCCTTTGGTAGGTTGTATCCTCCGCTTTCTCAAGCATGCTCTACTACCGAGCTTGTGTTACTTACTCTCGAAATTTATGATATATGTTCCTAAGATGCCCCGATGGGTTTAACCTATGCCTTCCCTAAGCTGTGTGAACTCGAAAGTTATACGAGTTATACTCTACTGGCTTTTCGTCAGATAAAATTTCAAAACTACAGCTTCATCAAGAGCGAGAAGTAAAATGAAAGGTTATGCATTGTATAAGTGGGAGTCGACCCTGAAACTTTGTGTTCATGCCCACGGACACGGTGTGGAACTTATCATGAAAGCTTCTTGCAAGGATATTTAATCATTTGAATAATTCTTCCGGTATTGTAAATTGGATCCCTTGCAGTTATGGTCTCGACCATATTTCCTCCTGGATCTCATTCACTGGGTAAGTTAAAATTACCTATCCTCTGCAAATCATTATCCCTGTCCAACCTCTACTCCGATTTACCTTCTGGCATTACACCTAGTACTTGATACTGGGAAGCTTTATACCCCATCACATCATTCCTAGCCTAAACGGCTATATTTTATCATGACAACTTTTAACTGTGCTACCTGGTCCTTATGCCCGGAGCAACTTCCGACGATGAGCTAAGCTTACGTTGATCTTCCTCATCTTATCATTTCACCTCGAACAACAAGCTTGACTTTGAGCTTGTGTCGAATCCGTGGTTCTCATAGCCTTTCACTTCATCCTCCCTTTCCTGCTCGAGGGCATCTTCATAGAGTCTCTCGACAAACTTTGTCTTGATCACCGTCACACTTTGGCTTCTTCAGAGATGTCAATTGAATTCATGGCTAGAAATACCATCCTTGTCTCTCGACGATTTGTGTCAGCATCAACAACATTCTTGTCTTCCCCCCAACACAAACTTGATCATATTGATTTTGGGATTACATCCTTTTTGACATGATGATGGATTGCTACTGAGCCCATCGGCCACACCCTCATCTTTTCCCTGCTAAAATTGTATGATTTTTTTCTAAGTTGTTTCCGATGGATCCTTTGTGTATCCAAAGTCTGACCTTTGCTTGAAACCATGTCAATGCTATCTCGAAGCATGTCTGTGGTAATCCGATCTCCAATAAGAACATTTGAAGCACGATACTAAATTTTCTTTATCAATTATCCAAACACCATTGTATGGGTAATGTCATGAAATTTCTTTCCCTTTACCTAATTGGTTATCTACTTACTATCCTGTCATGGATATCTTGCTCTGCTTGTCCTTGGGAAGGATATACCCCTGAAATATGTGTTTAAACACATTTTCCTTTCCATTGTTCTGTTTAATCTGACAATTACATTTTCCTTTCCATTGGTTTGTTTAAACCTTATTGTGATCTATATTGTATAAGAAGTAATATTTCCCTGCTTATATCAACACCTCATTGTATCTCTCTGTCAGTAAGACCCTGTTACTATTGTTGATGACATTCCGGTAGCCACCGATGGACGAGAACTTTGCCTAATGGCCCGCCTCGTTCAACGAGCAGGAAAATGGTTCTCTTCGTCCCTTGCCCTTGGTACCAACGTTTATGCCAACATAACTGACAGGCTATCCTCTGCCATGCCTCGCTACCATGATCGTGCAATATGTCGGCGTCCTTCCTACTTTTTGAACCACATGGTGGGCCCATAACCCACAGTTCCACAGGATTGAAACCTGACTCCTGTACATCCTTGATTCTAAAGTATCCTTTTTCACTTGCCATCGTATGTAATTCATGAGCCACCTTCCTAGTGATCTATTCTAGTATCAGACGCAATAATTTTTGTTGTTGTTGCTCTGAACCCCTTTCACCTTTTGATTAGGCATCGAATGATTGCCTGCCCATTAAAACTTCTCATGGTACCTTCATTCTTTGCTCTCGATGTTTTATTAAGTTTCAACTCAAGAGATACTTCTGCCTCATTCCCTGAATTATTCACCAGATAATTAACCCTATAAGGGCCAGTTCCCCCGAAGTTACTCTTTACTTCCCCACTTAAATCTCGGGACGAGATTTCTTGTAGTGGAGGAGATTTGTAACGCCCGGATAATCAAGCTACAGTAATCCCCTACTAATGATGTCAAGTCATCATCGTTACCGTTGCTAATCTCACTTTGATTCAAAACCATTTCAAATTCAATTTTAAAATAAAGTCAAATAAATTAATTCTCCAAACAGTAAAACAAAAATGTTTGCTGGGTTGCAAATATTCACTAACTAAATGTCATGAGTGATTCAACATCATTTGAGTTAGCTAATTTCCCCTGGGAATTAAAGCAGTTCCAAATCAGCATTTTTAAATGCTTTTCCATTTGTGAAAAATCCAAATCAATTCAAACTCCTCCCAAACTTTTTGTAGCAGTGCAGTATATTGCATCATAATTATTTGGCCTCTTTGGACATTTGTCACAAATGTTTGGCAGCCAAACAATTTGCAAACAGAAAGAAATAGCAAAAAAAGGGAAAACAAAAGAAAGCCCCCACCCCTGCTTCCCTGGGCCTTGGCCAACTGCACGGCCCAGCCTGCCGCCCCCCATATCTCGTTCCTCCTATTCACCACGGGGGTGCGTGTCCACGCCATGGCCGTCCATGGCTGATGCACCGCACGATGTGCTCCACCGCGACGAACCCTGTAGCCCTAGCGCGGATAAGAGCAACACCACACACGCGCTGGACGATCCCCAGGATCTTTTCCACCTCTCCTCGCATCGCCATGGATGTCCACGTCGCCCCCCCGGTCGCCATGGATGTCCACGCCCACAGCCACTGGCCTCCCCGGCGTCTGGGAGGGTGCCCACGAGCTCCAGAATCGACAACTCCTACGCATGATCGCTTCGAATCGAGTAGGGGCGCACCGGAAGCTCGCCATCGCCCTCTTCTTCCACCTCCGGCCAGCGCGACGCCGACGCTGATTCCCTCGCCGTCGCCGCATCCCCGACCACCCCGTGCGGCTCCCCATCTCCACTGTGAGCATGCGTTCTTCTTCCCCGTTATTTCCTCTCGAATCCATCAACGTAGCACCGTTCGTCTCAATTGCCATGGATGCACCAGAGCTTCGCTTCGCCCACTGTCGCCCCCTGGCCGCGCCGTCCCCTCACCCTGCGGGCCTCGCTGCCACGCGCCCCGGGTTGCTCCCTGGCCGCGCGCTGCAACCGCGCTGCCATGTCCGCTGCTCTGCCAGCTCTCCTACGCTGCTGCTTGCGACCGCTGCTCCCTGATGCTCTGCTCCTGTGTTGCCGCTTCTTGCCGTTGTTCACCGCGTACGCGAGCCTTCCGCTTTCCGCCTTCGCGCCTACTCTGGCTACCGCTGCACCGTCCGCCGTCCGCTCCCACCACGCCGCTGTGCTGCTGCCGGCCTCGTCGCTCGACCGCACCTGCGTCGCGTCGCCCGCTCGCCGCTCCTCTGCACATGCTGCACCTCGCCTCCGCTGCCGCCCGCAGGCCCACGCGCCCCCGTGCCGGCGCCCGCCTCCGCTGCCGCCCACAGGCCCGCGCGCCCCCACGTAGGCGCCTGCCTCCGCTGCCACCTGTAGGGGCACTGCTGCGGCGTCCGCTTGCCGCTGCTGCTCGTTGCGCCGGCGTGAGGCCGCGCCTGAGGTCGCGCCGGAGGCTGCGCCTAGCCGCACCCGAGGCCGCGCCGGGGGCCGCCCTCCGCGGCTTGCCGTGCCTCTCGGCCGTCCATGGCCGAGCCATGCCTAGGCACAACCCGTGTGGCCGGCTGGCCCTCTGCCCGTGGGGGCCGACCTATTGATTAGTGCTAATCCCCCTTTTGGACTAATAACCCCCCTGACTAAAATATTAAATCTAGTTAAAAAAGGAAAAGAAAAGCCCTAGACTATGACATATGGCCCCCCTTTGACCTGGTTGACCAGTCAACATTGACTGGTCAACCGCTGACTGTACCAGCTGACTCAGCCCTGGCCCCCACCTGTCATACTAATCGGCTAGGTAGTTGTGGGTATAGAAAGTAATTCGGATTTTTCTTAAATTAATTCCAGAAAAGCATTAAAACTTTGAAAATTGATAGTAAATAATCTGTAACTCAGATAAAGATAATTTATATATGAAAAATGATCAGAAAAATCCAACGAATCCGAATACGCGGTCCATTCACCTGTCACATGCCCCTAGCATGCTGAACATGGAACCATCCCCTCTCTTCCATCTGTCTGAAATTCGTCTAACGCCGGGGATTCATCCCCGGATGTTTATCCCCTGCGTCTGCAACGTGTAGTACTACGTTAGGAAAACCCTAGCTCTGCCTGTCGTCATGTAATGCTTAGTGATGCATCTGTTTGCTCTGTATGGATTGTTTCTTCCCCCTCTTCTCTCCGGTAGACCCCGAGACCGCTGCTGATGCCCCTGTGACCGACTACGTCGACGACGACCCCTCCTTGCCAGAGCAACAAGGCAAGCAAACCCCCCTTGAGCATTCTGATATTGCCCATTTCTTTCCCTCTCATGCTTGCATTAGAACTGTTACTGCTTTATGTATGATCCTACTCTGATGCATAGCCTGTTTTTGTTACCTGCTTTCATACCTTACCTGCTTATCCTAAACTGCTTAATATAGGTTGGTTAGAGATCCATCAGTGACCCCCACCTTGTCCCAGTTGCCTCGCTTTATGTTCGATGACTCGATCAACGTGATCGACGTCCAGGCCCCGACACCACACATCACCCCCGTAGTTGTACGACTCTGCAGAGTTACCATCGAGTGCCGAGGGTGGAACCTCTTACATCACTCCTGATGAGATCTCTGTAGTGTAGCTATACAGTCGAGGTCATCGAGGGTGATTTCCTCCTTAACCACTTCCCTTACGGCTCTGTCGTGCAACCCCTCAAGTGTGAACCTCGAGGGTGGATCCTCTTATGTTCACCTTGATGATAACATCGAGTGGAATTCACCGGGGGTGATTCCTCGGGTTTTCCCCTTGGTGTTAGACACACAGTTACTATGGTTACTATGACTTTGCACTGAGCCATGTTACTAAAGATGGGTCGGCCCTGAGGGGTACCCGCGCGAGCTTAATAGCGAGTGATGTGGAGCCGGGTTGACCTGGAAGGTGCCCGCGAGATACTTACGAGGTGTGGCCGGGCATTCTTAGCCCTTGCCGCAAGTACTCGAGACGGGGCGACGGGGTCACATCGATCGTGAGTCTCTGCTCGTTACCGCGTGCTCCTAATCCACTACGATTTGGATATTTGATCCGAGGGGCCTCTGGCCTGATAGCACTAACCATCACGTGGGCATAGTATGGGCGTTCCGTGTCGTATACATCAGCTGAAGCTTAATAGACGTCAGCGACTGAGCGACGCGCGCCGGGTTGGACTGGTAAGCACATGCCTTTTTGAAGGAGGTTGCTAGGTCTGCTCACCGGCCGTGTACGCAACGTGCAGGAGTTCCCGGGGAGATGGCCCATGACCCCTGGGGGCATAGGTTTAGTCCGGCGTGCTGACCTCTCTATTAAGCCTAGGTCGGGTTGCGGCGTATTGTTTGGCCGAGGCCGGACATGACCCAGGAAAGTGTGTCCGGCCGGAGTTCATCGAGTGTGGTGGGTAAGTTGGTGCACCCCTGTAGGGAAGAAAACATCTATCGATAGCCTGTCCTACGGTAACGGACACTTGGAGTTGTATCCCGATCGATACAACTAGAAACTGGATACTTGTGAGAAAAGAATTGTGCATGAGAAATGAATTGTGGATGAGAAATGGATAGTATGGCTCTGGGATTGCTTTCTCGCAGGGAGTCGAGAAAGGATCTCTGGCCGAGGTTGATAACACTTCTACTACTTTACTTTATGCTACTCTACTCCCTCCTGTTGCTGCAAGATGGTGGTTTCCAGAAGATGCTAGTCTTCGATAGGCTAGGTTTTCCCCTTCCCTTCTGGCATTCTGCAATTTAATCCACAGATACAACCCATTCCTTTGATACAGATGCATACTTAGTTTAGATCTGATGTAAGTCTTGCGAGTACTTTGGATGAGTACTCACAGTTGCTTTGCTACTTCTTTTTTCCCCATACCCGATTGTTGCGACCAGATGACGGATCCCAGGAACCAGACGACGCCACTAATGACTACTACTACCCGGAGGATGCCTACTACTACGTGACAGCCGCTGACGACTTGGAGTAGTTAGGAGGCTCCCAGGCAGGAGGCCTTGCCTTTTCTATCGTTGCTACTTTTGTGCTAGCCTTCTTAAGGCAGACTTGTCTAACTTATGTCTGTACTCAGATATTGTTGCTTCCGCTGACTCTGGTGTATTCGAGCTTATGTATTCGAGCCCTCGAGGCCCTTGGCTTGTAATATAAAGCTTGTATTATTTTAATTTGTGTCGAGAGTTGTGTTGTGATATCTTCCCGTGAGTCCTTGATCTTGATCGTACACATTTGCGTGTATGATTAGTGTACGATTGAATCGAGGGCGTCACAGTTGCCAGTGTTGTGCCGAGCGGTTGGTGTTCGGTATGTATGTTGGTTTGTTGTGGTATATAATGGGGGCGGCCTTCTTCTCCCCTGCCTGCCCCTCACATTGCTCTCTTTTGGTTATCATAGGGATTCTTCCAGTTTCTTTGTGTTTTGCTTTGCTTACCGTCAGTAGCGGCCAGGGAGGCCTTGCCTTTTCACACCTTCTTTTGATGTCAGTGATGTTCAAGGCGGGTTGCTCCTTTGCTTTATTTTCGCCCTCTTTCTGGGGTGTTTGTTGCGCTTAGTTTCTTTTGCATGTGTTCTCCTCGCCCGCCGCCCTTTTTCTTTCCTCGTCTAGGTTGTGGCTCCTCAGGGGGTTATCCTTTCTTTCTTTGTGTCTGTTCTTAGGCCCTTGTGCCGTTGTTGGAGGTTGGACGCTTTTCCTTCTCCCTTGGAGTTTTCTCTATTCACGGTTTTCGTCCTGACTGTCCTTGCGTGCTTTTTATTTCATATGTCCTTAACGTAGGTTCTAGCTTAGTGCGCCATTTCAGGATCGGGTGCCTCTTCGTCCTCAAGGTCCTTCCTGGCTAAGTATGGTTCAACGCTCTTTGCGGCCTGATACGTCTCCAACGTATCTATAATTTTTGATTGTTCCATGCTATTATATTATCAAGCTTGGATGTTTTATATGCATTTATATGCTATTTTATATGATTTTTGGGACTAACCTATTAACCTAGAGCCCAGTGCCAGTTTCTGTTTTTTCGTTGTTTTTGAGTATCGCAGAAAAGGAAAACCAAACAGAGTCCAATTGACATGAAACTTCACGGAACTTATTTTCGGACCAGAAGAAGGCCAGGAAGTAGAAGAATTGGGCCAGAAGAGTCTCGGGCTGCCCACGAGGGTGGGGGCGTGCCCCCTGCCTCGTGGACAGCCCGGAGACCCCCTGTCTTGTTCCTGACTCCAACACCTCTTATATAACCCAAAACTTCCAGAAAGAAACCTAGATCGGGAGTTCCGCCGCCAGAAGCCTCCGTAGCCACCGAAAACCAATCTAGACCCGTTCCGGCACCCTGCCGGAGGGGGGAATGCCTCTCCGGTGGCCATCTTCATCATCCAAGGGGCTCTCCATGACGAGGAGGGAGTAGTTCACCCTCGGGGCTGAGGGTATGTACCAGTAGCTATGTGTTTGATCTCTCTTTCTCTCTCGTGTTCTTGAGTCGGCACGATCTTGATGTATCGCGAGCTTTGCTATTATATTTGGATCTTATGATGTTTCTCCCCCTCTACTCTCTTGTGATGAATTGAGTTTTCCCTTTGAAGTTATCTTATTGGATTGAGTCTTGAAGGATTTGAGAACACTTGATGTATGTCTTGCATGTGCTTATCTGTGGTGACAATGGGATATCGCGTGATCCACTTGATGTATGTTTTGGTGATCAACTTGCGAGTTTCGTGACCTCGTGAACTTATGCATAGGGGTTGGCACACGTTTTCGTCTTGACTCTCCGGCAGAAACTTTGGGGCACTCTTTGATGTTCTTTGTGTTGGTGAATAGATGAATCTGAGATTGTGTGATGCATATCGTATAATCATACCCACGGATACTTGAGGTGACATTGAAGTATCTAGGTGACATTAGGGTTTTGGTTGATTTGCGTCTTAAGGTGTTATTTTACTACGAACTCTAGGGCTGTTTGTGCACTTATAGGAATAGCCCAACGGATTGATCGGAAAGAATAACTTTGGGGTGGTTTCGTACCCTACCATAATCTCTTCGTTTGTTCTCCACTATTAGTGACTTTGGAGTGACTCTTTGTTGCATGTTGAGGGATAGTTATATGATCTAATTATGTTATTATTATTGAGAGAACTTGCACTAGTGAAAGTATGAACCCTAGGCCTTGTTTCCTAGCATTGCAATATCGTTTAGGCTCACTTTTACCACTTTCTACCTTGCTGTTTTTATATTTTCAGATTACAAAAACCTATATCTACCATCCATATTGCACTTGTATCACCATCTCTTCGCCGAACTAGTGCACCTATACAATTTACCATTGTATTGGGTTTGTTGGGGACACAAGAGACTCTTTGTTATTTGGTTGCAAGGTTGTTTGACAAAGACCATCTTCATCCTACGCCTCCCACGGATTGATAAACCTTAGGCCATCCACTTGACGGAAATTTGCTACTGTCCTACAAACCTCTGCACTTGGAGGCCCAACAACGTCTACAAGAAGAAGGTTGTGTAGTAGACATCAAGCTCTTTTCTAGCGCCGTTGCCGGGGAGGTTAGTGCTTGAAGGTATATCTTTAGATCTTGCAATCGAATCTTTTTGTTTCTTGTTTTATCACTAGTTTAGTCTATAAAATAAAACTACAAAAATGGAATTAAGGGCACCTCATATGCTTCGTCTTTTTAATATCTTACATGAAAATAAGGATTCCGATAATTGTGCCAAAGTGATAGAAGAAGAATGAATTAAAATGTTTGGCACTAAATCTTTGAATGATGAGCATGATTGCAATGTTGTTAGTACGAATTCCTTGAATATCCATGGTACTAATGATGATTGCACTAGTCATGAAGAAAATGTCTCTTATAAGCATCTCAACTTTTGTGGAATACATAGAGCTTGCAAGCACACACCAAATAGGGAAGATAGATTTTGCAAGAGGCATAAGTATTTGGAAACTAAATGGTTGCAAGAATGGCTAGATGATTGTGCTGAAAGATTTAATATTTATCGCCATCCTTGTGAACTTTGCAATGAACATGATCATTTAAAGCTCCAATGCTAATTGTTTCATGATCAAATCATGTCCAAAAATTGTGATAACTTGATTACCCTTGAGCATCATAAAGAGCTTAGTCTTATTTTGGGGCATGAAGAAATGAAACATATAACTGAGGGTATTCCAAAATTTAATCTTGATAGATTTCTTGATTTTGATCTAGAAGAAATTTTTATGTATTGTGCGGTGAATTGCATTGAAAATCCTTATATTGACAATTACATAAATACACGAAAACAAATATAAGAGGAAGAGAATACTAATGAAAGGGAAGAGACTTCCCAATATTCTCCAATTATTTCTTATGATGAATCAGGTAACGAGGAGGAGCCTCCTATTCAACCAATCTCATTAATAAGGAGCTCCGAAAAGAGGATTAAACCCACACATGATGTGAAGAAGAAAAATAAAAGACGGAGAAGCAAAGGTAAAAATGTATCCCTCCCAAATGATGTTGCTCCTATTTCTCATTGTGATGATGATAATTGTTATACTATTGGTGCTATCCATAATATTAATGATGAGAGTGATTATGCTTATGATATGAAAAGGCCCAAGCTTGGGGATGCTATGTTTGATGAGAATGACATGTTTGAGAATGTATTTGCTGCAATTAATGTTTGCCCCAAGCTTGGGGATGCTATGTTTAATGAAGATGATATTTGTAGTCTCCCAAGTTTTGATATGCAAATTTATTATGATGATAGCATGCCTCCTACTTATGATGATTATATTGATGAAAGTGGGTTTGGAAGAGTGTCAACTTTAGGAAGTAATGATCTCACTATTTTGGAGGAAGTTGAATCTTATTGTGATAATTATGAAAGTGGATTTGGAGAGGTCACGACTTTATTTAGTAATGATTCCACTATCTTGGAAGAGGTTTCAATTGGTTATGATGAGAACAAAGTTGCTACCTATGATGATTATTGTGATGAAACTTATGCTATAAAAAGTAGTGATGATTATATTTATAAAACTTGTCATGATTATGATTACCCTTTTTCAGAACATTACTCTTTTAATGTGGAAACAATTTATAGTATTCGAGTCTCTTATGGTACTCCCACTATTCTGAATGAGAAGAATTTTGCTTATGTGGAGAGTAATAAAATTTCTATGCTTGTAGATCATGAAAAGAATGATTTAGGTGCTGGTTATATTGTTGAATTCATTCATGATGCTACTGAAAATTACTATGAGGGAGGAACATATGCTTGTAGGAATTGCAATAATACCAAGTTTCCTCTCTATGTGCTTAAAGTTTTGAAGTTATGCTTGTTTTGCCCTCCTATGCTAGTTGATTATGGTTCCCACAAGTTGTTTGCTCATAAAATCCCTATGCATAGGAAGTGGGTTAGACTTAAATGTGCTAGCCATATTCTTCATGATGCTCTCTTTATGTTACAATTCTTATCTTTTATGTGAGCATCATTGAAATCACGATGCCTAGCTAGGGGCGTTAAACGATAGCGCTTGTTGGGAGGCAACCCAATTTTTATTTTTGTTCCTGTTTAGTAATAAATAATTTATCTAGCCTCTGTTATGATTTAGTTTTTATGTTTTAATTAGTGTTTGTGCCAAGTAGAGCCTTTGGGAAGACTTGGGGAAAGTCTTTGCGATCTTGCTGTAAAAAACAGAAACTTTAGTGCTCACGAGATTTGCTGCTATGTTTTACTGGAGGGTGCTACTTAGTTTATTATTTTTGCAGATGATTAATAGAGAAATTCCTCATGTCCAGCAATTTATTTTAGAATTTTTGGGGTTCCAGAAGTATACGTTTGATCCATATTACTACAGACTGTTTTATTTTTGACAGATTCTGTTTTCTATGTGTTGTTTGCTTATTTTGATGAATCTATGAGTAGTATCGGAGGGTAAGAAACATAGATGAGTTGGAATACAGTAGATATTACACCAATATGAATTTATAATGAGTTCACAACAGTACCTAAGTGGTGATTTATTTTCTTATACTAACGGAGCTTACGAGTTTTCTGTTAAGTTTTGTGTTGTGAAGTTTTCAAGTTTTGGGTAAAGATTCGATGGACTATGGAATAAGGAGTGTCAAGAGCCTAAGCTTGGGGATTCCCAAGGCATCCCAAGGTATTATTCAAGGACAACCAAGAGCCTAATCTTGGGGATGCCCCGGAAGGCATCCCCTCTTTCGTCTTCGTTCATCGGTAACTTTACTTGGAGCTATATTTTTATTCACCACATGATATGTGTCTTGCTTGGAGCGTCATTTTATTTTATTTTGTTTTGCTTGCTGTTTGAATAAAATACCAAGATATGAAATTATTAAATGTTAGGGAGTCTTCACATAGTTGCATAATTATTCGACTACTCATTGATCCTCACTTATATCTTTCGGAGTAGTTTATCATTTGCTCTAGTGCTTCGCTGATATCTTTTAGAGCACGGCGGTGGTTCTATTTTATAGAAATAATTGATCTCTCATGCTTCACTTATATCATTTTTAGAGTCCTTTAGAACAGCATGGTAATTCACTTTGGTTATAATGCTAAGAGAAGTTGGATGCTTGATAGTTGTTTTGAGATATAAAGGTGGTAATATTAGAGGTGTGCTAGTTGAGTAATTGTGAAATTGATGAATATTTGTGTTGAAGTTGGCAAGTCCTGTACCATGCACATATGGTAAATGTTGTGTGACAAATTTTAAGCATGGGGTTTTCTTTGATTGCTTTCCTTATGAGTGGCGGTCGGGGACGAGCGATGGTCTTTTCCTACCAATCTACCCCCCTAGGAGCATGCACGTAGTGCTTGGTTTTGATGACTTGTAGATTTTTGCAATAAGTATGTGAGTTCTTTATGACTAATGTTGAGTCCATGGATTATACGCACTCTCACCCTTCCATCATTGCTAGCCTCTTCGGTACCATGCATTACCCTTTCTCACCTTGAGAGTTGGTGCAAACTTCGCCGGTGCATCCAAACCCCGTGATATGATACGCTCTATCACACATAAGCCTCCTTATATATTCCTCAAAACAGCCACCATACCTACCTATTATGGCATTTCCATATCCATTCCGAGATATATTGCCATGCAACTTTCCACCGTTCCATTTATTATGACACGCATGATCATTGTCATATTGCTTTGCATGATCATGTAGTTGACATCGTATTTGTGGCAAAGCCACCATGCTTAATTTTTCATACATGTCACTCTTGATTCATCGCAATCCCGGTACACCGCCAGAGGCACTCACATAGAGTCATATTTTGTTCTAAGTATCGAGTTGTAATTCTTGAGTTGTAAGTAAATAAAAATGTGATGATCATCATTAGAGCATTGTCCCATGTGAGTAAAGGATGATGGAGACTATGATTCCCCCACAAGTCGGGATGAGATTCCAGACGAAAAAGGAGGCCATAAAAAAAGAAGGCCCAAACAAAAAAAAGAGAGAAAAAAGAGAGAAGGGACAATGTTACTATCCTTTTTCCACACTTGTGCTTCAAAGTAGCACCACGATCTTCATGATAGAGACTCTCTTATTTGGTCACTTTCATATACTAGTGGGGATTTTTCATTATAGAATTTGGCTTGTATATTCCAATGATGGGCTTCCTCAAATGCCCTAGGTCTTCGTGAGTAAGCAAGTTGGATGCACACCCACTTAGTTTCTTTGATGAGCTTTCATATATTTATAGCTCTAGTGCATCCGTTGTATGGCAATCCCTACTCCTTGCATTGACATCAACTGGTGGGCATCTCCATAGCCCATTGATTAGCCGCGTCAATGTGAGACTTTCTCCCTTTTTGTCTTCTCACACAACCTCAATCATCATATTCTATTCCACCCATAGTGCTATGTCCATGGCTCACGCTCATATATTGCGTAAAAGTTGAAAGAGTTTGAAAAGGCTAAGTATGAAACAATTGCTTGGCTTGTCATCAGGGTTGTGCATGATGGGAGCATTTTGTGTGACAAAAATGAAGCATGGCCAAACTATATGATTTTGTAGGGATAAGTTTTCTTTGACTATGTTATTTTGATAAGACATAGTTGCTTGATTAGCATACTTGGAGTATTACTATTTTTATGTCAACAATAAACTTTTATCTTGAATCTTTCGGATCTGAACATTCATGCCACAATAGAGAAAAATACATTGAAGAACATGCTAGAAAGGATTCCACATCAAAAATTCTGTTTTTATCATTTACCTACTCGAGGACGAGCATGAATTAAGCTTGGGGATGCTTGATACCTCTCCAATGTATCTATAATTTTTGATTGTTCCATGCTATTATATTATCAACCTTGGATGTTTTATATGCATTTATATGCTATTTTATATGATTTTTGGGACTAACCTATTAACCTAGAGTCCAGTGCCAGTTTCTGTTTTTTCGTTGTTTTTGAGTATCACAGAAAACAAAAACCAAACAGAGTCCAATTGACCTGAAACTTCATGAAACTTATTTTCGGACCAGAAGAAGGCCAGGAAGTAGAAGAATTGGGACAGAAGAGTCTTGGGCTTCCCATGAGGGTGGGGGCGCGCCCCCCTGCCTCGTGGACAGCTCGGAGACCCCCCTACCTTGTTCCTGACTCCAACACCTCTTATATAACCCAAAACTTCCAGAAAGAAACCTAGATCGGGAGTTCCACCGCCAGAAGCCTCCGTAGCCACCGAAAACCAATCTAGACCCGTTCCAGCACCCTGCCGGAGGGGGAATCCCCCTCCGGTGGCCATCTTCATCATCCAAGGGGCTCTCCATGACGAGGAGGGAGTAGTTCACCCTCGGGGCTGAGGGTATGTACCAGTAGCTATGTGTTTGATCTCTCTTTCTCTCTCTCTTGTGTTCTTGAGTCGGCACGATCTTGATGTATCGCGAGCTTTGCTATTATATTTGGATCTTATGATGTTTCTCCCCCTCTACTCTCTTGTGATGAATTGAGTTTTCCCTTTGAAGTTATCTTATCGGATTGAGTCTTTAAGGATTTGAGAACACTTGATGTATGTCTTGCATGTGCTTATCTGTGGTGACAATGGGATATCACGTGATCCACTTGATGTATGTTTTGGTGATCAACTTGCGAGTTCCATGACCTCGTGAACTTATGCAAAAGGTCTGGCACACGTTTTCGTCTTGACTCTCTGGTAGAAACTTTGGGGAACTCTTTGAAGTTCTTTGTGTTGGTTGAATAGATGAATCTGAGATTGTGTGATGCATATCGTATAATCATACCCACGAATACTTGAGGTGACATTGGAGTATCTAGGTGACATTAGGGTTTTGGTTTATTTGCGTCTTAAGGTGTTATTTTACTACAAACTCTAGGGTTGTTTGTGACACTTATAGGAATAACCCAACGGATTGATCGGAAAGAATAACTTTGAGGTGGTTTCATACCCTACCATAATCTCTTCGTATGTTCTCCGCTATTAGTGACTTTGGAGTGACTCTTTGTTGCATGTTGAGGGATAGTTATATGATCTAATTATGTTATTATTGTTGAGAGAACTTGCACTAGTGAAATTATGAACCCTAGACCTTATTTCCTAGCATTGCAATACCGTTTACGCTCACTTTTACCACTTGCTACCTTGCTGTTTTTATAGTTTTAGATTACAAAAACCCATATCTACCATCCATATTGCACTTGTATCACCATCTCTTCGCTGAACTACTGCACCTATACAATTTACCATTGTATTGGGTGTGTTGGGGACACAAGAGACTCTTTGTTATTTGGTTGCAGGGTTGTTTGAGAGAGACCATCTTCATCCTACGCCTCCCACGGATTGATAAACCTTAGGTCATCCACTTGAGGGAAATTTGCTACTGTCCTACAAACCTCTGCACTTGGAGGCCCAACAACGTCTACAATAAGAAGGTTGTGTAGTAGACATCACGTCCCGGAGGTGCTGGCTGAGTGCCACCATCATGAGCAAGCGCTTGGCATGATCCAATGGTGGGTTTC
Source organism: Triticum urartu (assembly GCF_056163025.1). Classification (NCBI taxonomy): domain Eukaryota; kingdom Viridiplantae; phylum Streptophyta; class Magnoliopsida; order Poales; family Poaceae; genus Triticum; species Triticum urartu. Next base: position 143,199,840 of record NC_141874.1, on the reverse strand, counting down.
CCTATCTGGTAGGATGCTTGTGCCGGGCCACCGTGACTGTGGCTGTGTGCTTATGGATATGTATATGCCATTGTTACTAATGTGCGTATGTGTTGATGTGTTTAGGAGTATGTTTACTAATATGGTTATGCATCTATTGTTTAGTGTGTTTGTGCTTGTTCATGGTCATGTACGAAAGCTGATTTCTTTCATGGGCCATTCATAAAACATATTGGTCATAAGTTTATTCAATTCCTGTGTAAGGCAAGCCGTCATGTGCATATTGCTCATAAGTTACTTGGGTTCGTGTATAAGGCAGGACGTTGTGCACCGCCAATTCCAACACACAGTCCACAGAAAAGACCAGTGCTTAGCTCAGAAGCTCATCTGCCAGTCAGCATGGCTAAGCAGTTGGAACCAGATGGCCCAAGGGCAATGGCAATTCCACATTGGTGACCCAGGGTACACATGTGGTCGTCTAGTCACCAGGGCCACACACAAGTTTGACTATCGTTTCTAGCATGATGGTGTGCCTGAATCTACCGCACACACACATGTTATCGACGACCACATAGGGGCCTACGGATCCGATTTGACGACACCGAAGAGCCACACAGGGGTCATCCAATCACTAGGGTCACACACATGTTTGGCTATCATGCTCGGGACCGTGGCATGCAAGGCCCAATTGCACGCGCATGCTATCAACGACTACATTTGGGCCTGGGTATGGCATGCCCGGAAGCATTGACGTAGCCATCACGCAGGATGAACCAAAAAATGTGGTTGGAAGTCTGGAGGTAGAAGGCTAAGACCCTCTGCCGACATATCGACGCTGCAAAATAGGTGTGTGGCATAATCCAGCCTGACGCACACCAATAGCCGATGAGTCTAATTTACACGATGATTTTACTAGATATTTTGTGCCTACATGGTAGGCTTTGGGGAATTTTACCACATTCGTGCACCTCTTTTTGTTGATAATCTCTCAGGTAATGCCTTTTGGGCCAATTAGCATAATATGGAGAAGACCCCCAGAAATGGTAGTGAAATCACATATTTAAAGTGACAATCACCTACCTTAAAAGAATCAAGCAAGGAGGCCAATGAAGGAATCGTTGTTGCACTTCCGGTGCAAAAGACGACATTCCATACGACCGCACTAGCTCGTATGGGCAATCGTATGGAGTGCCAAAGCAACCACTTGATTGACTACTTCCACACCGTGAAATCATATCGGGGATCAGACGCCTAGAGAGACTAGAAACTCGTTCAGAAGGCAGAACCCTAGACTTTGGTGATCATCTGGTGGATGGATTGGCAAGGAGAAGAGAACCATCTTCTCACCAAGCACAAGGGTCTACAACATCATCACCACTGTCATCGTCATCAACATCATCATTGTCATCGTCATCATCATCCACATCCTTATCATTGTAACATCAGGAACCCTAGTGGATCGTCTTGTGTGTTACACATATCATTCACTCATGTTTGTCATCATCCCCATCATGATGTTTGTTGTTCCCATGTGTGAGTAGACCCCTAGTTCTCGGGGACATAGATTGAAATGATCGATATGGTTGACTAGAACGGGGGGGGGGGGTGAATAGGCAACTACCAATTTTTAGCTTTTCTTAACAAACTAGGTTTAGCAACAAATAGGTTGTCTAGATGTGCAACTAGGCGAGAAACCTATATGATGCAAACAACAACAATAACAAGTGCAAGCAAAGGATACACCACAACAATAGCTTGCACAAAGTAAAAGGAAGAGACAACCACAAGTGGAGCCGGTGGAGACGAGGATGTGTTACCGAAGTTCCTTATCTTTTGGGGAAGTACGTCTCCGTTGGAGCGGTGTGGAGGCACAATGCTCCCCAAGAAGCCACTAGGCCACCGTATCCTCCTCACACCCTCACACAATGCGAGATGCCGTGATTCCACTAGTGGTGCCCTTGAAGGTGGCGACCGAACCTTTACAAACAAGGCTGGGGCAATCTCCACAACTTGATTGGAGGCTCCCAACGACACCATGGAGCTTCACCATAATGGAACGTGGCTCTGAGGTGACCTCAACCGTCTAGGGTGCTCAAACACCCAAGAGTAACAAGATCCGCAAGGGAATAGTGGGGGGTGGGGGAATCAAATTTCTCTTGGTGGAAGTGTAGATCCAGGCCTTCTCAACCAATCCCTAGAAAATCAACAAGTTTGATTGTCTAGGGAGAGAGATCGGGCTAAAATGAGCTTTGGAGCAACAATGGAGCTTGGGGGAAAAGAGGTGGGTCTTCTTGGAGAAGAAGACCCCCTTTTATAGGGGGGAAACAATCCAACCGTTATCCCCTCTTCAGCCCACACAAAGCGGTACTACCGCTCAGGGGAGCGGTACTATCGCTGGCCGTAGCGGTACTACCGCGAGCCCCAGCGGTACTACCACAATGACTGTGAGAAGAGGCCTTAGAGGGGGAAGGGGCATGAGAGCGAGAGCTCGGGCGACACTAGCAGCGGTGGTAGGTGCGGTACCACTGCCGCTGAACCCGACACGAGACTAGTAGGTCTCGAGTCGAGGCGGCACCAGCGTGGAACCGGAGCCGTACTACCGCTAGTGGCCATGGGCGGTACTACCTCTGTGAAACAGCAGTACTACCACTTGAGGCTATCAGCAGTATTGTTGCTCTGGCCCAGCGGTACTACCACTGGCGCCTCCCTTATGACACTTCCGCAAATAAAGGTATACTCCAAGGATGAGGGAAGGAGCTGGGGGTGCGAAAAAGATGTGTACATGTTGATTCCACCCTAGCCTTTTCGATATGGACCCCCTCTTGATAGTACGGTGTCCCCTACGACTCAAGTCCACCAAAACCGAAATGAAAGAGAACTACACCGTCTTCACCTTGAGCTCCAAGGGGAATGAATCATATCGTGCCAATGAATGAATATCTGAAATGCTCAATGCACATGATTAGTCCGCAAATGCATTGTCATCAATCACCAAAGCCACTTAGAGATAGACATGCCCTAACATAGATGAACCTTGGTATGTGTAGGATCTAAATCATTATTTTGGATATGAGATCCTCTGTTGAATGCTTAGTTTAATAACTTCATGAATGTTGTGAAGGGGCCTCACTCAGCATTTGTGCCTTATGGCCATGAAGTATATCACTGTCCTTGTAAAGGGCTATGATATGTCCTTGACGTATCTATAATTTTTTACTGTTTCATGCTATGGTATTATCAATTCTATATACTTTTGTTGGAAATATGCCCTAGAGGAAATAATATTTGTATTATTATATTTTGATATTCATAATTAAAGGGTTTATATTTCATGCTATAACCGCCATGATCATGGAATATGCGATTCAGTGGAAAACTCATATGCACGTGTGAAGTGTTAAAAGGTTAAATAAATGGTTCCTAGTCTCGCCTCTAAGACTAGCTCAAGTGTTGTTGGTGATCACGTTTTCCGGATCTTAGGATATCAATAAGTGTAACGATGATCCTAAAACAACATTGAGATTATGACGTTGGAAGAACGATCATATTGAACCGACCCAATCTTGCTTGTTATGAACTGAGTTAATATCATCTGCATTCAATTGTAATAACACAGTGTTAACATGTGATATTTCTCCTTAGACCATTAGAGTATCGTGGTCACTTCTTACCATACGGTGGGCTTTGGGGTTGCTCAAACATCACTGGTACGTGCTACTTCTTGAGCTTGCGTTGGTTTTTCCCTTGAAGAGGAAATGGTGATGCAACAAAGTAGAGATACGTATTTCCCTCAGTTAAGAACCAAGGTATCAATCTAGTAGGAGAAACACACAAGTCCCCAATATATGCACCTACACAAACAATCAAACACTTGCACCCAACGCGAAAAAGGGGTTGTCAATCCCTTCACAGTCACTTGCAAAGGTGAGATCTGATAGAGATAGATATAAAAGATTACTAAAATATAAAAGTAAATAAATTACAACAAGGTATTTTTGGTATATAGATCTGAAAATATATAAAGGAAAATAGACCCCGGGGCCATAGGTTTCACTAGAGGCTTCCCTCTTGAAGGAAAATAGTACGGTGGGTGAACAAATTACTATCGAGCAATTGATAGAAAAGCGCAAAGTTATGACAATATCCAAGGCAATGATTATGCATATAGGCATCACGTCCGTGTCAAGTAGACCGAAATGATTCTGCATCTACTACTATTCACTGTTCAAGATATCTTCCGATATTCCGATAAATCGGCCGATTTATCGCTTATCGTGGTCTGACCGATAAGATAAATCGGCCGATAAATCAACCGATATGGTGACAAATCGGCCGATATGCTGATAAACTGGCCGATTACCCCTTATCGTAGGTCGACTGATAAGTTCCCGATAAGTGATATCCCCAACATTGCTACTATTACTCCACACATCGACCACTATCCAACATGCATCTAGAGTATTAATTTCATAAAGAACGGAGTAATGCCTTAAGTAAGATGACATGATGTAGAGGGATAAACTCAAGCAATATGATGAAAACCCCATCTTTTTACCATTGATGGCAACGATGCAATACATGTCTCGCAACCCCTACTTTGTCACTGGGTGAAATCACGCAAGATTGAACCCAAAACTAAGCACCTCTCCCATTGCAAGAAAAACCAATCTAGTTGGCCAAACCAAACTGATAATTCAAAGAGAAATACAAAGATATCAAATCATGCATATAAGAATTCAGAGAAGATTCAAATAATATTCATAGATAAGCTGATCATAAATCCACAATTCATCAGATCTCGACAAACACACCATAAGAGTAGATTACATCGGATAGATCTCCAAGAACATTGAAGAGAACATGGTATTGAGAATCGAAGAGAGAGAAGAAGCCATATAGCTACTAGCTATGGACCCGTAGGTCTATGGTAAACTACTCACGCTTTATCGGAAGGGCAATAGGGTTGATGTAGATGCGCTCCGTGATCGAATCCCCCTCCGGCAGGATGCCAGAAAAGGCCCCAAGATGGGACCTCACAGGAACAGAAGGTTACGGCGGCGGGAAAGTATTTTGGTGGACGCTTCCGTTGATAATGAAATATTTTGAGGATTTATAGAACTCAGAGGGAGGTCGGTGGGCTCCCGAGGAGCCGACAAGCCAGGGGCACCCCCCTAAGGGGCGCCCTAGTGGCTTGCGGAGTCCTTGGGAATCTTCTGACTTGGCCTCCAAGCTCCGTGGATGTCTTCTGGTCCAAGAAAAATCATCGTAAATTTTTATTCCATTTGGACTCCGTTTGATATTCCTTTTCTATAAAACTCAAAAACAAGGAAACACAGAAACTAGCACTAGGCTCTAGGTTAATTAGTCCCTAAAATAATATAAAATATCATATTAATGCATATAAAACATCCAAAATAGATAATATAATAGCATTGAACAATAACAAAGTATAGATACGTTGGAAATGTATCAATATGTCTCCATCTTGGATGTTTTATATGCATTACTATGCTATTTTATATCATTTTGGGACTAACCTATTAACCTAGTGCCCAGTGCCAGTTGCTGTTTTTTCTTGTTTTTGTCTTCTACAGAAAATCAATACCAAACGGAGTCCAAATAGAACAAATTTTTTTGAGGATTTTTCTTGGACCAGAAGACAACCACGAAGCTCCAGGAGGAGGCCATGAGAGCCACGAGTGGGCCACAAGCTCACAGGGCGTGCCCCACGGGGGGCGCCCTTCAAGCTTGTGGGCCCCTCGTAGCCCCCTAACCCTAATACTAGCTCTATAAATACGCAAATATTCCCCGTACACTAGGGGCACAGCAAAAACTTTTCCGCCGCCGCAAACTTCTGTTCTTGTGAGATTCCATCTTGGGGCCTTTTCTGCACTCTGCCGGAGGGGAATTCGAACACAGAGGGCCTCTACACCAACCTTGCTACCCTTTCGACGATGCGCGAGTAGTTTACCATGGACCTAAGTGTCCATAGCTAGTATCTAGATGGCTTTTTCTCTCTCTTTGATCTACAATACAATGTTCTCCTTGATGTTCTTGGAGATCTATTTGATGTAATCTTCTTTTGTGGTGCGTTTGTTGAGATCCGATGAATTGTGGATTTATGATCAGATTATCTATTAGTACTATTAGTGTCTTCTCCGAACTCTTTTATGCATGATTAAAATAGCCTTTTGTTTCTCTCTGATCTGTTGATTTAGTTTGGCCAATTAGATTGATCTATTTTGCAATGGGAGAGGTGCCTTGTTTTGGGTTCAATCTTCCGGTGTCCTCACCTAGTGACAGTAGGGGTAGCGAGGCACGCATTGTATTGTTGCCATTAAGGATAAAAATATGGGGGTTTTACCATATTGTTTGGATCTATCCCTCTACATCATGTCATCTTGCTTAAGGTGTTACTCCGTTCTTGTTAACTTAATACACTAGATATACTACAAAAAATACACTTCCATGATGATACGTGTTTGTCATAGTAGGTCACGTTTTCTGTCATGCATGTACATCCATGATGATTTTATGACAGAATCAAGATGTCACATCCCTAGATTCATGACTGTAAAAAGTTGCATCTGCACTCATGCATCATGTCTAAAATTTCTGAAAGTTGAATTGAGGTTTGTTGAAACCCTCAGAAATCAGTTCAAAAATAACCAACTTTAAAATCTTCTCAAATGAGTCCAAGAAAATGTCCCTGGTATTCTATAAAAATATTGGCAAGAGGTAAAATTCAAACCAATATTTTTAGGAGCTCAGAAACATTTATTTTGGCCATTTGAATTAATCTAATAAATATTTGAATTGGATCTATATTTATTATATAATAAATATATGTTCAATAATTTTGAAAAATTGTTGTGTGGCTTTGGATAAATCCATTTAGTTCACACAATTATTTTCATGAAGTTTAAAATTGATTTGGTGTTAAAACTAAATAAAAAAAACTGCAAAAATTAGAAAAGAGGAAACAAATAGGAAACACACAGAGAGAAAGAGTGCTCACCTGGCTCAGCCACCAGGCCCAACACTGTGGGCCCAGCCCACAGGGGCACGCCCATCTTCTTCCTTCAGCCAGTAGGCAGAGGAGAGGCGTGGCGCGCGTGCGAGCGGCTTCGGCCACCTCCTGCTTCCACCTGGGAACCCCGATCCTTCCCTCGTCGCTGCCCTGGACCCTCTCTGCCTCTCCCTGTTACTCTCTGCTCTCTCCCTCTCCTCTAGCTCTCTCCCCCTCGCACCACCCAAACGCGCCCGCCGCCACCGACGTGCGCCACCGTGGCCACCGCCTCCCCCTCGCCTCTTCGACATGCCCAGGAGCTCCGCCACCAACGCCTACACCTCTCTGTCGACTCACGCAATGCCAAATGCCGCCGAACGTTGTCTTCGCCTTCGTCTTCAACCTCAGGCACCCGAGCCCATCTCCGGTCGATTCGGCGCTGCCAGGACCTCCCCGAGCTCACTGACCCCCTCTTCGGCATCGCTGTGAGCTCATGCTCCCAGCCCTTCTCTCCCTGCCGTCAAATTCCCCCTCTAGCCCCCCCACCCACCTCGGCCGCAGCCCGTCGCCGCCGTGCCCCGTCACCGTCGTGGCTAGAGCCACTGTCGCTTGAAGCTGAGCACACCACCGTGCTCAGCGTGTCTTTGCGCGCCCGTAGCCACCCCCAAATCCTCCTCCCGAACACCCTAGCGAGGAACTCGAGCACGGCCGAACTCCGGCCGCCGCAAAGCTCGACGTCGTCGTCGTTTCGGACCACCCCAGCTGCTGCTTCTTACACCGTTAGTTGCGCGAACTCTCCAGCTACGCATAGAGCTCCTCCGCCGCTCTTTTGGTCGCCGGAACAACGTTTCCGAAGCCCTCCGCCGTCTCTGTCGTTGCCGGCGACGAGCCGTTGACCGGGTCCGGTGGGTTTGACCCCGCTTGACCGGGGTTTGACTTCCCCCCTGACTCACTGACGTGTGGGCCCCGCCCCTGACTCGTTTAGTTTAGGACTAATTACCCCACTTCTGACACTAACAGTGGGCCTAGTGCCTGTTAATTTGATTAGTTAATCCTATTTAACCCTGTTAGTTAATTTAGTCACTGACCAGTGGACCCCACTAGTCAGGTTTGACCCAGACCAGCCCCTGTTGACCTGCTGACGTCAGCATGACCTGCTGCTGACGCAATAAAGCATTTACTGGATTTTTTCTTTTACAGGAAATTCCAGAAAATAGCCAAAACTTCTAAAAATCATAGAAATTAAACCGTAACTCCAAATGAAATAATTTATATATGAAAAATTATCAGAAAAATATGAAGAATCTGTTTATGCCATGTTCATGCATGTTTGAGCAAGTTAACATCACCAACTAGGACAATTCATGTTTATGGAATATATGGTATGTAGCTTTGGAGTTGGAATTTGCTATATGTTTGAATTCCACTTCAATTAATATGACTAACTGTTGCATTAGGTGAATTTAGTACCTTAACATGCCATGATCATACATCATGTTTGTTGCATTGCATTGATTGTGTTCCCTCTCGTTTGCCGGTGTTGTCCCCTCTCAGTAGACGTGGTTTTGATGATGTGATCGATGACACCGATGAAGAGCTATACTATCTTCAGAAGTGCCAGGCAAGCAAAACTCCCTTGTTCATTCCGATACAATCCCACTCTCTCGCTCCTGCTCTCTTTTACTGCATTAGGACAACAACGATTCAACTGTTACATGCTGCGGTAGCTGAACCCCTTTTCCTCTGCATGACCTGTCATTGCCACAGTAAATAGATGAAACCCACTAGCATGAGTAGGAGTTGTTTGAGCCCTGATGTGCCTACTCATTCATGCTTGTTTGTCATGCCTGCTACTGCTTAGAGTTGAGTCGGGTCTGATTCATCGGGAATGAATTGGAATGGTGATGAACATGTCCTACTGTGTGTGAGCTAAGTGTGTGAACACGATTTGGTAACGGTAGCGATGAGAGGCCATGTAGGAGTACATGGTGGGTTGTCTCATTGAAGCCATCCTCAGGAACTAAGTTCTATGTTTGTGATCCATGAAACAGCTACTACCACACATTGGGCCCTAAAATATGACCCCGCTCGACTTACTGACCCCTCTCGTCCTCTGTCAAGGAGTTGCAACTAGTTTCTGGTGTTTATAGGATATGTGTTGGCGGCCGTGCGTAGCGCTGACCCTAGGGGTGGGCTATGATGCGGTAGATACACCGTGGCACGGTGTACCGGGCGCCCGTTTGGTGTCTCGGGAACCCTGCACACATCGTTTGGGGCTGTGAGCGAAACTCCGGCCGGATCTCCTCGCGGATGGAACCCGAATAGGCGATAAACCTAGACTAGAGACTTGTGCGGTTAGTCAGGTCGTGGTCTACACCCATGTCGGCTTTTGCTTGAAGTCTGCCGAGCACATGTCGTGTGCAGACGCTAAGTGGTGGAAACATGTGTGACGAAGTACACCCCTGCATGGTATAAAACTATTCGAATAGCCGTGTCCGCGGTAAAGGACTTCTGGGTTGCCTATAACAGTTCATAGACAAGTGAAAGTGGATACTCTAAAATGCGCAAGATAAGCGTGAGTGCTATGGATGGCGTTCTCGCAGGGAGACGGGAGCGGATCCATAGTGGTGTATTGATTGGGTGAATATGTGGACTCGTGTGCGCCACCTCAAAAGAGTTACTTGCAGTCGTAGTTTAAGATAGCCACCGAGTCAAAGCTGGCTTGCTGCAGTTAAACTCCACCACCCCCCTGTTGATACCGATGCATATGTAGCTAGTTCCGATGTAAGTTTTGTTGAGTACTTTTGTACTCACGTTTGCTTAATTTATGTTTTGCAGAGAGATTTCAGTCTCGCTAGTAGTTTCGCTTGGACTTCGATGTTTAGCTTTATACCTCAGCTACGATCTTGTGCCCTCGGCAGGATCTGGTAGATAGTCAGGCTTCTTAGCCTTTTTCATTTGTAGATGTCTGTATTCAGACATGTTAAGCTTCCGCATGTGCTTTGATTTGAATGCTACGATTGTTGGGTCATGAGACCCATGTTTGTAATATCTCGCTCCTCAGAGCCTAATGAATAAATATTTGAGTCGTAGAGTTATGTTGTGATGCCATGTTGTATTTACACATATCGAGCATATTGTGTGTATGATTGAAATGCTTGGTATGTGTGGGATCCGACAACCTAGTTGTTTATCCTTGGTAGCCTCTCTTATGGGGAAATGTAGTCTTGTGCTTCCATGAGCCATAGTAGACCGCTACAGCCCGGTTCACCGGAGTCCTGCTAGCCCAGCACTACTGCTCAGGACACTTGACTGGCCGGCATGTGTTTCACTTCGTTCCTATGTCTGTCCCTTCGGGGAAATGTCACGCGGTGACATCCGGAGTCCTGCCTAGCCTGCTACAGCCCGGTTCACCGGAGTCCTGTTGGCCCAGTGCTACAGCCCGGATTCGCACGCTGCTGACCGACATGCTCAATGTTGATTCATGTATGCCTGTCCCGTAAGTTAGTGCCACTTTGGGTTCACGACTAGTCATGTCGGCCCGGGTTCTCTGTCATATGGATGCTAGCGACACTATCATATACGTGAGCCAAAAGGCGCAAACGGTCCCGGGCCATGGTAAGGCGACACCCGTGGGAATACCGTGCGTGAGGCCACAAAGTGATATGAGGTGTTACCGGCAAGATCGATGTGACTTGGAATCAGGGTCCTAACAATGCTGGTATCAAAGCCTGACTGCCTGTAGGATTACCAAGCCAAACTGGTCGAAGTCGAGTCTAGAAATGCTTTAGTTATGTAAGGGAATTGATTGTGGAAGGGAACGTAAGGCTCTTTTTACTCCTTTACCCTATGCCCTTCTGATCTGAGTCAACCTCTTCTTTTCTACGGGGATTAAGAACTAGGCCTTCTCATCTATCTATCAGGATGACGTGTTACTAATCCATAGACTTATAGAATTGATAGTTTCAAGCCTCAGTTCCATTCCTACTACTTCCGTATGTTGACAGTTGATCTCGGAACATTGATATTGTGTTGTTGAGTGGTTATGCCACCATTTTGCAGGATGTCTCAAATCTTTTTGAGCATTTATAGCCGTTATGCTGTCCGAGTCATCCCAGGTTTCTAAGTAGTCTGATGCATTTGCAAACCCCTTCCTCCTGTTCCTGATGTCCATTTGGGCCAGATTAATCACACTAATCGGTGAGTTGAGGTACTCTGCTGCCTCGACATATATGTTGGAGCTATTATTATGACCCTAGGTGTTTTAGGGAGTCACCTAGTAATCTAGCCATGTTTTGTGTTCCAGTGTGATGATTCTGGCCACCATTCTCGAAAGCATCCCGTGATGCCATTTAGTAGCAGGTATTCTATTTCTGGGTTCTTGAACCCGAGATTCACCCTACTTACCTCTTGTTGATAGTGTTTGCTCGTTCCTTTAGGATATTAGTAACCTTGCGACAGTCCTCGAGGTTCGTGGTATTTCTTTCTTCCAAATACCATGAACCATTAAGGCAGAAGTTCTTGAACCAAAATATCACAATCAGAGTACTCTTGAGGAGTTCTCCATTCATAATTGTGATTCTGCCAGTTCTACCTTCCTGCATGGGTTATCTGGAAGAAACCTGTTGAACTTGGTTCAACATATTAATCTATGCATCCACAACTCATAAAGATATACGTCCTCTTGAGATGTCCCTCTTCATTTGTATTCCGACCATCGCCTATCAATTGATAGTCAGGAGTAATTGTGCATCCATGTTATCGATGCTTATTAGTCTTGTGGTCCGTTAAGCCATTCTATTTCAGAATGACTAGGAGAAACAAACTCCAGTACCTCATCCATATCCAGGATTGGGTCAAAGCAGTTGTGTTCTGCAGATCAAATGCCCATCCAGCTTTTGCTCTCTTCTACCCTGGAGTATTACCCCCTTTATGTCAGGATTGTCATGAGAATTGCACCATCTCTCATGAATTCTTGACGCAGTGATACTTCTTGCCATCATTTTTCATTCCTCGGCCCCGTGTTGTCGAAACCGGAATGCCGGCAAGTGAACCATGATGTGTGAAATCAATACTCCTAGCAACTGTGTTGCTCGGTAGTTAATGGACACTAATATCATTCTTAGCGTGTTGGTTATAGAACTACTATTCTAGGATTGATCGTGCTACCTTGTCCTTATTTACGCTGCACTCTTCGATCAATGAGTTAGGATTGTGTCAGTCCCTCGCTCTCTTGATCATATCGTCTTGCTCTGAAAAGCAAGATTGTTCCCGAGCTTAGAAACATATCGGTGGTTCGTGATTTTCTGAATATTTCCTCAGAAGTATCACCAGGTTGCCCCCTGACTGTTATGTTGAGCTCGTGATCAAGTTGGTTTCTTGTAAACCACCCCTTCTCCAAGAATCTGTGTTGGATACCCTGAGCTAGTTGGTTAAGCTGAACAACAACTTGGAGAGTTTGAAGATGAAAGATTGTCTGGCTCAGTTCATTCCAAAGGGATATCCTTGTGTGTGTTGAAGAAAGATGATATTTTCATCGATTGTTCCTCGGGATCGGTTGTTGAATCTATCGTCTTGTCCAAACCTTGATTTGAGTGTGGGCTATCGTCAAGTCAAATGAGAACCAACGATGTTCATAATGTTGTCTTACTCGTGGTTGTTTCCTCGAGCATACACCATTATATCTTTTGGGTCTGACCAATGCTATCACCTTGTTCACATAATTATGGAATTCCATCTTCACGGAAACCTGGATGACCTGTTGTTGAGGCCATCGACAATATTTTCATCTTATCCATGATTCATGTTGAACATTAAGTTAGTGTTGGAAACTTTGAAAGCATTTCTTCATGCTAGCTCATGAAGCATATGTTTGGTATAAGAAGTGACTTCCTCTAGTTCACGTGCATTTGAAGCAAGTTGCCGCCATGAATTTTGGAAAGTTTGTTTCGCTTCCTCTGGAATCATCCCAAGTCAGTCATGCATACGTGCGAAGTATTCTATGGTTTGGAGACTTGCAACCTTCATTCTATATGAATCCCTAGCACACCAAGCCACTGATTGATTTGTTCAAGGAGAAGAAGTTTCTTCTTAAGAGCTAGACTTACGCAAGGACTTCGATATCCTCGATGATGGTTCCCCATCTGGACTCGGTAGTGTTTTATTATAAGACTACTATGTGGTCATGCTTGTCTTGGACAGCGTGTTCACAGGTTTGTAGCAAAACCAGCTCATGTTTTGGAGCTTACTATCGTAGTTCATTTTCTGAGAATCTCGCAACGTCATCTCGTCGGTTTGTGTTGCAAACTTTCTTTTCCAGACATGCTGTCTGAAATATCCTATTACCAACCAGATCTGAATCTCAGGCAGATATGATGGTTGGAACTTTTCCAGGATCTATGATGTAGGTCCCGACAGGGTTGATGTTCTGGCTGACACACCTAGCCAGAAGATCTGTCATTATAGTATCTTTGCCCATCTTTCCATGAGGATTTCGTGCGACTTATTATAGAAGTTGTTCCTTAGGGATCCTTGTGCTCTCAGTTTCTTTGATGATTCTATATCCATTGAAACATTGGAAACACTCTCGACTGTTGAGTTTTGCCCCAGTTACCAGAATCATTCCCAGCATTTGCATTTTGTTCCCAGCTTGCACCTTAGTAGTAGTTGTCCAGGATCATCTTCAAAAGTGGACTTACCATGGGTCCCATCCGTCTCCGATGATAAGAAAATCATCCATTGCGTTGTCTTCAACAAGGTAGTCCACATCATCCATCCTAGTCCGAGTATGCCATTTCTTCGAGCTCTTTCAAACGATCAATTGTAAATTGCCTTAAGTTGGTATGAAGAGTTCCAATGATCTATGGATCAAAAGTAATTCTTTTTGCCACTTAAGGGAACAGTTCAACGAGTCACTTTTTCCAAGGTGCCCCATTACGGAATCATGGCAATTATTTCCTCGCCACCTTGACACCATCCACCATCTTTCTAAGCGTGGAATTGTTGCCCACCAAATCAAACCCCGTCGTTTGTTCTTCCATCCCTCTCGATGTGTTCTGTGTCTCAACTCTAGATGTTTCAACATCTCATTCCGCGAGTGGATCTTGTATAGCTCGATCTTCGAGAATATCAATCCTAGTATAGTTTCTTTCTGTCGTCATCGCGTGGATGAAGATCTCAAAAGCGAGGATGTCAAGATCAACGTATGCAACGAATCAACAACCTTTTGAGGTGCAACCTGGATCGTGAAGATCGTGTTGGTCTTGTGCCCCCTCTGTCTTCTTACCTCACGTCTTGAATCTCGGGACGAGATTCTTGTTTAGTGGGGGTGAGTTGTCACAGCCCTAGATTCATGACTGTAAATAGTTGCATCTACACTCATGCATCATGTCTAAAATTTATGAAAGTTGAATTGAGGTTTGTTGAAACCCTCAGAAATCAGTTAAAAATAACCAACTTTAAAATCTTCTCAAATGAGTCCAAGAAAATGTCCCTGGTATTCTATAAAAATATTGGCAAGAGGTAAAATTCAAACCACAGAATACTTCAGAAGGCACTAGCCCTGGCCAGGACGGGCCCTGCAAGCAGCCGAACAAGCTGATGAACCTTAGTTGTATCAACGATAGTTGCTCCACCCCTAGCTGTATGGCACCATAGTGCGCAAGGCAGTCCTATGACATCTTCTGTGCATCTTTGACTTCAAGTCAGAGCTGAGCTGAAGTAAGCCTTTCCGCTTTAAGTTGAGACTGAAGAAGTCGAACTGATTGAGGCAACGACTGCACAGAGGTTGTCTCACACCTGCTGGTGAGTAGCTTCAACTCACTGTCTTCATCAAGACAGGACCTTGGGGTCATCTCGCTGTCCTGAATATGATTTGGCTCACTATCTTCCGTAAAGTTCTGCCTAGCATAAGAGATACGACTCTGAAAGAGAAACAAGGAGACACATAACATGTTTCACAATTATATAAGCAAATAAATGTATCTGTTCTGCATAAGGAACATGTTTTTACAACTACAATTTAAAGCAGGTAGTTGTTGCAAACATCCAATCAGATGTAAACAACAAAGTAAACAACAGTGGAGGAAATGATGCCTATCCAACTCTATACTAGAACAAAGTTTGAAGTCTTGAGAAGGATGAACTTACATTACATGTTAACACGGGCTAGACAAAGCCCTTCTCCATGTTGATGGAAGGATAATTCAATAAATTCCCCAAAGAAAATTCTTTATAAGCGCTGCCATTATTCTACATTTTGCAAAGAGTAAATATAGATCAAATGATATTGGAAGAAACAGAGGATAATGAAGCTCAGGTGCAGACTGATGAGACATAATCAAATAGCAATTAATTAAGTACATGGTTACAAGGCAAAAGGTACTAACAAGAGGAATGCAGACATTAACGTGTGCAGTGGCATTGGCTTTATTCAACATTTTGGTAAGAGTAAATGTAGATATGATAATTTGGAGAAAGTGGAGGGCAGGGTAGATAAGATGCAGAGTAATGCTAGACAATCAACTATCTCGCGATGCAAGTACAGTAATACCACCACCGCCCATTATTACTTGTCCCTCAAATGGATGTATCTAACACTATTAAGTTCTAAATACATCCAATTGATCAACAATTAATTCGATACAGAGGGAGTACATGACAACATGTACTTACATGAGCAATCCAAAACTTCATAACCATTGTGTTAATTCTACATTTATCTAAGAGTAAATATAGATCTTATAATTTCAAGCAAAGGGAGGATAAAGAAGCGAACATTTACAGTGATGCTACATAATCAAACAATAATGAGTGTAAGTATGCTGACAAAGGGCAAGAGGTACCGACGAGAGCAATGCAGAGCCCAGTATTGTTGTGAGATCCTATGATCCGTTGAGCAAGGAGATTCATCTAAAATTAGTTTTCATACAAGACAGAAGGTAAGGCACATGTAGAAATTTAGGAGTTCAAATTTTGAATTGATATCATAGACAGTACCTGACGCCGGGCTCTCAGCAGTTCTAATAGGGGTTTGGCCAGTGGAGTAGGGGTGAAGTGTGGTACAGTTGGGCCTGTGTTTTCTGTGGTTCCTGATCTATTTGATTTATCAGGTATCACTACCTTTTCCAAATACCTAGTTTGTACTCCTTCAGAATTTGCACTCACCCTCTTCCTTTTGGACATCTATTACGAAAGAACGGCATTTGACTGGAAAAACATAGTATGACGACACATGGAATAGGTACAGAAAATGGATAGGTATGGCATATACTCATATATGATGCTTAAACTAAGCAGATGGTGTAACAAAGTAGAAGTAATGCAAGAGGTCAGATGCAAAATATGTGCGACCAATACAACCTTGCCAAGTTAGAGCAAGCACCTTGATGGGTGAATAAGATAGGCCATCCTCCACCACGCCAAGTTTGTTAGCCAGTGGATTGTTCCGCAATATTCCTCTCGTGCGCCCATTCTCATATTCATTTTGATAATGTTCAATACCTGACATGCATGAAAACATAAAAACAAGTGAGATTATCTTTGTAATGCAGAAGTGATTCTAATCCAATACTGCCTCCCTGTAACCCCTTTGTGCTATCTCTGCAATTCTTCTGAGACATACCATGCATGCTGTAATTTGGTGTGTGCATTAATATAGTGTGGCCTACTACTCAAAATATGAGAGCTCCAGAAGTGATGATACTTCACAGATGACAGCTTCAACATATAGTAAAGAAGAACAAGTCAACCTCACCTGACAGATTCAAAATATACTAAGGGAGAACATCTCGACTTGACCAGTTGGCCGCAAATGTCTCTGCTACTCTTCCCAACAAGGAACATACTTATTAAAGAAGAGAAGTGGATCATCTTAAAGAAGAGCAGAAGAGCAAGAAGATTGAAGATATTACAAGTCTTTCTATACAATGTCGGTTGCCCACCCATGATGAACCAGAGCACACAGATAAATACTATTCCTTCTGGTCTCTCCATATGTGTCTCGCATGCATTTCGAAACTAAAGTAGCAACATTTAGCTGACCAATTAAACATCTCTCAGTTTTACTAATATCAGCATAATATCATATTTGAATTTGTACAATTAAGCTTGTTTAGCTCGGTGGGTGGAGAAGTGCTATTACGACACGAACACGTAGGCTGATCATGGTCATCATAAAATGGGGAAACCGTAAGAATGATGAGTATAGTGTTGACCGTGGCAGTGGGATGGCAGATCTGAAGTTGCAAACCGCGCAAAGGGTAATTAGGAACCGATGTTTGCTTTGAAATAACAACCAAGTTTTGGTATGGACAAGAAAGTACAGTCAACAAGTGACAAAGAAATGCAATTCTGCTGTCTCTCTATATGTTGCGACATGCATTTGAAAACTCAAGTGGGACCTTTAGCTAACCAATTAAATGTGTCTGTTAACTAATATCAGTATCATATCACAATCATATTTGAAGAACTAACCTTTGGAATTTGAGTGTTGTGTTGTTTAGCTTGAAGGGTGGAGTAATGCTAGTACGACAAAAAGCACATACGCAGATCATATAGAGTAGATAAAAGGGGAAAACCCTAAGCATCAAGAGTAAAATCAGGAAAGTGGAACTAGCTGGACCAGTGGGTGGCGCACATGCTTTTCAAAACGAACATAGGAACATTAGGTGACCAATTAAAAATTCTCTGTTTTAGTAATATGAGCATCATATAAGATTCGTATTTCAACACCTAAGCTTTGGAATTATGAGTGGCATGTTGTTTCGCTTGATGGGCTGAGGTCTTGAGGAGCAGTGCTAGCACGACACGAAGCACCTACGATGATGATAGTGAATATAAAGGGGGGAAACCATAAGCTTTACGAGTATAGTGACCGTGCCATGGCGGATCTGAAGGTGCAAACCGGACAAAGCTACTTCGCAACCAATGTTTGCTTTCAACTAGCCACTACAATTTGGCACGGACAAGAAAAGTATAGTAAACAATTTACGATCTATTTTCTGGGTGAGATCAATTACTTAAGCACATATGGAAGAGTACCACCAATCTTGCGACGCCGTGTAGACCCCTGCTGATACGTTGAGGGTGCTGCGGGTGCGATGGCTGTCGGCGGCAGGGAAGAAGACTTTAGACGACAGACGGCCAGGTCGGGGGATAAGTCCTGTTGCCGTGGACGAGGCGGTCGTAGGAGCAGCAACGGCAAGGTGGACGACGGCGCCGATGAAGCGAGAGGACGCGATGAAAGGATCCTGGTCTGGTGCCGTGGATGAGGGACATCCATCTCTTGCAGTGGACGACGGGGTACGGATAGCGGCTCCGGCAAGGTGGAGGATGGGGTGGTGGACGGAGGAGGCTGGCCACAGTGGGGAGGTTGTTGTGGCGCCGATGGTGTATGAATGGGGAAATGGAGGGGGATCTCAAACTTTGGGATGTGCTTGTCTGAAATGTGGGAAAGTTACTAACTTATCGCCCGTTTAAAATTTCGTACATCATGTTGGTTGGGGATAGGACGGTAAACTTGCATCTCCCAAATATTTGCCAGTAGCGATTTTGGGCGAGGAGAGGGTGTTTTGCCGCCCATGGTTGGCACTCACGGCGTATGAACGGGGCTGACAGGTAGGGCGGTTGTGTCACGTCTGAGGGAAGTTACACATCTACCCCTATTTAAAATATTTGCCTACATCGATTTCGGACAAGGAGATTTTTTTGCCGCCCACTGTGTATGAATGGGGAAATGGAGGGAGATGCACATGTATTTCGCACGAGCTTGAATCAAATGTGTTTTGCCGCCCACGTTTGGCGCCCACCATGTCTGAATGGGCTCAGAGGCGGTCGTGTCACGTCTGATTGAAGTTACTAGTCTACCCCTATTGACAGCAGTGTAAATCCGGTCGATAAGGATGTCAAAGTGTTAGGGGTAGACAGTAATTTCCATCTTGCGAACACTTGCTTCAGGCAGCCCACAAATGATAGTGGGTGTTTTGCCGCTTCGTTCAAAACTTGGGAGAATTAGCATTCACGTTTGCCCTAGGCCCTGGAAACTAAATTCAAATCCAATTTGTATTCAATTACGAATATCCACAGATAATTCTATGTTTTGTTATTTATTTCTTCAAAACCACAACAAAGATTTATTCCACCTTTATATATGATTATGATTTAGAAATGCCATGATCTTCGAATTCAGTAGGTTGGATACACTTTGAGTCAAACAGTTATTTCATCCAATACAATATGCTCACACGAAAAACAGTTCACCTTATGTCAATCATACAAGTACTGAGGATTACCTCGCCTAAAAATTGGATCATTACAACACATGGACAACATAGGGGGTCTTACAACATAATCTATTCAGAGACATGACACAACATGCAAGTACAATAATCTATTGACAATTTCAACTGGTATCTAAAGAAGAACTGGGATTACCCTGGGCTTCAGATAGCAGAAACAACAGGACCTCCTCCGTCTTCAAATGCAACATTCTTACTTCCTCCAATTCTTGGGTTGCTTGCATAATGTGTGCAGCTAATTGCATAATTTTGAGCCTCAAGATCAAGATTACCTCATTCTTGGCAGCCACACCATCTCTTTCTGCCTCTAGTAGAGCCTCAAGAACTATAATATTTGTGCTCAAACTGCTCTCCGGCGGTGTTGCCTCTGAACTGCTACCATCTGGTAACATGGATGGCGCACTGCTCCCACAAATAGATTCTGGGGTTGTACATTGTGTCCTAGTGTGAACGGCATCCTAAAAGGTTTCCGCTGGACATAAGTAAGAGATAGTTATCGCATGATCTAGGCAGCAAGCTTACATGGTAAACGACATATGAATTATTGCCGAGCATGGCAAGCTATATTTAAATGGTTCGAAGCAGCATCAGCCAAAAATAAATTAAAATGGTAAGATGAAACTAGGGATGTAAGTGGCAAATAAACGACATCCGCCAGTCCCATCTAGTTAGTTTTTGCTAGCTCCCTAGTTCATTTTCCTCAAAAAAACAAAAACTCTTTTGAACTATCATACCACTAGTGGACTTTAATCGGGATTAAACGGGACCCAGTTGACATCCCTAGTTGAAAGGGAGTGTACCACCGCTATATTTAAGTTGCCAAGGCATCTAAGCAGTTCAAATAATCTAAGAAAGCACTTAACAGTGTGGCCTCATATAAACTACGAAGACAGTCTTGTGATGAAGTTCATCGGAAAAGTTAAGACTTAATGAACTAGGCATGCATTTCTTTACAATAGTACAACATGCACTGCTGACATATTGGCCAACTCAGGTATAGCCTAACAAGTAACAAACACGCATTCGAATCAAGCAATACAGCAAAGCAGACAATTGAACTATTTGTAATTCTGTAGGATTACAGGTTGAGGGCACAAGCCAAGAAAGCAGCCCACACACATTACATTTCACATGTACTAAAACACACTAGCTTACCATATGTTGTTGTGAAGCCTCGCTGCTGTTGCAATGTTCTTTGTAGATATCGTCAGCATCCCGTGGTTGCAAATCTAGTTGTTCTAGTTTATCCTGCACCCTCTATTTAGGTAAAATTAATTTTAATCGCATGTACTGGTTCGAATTGATCATCAATGGTTCATCTAAACTAATGAAAGAAGGGTGTGTGCTTACACGACAATATATCTGCTTCACTCTATTTTTATGCTTGTTCGAGGTGCCAGCCCCGAAAGAACAAATATTTTGCTTGATGGGGTTGGCAGCTCCATAATTAATAGAAGCATCAAATTACTCATGCAACTTGGGAAGATCAAGAACACACAAAAAAGTAATGAATAGAGGCTCGGAGCAGTGATGTAATAGCTAGCATCAGAAAATATAGGGTAAAACGAACAAAAAGTAGCGGAATCACATGCTAGTTTACTGATGTGTAATTAAGCATAGAGAACATGAAGCAGTCTGATGGAACAAACAGGTGGCATCAGAACAACACCATTATCATAAATATAGCATGCAAGAAGTAAAATAGTAGGCAGTGATATCTAGGAAGTACAGTAATACTTAGGACAAAACTAAAGCATATTAACTATATGTGCACTGGTATGTAATTTAGCACATGTAACATGTTCACTGCCAGAAGTATGGCCCTATAGGTGCAAGCAGAATAACGCGTCTCATGAAAAATGAATGATGCCGTGAAGAAATTCAAAGGTGCGGTGCTTATGCTAAGAACGTGAACGTGGGCGCCGGCCGTTGGATAATAGTATCTGATTCTCGGCGGCATATGGGTATCGTTGTCATACTTGATAGCTAAGGATCGTTGATGGTGCTCGTGTTGCGGGTGAGTTTGGGCCAGCTGTTGTCGTCGCTGAAGCGGCTCCGGTGCTTCGGTTGCGGCGCCTGTCGACATACAAGAAAGCTCATCTGTGGTAAGTGAACAGTTACACAATAAAGAAGAGAAAAACCGAAGGAGTCCAAATCGAAATAACCTAATGAGGCTGTGGCGTTAGTAAAGCAGGGTCGGTGGAGTTGAATATGGCGTCCGTGGAGCAGGTCCGGTGCAGTGGACGAAGGCTTCGGCGGGCGCAGTGTACAGTGCTTTCGGTGAGGCGGATCTGTTACGGCGGATGAGGGCTTGTATGAAGGGCCAACGATTGGGCGGACGAGGGAGTCACTGAAGGGCCTACACTGTGGTGGATGAGGGCGCCAGTTAAGCAGATCCGGTGCGGTGGACCATGATGGCAGTCAAGGAGATTTGGAGCGGTGGACAAGCCAGTCGCTGAAGCGGCTCCGGTGAAGTGGTGAGTTGGCAGTTGGGGGTTCCAAGGTGCGGAAGGTAGATCCGGTGGGGTGTGAGGTCCACCGATGCGGTGGAGGACTAGATTCGGTGACTTGTCTTGGTTGGGGGGTTCGGGGTGGGGAAGGGGAGGGGCTCTAGGGAAGAATGTTGGGGGCAAAGAGGGGAAAACAATGGAGTTACCAAAGCAGCCCTTTTCTGTTCATGTGGCAGGGGTAAAACAGGAATATCGCAGGGCTAAACTTTCGGGCGCGAGATATTTCGATGTGAGCGGGAAGTTTGAAAGCTTTTGGCACCTGAAATTATAAGTGTTCTACTCTTGTACGACCGACTATGATATCATGGCCGAGAATTTATTTGTTTCGCACGCAAAAAAAGTGCAAGTTTTGAAAATCAATGTCTCCAACTCGAAAATTAGATTGTCCATTCAATTAAAATATGGATCATTGAGCTAGCACAAGCAAATACCATCATACGGTCCAATTCAAATGAAATTACAAATGTGTTTATCCTAAATATGATGACAAAAGCAAAGATGTGTATGTGTATGAATAAAGTGGATGATTATAGAGTTTGAACATGCCCGTATGTGTATATCTCTAGGTTTGATATATGAATTTGAAATCACGAAATCCCGGCTTAAAATGTACCTCTGTTTAAATGAATTACAAAAGCTAATAATGGAGTCGAATTCCAAAATTCCAATCTTAGGTTTGTAATTCTGGTACATCAAGGTATATCACACATGTTCAAAAGTATCATTATCTCATAGTTCAAACTGTGAAACAAATTGATCAACCATTTGTGCACACACTATTGACCATATATATATCAATTACACTAAAGTCCCTCAAATATAGACCTCACTCATTATCTGAAGCCCCCCACCCACCTCCCTCCGTTGGTCCCCACACACGTCGTTCTCTCCCCCAGAAACGAACACACGAGCACATTAATACCCCCCTCTCTTATAAAGTCCGTCCGGACCCCAATATAGGTCTCTTATCACTTTGTCCCTCGGGCATGCACAGATCTCTTCCCCCACTCTCTAGGTCTCCCGACATCTCTCATTCCCATGCACATGCACTATGTAGAGTGTATTCTTTCCCATACACACAAAACATCACCCCCAAACATCTATCTCCCTAGTTATGTGGTTCTCGCACACTCACCTCACACACCACCCCCACTTCAAACAAGCACACTTTGTCTCCTTGTGCACCACTCTCCTCTTTCTATCTCTCCCATATGCGGACCCGCCCCAGCTCCTTCCCTGTATACATATATGTCGTGACTCTTTCCATAGCTCCCTAATGTATCATCGTTCTCAATCTCGCACGTTGTTCTCTACACCATCTATTCTAGATCTCTCATGAAGTCCCTATCACACACACGATGACTGCTTCCCTTGCATCTCCATACATAGGCCAATTTCAAACAACATCTACATTGTCTCCCTATCTATACGCCACTTATGGACACAAACGACCCCTCTCTCCCCCCTCTTTTCCTCTCTCCCTCTCTCTATCGCTAGCTCTCTCTCTCTCTCTCTCTCACCCCTCTCACACACACTTGATGTCTCTTCCAAATAGTCTGCTCCCCGCTCTCACCCATGCTATCCCGCTACTACACATGCCTTTGTCTCTCTTTGACACACATGTCACACCATTCCCCCTTCCCTTATACTAGGTTTACATCATTAGTGGTCTCTATACTCCACATACACACACTCCCTCTCACACACAAACGCGCGCACAAACACACACAAACATGCACAAACACCCATCTATCTGGATCCTTATTTTAAGACACACACCCTTGCATATTCTCTCCAGCTCTAGGTATGTATATACCCCCCCTCTCTAGCTCAGATGCACACTAAAATTCTCCATCTCTCTAACTCACACATCTCTCCCCATGTCCGCATGTGTATCTCACACACTCACTCTCTGATTATGTCTATGTGTCTCCACGTTACACAACACAAAGCCCCATGTACATGTCTCTCTCTATCCTCCACACACATAGACACAAAGAATCTCTTATCATTGCCTCAATCTCTAGACATATCACACACACATTCTCTCTCTCTCTCTCTCGCAAACACACTCAACAAGGGTTTCCCCGTGAATAACTTACCATCTATTCATCAACAGTCGTGGCAGTACGGCGAACACGAGACATGAAAAAGAATAAATCTACACGTGCATAGACCACCTAGTATGACTACTAGGACTAGAGCAAGCCGAAAGCGTGCCACCGTCACCCCCTCCTTATCGGTGATGGGGAAATCTTTGTTTTACACAGTCGAGAAGTCATTGTGCTAAGGTCCCACATGCTGAGCCGTTGAATAGAACGTAGATCCTAGTTTACGGAAACAAGTATCGGTAATACGTTTGTATCTCCATACTTATATTTCTTCTCTTATAAAAAAACCGAGTTGGTGATGATGGTATGCGTGCCATCTTGCAATAGACCGTCCGATCTATATCTGACGGATGGAAATTAAACTAAAAGATACCTGCACCTCTCTCCACACTTGAAAACAAGGCCTTCCCTCGTTCATCCTTATGTCCAACAACCTCATTGTTGAGCAATTAAAAAAGGAAGCCTCTGGGAACAAACTGGCCTGGTGGCCACTGCCGGCGTTGTCCATCCCCTTGCCTCCGCTAAGTCCGACCACCAATCACCACCACGCCCCACTCCTCTTCACCTTATCT
Source organism: Triticum urartu (assembly GCF_056163025.1). NCBI lineage: Eukaryota > Viridiplantae > Streptophyta > Magnoliopsida > Poales > Poaceae > Triticum > Triticum urartu. The sequence continues at coordinate 143,175,363 of NC_141874.1, read as the reverse complement.
CCTCTTTCTCGAGATATCATTAGTTTTTACACATGGGATTACTCCCGCATGGGTCAATCACAACAAGTGTTTTAATAAAAATGCATCTTGATGTTCTGTGCAATGCACGGACATCTTGCTAGTACTCCTATAGAAGACTAAGTTGGTGATGATGGTGTGTCTGACATCTGTCATTTCTGACCATTAGATCTACATCTAATGACTGTGAGGTAAGTTGTTGCCTTTTCTCACCAACATCCCACTTCTCTACCAATTTGCAGAAAAACCCATAATTAGTATCTTAAAACCAACCACACCCCTCCCTCACCTCACCAAAATAGCCCAAGGAATATTTTCTGATTGAAACATAATATATCTCTAGTGATATATTTATATCAAAATTAGAGTGTTTTGTATTAAGTTTGTGAATAAGTATTATTCTAGTTATGATCCATTGCAACGCACGTGAACATTGCTAGTATTTCCAACCATGCAAAAATGCTAGTATTTCCATACTTTCGAGTTTTACATCAAGAGATTAGTCAGTCATGGTTGACATTTACTTTCAATCACGTACACATAGGCACTATGTAACTAGCCTTGCTGATTGGCTTCCAAAGCTTAACTTTCACACCTACTTACAATATGTAGAGTATTTAACAAAAAACTACCACTTTCAACCAGCCCTAGGAAGAAACTATTGTACAAAAAATAGCAAAAACATACCAAAAATTTCTTAATCCGTGCCAAAAACTATTACCTAGTGCCGATTAGGTCCGTTTAAACCCGTTTATGAAAGGGTTGGCCCACACGTCCGTGCTGACGAGGCAGCTTAAACCAGCACATTTTGTTTGACCATTGACACGAGGGACCCACATCTGACCTTCTATCCTGTTATATTCCCGCTCAAATCATTATTTTTCCTGAACATTACTTCAAACAGTACTAGTGCGTGTTCGTCGGTGGCGCTGGTGATGAGCGAGTTGGCCGCCGCTCCGCCGGACGGGCCGGATGTCGCGCTGGCCTCCGGACGGGTTAGCAGGCTGGCCCGAGCATGACTCACGCGCGAGCAAGCCGCCATGCTGGCCTTCGCTCGAGCCAGATGGCTGGCCTTAGCGCGGCACGCGCGAGCAAGCCGCCTCGCCGTTGTGCCAATCTAGCTAGCAAACCTTGCAGAGAAGTAGCTGGACAGAGCTATCTTGGCTAGCTAGCGGTCGCGAGCGCCGGATGGAGCTGGCATTCGGGCTGCCGCAAGATGGGCTCCGCACCGCCGGCGGTTTTGACCTCGCCTTCTGCCAGCGGCGGTAGCTACGTCCCATGGCCAAGGATGACTAGGTGGACGGGCTGGAGGTAGGAGGTCACTCGGGGATTTTTGTGCAGACTGACATGTAGGTCCCACAAGTCATAATGCCTAACTTGTCGGTCGAATAGAAGGTGTTGACATAAGGGGCGACATGTGTTGAAACGTGTCTATAACGGCACTTTGTAGAGTAGTCGTTTCTTAGTAGGGCTGGTTGGTAAGGGCATGTACAATGGTTGATAAGGTAGTCTTATCTTAAGTCTGCCACGTATGCAAGTGGTAGTAGTTTCTTGGCATTATTTGTGGTTTCTTGGCATTATTTGTGGTTTCTTGGCATTATTAGTGGTTTCTTGTAAGGAACAATGTAATACTAGCGACAAAAGGCGATTCTAGATTGCATTGTACTCCAACGAGTACTACTAGTGGTTGCGGGAGTGTATACCTCGTTTTTTGGGTTCGATCCCGGCCGAACGCACGGCGACCTTTTTTTTAAATAGTACTCCACAAACAAGGTAGTTTGAGTTTTGAAAGTTGAACGGACGTGTCGCACCACAATCTGGGTGCTTGATAGCCCAGCCACATGAACGGGTTTTCCTTCTCATCATCTCGTGGCTCGCGTGCTCGCCCTAGCCGCACCTCGCTTGAAGCTTCCTCATCAGCTAGTACTAGCATATTTAAACTAGCGCCTCCCAATTAAGCCCGAGGAGCCGGAAAAACCTGGCACGGCATTGGAAACTGTGCAATATGGCTCTGTACATAAAGTGCTAGTACTCTACTACTCTGTAGCTTGTGGCGTTGCATGCATGGACTTCACTCCATTATTGGCTCTATAAAAGAAATTCCTCTTGACGTGATTTTTTTTGTTTTGAAATGGAGGCAAAAGCTTTGCCTCATCTCATTCATAAAGAAGGAACTACTAACAAAGTTCGACGAGATCCATTACACCTCCACAAATGGAGCGAAAAGCCTAGTCTCGTTGTATCAAATAACTCAAATGTTCTGCCCCCGCAGTAACCGTCGTTGATAAACAGGCTGCTAGTGTGTGCATGAGAGGAGCGGCTGAGTAGAATAGCTACGCGCTTGAATAGAGCATCGAGAGTACCCACTACGCAGGTGTACTTTCCCTTCATTGATAGTACAACGATGGTTTTAGAGAACAGTACTACCCTCCACTTCCAACTGTAGCTCCTTGGCCCTAAGATTCAAGAGTTCAAAACTGGTGCACTATACTTGAAGTACAGTACATCGCAGTACGAGTTGAGAAAGTAGTACTAGTACTGCTACAGTATAAGTACATTGTAAATAATAGCCTCACCCCTTCTCTAAGGTACGATCGAGGAGCTACAGTTGGAAGGGACGAGGCCATGCGGTTACTACGCTCTTATCTCCTCCTCGCCAGTTCCCCCCGAAGAGAAGGCAGTTCGTCGCTGCTCCCATGGATTCGCCAGGTAGTTCTCCTCCTCATCGGGGCTGGGATACCTTGGACGACGATCCTCTGGGAGAAATCGCATGCCGCTCCGACGTCCTCACCGGCGCAAGACTCGGTGCTTCCTGGACCAACTTTTTCAAGACGGTGCTTAAACAGGCTTGGGAAAAGGCCATGCTTGTTGGTCTTCCATGCGTCCTCGAGGAGAAGGTTCTTCTATGGGACAATCCTTCGAATAGTCCACCGCTCCCTGGCCATGGTTGACCCCGCTAGAGTTGCCGACGTTGAGAGGTAGTCGGATTTTGTCCGATGAGCAGGTCAGTCATGGAGTTTGATCATGTTGTACTTAGTTATTCCATTTCCATCCTGTAATTTCTCCATTGCCCATCGGCTTATATATAGGTCTGGGTTGGTGCCAACGAAGATTGGCTTGCTTACCTCTGGCCGGATACCACCATCATTTTGCACAACATCCACAGCAGTGCGGCCGTTCCCGTAGACCCCTTCTCCACCATTGGGACCGGCCTTCCGGACTGGCTGGGCTTGAATACGGATGATGATGCCTACATGAGATTGAAGAAGATAGCAATTGCAGACCCGCCGACAAAGCGACGCGGCTACGCCAATTACTATCTCATCGCGGTGTTCGACATAAGGATTTCCATCAATGCAAGAGGTAGTAACGGCAGAGGCTGGCGCATGTTGGCCACGACAGATTTGTACCCCTACACGTTCGAAGACGCTGTGCGCCATCTAGGCCGCATCTTCGCGGTGACAAGCTAGGGGACTTGTTTCATCTGCTTGCCATCCTACGGTACGGGAGATTACAAACGGAATGCACAAACCATCATTTGCATCCCTATTGGTACTCCATTATTTTGCAGGGACCAGTCATCCCCCGATCAAAATAAGATCGCCGATCCTGGATGTGCATTTGCATCTGCGATTTGGTCTAACCTAGAACCTTGTAGCTGACTTTAGCATATTGGGATCAACTATCTTTGCAGTCGTTACCCATGGTACCACTGATGTGCAACATGGTCACACAATCAACCACGATCGGACCGTCACCATCTACCCAGGTATTCCATTTAGTATTATATTTTTTAACCCTCTCGCCTTCTCTTTCATTGTTGTACTACTTACTAGTACTAGTAGGAGTACTTTTTACCTTGGAGGACGCACATAGCTAAGCTAGGCCCTTAAAGACTTGAACCCACTAGTTGCCACCATTTTTGTTTTTCCATGTCTTACTATCTCATGCATGTAGCCAAGAGTGGCTATATATAATAAGTCGGTTATTTTAATTCCTCTATATCGGAGTAGTACTATTTTCTGCACAGTATTACTGACCGCCATATTTGAGCACAACATTATTATGCATGGACATTGACGGTGTACCTTACCATGTGTCCAGATCTGAGATGCCGCGTGTACCAAATGAACAGCGCCGAGTTCGACCCCCGTGATGCTATGTGGGTACCGAGGAACACTCTTGGAGAGTACTCGCTTTTCATTGGGGACAGCTACCCCATTGTGAAGCGGATGCCACCTTCCGTGCACGACACCGAAGGCCTGCCATTCATGAAGCATGGTTGTGTCTTCAGTGCGCACCGCCGGATGAACGACATGCTGGGACACACTATCCCTGATTTATGCCACTTTAGCTTGGATGAGTCTCCATCGTGTGGAACCGGACTAGAAAGCTGCGACAATTATTCCCGTTGCCCACCGCTGTGGATCGTGCCATCCATGAAGAACACCTGGGACTGGAACCTAGAGGAGGACATGTAGCCCATCTATAACGTGTAAGTGGAGTATGGTAAATTGTGAACGGTAGCGCTATGAATATATGTAGACTAGTCGTGCACAAATGTATCACAAGAATTGGAGATGAACTTGTGTGGCATGCTGGCATTTTTCCTTTAGAATTTATTACTAGTAAATGTGTTATGTGTACGTGCAACTTGTGTGGTTGTTGCATGGGCTCCAACATGCTCTTTGAGAAAAAAAAGGTGGCACAGCTTTGGATATAGGTGACGTGGCGGCATCATACAGTAGCATCGTTCGCTATAGTTGTAGCATACTCCTACTAGGACGAAAACTCCTATAAAACCTTGCGCTTGGCTCTTTGCCTCTTCGGGAGGTTCAACAGTTCATACTCGTGTGAACCATGCACTTGCTCTTCGCCTCTTCGGAAGGTACAACAATGATGATACTATAGTACAATATGCTTCTGTCAATCTGACACCGATTGAACTGCTGCACGTCCACCGCGAGGGCGAGGGCGAGCGAGAGGGAGAGGGAGAGGGCGCTGTAGTCAAAACCCTCTCCTCGTCATGTGAGCCACCGCGCGCATGGGCGAGGGAGAGGCATAGTAAGCAAGCTTCTCCTCATTCGCGAGTTGACGGGACACATCAAAGCAGTACTGGTACTAGTCCATATTGCGTCCTGTCCGGTTAATATGGCTTAATTTGAAATGAGAAAAATACACTGGCGGTCAACGTATGTAACAATACGCTCTTTATGGTCACTATATATAGTTTTGCGGTGATTATACGATCACTAGCTCATCATAGAGCACCATATTGCACCCTACTGACCGGCCACATAGTCGACGTGGCACTTTGTAGACTGGTTAAATTGTCACCTGGTTTTTGGGTCCCACCTGTTAGTTGGCAGAGCAAAGAAATTAGTTAAACAAAACTTGCACAAGAACCACCCTGGCTGTGTATATGAGTGCATGCACGTGTACTCCCTCGGTCTTCCAACAAAGAGTGTACATCGGCTAAAAAACAAAGAGTACATCTACACTTCCAATACATTTTAGCCTTTAATATAAATCGATATTGATTGACTAATGCACCAACTTGTGCACTAGCTATAGGCTACATGTCTATCCTTAATTACAGCATGCAACAACCTTCATTTAATTTTCTTCTCTCAATGGTCGCATGCACACATAAGTCTGCTACTATTGGGCGTTAATTATGCCCTGGTCAATGTGTAAATCTCTAAATGTACATACTTTCACGGACGTAGGGAGTAGGTTGAGCACTTGAGTGTGAGCCTGCGTGTTGTGTCGTGTGCTGTGTGCCGCATGGGTGCGTGAGTGTTGCGTGCGTCCATGTGTATGTACATGTGAATGTTGCATGTTGCATGCATGCATGCATGCATGCATGCGGCTTTTACTCCCTCCCATTGACATGTTCATATTTCAAGCTTCCTCTGTTCCCTCAATATGGTGATACTCCATCTGTTCCCAAATATGGAGTAAAAGCCTCCCTCTGTTCCCAAATACGGAGTATTTGTCTTTCTAGAGATTTCAACAAGTGACTACGTACGGAGCAAAATGAGTGAATCTACACTCTAATATATGTCTACATACATTCGTATGTTGTATTCCACTTGAATGTCTAAAAAGACTATATTAGGAATGGAGGGAGTAGCAAATAAACATTAAGTTCTCTTGTTTTTCCCTCCTTGGTCACGGTGCACAACCAAAGATGACTTATTCACCTGGATGGAGGGAGTAGATGGTCAAAGTTTGACACAAAATTATTTCATTGGTAAACATATGTTTTCAAGGAAAACGAGTGCATTAATTGAGTGTTTTTGCGAACTAAAAAAATTATTCCACCACTCATCATCTACCTTGGTTGATGAGATTTTTGAATTGAGCCCTATAAACCGAAAGGAGGTAGTACTACTCCTACATTATTGACGTCGGGTGCTTTGGCCAATGTTTCATCTTGTTGGACAGGATGAGTGTACAGGCATAGGGATACTGTAGATAGGAAGTCTTCGCGATCCATTATTCCCCATCTCGATCAGAGAGAACTATTGAACTAGTCTTCACAGTGAAGTGACAATACACGCTGCAGTAGATAGGACACTTAATTAATAAGCTGAACCAGCGTGTTGGTGTTACTAAATCAGCCTTACCCAGAAGTACTACCATCATGTTTGCCAGTGGAGCACGCTTCCGCAAATACGCCTATGCACCTCTCTCCTCCATTAATTGACATATGGGCCTCTTGAGGTAGACTCACATGTCATCGATGTAACTATTTACACTCCGAAGGACGGTATATCCTGGTAGTAGTACTAGTAGAATTGAGATTTAATGCGCTTTCTTCCCTGTCTTTCACTCTTCTTCCTCCTCTCTTCCCCATCATCGGGCGCACACCATTTCCCACCACTCACTTCTCGCCCGCCCGCGCCATCTTCCTTGGTAGCTCGCAATTGGAATTCCCTCCCCGATGTTCTCTTGGAGCAGATCTGTAATCATATGGACCTGCTCAGCACCATCCATCTGGCCGCATGCTCGGTGTCTTTGTACCGTCTACTCGTCTACAACCGGCTGGCTCTTTTCAAGACACCCTGCTTGCTGATGCCCGATCCTCGCAGGTGGCCCAGACACCGACTTGACGATCCTACAGAGGTTGCCATGGTGCCCCTCGACATGCTACCACTACCCGTCCACCTGTCCTTCATGCGTGGGCACTACTGGGCAGGCATGAAGGCCAACTGGATCGTCCTCATCCACCAACCCGGTAGTCCGTGGCGTCTCGTGGATATCTACACACAGCGAGAGATCACCCTTCCATCGTTGGATACCGCCGCCATCGAGCCTCGCAGCCCGCTGGACACTCTTGCCTACTACGAACGAGATGCGTCGAGCTTTTGGATCAACCTCTGTTTGCTGAAAGTTGTAATATGTGAAGTGCCCACACCATCAGAAGACTACATGGATTACAAGCTCATTGCCTTGTTCAACATGGGATTAGTCTATCTGGAATCCGGTCGCCATACATGGTTATGGCTCATCGTCAATCCTGTTGAGGCAACATTTCTGTCTGATGCTATAGTGCATGGTGGCATCATTTATGCGGTCGACGCACATATTGGCTGCCTATACTGGTGGAATCTATCGTCGTGTAATTGTTCCATCTCATCTCATCTTTACCTTATGAATACGACTGCCTGTTCATTGTTACAAGATAATGTATATAACCACATCATTGCTATATGTTCATCTCATTTCCTAGATTTTTATGACCACACATGTTATTGTTAGAGTTGATATGAGAACAATTAGCATCTAATGATTGTTAGAATAGATATTATGAGCATAACCTCACGATTGCTGTATGTTACTCTCATTTCCAAGATTTTTATAACAACACCTATTATTGCTTAGAGTTGATATGAGAACAGTAGTAAGTGCTATGGTAGAATATGAGTAGGCCCTATCATAGTTGTTTTCCTCTCATTGTTACATGATGTTTGAACCATGACATATTGCTAGAATATGAAAGCCATTGGCTTGTTTTTTTAACTTGGGGTATGATTATGACCACCGACCACGGCATTGCAATTCTCTGTCTATGATATGTGTCACTGTTATAGTAATCTTAATTCCACACATACTCTGAACATGATTGTTTATTTTTGTCCTTTTGGTCTCCAATTTGAATTGTTGCAGCAGGCGCAAATGCGCTGGCCTTCATGATTCCAGGACCTAGAATCATACCGGGCGATGGGTGGTGGTTTATCGCTCGTTCAGCTGACGGCGGTCATTTGATGCTCATTCCCATGTACCAAATTGACCAAACGATTACATCAAACCACATGCAGTACAATGCCCGGGGCGTTTGTGACATTGATGGCTATGGCTGCTTCGTGTTCGAGAAAGATCCCAGCTCCGTTGGGCCAGGCGTATTCAACTGGAGGCAGGTTTACAGCCTCGGCAGCCACTCCATGTTCCTCGGGCTCAATTATCCGATCATCCAACTAATCATCAATCATATCACTGGTGATGATTACGGTGCTGTGCAACTTCCATTCGCTAGGGGGAACCGTGTTTACACATCATACCATGGGTTTCAAGAATCACCATATCCAAAGATTCGTCGACACAGCTTGTTGCCAGGTAATCTTCAGTGTGTGAAAGGCATCAAGCTTCCATGCGATGGATGGCTTTTGCAAACCCGACATGCGGCGATGTGGTTCATGCCACCAGCAGATATGCACAACTAGATTCGTACTGATATCTAGACTGAGCCATGTATCCTGCTACCATAGCACGACCCTCTTTTGTTGGATATTATGTACCGTTGTTAGTTTGAAGCACTCCTCTGCTTTGAAGGATCGATACCTTTCTGGGATCAAGTGCATCCTAACTCACCTGTGTAGGATGTACTGATAATGATGATGGAGATGTTGTGCAGAAGCCATATATATATATACATATATATATATAACAATTAGTCTTCAAGTGCGTACTTGTTAGTTAGACCTATGATTAAAATGTGACACTAAATACGACTAGTAATTAGTACAGTAGCAGTACTAGTATATGTCGATCAAATTATTCATCATGTCCACACATTGAATTGATGTGACAACACGCTGCGCGTGAGGTGACAGAAGAATCCCGTCAGCGTGTTCGGATATTGTGGACTTCAGATTTGGAGTACCACTTATCTGTCGAAATCTTTCATCATTCACTTAAAACAGTCGATTGATCATACATTGAGTACCATATAACTAGAATTAATTGATGCAAGTCCAAGAAGTATTGGCCGATGCTGCCGGCTGGCGTCAAGTTCGATCCCACGGATCAGGAGCTGATCGAGCACCATGAGGCCAAAGTGAGTGCTAACAGCGCGAGATCTCACCCTCTCATCGATTTGTTCATACCAACCATCGACATCGAGCACGGCATATGCTACACCCATCGTGAGAAACTTCCAGGTAAAACACCAATCGGCCGTCTACTTGCACAAATATATTCCTTTGTTTATAGCTCTATGTTTCTTTTTATACGCAGACCTAGTGAAGCAATTACAATTTGACAATTAATAAAAAGTGAAACAAGTGACTGCAACATGCCAAAGATGTTATGAAAATGCCACTATGTACACTAAAACTTGTATTCGACAATACTGCAGGTATCACACTGAGTGGCCTAAGCAAGCATTTCTTCCAACGCAATTCCAGGACGTTCAAAAGGGGCACGTGGACGCGTCGCAAGATACAGTCGGAGGTCGGCATGCACGCGATGTGGCACAAGACCGGCAATACCTTTCCGGTGATGGTCAACGGTCGGCAGATGGGCAGCAAAAAGGTTCTAGTGCTGCACACCAACAAGAAATTCGAGCAGTAGAGGACCAACTTGGTGATGCTGGAGCAAGAGAAGGAGCGGGAGCTGGTCCTCTGCAAGATTTTCTACCAGACGAACACTAGGGCCAGAAGTAAAAAGATTATAAGTTAGTTGGTATTGGTACTTGTGCTACCTTGTCGTCCACAAGTTGGTATTGTTGTTAACGATCTTTTGGTATGAACTTGGCATTTGCTTCCAACCATCATGCCGAGGGTTGACATGGATATAAAGCTGAATCATTTGTTTCGAAACGAATTTTCAGGCACCTGATTTTTATTTGATGGGTTACATAAGCACCTGCCGTTTGAATTCCCAGTTCTCCAAAATTTTCAAAACAAGTGCATGCACTTATTATCACGATGAAAAAACAATATACATATTGCATCCTAGTTATCAGTCTGTACTTGCAGAATTCTCTCGTTTATTGACCAGGTATATTGTTTTGTCAGGTCGAGCAAGTTTCAACCAGGCTGTAGACTGCCGAGGCTTGGTTTTGTATTTAATAGGCCCAACCCATGATGACAATAGGGCACAAAGATCCAGCAGGTATCTACTAGCCTCTGGCCCGCCAGCGTTAGTTATATTTTGTCTTACAACATTTGCATGCAGTTTTTTTACTGAATCAAACACACAGCCTAGTTCTATTTTCCTCTTGAAACGCCATGTCCTACTTCCGTTTTCTAATCTCTACCTATAGTTTTACTAGTTCATATACACATATCATTATATTGAAAATACATAAAGTTCCATTTTCATATTTACATCCTTATTTTTGTTGATGTTTTCCCTCCCAGCACTGATTTTTTACCACTGGTTTTCCCTTAAGCCAACTCAATTGTCCCACGTCTTATTTGCTTAGAAAAACAAAATGATTTTTTTGGCAAATCAATAGGTTCTTAAAAAATGTTTATCATTTCGGGATTACAACAGTTCGGACTCCACCAAAATATGCAAAATAAGGTTGAGCATTTTGACTGTGGTCCTGGGCAGAAAATGGTTGTAATAAATTACTTAAGAATTAGCAAATGGGCTGCAAATTATTAAAAAAATAGCAAATGGGCTCTATGTTGTCTGCCACAGATTTGGAGGCTGACTTGTGGGCCTACTAAGTTCATGCGTACACAAGGTTTCTAAAAAAAGAAACTTAGTCAACAATCGACTCTACCAGCGTCAGACCGTTAGATGTCAATCTAATGGCAATCGTGCTTCTTCAGACTCTGATCTTCCTGCTCCAGCCGTACAAACCAGCGCTGGCGGAACCGCCTGCTCCTGCCTCCCGTGGCCGGTTGTGCTGCCGGGCAGGCCTCACGGCCCCACCATACTCGCATCCATGGCATGTCTATCCCTCTACTCACCCACACCTCCTGTTATTTTCCGGCGACGGCAGCCGAACCAGTCAACCCTCGTACTCCCCACTATGTGGGCAGCCACTGTCGTGTCTTCCCCGGCTCCGTGTTGTTCCCTTCGTAGGCCTCGCCGTCGTCCACCGCACTGGTGCTCTGGGCGCGGCGTGGTCAACGTGGTCAACAAACGACATCCATCGGAAGTGGAATGTACATGGAGAGACTGACAACTGGGTCCACGGCCGCACACAAGGAAATGCCTCCTTATTACGTGCAAAATAATGATTCCTCCACCTGACATCTGGGACCTGCCGTAAGGGCCTCTGTATTTCATGAAAAAACGGTCCCGCCGCTGACAGCTCGGACCCACCAGCTATGTCTTCGCACACAAGGAAGTGCTTCCTTATTACGCACACAAAAATGAATACTCCCCCTGCTAGGTGGGACCCACCATATGGGAGGCTGACTTGTGGGCCTACTAAGTTGATGCGGATGGAGGGCTTTTTCAACTTAGTTAATATGAACGATTCTAGCTGCAATGACCGTACGATGTCCATCCAACGACCGTAGTGCTTCTTCAACCTCTGGTCTTCTTGCTCCAGCTGCCCAAAGCAGCGCTGGTCGTCCGCCTACTCCTACCTCCCATGGCCGGCTGTGATGTCGCGGAGGCCTCGCCGCCCCCTACTACTCCCACCGCTGGCCAGGCCATCCACTCACCCACACCCCCTGTTATTCTGCGGCGATGGCAACCTCACACCGCAGCCGAACTAGTGAACCCTTGTACTCCTCTCCACGTGGGGTTCCACTGCTGCGTCTTCCCCGGCTCCGCGTTGTCCCCTTCCTAGGCCTCGCCGTCGTCCACCGTCCTGGTGCTCTCGGTGCCGCGTGGTCAACATGGTCAACGAACGACATCTATCGGACGTGGACTGTACGTGAAGAGGCTCACAGCTGGGTCCACGGTCGCAGCAATGAAGTGCCTCCTTATTACGTGGAAAATAATGATTCCTCCATCTGACACCAGGGACCCACCGAACTGGCCACCGTATTTCGTGAAAAATGTTTCCCCCTGACTATTGGGACCCACCAGCTACATCTTCGCACGCAAGGAAGTGCCTGACAGTTGGGACCCACCTGGTCGAAGCGTACGTAGCGTTGTCATTCTGGTCGCGAACGTGTACGTACATACTGGTCGATGTAGAGGCGTGCACGTAGCATGTACACGTACGTACAATGGCCAGGGTGCAAGAAAGTAAATACGGGCACGTACATACGGATGGGGTCTCGAACGCCTACTCGCGCATACGTACGGCCAAGGCTCGTGTACATGGCTGGGTCAGAACAGAAAAACTGCGTCGTCGTCGTGTTCATGGGGAGGCAACAGAATGCATCGTGTTCATCGGGAGGCAATGGAACGCGTGCTGTTCATCGGGAGCCAACCGGCTTGGACGGAACAACCGATGGAAACGAGGCCTGGCGTACCGTAGAACGAATGAAACGACCCCGTGTTCGACCGACCATGGTTGAAACGGGATCCTGTTCATCGGGAGGGATCTGGCGTACAACAAAACGGAGGAAATGGACTTCTCTTGGACCTTCTACGGTCGAAACGGGGTCCTGTTGATCGGGAGGGGTGTGGCATACCGCAAAATGGAGGAAACGGACTTGTGTTGGAGCGCTACGGTCAAAACGGGGGTCCTGTTCATCGGGAGGGGTATGGCGTACCGCAAAACGGGACTCCACGGGATACTGTTCATCTCCACCGTCGACTGCCTCCACTGGCTACTGTTCATCCACCGTCGACCTCCTCCAGCCTCCACCTATGACTGTTCATCCACGGCGTCTCCTCTCCTGCATCCACCAGTCACTATTCATCCACGGGCTACTGTTCATCGAGCCTCCACCGCTCCTCCACCGGCTACTGTTCATCCAGCCTCCACCGCTCCTCCACCGGCTACTGTTCAACTAGCCCTCTCCACGGGATCCCGTTCAACCACCCCTCCACGGGCTACTGTTCATCGAGCCCTCCACCGGCTACTATTCAACCAGCCCTCCACGGGGTCGTCCTGTTCATCCAGCCCTCCACGGGGTTCTGTTCATCCAGCCCCCAACCGGCTCGATCGATCGGGGTAATGTTCATCCAGCGGCAACGACCTCTACTACCACGGGGTCCTATTCATCCAACCCCCCATCAGGAACTGTCCATCCACCCCCCCAACAACGCTCATTGTTCATCCAGGGAAGGAGGCAGCAGGGTTCGATCGACTTCAGTTAGCAGCAGTAGTGAAGGAATCACTCGGGTTCAGTTAACAACAAGGGATCGATCAATCGCTCAGGTTCAGTAACGCGTAGCCTGCAGTGCAATCGCTCGGGTTCAGTTAGAGCGCAATGCCTCGCACACATGCGCGTACGTATGAGAGAAACGCGCATCGCTTGACCCCCGATCACCCACCGTAACCGGGAACTCCCCCAATTTTTTCCTCTCCCTCGCTTCTACCATGGTTTTTTCTGTCATGGACGGCCCAAAGAATGTGATGCAGCTGCGTGTCCGGCCCGCCCAGGATGAAAATCCCATTTTCTGTCATGATTTTTGTCATAGAAGTAGGGGCCCACCACATCTATGATGATACCGGGTTTTGTCACAATTATCGTCATAGAAGTGTCATAAGCATGGCATATTTTTTTCGTTCGGCCCAAAATGTCACGGATGTGTCTTTTTTTTGCAGTGATGCATGCTGGATAGCGGTCAATGTGTGGAGTAATAGTAGTAGTAGATGCAAAATCGTTTCGGTCTACTTGTCACGAACGTGATGCCCATATTCATGACCATTGCCTTAGGTATCATCATAACTATGCGCTTTTATATCAATTGCTCAACAGTAATTTGTTCATCCACCGTATGCTTTCTTTAAGAGAGAAGCCTCTAGTGAAACCTATGGCCCTCGGGTCTATTTTTACCATATTATTTTCAGATCTAGAAAACCAAAAATCCAAAAATACCTTGCTGCAATTTATTACTTTTATTTACTTTTACCTTTTTACTTATCTTTTATACCTATCTCTATTAGATCTCACTCTTGCTAGTGACCGTGAAGGGATTGACAACCCCCTTTTCGTGCTGTGTGCAAGTGTTTGTTAGTTTGTGCGGGTGCATCTATTGGAGACTTGTGTTTTCCTCTACTAGATTGATACCTTGGTTCTTAACTCAGGGAAATACTTATCTCTACTTTGTCACATCACCCTTTCCTCTTCAAGGGAAAAATCAACACAAGCTCAAGAAGTAGCAATCACCTATAACACGGTGATCATAACGACAACTTACAGGTTCATCGAAAAGTTTGACAAGTGGCCAGATAGCTCGAGAGTGGGGTTTGCTCCTCCGACGATGGAGAGATATTCTTAGGGCCCTCTCGATGTGATGGCATCGATCATCGTCTAGCCAGATGCACGTGACTTCATCACGGGGATGCTGGAACACAATAACGAGAAAGAAGAACAAAACCAGTAACAAGGATTTCAGTATAGCGAGCATGGTGATGACTCGGGAGGATACCAATGCATCTTGGGTTTTGTAAAGTATCAGGAAGGAAACGGAACATCACATGATAACCAAAGGTTCACTCGAATATCATTCGTGTACTCATAGGGAGCAATAGGGATGTCCACGGTCCCGCTGCCGGTCATTAAACAAACAGTTATGTTCATGTTTACGAGTTATCGAACCTACGGGCTCACAATCTTATGGAAATCACAATCTGGTGAGTGTTAATAGTATGGGAGTGATAACCCACAAGTATAGGGGATCGCAACAGTTTTCGAGGGTAGAGTATTCAACCCAAATTTATGGTTTGGACACAAGGGGAGCCAAAGAATATTTGAAGGTATTAGTAGCTGAGTTGTCAATTCAACCACACCTGGAGATTAATTATCTTCAGCAACGTGATCAGTAGCAAAGTAATATGATAGTTTTGATAGTAGTGACAACAACAATAGTAACGGTAACAGTGATAGCAGTAGTTTTGTAACAAGTGCAACAATAATGATAGCAGTAGTAACTTAGCAAGAACAATATAAGATAATTTCGTAGGCATTGGATCAGTGACTTGTTGGATGATATTCATCATGAGATAGTTATAACCTAGGGCGATACGGCGCTAGCTCCAGTTCATCAATATAATGTAGGCATGTATTACGTAAATAGTCATACGTGCTTATGGAAAGAACTTGCATGACATCTTTTGTCCTATCCTCCTGTGGTAGCGGGGTCCTATTGGAAACTAAGGGATAGTAAGGCCTCATAGAGAACCGGAACAAAGCATTAACACACGGTGAATACATGAACTCCTCAAACTACGGTCATCATCGGGAGTGGTCCCGACTATTGTCACTCCGGGGTTGTCGAATCATAACACGTAGTAGGTGACTATAATTTGCAAGATCGGATCTAGAACATGGATATAATGGTGATAACATAAATGGTTCAGATCTGAAATCATGGCACCCGGGCCCAAAGTGACAAGCATTAAGCATGGCAAAGTCATAGCAACATCAATCTTAGAACATAGTGGATACTAGGGATGAGGTCCTAACAAAACTAACTCGATTACATGATGAATCTCATCCAACTCCTCACCGACCAACGAGCCTACGAAGGAATTACACATTCCCGGTGGGGAGCATCATGGAATTGGCAATGCAGAAGGGTTGGTGATGACGAAGAACGAAGATCCCCCTCTCCGGAGCCCGAAACGGACTCCAAATCTGGCCTCCCGATGAAGAACAAGAGGTGACGGCGGCTACGTCTCATGGATCGCGATAATTCTTTCTCCCTGATTTTTTTTGGAAAAATAGGATTTTATAGCGTCGGTTTCAGGGTCTGCGGGGCCACCAGGTGGGGACAACCCACCTGGGCGCACCAGGAGGGGGCGCGCCCTGGTGGGTTGTGCCCTAGTTGACTAATTAGAGCTAGACTAATCCTCTTTTCCTCATAATTAGAATCTTGGTGTGGTTCTAATCTCCTCCCTCTAATTCTCCGACGACGATTAGCTCTGGACGGCGAAGCGCTGCCGGATCGCGAAGGCCGCACACTTGCAACTAAGTATAGAGGTCATGCTTTTGGTCTTTGGTTCAAGGGATCATTCGTGGGCGGTATGAGGGATCATTCATCGGTGATTCGAGGGAATCCAAGTACGATCTACACTGACACGTTCTTCTTCCGCTTCAACTCGGTGATGGTAACGATCATGATCCCAACATGTTATGCATCTACATATTGATCTTGGGTGTTCGTAAGCGCATTTTTTTGTTTTCTACTACATTTCCCAACAACTTTATATGCAATTTTATATAAATTTTGGGAACTAACCTATTAACCCAATGGCCAGTTTATGTTTTCTGCTTGTTTTTGGTTTTACAGAAAATCCCTATCAAATGGAGTCCAAGCGCTATGAAACTTTTTGACGATTTTTTGGACTAGGATAGACTCTAGAAGCTCCGGGGACGACCAGAAGTTAGACGAGGAGCAACATGGCGTGCCTCGGGGGGGGGGGGAGGCGTAGGCGTGCCCTGATGTCTCACGGGCCCGTCATGGCCCCTTCTGACCTAATTACAAGCTTCCAACGCTATAAATTCCAAAATATTCCAAAACCCCCAGAGCCAGACCCGAAATAATTCTCCCGCCGCCGCAAGCCTCTATTATTCCGCGGTTCCATCTAGAGGCCTTTTTCGGTCATCAGCCAGAGGGAGAATTGGTCACTGAGGTTCCAATGATGTGTCTCTCTCTCTCTTTGATCTTCAATACAATATTCTCTTCGGAGATCAATTCGATGTAATCTTTTTGCGGTGTCTTTGTTGGGATCCAATGAATTGTGGGTTTATGATCAGATTATTCATTGAAAGTAATTGAGTCTTTTCTGAATTTTATTATGTGTGATTGTTATAGTTTTGTATTTCTCTCCGATCTATCCATTTGGTTTGTCCAACTAGATTGATTTATCTTCAGCAGAGGAGGTGCTTTGTGGTAGGTTAAATCTTGTGGTGTCCTCACTCTGTGACAGGAGGAGTAGCGAGGCACGTTTTGTACTGTTGCTACTAAGGAACCTATGACTAAACACAAATTCCTCAACTTTGTTCCTAGGAGTGTCACTATTAAAAACATGTTTGCTAAGACTCCAAGGAAGTAGGGATGTGTAATTGAGGAATTGGATGTGAAAGATGATAATACTTGAAACTATGCATTATGCCTAGCTAGGGGCATAAAACAATAACGCTTGTCGGGAGGCAACCCATTTTTTGTCTTTATTGCAATTTTTATTTTCTGTTTTGATGTAACATGAATATTGCTACTGTAATGATTAAGTTTTTATATTTTAATTAGTGTTTGTGCCAAGTAATGCCTTTGATATGATTTGGATGATAGTTAAATTGATTCTGTGCAAAAATAGAAACTTTTGCGCCCACTACTGAAATTTCTATTTTTTATTGGAACGTTTTTATGAAATGTCAATTAGATTAATAAATGGATTATTAATAATTGGATAATTAGCCTGCTAATTGGGTTTTTCTATTGCAAACGGTTATTGAGAAAACACCGTGTGCAATGCATTCAATAACGCACATAGTTTCTAGGAATAAACCTATTAGATTAATGAACAATCACACACAACATTCTCTTGAAAACTGTTGCGTTAGGCAACCTGGCGCAAACGTTTACCACATAAAAACTGTGTGTGATAGACAGTCTTTGCCACACAGTTTATTCTATGCACCGTGTGTGATGCATTCAATAACGCAAGCGATAAAATTGTTAATATCGTGTGCAATGGCAACTCTATCACAAACGATTTAACGGAGAAAATTGTGTGCGATGTACCTGTGAACGGAAATGTTTTCCTTGGAGCGACTGTGTGGGATGTACATATGAACGAAAACGTTTAGCGGGGATTGACTGTGTGGGATGTACTTGCGACCGGAAACAAATTTTCCTGTATAATTGTATATTTTTAGCTCTACTGTACGTATTTCCGTATTTGAGCGCTCGCCGGTCGCACACGTCCTCATTTTGCCGAGTGTGTGTGCCAGGAGGGAATATCCCCGATAGTTTATGGGTCGTGTGGGAAGGACCCCTATCGCTGTCACTCACTAGGCGACGGTTCCAAATGTCGTCGCGGAAACGGGTTAAAACCGTCTGTATAGCACCTCGCTATACTAGTGGCTACAAGCAAAGCTGACTCATCCAACTCTGGATAAGATTTGCTCTCGTTTCTTCGCCCGAAGACATAAGATTTTGGTTGAGCATCACATCATTCACTCTGACTTTGTTCACTTGGACCCCACTTAACAGTACGGTGGTTCATATGACTCAACAAAGAAGAAAAGGAAACTACGAAACAACTATGTCTTCGCACTCCATAGTATTCAAGTGAATGTCTTCTCATGTCATAATCTTCATCGTGAATGTCTTCACGAACCATCATTGTCTTCAATGTCTTCACACATTTTTAGGGCTCATCTCTGGTAGGTAAACCGAATCAATAAGGGACTATTACCTGTATTATCCTACAATTCTCACAAACACATTAGTCCCTCAACCAAATTTGTCGCCAATACTCCAAAACCAACTAGGGGTGGCACTAGATGCACTTACACATGACGATATCCAGGCAATGATCATTATATAGGCATCACGTCCAAGATTAGTCGACCGACTCATGCCTGCATCTACTACTATTACTCCACACATCGACCGCTATCCAGCATGCATCTAGTGTATTAAGTTCATGGAGAAACGGAGTAATGCAATAAGAATGATGACATGATGTAGACAAGATCTATTTATGTAGAAATATACCCCATCGTTTTATCCTTAGTAGCAATAATACATACGTGTCGGTTCCCCTTATGTCACTGGGATCAAGCACCGTAAGATCGAACCCACTACAAAGCACATCTTACCATTGCAAGATAAATAGATCAAGTCGGCCAAACAAAACCCAAATATCAAAGAAGAAATATGAGGCTATAAGAAATCATGCATATAAGAGATCAAAGAAGATTCAAATAACTTTCATGGATAAAAAGATAGATCTGATCATAAACTCAAAGTTCATCTGATCCCAACAAACACACTGCAAAGAGTTACGTCATATGGATCTCCAAGAGACCATTGTATTGAGAATCAAACGAGAGAGAGGAAGCCATCTAGCTACTAACTACGGACCCGAAGGTCTACAAAGAACTACTCACGCATCATCGAAGAGGCACCAATGGAAGTGATGAACCCCTCCGTGATGGTGTCTAGATTAGATCTGGTGGTTCTAGACTCTACGACGGCTGGAATTGATTTTCGTTGACTCCCCTAGGATTTTTGGAATATTGGGGTATTTATAGAGTAAAGAGGCGGTCCAGGGGGCACCCGAGGTGGGCACAACCCACCGGGGCGCACCCTGGTGGGTTGTGCTCCCCTCGGAGCACCCCCAGGTGCTTCTTCGGCCCATTGATTGTCTTCTGGTCAAAAAAAATCCACAAAAAGTTTCGCTGCGGTTGGACTTCGTTTGGTATTGATTTTTTGCGATGTAAAAAACATGCAAAAAACAACAACTGACACTTGGCACTATGTCAATAGGTTAGTACCAAAAATGATATAAAATGATTATAAAACATCCAATAATGATAATATAACAGCATGGAACAATCAAAAATTATAGATACGTTGGAAACGTATCAGCACACAATGTCCTTGTATGCTTGAATATATAGTGATTTTTTGAAAAATTCATGCACATAGTCCTCTGGGTGCATGTGAAGCTTGCTCATTGCTGCTATTGCATGACTACATGTCACACCTGTCATGTCCCACTTCCTGGAGTCACATGAGTTAGTAGCTATGTTTACATAGTACTGATTTTCACCACTTGACACTTGCCAAATGTCAGGACCAGCCCTATGTGCCTCACAAAATTTGGCCTACTTCTTATTCTCCTCGAGTTTCTCTGAATAGTTGGGTGTGATCATCCACCTGCTGGTCTCTGTCTTTTCCCTGGTCTTCTGCCTTTTGATCATCTGCTTAGTCCTAATTCCTTCAAACATTGTCCGAATTGGTTTGGCCCTAACATCAAGGATCATTTTGTTGAAAAGCTCACTAAGGTTGTTCACAACAAGATCAGTTTTGCAATTATAATCCATTGCAGACCTACACCAAGTCACCTTTGGAATTTTCTTAAGCCACTTCCAGGCATCCTCACACTCTGCTTTAAGCTCTGCCATTGCTAATTCATGGACATGTTTGGTGAATGAGTAGCTAGCCTGATCTACTAGCTTCTTTAGTTCTACTCCTCTGAAGCCAGCTGACTGAAAATTTGCATATATGTGCCTGAGGCAGTATCTCTAAGGGGAATCAGGGAACACCTCATTTATAGCCTTAAGAAGACCCTGATTATAAATTAATAACCATGGTCATGAACAAAAAGAAATTAAGCCAGTAATAGCAATATTCCTGAACTACTGGCAGAGATAGGGTGCATACCTTCTGCTTGTCAGAAATAATGGTGTAGGTTCCAAATTTGCTTCCACTTACAATGGAACATCTTAGCTGGGTTAGGAACCATGTCCAACTATCAGAATCTTCCTTATCAACCACACTAAAGGCTATGGGGTAGATGTTGTTGTTGCCATCTCTTCCTGTGGCTGCAAGAATTTGCTGTCCAGTGATTAGCTTGATGAAGCAACCATTAAGTCTTGCATCCATACAAAAATTAGCTACCATAAATTTCTCAACAAGATATTTCAAACAAAATGTAGTTGTAGAATTACCTATAAAGTGCCTGCAACCATTAAGAAATCCTTGCTTTGATGCATGCAATCAGTAGAACATGTACTTAAATCAAGGAGTTGGTGCAGGGTTTTCTGGGTCCTCAAATGTTGTAACTATACAACTACTACCAGGGTTTGTATCAATAACTGCTTGTAGGTAGTCCCTCGGTCTATAGTACTGCTCCTTCTGGTCACCTTGCACAACCTTAATAGCCTTCCTCCTTGCCCTATAGGCCACACTCCTTGATACATCAACTGAAAACTTGACTTTGCTGTTTTTAATAAGTGCATCCACAACTGCTCTAGGATCTGCTCTAAGAGAAGGCTCAACTGCTTTGGAAAGCCACTTAGTAGTAACCTTTGTGTTCTCTGCTGGTACTAGACAAGTGTGCTCCATGTTACACTTCTTAATGCAAAAATTTCTTTCATGAGCTATCCTAGAGGCACACATGTAAAATTCACATCCATGCTCTCTCTGTGAACACCAAACAGTAATTCTTGTTGGGGAGTTCCTGTGGTAGTGAAAAGACCTCAAAGTCCTTATATGAAAATCCCTTAATGCTTCTCTGAACCAATAAACACTATCAAAACACAAGCTCTTGCACAACAGTAAATGTGAATTGGCAATTGAGGGGGTCAAAATATACCCTTTCCTTCATCTTTTTCTTAGTACTCTTTGGCTTCTTCAGGAGGTATGGTAGCTCAACTTCATCTTCTTCTTCCTCATCACTTATGCCTATATCACCAGCAAAACAAAACTCAGCTGCTTCAGGAAACCAATCTTCAAAGCGTTTTTTCTCTACCTCATTGTGACATTTGCTTGTTGGACCAGGATTCTTCACATGTTTCAAAATAGTAGTAGTTTCCAATGCTCTATCCTCTTTGGAGGCACACTCTATTTTCATTTGGACAACTTCAACACTACCATCTGAATGAACTGAATCATCAGAACAAAATTCAGACACTTTAGTGTCTCCTTCAAAGTGGTTCAAATCTGCCTCTCTTTGAATCCTGCTCCTCTCAAGTTGAGCTTTTCTATCATTTATCTGATTCTGAAGCTCAGATTGCTCCACTACCTTTTTCACACAGCAACTCTCTTGAGTGTTCATGTAATTCTCATTAGCCTGTGGACTACTTGCAGGTTCAACATCTGTAATGCCCTCGATGCGGCTATATCTCCTACGTGTTGAAGCACGACTTAGAGGCATAACCGCATTGAAAGCAATGTCGCAAGTAAGGTAATCTTCACACAACCCATGTAATAGATAAGGGAAAGAGATACATAGTTGGCTTACAATTGCCACTTCACACAATTACATGAATAAAGCATTACAACATCCAAATACAATCAAGGTCCGACTATGGAACCAAAATAAAAGAAGAACCCCAAATGCGACAAGGTCCCCGATCGACCCCAACTGGGCTCCACTACTGATCAACTAGAACGAAACAACACAAAGGACAAGATCTTCATTGAGCTCCTCCTGAGCTTGGTTGCGTCATCTGCACGGACTCATCGGCACCTGCAAACTGGTTTTGGAAGTATCTGTGAGTCACGGGGACTCAGCAATCTCACACCGTCGCGATCAAGACTATTTAAGCTCATAGGTAAGGGTAAAAGGTATGAGGTGGAGCTGCAGCAAGCGACTAGCATATATGGTGGCTAACATACGCAAATGAGAGCGAGAAGAGAAGGCAAAAGCACGGTCGAACAACTATGATCAAGAAGTGGTCCTAGAACAACCTACGTCAAACATAACTCCAACACCGTGTTCACTTTCCGGACTCCGCCGGAAAGAGACCATCACGGTTACATACGCGGTTGATGTATTTTAATTAAGGTCAACTTCAGGTTTTCTACAACCGGACATTAACAAATTCCCATATGCCCATAACCGCAGGCACGGCTTTCGAAAGTTCAAATCCCTGCAGGGGGTGTCCCAACTTAGCCCATCACAAGCTCTCACGGTCAACGAAGGATATTCCTTCTAGCGGGAAGACCCAATCAGACTCGGAATCCCGGTTACAAGACATTTCGACAATGGTAAAACAAGACCAGCAAAGCCGCCCGATGCGCCGACAAATCCTCATAGGAGCTGCACATATCTCGTTCTCAGGGCACACCGGATAGGTGAAGCTACGAGTAAAACCAACCCTCGAGTTGCCCCGAGGTGGCCCCGCAGGCTGCCCGTTTCAGACCAACACTCAGAGGAGCACTGGCCCGGGGGGGGTTTAAAATAAAGATGACCCTCGGGCTCGCGAAAACCCAAGGGAAGGTTATAGGTTGTTAGTGCAAATGGTAAAACCAAGGTTGGGCCTTGCTGGAGGAGTTTTATTCAAGGCGAACTGTCAAGGGGTTCCCATTATTACCCAACCGCGTAAGGAACGCAAAATCCGGGAACATAACACCGATATGACGGAAACTAGGGCGGCAAGAGTGGAACAAAACACCAGGCATAAGGCCGAGCCTTCCACCCTTTACCAAGTATATACAGGCATTAATTAAATAAGATATATTGTGATATCCCAACAAGTAAATATGTTCCAACAAGGAACAACATCTCCATGTTCCAATAAGGAACAAACTTCAATCTTCACCTGCAACTAGCAACGCTATAAGAGGGGCTGAGCAAAGCGGTAACATAGCCAAACAACGGTTTGCTAGGACAAGGTGGGTTAGAGGCTTGGTTCAACAATATGGGAGACATGGTAAGCAAGTGGTAGGTATCGCAGCATAGGCATAGCAAAAGAGCGAGCAGCTAGCAAGCAAAGATAGAAGTGTTTTCGAGGGTATGGACATCTTGCCTGAAATCCCGCAAGGAAGAAGAATGAGTCCATGAAGAAGACAAACAGATGTAGATGAACGGGTCCTCACAAACGCGACGTTACCGGAACCAATCCGAAGAAGCAACACTGGAAAGAAGCACACAACATAGTAAACAACCACCACATGAACATGGTATGATATGCGGGATGTGGTATGCGATGCATATGCATGATTTGCAAAGGAATGATTGAACCTGGCCTCAACTTGGAAATCCAAGAGTGCCACTGGAAAGATGAGGTGATTTCGGTTGAAATCGATATAAAGATCGCCAGAATCGGATGCATGGTTGGGAAATGACAAGCAAAACAAATATGGCACCGGTCTGCGATAAACATCAAGTAGCCATCTAAATGCATCAAGATAAGTATGCTACAGCACTCAAACAAGACAACAAAATACATGGCAGGGATCCACTCATGATGCTTGACAAAATATGAACACTGAGCTACGGCCAATTCATCCATTAACAGGTTCAAACAAGGATGGCAAAAATGCAAACGATAACATGTTTCAGACTTTGTGAAATTAACACTAGTCTGGAATTTCAGATCAGGTAGCACTATTTGGAGCATGAAAGCTATATGCTACAGGAACTTAACATGGCAAAGGAAAGCATGTCATGGAGCTACTCAAAGAGCTTAACAAAAGTCCCTGAGTGACCTTGAGCCAAAAGGGATCAGAAAATACAATTACAAGCATGTGAACATGGCAAAAACATAATCAGGTTACAGACTTAGAGGAAAAACTGGAGCATGCAAATCAGATAGCGAGTAGGCATGTTTACGAGCTGGATGCACTCACTACAGAGCAAGGCATGACAATCTAAGAATACACCCATCAAGAATACATATTTTAGAATCTAGGCATGGCAAGAACAACAACATAGCATGCACGGATCAACAACAACATCCTCGGCAAAATCGCTAACAAGTAGACAATCTGCTAGGATTCACGAAATAGCAAAAGTAGAGCTTGATTGACTCAAGCTAGGGTGCTCCATAAATGCAAACAAGGACCTGGATGGATAGAGCACCACGATGTTAACAAATCATCCTTACTGATCATCCTCAAAAGAGGCACGGATCACTAGGGAACAACATGAACATATGGCATATTGATAAAAACAGATCAAGGACTTGGTGAAATTCTAAGTCCCTGAAATCAGCATTAACAAATGCACTACTTTGCAAGCTTGTTCTAGTCACCACACACATCACAAAAATACATGATAAGC
The DNA here is from genome assembly GCF_056163025.1 of Triticum urartu. NCBI lineage: Eukaryota > Viridiplantae > Streptophyta > Magnoliopsida > Poales > Poaceae > Triticum > Triticum urartu. Next base: position 143,150,279 of record NC_141874.1, on the reverse strand, counting down.
ACCTCTGTAAAGATGGCATGGCATATAACAAAACACAGGTAGAGCTCAGGGGCATATCATGCACACATTAATCATGGCAAAAATGACAAATAGCTATTTGGAGCAGCAAATCTGACCATTAACTCAAATAGCTCTCTTCCAACAGCATTTCGGGCATCAAGATGAGCTCAAATGAAAATGATGCAATGAGATGAAATGATGTACTCTCTGAGGCGAACATTTTGATATGCTATATGCGCAAAACGGAGCTACGGATGCAAAGTCACAACATGATGAACATGGGCATAAAATATACAGATCTCAAGACTTAGCAGATTTTCGAGGGGGGGAGTCAACCTCCAGATCTGGATCGGGACGCAGCATCGAGGCAGCGCGTGGTTCGAGGTTCGCCAGAGACGGCACCGGGGTTGGGGAAGCTATTCGCCGGCGCGGGGAAGGAGGTGGTGGCCGATGCGGTGGACGGCGGCCGGAGTCGACGCCGGAGTTGGGGACGACGACGGCGGCGATGCTCTGAAGCTCTCGGGCGGCGCGGAGGCGGTGGTGCAGCGCCGTCCGGCGGGGCGCGGTTGCCGGAGTCGGCCGGCGAGGGCGCATGGCGACGGGGCAGAGGAGATGCAGGTGCTAGGCGACGCTCCTCGGGCGGCGGCGGCAACCGGGCCAGGAGGACCGCAGTCGGGCTCGCGGGCCCGTGGTAGGGAGGAGAGAGAGGCGCGGCCGAGGTGGCGTGAGCTGGTTGGCTGGTGGCGGCGGCGGAGTGACGTGGCGAGCTCCGATTCGTCGGAGTGAGGTGGTGGTGGTGGTGGACATTGTCCGGCGCGGAGAAGAGATGTCCGGTGGCGACGAGGGAGTTAGATCTAGGGTTTGGACTGCGCGAAAAATCGGGGAGAGCCACATATTTATAGGTAGAGGGAGCTAGGAGAGTCCAAATGAGGAGCGGTTTTTCGCCACGTGATTGTGATCGAACCACCGAGAGGATGGAGGGGGTTTAGGTGGGTTTTGGACCACTTTGGAAGGGTGTTGGGCTGCAACACTCACGAGGCCTTTTCGGTCCCTCGGTTAACCGTTGGAGCATCAAACGAAGTCCAAATGGTACGAAACTTGATAGGCGGTCTGCCGGTAGTAAACCAAGGCCGCATGACAAGTCTTGGTCCAATCCGAAAACGTTTAACACCCGCGCACGAAAAGAGGTAGAAAGGGACACCCGGTGACATAGGAGCGCCGGATTGCAAAACGGACAACAGGGAAAATGCTCGGATGCATGAGACGAACATGTATGCAAATGAAATGCACATGATGAAATGATATGCAATGCATGACATGCAAGCAATGACAAGGCAACAACAGCGAATAACTGGACGACACCTGGCACATCGGTCTCGGGGTGTTACTGTTGGAAATATGCCCTAGAGGCAATAATAAAATGATTATTATATTTCCTTGTTCATGATAATTGTCTATTATTCATGCTATAATTGTATTATCCGGAAATCGTAATACATGTGTGAATACATAGACCACAATGTGTCCCTAGTGAGCCTCTAGTTGACTAGCTCGTTGATCAACAAATAGTCATGGTTTCCTGGCTATGGACATGGGGATGTCATTGATAATGGGATCACATCATTAGGAAAATGATGTGATGGACAAGACCCAAACCTAAGCATAGCACAAAGATCGTGTAGTTCGTTTGCTGTAGCTTTTCTGGATGTCAAGTATCATTTCCTTAGACCATGAGATTGTGCAACTCCCAGATATTGTAGGAGTACCTTGGGTGTGCCAAACGTCACAACGTAACTGGGTGACTATAAAGGTACATTAAAGGTATCTCCGAAAGTGTCTGTTGGGTTGGCACGAATCGAGACTGGGATTTGTCACTCCGTATGACGGAGAGGTATCTCTAGGCCCACTCGGTAATGCATCATCATAATGAGCTTAATGTGATCAAGTGGTTGATCACAGGATCATGCATTACGGTACGAGTAAAGTGACTTGACGGTAACGAGACTGAACAAGGTATTGGGATACCGACGATCGGGTCTCGGGCAAGTAACGTACCGATTGACAAAGGGAATTGAGTACGGGATTAATTAGGTCCTCGACATCATGGTTCATCTGATGAGATCATCGAGGAGCATGTGGGAGCCAACATGGGTATCCAGATCCCGCTGTTGGTTATTGACCAGAGAGTCGTCTCGGTCATGTCTGCTTGTCTCCCGAACCCGTAGGGTCTACACACTTATGGTTCGGTGACGCTAGGGTTGTATAGATATGAGTATGCAGTAATCCGAAAGTTGTTCGGAGTCCCGGATGATATACTGGACGTCACGAGGAGTTCCGAAATTGTCCGGAGGTGAAGAATTATATATAGGAAGTGTAGTTTCGGCCATCGGGAAAGTTTCGGGGTCACCGGTATTGTACCGGGACCACCGGATGGGTCCCGGGGGTCCACCGGGTGGGGCCACCCATCCCGGAGGGCCCCATGGGCTGAAGTGGGGAGGGGAACCAGCCCATAGTGGGCTGGTGCGCCCCCCCTTGGGCCCCCATGCGCCTAGGGTTGGGGAACCCTAGGGGGGGGGGCGCCTCCACTTGCCTTGGGGGGGTACTCCACCCCTTGGCCGCCGCCCCCCTAGGAGATCCCATCTCCTAGGGCCGGCGCACCCCCTAGGGGGCCTATATAAAGGGGGGAGGGAGGGCAGCCGTACCTCAAGCCTTGGCGCCTCCCTCTCCCCTGCTACACCTCTCCCTCTCGCAGAAGCTCGGCGAAGCCCTGCTGCGATCACTGCTGCATCCACCACCACGCCGTCGTGCTACTGGATCTTCATCAACCTCTCCTTCCCCCTTGCTGGATCAAGAAGGAGGAGACGTCATCCGCTCCGTACGTGTGTTGAACGTGGAGGTGCCTGCAGCCGGCCGCCGATTGAGCAACAGTAACCAGCCGCCGACAAGGCCCTGGACAGTGGGGCCTGCCTGTTGACCAAGGAGCCGGCAGCCGGCGGGACCCACCAGCCGGCGCAGAAGCTGGCGAGTATAGACACAGACGGCTGGGCCCCACGCCCAGCCGGATTACCATTGTACCCCCGGGGGGTAGGCCTATATAAACCCCCCGGGACACCCATGCAAAGGGTTGATCCCTGCTAGTTTTAGACACCACATAGGGAGGAGAAGAGAGCGAGCAGTGCCCTTCTTCCTCCTCTCGCCAAACAGCTCATGGAGCATTGTGTAGCTACTTGTTCATCTAGTGATCATGCGGAGAACCCGCAGAGCAGTAGTAGGGGTGTTATCTCCATGGAGAGCCCCGAAGCTGGGTAAGATTCGCCGGCGTGCATGTCTTCGCCTCATCCCGCTTCCAGGCACTGGCGACATCTTATTGGCTCCCACAATGATAAGCCACCCATTGGCATATGTCGCACCTACCACCCGACATTTGGCGCCCACCGTGGGGCCAGGTGCACCGTCGTCCGGAGACCTGTTCTGGACGGGAACCCTCTTCCTCCCCCGCGAGCGTAGCCAGCCCGGCACGCCCGACGGCGCTTGCCACGACGCGCTGCAAGGCGTCACCAACGTCTGCACAGCGAGCGGCCTCGCCGATCTCCTTGACAAGACCCTCATCTCCGACGAGCTCACCTCCGATGCGGGCACCGACCACCTCGTCAACCTCCTCGGCCAGCTCCACGTCTCCGACGAGCCTGCTGTGGACTTGGAGTCGGTTGGCTCCACCGACCCGATGCCTGTCGACTCCGACACGGCCTCACTCGACACTTTCCCCACCGACGTCACGATCTACAACGACCCGCTTCCCCGGGCCGATGGCGGCGACGCTGTCACCATCGAGGTGATGGTCATCGGCCACGGCGGCGCTTCTGACGAGAGCGCCCGCGACGCCCCGCACACGGCGATCCACGACTTGTCCATCCCCCTCTCGGCCGATGCTGACGCCGAAGCACTGGAGGCTCGCCGCCTCGCCCTCCTCGCGGAGGGCCGGAAGTCGGTTTCCATGAGACGCCTCGCTGAGGCCCACCGACGCGAAGCCGACTGCGCCGCCTTTGGCACGCCCCCCCAGGCAGGCCCAGCCGGCCCGGCGCTGTCAGACAGCGTGGCGCTATCGTCGCCGACACGTTAGGAGTCGACCGCCTAGTCTACGCCACTCCACTCGAGAACCTGCGCGCCGCCCAGGCGGCCGTAGACGAGCTAGACGGACTGGGGGCCGAAGAACTCCCCCACATGACCCGACGCATCCAGCAGCTAATCGATGCAGCCGCGCAGCGGCATGAAGCCGACGCCCGTGCGGAAAGCCCTCCCCCGCGCCGAGATCACGGCGCGACGTCCCGGACGCCGACTACGGGTAAAAACCGCGTGCGGCGCGAGAAAGAGTCGGCTGCCAGCCGAAACCGAACTCGAATCTCCATCGAGCGAGACACAAAAGGCCACCCCCGGGCCATGGAGTGGCGGGGCAACCCGCCTCCGCCTCGGCCCCGTGGAGAGAGATATCCCACCCCACCGCCTGTTGCGCATCCGACTCTCAGCGGCCGTCTAGGTCACCGCGAAGGAGTCGGCGAGAACGACGCCCGCCATCGGATCGACCGCCTGGCGCGATCCCTGTCGCTGGAAGAAGAAGACGATGTCGGCCCGCCTTGCTTCGGCCCCCGCATCCACGACGAGCCTTTCCCCAAAGGGTTCTCACTCCCAAGAGACACGCCCAAGTACAACGGCTCTGTGAAGCCGGAAGATTGGTTAATCGACTACTCCACGGTGGTTAGCATAGCAAACGGCAACAAGCGCGTTGCCGTGAAGTACGTGCCCCTCATGCTGCAAGGCATGGCGCGGACCTGGCTCAACAGCCTCAAGCCATACAGCATCAACAGCTGGCTAGATTTCACAGAAGCCTTCGTCCGCAACTTCACCAGCACCTACAAGCAGGCTCCCAAGCCCAGACAGCTCTCCTTGTGCGTACAAGGCCCTGCCGGGTCTACTCGCGACTACCTCACGCGTTGGGCTGAGCTCCGCAACTCTTGCGAAGGGGTGCACGAGGTGCAAGCCATAGAATACTTCACTACCGGGTGCCGAGAAGGCACCCTCCTCAAGCACAAGCTCCTCTGCGACGAGCCGACTACCCTCGACGAGCTTCTGGTCATAGCGGACAAGTACGCCACCGCCGACTCCTCAATGAAGACCGAACTCCGGGTAGACGCTTCCGGGAAGGTACTCAACCTGGTGCCCAAGACGCCGGCTGGGGACTCCGGCCGACGCCCACACCAGAACAACCACAAGCGCAAGGGCCCCATGCCGCCTTTCGCCAGTCGGCGGGTGGCCACAGTCGAAGACGAGCGGCCCGAAGGGCGGCCCGCACCCAAGAAACCCAAGGGCGGCAGGGCGGCTTGGCAGCCGGCCTTCTCCTACGAGCAAACTCTCGACGCTCCGTGCAAGTTCCACAGCGGCGCGAAGCCGTCCAACCACATGACCTGGAAGTGCCACTGGCTCACCCGAATCTCCAAAGGCAAAGGGCTTGCGCCGCCTCCGGCTCCGCAGCCGCCGACCGCTCGGCCCACAGTCGGAGCCGTGCACGATGAGTTCCCCGACGAGCATGCCGCCTATGTCATTTTTACAAGCCAGCCCGAAGACCGGCGCAGCAAACGCCGAGAGCACCAAGAAGTCAGCATGGTCACTGCCAACCCCGCCGAGCACATGCACTGGTCAGAAAAACCTATCAGCTGGAGTCGGGCCGACCACCCAGAGATGATGCCATCTCCCGGCTCTTATGCGTTGGTTCTGGATGCCACCCTTGCAACGGACAAGCGCCGCCCGTTTCTCCCGCGTGCTGATAGACGGCGGGAGCAGCATCAACATCCTGTACCGTGACACCCTGGAGAAGCTGAATGTCAAGGCAAAGCAACTCATGCCTACTCGGACTGTGTTCCATGGCATTGTACCCGGCATGTCATGTGCCCCCATTGGCAAGATCAAGATTGATGTACTTTTTGGGGACAAGGAGCATTTCCGCCGAGAAGCGATCTGGTTTGAAGTGGTGGACCTGGAGAGCCCCTACCATGCATTGCTTGGCCGACCTGCCTTGGCCAGGTTCATGGCAGTTCCCCACTATGCTTACCTCAAGATGAAGATGCCGAGCACCAAGGGCGTCATCACCATAGCCGGCGATTACAAGAAATCTTCCGAGTGCGCAGTAGCCAGCAGTCGGTTGGCCGAGTCCCTTGTGATTGCCGAAGAAAAGAAGATGTTGGACCGAGTCGTGGCCATGGCCGGCAAACAGTCGGCCTTGTCCCCCGATCCCAAGGAGTATGATGCTCAAGGATCTTTCCAGCCGGCCAAGGAGACGAAGAAGATACCTCTTGACCCCGAGCACCCAGAGAGGTTTGCCGTCATCGGGGCGAACCTAAACAGCAAATAGGAAGGCGAGCTCGCCGATTTCCTCCGTGAGAATCGAAACATCTTTGCATGGTCCCCCGAGGACATGCCGGGTGTTCCGAAGGAATTCGCCGAGCACAAACTACACGTCCGAGAAGACGCAAAACCAGTCAAACAACCCCTCTGCCGACTGTCAGAGGAGAAGAGAAGGATTGTAGGAGAAGAGATAGCCCGGCTTCTGGCGGCCGGCTTCATTATGGAAGTTTTCTTTCCAGAATGGCTCGCTAACCCGGTCCTCGTGTTAAAGAAGAATAACAAGTGGCACATGTGCATAGACTACACGAGCCTCAACAAGGCCTGCCCCAAAGATCCCTTTGCCCTGCCAAGGATTGATCAAGTGATAGACTCCATGGCCGGATGCGAGCTGTTGAGTTTCTTGGATGCTTACTCAGGGTACCACCAGATAAAGTTAGATCCGGCAGACCGCCTGAAGACCGCCTTCATCACGCCATTCGGAGCCTTTTGCTACCTAACTATGACATTCGGCTTGAGAAATGCCGGTGCCACTTTTCAGCGTTGCATGCAGAAGTGCCTCCTCAAGCAGCTCGGCAGAAACGCCCACGTCTACTTAGACGACATTGTGGTGAAGACGGAGAAGCGCGGCACCTTGCTGGAAGACCTCAAGGAAACATTTGAGAACCTACGCCGGTTCCAAATCAAGCTCAACCCCGAGAAATGCATGTTCGGAGTGCCAGCCGGCCAGCTCCTAGGCTTCCTGGTCTCTGAATGCGGCATCGAATGCAACCCAGTAAAGATCAAGGCCATTGAGAGAATGGCGATTCCCACCAAACTTCGAGACGTCCAGAAGTTCACCAGATGCTTGGCCTCCCTGAACCGCTTCATCAGCTGGCTCGGAGAGAAAGCTCTCCCCCTCTACCGCCTCGTGAAGAAGACCACTCACTTCGAGTGGAATGACCAAGCTGACCAAGCTTTTCACGAGCTGAAGAAGATGCTGGCCACGCCGCCTGTCCTGGCGACGCCGACTGAGAAAGAGCCCATGCTCCTCTACATTGCCGCAACCAGCCGGGTGGTCAGCACCGTCATCGTAGTCCAACGCCCAGAAGAGGGCCGAGCCCAGCCGGTCCAGAGGCCGGTGTACTATTTGAGTGAGGTGCTGTCTACCTCGAAGCAGAACTACCCGCACTACCAGAAGATGTGCTACGGCGTGTACTTCGCCGCCAAGAAGCTGAAGCCCTACTTCCAAGAGCATCCCATCACGGTCGTATGCACCGCCCCGCTGGCCGAGATCATAGGCAGCCGGGATGCATCCGGCCGGCTGGCGAAATGGGCCATCGAGCTGGCCCCTTACACGATCTTCTACCAGGCTCACACCGCCATCAAGTCCCAAGCATTGGCCGACTTCCTCGTCGACTGGGCCGAGACCCAGTACCTGCCGCCAGCTCCCGACTCCACTCATTGGCGCATGCACTTCGATGGGTCCAAGATGCGCACCGACTTAGGAGCCGGTGTCATCCTCACCTCTCCCAAAGGCGACAAGCTCAGATACACGCTACAAATTCACTTTGCCGCCTCCAACAACGTGGCCGAGTACGAGGCGCTCATACACGGGCTCCGGCTTGCCAAAGAGCTCGACATTCGCCGGATCCTATGTTATGGCGACTCGGACTTGGTGGTCCAGCAATCATCCGACGACTGGGATGCCAAGGACGCAAATATGGCAAGCTACCGCTTCCTCATTCAGCAGATCAGTGGGTACTTTGAAGGATGCGAGTTCCTCCACGGACCGCGAGCCAACAACGAGCCAGCTGATGCCCTAGCTCGAATAGGCTCCACTCGGCAAGCAATACCAACTGGTGTCTCTCTACAACGCCTCCTCAAGCCGTCTATCAAGCCGTCTCCAGAGTCCGATTCCATCTTCGTACCGCCTGACCCCGATACAGCCGGGTCCGGCTCAAAGAACCAAGAAGGTGACCCGGGGACTTCGATAGTCGGCCAGGGGACATCAGTAGGCGGCTCGGGGACTTCCGTAGTTACACCCGACCCGGGGACTGCCACACCCGGCTCGGGGACTGCGGTAGTCGGCCCGGAGACTGCACCAACACAACAGGCGGCGGCCGACTCCAACATTTCACCACCCAGCCCGCCCGCCATGGTCGCAGTAGCCGCATTGGCAATAGAAGAAGTCGCAGCTCCATCATGGGCTCAGTCCATCCTCAACTTCCTAATAAACCAAGATCTGCCGGCTGACGAAACAGAGGCAAGACAAGTCCAACGCCGAGCCGGAGCATACACAATCGTCAACAGAGAGCTCGTCAAGCGCAGTGTCACTGGAGTCCTCCAGCGATGCGTCGAGCAAGAGAAGGGCATTGCAATCCTTAGAGACATCCACCAAGGAGAATGCGGCCACCATGCGGCCTCAAGATCACTCGTCGCCAAAGCCTTCTGCCATGGTTTCTTTTGGCCGACTGCTTTGGATGACGCCAAGGGGTTAGTTAAACATTGCAAAGGATGCCAACTCTTCAGCTCCAAGCAACACATGCCGGTTTCAGCACTCAAGACCATTCCCCTCACTTGGCCCTTCACCGTTTGGGGACTGGACATGGTGGGCCCATTCAAGACGGCGCGCGGCGGCATGACACATCTGCTTGTCACGTGGACAAATTCACCAAATTGATTGAGGCAAAGACGATCAAGAAGCTGAATGGGCCGACTGCCGTGACATTTATCGCAGATATAACAACTCGGTACGGCGTACCACACAACATCATCACCGACAATGGCACGAATTTCGCCAAGGGAGCCTTGGCACGTTTCTGCGCGACGCAAGGCATCTGCTTGGACTTAGCGTCCGTTGCCCACCCGCAGTCAAACGGCCAGGTCGAGCGAGCCAACGGCCTCATCCTTTCCGGCATCAAGCCTCGACTGATCGTACCACTGGAGCGTTCAGCCGGCTGTTGGCTCGATGAGCTGCCGGCCGTCCTCTGGAGTCTGCGCACTACCCCAAACAAGTCAACCGGCTTCACTCCTTTCTTCCTCGTGTATGGTGCCGAGGCGGTCATCCCAACTGACATCGAGTTCGACTCGCCTCGGGTAACCATGTACACGGAAGCGGAGGCCAAGGAAGCACGGGAAGACGGCGTCGACCTGCTGGAAGAAGGCCGGCTGTTAGCCCTCAGCCGGTCCGCCATCTATCAGCAGGGCCTGCGCCGCTACCACAGCCGGAAGGTCAAGCCAAGATCCTTCCAAGAGGGCGATCTTGTGCCCCGGCTGATCCAGCGAACAGCCGGCCAGCACAAGCTCTCGGCCCCTTGGGAGGGCCCCTTCGTCATCAGTAGAGCTTTAGGCAATGACTCCTACTACCTGATCGACGCGCAGAAGCCGAAGGCACGAAAGAGAGACGACTCCGGCAAGGAGTCGGAACGACCATGGAACGCCAACCTCCTCCGAAGATTTTACAGTTGAAATGCAGTATGTATCACGCTAACTTTTGTACTAAGTACGAGATAATAGGCCCCCTGAGGAGAGCTCGGGGACTGCCATCTTTTATCTATGGATGAAAAGTATCATGCTTATGACCTTGTCATTACATTCACTTTTTCCGTCCAGCACCGGGTTCGACTAGTCGGCCCGGGGACTGGCCGCCTGGAGTTATATTAGAAGTCCTACCCGCAGTCAGACAAGTAGTGTGCCGGCTCCCAAGCCTTCTCTTGCCAAAAGTCGCAGATCGAAGAACCGGTTGTCCGGCTGGCAAGAGTTAAAGGCAGGAAAGGACGCCCACACGAAAAACGGCTAGGGACTAACGGACTAATATAACAAAAGCCGGTTTTTCTCCCACCACCGACCGACTACCAGAGTAGCCGGCCGGCCGGCTTCCATTCACCTCGCTTCAATCTAAGAAAGCTTGAGTACTTGCCTTCCCAAAAGGGGAAGGCGGCAAAGGAAACCGCCTAAGGATAAAAAGCATACACGAATGGAAACCAAACACGCACACAATAACATTTACATAAAAGACCTTCAAAAGGCCAGCATTCAACATAGTTCGAATACACCCCCAGTGGGTGGAACTGCGCAAGTTTAATAAAATTGTTCAAAAGGCAACAAGCAGGAAAAAACAAGGACGGCAGATTAAGCCAAGGGAGCGACTGGCGAGTCAGGCAGGTCGGTGGAGACGGCAGTGCCGGCTGGAGGAGTGGCCGGCTGGCGAACCTCGGCATGATCACCGCCTCCCGCAGAGGGCGTGCTAGCACGCGCCTCGTTGCTGGAGGCACGATCAGGCTGAGGCTAGCTGGCCGCTTCACCGGTCGGCTCAACGTCTTCGCCTTCCTCTCCTTCGTCGTCTTCGCCTTCATCGCTGGAGGCGATCTCCTCTACCGAGTCTTCACCCGCTGCCGGGTCCAGCCCGAACCACTCCTCCGGCTGGGCAACGCCGTCGTCATTAATTTCAGGAGCGAAGACGCTGATGTCAGTACACTCGGCGATCGTCGAAGCGCGCTGAGCGATAGCCGGCCGCACCTCCTCCATCTCTTCGTTGGCCTCCAGCCGCCAGGTGCGCAGCTGGTCCAGGTTCAGCCCCGGATACCAGGCTCGGACGAACTCCAGCGCCCGCCCAGCTCCAAGCCGGGCTGCCGATGCCTTCCAGGCCTCGAAGCGGCCAACCGCAACCTCCAGCCAGTCGGTAGTCCGACTCGGGGTGCGGGGAATCGTCTCGCTTGGCTAGAGGGCGGCCAACACCTGCGCCCCGGCGCGCTAGAGGCGGCGGAGCATACGGTCAGCCGGCTGCAGCCGGGCTTGGACCGCCAAGAGTTGCTCCTCAAGCGTCCGGCTCGCGTCCGACGCGATTTCAGCCCCTGCCTGCCGGCGCGCCTCGCGATGGGCCTCGATGGTTTGGGTGGCGAGGACGGAGTAGCCGGGAAAGTAGTCTGCACAGAGAACAAGAAGCAGCACAAGTCAGAACACAAATCAGGGATCAAGGGGCAGGCAAGGAGTGAAGAAGGCGGCTTACCATCGATCAGATCCTCGATACGACTGAAGCCCTCGCTCAGTGCCTGCTTCGCTTCAGCCCAGCCCGCCGCTTTGGTCTCGAACTCGGCCTTCAGGGCGTCCTCGTTGTCCTACGCCTTCTTCAGGGCCGCCTTGTGGCTCTCCTCCTGGTCGGCCAACTTCTTGGCCAGGCGGTCACGCTCCAGGACTAAGGCATTGTACTCGGCTTCCTTGGCGCGAAGGGCGGCCTGGGCCCCGCTGAGCTGCCCCCTCAAGTCGGCATTGGCTCCTGCAAGCATGAAGACAAAGGAAAAATTAATAAGGAAGAAGACGTCAAGGAAGATCCGACCCGGCTGCTCAGCAGTCGGCCCGAATCTCGGGGACTACACCCAGTGGGTGCGCTGACGCGCCCCCACAGGAGATGAACGAGACAAAGCACGCACTCCGGCTGCTGGTTAGGTCCTCGGTTCTCCGGCCCAGCTCCTGAGCCTGGGAGTTGAAGGCGGCTGCGCGGAGGTTATGATACTCCTGGAAGATTATACAGGAGGCGAGGATAAGTTAAGTTGTCAGGACCTAGTAAGTTCCAAGCCGCCTGCGCAGCAGCCGACTCGGAACTCAGGGACTACACCCAGTGGGTGCGCTGACGCGCCCCCACGGAAGAAATCAAAAGAGCAAAATAACAAAGCCAGAAGACTCACCCGGATGACGGCCCGCGTTGCGAGGAACTCTTGGGTGTATCGCTGCAGCGAGGCGGCCTGAGCTTGAAGCCGGTTCCGGACCTCCTGGGCCGCCGCGTTCAGCTCGCCCGTCCCCCCGCTGGGAGTCCACTCGGACGTGCTGGCGGTGGCCGCCTCCAGGGCCTCCGCCGTCTGGCTAGCGCCCGTAGCTCGGGGCGGTTCGGTGCGGAGGCACCACCCCCTGCGCGCCGGCGCAATGCCGGCTGCACCTCGAGGCCGGCCCCTGCCTCCGGCTCGCCCCGGATGGCTGCTCTGGCACCGCAGCTGATTGGCCGCTTTGGCCCGCTCCAGTTGGCGCCGTCTGTGGCGCCCCCTCCATGAAGATCACGTGGTCCTCCCTCCTCTCCATCACTGGCGGGCCTTGGTCGACCTCCTCCGACGGGGGCACGGGAATGTCGGGGGCCACGGCGCGGAGGGGAACGACGAGCAGCGGAGGCTGGTTGTGTGAGGCCTCCGCCTCCGTCTCCGCGGCTGCCGCCTCCGCCCGGGCCTTGGCCGCCGCGTCGGCCCGCTCCTTCGTCGCCTGGGTGGTCCTTCGCTCCGCCGCCTCCCGCTCCTCCCGCGCCTCCCGAGCGTTCCGCTCCGTGGCCTCCCTAAGGTCGGAGCGGGGATCCACGCGACGGGAGCCTGAAGACCCTCCAGTCAGCCCGACTATGGAGCCGCCAGGACCCCGCTCAAGGGAAAGCGGTGCCCTGTCCGGCGAATAAAGAAAGGTTTAGAAGAGCTTCGGTCGAAAAAGACAACAAAAAATATATGCAAGACATTCAATGACTTACGCCGAGATCGCCTGCGGCTGTTTCACCGCCTTGCGAAAGTGGGCCGCCTTCACGGCCGCCTCATCCCGCTTGGCCGCCGCCGTAGAAGTCTTGGATTTCTTTGGCCGGCTGCCGAAGAAGGTCGACGCGGCCCGACGCTTCTGCGCGTCGCCACGGGCAGCCGGCACGGCAGACGGGCCCGTGCCTTGATGATCAAGCGCCGGCTGGCGATGTGGGGCGGCTTCGACCTCGTCGTCGTCCGGCCAGTCTTCGAAGTCGACCCCGAGCCCCGCGCCTCCGGCCTCGTTGCCTTCCCCCACGATGGCGTCTTCCATGGCGGCCGCTCCCAGGTCCGGATTGTCAGCGTCGTCCACCGTGCGGTCAGGAAGGAGTCGGCGCTCTACCCCTGTGGCCCCGGCCGTCGGCGGAAGAAGAGGGTTCTGCTAAAGGCAAACTAACTGATCAGAGGTCGGCTATCATGAGGCCGGCTACAAAAAGGAAGAAAAGAAGAAAAAACTTACGGCAGGCGGAGGGTTGGCGCGGGAATATGGCTCCTTGTCGTATCGCCAATCATCGGCGAGCTTGCAGTTGGAGATGTAGTTCACCATGTAAGACACCTCTGCATGAGGCATCTCCCTGGTGCTCAGCCGGCATGGGTCGAAGCGGCCGCTCATCTGGCAAATCATGTGAGGCCGGCCTTGGAGCGGAAGTACCCGGCGCTCCACGAAGGCGGCCACCAAGTCGGCTCCGGTCAGGCCCTCCGACTGGATCATCACCCGAAGCCGGGAGACGGCTGCGTTCCCGGCCTGGGACAGCGACCTGGCCCAGTAGCTCCACGAAGGTTGCCTCCCAGCCGGCGGGCCGGCTACGTAAGCCAGCAGGTTGACGTAGTCGCCTTGCGGGGCGACGTTCCTCACGTAAAAGTAGGACTTCTGCCAGAGCTTCACCGACTGGATCAGCGGGATGGGCGGGAACGGATTGTTCTCGCTCGCCCGCCTCATGGCAATGAAGGTTCCGTAGGGGGCGAGCATGCCCGCGACGACGGTGCTGAGCTTGCTCTGGAAGAATTCCCCCCAGAGCTCGAGCGTGGGGAGAACCCCAAGAAAGACCTCGCACAGGGTGACGAAAGCCGACAGCAGCATCACCGCGTTGGGCGTGAGGTGATGCGGCTGGAGGTGGTAGAATTCAAGGAAGGCTCGAAGGAATCCGCTCGCCGGGAGGCCGAAGCCGCGCAGGCAGTGCAAGCGGAAGATCACCCGCTCGCCCTCCTCCGGTGCCGGCGAAATCTCCCTCGCCGGCGCTTGACGAACCCGCACGAAGTTCTCGCCCGGCAGGCGCCGCGTCCGGCAGAGGAACTCGACGTGGTCCTCGTGGACGTTCGAGCCGTCCCACGAGCTCGACAGCGCCATGGGAGCGACGCGGCGAGGGGCGAGACGATGCGGCGGTGGAGGCGCGCACGACTCCACTACGGCGGGACCAAAGGAACTGAGAGGTCCGACGATGGAACAGCGCGGCAAAGGGTTGCCGCGGCGGCGGAAAGAAGAAGAAGGATGGCGAGAAGGGGCGGAGCGAGGGAGAGCGTGCGAGCCTCTGCCGCTCCCCCTCCTCCCCCTACTTATAGACCCGTGCGGCGAAGCCGAGGAGGCGTGGCATGGGGGAACGTGGGGATCAACTGTGCCCACTCCCCCACGTCCCGCGATTATTGCGCCCTGATGGCGTAATAAAACCGCCGCGGGAAGGCAAGCGGTCCGCGTGGGCCGCAGAAGATCCGTGCTCGGGCCGAGGCCTAGGAGTGGCGGGCCTGGGCCTGCGGCGGCGTCCCGTCACGCGCGTGCACTGGCAGGATCTCCTTGCCATGTGGCCCGTGGGATGGCGTGCGGTCAGCTCGCAGGCCGACCCGCGTTCCCGCCAACGAGAAACCGGGCTTCCCGAAGACGACGCGCACAAGCATAGCCGGCCCCTCAGGATAGGAAGCTGACCGAGCTTTTCGTCCTTTTGTCAGCCTTGAAGCTCGATCAGCTTCGGGGACTACTCTCGGAGTAAATAACCATGGGTAGCCTAGCCGGCTCCCCCTGGCCCTTCTGAAAAAATTACGAGCCGATCCGGACCTCAAGAGTCCAAGACATGGGGCCGCCTTCCCCTTGCCGGCTGTCTCCCAGGCCGGCTATCGGAAGGCAACCCGACTTTAGCCCTCATGAAGAAAGCCGCAGGAGAGCCGGCTTCGAGAAGCCGGCCGCGAGAAGGCCAACTCCAAGAAGCCGGCTCCCACAAAGCGGTCAAGATCGTACCCTCAAAGTCTACATCCACATAACGGCGATGTGACGGGGCGTGGCTACAGTAAAGCCTGACACCCCCAAATCCCGGAGCACGCCTGGCACAGTGCACCGTACGGGTGGCCATGACCCGTCCGGCGCGGCACTGTTGCCACGTTGACCCTAATGTCATCCACGACGGGCTGCCAGCGCGGCCCACGGGCGGTGGGCCCCTTCGGGCAGAGAGACACCCGAAGGCGGCCAGGCCTCCCTCAGTCGGCCCAAGACAGAGCCGGCTCCCCACAGCCGGCTTGCCACCTCCCTCGAAGGAGATGCCCCATTAAGGAGACAAGATGCGGTGAGGCTACAGCGATCACCCGCCGGACGGCGGCACTGTAGCCACGCCCACCTCGGCGAAGCCCTCGTCACTAGGATTGAGCAACAGTAACCAGCCGCCGACAAGGCCATGGACAGTGGGGCCTGCCTGTCGACCAAGGAGCCGGCAGCCGGCGGGACCCACCAGCCGGCGAGTATAGACACAGACGGCTGGGCCCCACGCCCAGCCAGATTACCATTGTACCCCCGGGGGGTAGGCCTATATAAACCCCCCGGGACACCCATGCAAAGGGTTGATCCCTGCTAGTTTTAGACATCACATAGGGAGGAGAAGAGAGCGAGCAGTGCCCTTCTTCCTCCTCTCGCCAAACAGCTCATGGAGCATTGTGTAGCTACTTGTTCATCTAGTGATCATGCGGAGAACCCGCAGAGCAGCAGTAGGGGTGTTATCTCCACGGAGAGCCCCGAAGCTGGGTAAGATTCGCCGGCGTGCATGTCTTCGCCTCATCCCGCTTCCAGGCACCGGCGACGTCTTATTGGCTCCCACAATGATAAGCCACCCGTTGGCATATGTCGCACCTACCACCCGACAACATGTAATTGATGTGTACCTTACCAGTACTCGTAGTAGCTCCTGGGTATTTGATACCGGTGCGATTGCTCACATTTGTAACTCAAAGCAGGAGCTGTGGAATAAGCGGAGACTAGCGAAGGACGAGGTGACAATGCGCGTCGGGAATGGTTCCAAGGTCGATGTGATCGCCATCGGCACGCTACCTCTACATTTACCTTTGGGATTAGTTTTAAACCTCAATAATTGTTATTTAGTGCCAGCTTTGAGCATGAACATTGTATCAGGATCTCGTTTAATACGAGATGGCTACTCATTTAAATCCGAGAATAATGGTTGTTCTATTTATATGAGAGATATGTTTTATGGTCATGCTCCGATGGTGAATGGTTTATTCTTAATGAATCACGAGCGTAATGCTACACATATTCATAGTGTGAATACCAAAAGATGTAAGGTTGATAATGATAGTCCCACATACTTGTGGCACTGCCGCCTTGGACACATAGGTGTCAAACGCATGAAGAAGCTCCATGCAGATGGACTTTTAGAGTCTCTTGATTGCGAATCATTTGACATGTGTGAACCATGCCTCATGGGTAAAATGACCAAGACTCCGTTCTCAGGAACAATGGAGCGAGCAACCAACTTATTGGAAATCATACATACTGATGTGTGCGGTTCAATGAGTGTTGAGGCTCGCGGTGGCTATAGTTATGTTCTCACCCTCACTGATGATTTGAGTAGATATGGGTATGTCTACTTAATGAAACACAAGTCTGAGACCTTTGAAAAGTTCAAGGAATTTCAGAGTGAGGTTGAGAATCAACATGACAGCACAAAACAAGTTCTTGCGATCAGATCGTGGGGGAGAATACTTGAGTCACGAATTTGGCACACACTTAAGAAAATGTGGAATAGTTTCACAACTCACGCCGCCTGGAACTCCTCAGCGTAATGGTGTGTCGGAACGTCGTAATTGCACTCTATTAGATATGGTGCGATCTATGATGTCTCTTACCGATTTACCGCTTTCATTTTGGGGCTATGCTTTAGAGACTGCCGCATTCACTTTAAATAGGGCTCCGTCGAAATCCGTTGAGACGACACCATATGAATTATGGTTTGGGAAGAAACCTAAGCTGTCGTTTCTAAAAGTTTGGGGATGCGATGCTTATGTCAAGAAACTTCAACCTGAAAAGCTCGAACTCAAGTCGGAAAAATGTGTCTTCATAGGATACCCTAAAGAAACTATTGGGTATACCTTCTACCTCAGATCCGAAGGCAAGATCTTTGTTGCCAAGAATGGGTCCTTTCTAGAGAAGGAGTTTCTCTCGAAAGAAATAAGTGGGAGGAAGGTAGAACTTGATGAAGTATTACCTCTTGAACCGGTAAGTGGCACAGCTCAAGAAAATGTTCCTGAGGTGCCTGCACCAACTAGAGAGGAAGTTGATGATGATGATCATGAAACTTCAGATCAAGTTGCTACTGAACTTCGTAGGTCCACAAGGACATGTTCCGCACCAGAGTGGTACGGCAACCCTGTCTTGGAAATCATGTTTTTAGACAACGGTGAACCTTCGAACTATGAAGAAGCGATGGCAGGCCCGGATTCCGACAAATGGCTGGAAGCCATGAAATCCGAGATAGGATCCATGTATGAAAACGAAGTATGGACTTTGACTGACTTGCCCGTTGATCGGCGAGCCATAGAAAATAAATGGATCTTTAAGAAGAAGACAAACGCGGATGGTAATGTGACCATCTATAAAGCTCGGCTTGTCGCTAAGGGTTATCGACAAGTTCAAGGGGTTGACTATGATGAGACTTTCTCACCCGTAGCGAAGCTGAAGTCCGTCCGAATCATGTTAGCAATTGCCGCATTCTATGATTATGAGATATGGCAAATGGATGTCAAAACGGCATTCCTTAATGGTTTCCTTAAGGAGGAATTGTATATGATGCAGCCGGAAGGTTTTGTCGATCCTAAGAATGCTGACAAGGTGTGCAAGCACCAACGCTTGATTTATGGGCTGGTGCAAGCATCTCGGAGTTGGAACATTCGCTTTGATGAGATGATCAAAGCGTTTGGGTTTATGCAGACTTATGGAGAAGCCTGCATTTACAAGAAAGTGAGTGGGAGCTCTGTAGCATTTCTCACATTGTATGTGGATGACATACTGTTGATGGGAAATGATATAGAATTCTTGGAAAGCATAAAGGCCTATTTGAACAAGTGTTTTTCAATGAAGGACCTTGGAGAAGCTGCTTATATATTAGGCATCAAGATCTATAGAGATAGATCGAGACGCCTCATTGGTCTTTCACAGAGTACGTACCTTGACAAGATTTTGAAGAAGTTCAAAATGGATCAGTCAAAGAAAGGGCTCTTGCCTGTATTGCAAGGTACGAGATTGAGCTTGGCTCAATGCCCGACCACGGCAGAAGATAGAGAAAAGATGAGTGTCGTCCCCTATGCCTCGGCCATAGGGTCTATCATGTATGCTATGTTGTGTACCAGACCTGATGTAAACCTTGCCGTGAGTTTGGTAGGAAGGTACCAAAGTAATCCCGGCATGGAACACTGGTCAGCGGTCAAAAATATCCTGAAGTACCTGAAAAGGACTAAGGAAATGTTTCTCGTTTATGGAGGTGACGAAGAGCTCGTCGTAAAGGGTTACGTCGATGCTAGCTTCGACACAGATCTGGATGACTCTAAGTCACAAATCGGATACGTGTATATTTTGAATGGTGGGGCAGTAAGCTGGTGCAGTTGCAAGCAAAGCGTTGTGGCGGGATCTACATGTGAAGCGGAGTACATGGCAGCCTCGGAGGGAGCACACGAAGCAGTCTGGGTGAAGGAGTTCATTACCGACCTAGGAGTCATACCCAATGCGTCGGGCCCGATGACTCTCTTCTGTGACAACACTGGAGCTATTGCCCTTGCCAAGGAGCCCAGGTTTCACAGGAAGACCAGGCATATCAAGCGTCGCTTCAACTCCATTCGTGAAAATGTTCAAAATGGAGACATAGAGATTTGTAAAGTACATATGGACCTGAATATAGCAGATCCGTTGACTAAACCTCTCCCTAGAGCAAAATATGATCAACACCAGAATTCCATGGGTGTTCGATTCATCACAATGTAACTAGATGATTGACTCTAGTGCAAGTGGGAGACTGTTAGAAATATGCCCTAGAGGCAATAATAAAATGATTATTATATTTCCTTGTTCATGATAATTGTCTATTATTCATGCTATAATTGTATTATCCGGAAATCGTAATACATGTGTGAATACATAGACCACAATGTGTCCCTAGTGAGCCTCTAGTTGACTAGCTCGTTGATCAACAGATAGTCATGGTTTCCTAGCTATGGACATGGGGATGTCATTGATAATGGGATCACATCATTAGGAGAATGATGTGATGGACAAGACCCAAACCTAAGCATAGCACAAAGATCGTGTAGTTCGTTTGCTGTAGCTTTTCTGGATGTCAAGTATCATTTCCTTAGACCATGAGATTGTGCAACTCCCGGATACCGTAGGAGTACCTTGGGTGTGCCAAACGTCACAACGTAGCTGGGTGACTATAAAGGTACATTACAGGTATCTCCAGAAGTGTCTGTTGGGTTGGCACGAATCGAGACTGGGATTTGTCACTCCGTATGACGGAGAGGTATCTCTGGGCCCACTCGGTAATGCATCATCATAATGAGCTCAATGTGATCAAGTGGTTGATCATAGGATCATGCATTACGGTACGAGTAAAGTGACTTGCCGGTAACGAGACTGAACAAGGTATTGGGATACCGACGATCGGGTCTCGGGCAAGTAATGTACCGATTGACAAAGGGAATTGAGTACGGGATTAATTAGGTCCTCGACATCGTGGTTCATCCGATGAGATCATCGAGGAGCATGTGGGAGCCAACATGGGTATCCAGATCCCGCTGTTGGTTATTGACCAGAGAGTCGTCTCGGTCATGTCTGCTTGTCTCCCGAACCCGTAGGGTCTACACACTTATGGTTCGGTGACGCTAGGGTTGTATAGATATGAGTATGCAGTAATCCGAAAGTTGTTCGGAGTCCCGGATGAGATCCTGGACGTCATGAGGAGTTCCGGAATTGTCCGGAGGTGAAGAATTATATATAGGAAGTGTAGTTTCGGCCATCGGGAAAGTTTCGGGGTCACCGGTATTGTACCGGGACCACCGGATGGGTCCCGGGGTCCACCGGGTGGGGCCACCCATCCCGGAGGGCCCCATGGGCTGAAGTGGGGAGGGGAACCAGCCCATAGTGGGCTGGTGCGCCCCCCCCCCTTGGGCCCCCCATGCGCCTAGGGTTGGGGAACCCTAGGGGAGGGGGCGCCTCCACTTGCCTTGGGGGGTACTCCACCCCTTGGCCGCCGCCCCCCTAGGAGATCCCATCTCCTAGGGCTGGCGCACCCCCTAGGGGGCCTATATAAAGGGGGGAGGGAGGGCAGCCGTACCTCAAGCCTTGGCGCCTCCCTCTCCCCTGCTACACCTCTCCCTCTCGCAGAAGCTCGGCGAAGCCCTGCTGCGATCACTGCTGCATCCACCACCACGCCGTCATGCTGCTGGATCTTCATCAACCTCTCCTTCCCCCTTGCTGGATCAAGAAGGAGTAGACGTCATCCGCTTCGTACGTGTGTTGAACATGGAGGTGTCGTCCGTTTGGCACTTGGTCATCGATGATTTGGATCACGGCGAGTACGACTCCATCATCCCCGTTCTCTTGAACGCTTCCGCTCGCGATCTACAAGGGTATGTAGATGCACTCTCCTCTCGTTGCTAGTTGACTCCATAGATTGATCTTGGTGAAATGTAGGAATTTTTTTTTGTTTTCTGCAATGTTCCCCAACAGTTACAACACTCCACCACTATGAGAGGATCTCGTCCCGAGATCTAGAATGGCACCGGAGGGAGAACGGAAGAGAAAGCGGAGAGGTAAAACTAAGTTGCTCCTTTGACAAACGAGTGAAACCACGAACCTTGAAGAGGTTAAGCCATTCCGAGAAAAGAATACAACGGAGATAAATGAAGTTGAAGACACTCTGTTAACAAAGAGGAACAAGGAAGAACAACTTTGAGCAGCACTCCGATTGAAAAAAGATGCAAGAAAACATAAGTAGAAAGAACTTTAAAAGGGGCACGACACTCTGGTTAAACGGATAAGCAAGGAAAAGAACATATTCTTTGACAAAACAAGATGATAGGTTTAAAAGAGCAACATGACAATGCGTCCGGAAGAGAGAAATAGAAGATAGATCATTTAGATAAAAGAATGGAGAAGAAAATGCCAAGTTCTGTCACAAAAGAGCTTGAAAAGGCATCCTCAGGAGAAAAGTCGAATGGAGTTGTTGGAACACCAGCAACGAAAAGAAATAAGCTTGTTGTGGTTTATGGAAAACATCTCGAGATTCTTGAGGTGAATTTCTGCCACCAAAGGAAACGATAGATTGGATTGATAAGAACAAAGAGACGAGAAACTAATTCACCGGGAGGATAAAAGAAGAACTTGGATCATTTATAAGCACCATAATAGTAACAACCCTTAGGGAAGGCTTTAGGTGAAATAGAACCCAAGATAACTCCAATGAAGAGATCGATGGGTTTAAAATACCTCATTCTTGATAACTTCTGAATCATGAAACATGAACTCTAATTATCAAGAATGACATAATACCACCTCCAATGATACAGAAGAAAGAATTGCCCTCCAGATAGCAAGATGAAGAATGCGTGAGCTCCTTAGAAAAGAGTCTCAATGAACACTTCGAGAATGAATTAAATCCTTGATGAATCACCATGTCAAGCCTCCATGAAGAACTCCGGTAACAAAGGAATGAAAAGAAAGAGAAATTGAAAACACAAGGTGAATCCTTGCAATGATTTAGAAGGATCTCTGTGATAATTAGAGCTTGGAACCCCGGAAAAGAAAGATAAAGCATCTCGAACCGAGAATGGGATATGATGAACCACTCCGGAATCAGAAATTGAATTTAGTCGATGAAACAAAAATAAGAATTACATTATGCTTATCCTTCACCAATTTAATTGATGAGAAGCAACGGATTTGGCATACTACTTATTCTCGTGGAAAGGATTAAGATAGATATAGTGCCAACTTGAGAAGGTCTTCGACGAACCACCGGTAGGATTGAAACCACGAATGAATTGATAAGGAAGAGAAATCTTGAACGAACCACCGTAAGAATTAAGAATGAACGAAGAGAAGATAAAGAAAACATCGGGACGAATTATAAAATGAACAAAGATGCTTGAGAGGATTTAGATACATGAGAACGAAGAGATCACGAGCCGATTAAAGAATCCTTGAACGATGCGCCGGTAAGATTGGAGAATGATAACTGGAAGTTGAGAATGAATAACCTGAAATGATGGACTCTGGATAATCAAACTGAGAAGACTCTTGAATTGCTCCAGATAGGTGAAAAGAATTCTCACTATCAAAGACAATTATGAGAGGATGACAACAAGCTAGAGCCATGAATCTTGAACAGAATGGAGCAAGATTTAAGAGAAACTCTTCTTCGGTCTTCAAAATCTGAGAATGATGATGAGAAACACCACCATGAATTGTTGAGGCACTCCGGAATAGAAATTAGAAAGGTTGAACCAACAATGAAAAGAATTTGACATATCTTGGAGAAACACATTTGACTGATGATAAATCATTCTTATGTCAAACTTTGAGATGAATTTGACAAGCTCCGGGAGAAATAAGAAGAGTCAGGTAAGATCCTAGGAAAAGACCTGTGGGTTAGGGCCCACTCAAGAGAAAAACACCGTTGAAAAGATTTGAAGAGAGAGAGATAGCACCGGTTGAATTAAAAGGCTTGAATGAGAAAACATCCTCGAAAGAGCTTGAACGAATGTAGAGTGGAAACACGAATCTTCTGAGATTTCTTCAGCACTTCGGAACAAATGTATAGCGAGAAGTGAATTATTATGAGGTGCACCGGCATAAGAAAAGCATTGAAACGAGAAAAAGATATGATCGACAAAGCTTGAATTGAATCCACCGGAGAAGAAAAAGAGCAAATAATGATGAACTTGAGGCTCCGTTAGTATCTTCATGAGAATCACCGGATAAGAACATTGAAGGAAAAGAATGGAGAGCCTTCACATCAATAAAATGGTACTTGATTGAGATATATGAGTCCTCGGAGAAAAAACAAGGGAGGGAGGGTGGGAAAAAACAAAGGCAACTTGGAGACGGATGAAACAAACACCGTTGAGAAGAACTGATACTTGATCTTGCGGATGTTGCAATGATCAGATCCACTTGAAGAGAAGCACACCCGTTAAAAGGGTTGACATGACAAACTCGGTGATCGAGAAGGATTAGTGTTCTCATCGGGGTATGAGAACACCATTTGGAGAAGGTATGGAATCAACATTTGACTTTGAAACAACTCTAATATCACAACTCAAAACAAAACAAAGATTGACTTGCAAAATAAGCCGGAACAAACATATGATAGAGATTTCGTCCGAAGTTTTCGTGGTGGGGCCTACACGGGCTCGATCGTACAGCACCATCATCTACAAGGCAGTGCACATGACATACGAAGCGTCCCCGAGTCGGCATAGCCAAGGACTCTTTAAGACACAACGAGACCACTGTAAAACCAACCGTGAATAGGCGGACCACTAGACGTCGAACCCCAATTTCAAATCATACATCTGTCGGAAAGATATCCTAAGAGCTACTTGAATTCCCACTTATAAACTCCCGAAACTTTCCAGTTATGCAATCAGGTGTTGGGGATACAGGGGAAGCATAATATCTCACCCAAACTAACAAATCCTACATCTAGCTGTATCCATCCTTCAACACATAACCAAGAAACCTTCGGAAATCGTCTACCCCAACCTTCGAAAATCATCCGTTATATGAGTTATGGCAATACTCCCGAACTCCCGCCCCAGTACTGGGTGGCGTCGAGGTTATCTCACCAACAACTGCATAAAAGAGATTTTCGATGTCGGCGAAACTAAACTCAGGTATTCCAGAACTTCAACGATAAAATTGTGACGACAACACCTCGGAGCTCAACTCCCCGGGACACTGCCACAACCCCTAAATGACAGGAGGCCCCAAGAACAATGTTCTCGTCACAAAACCATCGGAACGATACCAAGATACCCGCGTGATCCAAAAAAAATTAGTGAAATTTGAGAAGAGAAGAGTCAAAACTCTACGTCAGGATGCCTTACCAGAGCGATGAAGGGACTGGGGAGTAAAAAGAATTCCTAAACTCTCCGATATATAATTCCTAAATGACTCAAAACATTTTTCTAGACTCAACAACGTCCGCTAATTCGATCAAGCAGTGGGGGCTCCTAAGGTCGGGAAAGGCTCTGATACCAACTTGTAACGCCCTCGATGCAGCTATATCTCCTACGTGTCGAAGCACGACTTAGAGGCATAACCGCATTGAAATCAATGTCGCAAGTAAGGTAATCTTCACACAACCCATGTAATACATAAGGGAAAGAGATACATAGTTGGCTTACAATCGCCACTTCACACAATTACATGAATAAAGCATTACAACATCCAAATACAATCAAGGTCCGACTATGGAACCAAAATAAAAGAAGAACCCCAAATGCGACAAGGTCCCCTATCGACCCCAACTGGGCTCCACTACTGATCAACTAGAACAAAACAACACAAAGGACAAGATCTTCATTGAGCTCCTCCCGAGCTTGGTTGCGTCATCTGCACGGACTCATCGGCACCTGCAAACTGGTTTTGGAAGTATCTGTGAGTCACGAGGACTCAGCAATCTCACACCGTCGCGATCAAGACTATTTAAGCTCATAGGTAAGGGTAAAAGGTATGAGGTGGAGCTGCAGCAAGCGACTAGCATATATGGTGGCTAACATACGCAAATGAGAGTGAGAAGAGAAGGCAAAAGCACGGTCGAACAACTATGATCAAGAAGTGATCCTAGAACAACCTACGTCAAACATAACTCCAACACCGTGTTCACTTTCCGACTCCGCCGGAAAGAGACCATCACGGTTACACACGCGGTTGATGTATTTTAATTAAGGTCAACTTCAGGTTTTCTACAACCGGACATTAACAAATTCCCATATGCCCATAACCGCGGGCACGGCTTTCGAAAGTTCAAATCCCTGCAGGGGGTGTCCCAGCTTAGCCCATCACAAGCTCTCATGGTCAACGAAGGATATTCCTTCTAGCAGGAAGACCCGATCAGACTCGGAATCCCGGTTACAAGACATTTCGACAATGGTAAAACAAGACCAGCAAAGCCGCCCGATGCGCCGACAAATCCCGATAGGAGCTGCACATATCTCGTTCTCAGGGCACACCGGATAGGTCAAGCTACGAGTAAAACCAACCCTCGAGTTGCCCCGAGGTGGCCCCGCAGGCTGCCCGTTTCGGACCAACACTCAGAGGAGCACTGGCCCGGGGGGTTTAAAATAAAGATGACCCTCGGGCTCGCGAAAACCCAAGGGAAGGTTATAGGTTGTTAGTGCAAATGGTAAAACCAAGGTTGGGCCTTGCTGGAGGAGTTTTATTCAAGGCGAACTGTCAAGGGGTTCCCATTATTACCCAACCGCGTAAGGAACGCAAAATCCGGGAACATAACACCGATATGACGGAAACTAGGGCGGCAAGAGTGGAACAAAACACCAGGCATAAGGCCGAGCCTTCCACCCTTTACCAAGTATATAGATGCATTAATTAAATAAGATATATCATGATATCCCAACAAGTAAACATGTTCCAACAAGGAATAACATATCCATGTTCCAACAAGGAACAAACTTCAATCTTCACCTGCAACTAACAACGCTATAAGAGGGGCTGAGCAAAGCGGTAACATAGCCAAACAACGGTTTGCTAGGACAAGGTGGGTTAGAGGCTTGGTCCAATAATATGGGAGGCATGGTAAGCAAGTGGTAGGTATCGCAGCATAGGCATAGCAAAAGAGCGAGCAACTAGCAAGCAAAGATAGAAGTGATTTCGAGGGTATGGTCATCTTGCCTGAAATCCCGCAAGGAAGAAGAACGAGTCCATGAAGAAGACAAATGGACGTAGACGAATGGGTCCTCACAAACGCAACGTTATCGGAACCAACCCGAAGAAGCAACACCGGAAAGAAGCACACAACATAGTAAACAACCACCACATGAACATGGTATGATATGTGGGATGCGGTATGCGATGCATATGCATCATTTGCAAAGGAATGATTGAACCTGGCCTCAACATGGAAATCCAAGAGTTCCACTGGAAAGATGAGGTGATTTCGGTTGAAATCGATATAAAGATCACCGGAATCGGATGCACGGTTGGGAAATGGCAAGCAAAACAAATATGGCACCGGTCTGCGATAAACATCAAGTAGCCATCTAAATGCATCAAGATAAGTATGCTACAGCACTCAAACAAGACAACAAAATACATGGCAGGGATCCACTCATGATGCTTGACAAAAGATGAACATTGAGCTACAGCCAATTCATCATTAACAGTTTCAAACAAGCATGGAAAAAATGCAAACGATAACAGGTTTCAGACTTAGTGAAATTAACACTAGTCTGGAATTTCAGATCAGGTAGCACTCTTTGGAGCATGAAAACTATATGCTACAGGAACTTAACATGGCAAAGGAAAGCATGGCATGGAGCTACTCAAAGAGCTTAACAAAAGTCCCTGAGTGACCTTGAGCCAAAAGGGGTTAGAAAATACAATTGCAAGCATCTGAACATGGCAAAAACATAATCAGGTTACAGACTTACAGGAAAAACTGGAGCATGCAAAACAGATAGCGAGTAGGCATGTTTACGAGCTCGATGCACTCACTACAGAGCAAGGCATGACAATCTAAGCATACACCCATCAAGAATACATATTATAGAAGCTAGGCATGGCAAGAACAACAACATAGCATGCATGGATCAACAACAACATCCTCGGCAAAATCGCTAACAAGTAGACAATCTGCGAGGATTCACGAAATAGAAAAAGTAGAGCTCGATTGACTCAAGCTAGGGTGCTCCATAAATGCAAACAAGGACATGGATGGATAGAGCACCACAATGTTAACAAATCATCCTTACTGATCATCCTCAAAAGAGGCACGGATCACTAGGGAACAACATGAACATATGGCATATTGATAAAAACAGATCAAGGACTTAGTGAAATACTAAGTCCCTGAAATCAGCATTAACGAATGTACTACTTTGCAAGCTTGTGCTAGTCACCAAACACATCACAAAAATACATGGTAAGCACCTCTGTAAAGATGGCATGGCATATAACAAAACACATGTAGAGCTCAGGGGCATATCATGCACACATTAATCATGGCAAAAATGACAAATAGCTATTTGGAGCAGCAGATGTGACAATTAACTTAAATAGCTCTCTTCCAACAGCATTTCGGGCATCAAGATGAGCTCAAATGAAATGATGCAATGAGATGAAATGATGTACTCTCTAAGACGAACATTTTGATATGCTATACGCGCAAAACGGAGCTACGGATGCAAAGTTACGACATGATGAACATGGGCATAAAATATACAGATCTCAAGACTTTGCAGATTTTCGAGGGGGGGAGTCAATCTCCAGATCTGGATCGGGACGCGGCATCGAGGCAGCGCGCGGTTCGAGGTTCGCCGGAGACGGCGCCGGGGTTGGGGAAGCTATTCGCCGGCGCGGGGAAGGAGGCGATGGCCGATGCGGTGGACGGCGGCCGGAGTCGGCGCCGGAGTTGGGGACGACGACGGCGGCGATGCTCTGAAGCTCCCGGGCGGCGCGGAGGCGGTGGTGCAGCGCCGTTCGGTGGGGCGCGGTTGCCGGAGTCGGCCGGCGAGGGCGCATGGCGGCAGGGCAGAGGAGATGCAGGCGCTGGGCGACGCTCCTCAGGCGGCGGCGGCAACCGGGCCAGGAGGGCCGCACTCGGGCTCGCGGGCCCGTGGTGGGGAGGAGAGAGAGGCGCGGCTGAGGTGGCGTGAGCTGGTTGGCTTGCGACAGCGGCGGGAGTGACGTGGTGAGCTCCGATTCGTCAGAGTGAGGTGGTGGTGGCGGTGGACATTGTCCGGCGCGGAGAAGAGATGTCCGGTGGCGACGAGGGAGTTAGATCTAGGGTTTGGACTGCGCGAAAAATCGGGGAGAGCCACATATTTATAGGTAGAGGGAGCTAGGAGAGTCCAAATGAGGAGCGGTTTTTGGCCACGCGATCGTGATCGAATGACCAAGAGGATGGAGGGGGTTTAGGTGGGTTTTGGGCCACTTTGGAAGGGTGTTGGGCTGCAACACTCACGAGGCCTTTTCGGTCCCTCGGTTAACCGTTGGAGCATCAAACGAAGTCCAAATGGTACAAAACTTGACAGGCGGTCTACCGGTAGTAAGCCAAGGCCGCATGAAAAGTCTTGGTCCAATCCGAAAACGTTTAACACCCGCACACGAAAAGAGGTAGAAAGGGACACCGGGTGACATAGGAGCGCTGGATTGCAAAACGGACAACGGGGAAAATGCTCGGATGCATGAGACGAACATGTATGGAAATGAAATGCACATGATGACATGATATGCTATGCATGACACGCAAGCTATGACAAGGCAACAACAGCGAATAACTGGACGGCACCTGGCACATCGGTCTCGGGGTGTTACAACACTCCACCACTATGAGAGGATCTCGTCCCGAGATCTAGAATGGCACCGGAGGGACAACGGAAGAGAAAGTGGAGAGGTAAAACCATGGCGGCTGTCGTGGTTCTAAGTCTGACAGTAGAATTGGGGGTAGGGATGTAGAGGCAAGATCCTAGCTATGGAGGAGTTGTACACGCGAGTTTTACGAGTTCAGGCCCTTCTCAGAGGAAGTAACAGCCCTACGTCTCGGAGCCCGGAGGCAGTCGACTGGATTATATGCGTGTGTGTTACAGGGGGTGCGAACCCCCGTGCCTGTGGAGGGGGGTGGCTTATATAGAGTGCGCCAGGACCCCAGCCAGCCCATGACACAGATGGTTTAAGGTACATTGAAGAGAGAACGTTACTGGTAACGCCCACATTAAAGTGATGTGAATGCCAATTAAGCCTATGAGTAAATGCTCGACCATTGCATATACAGAGTGGCTTTAGCTCTTCTGCCCGTCGAGTGACTTCTGCGACAGTCGAGTGACATCGATTCTTCCGAGTGGAACGTTTCCGGTCGAGTGGATGATGGTACCCTTTGGATGATCCTGGCTTTAGGGTGCTGTCCTAGGGGAGGATGTCTAGGTCAGGTCTATGACCCTACCCTAGGTATGTAGCTTCATCATTAGCCCCCGAATGGTTCAGGGTTTGAGTGGAGAAGGAGTTGATGATCCTTCTGATTCAGCTTTTGTGCTTTGAGAGTGTCTCGCCCAGAGGTCGAATGAACCTTCATGATGGCTTCAACTACTTATTCAGTCGCCTTGATCCATTCTTGGTTTTGTCGAGTGAACTCTCGTTGTTAAGTTTCGAGTGTTGATATGGAAAAAATCTTCTGTCTGAAGGGTTGTTCTGCCGCTTGCGGATTTCGCGGGATTCAAATTTTGGGAAGCGCGCCGGGCGGGGGAGGCCGCAGTAATCGGGACGGATTAGGCAGGCCGCCTCGATCTCTGCGCCACCTTTTTTGCCACGTATCGCGCGCGCGACTGTTGCGGGATTTGATAAGATCGTCTAGGCCTACAAGTCAGTCACTCAGAAGCGACCTTATATAAGGTGCCGGACCGAAGCCTTTGAACAGTGCGCCCCCATTCTTCTTCCTCCTCCTTAGATTCCTCTGCTGCGCCTGCTTCTGCTCTCGGCGTCGTCGCCCCGCTTGAACTCGATTCGCTGCCATGGGGAAGGAGAAGACGGTGGAGTTGGAGCGTGCGAAGAAGGCGACGGCGAAGGCAAAAGGGAAGAAGACCAGCCGGGGCGGATCTTCGTCGAGGTCCGTCCTGCCGCCTGGCTGGATCCAGGGCGACTGGATCCGCTCGACAATCAGTCAAGATGACATTGATGACCTGGTTGAGGGGGGACTGATCCCCCACGAATCGGCGCGGCTCCCGGGGAACGAGACCGAGCCGCAGCCGCACGAGGGTGAGTGTGTCCTCCTCGCCACTCATGTCGACCGCGGGTTTTCTTTGCCTCCCCACCCTTTCTTTCGCGGTTTCTTGAACTTCTTCGGGGCTCAACTCCACCACTTTTCTCCAAACACCATCGTGTACCTCGCTGCTTTCGTGTCTATGTACGAGAATTTCTTGGGTTGCCGACCACACTGGGTCTCTTCAAGCACATATTCACATGTCGCTCTCATACGTTCAAGAAGGCCAACCCGAGTGACGAGAGGACGCACGTGATACAGATGTGCGGGGGTCTTGGAGTCCAAATGAGGAACAAGAGCACCTTCCCAGCTATTGGCAGTCGACCTGGTTTTACTGCAAGGACTAGCCGACCCCGGGTCAGTCGACTGGACTTCCCCCCTTTTCCATGGATCGAGTGGAGAAGCCCTCCTCCTTGAGAGTGATCCCGAAAGAGAAGGCGCAGGTGAAGGTGTTGGTCGAGCGGGTCGTCCAACTTGTCCGCGACAGAGTGACTGGTATGGACCTGCTGGAGGTCTTCCTCAGTCGATGCATCCAACCACTCCAAGCTCGTGACCATCTGATGTGGATGTACTCGGGACTCGAGGATTCCATTCGGATCCACCCGGAGGATGTTAGTGAGGACACAGTGGAGAAGTGGCTGAGAGGTATTACCAGCAACAAGGATAATCCCCGGGGGTCCAGGAGGGTGGTTCCATTCGACCATTTGCCCCAGCCAGAACAGGTACGATTCTGCATTGTCGAGTGTCTTCTTGATTTACTATGTAACATCTTGTTTACGGTCGATTGTCTTTCTTTTGTTCATTGTGTTTTCAGGCTCTTATTGATATGTACTCGATGCCCAATGGGGTGCAGGAGCAAAATATCAAGGAAGGGGCGAGCGGGGGCGAGAGTGGCGAGTGGCACTCGGACGCAGAGGAGGACGAGGAGAGCGACGACTCGAGTGACGAAGAAGAGGTCGACTTGCCTCCTCACGGAGAAAGGAGGTCCAAGCACGCTCACGACCCAGCAAACACCCCTGACTTGGTGGCCGCACCGACTGGGCAGTCTTCAAAGTTCCCTCGGACGTCTTCTCCGGTGCCGACTAAGAAGGGACCGAAACAGCTCAAGACTGCGCCGCCTCCTGCGCCAAAACCATTGAAGGCCACATCCTCCAAACCACCGAAGGCTTTCCCTAGAATCAAAGTGACCATTCCCACCATCTCCGGGTAATCATCTGACCCGATCTTTTGGTCGACTCGAGCAACAGAACATAACCGATCGAAAGTTGACATTTGCAGTGCTGCTACCTCTGGAACTTCTTCCCGCCAATACCGAGACGAGGAAATGGAAGACGCGGTTACCTCCAACCCAGGTAAAATTCTCGTGATCTTGTTCTTGATTATTTGGTCGATCAAATTCTGGCGATTCATTTGGGGTCGACTGATTTATTTGCAGCCCCACCCAACGTTATCGAGCTTCTGGATGATGATGAAGATGTGGCCCCGAGGCCCAGAAAGAACAAAAAAGTAGCGGCTGGCAAGACATCTCAGCCGGGACTGATGACGGAACCAACTGTCCAACAACCTGAAGATGCAGGTGGGGCCTCTGTAACTTTTGTTATCCCATTGTCGAGTGAGCGCCCTGCACTGTCGATTGTACTAGTGTTTCCTTCAGTCACCCAACCCCATGCCTCGGAGCTCCAAGCTGCCGCATCTGGGCTGTCTGCCCCTTTCTTCACCAACTATCATGTTCCGAAAAGCCAATCAGACGCCGCTACGGAGGCTATCCGTCAGGCTAACGTGATGATGGAGCGGATGAAGATACGATGCCAGCGCAGCTCTTCAGGCCAATGTCCAGGTAAGTTGGCTTTCGACTGACCTTGTTCTATTAGGATATGCTACCTGAAATATTTTCTTTCATACAATCTCTTATTGTTTGCGTCGCATCTGTACACCCATTGGGTGTTTTGTTGTCTTTAGTATTTGCGCTCTTCCACTCGGCCTGGGCGAGTGGGATCTGAACCGGTGGGGGCACGCAAAGTGCACCCACTGGGTGTAGTCCCCGAGACCGCAGTTGACTGGGGTCTGAGTACTTTTCACTTTCCTTTCTTCCACTCGACCCGGGCGGACCGGCCGAGTGGGATCTGAACCAGTGGGGGCACGTCAAGTGCACCCACTGGGTGTAGTCCCCGAGACCGCGGTCGACTGCTGGCAGTCGGCCGGTGTCGTGGAGTTGTCACGGCAGATGTCCTAGTGTGAGGACTTAGTCGTGAGGCCAACGCATCTATGTGGTAGCTTGAGAGGGGTTGAGTGGAATCGAGAGACGCAACACAAGACAAAGGTTTAGACAGCTTCGGGCCCCGAGAAACATCATCCGGTAACAACCCTACATGCTGTTTGAGGCTATCTCTCATTATGATCATGAGGAAGTCGCCGTAAACCGGCTCTCCCAGTTAACCTTAACCCTTTAAGATTGTTTCTTCTTCCTTGTCCCTCTTTGGGGAGCCCTGCCCTCCTTATATATGTTGAAGGGGCGGGTTACATGTAGAGTCCAACTCGGACTTAAGACTTAACTATTATGACTTCTCTTCATGGGCTTCATAACGTCTCGGGCTTCATAACTCCTAGCAACCCAGTTACCACTACCTGTCGGGAGTTAACCGGTGCCGGTTTAAGATTGCCTGCCGGGAGTTAACTTCTGCCGGTTTAAGATGGTCTGTCGGTTTAAGAATATCTGCTGAGTTATCATCTGACTTAACCCCTGTCTTAACTGTCAGCCGGTTTAACAACCGGCCGGTTTACCGTCTGGGTTAACTTCCTGTTTTACCTGTCTCTCTTAACTGTTAGCCGGTTTAACAACCTGTCGGTTTACCGTCTGACTTAACACCAACCGGTTTACCACCTGCCTTAACACCTGCCGGTTTACCACCTGCTTTAACACCCTCCGGTTTACTAAGTCCCAGCCGGGTTATAACTATGGCCGGATCATACCGCGGGGTATATCCCTGACATAAGCCCCCAGTTTAATTTGGATTTATCCATGTTAAACTGATCCTGATCATCCTTAAGTCCTTGTCACTTCCTTCTTCTATAAAATCCGAGTCAATAGGCCAGCTTCATAATCAATTTGCTGACATTGGTTTGTCACAAAGAAATATTGTGAAGAATAACTCCTTTGACTTCAGCCCCCAATGCTTAACAAAAATATTGGCCTTTGAAATACTCATTTGACCTTCAGCCGGTGTAGAACTTGCCGGTTTAAGAATGTAGAACCTTGCCGGTTTAAGAATGTAGAACTTTGCCGGTTTAAGAATGTAGAACTTTGCCGGTTTAAGACTTAAACTTGCCAGTTTAACATTGTCGATTTACAAGTATTGATAGCACCGGGTCATGATTGTAGTTAACATCAAGCTTTGAAAATATACCTCTTATATGCCTATCACTTGTAGCCCCCAAGTCTTAAGAAGGCAGCATAGCAACAGCTTAAGACTTGCTTCAATATGAATGTCACAAGTTTGAAGAAATCCAGGTTGTTCATCTCAATCACCAGTCAGAACTGAGTATTCCACATATGTAGCCCCCAAGGGCCGGGTTGTCATGCTTGCAGCAACCTGGGACTTGAAATTGCCTTATGCTCATAAAAACTTCAACCAGTGTAGCCCCCAAGGGCGGGGTTATTATGCAATAATGAGCAGGGACTTTGTAAATATAATTGTCTAGATTTTGAACAGCAACGTGTAGCCCCCAAGGGCCGGCTCAATAAGATAATATTGAGTTGGGACTTTATGTATACTTCATTGAGAATAACATTATACGATGTAACCCTCATCATGGGGCTTGTGTTGGGGAACGTAGTTATTTCAAAATTTTCCTACGCACACGCAAGATCATGGTGATGCATAGCAACGAGAGGGGAGAGTGTGATCTACGTACCCTTGTAGACCGACAGCGGAAGCGTTGTGACAACGCGGTTGATGTAGTCGTACGTCTTCACGATCTGACCGATCCAAGCACCGTTACTCCGGCACCTCCGAGTTCTTGGCACACGTTCAGCTCGATGACGATCCCCGGGCTCCGATCCAGCAAAGCGTCGGGGAGGAGTTCCGTCAGCACGACGGCGTGGTGACGATCTTGATGTTCTACCGTCGTAGGGCTTCGCCTAAGCACCGCTACAATATGACCGAGGTGGAATATGGTGGAGGGGGGCACCGCACACGGCTAAGGAACGATCACGAAGATCAAATTGTGTTCATGGGGTGCCCCTTGCCTCAGTATATAAAGGATGGAGGAGGAGGAGGCCGGCCAAGGCAATTGGTGCGGCCAGGATGTGGAGTCCTACTAGGACTCCAAGTCCTAGTAGGAGTCCACCAAGAGGGGAGGAAGGGAGAAGGAAGTGGAGGAGAAGGAAAGGTGGCCGGCCCCTTTTTCCCTAGTCCAATTCAGACCAGAGGGGAGGGGGCGCAGCAGCCCCTTGGCCCTTTCTCCACTTCCCACTAAAGCCCATCAAGGCCCATTGCTTCTCCCGTAACTACCCGGTACTCCGAAAAATACCCGAATCACTCGGAACCTTTCCGATGTCCGAATATAGTCGTCCAATATATCGATCTTTACGTCTCGACCATTTCGAGACTCCTCATCATGTCCTCGATCTCATCCAGAACTCCGAACTCCTTCGGTACATCAAAACTCATAAACTCATAATATAACTGTCATCGAAACCTTAAGCGTGCGGACCCTATGGTTCGAGAACAATGTAGACATGACCGAGACATGTCTCCGGTCAATAACCAATAGCGGGACCTGGATGCCCATATTGGCTCCTACATATTCTACGAAGATCTTTATCGGTCAGACCGCATGACAACATACGTTGTTCCCTTTGTCATCGGTATGTTACTTGCCCGAGATTCGATCGTCGGTATCCAATACCTAGTTCAATCTCGTTACCGGCAGGTCTCTTTACTCGTTCCGTAATACATCATCTCGCACCTAACTCATTAGTTGCAATGCTTGCAAGGCTTATGTGATGTGCATTACCGAGAGGGCCCAGAGATACCTCTCCGACAATCGGAGTGACAAATCCTAATCTCGAAATACGCCAACCCAACATGTACCTTTGGAGACACCTGTAGAGCACCTTTATAATCACCCAGTTACGTTGTGATGTTTGGTAGCACACACAGTGTTCCTCCGGCAAACGGGAGCTGCATAATCTCATAGTCATAGGAACATGTATAAGTCATGAAGAAAGCAATAGCAACATACTAAACGATCGGGTGCTAAGCTAATGGAATGGGTCATGTCAATCAGATCATTCACCTAATGATGTGATCCCGTTAATCAAATAACAACTCTTTGTCCATGGTTAGGAAACATAACCATCTTTGATTAACGAGCTAGTCAAGTAGAGGCATACTAGTGACACTCTGTTTGTCTATGTATTCACACATGTATCATGTTTCCGGTTAATACAATTCTAGCATGAATAATAAACATTTATCATGATATAAGGAAATAAATAATAACTTTATTATTGCCTCTAGGGCATATTTCCTTCAGTCTCCCACTTGCACTAGAGTCAATAATCTAGTTCACATCACCATGTGATTTAACACTAATAGTTCACATCTTTATGTGATTAGTTCACATCTTCATGTGACCAACACCCAAAGGGTTTACTAGATTCAATAATCTAGTTCACATCGCTATGCGATTAACACCCAAAGAGTACTAAGGTGTGATCATGTTTTGCTTGTGAGAGAAGTTTAGTCAACGGGTCTGCCACATTCAGATCCGTATGTATTTTGCAAATTTCTATGTCAACAATGCTCTGCACAGAGCTACTCTAGCTAATTGCTCCCACTTTCAATATGTATCCAGATTGAGACTTAGAGTCATCTGGATTAGTGTCAAAACTTGCATCGACGTAACCCTTTATGACGAACCTTTTTGTCACCTCCATAATCGAGAAACATATCCTTATTCCACTAAGGATAATTTTGACCGCTGTCCAGTGATCTACTCCTAGATCACTATTGTCCTACCTTGCCAAAATCAGTGTAGGGTATACAATAGATCTGGTACATAGCATGGCATACTTTATAGAACCTATGGCTGAGGCATAGGGAATGACTTTAATTCTCTTTCTATCTTCTGTCGTGGTCGGGTTTTGAGTCTTACTCAATTTCACACCTTGTAACACAGACAAGAACTCTTCCTTTGACTGTTCTATTTTGAACTACTTCAAAATCTTGTCAAGGTATGTACTCATTGAAAAAAAACTTATCAAGTGTCTTGATCTATCTCTATAGATCTTGATGTTCAATATGTCAGCAGCTTCACCGAGGTCTTTCTTTGGAAAATTCCTTTCAAACACTCCTTTATGCTTTGCAGAATAATTCTACATTATTTCCGATCAACAATATGTCATTCACATATACTTATCAGAAATGTTGTAGTGCTCCCACTCACTTTCTTGTAAATACAGGCTTCATCGCAAGTCTGTATAAAACTATATGCTTTGATCAACTTATCAAAGCGTATATTCCAACTCCGAGATGCTTGCACCAGTCCATGGATGGATCGCTGGAGCTTGCATATTTTGTTAGCACCTTTAGGATTGACAAAACCTTCTGGTTGTATCATATACAACTCTTCTTTAATAAATCTATTAAGGAATGCAGTTTTGTTTATCCATTTGCTAGATTTCATAAAATGCGGCAATTGCTAACATGATTCGGACAGACTTAAGCATAGATACGAGTGAGAAACTCTCATCGCAGTCAACACCTTGAACTTGTCGAAAAGCTTTTGCGACAATTCTAGCTTTGTAGATAGTAACACTAATATCAGCGTCCGTCTTCCTCTTGAAGATCCATTTATTCTCAATTGCTTGCCGATCATCGGGCAAGTCAACCAAAGTCCATACTTTGTTCTCATACATGGATCCCATCTCAGATTTCATGGCCTCAAGCCATTTTGCGGAATCTGGGCTCACCATCGCTTCTTCATAGTTCGAAGGTTCGTCATGGTCAAGTAGCATGACCTCCAGAACAGGATTACCGTACCACTCTGGTGCGGATCTCACTCTGGTTTACCTACGAGATTCGGTAGTAACTTGATCTGAAGTTTCATGATCAATATCATTAGCTTCCTCACTAATTGGTGTAGGTGTCACAGAAACTGGTTTCTGTCTTGTACTACTTTCCAATAAGGGAGTAGGTACAGTTACCTCGTCAAGTTCTACTTTCCTCCCACTCACTTCTTTCGAGAGAAACTCCTTCTCCAGAAAGTTTCCGAATTTAGCAACAAAAGTCTTGCCTTCGGATCTGTGATAGAAGGTGTATCCAATAGTTTCCTTTGGATATCCTATGAAGACACATTTTTCTCCGATTTGGGTTCGAGCTTATCAGGTTGAAGCTTTTTCACATAAGCATCGCAGCCCCAAACTTTCAGAAACGACAACTTTGGTTTCTTGCTAAACCACAGTTCATATAGTGTCGTCTCAACGGATTTAGATGGTGCCCTATTTAACGTGAATGCAGCTGTCTCTAAAGCATAACCCCAAAACGATAGTGGTAGATCGGTAAGAGACATCATAGATTGCACTATATCCAATAAAGTACGGTTATGATGTTCGGACACACCATTATGCTGTGGTGTTCCATGTGGCATGAGTTTGTGAAACTATTCCACATTGTTTTAATTGAAGACCAAACTCGTAACTCAAATATTTGTCTCCGCGATCAGATCGTAGAAACTTTATTTTCTTGTCACGATGATTTTCCACTTCACTCTGAAATTCTTTAAACTTTTCAAATGTTTCAGACTTATGTTTCATCAAGTAGATATACCCATATCTGCTCAAATCATCTGTGAAGTTCAGAAAATAACGATACTTGCCGTGAGCCTTAACACTCATCGGACCGCATACATCAGTATGTATTATTTCCAATAAGTCAGTTGCTCGCTCCGGAGAACGGAGTCTTAGTCATCTTGCCCATGAGGCATGGTTCGCAAGCATCAAGTGATTCATAATCAAGTGATTCCAAAATCCCATCAGCATGGAGTTTCTTCATGCGCTTTACACCAATATGACCTAAACGGCAGTGCTACAAATAAGTTGCACTATCATTATTAACTTTGAATCTTTTGGTTTCAATATTATGATTATGTGTATCACTATGATCGAGATCCAACGAACTATTTTCATTGGGTGTGTAACCATATAAGGTTTTATTCATGTAAACAGAACAACAATTTATTCTCTTACTTAAATGAATAACCGTATTACAATAAACATGATCAAATCATATTCATGCTTAATGCAAACACCAAATAATACTTATTCAGTTTCAACACTAATCCCAAAAGTATAGGGAGTGTGCGATGATGATCATATCAATCTTGGAACCACTTCCAACACACATCATCACTTCACCCTTAACTAGTCTCTGTTTATTCTGCAACTCCCGTTTCGAGTTACTAATCTTAGCAACTGAACTAGTATCAAATACTGAGGGGTTGCTATAAACACTAGTAAAGTACACATCAATAACATGTATATCAAATATACTTATGTTCACTTTGCCATCCTTCTTATCAGCCAATCACTTGGGGTAGTTCCGCTTCCAGTGACCAGTCCCTTTGCAGTAGAAACACTTAGTCTCAGGCTTAGGACCAGACTTGGGCTTCTTCTCTTGAGCAGCAACTTGCTTGCTATTCTTCTTGAAGTTCCCCTTCTTCCCTCTGCCCTTTTCTTGAAACTAGTGGTCTTGTCTACCATCAACACTTGATGTTTTTCTCGATTTCTACCTTCGTCAATTTCCGCATTACGAAGAGCTTGGGAATCGTTTCCCTTATCCCTTGCATATCATAGTTCATCACGAAGTTCTACTAACTTGGTGATGGTGACTAGAGAATTCTGTCAATCACTATCTTATCTGGAAGATTAACTCCCACTTGATTCAAGCGATTGTAGTACTCAGACAATCTGGGCACATGCTCACTAGTTGAGCGATTCTCCTCCATCTTTTAGCTATAGAACTTGTTGGAGACTTCATATCTCTCAACTCGGGTATTTGCTTGAAATATTAACTTCAACTCCTGGAACATCTCATATGCTCCATGACGTTCAAAACGTCTTTGAAGTCCCGATTCTAAGCCATTAAGCATGGTGCACTAAACTATCAAGCAGTCATCATATTGAGCTAGCCAAACGTTCATAACGTCTGCATATGCTCCTGCAATAGGTCCGTCACCTAGCGGTGCATCAAGGACATAGTTCTTCTGTGCAGTAATGAGGATAAACCTCAGATCACGGATCCAATACGCATCATTGCTACTAACATCTTTCAACACAATTTTCTCTAGGAACATATCAAAATAAACATAGGGAAGCAACAACGCGAGCTATTGATCTACAACATAATTTGCAAAATACTACTAGGACTAAGTTCATGATAAATTTAAGTTCAATTAATCATATTACTTAAGAACTCCCACTTAGATAGACATCCCTCTAATCCTCTAAGTGATCACGTGATCCAAATCAACTAAACCATGTCCGATCATCACGTGAGATGGAGTAGTTTCAATGGTGAACATCACTATGTTGATCATATCTACTATATGATTCACGCTCGACCTTTCGGTCTCCGTGTTCCGAGGCCATATCTGTATATGCTTGGCTCGTCAAGTATAACCTGAGTATTCCGCGTGTGCAACTGTTTTGCACCCGTTGTATTTGAACATAGAGCCTATCACACCCGATCATCACGTGGTGTCTCAGCACGAAGAACTTTCACAACGGTGCATACTCAGGGAGAACACTTCTTGATAATTAGTGAGAGATCATCTTAAAATGCTCCCGTCAATCAAAGCAAGATAAGATGCATAAAAGATAAACATCACATGCAATCAATATAAGTGATATGATATGGCCATCATCATCTTGTGCTTGTGATCTCCATCTTCGAAGCACCGTCATGATCACCATCGTCACCGGCGCGACACCTTGATCACCATCGTAGCATCGTTGTCGTCTCGCCAATCTTATGCTTCCACGACTATCGCTACCGCTTAGTGATAAAGTAAAGCATTACAGCGCGATTGCATTGCATATAATAAAGCGACAACCATATGGCTCCTGCCAGTTGCCGATAACTCGGTTACAAAACATGATCATCTCATACAATAAAATTTAGTATCATGTTTTGACCATATCACATCACAACATGCCCTGCAAAAACAAGTTAGACGTCCTCTACTTTGTGGTTGCAAGTTTTACGTGGCTGCTACGGGCTTAAGCAAGAACCAATCTTACCTACGCATCAAAACCACAACGATAGTTGTCAAGTTGGTGCTGTTTTAACCTTCACAAGGACCGGGCATAGCCACACTCGGTTCAACTAAAGTTGGAGAAACTGTCACCCGCAAGCCACCTATGTGCAAAGCACGTCGGGAGAACCGGTCTCGCGTAAGCGTACGCGTAATGTCGGTCCGGGCCGCTTCGTCCAACAATACCGCCGAACCAAAGTATGACATGCTGGTAAGCAGTATGACTTATATCGCCCACAACTCACTTGTGTTCTACTCGTGCATATAACATCAACATATAAAACCTAGGCTCTGATACCACTATTGGGGAACGTAGTAATTTCAAAATTCTCCTACACACACGCAAGATCATGGTGATGCATAGCAACGAGAGGGGAGAGTGTGATCTACGTACCCTTGTAGACCGACAGCGGAAGCGTTGTGACAACGCGGTTGATGTAGTCGTACGTCTTCACGATCCGACCGATCCAAGCACCGTTACTCCGGCACCTCCGAGTTCTTGGCAC
The DNA here is from genome assembly GCF_056163025.1 of Triticum urartu. NCBI lineage: Eukaryota > Viridiplantae > Streptophyta > Magnoliopsida > Poales > Poaceae > Triticum > Triticum urartu. The sequence continues at coordinate 143,109,284 of NC_141874.1, read as the reverse complement.
ACGTTCAACTCGATGACGATCCTCGGGCTCCGATCCAGCAAAGCGTTGGGGAGGAGTTCCGTCAGCACGACGGCGTGGTGACGATCTTGATGTTCTACCGTCGCAGGGCTTCGCCTAAGCACCGCTACAATATGACCGAGGTGGAATATGGTGGAGGGGGCACCGCACACGGCTAAGGAACGATCACGAAGATCAACTTGTGTTCATGGGGTGCCCCTTGCCTCGGTATATAAAGGATGGAGGAGGAGGAGGCCGGCCAAGGCAATTGGTGCGGCCAGGATGTGGAGTCCTACTAGGACTCCAAGTCCTAGTAGGAGTCCACCAAGAGGGGAGGAAGGGAGAAGGAAGTGGAGGAGAAGGAAAGGTGGCCGGCCCCTTTTTCCCTAGTCCAATTCGGACCAGAGGGGAGGGGGCGCAGCAGCCCCTTGGCCCTTTCTCCTCTTTCCACTAAAGCCCATCAAGGCCCATTGCTTCTCCCGTAACTACCCGGTACTCCGAAAAATACCTGAATCACTCGGAACCTTTCCGATGTCCGAATATAGTCGTCCAATATATCAATCTTTACGTCTCGACCATTTCGAGACTCCTCGTCATGTCCCCGATCTCATCAGGGACTCCGAACTCCTTCGGTACATCAAAACTCATAAACTCATAATATAACTATCATCAAAACCTTAAGCGTGCGGACCCTACGGTTCGAGAACAATGTAGACATGACCGAGACACGTCTTCGGTCAATAACCAATAGCGGGACCTGGATGCCCATATTGGCTCCTACATATTCTACGAAGATCTTTATCGGTCAGACCGCATGACAACATACGTTGTTCCCTTTGTCATCGGTATGTTACTTGCCCGAGATTCGATCGTCGGTATCCAATACCTAGTTCAATCTCGTTACCGGCAAGTCTCTTTACTCGTTCCGTAATACATCATCTCGCAACTAACTCATTAGTTGCAATGCTTGCAAGGCTTATGTGATGTGCATTACCGAGAGGGCCCAGAGATACCTCTCCGACAATCGGAGTGACAAATCCTAATCTTGAAATACGCCAACCCAACATGTACCTTTGGAGACACCTGTAGAGCACCTTTATAATCACCCAGTTACGTTGTGACGTTTGGTAGCACACAAAGTGTTCCTCCGGCAAACGGGAGTTGCATAATCTCATAGTCATAGGAACATGTATAAGTCATGAAGAAAGTAATAGCAACATACTAAACGATCGGGTGCTAAGCTAATGGAATGGGTCATGTCAATCAGATCATTCACCTAATGATGTGATCCCGTTAATCAAATAACAACTCTTTGTCCATGGTTAGGAAACATAACCATCTTTGATTAACGATCTAGTCAAGTAGAGGCATACTAGTGACACTCTGTTTGTCTATGTATTCACACATGTATTATGTTTCCGGTTAATACAATTCTAGCATGAATAATAAACATTTATCATGATATAAGGAAATAAATAATAACTTTATTATTGCCTCTAGGGCATATTTCCTTCAGCTTGAACCCACGTCCACAAGGTTGAGAGCTTTGTGCTTTACCAACTGAGCAATGGATCCTTCAATAATAGATGAAAATTTGTGTACCTTGAATTGTTGACAGGAGCAATTGGTAGCCCCCAAGGGCTGGATCATTACGATGTGATGAGTCGGGTCTTCAATAAGTGAGCAAACAATGACTTTGCATTAGCCCCCAAGTGTCATGGTGCATGCTTGCAGCAACGTGAGACTTGTGTATTTTATGTAATCCCAACTTGAATAGTGTAGCCCCCAAGTGCCGGGTCATAAGCCCGCAGCGACTCGGGACTATTCCTTCCATTGTATAATAAATCATATCCATTGATAAAATAAGACGAGGATTGCGCTAAAGCGACTTTGAAAACCTCAGTCATAATATTGGTTATTGATAACCATAATAAAAAATCCAGCTGTGTTGGCTATTAAAGATTTGAATAAGTATAACCTGGTTTGAAAACCGATTCCTGCCATATCAGCCGGTATATCCATTCACATATGATACATGCTATGATGATGTAACGATGATATATGATGTAATATATGATGATGTATATGTATGATCAAGAGGGTTTAAGCTATGGTTCGGATACGACCAGAGCCCCCATGTAGTCATAATTATGGCATTGCGCCAATCAAGAGGTGTAGCTATGGTTCGAATACGACCAAGCCCCCAAGTGATTTCCCTGGTGCCCTTATGCTGATCAAGAGGTGTAACTATGGTTCGAACCCATAGCCCCCAAGTGATTTCCCTGGTGGCCTTATGCCTATCAAGAGGTGTAGCTATGGTTCGGATACGACCAAGCCCCCAAGTGATTTCCCTGGTGCCCTTATGCTGATCAAGAGGGTATAAGCTATGGTTCGGATACGACCAGAGCCCCCAAGTGATTTCCCTGGTGGCTTTAAGCCTATCAAGAGGCGTGACTATGGTTCGAACATAGCCCCCAAGTGATATTGTGAGTTGTGCTCAAGGGATACCAATGTTTGAGCTGTGCTGTGCAGCAGACTCCCTTTGGCCCCTTATGATAATATTGGCTTGATAGACGGATTACCGAAATAACCAGTGCTGTGTTCTTATGATAATATTGGCTTGATAGCCGGATCAAGAGGTGTAGCTATGGTTCAAATACGACCAAGCCCCCAAATGATACTGTGAGCTGTGCTCAAGGGGTACCTATGTTTGAGCTGTGCTTTTGCAACAGACTCTCTTTGGTCCCTTTAATTTTTCCTGAGAGCTCAAGCTTGCGAGAAATTATGCTTTTTGAACCGGAAATTCTTAAACCGGACACTGAGAGCTTCAAAGCTTTGCAAGCGATAGTTTCCTCTTAAATCGAATTCGAACCAGATACTAAGGGCTTCAGCGCTGTGTGGGAGACGGGATTCCCCTTAAACCGGACTATAAACCGGAAGCATCATTATGAGCCGGAATATTTCTGACGGCCTTTAAATTTTCATCAATATAACAGTAGCCTCTCGGACTGGGTTTCCCTTCAACACCCTGGGGCACTTGAATTTGCTGAAACTGGCAAGACTTGCTGCGTCATATCATCGTAGCCCCCGAGTTTTAAGATGACTCAAGGAGTTGTCCTGAGATTCTCCGTACTTGACCAAAGCAGAAGGTATATATCATCGGTGTTAATAACGCGATGTAAATCCACAGAAGATTGAGGTGACTGCGGCGGGTTATAAATGATCCCATATGAGCCGTGTCAGCAACTCGGCCAATGATTCCTTCCAACTGGCTATTTGAAGTTGACCAAACTGTAGTGGCAGCGATTTGTGCGCATGTCCATTGAACCATCCAGCGCAGACGGCGGCTGATGATAGCTTGCCTCCAATTTGCTGAAAGAAAACCGAGCTACCCAAACTGTGACTTACTCATGCGCAATAAATAGCTCTTGCAGATAGGTGCGGCCTAGTGTGTTGTTGTAGACCAAACCGCAAGGGCGGCGGCGCAAGCACTTTCATTGAGCACGGCAGCACGGATAGATGTTAGTGCAACATGACGATGGTATGCACTCCATATCCGCGATATAACTCCACTTCGACGGTGAATAATTGTCCTGATGTATTTGGATGATAGATGATTTTGTCGTCTCTGATTATACTGCTTTGACGAGTACTCTACGTGGTCTTCTCTTGTCTTAACGTGATGGTAAACCGGCCATAGCATTGTACTACTCCAAGAATATGCATGTACTCTGCTTGCACCTTTGGCAACCAATTGAATTTCAACGAAAGCAATTTTCCATCAGACCCTGGGAGTTATGCCATGCAACAGTACTAGCAATTGTCCACGGGGCCAGGCAAACCACTGCATGGCCGGTGACTAGCAATTGTCCATGACTTCCAACGAAAACAAAAACATCTAGTAGCATGATGGATTGTCTGACCACGTGGTAGCTTCAGTCTTCCTGGTGTATATTTCTTGTATGAATTTGCCAAGGCTGATCTGATCTGGTCGCTCCCCTTGTAGCAGTTTCCGCCAATAGAAAATTTGTAGATCAACTTTTTCCAACCCGTGGCAGAGTACTAATTTGCAGTAGTATGATTCTTACTATTGTCTCTCGTTCGAACAGAGGACACCACAGCTGGTCTGATCCCTTGCATGTGCGTGTACCTAACTCGATCGTCTGGAGGAAAACAAGGCTTACGGCGACTTGACCATAGTCGGCTTAGTGTAGTGGCGAGAGAAAATTGCAAAGAGTGCACGGCTTCGAGCTCCGGGTTACTGGAGAACGAGGCACGGCAGCATCCGGCCGCAGTGTCAATTTAAGGCCAAAGCCAGCTAAAGCGTAGGCGGCGGTTGACCGGCGAACGGGACAGCACAAGCGCAGCTGGAAGCGGCTCTGCGCTGCTGTTGTTGAAACGGAGGCTGGCCAGCGGCTCCCGGAGCGGAGCAGCTCAAGGAGAGGTGAGCGACGACAGCTCACGGGTCCGGCGCCTCCGAGTGGCGAATCGGGTCAAAGTAATCCTGACGCAGCAAGCTGGAGTCAACCGGCGAAGATGAACCGGACCAGAAACCAGGGCGGTTGACAGAGCTGGAGGGGCGCCGATGGCTCAGTGGCGTGGCGGCGGTTTGAGGCGAGTGTGGCGGCCCGCTTTGAAACGAGTGGTGGCTCCAGGCAGCGACTTTGCGGCAGATAGGAAGGCGGAGGCCAGTGGACCGGCTCGAGTTATGCCAGCGGAAGTGAACCGGCGAGGTGAGATGAGGGGAGCCGCGCGGACGGGTGCTTGTTGAGACGACGGCGAAGGCGGTTGTGGCTGAGGCCGGCCGGTTTAGCTCAGGTGATTTGATAGCTTAGAAGGAGGTCAGCGGCAGTCGATTCAGCGACTCATTCCGGCGGCCCGGCCCTCAGGTGGAGGCGGCTTGTGGCTCGGAACGGCGCATGGCCATGGCGACTTTGGAGGCAACCGGCGGCAGCTCAGGCAGGGTAGAACCGGCGTCGGCCGCGGGCAGAGGTGACATGGCGGGGCGGCAGCTGAAGCGGGACGGAACAGCAGGTGTTAGGCAGAGGTGACCCGGCGAAGACGGCGAAGCAAGGCCCGGCAGCGGCTCGACCAGGGCGGTGGTCTGTGAGGCGATATAACGACGGCGCGAGGCCGCGACGGTGGCGGCGGTTTGACGCGCTAGTCAAGCCATGGTGGCCATGCTGCGGGGGTGACTCGAGGCGATTTGAAGACAGGACCACTCTGCGAGGAGAAAATGAGGCCAGTGGCTTTGCAGGCTCGGCGGCCCAGGTGTGAGGTCAGCAAGGGCGGTTTATAGCAGAGGCGACTTGCGGCGTGGCGAAACTGAGGCCGGCTCGGATGCAGTGGCTTGCAGTAGAGGAATCAGACCGTCGAGGCGACTCAGCGCAGAACAGCTCGGAGCAGAGGGCGTTCATACAGCACAGAAGAATGTGGTGGAACGACAGCAACAGGGAGAGGTGACACCGGCTTCGAGGCGAGCAACGAATCGGCAAGGCGGGCTGCAACCATGGCGGCGAGTTGGAGAGGCACCGGCACGGCGGGGCCACGGCAGAGCAGCGGTCGGAAGCACGTTCGGCGGTGGCCACTCCAAGACGAAGACGGAGGGAGACAGAGATTATATCTACTTCCATCGTTGACTCTTTTTTTTGTACGTAAGCATACGTCTTTGTCCTTCCCATGTAGGAGTAAGTAGCAGCATTAGCTTTTGATTCTTGCATATACGCTGGTGTTTGGTCCCTCAAGTGGGTAATGGGGCTGTAGCTTTAGAGATGTGATAATGCTACTGTTGCCAGATCAGTCGGATGGATTCAAACGCGTGTGTGCGGAGATGACTTGCTTCATACGAGGACCAGGTTGCTAAACCACCTGGTCGGCAAAGGCGGAGCGATTTTGACGAGCCCGCGGTGGTAACTCGGATTCGGCGAGACGGTTCAACCCCGGCCGGTTTGACTCCTCGTCCGGGTCGTATTTGTCTTCGGTGAAAAACTTAAACCGCCATGACTCGAAGTGGCTTTCCTTCCTGGCACTTGACGTCTCGGTGGAATCTGCGATTGGACTGATCGCCAGATACGGCGCACAGCAAGCCGTCGAAAATTCTCTCAAACTTTTGCCGATCTCGGCGGATCATATAACGCGACGGCGGCACACCCAGATAATCCTAAAAACAGTCGTAACCTTATCCCTGTAGTTGCAGAACACTTCATCAATAACTGATGAACTTATAGCTGATGTGAATTTTTCATGCCGTTTTGAGCCGGAAAAATTGCAAACTTCACGATCCCTGGGTAGATCCCTCTAAGAACTCATCACCACCGTGCGCAGGCTCCACGGTGGGCGCCAACTATTGTGGAGTTGTCACGGCAGATGTCCTAGTGTGAGGACTTAGTCGTGAGGCCAACGCATCTATGTGATACCTTGAGAGGGGTTGAGTGGAATCGAGAGACGCAATGCAAGACAAAGGTTTAGACAGCTTCAGGCCCCGGGAAACATCATCCGGTAACAACCCTACATGCTATTTGACGCTATCTCTCATTATGATCATGAGGAAGTCGCCGTAAACCGGCTCTCCCAGTTAACCCTAACCCTTTAAGATTGTTTCTTCTTCCTTGTCCCTCTTTGGGGAGCCCTGCCCCTCCTTATATATGTTGAAGGGGCGGGTTACATGTAGAGTCCAACTCAGACTTAAGACTTAACTATTATGACTTCACTTCATGGGCTTCATAACATCTCGGGCTTCATAACTCCTAGCAACCCAGTTACCACTACCTATCGGGAGTTAACTGGTGCCAGTTTAAGATTGTCTGCCGGGAGTTAACTTCTGCCGGTTTAAGATGGTCTAGCGGTTTAAGAATATCTGTTAAGTTATCATCTGACTTAACCCCTGTCTTAACTGTCAACCGGTTTAACAACCGGCCGGTTTACCGTCTGGGTTAACTACCTATTTTACCTGTCGGTCTTAACTGTCAGCCGGTTTAACAACCAGCCGGTTTACCGCTGACTTAACACCAACCGGTTTACCACCTGCCTTAACACCTGCCGGTTTACCACCTTCTTTAGCACCCTCCGATTTACTAAGTCTCAGGTGGGTTATAACTCCGGCCGGATCATACCGCGGGGTATATCCCCGACAGCCGGGGTCTGAATAGTTCTTCTCTCTTTCTTCTCTTTTTTTTACTCGCCCCGGGCGGACCGGTTGAGTGGGGGCACGCCAAGTGCACCCGCTGGGTGTAGTCCCCGAGACCGCGGTCGACTGCGGGCAGTCGGCTGGGGTCTGAGTAAACTTTTAAGTTTTATTCACTCGGAAGTAAATAATCTTTGATCTTGTCGATTGACATGTCTTTTACCTTCTGCAGAAATCTTGTACTCTCATTTCTAAGTTCGCCAAATTTGAGGAGAAGCAAAGGCAACTCAACCTTGACTTGGAGCTGGCCCAACAAAAATTGAAGAAAGCTCAAGATGAAGCTGCTCACGTCGATCGTCCTTTAAAATATTTCTTGGTATGGAAGGTAACTGCCTGTCGACTGCTCACGTCGATCGTCCTTTAAAATATTTCTTCGATCTCTTGTTTGACCCGATTGCTTATTTTGCAGAGAAAATGAGGTTGGCTCTGGAGAAGAAGGACTTGGACCTTGCAGCTACGCAGAAGGAGGCTCAAGATAAGACTACCCTTGTAGACCAGAAGCTGGCTTCGGTCGGAGTGCTGGAAGAAGAAGTAAGCAAGCTGAAGTCCTCTCTCACTGAATCCAACCGAGAGGTAACTCGTCTGAAGAAGGATAAGATGGCTCTGATTGAGAAGCTAGAATCCACGGCTCGTAAGAGAAATGACGTGGAAGCTTATCTGAGAAGTCTTGTCAAGAAGCTCTTTCTTATGTTGGAAGGTACTCTTCTTAATCCGACTGCTTTACTGCTTGCAAGTTAGTCCAGTCCAGTCGACTCACTAACTCCTTGACTACAGAATTCTGCCAAAACTTTGACGAGAAGACTGGACGGATCGAGACGGGTTTGGACCCTATTGCTTCTCCAGTCGGCGACGAGGCTGCCATGAATGTGCTTCGACTGGAATCTCGTGTCGCCAGTGTGACAAGTTACCTCGCTCGTCTGAAGGTGGCAGTTTCACGGATCGACTCATCACTCTGGCCAAGGGTGACACTTCAAAATGACCTCGAGTCTATGATGGCTCGCCTCAACGAGGTCCCTGGTCGAGTGCAAGAATGGAAGAAGTACTCTGCCCGGTGTGGTGCTGACGTGGCATTGTCCTTGGTAAGAGTCCACTGCAAGGAAGCCCGCAAAGATAAGCTGGCGGCGATCAAGGTCGCCAACACCAAAAGACACGATTTCCAGTCCTTCATGGAGACTTTCATAGCCGCCGCCACTCGGATTGCAGATGGAATCGACTTGGACGAATTCGTTGAACCTGCCAGCCCTCCTCCCGCCGAATGAACAAACTTTGAGATTTAAACTTGCCTTAAATTTGCCTCGGGATGCCGACTGGTTGCTGTAACCATTAAACTCCTTCAGGCTTGGTGCTCGAATACTTTTGATCCATCGTCTGGAATTTTTAGGATCTGTCTGAACTTGGTTTATTTCTGAATATGCTTGTATTTGCCTTCGAGTGGGATTTGCTCTTTACTCTGAATAATCTCTCGACCTGCATCTCGTTGTCCTCGCGGACAGGGGTTGAGCGTACATTGTATTTGTGGCGCAGCTCCAAAGGAGAAGGTTGCAGTCGACCTGCACCTTGTCGTCCTTGCGGATGGGGATGGGGCGCACATTGTATTTGTGGCGCAGCTCCTAAGGAGAAGGTTGTAGTCGACCTGCACCTCGTCGTCCTTGCAGATGGGGATGGAGCGTACGTTGTATTTGTGGCGCGGCCCCAAAGGAAAAGGTTGCAGTCGACCTGCACCTCATCGTCCTTGCGGATGGTGATGGAGCGTACATTGTATTTGTGGCGTAGCTCGGAGTAGAAGGTCGCGGTCGACCTACACCTCATCGTCCTTGCGGATAGGGATGGAGTGTACGTTGTACTTGTGGCGCAGCTCCTAAGGGGAAGGTTGCAGCCGACCTGTACCTCGTCGTCCTTGCAGATAGGGACATATTTTAAACCTTAGGCGAATACTGGACTTCAGCGAAGCCTCCGAGTGGGAGGGTTGATCACCACTCGGTAGGATTTTTTTTAAACTTAGGCGAGTACTGGACTGCAGCTAAGCCTCCGAGTGGGAGGGTTGCTCACCACTCCGTAGGATTTTTTAAACTTAGGCGAGTACTGGACTGCAGCTAAGCCCCCGAGTGGGAGGGTTGCTCACCACTCGGTAGGATTTTTTAAACTTAGGCGAGTACTGGACTGCAGCTAAGCCCCTGAGTGGGAGGGTTGCTCACCACTCGGTAGGATTTTTTAAACTTAGGCGAGTACTGGACTGTAGCTAAGCCCCCGAGTGGGAGGGTTGCTCACCACTTGGTAGGGTTTTTTAAACTTAGGCGAGTACTGGACTGCAGCTAAGCCCCCGAGTGGGAGGGTTGCTCACCACTCAGTAGGATTTTTTAAACTTAGGCGAGTACTGGACTGCAGCTAAGCCCTCGAGTGGGAGGGTTGCTCACCACTCGATAGGATTTTACAAACTTAGGCGAGTACTGGACTGCAGCTAAGCCCCCGAGTGGGAGGGTTGCTCACCACTCGGTAGGATTTTTTAAACTTAGGCGAGTATTGGACCGCAGCTAAGCCCCCGAGTGGGAGGCTTGCTCACCTCTCGGTAGGATTTTTTAAACTTAGGCGAGTACTGGACTACAGCTAAGCCCCCGAGTGGGAGGGTTGCTCATCATTCGGTAGGATTTTTTAAACTTAGGCGAGTACTGGACTACAGCTAAGCCCCCGAGTGGGAGGGTTGCTCACCACTCGGTAGGATTTTTTAAACTTAGGCAAGTACTGGACTGCAGCTAAGCCCCCGAGTGGGAGGGTTGCTCACCACTCGGTAGGATTTTTTAAACTTGGGCGAGTACTGGACTGCAGCTAAGCCCCCGAGTGGGAGGGTTGCTCACCACTCGGTAGGATTTTACAAACTTAGGCGAGTACTGGACTGCAGCTAAGCCCCTGAGTGGGAGGCTTGCTCACCATTTAGTAGGATTTTACAAACTTAGGCGAGTACTGGACTGCAGCTAAGCCACCGAGTGAGAGGCTTGCTCACCACTCGGTAGGATTTTACGAACTTACGCGAAACGGATTCGCAACTAAGCCCCCGAGTGAGAGGCTTGCTCACCACTCGGTAGGATTTTACAAACTTAGGCGAGTACTGGACTGCAGCTAAGCCCCCGAGTGAGAGGCTTGCTCACCACTCGGTAGGATTTTTTAAACTTAGGCGAAACGGATTCGCAGCTAAGCCCCCGAGTGAGGGGCTTGCTCACCACTCGGTAGGATTTTCCTTTGAACTTAGGCGAAACAGATTCACAGCTAAGTCACCCACTGGGGGATTTCAGACACAAATAAAAGCAACAACAATCGTTCAAGAGGACTGTAAAGCTCTTGTCTTTGATAAACAAATTACAAAGGTATTTCTTATTACATTTTATTCGAACGAGTACTTAAGTATAAAAGGGGTGGAGCAGCTCCGCATTCCAAGCCTGTGGCTCGTCCTTCTTATGCCCGACAGTGTAAAGGTGGTATGCTCCATTGTGGAGCACTCTGGTGACAATGAAGGGACCTTCCCAAGCCAGGGCGAGCTTGTGTGGTTTCTGCTGATCCACTCGAAGAACCAAGTCACCCTCTTGAAAGGCTCGACCCTTCACGTGTCTAGCATGGAATCGACGCAAGTCTTGCTGATAAATGGTCGACCGGATCAAGGCCATCTCTCTTTCCTCCTCTAGGAGGTCGACTGCGTCTTGCCGAGCTTGTTCTGCTTCATCTTCAGAGAAGAGCTCAACTCGTGGTGCATTATGAAGCAAGTCACTCGGTAGAACAGCTTCAGCCCCATAGACCAAGAAGAATGGAGTTCGGCCAGTCGACCGATTAGGAGTTGTCCTCAATCCCCAAAGAACTGATGGAAGTTCATCAACCCAGGCGCCCGCTGCGTGCTTGAGATCTCGCATCAGTCGGGGTTTCAGTCCTTTGAGAATCAAGCCATTTGCTCTTTCTGCTTGTCCATTCAACTGGGGATGGGCGAGTGAAGCATAGTCGACTTGTGTGCCTTGTGAGGCGCAGAAGGTTCTGAACTCATCAGAATCGAAGTTCGATCCGTTGTCAGTGATGATGCTGTGCGGAACCCCATATCTGAATGTCAACTCTCTGATGAAGCTGACAGCAGTACTAGCTTCAAGATTCTTAATAGGCTTGGCTTTGATCCATTTGGTAAACTTGTCGACTACAACAAGCACATGAGTGAAGCCACTCCTACCAGTCCTCAGTGGACCAACCATGTCCAATCCCCAAATAGAAAAGGGCCAGACGAGTGGAATGGTATTCAGGGCTGATGCAGGTTTGTGCAACATATTGAAGTAGAACTGGCAGCCTTCACATCTGTCGACTATATTTTTCGCCATTTCATTTGCTCGTAGCCAATAAAATCCAGCTCGGTATTCTTTAGCCACAATGGTCCGAGAGGACGCATGGTGACCACAGGTCCCCGAATGGATGTCGTGGAGGATCACTCGACCTTCTTCTGGCGTTATGCATTTCTGGCTGGCCCCAGTTGCACTTTCTCTAAACAATTTTCCTCTTATTACAGTAAAGGCCTTGGATCGACGGACAATCTGTCGAGCCTCTTCTTCATCCTCTGGGAGCTCTTTCCTAAGGATATATGCAATGCATGGCACGGTCCAATCGGGAGTGATGACCAACACCTCCATGATCAAGTCGACCACGGTTGGGACCTCGACTTCAGTCGGATCTGTGGCACTCTTAGGCTGCGGGGGCTCTTCAGCGAAGGGATCTTCTTGAACTGAAGGTGCATGAATATGCTCCAGGAACACATTATTGGGAATAGCTTCTCTCTTGGAGCCTATCTTTGCTAAATCATATGCTACTTGATTTTTCAGTCGGGGTACATGATGGAGCTCTAACCCCTCAAACTTCTTTTCCAACTTCCTCACCGCGTTGCAGTAACTAGTCATGGCTGGGCTTCTGACGTCCCACTCCTTCATCACTTGATTGACTACCAAATCTGAGTCGCCATAGACCATGAGGTGACGGACGCCGAGTGAGATGGCCATACGCAACCCATACAAGAGTGCTTCATGTTCTGCTTCGTTATTGGAGGAATCAAAGTAAATCTGGAGAACATATCTGAGCTTGTCTCCTCGGGGGGATACCAGTACCACCCCAGCAACAGAACCATTCAGCATCTTGGAACCATCAAAGAACATGGTCCAGTGCTTCGAGTGAACTTGAGTCGGCAGTTGTTGTTCAATCCACTCAGCGAGGAAATCCGCTATTGCTTGGGACTTGATAGCTTTCTTTGCCTCGAACTTGATATCTAAGGGAAGGAGTTCAATCGCCCACTTTGCCACTCGACCAGTTGCATCTCTGTTGTTCAGAATCTCTGATAATGGAGCGTCGCTGACGACTGTAATGGAGTGATCAGAGAAGTAATGTGCAACCTTCTTCATGGTCATATAAATCCCATAAAAAAGCTTCTGATAATGTGGATATCTTTGCTTTGATGGAGTCAAAACTTCAGAGACATAGTATACTGGGCGCTGAACTTTGTAGGCTTTTCCTTCTTCTTCCCGCTCGACCGTAAGTACAGTACTGACGACTTGTCCAGTCGCTGCAATGTAAAGCAGTAAAGGCTCTTTGCTGATTGGAGCAGCAAGCACCGGCTGGGTGGAAAGCAGGGCTTTAAGCTCTGCAAATGCTGCATCAGCTTCAGGAGTCCATTCGAACTTATCTGACTTCTTCATCAGTCGGTAAGAGGCAGTGCCTTTTCACCGAGGCGAGAAATGAATCGACTTAGGGCGGCCAAACAACCAGTAAGCTTCTGGACATCATGGACACGCACAGGGCATTTCATCCGGAGTATGGCACCCACTTTCTTTGGGTTAGCATCGATCCCTCGTTCGGAAACGAGAACACCGAGTAATTTTCCGCCTGGAACTCCAAACGTGCACTTTGATGGATTAAGCTTAATATCATACCTTCTGAGGTTGGCAAAGGTTTCAGCAAGGTCAACCAGTAGGTCAGAACCTTTACGTGACTTGACCACAGTGTCATCCATGTATGCTTCCACATTCCGACCGATCTGAGTGAGCAAGCACTTCTGAATCATCCGCATGAATGTGGCTCCAGCGTTCTTAAAACGAATGCAATAGTGACATAACAGAAGCACCCAAATGGGGTGATGAAAGCTGTTTTTATCTCATCGGGTCCATACAGACGAATCTAATGATACCCGGAATAAGCGTCCAAAAAGGACAAACGCTCACACCCCGCAGTCGAGTCGACTATTTGGTCGATGCGAGGGAGAGGAAAGTGATCTTTCGGGCAGGCCTGATTGATATGTTTGAAGTCGATACACATGCTAAGTGAGTCGTCCTTCTTTGGGACCATGACAACATTAGCTAACCACTCGGAGTGGTAAATCTCTCGGATAAACTCAGCTGCCAGAAGTCGAGCCACTTCTTCATCGATAACCTTCCTCTTTTGTACGGCGGACCATCGAAGATGTTCTTTGACTGGTTTCACCTTTGGGTCAACTCGTAAACGATGCTCAGCCAGTCCCCTGGGAACACCTGGCATGTCAGAAGGTTTCCGTGCAAAGATGTCCCAGTTCTCATGGAGGAACTGGATGAGCGCTTCTTCCTATTTGGAGTCGAGTGTTGTTGAAATGAGAGTCGGAGCAGCATTGGGATCCGTTGGATGAATATGAATCGACTTCGTTTTACCACACGACTGGAAAGCTGAATCTGTGGCAGGCTTCTTAGCTCGCAACAAATCACTCGGATCTGCATTTTTTTGATACTCCTGCAACTCCACTACTGCCATCTGTGCATCGGCGATCTTTGAGCCCTTCTAGAAGCACTCTTCTGCCTTCTTTCGACTGTCAGTGATAGTGATCACCCCTTTAGGACCAAGCATCTTGAATTTGAGGTACACGTAACATGGTCGAGCCATAAAACGTGCATAAGCTGGCCTGCCTAGAATAGCATGATAAGCACTCTAGAAATCCACAACTTCAAATGTCAACTTTTCTTTGCGATAATTCTTGGAATCACCGAAAACTACATCAAGGGCGATCTGACCGAGTGACGCAGCCTTCTTGCTAGGAATAACTCCATGGAAACTCATATTACTTTCACTGAGTCTGGACATCGGAATGCCCATTCCTTTCAACGTATCCGCATATAGTATATTCAGACCACTGCCACCATCCATCAGAACCTTAGTCAATCGAGTGCCTTCGACTACTGGGTCGACCACTAGCGCTTGCCTCCCAAGGGTGGCTATGTGCACTGGGTGATCGGACTGGTCGAAGGTAATGGCAGTCTGAGACCACTTCAAATAACTGGGTGTCACCGAAGCGACCATGTTCACTTCTCTGTTGATGACTTTTAGTCGACTCTTACTCTCAACATCAGCGAAAATCATCAGAGTGAAATTGACATGGGGGTAACCATCGTCGTCCTCCTCCTCATCCTCAACTTTGTCCGCTTCCTTCTCCTTTTCCTTGGGCTATTTCTCTTAGAATTGCTGGATTAGGAGTCGACACTGTCGAGTGGTATGCTTCGGGTAAATGAAATTACCCTCTTCATCTTTTTTGGTGTGAATGTGGCATGGTAAATCTAGCACATCATTTCCATCTTGATCTTTTACTTTCCTGGGGTTCCACGGCCCTCTGGGTTTCCCTTTGAACTTTCCTTGAGTCACGGCTAAGGCTTCACCAGGAGCGGCTGACTTGGCTTTGTGCTTCTGCTTCCGACTGGAGTTCCCTCCTCCAGTTTCATGGGCGACTGTTTTGTGCTTGCCACTCCGGAGTCGGTCTTCTTCTTCACCATTGGCGTACTTGGTGGCAATCTCCATCATCCCAGTCAGAGTCATATCTCCTGTCCGACCGAATTTCAGATTCAACTCCCGATACTTAACGCCTTCTTTGAAGGCACAAATTGCCTGGTGATCCGACACATTCTCCACTGTGTGGTGCAACGTGATCCATCTCTGGATATAATCTCTCAAAGTTTCATTCGGTTTCTGAACGCAAAACTGCAATTCTGTCAGCCCTGCTGGCCGTTTGCAAGTACCTTCAAATGTTCTGACAAATACTCGGGCAAGATCTTCCCAAGTATAAATACTACCAGGCGCTAACTGATTCAGACATCCAGATTATATCCTTTGGCCGGATTGTTGGACCATGAAGATACAAGATTGAAGACTTCGTCCCGTGTCCGGATGGGACTCTACTTGGCGTGGAAGGCAAGCTAGGAAATACGGATATGTATATCTCCTCCTTTGTAACGGACCTTGTGTAACCCTAGCCCCCTCCGGTGTCTATATAAACCGGAGGGTTTTATTCCGTAGGACAACAAACAACCATACCATAGGCTAGCTTCTATGGTTTAGCCTCTCCGATCTCATGGTAGATCAACTCTTGTACTACTCATATTATCAAGAATAATCAAGCAGGACGTAGGGTTTTACCTCCATCAAGAGGGCCCGAACCTGGGTAAAACATCGTGTCCCCTGCCTCCTGTTACCATCCGCCTTAGACGCACAGTTCAGGACCCCCTACCCGAGATCCGCCAGTTTTGACACCGACATTGGTGCTTTCATTGAGAGTTCCTCTGTGTCATCGCCGTAAGGAAGGATGCCTCATCTTGTTGTTAAAAACAACATTACCGCCGGGGGAGCCCTGGCTGTCGACCAAACTCTCCGGCTAGGCAGTTTTGTCATGACTGCCTATTCGGCTGCTGCACCGACGATGACTTCTCGGGTCATCGAAAACAGTCTCCACGTCGGCTCGAAATTCGCTGAGCAGATGGATCCAATGGAGCTCTCTTCCCTAAACGAGCTCTTGGATCGTATCACCACCTTGGGAGTCGCTACAAACTATGATCGGATTGGGCTTAATCCCGATCAAAGGGAGATTAACTCTCCACCGGTCACCCACCATATCGCAGTAGTGGAGGAACAATGCGGCGATTCTTCCTCTATTTTGAGGACTAACTATGTCCGGATTCCCGAGCTCTCCGAGCCGGATACCCGCTTATGGGAGGACATCACCCAAGCCCTGAACCTAGAATCAGGCAGTGGGCCAGACTTATCGGGCAGCACTTCGGAACCCGAACTTCCAAGATTGGAAACTCCTCAGCCCCTGGGTCTCAGATTGGGTAGGGGTTTGGACTCAAATCCACCCACCCACCTAGACATAAACGATCTTTCCCACATTAGGCAAGAGCCCAATGAAACAGTACATCATTATTGGGCCAGATTCCTCCTTGTGATGAACAAGGTTAAGGACTGTCGCGAGGAAGACCCAGTCTTATTTTTCTGCAATAATTGCACGGACAAGGGAATCCTCAATGCCTTAAGTCGTCATGACATATCACGCTTCGCTGACTTGGCATCCATAGTACGAAAGTATTGTGCGATGGAAAGCGCCTGGAAAACCGAAACAAAATTTTGGGATAATCCGGCTCAGAATATACACCCAGTCCGAAGTAAAAGGGTGCACTATCATAAGACACCCGAGTTAGTTACAAAGAAACAAAAACCCTCTACAGGGCATGGAACCGTATTGGAGGGATGGCTTAACGGACCCTACAAAATTCATAGTATAGCGGATACCATACCAACGCACAGCCTTAGAGCATGTTGGATACTCCGGCAGGTGGCCAAAAGTGGTGAAGATCTTCTTATCCCAAATGCCACAGAGCACCATCCCAGGGATAACAGTACGGTATTAACAGTTTTTGAAACCTTCGCATCAAATAATAGGCGCAAGCGAATGCTCCGCAGCCTCGCCGAAATCTGCCACGTAGCAGCAATGAATCCATGGAGTGACACGGCTATTACCTTCAATGCCAGTAACGAACCTAAATTCCAAACTGCCCGAGCACCAGCTGCACTGGTCCTCAGTCCAATTGTGGACGGCTCTCGACTCACCAAAGTACTCATGGACGGCGGCAGTGGATTAAACCTCATCTATGAGGAAACTCTTCAAAAAAATGGAAATAGACTGGAACCGCATTGAGCAAAGCAGCACAACCTTCAAAGGAATCATCCCCGGTCGGGAAGCATGCTATGCTGGGAAAATCACACTAGATGTGGTATTCGGCACGCCGGAGAACTATAGGTCCGAAGAAATTACATTCCAAGTGGCCCCGTTCAGTATTGGATACCACGCCCTTTTAGGACGGGAGGCGTTCACGATCTTCCAAGCCATACCCCATTATGGGTACATGAAGCTCAAAATGCCCGGGCCCAATGGAATCATCACTCTCGCTAGTGATCCGGACACAGCACTCGCGCCGAAAACAAAACAGCCGCATTGGCCCTCGAGGCATTATCCGAAGCCCTTTCGGCCGAGGAATTAACTGCGCTACGCTCCACGGTGGACAGGGATGGTGTAACACTCGACAAGATATCCAAGTCCACCTCTTTTAAACCAGCGGATGAAATAGTCAAATTCCAAGTCCACCCAACGGACCCTACAAAAACAGCCTCCATGGAGGCACAGTTAAACCCCGCCGTGGACGCCGCATTACGAGAGTTCCTGCGCGAGAATTGGGACATACTCGCCTGGCACCCCTCAGACATGCCAGGAATCCCACGCAAGCTGGCCGAGCACAGCCTCAATATCCTAAAGGGATTCAAGCCGGTCAAGCAGGCTCTTCGGCGTTTCTCTGAACCTAAGAGACAGGCTATGGGAGAGGAACTAGCCAAGTTATTGGAGGCCGGATTCATTAGAGAAATAAAACACCCGGACTGGCTAGCAAACCTGGTGATGGTATCAAAGAAGGACAAATCCTGGCGCCTATGTGTCGATTTCAAGGACCTCAACAAGGCTTGCCCAAAGGATTCCTTCCCCCTCCCCCGCATTGATCAAATTATCGATGCTACCGCAGGACACAAGTCATTGTGTTTCCTCGACGCATACTCTTGCTGAAGGAAATATGCCCTAGAGGCAATAATAAAGTTATTATTTATTTCCTTATATCATGATAAATGTTTATTATTCATGCTAGAATTGTATTAACCGGAAACATGATACATGTGTGAATACATAGACAAACAGAGTGTCACTAGTATGCCTCTACTTGACTAGCTTGTTGATCAAAGATGATTATGTTTCCTAGCCATAGACAAAGAGTTGTCATTTGATTAACGGGATCCAATCATTAGGAGAATGATGTGATTGACATGACACATTCCATTAGCTTAGCACCCGATCGTTTAGTATGTTGCTATTGCTTTCTTCATGACTTATATATGTTCCTATGACTATGAGATTATGCAACTCCCGTTTACCGGAGGAACACTTTGTGTGCTACCAAACGTCACAACGTAACTGGGTGATTATAAAGGTGCTCTACAGGTGTCTCCAAAGGTACATGTTGGGTTGGCGTATTTCGAGATTAGGATTTGTCACTCCGATTGTCGGAGAGGTATCTCTGGGCCCTCTCGATAATGCACATCACTTAAGCCTTGCAAGCAATGCAACTAATAAGTTAGTTGCAAGATGATGTATTATAGAACGAGTAAAGAGACTTGCCGGTAACGAGATTGAACTACGTATTGAGATACCGACGATCGAATCTCGGGCAAGTAACATACAGATGACAAAGGGAACAAACGTATGTTGTTATGCGGTCTGACCGATAAAGATCTTCGTAGAATATGTGGGAGCCAATATGAGCATCCAGGTTCCGCTATTGGTTATTGACCGGAGACATGTCTTGGTCATGTCTACATAGTTCTCGAACCCGTAGGGTCCGCACGCTTAAAGTTCCGGTGACGATTATATTATGAGTTTATGTGATTTGATGTACCGAAGGTAGTTCGGAGTCCCGGATGAGATCAGGGACATGAGGAGGAGTCTCGAAATGGTCGAGACATAAGGATCGATATATTGGATGACTATATTCGGACATCGGAAAGGTTCCGAGTGATTCGGGTATTTTCGGGGGTACCGGGGAGTTACGGGAATACGAGGAAGAAGTAATGGGCCTCATGGGCCAAGTGGTGGAAGAGAGGAGGCAGGGCGCGCGGCCCCCCTAGCCCAAACCGAATTGGACTAGGGGGCCGGCCCCCCTTTCCTCCTTTTCCTCCTTCTCCTTCCTTCTCCTTCTCCTCCTTCCTTTCCTCCTCCTAGTAGGAGTAGGAAAGGGGAGTCCTACTCCTACTAGGAGGAGGACTCCTCCTCCTGGCGCGCCCATAGAGGGCCGACCGGCCTCCCCCCTTGCTCCTTTATATACAGGGGCAGGGGGCACCTCTAGACACACAAGTTGATCAGTTGATATCTCCCAGCCGTGTGCGGTGCCCCCCTCCACCATATTCCACCTCGGTCATATCATAGTGGTGCTTAGGCGAAGCCCTGCGTCAGTAGCAACATCGTCACCGTCACCACGCCGTCATGCTGACGGAACTCTCCCGTGAAGCTCCGCTGGATCGGAGTTCGCAGGACGTCATCGAGCTGAACGTGTGCTGAACTCGGAGGTGCCATGCGTTCGGTACTTGGATCAGTCGGATCATGAAGACGTACGACTACATCAACCGCGCGGTGCTAACGCTTCCGCTTCCGGTCTACGAGGGTACGTAGACAACACTCTTCCCTCTCGTTGCTATGCATCACCATGATCTTGCATGTGTGTAGGAATTTTTTTTGAAATTACTACGTTCCCCAACAGTGGCATCCGAGCCTAGGTTTTATGCGTTGATGTTATGCACGAGTAGAACACAAGTGAGTTGTGGGCGATATAAGTCATACTGCTTACCAGCATGTCATACTTTGGTTCGGCGGTATTGTTGGATGAAGCGGCCCGGACCGATATTACGCGTACGCTTACGCGAGACTGGTTCTACCGACGTGCTTTGCACACAGGTGGCTGGCGGGTGCCAGTTTCTCCAACTTTAGTTGAACCGAGTGTGGCTACGCCCAGTCCTTGCGAAGGTTAAAACAGCACCAACTTGACAAACTATCGTTGTGGTTTTGATGCGTAGGTAAGAACGGTTCTTGCTAAGCCCGTAGTAGCCATGTAAAACTTGCAACAACAAAGTAGAGGACGTCTAACTTGTTTTTGCAGGGCATGTTGTGATGTGATATGGTCAAGACATGATGCTAAATTTTATTGCATGAAATGATCATGTTTTGTAACCGAGTTATCGGCAACTGGCAGGAGTCATATGGTTGTCGCTTTATTGTAAGCAATGCTATCGCGCTGTAATGCTTTACTTTATCACTAAGCGGTAGCGATAGTCGTGGAAGCATAAGATTGGCGAGACGACAACGATGCTACAATGGAGATCAAGGTGTCGCGCCGGTGACGATGGTGATCATGACGATGCTTCACAGATGGAGATCACAAGCACAAGATGATGATGGCCATATCATATCACTTATATTGATTGCATGTGATGTTTATCTTTTATGCATCTTATCTTGCTTTGATTGACGGTAGCATTATAAGATGATCTCTCACTAAATTTCAAGATAAAAGTGTTCTCCCTGAGTATGCACCGTTGCCAAAGTTCGTCGTGCCCAGACACCACGTGATGATCGGGTGTGATAAGCTCTACGTCCATCTACAACTGGTGCAAGCCAGTTTTGCACACGCAGAATACTCAAGTTAAACTTGACGAGCCTAGCATATGCAGATATGGCCTCGGAACACTGAGACCGAAAGGTCGGGCGTGAATCATATAGTAGATATGATCAACATATTGATGTTCACCATTGAAAGCTACTCCATTTCACGTGATGATCGGTTATGGTTTAGTTGATTTGGATCACGTGATCACTTAGAAGATTAGAGGGATGTCTTTCTAAGTGGGAGTTCTTAAGTAATATGATTAATTGAACTTTAATTTATCATGAACTTAGTCCTGGTAGTATTAGCATATCTATGTTGTAGATCAATAGCTCGCGATGTTGCTCCCCATTTAATTTTTATATGTTCCTAGAGAAAACTAAGTTGAAAAATGTTAGTAGCAATGATGTGGATTGGATCCGTGATCTGAGGATTATCCTCATTGCTGCACAGAAGAATTATGTCCTTGATGCACCGCTAGGTGACAGACCTATTGCAGGAGCAGATGCAGACATTCTGAACGTTTGGCTAGCTCAATATGATTACTACTTGATAGTTTAGTGCACCATGCTTAACGTCTTAGAATCGGGACTTCAAAGATGTTTTGAACGTCATGGAACATATGAGATGTTCCAGGAGTTGAAGTTAATATTTCAAGTAAATACCCGAGTTGAGAGATATGAAGTCTCCAACAAGTTCTATAGCTAAAAGATGGAGGAGAATAGCTCAAGCAGTGAGCATGTGCTCAGATTGTCTGGGTACTACAATCGCTTGAATCAAGTGGGAGTTAATCTTCCAGATAAAATAGTGATTGACAGAATTCTCTAGTCACCATCACCAAGTTAGTAGAACTTCGTGATGAACTATGATATGCAAGGGATAACAGAAACGATTCACAAGCTCTTCGTAATGCTAAAATCGACGAAGGTAGAAATCACGAAAAATATCAAGTGTTGATGGTAGACAAGGCCACTAGTTTCAAGAAAAGGGCAAAGGGAAGAAGGGGAACTTCAAGAAGAACGGCAAGCAAGTTGCTACTCAATTGAAGAATCCCAAGTCTGTACCTAAGCCTGAGACTAAGTGCTTCTACTGCAAAGGGACTGGTCACTGCAAGCGGAACTGCCCCAAGTATTTAGCGAATAAGAAGGATGGCAAAGTGAACAATGCTATATTTGATATACATGTAATTGATGTGTACTTTACTAGTGTTTATAGCAACCCCTCGGTATTTGATACTGGTTCAGTTGCTAAGAGTAGTAACTCGAAACGGGAGTTGCAGAATGAACAGAGACTAGTTAAGGGTGAAGTGACGATGTGTGATGGAAGTGGTTCCAAGATTGATATGATCATCATCGCACACTCTCTATACTTTCGGGATTAGTGTTAAACCTAAATAAATGTTATTTGGTGTTTGCGTTGAGCATGAATATGATTTGATCATGTTTATTGCAAAACGGTTATTCATTTAAGTTAGAGAATAATTGTTGTCCTGTTTACATGAATAAAACCTTCTATGGTCATACACCCAATGAAAATGGTTCGTTGGATCTCGATCGTAGTGATACACATATTCATAAAATTGAAGCCAAAAGATGCAAAGTTAATAATGATACTGCAAATTATTTGTGGCACTGCCGTTTAGGTCATATTGGTGTAAATTGCATGAAGAAACTCCATGCTGATGGGATTTTGGAATCACTTGATTATGAATCACTTGATGCTTGCGAACCATGCCTTATGGGCAAGATGACTAAAACTCCGTTATATGGAACAATGGAGCAAGCACCTGGCTTATTGGAAATAATACATACTGATGTATGCGTTCCGATGAGTGTTAAGGCTCACGGCGGGTATCATTATTTTCTGACCTTCACAGATGATTTGAGCAGATATGGGTATATCTACTTGATGAAACATAAATCCGAAACATTTGAACAGTTCAAAGAATTTCAGAGTGAAGTGGAAAATCATCGTGACAAGAAAATAAGGTTTCTATGATCTGATCGTGGAGACGAATATTTGAGTTACGAGTTTGGTATTCAATTAAAACAATGTGGAATAGTTTCACAAAATCATGCCACCTGGAACACCACAGCATAATGGTGTCCAAATGTCATAACCGTACTATTATTGGATATAGTGCAATCTATGATGTTTCTTATCGATTAATCACTATAGTTTTGGGGTTATGCATTAGAGACAGCTGCATTCACGTTAAAAAGGGCACCATCTAAATCCGTTGAGGCGACACCGTAGGAACTGTGGTTTGGCAAGAAACCAAAGTTGTCGTTTCTTAAAGTTTGAGGTTGCAATGCTTATGTGGAAAAGTTTCAACCTGGTAAGCTCAAACCCAAATCGGAGAAGTGCATCTTCATAGGATACCCAAAAGAAAATGTTGGGTACACCTTCTATCACAGATCCAAAGGCAAGTTATTCATTGCTGAGAATGGATCCTTTCTAGAGAAGGAGTTTCTCTTGAAAGAAGTGAGTGGGAGGAAAGTAGAACTTGATGAGGTAACTGTACCTGCTCCCTTATTGGAAAGTAGTACATCACAGAAACCGGTTTCTGTGACACCTACACCAATTAGTGAGGAAGCTAATGATGATGATCATGAAACTTCAGAAGAAGTTACTACTGAACCTCGTAGATCAACTAGAGTAAGATCCGCACCAGAGTGGTACGATAATCCTGTTCTGGAAGTCATGCTACTAGATCATGATGAACCTACGAACTATGAGGAAGCGATGGTGAGCCCAGATTCCGCAAAATGGCTTGAGGCCATAAAATCTGAGATGGGATCCATGTATGAGAACAAAGTGTGGACTTTGGTTGACTTGCCCGATGATCAGCAAGCCATAAAAATAAATGGATCTTCAAGAGGAAGACAGACGGTGATAGTAGTGTTACTATCTACAAAGCTAGAATTGTCGCAAAAGGTTTTCGGCAAGTTCAAGGTGTTGACTACGATGAGAGTTTCTCACTCGTATCTATGCTTAAGTCTGTCCGAATCATGTTAGAAATTGCCGCATTTTATGAAATCTGGCAAATGGATAAACAAAACTGCATTCCTTAATGGATTTATTGAAGAAGAGTTCTATATGATGCAACCAGAAGGTTTTTTCAATCCTAAAGGTGCTAACAAAATATGCAAGCTCCAGCGATCCATCTATGGACTGGTGCAAGCATCTCGGAGTTGGAATATACGCTTTGATAAGTTGATCAAAGCATATAGTTTTATACAGACTTGCGGTGAAGCCTGTATTTACAAGAAAGTGAGTGGGAGCACTACAGCATTTCTGATAAGTATATGTGAATGACATATTGTTGATCGAAGATAATGTAGAATTATTTTTGCAAAGCATAAAGGAATGTTTGAAAGGATTTTTTCAAAGAAAGACCTCGGTGAAGCTGCTTACATATTGAGCATCAAGATCTATAGAGATAGATCAAGACGCTTGATAAGTTTTTCAATGAGTACATACCTTGACAAGATTTTGAAGTAGTTCAAAATGGAACAGTCAAAGAAGGAGTTCATGCCTGTGTTACAAGGTGTGAAGTTGAGTAAGACTCAAAACCCGACCACGACAGAAGATAGAAAGAGAATGAAAGTCATTTCCTATGCCTGAGCCATAGGTTCTATAAAATATGCCATGCTGTGTACCAGATCTATTGTATACCCTGCACTGTTTATGGCAAGGGAGTACAATAGTGATCTAGGAGTAGATCACTGGACATCGATCAAATTATCCTTAGTGAAATAAGGATATGTTTCTCGATTATGGAGGTGACAAAAAGGTTCGTTGTAAAGGGTTACGTCGATGCAAATTTTGACACTGGTCCAGATGACTCTAAATCTCAATCTGGATATTGAAAGTGGGAGCAATTAGCCAGAATAGTTCCGTGCAGAGCATTGTTGACGTAGAAATTTGCAAAATACTTACGGATTTGAATGTGGCAGACCCGTTGACTAAACTTCTCTCACAAGCAAAACATGATCACACCTTAGTACTCTTTGGGTGTTAATCACATAGCGATGTGAACTAGATTATTGACTCTAGTAAAACCTTTTGGGTGTTGGTCACATGACAATGTGAACTATGGGTGTTAATCACATGATGATGTGAACTATTGGTGTTAAATCACATGGCGATGTGAACTAGATTATTGACTCTACTGCAAGTGGGAGACTGAAGGAAATATGCCCTAGAGGCAATAATAAAGTTATTATTTATTTCCTTATATCATGATAAATGTTTATTATTCATGCTAGAATTGTATTAACCGGAAACATGATACATGTGTGAATACATAGACAAACAGAGTGTCACTAGTATGCCTCTACTTGACTAGCTCATTGATCAAAGATGGTTATGTTTCCTAGCCATAGACAAAGAGTTGTCATTTGATTAACGGGATCACATCATTAGGAGAATGATGTGATTGACATGACCCATTCCATTAGCTTAGCACCCGATCGTTTAGTATGTTGCTATTGCTTTCTTCATGACTTATACATGTTCCTATGACTATGAGATTATGCAACTCCCGTTTATCGGAGGAACACTTTGTGTGCTACCAAACGTCGCAACATAACTGGGTGATTATAAAGGTGCTCTACAGGTGTCTCCAAAGGTACATGTTCGGTTGGCGTATTTCGAGATTAGGATTTGTCACTCCGATTGTCGGAGAGGTATCTCTGGGCCCTCTCGGTAATGCACATCACTTAAGCCTTGCAAGCAATGCAACTAATAAGTTAGTTGCAAGATGATGTATTATAGAACGAGTAAAGAGACTTGCCGGTAATGAGATTGAACTACGTATTGAGATACCGACGATCGAATCTCGGGCAAGTAACATACCGATGACAAAGGGAACAAACGTATGTTGTTATGCGGTCTGACCGATAAAGATATTCGTAGAATATGTGGGAGCCAATATGAGCATCCAGGTTCCACTATTGGTTATTGACCGGAGACATGTCTCGGTCATGTCTACATAGTTCTCGAACCCGTAGGGTCCGCACGCTTAAAGTTTCGGTGACGATTATATTATGAGTTTATGTGATTTGATGTACCGAAGGTAGTTCGGAGTCCTGGATGAGATCGGGAACATGACGAGGAGTCTCGAAATGGTCGAGACGTAAAGATCAATATATTGGACGACTATATTCGGACATCGGAAAGGTTCCGAGTGATTCGGGTATTTTCGGGGGTACCGGGGAGTTACGGGAATACGAGGAAGAAGTAATGGGCCTCATGGGCCAAGTGGTGGAAGAGAGGAGGCAGGGCGCGCGGCCCCCCTAGCCCAAACTGAATTGGACTAGGGGGCCGGCCCCCCTTTCCTCCTTTTCCTCCTTCTCCTTCCTTCTCCTTCTCCTCCTTCCTTTCCTCCTCCTAGTAGGAGTAGGAAAGGGGAGTCCTACTCCTACTAGGAGGAGGACTCCTCCTCCTGGCACGCCCATAGAGGGCCGGCCGGCCTCCCCCCCTTTGCTCCTTTATATATAGGGGCAGGGGGGCACCTCTAGACACACAAGTTGATCAGTTGATCTCTCCCGGCCGTGTGCGGTGCCCCCCTCCACCATATTCCACCTCGGTCATATCGTAGCGGTGCTTAGGCGAAGCCCTGCGTCGGTAGCAATATCATCACCGTCACCACGCCGTCGTGCTGACAGAACTCTCCCGTGAAGCTCCGCTGGATCGGAGTTCGCGGGGCGTCATCGAGCTGAACGTGTGCTGAACTCGGAGGTGTCATGCGTTCGGTACTTGGATCGGTCGGATCATGAAGACGTACGACTACATCAACCGCGCTGTGCTAACGCTTCCGCTTCCGGTCTACGAGGGTACGTAGACAACACTCTTCCCTCTCGTTGCGATGCATCACCATGTTCTTGCGTGTGCGTACGAATTTTTTTTGAAATTACTACGTTCCCCAACACTGGCTACCACCAAATCAAGATGGCGGAGTCCGACCAAGCCGCAACGGCATTTATCACACCATACGGCCCATTCTGTTTCAACACAATGCCTTTTGGGCTCAAAAACGCCGGCACAATGTATCAGCGCTTGATTCAGACATGTCTGGAGAAACAGATCGGCAAAACAGTAGAGGCATACGTAGATGATGTGGTCGTCAAAACCAAACATGTCGACTCTCTAATAGACGACTTGAGGATCACATTCGACAACCTCCGAACATACGACATCAAGCTCAATCCAGAAAAATGCGTTTTCGGCGTGAGAGCCGGAAAGCTCCTGGGTTTCATTGTCTCTAGTAGAGGAATTGAAGCTAATCCGGCCAAAATTTGAGCTTTGTCACAGTTAGCTACCCCAACAGACCTCAAGCAAATCCAGAAATTAACTAGATGTGTGGCGGCTCTAAGCCGCTTTATCTCCCGCTTAGGAGAAAAGGCATTACCCCTTTATCGCCTCCTTCGGCGCACCAAACACTTTGAGTGGACGGACGCCGCCACAGCCAGATTGGAAGAAATAAAAGCCATACTGGCAACCAACCCAATCCTGGCCGTGCCAAACATCGGCGAACCAATGCTGTTGTACATTGCGGCAACTCATCAAGTTGTAAGCGCAGTGCTCGTCGTCGAACGAGAAGCTGACGGACATAAATTCCCTCTTCAAAAGCCGGTATACTACGTATCCACTGTTCTCACGCCATGCAAATCACGGTACCCACATTACCAAAAGATAGCCTATGCGGTATTCATGGCATCCCGGAAGCTGCGACACTACTTTCAAGAGTGTTCGATTACAGTAGCCTCGGAAGTGCCACTTAATGATATTATAAACAACCACGACGCTACGGGCTGGATTGCCAAATGGGCCATTGAGCTCCTCCCGTTTGACATAACATACAAACCTCGGCGAGCCATTAAATCGCAAGTATTGGCCGACTTTGTCGCCGAATGGACGGAAGTCGAACTCCCTAAAGAGTACGGCGCATACTCCAATTGGATCATGCACTTCGATGGCTCTAAAATGCTGCCTGGTCTAGGGGCTGGCGTCGTCCTGACGTCCCCAACCGGAGATACCGTTCGGTACATACTGCAGATACTATATACAGACTCCAACAACGCAGCCGAACACGAAGCTCTGTTGCATGGTCTTCGGATGGCAGTCTCCATGGGCATCCAACGCATGGAGGTGCGTGGGGATTCAAACCTCGCAATATCCCAAATAAATGGAGACTTCGATGCCAAGGATCCGAAGATGGCGGCCTATCAAAACGCCGTCCTAAAGATGTCAGCTCGGTTTGAGGGGCTCGAATTTCACCACGTGGCTCGGGAAAACAATCAGGCGGCGGATATCCTCACCCGCATTGGCGCAAAACACGACGCGGTCCCCCCCCAACATCTTTTTGGAGAGGTTGTTTAAGCCATCGATGGTATGGGAAGGGGACACCGGTAACAATAGTCCGGACCCGGCCAAAACGCCTGATACCGAACACCCTGACATAATCGGCGGCTCTGCCACCGAAATAACACCTTCAGCCCACGTAATAATGGTCGTCATCGCCCCATGGACAGAACCATTCCTGGCCTACCTAACTAGGCAGGAACTTCCCGAGGACCAAAATGAGGCACGCTGCATAGTGCGGCGATCTAAAGCCTACAGGGTCCACGAGGGAGAGCTATATAAGAAAAGCACTACCAGAGTCCTTCAAAGGTGCATCTCCGAAGAGGAAGGGCAGAAGCTTTTGGCAGAAATTCACGCTGGACTCGGCGGACACCACGCCGCAGCCTGGGCCCTTGTAAACAAGGCCTTTCGTACATGTTTTTATTGGCCGACGGCCCGGGCAGACGCACAGGACTTGGTCCAACGCTGCGCCGGTTGCTAGCTTTTCACAAACCAAAGCCATATGCCACCCATGTTGGAAATATGCCCTAGAGCCAATAATAAAAGCATTATTATTATATTTCCTTGTTCATGATAATTGTCTTTATTCATGCTATAATTGTGTTATCCGGAAATCGTAATACATGTGTGAATAATAGACACCAACATGTCCCTAGTAAGCCTCTAGTTGACTAGCTCGTTGATCAACAGATAGTCATGGTTTCCTGACTATGGACATTGCATGTCATTGATAACGAGATCACATCATTAGGAGAATGATGTGATGGACAAGACCCAATCCTAAACATAGCACAAGATCGTATAGTTCGTTTGCTAGAGTTTTCCAATGTCAAGTATCCTTTCCTTAGACCATGAGATCGTGTAACTCCCGGATACCGTAGGAGTGCTTTGGGTGTACCAAACGTCACAACGTAACTGGGTGACTATAAAGGTATACTACGGGTATCTCCGAAAGTGTTTGTTGGGTTGACACGGATCAAGACTGGGATTTGTCACTCCGTATGACGGAGAGGTATCACTGGGCCCACTCGGTAATGCATCATCATTATGAGCTCAAAGTGACCAAGTGTCTGGTCACGGGATCATGCATTACGGTACGAGTAAAGTGACTTGCTGGTAACGAGATTGAACGAGGTATTGGGATACCGACGATCGAATCTCGGGCAAGTAACATACCGATTGACGAAGGGAATTGTATACGGGGTTGCTTGAATCCTCGACATCGTGGTTCATCCGATGAGATCATCGAGGAGCATGTGGGAGCCAACATGGGTATCCAGATCCCGCTGTTGGTTATTGGCCGGAGAGTCATCTCGGTCATGTCTACATGTCTCCCGAACCCGTAGGGTCTACACACTTAAGGTTCGGTGACGCTAGGGTTGTAGGGATATGGATATGCAGTAACCCGAATGTTGTTTGGAGTCCCGGATGAGATCCCGGACGTCACGAGGAGTTCCGGAATGGTCTGGAGGTAAAGAATTATATATAGGAAGTGCTATTTCGGGCATCGGGACAAGTTTCGGGGTCACCGGTATTGTACCGGGACCACCGAAAGGGTCCCGGGGGTCCACCGGGTGGGGCCACCTGCCCCGGGGGGCCACATGGTCTGTAGGGGGTGCGCCTTGGCCTATATGGGCCAAGGGAACCAGCCCCAAGAGGCCCATGCGCCTAGGGTTCAAGAGGGGAAGAGTCCCGAAGGGGGAAGGCACCTCCTAGGTGCCTTGGGGAGGAGGGATTCCTCCCTTGGCCGCACCCCCCTAGGAGATTGGATCTCCTAGGGCCGCCCCCCCTTGGACTCCCTATATATAGTGGGGAAAGGAGGGCCTCTCATAACACATCTTTGGTGCCTCCCTCTCCCTCTCCAACACATCCTCCTCCTCCATAGTGCTTGGCGAAGCCCTGCCGGAGTACTGCAGCTCCACCACCACCACGCCATCGTGCTGCTGCTGGAGCCATCTTCCTCAACCTCTCCTTCCCTCTTGTTGGATCAAGAAGAAGGAGACGTCACGCTGACCGTACGTGTGTTGAACGCAGAGGTGCCGTCCGTTC
Organism: Triticum urartu; assembly: GCF_056163025.1. NCBI lineage: Eukaryota > Viridiplantae > Streptophyta > Magnoliopsida > Poales > Poaceae > Triticum > Triticum urartu. The sequence continues at coordinate 143,079,143 of NC_141874.1, read as the reverse complement.
GGCGCTAGGATCTCCGGTGATTTGGATCACGTCGAGTACGCCTTCCTCATCCCCGTTCTTTGAACGCTTCCGCGCGTGATCTACAAAGGTATGTAGATGCAATCCGATCACTCGTTGCTAGATGAACTCCTAGATGGATCTTGGTGAAACCGTAGGAAAATTTTTGTTTTCTGCAACGTTCCCCAACAGTGGCATCATGAGCTAGGTCTATGCGTAGTTCTCTTGCACGAGTAGAACACAATTTGTTGTGGGCGTTGATGTTGTCAACTTTCTTGCCGCTACTAGTCTTATCTTGCTTCAGCGGTATTGTGGGATGAAGCGGCCCGGACCAACCTTACACGTACGCTTACGTGAGACCGGTTCCACCGACTAACATGCACAAGTTGCATAAAGGTGGCTGGCGGGTGTCTGTCTCTCCCACTTTAGTTGGAGCGGATTCGATGAAAAGGGTCCTTATGAAGGGTAAATAGAAGTTGACAAATCACGTTGTGGCTTTCACGTAGGTAAGAAAACGTTCTTGCTAGAACCCTATTTCAGCCACGTAAAACTTGCAACAACAATTAGAGGACGTCTAACTTGTTTTTGCAGCAAGTGCTTTGTGATATGATATGGCCAAAGTTGTGATGAATGATGAATGATCTATATGTAATGTATGAGATGTTCATGCTATTGTAATAGGAATCACGACTTGCATGTCGATGAGTATGACAACCGGCAGGAGCCATAGGAGTTGTCTTTATTTTTTGTATGACCTGCGTGTCCATGAGAAACGCCATGTAAATTACTTTACTTTATTGCTAAACGCGTTAGCCATAGTAGTAGAAGTAATAGTTGGCGAGCAACTTCATGGAGACACGATGATGGAGATCATGATGATGGAGATCATGGTGTCATGCCGGTGACAAGATGATCATGGAGCCCCAAGATGGAGATCAAAGGAGCTATGTGATATTGGCCATATCATGTCACTATTATTATTTGATTGCATGAGATGTTTATCATGTTTTTGCATCTTGTTTACTTAGAACGATGGTAGTAAATAAGATGATCCCTCATAATAATTTCAAGAAAGTGTTCCCCCTAACTGTGCACCGTTGCGACAGTTCGTTGTTTCGAAGCACCACGTGATGATCGGGTGTGATAGATTCTAACGTTCACATACAACGGGTGTAAGACAGATTTACACATGCAAACACTTAGGTTGACTTGACGAGCCTAGCATGTACAGACATGGCCTCGGAACACAGAAGACCGAAAGGTCGAGCATGAGTCGTATAGAAGATACGATCAACATGAAGATGTTCACCGATGTTGACTAGTCTGTCTCACGTGATGATCGGACACGGCCTAGTTAACTCGGATCATGTTATACTTAGATTACAGGAGGGATGTCTATCTAAGTGGGAGTTCATTGAATAATTTGATTAGATGAACTTAATTATCATGAACTTAGTCTAAATATTTTACAATATGTCTTGTAGATCAAATGGCCAACGTAGTCCTCAACTTTAACACGTTCCTAGAGAAAACCAAGCTGAAAGACGATGGCAGCAACTACATGGACTGGGTCCGGAACCTGAGGATAATCCTCATAGCTGCCAAGAAAGATTATGTCCTACAAGCACCGCTAGGTGACGCACCTGTTCTCCCTGCAGAACAAGACGTTATGAACGCTTGGCAGGCACGTACCGATGACTACTCCCTTGTTCAGTGCGGCATGCTTTACAGCTTAGAGCCGGGGCTCCAAAAGCGTTTTGAGAGACACGGAGCATATGAGATGTTCGAAGAGCTGAAAATGGTTTTCCAAGCTCATGCCCGGGTCGAGAGATATGAAGTCACCGACAAATTCTTCAGCTGTAAGATGGAGGAAAATAGTTCTGTCAGTGAGCACATACTCACAATGTCTGGGTTACATAACCGCTTGACTCAGCTGGGAGTTAATCTCCCAGATGACGCGGTCATTGACAGAATCCTTCAGTCGCTTCCACCGAGCTACAAGAGCTTTGTGATGAACTTCAATATGCAGGGGATGGAAAAGACCATTCCTGAAGTATTTGCAATGCTGAAATCAGCAGAGGTAGAAGTCAAAAAGGAACATCAAGTGTTGATGGTGAATAAAACCACTAAGTTCAAGAAAGGCAAGGGTAAGAAAACCTTCAAGAAAGACGGCAAGGGAGTTGCCGCGCCCGGCAAGCAAGCTGCCGGGAAGAAGCCAAAGAATGGACCCAAGCCCGAGACTGAGTGCTTTTATTGCAAGGAAAGTGGTCACTGGAAGCGGAACTGCCCCAAATACTTAGCAGACAAGAAGGCCGGCAAAACGAAAGGTATATGTGATATACATGTAATTGATGTGTACCTTACCAGTACTCGTAGTAGCTCCTGGGTATTTGATACCGGTGCAGTTGCTCACATTTGTAACTCGAAGCAGGAGCTGCGGAATAAGCGGAGACTGGCGAAGGACGAGGTGACGATGTGCGTCGGGAATGGTTCCAAGGTCTATGTGATCGCCGTCAGCACGCTACCTCTTCATTTACCTACGGGATTAGTTTTAAACCTCAATAATTGTTATTTAGTGCCAAGTTTGAGCATGAACATTGTATCAGGATCTCGTTTAATTCGAGATGGCTACTCATTTAAATCTGAGAATAATGGTTGTTCTATTTATACGAGAGATATGTTTTATGGTCATGCTCCGATGGTAAATGGTTTATTCTTAATGAATCTCGAGCGTAATGCTACACATATTCATAGTGCGAGTACCAAAAGATGTAAGGTTGATAATGATAGTCCCACATACTTGTGGCACTGCCGCCTTGGTCACATAGGTGTCAAACGCATGAAGAAGCTCCATGCTGATGGACTTTTAGAGTCTCTTGATTATGAATCATTTGACACGTGCGAACCATGCCTCATGGGTAAAATGACCAAGACTCCATTCTCAGGAACAATGGAGCGAGCAACCAACTTATTGGAAATCATACATACTGATGTGTGCGGTCCAATGAGTGTTGAGGCTCGCGGTGGCTATCGTTATGTTCTCACCCTCACTGATGACTTGAGTAGATATGGGTATGTCTACTTAATGAAACACAAGTCTGAGACCTTTGAAAAGTTCAAGGAATTTCAGTGTGAGGTTGAGAACCAACGTGACAGAAAAATCAAGTTCCTACGATCAGATCGTGGAGGAGAATACTTGAGTCACGAGTTTGGCACACACTTAAGAAAATATGGAATAGTTTCACAGCTCACGCCGCCTGGAACACCTCAGCGTAATGGTGTGTCCGAACGTCGTAATTGCACTCTATTAGATATGGTGCGATCTATGATGTCTCTTGCCGATTTACCGCTATCTTTTTGGGGCTATGCTTTAGAGACTGCCGCATTCACTTTAAATAGGGCTCCGTCGAAATCCGTTGAGACGACACCGTTTGAATTATGGTTTGGGAAGAAACCTAAGCTGTCGTTTCTAAAAGTTTGGGGATGCGATGCTTATGTCAAGAAACTTCAACCTGAAAAGCTCGAACCCAAATCGAAAAAATGCGTCTTCATAGGATACCCTAAAGAAACTATTGGGTATACCTTCTACCTCAGATCCGAAGGCAAGATCTTTGTTGCCAAGAATGGGTCCTTTCTAGAGAAAGAGTTTCTCTCGAAAGAAGTAAGTGGGAGGAAAGTAGAACTTGATGAAGTATTACCTCTTGAACCGGAAAATGGCGCAACTCAAGAAAATGTTCCTGAGGTGCCTGCACCGACTAGAGAGGAAGTTAATGATGATGATCAAGATACTTCTGATCAAGCTCCTACTGAAATTCGAAGGTCCACAAAGACACGTTCCGCACCAGAGTGGTACGGCAACCCTATCTTGGAAATCATGTTGTTAGACAATGGTGAACCTTCGAACTATGAAGAAGCGATGGCGGGCCCGGATTCCGACAAATGGCTAGAAGCCATGAAATCCGAGATAGGATCCATGTATGAAAACGAAGTATGGACTTTGACTGACTTGCCCGTTGAGCGGCGAGCCATAGAAAATAAATGGATCTTTAAGAAGAAGACAGACGCGGATGGTAATGTGACCATCTATAAAGCTCGGCTTGTCGCTAAGGGTTATCGACAAGTTCAAGGGGTTGACTATGATGAGACTTTCTCACCGGTAGCGAAGCTGAAGTCCGTCCGAATCATGTTAGCGATTGCCGCATTCTATGATTATGAAATATGGCAAATGGACGTCAAAACGGCATTCCTTAATGGTTTCCTTAAGGAAGAATTGTATATGATGCAGCCGGAAGGTTTTGTCGATCCTAAGTATGCTGACAAGGTGTGCAAGCTCCAATGCTCGATTTATGGGCTGGTGTAAGCATCTCGGAGTTGGAACATTCGCTTTGATGAGATGATCAAAGCGTTTGGGTTTACACAGACTTATGGAGAAGCCTGCGTTTACAAGAAAGTGAGTGGGAGCTCTGTAGCATTTCTCATATTATATGTAGATGACATACTTTTGATGGGAAATGATATAGAACTCTTGGACAGCATTAAGGCCTACTTGAATAAGAGTTTTTCAATGAAGGACCTTGGAGAAGCTGCTTATATATTAGGCATCAAGATCTATAGAGACAGATCAAGACGCCTCATAGGTCTTTCACAAAGCACATACCTTGATAAGATATTGAAGAAGTTCAATATGGATCAGTCTAAGAAGGGATTCTTGCCTCTGTTGTAAGGTGTGAAATTGAGCTCAGCTCAATGTCCGACCACGGCAGAAGATATAGAAGAGATGAGTGTCATCCCCTATGCCTCAGCCATAGGTTCTATTATGTATGCCATGCTGTGTACCAGACCTGATGTAAACCTTGCCGTAAGTTTGGTAGGAAGGTACCAAAGTAATCCCGGCAAGGAACACTGGACAGCGGTCAAGAATATCCTGAAGTACCTGAAAAGGACTAAGGAAATGTTTCTCGTTTATGGAGGTGACGAAGAGCTCGTCGTAAAGGGTTACGTCGACGCTAGCTTCGACACAGATCTGGATGACTCAAAGTCACAAACCGGATACGTGTATATTTTGAATGGTGGGGCCGTAAGCTGGTGCAGTTGCAAGCAGAGCGTCCTGGCGGGATCTACATGTGAAGCGGAGTACATGGCAGCCTCGGAGGCAGCACATGAAGCAATTTGGGTGAAGGAGTTCATCACCGACCTAGGAGTCATACCCAATGCGTCGGGGCCGATCAAGCTCTTCTGTGACAACACTGGAGCTATTGCTCTTGCCAAGGAGCCCAGGTTTCACAAGAAGACAAGGCACATCAAGCGTCACTTCAACTCCATTCGTGAAAATGTTCAAGATGGAGACATAGATATTTGTAAAGTACACACGGACCTGAATGTAGCAGATCCGTTGACTAAACCTCTCCCTAGAGCAAAACATGATCAACACCAGAATTCCATGGGTGTTCGATTCATCACAATGTAACTAGATTATTGACTCTAGTGCAAGTGGGAGACTGTTGGAAATATGCCCTAGAGGCAATAATAAAAGCATTATTATTATATTTCCTTATTCATGATAATTGTCTTTATTCATGCTATAACTGTGTTATCCGAAAATCGTAATACATGTGTGAATAATAGACACCAACATGTCCCTAGTAAGCCTCTAGTTGACTAGCTCGTTGATCAACAGATAGTCATGGTTTCCTGACTATGGACATTGCATGTCATTGATAACGAGATCACATCATTAGGAGAATGATATGATGGACAAGACCCAATCCTAAACATAGCACAAGATCGTATAGTTCGTTTGCTAGAGTTTTCCAATGTCAAGTATCCTTTCCTTAGACCATGAGATCGTGTAACTCCCGGATACCGTAGGAGTGCTTTGGGTGTACGAAACGTCACAACGTAACTGGGTGACTATAAAGGTATACTACGGGTATCTCCGAAAGTGTCTGTTGGGTTGACACGGATCAAGGCTGGGATTTGTCACTCTGTATGACGGAGAGGTATCACTGGGCCCACTCGGTAATGCATCATCATTATGAGCTCAAAGTGACCAAGTGTCTGGTCACGGGATCATGCATTACGGTACGAGTAAAGTGACTTGCTGGTAACAAGATTGAACGAGGTATTGGGATACCGACGATCGAATCTCGGGCAAGTAACATACTGATTGACGAAGGGAATTGTATACGAGGTTGCTTGAATCCTCGACATTGTGGTTCATCCGATGAGATCATCGAGGAGCATGTGGGAGCCAACATGGGTATCCAGATCCCGCTGTTGGTTATTTGCCGGAGAGTCGTCTCGGTCATGTCTACATGTCTCCCGAACCCGTAGGGTCTACACACTTAAGGTTCGGTGACGCTAGGGTTGTAGGGATATGTATATGCAGTAACCCGAATGTTGTTCGGAGTCCCGGATGAGATCCCAGATGTCACGAGGAGTTCCGGAATGGTCCGGAGGTAAAGAATTATATATAAGAAGTGCTATTTCGGGCATCGAGACAAGTTTCGGGGTCACCGGTATTGTACCGGGACCACCGGAAGGGTCCCGGGGGTCCACCGGGTGGGGCCACCTGCCCCGAGGGCCACATGGGCTGTAGGGGGTGCGCCTTGGCCTATATGGGCCAAGGGCACCAGCCCCAAGAGGCCCATGCGCCTAGGGTTCAAGAGGGGAAGAGTCCCGAAGGGGGAAGGCACCTCCTAGGTGCCTTGGGGAGGAGGGATTCCTCCCTTGGCCGCACCCCCCTAGGAGATTGGATCTCCTAGGGCCGGCGCCCCCCCCTTGGACTCCCTATATATAGTGGGGAAAGGAGGTCCTCTCATAACACATCTTTGGTGCCTCCCTCTCCCTCTCCAACACATCCTCCTCCTCCATAGTGCTTGGCGAAGCCCTGCCGGAGTGCTGCAGCTCCACCACCACCATGCCGTCGTGCTGCTGCTGGAGCCATCTTCCTCAACCTCTCCTTCCCTCTTGCTGGATCAAGAAGAAGGAGACGTCACGCTGACCGTACGTGTGTTGAACGCGGAGGTGCCGTCCGTTCGGCGCTAGGATCTCCGGTGATTTGGATCACGTCGAGTATGCCTTCCTCATCCCCGCTCTTTGAATGCTTCCGCGCGTGATCTACAAAGGTATGTAGATGCAATCCGATCACTCGTTGCTAGATGAACTCCTAGATGGATCTTGGTGAAACCGTAGGAAAATTTTTGTTTTCTACAACGTTCCCCAACAACCCACCGCCCTCCAAACAATCCCCATTACCTGGCCCTTCGCGGTCTGGGGGCTTGACATGGTCGGACCCCTTAAGGGGGGAACCCATTAGAAAAAATACTTACTGGTCATAGTGGATAAATTCACCAAATGGATAGAGGCCAAACCTGTTAAAACAGCTGAATCCAGACCGGTGATAGACTTCATATCCGGGGTTGTACACCGTTATGGCGTCCCCCACAGCATCATCACTGACAACGACATGAACTTCATGGCCGACGAGGTAAAACTCTGGTGCAGCAACATGGGCATCAAGCTCGATTATGCTTCCGTCTATCACCCACAAACCAACGGCCAAGTTGAGCGAGCAAATGGTCTTATCATGAGCGGCATTAAACCCAGATTAGTGCGGTCCTTAACGGAGTCTAACACGCACTGGGTAGAGGAGCTTGACTTCATACTCTGGGGGCTGCGGACCACGCCGAACCGTAGTACCGGATATACACCCTTCTTTATGGTGTACGGCGCAGAGGCAGTCCTGCCCTGCGACATAATTCATGACTCACCTCGAGTGCGCATGTACGAAGAAAGAGAAGCCGAGCTCGATCGGCAGGACGGTCTGGACACCCTAGAGTAGGAGCGCGACATGGCAAAATCCCGTTCCGCATTTTATCAGCAACAGGCTCGCAGATACCAAAGCAGAGAAGTACGGGCCAAAACTTATAACGTTGGCGAGTTAGTTCTACGCCTGCCGGAGAAGAAAAAGTCCAAGCTCGAGCCCAAATGGGAAGGTCCCTTCATTATTGACCAAGTTCTGACTGGTGGAGCATACCGTCTGCGGGATGCATCGACTAATCGACTTGAGCCGAACCCATGGAATGCGGCCAGGCTCCGAAGATTCTACGCCTAGTGCCGGACTCTATGTTTGTCTCCTTCATCTGTCCATTTTTTGAATATATATTATCTGTCTTTTTTCTCTTTCTTTCTTTTTTTCTTTCTCAAGGCCTTAAAGGGCCAACTTGTGCCTCGCTTGCACACTATAGATGCGCTAACCGTGCTCATTATACTTGGGGGCTTCTTACACAGAAGCTTAATTATCTATCTGGGCTTCACGCCCAACACATGTGTTATTCTTCCGCATGTACCTTTCCTTCACCATTATATGCATCGATATGACTTAAGTTTTGGCCAAGCTGGGTTGCCTGGCTCTTGTATTTATGCCCTACGTTCCCGTTAATTCGGCTAGGGCATAAGGGGAGCGCCTCTGCGATTGTTACTGCCGGGTCAGCCGGATGTGTACCTCAGACTGGGTGAAGCTGAAAGCTAGCGTTCTTAAGGGAATATTCGGTCGGTGAACAAAAGATGATTTTTATTTATTTTCCATATGGGCCCCCAGATGTTTTTCCTGCGTTTCCTCTCGCAGTCCGGGGATGCACTTTAGGGCATGCGTACCCAGGGAAAGGAACCCTTAACGAAACTATTCTCCCTGGAAGATGTTTCTTACTACCCATGTAATATAACATAACTAGTTGGGCACTTGTCTGTTCAAGCACTAATGACCCCTACGCCTGGTCTCCACGCATACCCCGGTTCTTATATAACTAAGCGGGTATTCGGATACACTCCGGACTATCGGGTCCCGAGGTTGAAGCGAAAAGGTCCGCCATGACAAATGATCTACAATCCGGCTAGAAGGCATTATACATGTCACTTTAATTACATAGTCATGTAGACTGACTAAATTCCTCTTCTATACCATCCAACAGGCGGTCTAGCCTACAATCCTGTTGGGAATACTTTGCGGCTAATTCTACCTACCCATAGACTAAGCTAACGGGGATCTCTTTCCCGTCGGGCCCCATAGGTCTGACCTCGACCATGTGATTTGGGTCAGCCTTGGTATACCGCGTCTTCACCATGGCCCAGGCTTCCCTGGCACCTTGACGGCAGGCAGATATCTTCCATAATCGGAAGTGCCGCCGTGCTCCCTTGAGCTTCTCCACAAGCTCTCCAACGCCTTCTGGCAGGGAGACGGATGGCCACAAGGCCTGGGCAATACCTTGCATCACCTGCCGGACTTGTTCATGCAGTTGTGAGAGCTCGGATAGAAGATCACCCGCAGACCCCGGACATCTCCTCCGCGGGACGACCCGTCAGCATACCTGCAGACATAACTCTGTTAGCCGGCTTCTCCGCCGTCCCCTTTATTAAGGGTTCGTTCAAGCACTTACTGAATATGCCACGTCGAAGCCGCTTATTCTCCTTCTCGGAGTCCGCAAGCTGGACTCGAACATCTTTCAGTTCCACGCTCAGCTTTGTATTGGCGTCTTGGAGATTGTTTTTCTCCCGCCTGACCTCAGTCAACACGCGTTCACCAGCCTTTAGCTGTCGTACTGCGTGCTGCTCCTCCGGATTCATCTGCAAACATCTATTGTTAGATCTGCAGCCATGCTGCATGCTATATGGTACCTATCATTCTTTGAAAGAAATGTTACCAGCTGGGGACTTTTTCGATTCCTTCAATGCGGCAACAGCGGCCCGAAGTTGGGTCTTGCATTCCTCCAGCTCTTGTGACAGTCGACTATTCTTCTCTGTAAGAACCTGCACAATAAGATGATCCTTAAATCAGTTCTGCTAACTGTTTCAAGTCTCAGGGGCTACTGATACATATAATCGTCAGATTTACTTACCCGTACATCCTTTACATACTGGTCTGTGGCTCTGGCTAGACCATTTTGAGCAGCACGGAGGTACGCCTCTCCAGAATTTAAGGCATCAAATGCCTCTGGTGAGAAGCAAGCGTCGCGGAGTACGGCCCGGCGACGTCTATGATTCATGGTGCTCTCCACTTCTGAATTTGTAGCGGATAGCCTATCCGCATCCTCTGTAGGGGGAGTATCCGGCGTCCGCCCCATGTCGGCTTCCGCCTCTATGTCCGGTCCTGGAGCCCGACTGGTGGAAGCGTGATCGGCAGCCTCACCGGACATATTCCGGCGAGCGTTTTTTCTGTTAAAGAAACATGGATGTCATTACATTTCAAGACAGACGACAACCACAGAGCGGGGTTTCTGGCATACCTCTGCGTCGGCGTCTCCGTCCTGACCGCCTTCCTTTTTGGCCTGCCCAGCCTCGGTGCCTCTTGTTGGCGAGTTGCTGCGGGTTCGGCATGGCGTCCCGAATGCCTTCCCTGTAAAAACACCATATGTATATGGTAGGTGAAGTATCTAAAAGGGGATCCTTGTTTTTGGAGTTGGGATTTTTGGTTTTTCTTATGTGCCACGCAGGAAGCAGTCCGGGATAGTCGGCCGTAATGGCCACCATGGCAACATCACAGCTTAATTGATAGAACTGTCGGTCTATCAGTTCCACGAATATGTCCGGATCTTCTTCGAGTCCGGGACCGAGGGCCCGGTTAGGGTCCTCTGGTTGTGGAGATGGGCTACTGACCTCCCTTATGGCTCTTCGCAGTTCCTGCCGCAAAATGGTAAGGTGAGTACCTACGACAAAGAATGCGGGAAGAATGGGAGTAAGGAGATATAACTCACCCAGCTTGGAGGGTTGTACATGGAGAATCCATCCCGTGGCTTGATGCGGACGAACTCCTCTTCCTCTCCCTTGAACAATTCGGACATAATTTTGCTAAAGCGGCGGCGTTGTCCGGACCCTTACGCCCGCAACGGGTGGCGTCATCTTCCCCGTTAAAACACCACAAGGGGTGCCCTTGATATTGAAGTGGTTGCACCCCCCGTGTTATGCATATTGAAATAACCTCGATTACTGTCAATCCTGATTGAGCCAGTGCTTTAATCCGGTTCATCGGGTAAAGGACTTCTCCGTTGTCTTCCTCCTGGGGGCTCCGTGGGCGCCAACTTCGGCGTTTCTTCAGAGGAGCATTGCTGAACTCAGGAAGACCCCGCCGAACAGGGTCCGGAAGGGGGACATCCTCCATATAAAACCATTCCGAAGGCCAGTCTTCGGACGTCTTCTTCGGAGTACCAGACAGGTATCCGGTTTTGGCGATGCGCCATATTTCGGCTCCGCCCACTTGATAAAGTGACCCCTTCTGTGTGCGAGGGATGAGGCAAAATAACCTTTTCCATAGCTCGAAATGAGCCTCGCAGCCCAGGAATAACTCGCAGAGGGCAACATAGCCGGCGATGTGTAAAATGGAAGCAGGGGTGAAATTATGCAGTTGGAGGCCGTAAAACTCCAGGAGCCCGCGGAGGAACGGATAAATCGGAAATCCGAGTCCCCTCAATAAATAAGGGACAAGGCATACCCGCTCCCCCATAGAGGGGCTGGGGAAGCTCCCCGCTTGCTCCCCGCCATTGTAGGTGGCGAGCCCGGCTCGGACGGGCACCATATACGCCAGAGGGAGAAATCCCTTAGTCTGCAGTTCGACTAATTGACTATGTGGGACTGAACACCTCTCCCAATCACCGGGCTTACGGCTACGGGGCGAGAAGAGGAGCTGCGGAGGTCGGCCATGCCGGAGTGGATCTTTCTGAAGCACGCTCTGATGGATTCTCGCTGGGGGAGGATGGTATGGATTGGATCTAAGAATCCCCATCCCTTTAATAGACAATTTGTTTATCTGGCTAGGGGGCGAATGTAAAAACGCCCTGGCGCCTCGCATTCATTCACGTGTGGGAGATAGCCCCTGTTGGGCGCAGAAGCCAAGAGGTTCAACATTTATGGGACCGGACACTGCTTAACAAACGTTCGAAATTTGGAGAAGAACCCGCCTTGCAATGCCGAAGACAACACTGCGCGCCGGACTCATCGTCATTGAAGCCTGGTTCGGGGGCTACTGAGGGAGTCCGTGAAGGAAATATGCCCTAGAGGCAATAATAATGTTATTATTTTATTTCCTTATATCATGATAAATGTTTATTATTCATGCTAGAATTGTATTATCCGGAAACATAATACTTGTGTGAATACATAGACAAACTAAATGTCACTAGTATGCCTCTACTTAACTAGCTCATTAATCAAAGATGGTTATGTTTCCTAACCATAGACATGTGTTTTCATTTGATTAATGGGATCACATTATTAGGAGAATGATGTGATTGACATGACCCATTCCATTAGCTTAGCACCCGATCATTTAGTATGTTGCTATTGCTTTCTTCATGACTTATACATGTTCCTATGACTATGAGATTATGCAACTCCCGTTTGCCGGAGAACACTTTGTGTGCTACCAAACATCACAACTGGGTGATTATAAAGGAGCTCTACATGTGTCTCCAAAGGTAAATGTTGGGTTGGCGTATTTCAAGATTAGGATTTGTCACTCCGATTGTCGGAGAGGTATCTTTGCGCCCTCTCGGTAATGCACATCACATAAGCCTTGCAAGCATTGCAACGAATGAGTTAGTTGCAAGATGATGTATTACGAAACGAGTAAAGAGACTTGCCGGTAACGAGATTGAACTAGGTATTGAGATACCGACGATCGAATCTCGGGCAAGTAACATACCGATGACAAAGGGAACAACGTATGTTGTTATGCGGTCTGACCGATAAAGATCTTCGTAGAATATGTAGGAGCCAATATGAGCATCCAGGTTTCGCTATTGGTTATTGACCAGAGACATGTCTCGGTCATGTCTACATTGTTCTCGAACCCGTAGGGTCCGCATGCTTAAGGTTTCGATGACAGTTATATTATGAGTTTATGAGTTTTGATGTGCCGAAGTTAGTTCGGAGTCCCGGATGTGATCACGGACATAACGAGGAGTCTCTAAATGGTCGATACATAAAGATTGATATATTGGACGGCTATATTCGGACACCGGAAGTGTTCCGGGTGATTTCGGAGAAAACCGGAGTACCGGAGGGTTACCGGAACCCCCCCCCCGGGAGAAGTAATGGGCCATATGGGCCTTAGTGGAGAAAGAGAAGGGCAGCCAGGGTGGGCCGCGCGCCTCCTCCCCCTGGTCCGAATTGGACTAGGAGAGGGGGGGCGGCGCCCCCCTTTCCTTCTCCCTCCCCACTTCCTTCCCCCTCCTAGTAGGAGTCCTACTCCTACTAGGAGGAGGACTCCTCCTTGGCGCGCCTATAGGGCCGGCCGGCCTCCACCCCTTGCTCCTTTATATACGGGGGCAGGGGGCACCCCTAGGCACACAAGTTGATCCACGTGATCATTCTCTTAGCCGTGTGTGGTGCCCCCTTCCACCATAATACTCGATAATATTGTAGCGGTGCTTAGGCGAAGCCCTGCGATGGTAGAACATCAAGATCGTCACCATTCCGTCGTGCTGACGGAACTCTTCCCCGACACTTTGCTGGATCGGAGTCCGGAGATCGTCATCGAGCTGAACGTGTGCTAAAACTCAGAGGTGCCGTAGTTTCGGTGCTTGATCGGTCGGGCCGTGAAGACATACGACTACATCAACCGCATTGTCATAACGCTTCCGCTGTCGGTCTACAAGGGTACGTAGAGCACACTCTCCCCTCTTGTTGCTATGCATCACCATGATCATGCGTGTGCGTAGGAATTTTTTTAAAATTACTATGTTCCCCAACGGTGGTATCAGAGCCTAGGTTTTATGTGTTGATGTTATATGCACGAGTAGAACACAAGTGAGTTGTGGGTGATATAAGTCATACTGCTTACCAGCATGTCATACTTTGGTTCGGCGGTATTGTTGGACGAAGCGGCCCGGACCGACATTACGCGTACGCTTACGCGAGACCGTTTCTCCCGACGTGCTTTGCACAAAGGTGGCTAGCGGGTGTCAGTTTCTCCAACTTTAGTTGAACCGAGTGTGGCTATGCCCGGTCCTTGCGAAGGTTAAAACAACACCAACTTGTCAAACTATCGTTGTGGTTTTGATGTGTAGGTAAGATTGGTTCTTGCTTAAGCTCGTAGCAGCCACGTAAAACTTGCAACAACAAAGTAGATGACGTCTAACTTGTTTTTGCAGGACATGTTGTGATGTGATATGGTCAAGACATGATGCTAAATTTTATTGTATGAGATGATCATGTTTTTTAACCAAGTTATCGGCAACTGGCAGGAGCCATATGGTTGTCGCTTTATTGTATGCAATGCAATTGCGCTGTAATGCTTTACTTTATCACTAAGCGGTAGCGATAGTCGTGGAAGCATAAGATTGGCGAGACGACAACGATGCTATGATGGTGATCAAGGTGTCGCGCCGATGACGATGGTGATCACGACGGTGCTTCGAAGATGAAGATCACAATCACAAGATGATGATGGCCATATCATATCACTTATATTGATTGCATGTGATGTTTATCTTTTATGCATCTTATCTTGCTTTGATTGACGGTAGCATTTTAAGATGATATCTCACTAATTATCAAGAAGTGTTCTCCCTGAGTATGCACCATTGTGAAAGTCTTCGTGCTGAGACACCACGTGATGATCGGGTGTGATAGGCTCTATGTTCAAATACAACGGGTCCAAAACAGTTGCACACGCGGAATACTCAGGTTATACTTGACGAGCCAAGCATATACAGATGTGGCCTCGGAACACGGAGACCGAAAGGTCGAGCGTGAATCATATAGTAGATATGATCAACATAGTGATGTTCATCAATGAAACTACTCCATCTCACGTGATGATCGGACATGGTTTAGTTGATTTGGATCACGTAATCACTTAGAGGATTAGAGGGATGTCTATCTAAGTGGGAGTTCTTTAGTAATATGATTAATTGAACCTAAATTTATCATGAACTTAGTACCTGATAGTATCTTTCTTGTTTATGTTTGATTGTAGATAGATGGCCCGTGCTATTGTTCCGTTGAATTTTAATGCGTTCCTTGAGAAAGCAAAGTTGAAAGATGATGGTAGCAATTACACGGACTGGGTCAGTAACTTGAGGATTATCCTCATTGCTGCACAGAAGAATTACGTCCTAGAAGCACCGCTGGGTGCCAGGCCTGCTGCTGGAGCAACACCAGATGTTATGAACGTCTGGCAGAGCAAAGCTGATGACTACTCGATAGTTCAGTGTGCCATGCTTTACAGCTTAGAATCGGGACTTCAACGACGTTTTGAACGTCATGGAGCAAATGAGATGTTCTAGGAGTTGAAGTTAATATTTCAAGCAAATGCCCGGATTGAGAGATATGAAGTCTCCAATAAGTTCTATAGCTGCAAGATGGAGGAGAACAGTTCTGTCAGTGAGCATATACTCAAAATGTCTGGGTATAATAATCACTTGATTCAATTGGGAGTTAATCTTCCAGCTGATTGCGTCATTGACAGAATTCTCCATCACTGCCACCAAGCTACAAGAGCTTCGTGATGAACTATAATATGCAAGGGATGAATAAGACTATTCCCGAGCTCTTCGCAATGCTGAAAGCTGCGGAGGTAGAAATCAAGAAGGAGCATCAAGTGTTGATGGTCAATAAGACCACTAGTTTCAAGAAAAAGGGCAAAGGAAAGAAGAAGGGGAACTTCAAAAAGAACAGCAAGCAAGTTGTTACTCAAGAGAAGAAACCCAAACCTGGACCTAAGCCTGAAACTGAGTGCTTCTACTGCAAGCAGACTGGTCACTGGAAGCGGAACTACCCCAAGTATTTGGCGGATAAGAAGGATGGCAAGGTGAACAAAGGTATATGTGATATACATGTTATTGATGTGTACCTTACTAATGCTCGCAGTAGCACCTGGGTATTTGATACTGGTTCTGTTGCTAACATTTGCAACTCGAAACATGGACTACGGATTAAGCAAAGATTGGCTAAGGACGAGGCGACGATGCGCGTGGGAAATGGTTCCAAAGTCGATGTGATCGCGGTCGGCACGCTACCTCTACATCTACCTTCGGGATTAGTATTAGACCTAAATAATTGTTATTTGGTGCCAGCGTTAAGCATGAACATTATATCTGGATCTTGTTTGATGCGAGACGGTTATTCATTTAAATCAGAGAATAATGGTTGTTCTATTTATATGAGTAATATCTTTTATGGTCATGCACCCTTAAAGAGTTGTCTATTCTTATTAAATCTCGATAGTAGTGACACACATATTCATAATGTTGAAGCCAAAAGATGCAGAGTCGATAATGATAGTGCAACTTATTTGTGGCACTGCCGTTTGGGTCATATCGGTGTAAAGCGCATGAAGAAACTCCATACTGATAGACTTTTGGAACCACTTGATTATGAATCACTTGGTACTTGCGAACCGTGCCTTATGGGTAAGATGACAAAAACACCGTTCTCCGGTACTATGGAGAGAGCAACAGGTTTGTTGGAAATCATACATACAGATGTATGTGGTCCGATGAATGTTGAGGCTCGTGGCGGATATCGTTATTTTCTCACCTTCACAGATGACTTAAGCAGATATGGGTATATCTACTTAATGAAACATAAGTCTGAAACGTTTGAAAAGTTCAAAGAATTTCAGAGTGAAGTTGAAAATCATCGTAACAAGAAAATAAAATTCCTACGATCTGATCGTGGAGGAGAATATTTGAGTTACGAGTTTGGTGTACATTTGAAACAATGCGGAATAGTTTCGCAACTCACGCCACCTGGAACACCACAGCATAATGGTGTGTCCGAACGTCGTAATCGTACTTTACTAGATATGGTGCGATCTATGATGTCTCTTACTGATTTACCGCTATCGTTTTGGGGATATGCTCTAGAGACGGCCGCATTCACGTTAAATAGGGCACCATCAAAATCCGTTGAGACGACGCCTTATGAACTGTGGTTTAGCAAGAAACCAAAGTTGTCATTTCTGAAAGTTTGGGGCTGCGATGCTTATGTGAAAAAGCTTCAACCTGATAAGCTCGAACCCAAATCGAAGAAATGTGTCTTCATAGGATATCCAAAGGAAACTATTGGATACACCTTCTATCACAGATCCGAAGGCAAGACTTTTGTTGCTAAATTCGGAAACTTTCTAGAAAAGGAGTTTCTCTCGAAAGAAGTGAGTGGGAGGAAAGTAGAACTTGACGAGGTAACTGTACCTGCTCCCTTATTGGAAAGTAGTACATCACAGAAACCAGTTTCTGTGACACCTACACCAATTAGTGAGGAAGCTAATGATGATGATCATGAAACTTCAGAACAAGATACTACTGAACCTCGTAGATCAACCAGAGTAAGATCCGCACCAGAGTGGTATGGTAATCCTGTTGGAAGTCATGCTACTAGATCATGATGAACCTACGAACTATGAAGAAGCGATGGTGAGCCCAGATTCCGCAAAATGGCTTGAAGCCATGAAATCTGAGATGGGATCCATGTATGAGAACAAAGTATGGACTTTGGTTGACTTGCCCAATGATCGGCAAGCAATTGAGAATAAATGGATCTTCAAGAAGAAGACTGACGCTGACGGTAATATTACTGTCTACAAAGCTCGACTTGTCGCAAAAGGTTTTCGACAAGTTCAAGGGATTGACTACGATGAGACCTTCTCACCCGTAGCGATGCTTAAGTCTGTCCGAATCATGTTAGCAATTTCCGCATTTTATAATTATGAAATTTGGCAGATGGATGTCAAAACTGCATTCCTGAATGGATTTCTGGAAGAAGAGTTGTATATGATGAAACCGGAAGGTTTTGTCGATCCAAAGGGAGCTAACAAAGTATGCAAGCTCCAGTGATCCATTTATGGACTGGTGCAAGCTTCTCGGAGTTGGAATAAACGCTTTGATAGTGTGATCAAAGCATTTGGTTTTGTACAGACTTTTGGAGAAGCCTGTATTTACAAGAAAGTGAGTGGGAGCTCTGTAGCATTTCTGATATTATATGTAGATGACATATTACTAATCGGAAATGATATAGAATTTCTGAATAGCATAAAGGGATACTTGAATAAGAGTTTTTCAATGAAAGACCTCGGTGAAGCTGCTTACATATTGGGCATTAAGATCTATAGAGATAGATCAAGACGCTTAATTGGACTTTCACAAAGCACATACCTTGACAAAATTTTGAAGAAGTTCAAAATGGATCAAGCAAAGAAAGGATTCTTGCCTGTGTTACAAGGTGTGAAATTGAGTAAGACTCAATGCCCGACCAATGCAGAAGATAGAGAGAAAATGAAAGATGTTCCCTATGCTTCAGCCATAGGCTCTATCATGTATGCAATGCTGTGTACCAGACCTGATGTGTGTCTTGCTATAAGTCTAGCAGGGAGGTACCAAAGTAATCTAGGAGTGGATCACTGGACAGCGGTCAAGAACATCCTGAAATACCTGAAAAGTACTAAGGATATGTTTCTCATATATGGAGGTGACAAAGAGCTCATAGTAAATGGTTACGTTGATGCAAGCTTTGACACTGATCCGGACGATTCTAAATCGCAAACCGGATACATGTTTACATTAAACGGTGGAGCTGTCAGTTGGTGCAGTTCTAAACAAAGCATTGTGGCGGGATCTACATGTGAAGCGGAGTACATAGGTGCTTCGGAAGCAGCAAACGAAGGAGTCTGGATGAAGGAGTTCATATCCGATCTAGGTGTCATACCTAGTGCATCGGGTCCAATGAAAATCTTTTGTGACAATACTGGTGCAATTGCCCTGGCAAAGGAATCCAGATTTCACAAGAGAACCAAGCACATCAAGAGACGCTTCAATTCCATCCGGGATCTAGTCCAGGTGGGAGACATAGAGACTTGCAAGATACATACGGATCTGAATGTTGTAGACCTGTTGACTAAGCCTCTTCCACGAGCAAAACATGATCAGCACCAAAGCTCCATGGGTGTTAGAATCATTACTGTGTAATCTAGATTATTGACTCTAGTGCAAGTGGGAGACTGAAGGAAATATGCCCTAGAGGCAATAATAATGTTATTATTTTATTTCCTTATATCATGATAAATGTTTATTATTCATGCTAGAATTGTATTATACGGAAACATAATACTTGTGTGAATACATAGACAAACTAAACGTCACTAGTATGCCTCTACTTGACTAGCTCATTAATCAAAGATGGTTATGTTTCCTAACCATAGACATGTGTTGTCATTTGATTAACGGGATCACATTATTAGGAGAATGATGTGATTGACATGACCCATTCCATTAGCTTAGCACCCGATCGTTTAGTATGTTGCTATTGCTTTCTTCATGACTTATACATGTTCCTATGACTATGAGATTATGCAACTCCCGTTTGCCGGAGGAACACTTTGTGTGCTACCAAACGTCACAATGTAACTGGGTGATTATAAAGGAGCTCTACAGGTGTCTCCAAAGGTAAATGTTGGGTTGGCGTATTTCGAGATTAGGATTTGTCACTCCGATTGTCGGAGAGGTATCTCTGCGCCCTCTCGGTAATGCACATCACATAAGCCTTGCAAGCATTGCAACGAATGAGTTAGTTGCAAGATGATGTATTACAAAATGAGTAAAGAGACTTGCTGGTAACGAGATTGAACTAGGTATTGAGATACCGACGATCGAATCTCGGGCAAGTAACATACCGATGACAAAGGGAACAACGTATGTTGTTATGCGGTCTGACTGATAAAGATCTTCGTAGAATATGTAGGAGCCAATATGAGCATCCAGGTTCCGCTATTGGTTATTGACCGGAGACATGTCTCGGTCATGTCTACATTGTTCTCGAACTCGTAGGGTCCGCACGCTTAAGGTTTCGATGACAGTTATATTATGAGTTTATGAGTTTTGATGTATCGAAGTTAGTTCGGAGTCCCGGATGTGATCACGGACATAACGAGGAGTCTCGAAATGGTCGAGACATAAAGATTGATATATTGGACGGCTATATTCGGACACCGGAAGTGTTCCGGGTGATTTCGGAGAAAACCGGAGTACCGGAGGGTTACCGGAACCCCCCCCCCCCCGGGAGAAGTAATGGGCCATATGGGCCTTAGTGGAGAAAGAGAAGGGCAGCCAGGGTGGGCCGCGCGCCTCCTCCCCCCTGGTCCGAATTGGACTAGGAGAGGGGGGGCGGCGCCCCCCTTTCCTTCTCCCTCCCCACTTCCTTCCCCCTCCTAGTAGGAGTCCTACTCCTACTAGGAGGAGGACTCCTCCTTGGCGCGCCTATAGTGCCGGCCGGCCTCCTCCCCTTGCTCCTTTATATACGGGGGCAGGGGGCACCCCTAGACACACAAGTTGATCCACGTGATCGTTCTCTTAGCCGTGTGCGGTGCCCCTTCCACCATAATACTCGATAATATTGTAGCAGTGCTTAGGCGAAGCCCTGCGACGGTAGAACATCAAGATCGTCACCACGCCGTCGTGCTGACGAAACTCTTCCCCGACACTTTGCTGGATCGGAGTCCGGGGATCGTCATCGAGCTGAACGTGTGCTAAAACTCGGAGGTGTCGTAGTTTCGGTGCTTGATCGGTCGGGCCATGAAGACGTACGACTACATCAACCGCGTTGTCATAACGCTTCCACTGTCGGTCTACAAGGGTATGTAGATCACACTTTCCCCTCTCGTTGCTATGCATCACCATGATCTTGCGTGTGCGTAGGAATTTTTTTAAAATTACTACATTCCCCAACAGTCCGGGATTAGGGGGTATCCAGACATCCGGATTATATCCTTTGGCCGGACTGTTGGACCATGAAGATACAAGATTGAAGACTTCGTCGCGTGTCCGGATGGGACTCTACTTGACGTGGAAGGCAAGCTAGGCAATACGGATATGTATATCTCCTCCTTTATAACCAACCTTGTGTAACCCTAGCCCCCTCCGGTGTCTATATAAACTGGAGGGTTTTAGTCCGTAGGACAACATACAATCATACCATAGACTAGCTTCTAGGGTTCAGCCTCTCCGATCTCGTGGTAGATCAACTCTTCTACTACTCATATTATCAAGAATAATCAAGCAGGACGTAGGGTTTTACCTCCATCAAGAGGGCCCGAACCTGGGTAAAACATCGTGTCCCCTGCCTCCTGTTACCATCCGTCTTAGACGCACAGTTCGGGACCCTCTACCCGAGATCCGTCGGTTTTAACACCGACAGCATCCGTCTTCACGTGTGAAGCCAGGAGGACTGCGTGGTCCATTGACCATCAAAATTTCTGCCGCGTGGTCGCTGCTGTCGCACTCGGATGCAGTCTCTGCGGAGCCAGTCGACAGGTCGAACAGGCCGTAGAGAGTTTCGTCGGGCTCAATTGCCGCGACTTGGGGGTGGCCGACTGGAGAGCCACCGCATGCCTCACCCACCGCTGAAGCCTCGATCGACCGGAACGTTTGCTCCGGCGGGCTGCAGGGAGGGAAGTCAGCACGGGAGCCGACCGATACTGAGTCGACGGCTGCCGCATGAGGACGCCACGGATGCACGCGTGAAAGTGCATTGCTCCGCGGACGGAGAGCGCCTCGACGTCAAGTGGCGCTTCCTGGAGCCAAGCGGAGTCGTCGGCGATGAACACGACCGCGCCGAGACGGATCTCGCGGCCCTCGGCCAAACCTCCTCCTGAAACCATGTTGATGGGGATCGGGAAAATCGCAACTTCTCCAACAAGTCGCTAAGACACCCGCCCCACGGTGGGCGCCAACTGTCGTGGTTCTAAGTCTGACAGTAGAATGGGGGGGTAGGGATGTAGAGGCAAGATCCTAGCTATGGAGGAGTTGTACACGCGAGTTTTACGAGTTCAGGCCCTTCTCAGAGGAAGTAACAGCCCTGCGTCTCGGAGCCCGGAGGCGGTCGACTGGATTATATGCGTGTGTGTTACAGGGGGTGCGAACCCCCGTGCCTGTGGAGGGGGGTGGCTTATATAGAGTGCGCCAGGACCCCAGCCAGCCCACGACACAGAGGGTTTAAGGTACATTGAAGAGAGAACGTTACTGGTAACGCCCACATTAAACTGCTGTGAATGCCAATTAAGCCTATGAGTAAATGCTCGACCGTTGCATATACAGAGTGGCTCTAGCTCTTCTGCCCGTCGAGTGACTTCTGCGACGGTCGAGTGACATCGATTCTTCCGAGTGGAACGTTTCCAGTCGAGTGGATGATGGTACCCTTTGGATGATCCTGGCTTTAGGGTGCTGTCCTAGGGGAGGATGTCTAGGTCAGGCCTATGACCCTACCCTAGGTACGTAGCTTCATCAGCGGCCGCCGCCTAGGTCAGAGAGAGGGAGAGGAGGGAGAGAGTGAAGCGAGAGGGGATTGGCTCGGATCTTGACCGCATCCAACCGACATCCGCGGTTCCGACCGCAAACGCGCCGTTAATGCGCGGAGGGCGTCAGTTGGCTATGGTGACACCTGATTCGTGGGCCCGGCCAGTCAGTTTGGTGCTTAGCACGGGCGAAGCAGGCAGTTTCGCGACTTAGTAGTTCTTTTTGCCTCGGATTAGAAAAAAAGTGGTAGTTTTCCGCACAAAATCGTATAATTGTAGTTTTTCGACACGTTCCCGTGAAATGTGGTAGTTTTTGATTAAATACTCTGGTAAGTCCATCACATTTGAAAGAGATAAGCAGATCAAAAATTTGCACACAAGCAAACAACTGTTTTTTGCATCTGCTTACACCCAAAACACAAACATACGCAACCGAACAACATGCATCCCGCTGGGCCTTGATGCAATGCAGACAACCGATAAACATGCAGATGTTGACTTTTTACTTGCATATACTCAGCCGGGTCCAACTAAAACAAATATGCAAAGGGCAAAAAAGAGTGCAGGTAACTAAACGCGGCCTAAACTAATGATTATTACTCCATTTACATGATCCATGCTTTGATACTGTAACAGTAACAGGCAGCGCACCCTAGGAGGGCAGCAGGCAGGCGGCGTCCCTGGGGTGTGGCGACGTGGCCCCGTGCCGTGTACACGTGCCAGTGTGCCCTTGGCAAGCGAGCACCGCACCATCTCTCGCCGTATTCGACTCCTCCACCGCCCGCCCCCTGGATTGGGAGCCAAGAAAAGCAGACCATTGTTTCAAAAAAGAAAAAGAAAAGCAGACCATAGATCCTCGGAAACCAGCGCCTCCGATCCATTCCGCCTCTGCCGCTTGCTCCCCCGCCGCAGCCCTGCACCCGGAGGCTGCCTGCTTCTCCTGCCCAGCGCTCCCGCAAGTCGCAGCCAAGGTGATAAATAAACTCCCTGCTCTTTTTCGTTAAATTCGTTCGTCCATCCATGCTGCTGCTGTGTGAGTTTTGATTTTGATGCGCTAGGTTGCAAATTTAGTGGATTTCCTTCTGCTGCCTCTGCCTTGAGACCGAGAGGCTCTGATTTTGCTCGGCTGATTAGTTGAAGCTACTTGCAACCAGTATATGCATATGCCTTATGAGCTGTTTGTTTGTTGTAATGCAAATTAAGGGGTTTCGCCCGACGAAACACCCAACACGAAGAGTTTCTTTTGATTCAAGCCCATGCTCGTAGTTCTTGCAGTTTGAATTACCAATATATACTTATGTTCGAGCATGATTATTTGCCACAGAACTTCTTCTAGATGCTCTGCAGCCACTGTCTGTAATGCACTTCCTTATTCAGTGATGATTTGTGGATAGATTTTTCCTGTTTGATAAATTCTTCATGAATTTACTGTAGAAATGGCTCGACCTGAGGAGAACGCGAAATTCCCCAGCTGTGATGCCTACTTTGACACTATCCAGTCCAAGAAGAAGCTCCCACTAGCTTTGCAGGAATCCCTGACCGCCGCCTTTGCTCAGATCCCAGTCGCATCGTTTCCTGATGTTCCTAGTGGCCGAGGTATGCACTTCTGCAAAAGAAACCACTCAATCTGCATATTCTTTCTGCCTTATATTTTTTTGTCACATATATGTTGTAGTGTTTGTAACGACCGATATTCTCTCTCTGCTGTAGTGACTGAAATTCCTGGAGAAACTTCCGTTCTTGATGCTGTTAGAATTTTATCTGAGCACAACATAAGGGCAGCGCCAGTGCTTAACCCTGAACCTGGGGCTCCAGCTGATTGGCAAGGGAGGTATCTTGGCATCATCGAGTACTCAGCCATCATCCTTTGGGTACTAGATAATGCTGATCTCGCGGCCGTAGCTCTGTCAGCTGGATCAGCAACTGCTGCAGGAGTTGGAATGGGTGCTGTTGGTGCAGTGGGCGTGGCAGCATTAGGTGTAACCGGCCCGGCAGCTGTCGCTGGATTGACTGCTGCTGCAGTAGGGGCTGCTGTTGCTGGCGGGTTAACTGCTGAAAAGGGTGTTGCGAAGGATGGAGTTACTGCTGCTGATCATTTAGGGGAAGATTTCTACAAAGTTCTGCTTCAGCAAGAACCTTTCAAATCGACTACAGTATGACAATTGCTCTATCTTGAAGCTTTTTTTTTTGTTATGTTGATCAAGCATTGAATCCATGCACCAAGAGCAACGTAATCGACTTAATGTTTTGTTGTTTTGCTAAAACAAAGTTCAGATACACTTAAGTTAAAACCCAGTATTCAAAACCAGATGGGACTGGCATTCTGACCAAAAAGACCGTGACCTTAGTCCGGTTTCTAATTTAAAGACTGATTGAGAAAGAACTTGTTTTTTCTAGTGTCAGTTTGTGATTGGGGGCCTCCTCACATTCCACAGATCTGTGTGCTATGGCCCTGACATCAATCGGGTTGGGATTCTTTGTGGTTGAGAACTAACTGATATATTTGTGCATATAGTACGTTCATATAAGTATATGAACTAATTTATGTGAATTATTTAAATGTGGTTTTTTAACCACCGTGGGATTGTTTGAACTGGTGGGCTGGCGCCGTTTTCACGGCTGTTTTTTTGTTAATTGTCTTGTCTCGTTTTGTACATGACGGTTATGCCATCCAACCTGACATAATTCATAGAGTCTTGCTTGGCTTTGTGGTATTTCAGCTGCACTAAAATTTGTTGCTAAGGTTTATTTGGTCATTTGTTCCGACCCTTTAATTTCGCATTGCATGAATATCTTCTCTTGTAGACCCTGTTAACTTTGTATCCTTTCTCCTTTTCTTGTAGGTTCGGTCAATTGTTGAGTCCTACCCATGGTCTCCTTTTGTGCCTGTTACACTTGACAGTTCAATGCTTGCCGTACTACTGTTGCTCTCCAAGTACAGGTTGAGGAATGTGCCTGTGATCGAACCTGATAAGCCAGTTATTAAGAACTTCATTACTCAGACTGGTGTTGTTAAAGGACTTCAGCAGTGTAAAGGAAGGGATTGGTTCGACTATATTTCGGCACTTCCTCTTTCAGACTTGGGGCTTCCATTCATGTCTCTTGATGAGGTTATTTGTCTCACTTCGCTGCCTCTTTAGTTAAACTCTTGTCTTGGTAGTGTAAGATTTAATCCTCTGTGCTATCCCGATTACTGCAGGCTGCAAAATCTGAAGCAGGACCTTTGAATAGGCTTTGACTCTGTTATAAGAACTGTTTAATGAGAAATTTACGATATTGTGTTATCTTCAGGTTATTACGGTTAACAGTGATGATCTAATCTTAGAAGCTTTCAAGTGCATGAAGGATAACAAAATTGGCGGTGTACCCGTAGTAGAAGGTCCCCGAAGGAAACTTGTTGGTAGTGTGAGCATAAGGGACATTCGCTTCCTGTTGCTTAGGCCTGACTTATTTTCTGATTTCAGGCACGAAGCGACTCAACCCAATGATTTATTCCCCTGTGTCCTTTTTTCTTTTCTTTCAAATATGTCTCTTCACGTGTCTAATGATACTTTTGATCCATCCAGGCACCTTACCGTGTTGGATTTCATGAAGGCTCTAGGTTCCACTCTTCCTGACTCGGGGGACAATGGGCTGGTGAAGCCGCCACTCACCTGTGCACCTGATGCTTCCATGGGCAGCGTGATCGACAGCATCGGGTCGAGGATAACCCACCGGATATACGTGGTGGATGGCGACTTTGAGGTGGTCGGTGTTGTGACACTGCGAGATGTGATCTCTTGCTTCATCCACGAGCCCCCTGGCTTCTGCGACAGTTATCTTGCTTCAGCGATGGAGAAGCTCGAGGACAAGGGCGATGCCGATTCCTCCGTTGAGAACAGCTGAGCCCTCCGTTGAGAACAGCTGAGCTCTCGGGAGCGCAAGACGGTGGAAATAACAGACAGGGTTAGTGAGCAAGTCTTGTAGTTGGGCTGATTCGTTCATGTTGTGGTGTTGATACAGTAAATTCTGTGTGGGGTGACAACACATTTCAGTGCCTCTGTTGGTGTGCTTTAGTCTGTCAACTGTGCGTTGCTGAGTTGGCTGATCCGCACCTGTTTCCTGATGCAAACACTGCAGTGGCGATTCTGTGATGTGTAAAAGGGTTAACGAACCAATGATTACCCAATCTCAGTCGTCATGTGTACCTCTGTATCCTCCTCGATCAATCAATCGATTAGTCTGATGTATGGCACTTGTTTAAGATTGCAGGCGTGCGCAGGTTTTCTTTTTTATCCTTGAGCTAGCAATACAATCTTTCTACTAAGTAATGTCTGAGGTACAGAAGAATTCATGGCCAGCAACATTTTCTTGCATCACTCACATGAAGTCTAGTTCCTAAAGTAACTAAACACTTGTATACTCCTTCTGTAAAGAAATATAACAGTGTTTAGATCACTAAAGGAGTACATAGAAAAAGTTGCTCGCAAGAACACATATATACATAGACAGAGAAGACGCAAGCACAGGAGATGGTAGTGTTTAGACAAGTCACAGACATACACCGTGCAAAACGACGGCCATGGGATACATGAACTTAACGTGCCACCAGCAGTGCTCGAACACCAGTCGGTACATCAGGGACGGAGATCTGACCGTGAAGGAGGCTTGCAGCAGGACTACGGGAGAGAGGACGCACGGAAGCGATCACGAACTAAGGTTCTTGTCGCCCTATGGCGCAACTTCGGTACGATCTTCTCATGCACGAATGACAGAAAGAACACACGACCCCAAGACTCTGCGGACGAGAGATGGATACATTAACGTGTAGAATTAAGATTTGGAAAGATAGAAGCAATTCAAGCTGAATACGAAGGGAGGCAAACAGCTCAAGGAAATAGTAGTATACTCACAAGGTGACGATCCCGAGCAAGAAGCAAACGGTCACCAGGCTGTCCGAGTAGTCGAACACCGCCGGCGCTCCCGGAACCAGCACGGCGTCGATGAGGTAGAGAGTGAGGCGGTCGTTGTAGACGACCGTGTTGGTGACCCTGGCCTCGTCCGGCATCGTGAACGACGGCGGCGACGAAGAGAGCCTCATGGTGCCTCCGCAGTCGCAGATGGTGAGCATGCCGTAGCCCCAGCGGCCCCGATCGAGCGTCCGCACCTCGATTTCCCCGCCGAGGCGGGTCAACAAGGAGAGCTCCACCTCGGAGGAGCGTACCGCCAGTCCGTGGTACAGAAGAAGCGAGGCCTGGCGGTCGGCGGTGAGGTTGCTGAACCGCGGGGTGAACGCCGCGACAGCGCCGTCGTCCGGGCAGAAAACGGTGAGCCCCGCGTCGCTCTGCTCGCGGAGCACCTGGCCCACGCCGGCCGTGGCGGCGACGAGGCCGGCGAAGGCGCCGCACCCGTTCTTGGTCAGGATCTGCCCGATCGCCGTGCCCCCCGGCGGCGTCGCCTCGGGCGGTTGTCCCTCGGCACAGGGGACGAGCAGCAGGAGGAGCAGGATGGTGGTGCAGGGGGCGACGGCTCCGGCGAACGGCATTGTGCTTGATTCCCCTGCTCGCCCAAGCTAGCTGGAAGAGTTTCTTTACCCTGAGATTCTGAGAAGCGAGAATAATGGAGGTACGGTGGATAGGGTTTCTCTCGACTGGTGTTTTGGTTTTCGGCTTTCAGGCCGTGTTCCGGTGGTTCTGTCTTGATTGCAGTTCTGTTTCTGGCCCTGCCCATTTTCTCTTTGCTGGTACTAGTAGTATGGCAAGAAATGGCGGTGGCCTTTATGCCGTTTGTGACAGAAGCTGTGGCTATGGCCGAGGAAAGTGTACACCGATGGATGGCGGTAATTTTGCAAGGACGGAGCGGGATAACCTATATATCAAGCCTTGGGGCCTTCCACGAAGATACGTGCGCGGTGAAATTTGACACGTCCTGCTAGCTGGACACGTGAGTTACGATGGTTTGCACTTTGAACATTGGTATTTAGCGCTTGCGGTAAGTTGATCCAAGCAGACATAATGAATTTCGGTTTGAACCAGAGTTAACATGTTCTAACAGCATCTACACCTGGACTGAGAAAATCTGCCCCCTAGAAGTTCGCGGACAGCGCCAACCCATCGCTTAAATGTCCTCATTTGCAACCACAACTTTTACATTCGAAACCCCCATATTCATGCACATAACTTCTATAGTAACTGAAATGAGCAACCCACACACGAAGCGGTTCCTCGTTCTATTGCGAAAGGGCAAAAAGGAGGCTACCCAATTCTGCCAGTCCACCGCTGGCCAGACCGGTGGTTCCCTCCCTCTCCGTCTGCTACTCTGACGGCAGGAGAGCGAGGGTACCCTGGAACTGGGGGCCCGGCGTGTAGATACTAGGTTAGTGGTCTTGGCGGCGGCGTTAAGTTGGGGATGACGGTGCCCGTTTGAAATAAGTGTGTCGGCGTTCGATCCCCTTCCCGACGAAGCTTTGGGCAGAGTTGGCGAGTAGATGTGTCACCGGGGCAACATTACGCAACATGTCGTCAGTTGCCAAAGTGTCACCGGTTCCCGCATCATTGCAGCCCCACGAACAATACCTCACGGAAGTTGAAGCACTCCTAATGTCCTCTCCACAACTTTCCTACCACTTACATGCATTTGTGCAAAAAGACATTGTTTTCTACCTCGGGGGATTTGAATACAATCTTCAAAAATGTCGTCCACTAAGGATAGATACCATCGACAAGGGGTTGTAACCCATTGTTACCATTGCTAGATTATATATCAAACATGGTGTTTCAGTGATAATTTTAGAATTGGTATCCATGCTAGCTTAGTTCTCAAGCGTGGTGTTGCGGGTAGGTTTCTTTTTCAAATTTCTTGAATGGACTGGAGGAACACATTGAGAGAATTTCATTTCTCTCCAACAATTCTAGTGCTAGCTAGAAGTAAGATGAAGCTAGTAACTTTTTCATGCGGTAGCTAGTAAGATGACGGCTAGAAACTGAATCTACACTCTTCCTATTCTCTTCGCATGGGAGTTGAGTGTAGAAAAAAGGGACAACCAATGCTTAATTAACCATGCTTATTCATATTATTCTACTCATCATAACAAGTGAAACAAGGTACAAACATTGATCTTCTAGTTAGTTTTTTCTTCTTGTTTCTTATTTTCTGCTAATCGCAGATATAATTCCAACTGGAGTGCTACTTACAGTTGTTGTTTTTCATTTCATTTCCAAAGCAGGGTGTTGATTTTGATCCACTTCAATTATTCTTCAATCTGATCAATCATTCACGGAGGATCAGAAAAGTGTTATCAAACAAATGGGTTTTGGTCATTTGTTGGAATGGGCTTATTTTTTTGCCTACAGACATTTACCACTGGATTGCATTCCAATGTGATACATCTACAAGAACACAAACTCTTGAGAATGGGTTTTCTGTCACTACTACAACCAACACCATTCACACCATGTTAAAAATTCCTATTGGAAATAGGAAAATAGAGAACACTTGTTCTCAAGAAAACAACAATTTAATTCACCAATTAGTTAGTTGGGAAGGCTATATTCCTTCTAACAAAAATTTGTGTTCGCTCATAAAACTAGATGTGCCTCTAGAGCTATTCTCAAAGGTATTCTTTGTTGTTGCCATGGCTTCCTTTCTTTGCCTTTCTACATATTGTTTGCCAAGGACAAATTATTACAATGGTGTCTTTCTACTAGGCTCTTTATCCGATACCAACCTTTGTTTGTTCTTGATGTCTTGCTATTGAAATAGAAAATTTCATATTAGCATTAACACAAAATAGTGAAATCATTGCTGGTGGTTGTAGTTTTCTTCTGGTGGTATGTGATGTCCTGGCTTATTAGGGATGATAGACTACTCATATCAATAAGGAATTCCTTCTTTTTCGGGAGCCCATTTGGACAGAACTCCAAAGTTAAGCGTGCTCAGCTTAGAGTAGTGTCAGGATGGGTGACGACCGGGAAGTTGCTCCCGGGTGCGCATGAGTGAGGACAAAGTGTGCAGAAAAAGACCAGTATTGATCTGTGGGGCCAGTCTAGATCCCGCCAGGAGTAACGGCCACCGGCGGGTGTGTCCGGGGCGTTACAAGTTGGTATCAGAGCCGACCCTCGCGGTTACACGGATGGTTGCGGACAGGTGTGTGGTCATGTTGTTCATGACGTTTGTGACCCGTCGTGGCACACGACATGGCACATGTACTGGACTGGAAGCACAGACGTATGTGCCAAGAGGAAACGCTCCTGTGGCCCGACGAGGACGTCGGTTCCTCTGAGTGGGGTGTATGTGATGCCCTGGCTTATTAGGGATGATAGACTACTCATATCAATAAGGAATTCCTTCTTTTCCGGGAGCCCGACAAAGTGCGCAGAAAAAGACTAGTATTGATCTGTGGGGCCAGTCTAGATCCCGCCAGGAGTAACGGCCACCGGCGGGTGTGTCCGGAGCGTTACATGATAGGCTCTATTTTAGTGTATTTCATCTCTCGTCTTGAAAGAGCACACGTAATTTATATTTATTATGTCACACATAGTGGCATATTTTAGTTTTTTCCAGACCTCACATTTTGAATTTATCATAACTTATGAGTTCAGTCTTGGCAAAAAAATCGAGGATCAGTGTTTGGTATACCAACATAATCAAATCATACACTCTGCTTGACTCTCAACCTACTTCAAACAACACATTTGGGAGGTTGGCTATAAGTATTATTGTTCCTTAATTTTCAGAAGCTTTATTTTTCTTATCTTTGTGATTTCACTGCTTACTAATTCCCTATCAACTCAAATAGTTAAAACACATTTCCGCAACCCTTTTTTGCAGGATATCACTTGCAAGATGGGGATAAGTACACTATACTAACCAACATTAAGAAATACATTCATGAAAAAAATGCCAATTGAGTATTTTGTTGAGTTACCCTTCTTCCAGTTGATTGGTTGCTACTTTACTGTTTTGTTTAAATTTTTTGTTGCATATTACTTAACTCTATTGTCTGTTAATTTAAATATATTTTTCTGTAGCCAACATGCCAAACTCAACATGCAATTATTGTCTCAAAGTTTCTTCCAAAGAATAGTTGAGAATTCTATCCCAACGGTGAAAGCATACATAGATGATCTTTTGTTGGTAGTTTCAACCAAAAAATCTTTGTCAAACAGTTGGGCAACATGTGTTTACCAAAAAGCACATCAGCTTCTGCTTCCATAGATCTTTCAAGCATATTTCGGAATTTCTGCTTAGAAATTGCAGTGCAATCTATTGTCCAAGAACCAACTAACCAGCCTCTCATTAAAGAAGTACTAACACAGATGGTAAACAAATTTACAATAAGCTAGGATGAGAGTTTACATATGCTTCAACCATCTGAAAGCATAGATCATCCTCTAGGTGTGAAGCTGATAGAAATCCCTGTTGGAGAAAACATTACAGTTGGCAACCTTCAAGTATACAAGTACATTGGCAAAATTGGTATAATAGAATGCACAACTTTCTTGTTGTTCTTTAGTTGAACTAAATTTTTATATCTGGTTCAACAAAACTTTTTGAACAATTGTTCTCAAAAGAAGCAAGCAACAAGCTTTTACTTCTGCAGAAATTCTCACGGACAAAATTCAACTTCGAAACTCCCATTATTTCTCCCTATGGTATGGACTTGTACTCCCATTATGTTGTTTTTCAACTTCAATCTAGTATTCGGTTATTGGTCAAGCTCTTAACTTATCATAGAAGGTTAGTAGCATAGGCTTATTGGACGACATTTTTAGGAACATATCTTGAGTTACAACAAAATAGTGCAAGTTGTCAAGCTCAACTAACAAACACAAGCGTGAGTAATATAGGCAACGCAACTGGGAAAAGCAACAAGTCTCCATTCTACACAAGCAATAAGTGGGGCCTTTCTCTCAATGAGCCCTTTTTGGTCCTAATCGAACCGTCCTCTAGTGGACACAATATGTGAAGAACCTTTTGATATTTCCAAAGATTTCTTCCAAACACAAATCTCAGAATTTCTTCAAACAACCAACAAAAATCGAGGATCCAGAAACCAAGTTCTTCACATCAAAGTCCTATGGACAACATATCCCTACCATCTGGTTCTACTAGTATCCAACAATTACCAGTAGTACAATGGGCTTCTCCTCTTTCCGACACAATTGTTCTTGAGAAACTTGACCAATTTGGAAAAAATGTCAGTAATAATACAAATGCAATCAATAAAAGCGCTGAAGGAAGTTTCAAATTAGACATCTTTTTGTAACACAAGGTATTCTAGTTTGACACAAATTTTCTTCTCTACCTCAATCGAGAATGAGTTGTATAATATGGGTTTCATTTATGGGCAAACTTGAATAAAGTTACTCTCTTTGTTATAACAGATCTTTCAACTCTAACTTCCTCATTTTCTGCATTTACATAGTTTCAAATTGAAGGAAATATACCCTAGAGGCAATAATAAAGTTATTATTTATTTCCTTATATCATGATAAATGTTTATTATTCATGCTAGAATTGTATTAACCGGAAACATAATACTTGTGTGAATAATAGACAAACAGAGTGTCACTAGTATGCCTCTACTTGACTAGCTCGTTGATCAAAGATGGTTATGTTTCCTAACCATAGACATGAGTTGTCATTTAATTAATGGGATCACATCATTAGGAGAATGATGTGATTGACTTGACCCATTCCGTTAGCTTAGCACTTGATCATTTAGTTTGTTGCTATTTCTTTCTTCATGACTTATACATGTTCCTATGACTATGAGATTATGCAACTCCCGTTTACCGGAGGAACACTTTGTGTGCCACCAAACGTCACAATGTACTTGGGTGATTATAAAGGTGCTCTACAGGTGTCTCCGAAGGTACTTGTTGGGTTGGCGTATTTCGAGATTAGGATTTGTCACTCCAATTGTCGGAGAGGTATCTCTGGGCCCTCTCGGTAATGCACATCACTTAAGCATTGCAAGCATTGCAACTAATGAGTTAGTTGCGGGATGATGTATTACGGAACGAGTAAAGAGACTTGTCGGTAACGAGATTGAACTAGGTATTGAGATACCGATGATCGAATCTCGGGCAAGTAACATACCGATGACAAAGGGAACAACGTATGTTGTTATGCGGTCTGACCGATAAAGATCTTCGTAGAATATGTGGGAGACAATATGAGCATCTAGGTTCCGCTATTGGTTATTGACCGGAGACGTATCTCGGTCATGTCTACATAGTTCTCGAACCCGTAGGGTCCGCACGCTTAACGTTTTGATGACAGTTATATTATGAGTTTATATATATATATATATGTTTTGATGTACCGAAGGTTGTGCGGAGTCCCGGATGTGATCACGGACATGACGAGGAGTCTCGAAATGGTCGAGACATGAAGATTGATATATTGGAAGCCTATGTTTGGATATCGGAAGTGTTCCGGGTGAAATAGGGATTTTACCGGAGTACCGGGAGGTTACCGGAACCCCCCGGGGACTTAATGGGCCTTAGTGGGCCTTGGTAGAAGAGAGGAGAGGCGGCCAGGGCAAGGGCCGCACCCCCTCCCCCCTAGTTCGAATAGGACAAGGAGAGGGGGCGGCACCCCCCTTCCTTCTTCTCCTCCACCTCTTTCCCCTCTCTCTCCTAGTCAAACAAGGAAAAGGGGGGAGTTCTACTCCCGGTAGGAGTAGGACTCCTCCTGGCGTGCTCCCTCTAGGCCGACCGCACCTTCCCCCTTGCTCCTTTATATACGGGGGCAGGGGGCACCCTAGAGACACAACAATTGATCATTTGATCTTTTAGCCGTGTGCGGTGCCCCCTCCACCATAGTCCACCTTGATAATACTGTAGCGGTGCTTAGGCGAAGCCCTGCGTCGGTAGAACATCATCATCATCACCATGCCGTCGTGCTGATGAGACTCTCCCTCAACACTCGGCTGGATCGGAGTTCGAGGGACGTCATCAGGCTGAACGTGTGCTGAACTCGGAGGTGTCGTGCGATCGGTACTTGATCGGTCGGATCGTGAAGATGTACGACTACATCAACCGTGTTGTGCTAATGCTTCCGCTTTCGGTCTACGAGGGTACGTGGACAACACTCTCCCCTCTCGTTGCTATGCATCACCATGATCTTGCGTGTGCGTAGGAATTTTTTTGAAATTACTACGTTCCCCAACAGTGGCATCTGAGCCTGGTTTTATGCGTAGATGTCATATGCACGAGTAGAACACAAGTGAGTTGTGGGCGGTATAAGTCATACTGCTTACCAGCATGTCATACTTTGGTTCGGCGGTATTGTTGGATGAAGCGGCCCGGACCGACATTATGCATACGCTTACGCGAGCCTGGTTCTACCGACGTGCTTTGCACACAGGTGGCTGGCGGGTGTCAGCTTCTCCAACTTTAGTTGAACCGAGTGTGGCTACGCCCGGTCCTTGAGAAGGTTAAAACAGCACTAACTTGACAAACTATCGTTGTGGTTTTGATGCGTAGGTAAGAACGGTTCTTGCTCAGCCCGTAGCAGCCACGTAAAACTTGCAACAACAAAGTAGAGGACATCTAACTTGTTTTTGCAGGGCATGTTGTGATGTGATATGGTCAAGACATGATGAGATATAAGTTGTTGTATAAGATGATCATGTTTTGTTGAAGTTATCGGCAACTGGCAGAAGCCTTATGGTTGTCTCTTTATTGCATAAGATGCACGCGCCAAATAATTGCTTTACTTTATCGCTATGCGATAGCAATAGTTGCAAAAGCAATAGTTGGCGAGACGGCCATGTGACGACACATTGATATATATCAAGATAATGGAGATGATGGGGTCATGCCAGTGACGATGGAAATCATGACGATGCTTTGCAGATGGAGATCAAAGGCACAAGATGATGATGGCCATATCATGTCACATATTTTGATTGCATGTGATGTTTATCTTTTATACATCTTATTTTGCTTAGTTCGACGGTAGCTTAATAAGATGATCTCTCACTAATTATCAAGGTACAAGTGTTCTCCCTGAGTATGCACCGTTGCGAAAGTTCTTCGTGCTGAGACACCACGTGATGATCGGGTGTGATAGGCTCTACGTTCAAATACAACGGGTGCAAAACAGTTGCACACGCGGAATACTCAGGTTAAACTTGACGAGCCTAGCATATAACAGATATGGCCTCGGAACACGGAGACCGAAAGGTCGAGCGTGAATCATATAGTAGATATGATCTACATAGTGATGTTCACCATTGAAACTACTCCATCTCACGTGATGATCGGACATGGTTTAGTTGATATGGATCACGTGATCACTTAGAAGATTAGAGGGATGTCTATCTAAGTGGGAGTTCTTAAGTAATTTGATTAATTGAACTTTAATTTATCATGAACTTAGTCATGGTAGTATTAGCATATCTATGGTGTAGATCAATAGCTCGCGTTTAGCTCCCTGTTTTATTTTTGATATGTTCCTAGAGAAAACTAAGTTGAAAGATGTTAGTAGCACTGATGCGGATTGGATCCGTGATCTGAGGATTATCCTCATTGCTGCACAGAAGAATTATGTCCTTGGTGCACCGCTAGGTGACAGACCTATTGGAGGAGCAGATGCAGACGTTATGAACATTTGGCTAGCTCAATATGATGACTACTTGATAGTTTAGTGCACCATGCTTAACAGCTTAGAATCGGGACTTCAAAGACATTTTGAACGTCATGGACCATATGAGATGTTCCAGGAGTTGAAGTTAATATTTCAAGCAAATACCCGACTTGAGAGATATGAAGTCTCCAACAAGTTCTATAGCTAAAAGATGGAGGAGAATAGCTCAAGTAGTGAGCATGTGCTCAGATTGTCTGGGTACTACAATCACTTGAATCAAGTGGGAGTTAATCTTCCATATAAAATAGTGGTTGACAGAATTCTCTAGTCACCATCACCAAGTTAGTAGAACTTCGTGATGAACTATAATATGCAAGGGGTGACGAAAACAATTCCCAAGCTCTTCGCGATGCTAAAATCGTCGAAGGTAGAAATCAAGAAAAACATCAAGTGTTGATGGTTGACAAGACCACTAGTTTCAAGAGAAAGGGGAAAGGGAAGGAGGGGAACTTCAAGAAGAACGGCAAGCAAGTTGCTGCTCAAGTGAAGAAGCCCAACTCTGGACCTAAGCCTGAGACTAAGTGCTTCTACTGCAAAGGGACTGGTCACTAGAAGCGGAACTGCCCCAAGTATTTGGCGGATAAGAAGGATGGCAAAGTGAACAAAGGTATATTTGATATACATGTTATTGATGTGTACTTTACTAGTGTTTATAGAAACCCCTCAGTATTTGATACTGGTTCAGTTGCTAAGAGTAGTAACTCGAAACGGGAGTTGCAGAATGAAGAGAAACTAGTTAAGGGCGAGGTGACGATGTGTGTTGGAATGAATTCCAAGATTGATATGATCATCATCGCACACTCCCTATACTTTCGGGATTAGTGTTGAACCAAAATAAGTGTTATTTGGTGTTTGCGTTGAGCATGAATATGATTTGATCATGTTTATTGCAATACGGTTATTCATTTAAGTTAGAGAATAATTGTTGTTCTGTTTACATGAATAAAACCTTTTATGGTCATACACCCAATGAAAATGGTTTGTTGGATCTCGATCGTAGTGATACACATATTCATAATATTGAAGCCAAAAGATGCAAAGTTAATAATGATAGTGCAACTTATTTGTGGCACTGCCGTTTAGGTCATATTGGTGTAAAGCGCATGAAGAAACTGTTGATGGGCTTTTGGAATCACTTGTTTATGAATCGTTTGATGCTTGTGAACCTTGCATTTTAGGCAAGATGACTAAAACTCCGTTCTCCGGAACATTGGAACAAGCTACTGACTTGTTGGAAATAATACATACCGATGTATGCGGTCCAATGAGTGTTGATGCTTGTGGCGGGTATCATTATTTTCTGACCTTCACAAATGATTTGAGCAAATATGAGTATATCTACTTAATGAAACATAAGTCTGAAACATTTGAAAAGTTCGAAGAATTTCATAGTGAAGTTGAAAATCATCGTAACAAGAAAATAAAGTTTCTACGATCTGATCGTGGAGGAGAATATTTGAGTTATGAGTTTGGTCTTCAATTGAAACAATGCGGAATAGTTTTGCAACTCACGCCACCTGGAACACCACAGCATAATGGTGTGTCCGAACATCGTAACCGCACTTTATTGGATATATTGCGATCTATGATGTATCTTACTGATTTACCACTATCGTTTTGGGGTTATGCATTAGAGACAGCTGCATTCACGTTAAATAGGGCACCATCTAAATCCATTGAGACGATGCCTTATGAACTGTGGTTTGGCAAGAAACCAAAGTTGTCGTTTCTTAAAGTTTGGGGTTGTGATGCTTATGTGAAAAAGTTTCATCCTGATAAGCTCAAACCCAAATCGGAAAAATGTGTCTTCATAGGATACCCAAAGGAGACTGTTGGGTACACCTTCTATCACAGATCCGAAGGCAAGACATTCGTTGCTAAGAATGGATCCTTTCTAGAGAAGGAGTTTCTCTCAAAAGAAGTGAGTGGGAGGAAAGTAGAACTTGATGAGGTAACTGTACCTGCTCCCTTATGGGAAAGTAGTTCATCACAGAAATCTGTTCCTATGACTCCTACACCAATTAATGAGGAAGCTAATGATGATGATCATGTAACTTCAAATCAAGTTACTACCGAACCTCGTAGGTCAACCAGAGTGAGATCCACACCAGAGTGGTACGGTAATCCTATTCTGGAGGTCATGTTACTTGACCATGACGAACCTACGAACTATGAGGAAGCAATGATGAGCCCAGATTCCGCGAAATGGTTTGAGGCCATGAAATCTGAGATGGGATCCATGTATGAGAACAAAGTATGGACTTTGTTTGACTTGCCCAATGATCGGCGAGCCATTGAGATTAAATGGATCTTCAAGAGGAAGACGAACGCTGATAGTAGTGTTACTATCTACAAAGCTAGAATTGTCGCAAAAGGTTTTCGACAAGTTCAAGGTGTTGACTATGATGAGAGTTTCTCAATCGTATCTATGCTTAAGTCTGTCCGAATCATGTTAGCAATTGCCGCATTTTATGAAATCTGGCAAATGGATAAATAAAACTGCATTCCTTAATGGATTTATTAAAGAAGAGTTGTATATGATGCAACCAGAAGGTTTTGTCGATCCAAAGGGAGCTAACAAAGTGTGCAAGCTCCAGCGATCCATTTATGGACTGGTGCAAGCCTCTCGGAGTTGGAATATACGCTTTGATAAGTTGATCAAAGCATATAGTTTTATACAGACTTGCGGTGAAGCCTGTATTTACAATAAAGTGAGTGGGAGCACTACAACATTTCTGATAAGTATATGTGGAAGACATATTGTTGATCGGAGATAATGTAGAAAGACCTCGGTGAAGCTGCTTACATATTGAGCATCAAGATATATAGAGATAGATCAAAACGCTTGATAAGTTTTTTCAATGAGTACATACCTTGACAAGATTTTGAAGTAGTTCAAAATGGAACAGTCAAAGAAAGAGTTCTTGCCTGTGTTTCAAGGTGTGAAATTGAGTAAGACTCAAAGCTCGACACGGCAGAAGATAGAAAGAGAATGAAAGTCATTCCTGAAGGAAATATGCCCTAGAGGCAATAATAATGTTATTATTTTATTTCCTTATATCATGATAAATGTTTATTATTCATGCTAGAATTGTATTATCCGGAAACATAATACTTGTGTGAATACATAAACAAACTAAACGTCACTAGTATGCCTCTACTTGACTAGCTCGTTAATCAATGATGGTTATGTTTCCTAACCATAGACATGTGTTGTCATTTGATTAACGGGATCACATTATTAGGAGAATGATGTGATTGACATGACCCATTCCATTAGCTTAGCACCCGATCGTTTAGTATGTTGCTATTGCTTTCTTCATGACTTATACATGTTCCTATAACTATGAGATTATGCAACTCCCGTTTGCCGGAGGAACACTTTGCGTGCTACCAAACATCACAACGTAACTGGGTGATTATAAAGGAGCTCTACAGGTGTCTCCAAAGGTAAATGTTGGGTTGGCGTATTTCGAGATTAGGATTTGTCACTCCGATTATCGGAGAGGTATCTCTGGGCCCTCTCGGTAATGCACATCACATAAGCCTTGCAAGCATTGCAACTAATGAGTTAGTTGCGAGATGATGTATTACGAAACGAGTAAAGAGATTTGCCGGTAACGAGATTGAACTAGGTATTGACATACCGACGATCGAATCTCGGGCAAGTAACATACCGATGACAAAGGGAACAACGTATGTTGTTATGCGGTCTGACCGATAAAGATCTTCGTAGAATATGTGGGAGCCAATATGAGCATCCAGGTTCCGCTATTGGTTATTGACCGGAGACATGTCTCGGTCATGTCTACATTGTTCTCGAACCCGTAGGGTCCGCACGCTTAAGGTTTCGATGACAGTTATATTATGAGTTTATGAGTTTTGATGTACCGAATTTAGTTCGGAGTCTCGGATGTGATCACGGACATGACGAGGAGTCTCGAAATGGTTGAGACATAAATATTGATATATTGGACGGCTATATTCGGACACCGGAAGTGTTCCGGATAATTTCGGAGAAAACCGGAGTGCCGGAGGGTTACCGGAACCCCCCCCCCCCCGGGAGAAGTAATGGGCCTTATGGGCCATAGTGGAGAGAGAGAGGGGCGGCCAGGGTGGGCCGCGCGCCCCCTCCCCCTCTGGTCCGAATTGGACTAGGAGAGGGGGGCGGCGCCCCCCTTTCCTTCTCCCTCTCCCCCTTCCTTTCCCCCTCCTAGTAGGAGTAGGAAAGAGGGGAGTCCTACTCCTACTAGGAGGAGGGCTCCTCCTCCTTGGCGCGCCCTAGGGCTGGCCGGCCTCCTCCCCTTGCTCCTTTATATACGGGGGCAGGGGCACCCCTAGACACACAAGTTGATCCATGTGATCGTTTTCTTAGGCGTGTGCAGTGCACCCTTCCACCATAATCCTCGATAATATTGTAGTGGTGCTTAGGCGAAGCCTTGCGACAGTTGAACATCAAGATCGTCACCACGCCGTCATGCTGACAGAACTCTTCCCCGACACTTTGCTGGATCGGAGTCCGGGGATCGTCATCGAGCTGAACGTGTGCTAAAACTCGGAGGTGCCGTTGTTTCGGTGCTTGATCGGCCGGGTCGTGAAGACGTACGACTACATCAACCGCGTTGTCATAACGCTTCCCCTTTCGGTCTACGAGGGTACGTAGATCACACTCTCCCCTCTCGTTGCTATGCATCACCATGATCTTGCGTGTGCGTAGGAATTTTTTTGAAATTACTACGTTCCCCAACAGTGGCATCCGAGCCTAGGTTTTATGTGTTGATGTTATATGCATGAGTAGAACACAAGTGAGTTGTAGGCGATATAAGTCATACTGCTTACCAGCATGTCATACTTTGGTTTGGCGG
Organism: Triticum urartu; assembly: GCF_056163025.1. Taxonomy (NCBI): domain Eukaryota; kingdom Viridiplantae; phylum Streptophyta; class Magnoliopsida; order Poales; family Poaceae; genus Triticum; species Triticum urartu. The sequence continues at coordinate 143,038,364 of NC_141874.1, read as the reverse complement.
TATTGTTGGATGAAGCGGCCCGAACCGACATTACGCGTACGCTTACGCGAGACTGGTTCTACCGACGTGCTTTGCACATAGGTGGCTGGCGGGTGTCAGTTTCTCCAACTTTAGTTGAACCGAGTGTGGCTACGCCCGGTCCTTGCGAAGGTTAAAACAGCACCAACTTGACAAACTATCGTTGTGGTTTTGATGCGTAGGTAAGATTGGTTCTTGCTAAGCCCGTAGCAGCCACGTAAAACTTGCAACAACAAAGTAGAAGACGTCTAACTTGTTTTTGCAGGGCATGTTGTGATGTGATATGGTCAAGACATGATTCTAAATTTATTGTATGAGATGATCATGTTTTGTAACCGAGTTATCGGCAACTGGCAGGAGCCATATGGTTATCGCTTTATTGTATGTAATGCAATTGCGCTGTAATGCTTTACTTTATCAGTAAGCGGTAGCGATAGTCGTGGAAGCATAAGATTGGCGAGACGACAACGATGCTACGATGATGATCAAGGTGTCGCGCCAGTGACAATGCTGATCATGACGGTGCTTCGAAGATGGAGATCACAAGCACAAGATGATGATGGCCATATCATATCACTTATATTGATTGCATGTGATGTTTATGTTTTATGCATCTTATCTTGCTTTGTTTAATGGTAGCATGTTAAGATGATCTCTCACTAAATTATCAAGAAGTGTTCTCCCTGAGTATGCACCGTTGCAAAAGTTCTTCGTGCTGAGACACCACGTGATGAGCGGGTGTGATAGGCTCTACGTTCAAATACAACAGGTGAAAAATAGTTGCACACGCCGAATACTCAGGTTATACTTGACGAGCCAAGCATATACAGATATGGCCTCGGAACACGGAGACCGAAAGGTCGAGCATGAATCATATAGTAGATATGATCAACATAGTGATGTTCACCAATGAAACTACTCCATCTCACGTGATGATCGGACATGGTTTAGTTGATTTGGATCACGTAATCACTTAGAGGATTAGAGGGATGTCTTCTAAGTGGGAGTTCTTTAGTAATATGATTAATTGAACTTAAATTTATCATGAACTTAGTACCTGATAGTATCTTGCTTGTTTATGTTTGATTGTAGATAGATGGTCCGTGTTGTTGTTCCGTTGAATTTTAATGCGTTCCTTGAGAAAGCAAAGTTGAAAGATGATGGTAGCAATTACACGGACTGGGTCCGTAACTTGAGGATTATCCTCATTGCTGCATGGAAGAATTATGTCCTGGAAGCACCGCTGGGTGCCAGGCCTGCTGCTGGAGCAACACCAGATGTTATGAACGTCTGGCAGAGCAAAGCTGATGACTACTCGATAGTTCAGTGTGCCATGCTTTACGGCTTAGAATCGGGACTTCAACGACGTTTTGAACGTCATGGAGCATATGAGATGTTCCAGGAGTTGAAGTTAATATTTCAAGCAAATGCCCGGATTGAGAGATAGGAAGTCTCCAATAAGTTCTATAGCTGCAAGATGGAGGAGAACAGTTCTGTCAGTGAGCATATACTCAAAATGTCTGGGTATAATAATCACTTGATTCAATTGGGAGTTAATCTTCTAGATGATTGCGTCATTGATAGAATTCTCCAATCACTGCCACCTAGCTACAAGAGCTTCGTGATGAACTATAATATGCAAGGGATGAATAAGACTATTCCCGAGCTCTTCGCAATGCTGAAAGCTGCGGAGGTAGAAATCAAGAAGGAGCATCAAGTGTTGATGGTCAAAAAGACCACTAGTTTCAAGAAAAATGTCAAAGGGAAGAAGAAGGGGAACTTCAAAAAGAACAGCAAGCAAGTTGTTGCTCAAGAGAAGAAACCCAAATCTGGACCTAAGCCTGAAACTGAGTGCTTCTACTGCAAGCAGACTGGTCACTGGAAGCGGAACTGCCCCAAGTATTTGGCGGATAAGAAGGATGGCAAGGTGAACAAAGGTATATGCGATATACATGTTATTGATGTGTACCTTACTAATGCTCACAGTAGCACCTGGGTATTTGATACTGGTTCTGTTGCTAACATTTGCAACTCGAAACAGGGACTACGGATTAAGCGAAGATTGGCTAAGGACGAGGTGACGATGCGCGTGGGAAATGGTTCCAAAGTCGATGTGATCGCGGTCGGCACGCTACCTCTACATCTACCTTCGGGATTAGTATTAGACCTAAATAATTTTTATTTGGTGCCAGCGTTGAGCATGAACATTATATCTGGATCTTGTTTGATGCGAGACGGTTATTCATTTAAATCAGAGAATAATGGTTGTTCTATTTATATGAGTAATATCTTTTATGGTCATGCACCCATGAAGAATGGTCTATTCTTAGTAAATCTCGATAGTAGTGACACACATATTCATAATGTTGAAGCCAAAAGATGCAGAGTTGATAATGATAGTGCAACTTATTTGTGGCACTGCCGTTTAGGAAATATTGGTATAAAGCGCATGAAGAAACTCCATACTGATGGACTTTAGGAACCACTTGATTATGAATCACTTGGTACTTGCGAACCATGCCTTATGCGTAAGATGACAAAAACACCATTCTCTGGTACTATGGAGAGAGCAACAAATTTGTTGAAATCATACATACAGATGTATGTGGTCCGATGAATGTTGAGGCTCGTGACGGATATTGTTATTTTCTCACTTTCACAGATGACTTAAGCAGATATGGGTATATCTACTTAATGAAACATAAGTCTGAAACATTTGAAAAGTTCAAATAATTTTAGAGTGAAGTTGAAAATCATCGTAACAAGAAAATAAAATTCCTACGATCTGATCGTGGAGGAGAATATTTGAGTTACGAGTTTGGTGTACATTTGAAACAATGCGGAATAGTTTCGCAACTCACGCCACCCGGAACACCACAGCCTAATGGTGTGTCCGAACGTCGTAATCGTACTTTACTTGATATGGTGCGATCTATGATGTCTCTTATTGATTTACCGCTATCATTTTGGGGTTATGCTCTAGAGACAACCGCATTCACGTTAAATAGGGCACCATCTAAATCCGTTGAGATGACGCCTTATGAACTGTGGTTTGGCAAGAAACCAAAGTTGTCGTTTCTAAAAGTTTGGGGCTGCGATACTTATGTGAAAAAGCTTCAACCTGATAAGATCGAACCCAAATCGGAGAAATGTGTCTTCATAGGATATCCAAAGGAAACTATTGGATACACCTTCTATCACAGATCCGAAGGCAAGATTTTTTTTTGCTAAATTCGGAAACTTTCTAGAGAAGGAGTTTCTCTCGAAAGAAGTGAGTGGGACGAAAGTAGAACTTGATGGAGGTAACTGTACCTGCTCCCTTATTGGAAAGTAGTACATCACAGAAACCAGTTTCTATGACACCTACACCAATTAGTGAGGAAGCTAATAATGATGATCATGAAACTTCAGAACAAAATACTACTGAACCTCGTAGATCAACCAGAGTAAGATCCGCACCTGAGTGGTACGGTAATCCTGTTCTGTAAGTCATGCTACTAGATCATGATGAACCTACGAACTATGGAGAAGCGATGGTGAGCCCAGATTCCTCAAAATGGCTTGAAGCCATGAAATCTGAGATGGGATCCATGTATGAGAACAAAGTGTGGACTTCGGTTGACTTGCCCAAAGATCGGCAAGCAATTGAGAATAAATGGATCTTCAAGAAGAAAACTGACGCTCACGGTAATGTTACTGTCTACAAAGCTCGACTTGTCGCAAAAGGTTTTCGACAAGTTCAAGGGATTGACTACGATGAGACCTTCTCACCCGTAGCGATTCATAAGTCTGTCCGAATCATGTTAGCAATTGCCGCATTTTATGATTATGAAATATGGCAGATGGATGTCAAAACTGCATTCTTTAATGGATTTCTGGAAAAAGAGTTGTATATGATGAAACCGGAAGGTTTTGTCGATCCAAAGGGAGCTAACAAAGTGTGCAAGCTCCAGCGATCCATTTATGGACTGGTGCAAGCCTCTCGGAGTTGGAATAAACGCTTTGATAGTGTGATCAAAGCATTTGGTTTTGTACAGACTTTTGGAGAAGCATGTATTTACAAGAAAGTGAGTAGGAGCTCTGTAGCATTTTTGATATTATATGTAGATGACATATTACTAATCGGAAATGATATAGAATTTCTGGATAGCATAAAGGGATACTTGAATAAGAGTTTTTCAATGAAAGACCTCGGTGAAGATGCTTACATATTGGGCATTAAGATCTATAGAGATAGATCAAGACGCTTAATTGGACTTTCACAAAGCACATACCTTGACAACATTTTGAAGAAGTTCAAAATGGATCAAGCAAAGAAAGGATTTTTGCCTATGTTACAAGGTATGAAATTGAGTAAGACTCAATGCCCAACCAATGCAGAAGATAGAGAGAAAATGAAAGATGTTCCCTATGCTTCAACCATAGCCTCTATCATGTATGCAATGCTGTGTACCAGACCTGATGTGTGTCTTGCTATAAGTCTAGCAGGGAGGTACCAAAGTAATCCAGGAGTGGATCACTGGACAGCGGTCAAGAACATCCTGAAATACCTAAAAAGGACTAAGGATATGTTTCTCATATATGAAGGTGACAAAGAGCTCATCGTAAATGGTTACGTTGATGCAAGCTTTGACACTGATCCGGACGATTCTAAATCGCAAACCGGATACGTGTTTACATTAAATGGTGGAGCTGTCAGTTGGTGCAGATCTAAACAGAGCGTTGTGGCGGGATCTACATGTGAAGTGGAGTACATAGCTGCTTCGGAAGCAACAAGCGAAGGAGTCTGGATGAAGGAGTTCATATCCGATCTAGGTGTCATACCTAGTGCATCGTGTCCAATGAAAATCTTTTGTGACAATACTGGTGCAATTGCCTTGGCAAAGGAATCCAGATTTCACAAGAGAACCAAGCACATCAAGAGACACTTCAATTCCATCCGGGATCTAGTCCAGGTGGGAGACATAGAGATTTGCGAGATACATATGGATCTGAATGTTGCAGACCCGTTGACTAAGCCTCTTGCACGAGCAAAACATGATCATCACCAAAGCTCCATGGGTGTTAGAATCATTACTGTGTAATCTAGATTATTGACTCTAGTGCAAGTGGGAGACTGAAGGAAATATGCCCTAGAGGCAATAATAATGTTATTATTTTATTTCCTTATATCATGATAAATGTTTATTATTCATGCTAGAATTTTATTATCCGGAAACATAATACTTGTGTGAATACATAGACAAACTAAACGTCACTAGTATGCCTCTACTTGACTAGCTCGTTAATCAATGATGGTTATGTTTCCTAACCATAGACATGTGTTGTCATTTGATTAACGGGATCACATTATTAGGAGAATGATGTGATTGAGATGAACCATTCCATTAGCTTAGCACCCGATCATTTAGTATGTTGCTATTGCTTTCTTCATGACTTATACATGTTCCTATAACTATGAGATTATGCAACTCCCGTTTGCTGGAGGAACACTTTGTGTGCTACCAAACATCACAACGTAACTGGGTGATTATAAAGGAGCTCTACAGGTGTCTCCAAAGGTAAATGTTGGGTTGGCGTATTTCGAGATTGGATTTGTCACTCCGATTGTCTAAGAGGTATCTCTGGGCCCTCTCGGTAATGCACATCACATAAGCCTTGCAAGCATTGCAACTAATGAGTTAGTTGCGAGATGATGTATTACGAAACAAGTAAAGAGACTTGCCGGTAACGAGATTGAACTAGGTATTGAGATACCGACGATCGAATCTCGGGCAAGTAACATACCGATGACAAAGGGAACAACGTATGTTGTTATGCGGTCTGACCGATAAAGATCTTCGTAGAATATGTGGGATCCAATATGAGCATCCAGGTTCCGCTATTGGTTATTGACCGGAGACATGTCTCGGTCATGTCTACATTGTTCTCAAACCCGTAGGGTCCGCACGCTTAAGGTTTCGATGACAGTTATATTATGAGTTTATGAGTTTTGATGTACCGAATTTAGTTCGGAGTCTCGGATGTGATCACGGACATGACGAGGAGTCTCGAAATGGTTGAGACATAAAGATTGATATATTGGACAGCTATATTCGGACACCGGAAGTGTTCCGGATAATTTCGGAGAAAACCGGAGTGCCGGAGGGTTACCGCCCCCCCCCCCCCCGGGAGAAGTAATGGGCCTTATGGGCCATAGTGGAGAGAGAGAGGGGCGGCCAGGGTGGGCCCTGCGCCCCCTCCCCCTTTGGTCCGAATTGGACTAGGAGAGGGGGGGCGGCGCCCCCCTTTCCTTCTCCCTCTCCCCCTTCCTTTCCCCCTCCTAGTAGGAGTAGGAAAGAGGGGAGTCCTACTCCTACTAGGAGGAGGACTCCTCCTCCTTGGCGCGCCCTAGGGCCGGCCAGCCTCCTCCCCTTGCTCCTTTATATACGGGGGCAGGGGGCACCCCTAGACACACAAGTTGATCCACGTGATCGTTTTCTTAGCCGTGTGTGGTGCCCCCTTCCACCATACTCCTCGATAATATTGTAGCGGTGCTTAGGCGAAGCCCTGCAACGGTAGAACATCAAGATCGTCACCACGCCGTCGTGCTGACGGAACTCTTCCCCGACACTTTGCTGGATCGGAGTCCGGGGATCGTCATCGAGCTGAACGTGTGCTAAAACTCGGAGGTGCCGTAGTTTCGGTGCTTGATCGGTCGGGCCGTGAAGACGTACAACTACATCAACCGCGTTGTCATAACGCTTCCGCTGTCGGAGGGTACGTAGATCACACTCTCCCCTCTCGTTGCTATGCATCACCATGATCTTACGTGTGCGTAGGAAATTTTTTGAAATAACTACGTTCCCCAACAATTCCCTATGCCTCAACCATAGGATTTATAAATTATGCCATGCTATGTACCAGATCTATTGTATACCCTACACTAATTTTGGCAAGGGAGTACAATAGTGATCTAGGAGTAGATCACTGGACAACGGTCAAAATTATCCTTAGTGGAATAAGGATATGTTTCTCGATTATGGAGGTGACAAAAAGGTTCATCGTAAAGGGTTACGTCGATGCAAGTTTTGACACTGATCCAGATGACTCTAAGTCTCAATCTGGATACATATTGAAAGTGGGAGCAATTAGCTAGAGTAGCTCCGTGCAGAGCATTGTTGACATAGGAATTTGCAAAATACATACGGATCTGAATGTGGCAGACCCGTTGACTAAACTTATCTCACAAACAAAACATGATCACACCTTAGTACTCTTAGGGTGTTAATCACATAGCAATGTGAACTAGAGTCAATAATCTAGTTCACATCACCATGTGATTTAACACCAATAGTTCACATCACCATGTGATTAACGCCCATAGTTCACATCGTCATGTGACCAACACCCAAAGGAGACTGAAGGAAATATGCCCTAGAGGCAATAATAAAGTTATTATTTATTTCCTTATATCATGATAAATGTTTATTATTCATGCTAGAATTATATTAACCGTAAACATAATACTTGTGTGAATACATGGACAAACAGAGTGTCACTAGTATGCCTCTACTTGACTAGTTCGTTGATCAAAGATGGTTATGTTTCCTAACCATAGACATGAGTTGTCATTTGATTAATGGGATCACATCATTAGGAGAATGATGTGATTGACTTGACCCATTCCATTAGCTTAGCACTTGATCGTTTAGATTGTTGCTATTGCTTTCTTCGTGACTTATACATGTTCCTATGACTATGAGATTATGCAACTCCCGTTTACCGGAGGAACACTTTGTGTGCCACCAAACGTCACAACGTAACTGGGTGATTATAAAGGTGCTCTACAGGTGTCTCCGAAGGTACTTGTTGGGTTGGCGTATTTCGAGATTAGGATTTGTCACTCCGATTGTCGGAGAGGTATCTCTGGGCCCTCTCGGTAATGCACATCACTTAAGCCTTGCAAGCATTGCAACTAATGAGTTAGTTGTGGGATGATGTATTACGGAACGAGTAAAGAGACTTGCCGGTAACGAGATTGAACTAGGTATTGAGATATCGACGATCGAATCTCGGGCAAGTAACATACCGATGACAAAGGGAACAACGTATGTTGTTATGCGGTCTGACCGATAAAGATCTTCGTAGAATATGTCGGAGCCAATATGAGCATCCAGGTTCCGCTATTGGTTATTGACCGGAGACGTATCTAGGTCATGTCTACATAGTTCTCGAACCCGTAGGGTCCGCACGCTTAACGTTTCGATGACAGTTATATCATGAGTTTATATGTTTTGATGTACCGAAGGTTGTTCGGAGTCCCGGATGTGATCACGGACATGACGAGGAGTCTCGAAATGGTCGAGACATGAAGATTGATATATTGGAAGCCTATGTTTGGATATCGAAAGTGTTCCGGGTGAAATAGGGATTTTACCGGAGTACCGGGAGGTTACCGGAACCCCCCGGGGACTTAATGGGCCTTAGTGGGCCTTGGTAGAAGAGAGGAGAGGCGGCCAGGGCAAGGGCCACGCCCCCTCCCTGCTAGTCCGAATAGGACAAGGAGAGGGGGGCGGCGCCCCCTTCCTTCTTCTCCTCCACCTCTTTCCCCTCTCTCTCTCTCCTAGTCCAACAAGGAAAAGGGGGGAGTCCTACTCCCGGTAGGAGTAGGACTCCTCCTGGCGCGCCCCCTCTAGGCCGGCCGCACCTCCCCCTTGCTCCTTTATATACGGGGGCAGGGGGCACCCTAGAGACACAACAATTGATCGTTTGATCTTTTAGCCGTGTGCGGTGCCCCCTCCACCATAGTCCACCTTGATAATACTGTAGCGGTGCTTAGGCGAAGCCCTGCGTCGGTAGAACATCATCATCGTCACCACACCGTCGTGCTGACGAAACTCTCCCTCAACCCTCAGCTGGATCGGAGTTCGAGGGACGTCATCGGGCTGAACGTGTGCTGAACTCGGAGGTGCCATGCGTTCGGTACTTGATTGGTCGGATCATGAAGACGTACGACTACATCAACCGCATTGTGCTAACGCTTCCGCTTTCGGTCTACGAGGGTACGTGGACAACACTCTCCCATCTCGTTGCTATGCATCACCATGATCTTGCGCGCGCGTAGGATTTTTTTTGAAATTACTACGTTCCCCAACACAAATTTCATCTATTTTACCTCTCCTAAAGTTTCAGTTCTTTTCATCCTAGAACCCTCAAAATTTTCAACTAAGAAATAGTGTTGGGGAACATAGTAATAATTCAAAAAAATTCCTACGTAATGGAGGGGGAAGAGGAGGCCGGCCTAGGAGGGGCGCGCCTATAGGGGGAGTCCAACTAGCATTCCCTATCCTAGTTGAAGTCCCCTTCCTTTTCCAAGAGGGGAAAGAGGGAAGGAGTAGGAGAGGGAGAAGGAAAGAGAGGGGGGCGCCGCCCCCTCCCTAGTCCAATTCGGACTTGCCATGGGGGGGGGGCAGCCACCCCTTGAGTCCCTTCTCTCCTTTCCCGTATGGCCCATTAAGGCCCACTACTTCCCCTGGCGAATTCCCGTAACTCTCCGGTATTCCGAAAAATACCCGAATCACTCGGAACATTTCCGACGTCCGAATATAGCCATCCAGTAGATCGATCTTTATGTCTCGACCATTTCGAGACTCCTCGTCATGTCCGTGATCTCATCCGGGACTCCGAACAACCTTCGGTGCATCAAATCACATAACTCATAATACAAATCGTCATCGAAGTTAAGCGTGCGGACCCTACGGGTTCGAGAACTATGTAGACATGACCGAGACACATCTCTAGTCAATAACCAATAGCGGAATCTGGATGCTCATATTGGCTCCTACATATTCTACGAAGATCTTTATCGGTCAAACCGCATAACAACATACGTTGTTCCCTTTGTCATCGGTATGTTACTTGCCCGAGATTCGATTGTTGGTATCCTCATACCTAGTTCAATCTCGTTATCGGCAAGTCTCTTTACTTGTTCCGTAATGCATCATCCCGTAACTAATTATTTAGTCACATTGCTTGCAAGGCTTATAGTGATGAGCATTACCGAGAGGGCCCAGAGATACCTCTCCGATACACGGAATGACAAATCCTAATCTCGATCTATGCCAACTCAACAAACACCATCGGAGACACCTGTAGAGCATCTTTATAACCTAGTTACGTTGTGACGTTTGATAGAACACTAAGTGTTCCTCCGGTATTCGGGAGTTGCATAATCTCATAGTCAGAGGAACATGTATAAGTCATGAAGAAAGCAATAGCAATAAACTAAACGATCATAGTGCTAAGTTAACGGATGGGTCATGTCCATCACATCATTCTCTAATAATGTGATCCTGTTCATCAAATGACAACACATGTCTGGCTAGGAACTTAACCATTTTTTATTAACGAGCTAGTCAAGTAGAGGATACTAGGGACACTCTGTTTGTCTATGTATTCACACATGTACCAAGTTTCTGGTTAATACAATTCTAGCATGAATAATAAACATTTATCATGATTTTACAAAATATAAATAACAACTTTATTATTGCCTCTAGGGCATATTTCCTTCATGGACTAATCTGAGCCGTCCTTGTGTTTAGGAGGGGTGTACCGAAGCAGAAGTGTCAAAAGATGGTGTTAGTGGTGAGTGAATGTGCACGTGCATTTTTTTCAAACACAATACAAACATAGATGCTTACATACACTCGCCCAGAAATGCATGCACGCATACCCTACTCCTATTAGTACCTTCAACATACCGAGTCGGCACATCATTGTGAGATTAATGAAGTGACCAGGCACCTCGTAGTCGACGAGAACGTCTCCTCTCACTAAACGAACATCGCCGAAAAGCCTGAAATAAATACAGAAAATGTGAGCACAGGTGCCAAGTTTAGAACATGAATCCTAGTGGGCTGATACCACTGCAAGGATCCTAACCATCAGAGCTATGCTCACTTCACGAATCTGCATGGTTGAGGCTATCAAGAGCATATCATGTGAAACGTGACTTCATGTGCACCTTGCATCATGCGAATTTGGACCGTTGGATGAAAAACCGATGAACAATATTAAGACAGAGATGGTGTTGTGAATATAGCTTGCAAAAAGGATCTTACATTTAAACAAAATCAACCCTTGGCCTACTCCATCACGATTTCGTTGTACTGGGTTGGTTTTCATGAAACACGAGGTCTTATTGTAAAAGTTTCAGACTATGAGGATGGACTGCGTGTTTAATTTGACGAAATGCTTGGCCCTCTTTGCAAATGTGCCAGCAACTATCTTTCATGCAAACTTATCCGTTGATTTTCCATCCAATAGCTCAAATCCACACGGTGCCTTAGGCACACAGAAACGCGGTTTCACATGATATGTTCTCGTTAACATTTTGCATTCTGTTTTAACAGACCGAGCACACACGCCATGCTGACATGATGCTGAATTCCACATCAGTATCAGTCAGGCGAGTCGGCACATGGCACATAATTTAGTGGACGAATTGAGGTAAAGGAGGCGATTTGTGTGATGGTTTTAATTTTACTAAAAGGATAAACTGTGAACATGGCACCTATGCGTGCTACTGCTAGTATGTGGCAAGGAATATACACTTGCTGCATGCACATGAAAGAGCACGGTTATGTTGCAGGATAAGCTCCTGGCATCTTCCTAACAATCAATCAGTTGGCAGCCTGCAGCCTACATATATGTTAGACGAGACCGCTGACTGTATGTCCGCACAAGATCATGAATACAGTATAACTTACATGGAACACCTGAGCAACATGTGTGAACTTACCTTGTCATGCTCTGGATTGAACAGGCTCAAAGCACAGCCTAATCAATAGGTCAACAGCACTTTGCTTAGCCATTTATCGCCACGTCCATTCACATCATGTCATTTGCAGGATGTATGATTTTTGAAGAAGTTGTTGAAAGTAACTACTCCCTCCGTTCCTAAATATTTGTCTTTCTAGACATTTCAAATGACTACTACATACGGATGTATGTAGACATATTTTAGAGTGTAGATTCACTCATTTTGCTCCGTATGTAGTCACTTGTTGAAATGCCTAGAAAGACAAGTATTTAGTAACGGAGGGAGTATAAATTAAATGGAACCTCCCCCATCTAGCATGCATGCTACATTTTGTTTATAATAGCTCAATATTGCAATAAAAGAAATGCTAATCCAGCCCCCATGGACGGATGCTTGCAGTAGAAGTTGCCTCAAAAAATAACACTACTGCATATCGAATTCATAGTCAGCGACATTTTGTTAAACCAAACGAAGCCTAGATTCAAAAGTGAGCAAACACTATATACACAAGTCAGCGACCTGATCGTTGAAACTATACGACGACTACAGAGCATACGAGGGAATACGAGGGGAGGCGAGGCACTGTTCAGCGGCCACAGACTAATGTTCTTGTTGCCCATGTGGATTGACACGGGCGGCCGAAACATAGGCAGTAGCGCGATCCTTGCACCATCTTCTGAGCCGGCACACAAGAGAACAAAGATATACAAGCGCATGCCACAGCAAGAATCTGCAGTGTAAATAAACATAAATACAGTTAGCCACCTGCAAAATAATACTAGTAATAACAGATACAGTTAGCGTGCATAATCAGGATTTAGAAAAGCTGGAGCAATTCAAGCATAATAGTCGAGTTAATAAAAAACTAGTAATGTTCGTTAAATTGACGTATGTACAGAAAGCCGAAATCTAAATCACTGTCGACTAAATGTACTATATACGATTTACACATAGACGTAGGCGCTCAAATCTCTGTCGGACGGAACACGCTAGCGAGCTAGCACACCAACAAATCGCATGCAGGAACTGATGCTATGGACAGGCAGGCGTACGAGCTGCGTTCTGCATTTGATTGTAGCGGAATTAAGCGTCAGGAAAGAGAACTCACAGCGCCAGGAGCCCAGCGATAACAAGCAGGAAAGGTCCCAAAAAGTCCCAGAAGAAGTCAGGCTTCTTCGACTCTGTCGGAATCAGCACGGCGTCGATGAGGTAGACGGCGAGATGGTCGTCATCGACGACAGTCTTGGTGATCCTGGCCTCGTTCTGTGACGACGGCGGCCACGGAGAAAGTATCGCCCTGCCTCTGTAGTGATTGATGATGAGTGTCTGCTCCCCATCAAGCGTCAACACCTCCCACAACCAGTAGACCCGGCTGTGCAGCTCCTCGGAGTAAGCCATCCTCAGCCCGTGGTACAGGAGGAGCCCGGCCTGCTCGTCGACAGTGAGGCTATGGAACCTCGGGACGAACGCCCCCACCGCCTCGTCGTCAGGGCAGAGAATGGTGAGCCCCAGGTCGCTGCCGATCTGCTCGCGGAACGTGTCGCCCACGCCGGCCGTCGTGGCGACGAGGGCGGCGAAGGCGCCGCACCCGCCCTCGGACAAGAGCATCGTCAAAGCGTCCTCCGACGCCTCCGGTGGTTGCCCCTCGGCCCAAGCCTCCTCCGGCGCCTCGGGTGGTTGCCCCTGGAACTGGGCGCAGGGGACGAGCAGGAGGAGCAAGATCATGCAGGAGGCGACGGCGGCTCCGGCGAGCCGCTCCATTGTGCTTCTCCGGCCCTGAGAAGTGAGAACTGGGAGGATGGAGATGAACAGGGGAAAAGAGGGTTTTTGGCCGGCCTTGGACTCCAGGCCCAGTGCCCTAGCCTACCGCAGCTACCTCGATTCCAATTCTCCTTGGACACTCTCCATGTGCTTGCTCCCTTTTCTCTTTGGCATTCCACTGGAAATGTGGTGGTGAGGACACGAAAGATGGCGTTGTTGAATGAATGCGCGTGGCTGGCTCTGCCTACCAGCATCACTGAAAATGTGATGGCTGCACAAGTTGTGTGTCTCCGACTGAGGAAAATGTACACCGATGGGTTTTACTCTGTGGGACTTTCCACGAAACTTCGTGTGCGCTGAAATTTGACACGCCGTGGTATGTTGCACACGTGAACTTGTGTTCAGAATTTAGAGTTACAGCGGATTTCACTTTGAGCAATGATACTTACATTGTCACGCAGTAGGATGAACAGGCTGAACACACAGCCTAATCAACACGCTAAACAGCCATTTTCCATCTCAATATACACGATAAAAAACAGTAATCGTAGCCAGAAGCATCACCATAACTGTTCTCGTCTCAAAATAGCATGCAAAACCAAAGCAGAAAAACTAAGCAATTCTTCTTACCTAATAATAACCTACTCCAGAGGCATCATCAAGCTTTGGGTTTTCTCTAACAAAAAGCACCCGCCAGGCATTCATCATTGTTACCTTTGCATCTCAAGATGTTCCGCGACACTAAAGTTACGCTGACCTGCCCGCATGACGGTCCTCCGACTCGGAGAAGTAGTCAGCACCCAGCAGGTCGTCTTGGCCGTTATACTGCACCTTGCTAGCTCCAAGGGTCTCGACGCTGCCAAATCCTCCGGCATAGCTGCTGCCATTGTGGCTGCCAGTAAAGTTGCCGATGCCGCTCACATTTCCAGCAAAGTTGCCGCTGTTGTTGCCAGCAGCAACAGCAGAATGCCCGCTGCTGAAACTGCCAGTGCTTCCGCCCAAGACTGCATTGCCACCAGCTCCACTGTTGTAGTTGCCGGCGCCATACATGTTGGGAGAATTGTACCCACCAGCGCTGTTGACGCCGTTGTCGCCACCAGCAACAGCAGAATTCCCGCTGCTGAAACGGCCAGTGCTTTCGCCAAAGGCTGCATTGCCGCCAGCTCCACTGTTGTAGTTGCCGGCACCATAGGTGTTGGGAGAATTGTACCCACCAGCGCTGTTGACGCCGTTGTCGCCACCAGCAACAGCAGAATTGAAACTGCCGGTCTTTTCGCCGAAGACTGCATTGCCGCCAGCTCCACTGTTGTAGTTGCCTGCACCATATGTGTTGGGGAAATTGTTCCCACCAGCGCTGCCGTTGTTGCCACCAGCAACAGCAGAATGCCCACTACTGAAACTGCCGGTCTTTTCGCCGAAGACTGCATTGCCGCCAGCTCCGCTGTTGTAATTGCCCACGCCATATGTGTTGGGGGAACTGTACCCACCAGCGCCGCCGTAGCTACCAGCACTTCCACCCAAATTGCTGGCATTATTGTAGCTTCCACCACCACCGCCGTAGCTACCAGCACTTCCAGCCGAATTGTTGGCATTATTGTAGCTTCCGCCACCGCCGCCGTAGCCACCAGCACTTCCACCCGAGTTGCTGGCATTATTGTAGCTTCCGCCACCGCCGCCGTAGACACCAGCACTTCCACCCGAGTTGCTGGCATTATTGTAGCTTCCGCCACCGCCGCCGTAGCCACCAGCACTTCCACCCGAGTTGCTGGCATTATTGTAGATTCCGCCACCACCACCATAGCCACCAGCACTTCCACCCGAGTTGCTGGCATTATTGTAGATTCCGCCACCACCACCATAGCCACCAGTACTTCCGCCCGAGTTGCTGGCATTATTGTAGCTTCCGCCACCGCCGCCATAGCCACCAGAACTTCCACCAGAGTTGCTCGCATTATTGTAGATTCCACCACCACTACCATAGCTACCACCACTTCCGCCCGAGTTGCTGGCATTATTGTAGCTTCCGTCACCACCGCCATAGCCACCAGCAACAGCATTGTTGTTCATGCTCTCGCCGCCGCCTGCAGCACCACTGTAACCACCATATCCCGCATTACCATATCCACCACCACTGGCATGCCCTGCACTTCCATAATCAGCACCATTGCCCACATATCCACCACCACCACTTCCATATCCCGTGCTGACATATCCGCCACTTCTGTAACCACCACCATTGCCAGCATATCCACCGCCACCGCTTCCATATCCCGCGCCGCCATATCCGCCACTTCCATAATTACCAGTGCCGTATCCACCTCCACGTGTCCCACCAGCACGGTCACTGGCGTAGCCTACCTTTATCATTCGTCCGTGAAGGTCCTAAAGCAGATGGATGCGTTACAAATTTGCAAAAGATAAACATAATGACAGGTATGTCCATATTTTAGAAATGGTGCAACTTTAATCAAGGCAGAAAACAATCCCCAAGTTCTGATGGTAGAACATTTCCGCAAGAATCAGGGGAGGTCACTTTTACAGCTCAGCAAGATATCCTAGACATAAATTAAGTCAAAATAATTCAAATATTTACAGGAACAGTTATCTCATGCAACGATATGCCAAAATTGAGAATAGTCTGCAACTCCCTAAACATGCATTCCCTGGTGTTCATCAGTTCATGAATCATGCGATCTATTAACATCTGGGATGATGCATCTAGGAAACAAGTGCCAACAGCTTCGGATTCTTTGAAATTACAACAATGGATTAACAACAATATGGTGCTCAAAATGTCAAAGATCTGGAGCTCTAGCATATAATTGGGTCAATACTCATAGAGCTGATGTTTGTATGAAGGTATGTCGTGAACTAAGGCAGGAAAAGGGAAGGTGCTTGCCATTATCCGTGGCAGAACATAAATTGATGAGCGGCACAGTTTAATGGTCAGTGAATCAATGCAAATTCAGACATCTCCACTTTAGATCAAGACAACAATGAAGTAACGCTAATTATATTGCATCATTGTGTTGATAAAACAGTTTGGCAGTTGCAGCGCATGACAAGTGTCATGTAAAAAAGGCAGCAAACAAGAACAATGAATAGACAACAGGACAAGCTACACTCCTAAAGCAAAAAAGGGCAACCTGAAATTTGGGACTATATTTGCAAAGTGGTGTAGAGGATATAAGTGGAACATTAGGCATGAAAATGTCATAGCATATCCGCAATACACGTAGGGGATCTCTCTAAAATCACCTTGCCATCCATGGCACTAATGGCAGCCGCGGCAGCTTCGGTGGATGCATAAGTAACAAATCCAAATCCCTTTGACCTGCCAGACTCCCTGTCCATGATGATTCTAGCTGAACCCAATCCGAAAAGAAAGAAAGTGTTAACAACATGGCAAAAATATACATCAAATGTGCCACACCAATTGGGAGAACAACCTTCAATGACGTCCCCATAGCCAGAAAAGGCATCCCTGAGAGTTGGGTCATCTGTGGCATATGATAGTCCTGAAAGGCGGTAGACCATACATGTAATTAGATAATTCGTCGGCATCAACAATACCCACGAACCTTCGAATCAGAAGGAGCTAGAACAGTGATCTCATATGAGCATACCTCCAACAAAAAGCTTGGAAGAAGACATGCACCTTACTGCCTGGAGCAGCGACGAATTCGAGGACCCGGAGGCCCTCCTCAGCACAATCCCCATCCTACTAGCAAAAGCCATCGCACAAGTCCCCTGCTACAGACCACGGGCACTGAAGAAGAAGAACAAAAAACCTTGCATGAGACAGATTCACGGTTGCTAACGCAGAAGGATAAACCCCGAATGGGGATCCAGTCGAACCCCCGAATTTTCTCAAATCAAACCGCTATTAGGAGAGGGCTATTGACGCGGAATCTCGGAAGCACTAATTCGCTTTAGATGCAGGAAATGGAACCCGAAATGCACGGCTGGCGTGGTTCGATTCGAATGTTTGAGGGCAACGAAAAGGCAGGAGCGGGACGAACAGTGCTACGAGCAAAGGCAGGGGTCCATGATCCTTACCGGCGAGAGGAATCGCGTCCGGACCACGCCGCCGGCAAGAGGGGATTCGCGTCCGGGCCACGCCGCCGGCAAGAGGGGAAGGGATTTCGGTCGTAGCAGGGGTGATTTGGCGGGAGCGGAGGGAGGAGGGGGTTTCGGCGGCGAGGGACTCCGGCCTCCGGGACGGCGGCTGCTCTCCTAACCTTCTTGTTAAACCCTATCGGTGGGTTTTGTTCCTTCCTTGAACCCCAGGGCCGCGATTTCGATTTTTATTTTTCAAGAAATGGCAGCAGGGATCCGAAGATCCCAGAAGCCGGTGTTTACATCATTGCAAAGAGAACCCTGACAAAACTA
This sequence comes from Triticum urartu, assembly GCF_056163025.1. Classification (NCBI taxonomy): domain Eukaryota; kingdom Viridiplantae; phylum Streptophyta; class Magnoliopsida; order Poales; family Poaceae; genus Triticum; species Triticum urartu. Next base: position 143,020,387 of record NC_141874.1, on the reverse strand, counting down.
AAATTGCACACGCGTCCGCTCTTATGCACATTTTTTTTTTGAGACGAAACAACGCTTTTAATTCAATCAAACAAGGTTTGTGGGATACAAAGGTTACTAGGAGAATTGGAGAGCCACAAATGACGTCCCACATCCAAGCTAGTAGCCATCTTAGCAATAGTATGAGCCTCAAAATTGTACTCGCACTGCTCGTGGCATATTTCACATGCCAAAAAAACGGATCTACGAGAGTTAATCTCCTTCACTATCATACAGTACTCACCACGCTGCTCTGTCTCCTTAAGCTCATGTATGACTCTCAGACAGTCGGTAGCGATATGGATCTTGCGAAGTGCCAAATCCTCACCTAGGGCTTGAGCTTCTCGACACGCAAACGTTTCCAAAGTTTCAGGCTCCGTCAAACCTTCAAAAACAATCGCAGAAACCCCCAGATAATTTCTATGTTCATCCCTACACACAACTCCCACGGCTCCTTTGTTTGTATTTTTTGCCACTGCTGCATCGGCGTTAAGCTTTGCATGTCCCACGAGCGGTGGCTTCCATGCTTGAGGAGCTCGAATGATAGCTGAACAATAACTTCTACTTTGGCTCCTCTGACTTCCTCGCACGTCATCCAAATACCTACTTATAAAGAGATGTGTGGACAATGGGCTTTGGAATTCTTGCTCGTGGATCGCCTTGCGTCGAGCCCACCATAGTGCCCATAATGTCACTAGAACCTCCACGAACTGATCCTCCTTCAACGTTTTGGTAAGGTTAAACATCCATAATTTCACATTCGGAGTTTCATCTCCCACCCAAGGGATGATCACATCATCCTCACGGAGCGACCTGTAACACCCCGGATATAACTTTCCCAATTTGTACTCCGACTCTTGCCGTTTCCGGCGTTAAGTTAATTTATTTCCTCGGGTTTGGGTTTTGTCTCCGTGTGTTGTTGTCGTTGTCATGCATCTCATATCATGTCATCATGTGCATTGCATTTGCATACGTGTTTGTCTCATGCATTCGAGCATTTTCCCCGTTGTCCGTTTTGCATTCCGGCGCTTCGTTCTCCTCCGGTGGTCATTTCTAGCTTTCTTTCGTGTGTGGGGATTAAACATTTCCGGATTGGACCGAGACTTGCCAAGCGGCCTTGGTATACTACCTGTAGACCGCCTGTCAAGTTTCGTACCATTTGGACTTCGTTTGGTACTCCAACGGTTAACCGAGGGACCGAAAAGGCCTCGTGTGTGTTGCAGCCCAACACCCCTCCAATTTGGCCCAAAACCCACCAAACTCTGCTCCATGTCCTAGAGCGTTCGATCACGATCGCGTGGCCGAAAACTGCACCTCATTTGGACTCTCCTAGCTCCCTCTATGCCTATAAATAGACCCTCCCCCCATTTTCGGATCTTCTCCTCCCACAAAACCCTAAAAAAATAGATCTTCGCCGCCGCCGGACGTGTCCGACCCGCGCCGGACAACGTCTCGATCCGCCGCCGCCAACCACCGGGCGCCATGTGGCGCGGGCGGACCACATCACCGCCGCCACTCCCGCCGGCCCGTCAGGCCCGGAGCGGGCCCGCCTCTCCATCGCTCGGGCCAGAGCTCGCGCCTCCTCCCCGCCTCGTCTTCCCCAGCCCCGGGTGCCCGAGCCCCGCAGCCGTCGAAGCTCGCCGCCGCCGCACCATTTCCGGCCGGGGCAAGCTCCGCCCCGGGCCACCTCGTCGCCGGCCGCCGCCCCTCGCCGCCTCCGGCCGCCGCCTCGTCGCCGGCGCCGCCTCCTCCGCCACTCCGGCCTCTCCCTCCTCGTCTCCGAGCTCCGGCCGCCGCGAACTCCACCGGTGAACAGGAACTCCGGTGGTGAACAGTAGATCCGGCGTGCATCAAAATCCGTGCAGATCTGGATCTGAGATCCGCGGGTTGACCTTTTCTCCTTCGAACCCTAATTTTTATGCTAACTTTGGCCTGTGATATCTCTGCATCCGTAGCTCCGTTTTGGACATATAGTATATCAAAATGTTCGTCTCAATGAGTACATCATTTCATTCCATTGCATCATTTTCATTTGAGTTCATCTTGATGCCCGAAATGCTATTAGAAGGAGGCTTCGTGAGTTAATTGTCAGATCTGCTAGTTCATCTTAGACTTTTGTCATTTTTGCCATAATTGTTGTGTGCATGATATGCCTATGAGTCCTTCATATGTTTTGTTAAGGATTTTGTCTTCTTTCCAGAGGTGCAACCCATGCATTTTTAGGATGTGTGTGGTGACTTGTGCAAGCTTGCAAAGTGGTGCACTCGCTAATTCTGTTTTCAGGGACTTAGTAATTTCACTAAGTCCTGGGATTGTTTAGTTCACAATGCCATATGTTCTTGTTGTTTCCTAGTGATCCGTGCCTCTTTTGAGGATGATCAGTAAGGGAGTTTTGTTAATCTTGTAGTGCTCTATCCATCCATGTCTTTGTTTGCAATTATGGAGCACCCTAGCTTGAGTCAATCGAGCTCTACTTTTGCTTCGTTGCGAATCTGGGCAGATCGTCAACTTGTTTGCGATTTTGCCGATGTTGTTGTAGTTGATCCGTGCATGCTATGCCATTGTTCTTGCCATGTCTAGCTTGTATCTTGTGCCTTCTTAATGGATGTATGCTTGTCTTGCCATGACTTGCACCGTAGTGAGTGCATCGAGCTCGTTTACATGCCTTCGTGAGCTATATTTCAGCATGTCTCAGTTTTCACGAAGTCTGAAAACTGATTATGCTTTTGCTATGTTCGTGTGCTTGTTAGTATATTTTTGTGATCCCTTTTGGCTCAAGGTCACTAAGGGACTTTTGTTAAGCTTGTTGAGTAGCTCCGTGCCATGTCTTTATTTGTCATGTTCAGGTCCTGTAGCATGTTCTTTCGTTGCTCCGAAGAGGGCTATATGATCTGAAATTCCAGACAAGTGTTAATTTCACTAAGTCTGAGATCTGTTATCCATTTGCGTTTTTGTCATGCTTGTTTGAACCTGTTAATGGATGAATTGGCCGTAGCTCAGTGCTAGACTTTTGTTAAGCATCTTGTGTGCATCCCTGCCATGTATTTTATTTTCATGTTTGGGTGCTGTAGCATGTTCATCTCATTGCATTTAGATGCCTACTTGCTGTAAATCGCAGACCGGTGTCGTTTTGAAACGCTTGCCATTTCCAAACCGTAACTCCGATTCCGGCGTTCTTTATATCGTTTTCAAGCGATTTCATCTCATCTTTCTAGTGGCACCCTTGGAATTCTAAGTTGAGGCCAGATTCATGCATTTCCTGTCATATCTTGCATTTTGCATCCCGCATCGCATCCCGCATAGCATATCATCATTGCATCATATCGCTTGATCCTTACACGTGGTTGATTGTATACTTGTTGCTTGTTTGTCTTGTTTGGGTAGAGCCGGGAGACGAGTTCGCTAACGAGGAGGCCGTTGAGTTTGCGTTTGAGGATCCAGTCAACTCTAACAACTGTGCAGGCAAGATGATCATACCCTCGAAATCACTACTATCTTTGCTATGCTAGTTTGCTCGCTCTTTTGCTATGCCATTGCTACGATGCCTACCACTTGCTTGCCAGCCTCCCAAATTGCCATGTCAAACCTCTAACCCACCTTTGTCCTAGCAAACCGTTGATTGGCTATGTTACCGCTTTGCTCAGCCCCTCTTATAGCGTTGCTAGTTGCAGGTGAAGATTGGAGGCCATTCCTTGTTGGAACATTTATTTACTTGTTGGGATATCATTATATTGCTATGTTATCTTAATGCATCTATATACTTGGTGAAGGGTGGAAGGCTCGGCCTCTCGCCTAGTGTTTTGTTCCACTCTTGCCGCCCTAGTTTCCATCATATCGGTGTTATGTTCCCGGATTTTGCGTTCCTTACGCGGTTGGGTTATAATGGGAACCCTTGATATTTCGCCTTGATTAAAACTTTTCCAGCAATGCCCAACCTTGGTTTTACCTTTTGCCACCTAGCATTTTCTTTCCCTTGGGTTCTGCAGACTCAAGGGTCATCTTATTTTAACCCCCCCGGGCCAGTGCTCCTCTGAGTGTTGGTCCACCTGTCAGCTACCGGTGGCCACCAGGGGCAACTCTGGGCTGGCCTATCCGTACCTAGGACAATCTGAGTGTGCCCCGAGAAAGAGATATGTGCAGCTCCTATCGGGATTTGTCGGCACATTCGGGCGGTGTTGCTGGTCTTGTTTTAACCTGTCGAAGTGTCTTGAGTTACCGAGATACCGAGTCTGATCGGAACGTCTTGGGAGGAGGTCTATTCCTTCGTTGACCGTGAGAGCTTGTCATGGGCTAAGTTGGGACTCCCCTGCAGGGATTTGAACTTTCGAAAGCCGTGCCCGCGGTTATGGGCAGATGGGAATTTGTTAATGTCCGGTTGTAGATAAATTGAACCTTAATTAATTAAAATGAATCAACCGAGTGTGTTACCGTGATGGCCTCTTCTCGGCGGAGTCCGGGAAATGGACACGGTGTTGGAGGAATGTTTGCGCAGGTTGTTCTCTAGTTTCTCGCTCGCGCTTTGCCTCCTCTTCTCGCTCTGTTTTGCGAATAAGTTAGCCACCATACTTGCTAGTCGCTTGCTGCAGCTCCACTCATATTTTACCTTGCCCCACCTTTAAGCTTAAATAGTCTTGATCGCGAGGGTGCGAGATTGCTGAGTCCCTGTGGCTCACAGATTACTATTACACCAGATGCAGGGCCTGATGATTCCGCTCCAGGAGACGCGTATGAGCTCAATTGGGAGTTCGACGAAGACTCTCAACGATACTATGTTTCCTTTCCCGATGATCAGTAGTGGTGCCCAGTTGGGGGTGAACGGGACCGTTGTCGCATGTTGGGTTCTCTTTTATTTTGGAGCCGTAGTCGGGCCATGAGTGTTTGGATGATGTAATGTTATTTATGTACTTGATTGACGTGGCGAGTGTAAGCCAACTATGTTATCTCCCCTTTTATTATTATTACATGGGATGTTGTGAAGATTGCCTAACTTAGGACATATGCCTTCAATGCGATTATGTCTCTAAGTCGTGCCTCGACACGTGGGAGCTATAGTCGCATCGAGGGTGTGACACGACCATACTGACTTGGCCATGTTGCAGTCCAGCAGTGCATGGCGCCACGAGTCCTCCGCTGCGCCACAAATAATGCATGTCGCCGATGTAGCCATTTGATGCCTCGCCCGCTCCTCCCCAGTGGGCAGGGACGATCGAGCTAACCGCCAGGCAAACATTAGAATTTTCGGCAGAACCTGTACTGACCAAAGCTTCTTCCACTGACTTCTCTTCTTGTTCTGTGTTTGATGCCTCAGCCTCGCAATTGAGCCAAGCTTCTCGGCGCTTTTTCGTTTCTACAACAAGCTTATAAGCTGATCGCACTGAAAAAGAGCCCGATCGTTCGTAGTGCCAAGCCCAAAAGTCTGGCTGCAGTACGTAACTAATTGGAATTTTCTTGACCGCCTCAACGTTCATAGGCAACATCTGATGCTGCAGTACTGTCATGTTCCAGCTCCTCGTGGCTGGGCATATGAGGTCTGAAACTACTTCCACTGGAACATCAGAAATAGGACAAATGGGACGCAAGTGATAGTCCCTTGGGATCCAATTTTCATTCCACACACTCGTTGAGAGTCCATCCCCTATTTTCTGTATAAGGCCAACCTTGAGGATGTCGCGGCCTTCACAAATTGATCTCCATACATGTGATGGGCGGCTCCCCACCTCGGCTGAAAGAATATCCGAGGACGGAAAGTAAACTGCCTTTAAAATTCGAGCACTCAAGGAGTCTGGTTCCTGAAGGATTCCCCAGTCCTGTTTTGCTAACAGGGCTAGGTTAAATATTTCCAAATCTTTGAAGCCAAGACCCCCTTTATATTTCGGCATTGTCATCCCATGCCACCCATGTCGTCTTCCTTTCACCTGACTTACTTCCCCACCAGAACTTGCGGATAATAGACGTCAAGTGCTGACAAAGTCCCCGTGGTAATTTGAATATTGCCATCGAGTAGGTGGGAATTGCTTGCACAACTGATTTTATGAGCACTTCTTTCCCACTCCCCGCTAAAGTTTTCTCGATCCATCCTTACACCCTCTTCCATATACGGTCTTTTAGATAGCTAAAAACACCATTTTTGGAGCCCCCTATATCCGTAGGTAGCCCCAAATATTTTTCATTGAGTGTCTCATTATGCACCTCCAGAATTCCCTTGATCTCATTCCTTGCTGATTCTGGGCAGCCCTTACCAAACTACACCGTTGACTTGTCAACATTTATACGTTGTCCAGATGCTCCGCAATACCTATCCAGGACAGACTTGAGCGCCTCCACCTCATCATTCTTAACTTTGCAAAAAAGTATACAATCATCAGCAAATAAAAGATGATGGACCGTTGGGGCTTGAGGTGCAATTGTTATCCCTTGAAGCACTCCCTCATTGCTGGCATGCTTGATCAAACAAGAAAGGCCTTCACCTGCCAGCAGAAACAGATAGGGAGAAATAGGATCCCCCTGCCTTATTCCCCTTGATGGGATAAATTCTCTTGTTCGATTGCCATTGAAAAGCAAAGAGAATGAAACAGACCGAACTCCTCTCATAACTGCACTCGCAAAGGAGTCACACAAACCAATTTTCCGCATGATTGCCTCCAGATATACCCATTCCAACCTGTCATAAGCCTTTTGCATGTCTACTTTAATGGCACAATGAGAGTTCTTCTTACTCCTATTATTCTTCATATAGTGTAAGCACTCATAAGCTGCGATGACATTATCAGTGATGAGCCTCCCGGGCACAAACGCTGATTGTTCTTCGGAAATAATCTCAGGGAGAATCTGCTTTAGACGGTTAGCAAGTACCTTTGATGCGATCTTGAAAATCACATTGCACAAGCTAATAGGTCGAAACTGAGTCAGAGAAGTAGGGTTTTGTACCTTAGGGATAATAACATTGAACGTTTTGTTAATCTCCTCTGGTGACTCTTCTCCCTTCAAAATCCGGATTACAATCCTAGTAACCTCCTCACCACACAAACGCCAATGCTTCTGGAAAAAGTGTGCCGAGAAACCATCGGGCCCCGGTGATTTTGTTGGAAACATTTGGAATAGGGCCGTTTTAACCTCTGATTCCGTGTAGGGGGAATTTAGCCTCTCATTCATAGAATCATTAACTTTACAGGGTACATGAGATAACACCTCTTCTATTCCAACTACCCCCTGAGACGCATACAAGTGTTCATAAAAATTTATCGACATGTTCTCCAGTTCAGCTTGATCCTCGCATACAGACCCATCCTCACGCACAAGACGCGTTGTTCTGTTTTTCTTCTTCCTCATAAATGCTTTCTGCTGAAAAAAATTTGTGTTGCGGTCCCCCTCGAGCAGCCATTGCACTCGAGCTCTCTGTCGCCACATAGTTTCTTCCCTAAAATGCAGCTCAATCATACGTTGCTCTACCTTCAGTTCCTCATAACTTGGTCCCACTCTGCCAACGATGGCTCTCAGCTCTACTAGCCTCTTGCGAAGCTTCCTCAGTTCGTGCCTGACCGCCCCAAACGTGGTCGTACCCCAGCTAAGAAAGGTGGTCTTATGCACATAGGACCCTGGAGATGGGAACAAGAACATGGTTGGGTCGGGGTGGGAATGGGTCGATCCGAACCTGGCGATCCGGCCCCTATGGCCCGAAGGCCAATTTGAGAGGCCACTGGTCGATCCATATAGCTTTACATTGCTTGTGGACAAAAAAATGTTAAAATTATGCACGGTTTATTGAGATTTGACTAGTGTAAGAATCAATGAGATTTCTTTTTTTAACACGGTACAAACGCAAGCGTTCATATACACGTGCATACACTCACCTCTATGAACGCACACACGCACATCATATCCCTATGAGCACCTCTGAAATACTGAGTCGGCATATCATCTTGAAATTTATGAAGCCACCATAGACACTTCGTCTTCAACGGGAACGTCTTCTCCCACTGAATGTGCATTGCCGGAAATTCTAAAATAAATACAAAAATAAATGCGAGCATCATGATTTGAACCTTGATGGGCTAGGGATACCACAGTCCCTCCCTCTAACCATCCAACAATAGATTGGTTCACAATCAATGAGATTTCTAATACGTGTTTAGTAGGAAAAAAATCAAGTGGTGGTTTTGTAAGTGTGCATCTTGCGAAAATATACAAAGACAATTTTGTCGTTCATATACCGAGCATTCATTGAAAATTATACGGCCGATTGCGTCGCAAAATTGGGTCCTACGACAGCACTGGCGCGACGAAAATTGCAGCTGCTATGAGATATAAGAGTGATCAAGCAGGTCACCCGATGCCAGCTTGTTGACCCAAATCTCGTTTGAGGCTGCTTCCAATGCATTGGTGCTTACATGAGGTGCTAAGCATATTAAATACTTTAGCAACTAAAGACCCCAATGTATAGGTGCTTAATTTGTTGGTGCTAAGTATCCTTCATTTAATGATTTTGCAACTAAAGTTTTTCATGCATTGATGAGATTTTTCCATTAAGTGTTTTGCCTAGGTTCTCGCGCTTGACATTGTTTCTTTCTGGGGTCATTACACTCATCTCTTTTCTCTTAATTACCTTGTCACATCAATTTTTTTGCCTACATGGCAGCCTTAGCACCTGTACAAGGTATTGGGAGGGGCCTAAGACCCACCCAAATAACCCATTGGCCTCGAACTTACAAAAAGATGAGTAAAAGTCTCATTGATCCGATGATATGGTACTGTAGAAATGTACTAGTACTGTACCGTGTACGAGAAGTGAAGTGTAATCTCGACGTTGAACACGAGCAAAACTTTAGAAGTGGTCGTAAGATTACACTCGCTGACTACCGGTGGTGGAAGTGCACCGGGGTAGTGTCTGTCAGAGAGTGGTTCTATATATAGATTAGATAGAGGGGATCAGGGAAATACCCTGGAAATTAACAGGTGGAACTTGAAAGTGTTTCGTTTACCAAGACTATGAATAGTAAAAATATGGAAATCATACAGGTCTCTGACAGTCAAACGTAAGTTTGGTGGTGCCGTGATCTTAAAGATGTGACACACGTATGTACACGAAGTCATGATCCTGGAACCGGGAAGAAATTTCTGGAATGAATGGACTTTCGTACTTTACAATTGTTCAAGATTATTGGAACTATTTTTCCAAAATATGATTATTGGAAATAAACGGGAAAAGGGACATCATTTTTCGGACATTTCTAGGGACCCTGATTTAAAGTTCTAATTTTTGTACTGCATATTAGATCTCCTTACAAATTAATATTAGGTTTCCTTACAACTTACGGATACTCTCTCCCATTTTTCCACTGCATGTTAGGCCTCCATACAAATTAATATTCCGCTTTTTGGTCAAAGACTTGTCCTAACGAAACCTAATATGCAGAGTAAAAAAAAGCTACAATAAATATTTCGTGAAGGACCTGATTGATTTAATATAGATGAGAAAACATATCTCGTGACTGTCATAGCCCTCTAAAGAAGTATTTCTGATTATGTGTAACACCCCGGATATGACTTTTCCAATATGTATTCCAACTCTTGCCGTTTCTGACCTTAAGTTATTTTATTTTCTCGGGTTCGGGTTTTTATCTTCGTGTGTTGTTGTCGTTGTCATGCATCTCATATCATGTCATCATGTGAATTGCATTTGCATACGTGTTCATCTCATGCATTCGAGCATTTTCCCCGTTGTCCGTTTTGTTGGAAATATGCCCTAGAGGCAATAATAAATTGGTTATTATTATATTTCCTTGTTCATGATAATCGTTTATTATCCATGCTATAATTGTATTGATAGGAAACTCAGATACATGTGTGGATACATAGACAACACCATGTCCCTAGTGAGCCTCTAGTTGACTAGCTCGTTGATCAATAGATGGTTATGGTTTCCTAACCATGGACATTTGGATGTCGTTGATAACGGGATCACATCATTAGGAGAATGATGTGATGGACAAGACCCAATCCTAAGCCTAGCACAAAGATCGTGTAGTTCGTATGCTAAAGCTTTTCTAATGTCAAGTATCATTTCCTTAGACCATGAGATTGTGCAACTCCCGGATACCGTAGGAGTGCTTTGGGTGTATCAAACGTCACAACGTAACTGGGTGACTATAAAGGTGCATTACAGGTATCTCCGAAAGTATCTGTTGGGTTGGCACGAATCGAGACTGGGATTTGTCACTCCGTGTAAACGGAGAGGTATCTCTGGGCCCACTCGGTAGGACATCATCATATGCGCAATGTGACCAAGGAGTTGATCACGGGATGATGTGTTATGGAACGAGTAAAGAGACTTGCCGGTAACGAGATTGAACAAGGTATAAGGATACCGACGATCGAATCTCGGGCAAGTAACATACCGATAGACAAAGGGAATTGTACACGGGATTGATTAAGTCCTTGACATCGTGGTTCATCCGATGAGATCATCGTGGAACATGTGGGAGCCATCATGGGTATCCAGATCCCGCTGTTGGTTATTGACCGGAGAACGTCTCGGTCATGTCTGCATGTCTCCCGAACCCGTAGGGTCTACACACTTAAGGTTCGGTGACGCTAGGGTTATAGAGATATTAGTATGCGGTAACCCGAAAGTTGTTCGGAGTCCCGGATGAGATCCCGGACGTCACGAGGAGTTCCGGAATGGTCCGGAGGTAAAGAATTATATATAGGAAGTGCTATTTCGGCCATCGGGACAAGTTTCGGGGTCATCGGTATTGTACCGGGACCACCGGAAGGGTCCCGGGGGTCCACCGGGTGGGGCCACCTGCCCCGGGGGGCCACATGGGCTGTAGGGGGTGTGCCTTGGCCTATATGGGCCAAGGGCACCAGCCCCAAGAGGCCCATGCGCCAAGAGGAGAGAAAAAGGGGAAGGCACCTCCGAGGTGCCTTGGGGAGGATGGACTCCTCCCCACCCTTGGCCGCACCCTTCCTTGAAGGAAGGGGCAAGGGCTGCGCCTCCCCCTCTCCCTTGGCCCTATATATAGTGGGGAAAAAGGAGGAGCAAACCAATCTAAGGCCTGGCGCCTCCCTCTCCCTCCCGTGACACATCTACCTCCTCCCGCAGTGCTTAGCGAAGCCCTGTTGGAATCCCGCTACTTCCACCACGCCGTTGTGCTGTTGGATCTCCATCAACCTCTCCCTCTCTCCTTGCTGGATCAAGGCGTGGGAGACATCATCGGGCTGTACGTGTGTTGAACGCGGAGGTGCCGTGCGTTCGGCACTTGATCATCGGTGATTTGAATCACGACGAGTACGACTCCATCAACCCCGTTCACTTGAACGCTTCCGCTTAGCGATCTACAAGGGTATGTAGATGCACTCTCCCTCCCCTCGTTGCTAGTCTCTCCATAGATAGATCTTGGTGATACGTAGGAAAATTTTGAATTTCTGCTACGTTCCCCAACACGTTTTGCATTCCGGCGCTCCGTTCTCCTTCGGTGGTCATTTCTACCTTTCTTTCATGTGTGGGGACTAAACATTTCTGGATTAGACCGAGACTTGCCAAGCGGCCTTGGTTTACTACCGGTAGACCGTCTGTCAAGTTTCGTATCATTTGGACTTCGTTTGATACTCCAACGGTTAACCGAGGGACCGAAAAGGCCTCGTGTGTGTTGCAGCCCAACACCCCTCCAAGTTGGCCCAAAACCCACCAAAACCCTCTCCATCATCTAGAACGTTTGATCACGATCGCGTGCCCGAAAATCGCACTCCATTTGGAGCCTCCTAGCTCCTTCTATATATAAATAGGCCTTCCCCGTCCAAATCTCGGATCAAATCCACCCCTAACCCTAGTCTCCCCTTCCTCCGCACGCCGGACATGTCCGCCCGGCGCCGGACGGACGTGTCCGGCGTGCGGAGGAAGGGGAGACTAGGGTTAGGGGTGGATCCGCCCGCGTCCAACCGCAAGCCGCCACGTGTCGCCGCTGCCGTCCCCGCGCCGCCGGCCCGCCGCAGCCCGCAGCAGGCCCGCGGGGCCCGAAGACTGCCACCCGGGTAGCGCCAGGCCGCCGCCCGCGCCCGCCTGGGCCGCCGCGCGCCTCGGTCGTCGTCTCCGCCGCGCCTCCTCGCCACCACCGCCCGACGTCGCCGGCCGCCGCGCCTCCTCGCCGCCACCGCCCGACGCCGCCACACCGCCCGCGCCTCCGTCGTTCGCCGCCGCGGGAGCCGTGCCCCGGCGACCGGATCCGGCCGCCCCCGTCCTTCTCCTCAAGATTCCGGCGAGACCCACCCATCTCCGGCGAGTTCGAGCTCTCTCCGGAGAACCTCGGAGTCCGCACCGCCAGATCTGGTTTTGAGAAACCCTAGAGTTGACCTAATTTTCCCTCGAACCTTATTTTTTGCAATATTCACCAAGTCTGATATCTGTTTGTCAAATGCATTTTTGCCATACTTGTTTGAACCTGTTAATGGATGAATTGGCCGTAACTCAGTGCTAGACTTTTGTTAAGCTTCTTGAATGCATCCCTACCATGTATTTTTATGCCATGTTTGGGTGTTGTAGCATGTTCATCTTGTCGCATTTAGATGGCTACTTGCTGTAAATCGCAGAACGTGGCCATATTTGAATTGCTTGCCATTTCCAAACCGTAACTCCGATTCCGGCGTTCTTTATATCGTTTTCAAGCGGTTTCATCTCATCTTTCAAGTGGCACACTTGGATTTCTAAGTTGAGGCCAGGTTCATGCATCCCTTGTCAAATCTTGCATATGCATCTCACATTGCATTCCGCATAGCATATCATCCTTGCATCATGTTGTTCGAGTTTGCACGTGGTTGATTGTGTCCTTGTTGCTTGTTTGTCTTGTTTGGGTAGAGCCGGGAGACGAGTTCGCTAACGAGGAGCCCGTTGAGTTTGCTTTCGAGGATCCAGTCAACTCTGACAACTTTGCAGGCAAGATGATCATACCCTCGAAATCACTACTATCTTTGCTTTGCTAGATGCTCGCTCTTTTGCTATGCCTATGCTACGATGCCTACCACTTGCTTATCATGCCTCCCAAATTGCCATGTTCAGCCTCTAACCCACCATGTCCTAGCAAACCGTTGATTGGCTATGTTACCGCTTTGCTCAGCCCCTCTTATAGCGTTGCTAGTTGCAGGTGAAGATTGGAGACCGTTCCTTGTTGGAACATTATTTCCTTGTTGGGATATCATTATATTGCCATGTTATCTTAATGCATCTATATACTTGGTAAAGGGTGGAAGGCTCGGCCTCTCGCCTAGTGTTTTGTTCCACTTTTGCCACCCTAGTTTCCGTCATATCGGTGTTATGTTCCCAGATTGTTGCGTTCCTTACGCGGTTGGGTTATAATGGGAACCCCTTGATAGTTCGCCTTGATTAAAGCTTTTCCAGCAATGCCCAACCTTGGTTTTACCATTTGCCACCTAGCCTCTTTTTCCCTTGGGTTTCCGGAGCCCGAGGGTCATCTTATTTAAACCCCCCCCCCCCCCGGGCCAGTGCTCCTCTGAGTGTTGGTCCAACTCATCAGCCGCCGGTGGCTACCAGGGGCAACTCTGGGCTGGCCTACCGGAAGTTTAGACAATCTGAGTGTGCCCTGAGAACGAGATATGTGCAGCTCTTATCGGGATTTGTCGGCACATTCGGGCGGTGTTGCTGGATTTGTTTTAACATGTCGAAGTGTCTTGAAGAACCGAGATACCGAGTCTGATCGGAATGTCTCGGGAGGAGGTCTATTCCTTCGTTGACCGTGAGAGCTTGTCATGGGCTAAGTTGGGACTCCCCTGCAGGGATTTGAACTTTCGAAAGCCGTGCCCGCGGTTATGGGCAGATGGGAATTTGTTAATGTCCGGTTGTAGATAACTTGAACCTTAACTTAATTAAAATGAATCAACAGTGTGAGTTACCGTGATGGTCTCTTCCCGGTGGAGTCCGGGAAGTGAACACGGTGTTGGAGTAATGCTTGCGCAGGTTGTTCTCGAGTTTCTCGCTCGCGCTTTGCCTCCTCTACTCGCTCTCTTTTGCGAACAGGTTAGCCACCATATATGCTAGTCGCTTGCTGCAGCTCCACATATTTTACCTTGCCTTACCTATAAGCTCAAATAGTCTTGATCGCGAGGGTGCGAGATTGCTGAGTCCCTGTGGCTCACAGATTACTTCCAAACCAGATGCAGGGCCTGATGATTCCGCTCCAGGTGACGCGCTTGAGCTCAAGTGGGAGTTCGACGAGGACTCTCAACGATACTACGTGTCTTTCCCTGATGATCAGTAGTGGTGCCCAGTTGGGGGGTGATCAGGACCGTGTCGCATGTTGGGTTATCTTTTATTTTGGCGTCGTAGTCGGGCCATGAGTGTTTGAATGTTGTAATGCTATTTATGTACTTTGTGTGACGTGGCGAGTGTAAGCCAACTATGTATCTCCCCTTTATTATTTATATTACATGGGATGTTGTGAAGATTGCCTAACTTGCGACATTGCTTTCAATGCGGTTATGTCTCTAAGTCGTGCCTCGACACGTGGGAGCTATAGCCGCATCGAGGGCGTTACAAGTTGGTAATCAGAGCCTTCCCCGACCTTAGGAGCCCCATTGCTTGATCGTTTTAGCAGCCGAGTTGTGTCTAGAAAAATGTTTTGAGTCATTTAGGAATTATATATCGGAGAGTTTAGGAATTCTTTTTACTTCCCAGTCTCCTCATCGCTCTGGTAAGGCATCCTGACGTAGAGTTTTGACTCTTCTCTTCTTAAATTTCACTAATTTTTTTAGGATCACGCGGTATCTTGGAATCGTTCCGATGGTTTTATGACGAGAACATTGTCTTGGTGCCTCCTGTCAGGGGTTTTGTGGAAGTGTCCCGGGGAGTTGAGCTCTGAGGTGTTGTCGTCATAATTTTATCGTTGCAATTCTGGAATACCTGAGTTTAGTACGCCGACATCGAAAATCTCTTTTATGCAGTTCGTTGGTGAGATAACCTCGACGCCACCCAGTACTGGGGCGGGAGTTCGGGAGTATCGCCATAACTTGTATAACGGATGCTTTTCGAAGGTTGAGGTAGATGGTTTCCAAAGTTTTCTCGATTATGTGTTGAAGGATGGATACAGCTGGATGTAGGATTTGCTAGATTTGGGTGAGATATTATGCTTCCCCTGTATCCCCAACACCTGATTGCATAACCGGAAAGGTTCGGGAGTTTCATAGGTGGGAATTCTTGTAGCTCTAGTTCTTCTTCCACGGATATTTGGTTTGAGATTGAGATTTCTTACCGAGTATTCGTTCTTGATCCGTACCTTGTTGATTTATTTCTCTACCTGAATTCTAAGTGGCTTCTCAATTTATGGATATGTGACCATTTCAGAGGAATGCATTTGTTCATGTTGTTCGGATGTGAAGACTTTATGTTGCTTTTTTCATTCCGTTGGATTCAGCTTCATTTATCTGTCTATGTGCTAACGGTGGTCAACCTCTTCAGGATGACTCCCGCTAAGAGCACCAATCAGAATCAGAATCAAGATCCTCCACCACCTCCACCTCCTCCGGAGGCATGGCAAGCTGTGATGGCCGCAACCAATGCAAACACACAGTTGATCATGCAAATTCTTCAAGAGCGCAATCAAGGCAACCAAGGGAACCAAGGCAACAATCAGAATCACTTTGCTACACTCAATCAGTTCCTTGCTAACGGGCCAAAAACTTTTAGCAATTGTGTTGAGGCAACTGATGCTGACGATTGGCTCGTGGGTCTGTGCAAGCATTTCGAGTGCAGTAACGTCAGGCCTGAGGACTTCGTCAAGTTCGCTTCCTTCCAACTCAAAGACCAAGCTGCAGAATGGTTCCAGCAGTACAAGGATTCCAGAGGAGGACGTGTGATCACTTGGGATGAATTCTGTCAAGATTTCAGAGCTCATCATATCCCTCAGAGCGTGGTTGAAAGCAAGCGTGAGGAATTCCGCAACCTGAAGCAAGGCTCTTTGTCTGTCTATGACTACAACAAGTTGTTATAGAAGCTCGCCCGCTTTGCCAAGCAGGACGTTCCTGATGAGAAGAGCATGATATACCAGTTCAGGGGTGGTCTCAGAGAAGAAATTCAGCTAGCTCTTGTTCTCTTCGAGCCCTTGAGATACGATGAGTTCTACAACATGGCACTGAAGCAAGAGGCCGCTCAACTGAGGTGTGATGCTTCCAAGAAGCGAGTCAGAGATGCTACTCCTTCTTCCTCTACTCAAGTGGCCAAGCAGCAGAAGTATTGGCTTCCTCCTCCTCCGTTCCGTCAGCCGTATCAGCAGAAGAGCAAAGGTGGCAGTGGATCTTCCCACCCACCCAACCCTGACTTTCAAAACAAGACTTCATCTCAAGCTCCAAGATCAAGTGCTCCGTATCACCGTCCGCTTTCAGAGGTCACGTGCAACAAGTGCCAACAGAAGGGTCACTATGCTAACAAATGCTTAAATCAGAGGCGTCTCCCTCCTCCTCCTGTGAGATCGGCAAGTACAGCTGTGGTCAAGCATAACCCCAAGTATGCCAAGGTCAATATGGTGAATGCAGCTCAGGCAGAGGACTCGTCAGATGTCATCATGGGTAACCTTCCTGTTAACGATGTTCCTGCAAAAGTTCTTTTTGACACTGGTGCATCACATTGTTTTATCTCGAGACCTTTTGCATCTAAGCATGGTTGGTTTTCTCAAGTCATGCATAAACCGTTAGCAGTTGTCTCTCCGAGTAGATGTTTGCTCGCTAACTACGAGGTTCTGGATATTTCTATCTCGATGGGTGATTTCAAGTTTCTGGTTTCTCTAATGATCCTTGGTAACTCGGATATTGATCTTATTCTCGGAATGGATTGGCTTTCTAAGCACAAGGCTCAGCTTGATTGTGCAGCCAGGCAGATTCAATTGACTCATTCGTCTGAGAATGTAATTGTCTTTGCCGCTCATGATAATACAGTCCGTCTGTTTTCCCTCAATGAGAAGGGTGAACTGGATGCTATCTCGCAAATTCCAGTCGTTTGCGAATATCAAGACGTCTTTCCAGAAGAGCTTCCAGGAATGCCTCCGCACCGGCCAGTTGAATTCGTCATCGATCTTGAGCCTAGCACGGAACCTGTGTGCAAGCGTCCTTACAAGCTCGGACCTGAAGAGTTGAAGGAGCTGAAGAAGCAACTCGATATTCAAGAGAGAATGGGTCTCATCCGGCCTAGTTCTTCTTCGTGGGGTTGTGGTGTTCTTTTTGTGAAGAAGAAGGATGGAACGGACCGACTTTGTGTTGATTACCGTCCATTGAACAAGAAGACCATCAAGAACAAATACCCACTTCCCAACATCAACGAGCTGTTCGAACAACTCAAAGGTGCCCAAGTATTCTCCAAGCT
This sequence comes from Triticum urartu, assembly GCF_056163025.1. NCBI lineage: Eukaryota > Viridiplantae > Streptophyta > Magnoliopsida > Poales > Poaceae > Triticum > Triticum urartu. The sequence goes on along the minus strand of NC_141874.1, from coordinate 143,003,010 downwards.
TGATCTCCGTATGGGTTATCATCAGATTCGAATCCGTGAGCAAGATATTCCCGAGACGGCTTTCAGGACAAGCTATGGTTCATATGAGTACACTGTCATGTCTTTCGGCCTCGTCAACGCTCCTCCGACTTTCTCTCGCATGATGAACTTCATCTTCAACGCCTACACCAATGACTTCGTTTTGGTCTATCTCGACGACATCCTGGTTTTCTCGAAGAACAAGGAAGATCATGCCAAGCACTTGCGTTTGGTACTCGATAAGCTCAGAGAACACAAGTTCTACGCCAAGTTCTTCAAGTGCGAATTTTGGCTCGATGAGGTTCTTTATCTTGGTCATATCATCTCTGCCAAGGGCATTGCAGTGAATCCTGAGAAGGTGTCTGCAATTGTGAATTGGGAACCTCCTCAGAACGTGAAGCAACTCCGTAGCTTCCTCGGTCTCGCAAGCTACTGTCGAAGATTCGTTGAAAACTTTTCTAAGATCGCGAAGCCTCTCTCAGATCTTCTCCAGAAGCACGTCAAGTACGTTTGGTCTCCGGAGTGTGACATTGCTTTCAACACTTTTAAAGAGAAATTGATCACTGCTCCAGTTCTCACTCCGCCTGATGAATCCAAGCTGTACGAAGTCTTTTGTGATGCCTCTCTCCAAGGTCTTGGCGCAGTGTTGATGCAAGAGAAGAAATTTGTTGTTTATACCTCTCGCCAATTGAAGCCCAATGAGAAGAACTACCCCACTCATGATCTCGAGTTGGCGGCAGTTGTGCATGCTCTTTTGACTTGGAGACATCTCTTATTGGGAAGAAAAGTGGACATTTTCACTAATCACAAGAGTCTCAAGTACATCTTCACTCAGCCTAATCTCAACCTCAGGCAAACTCGATGGGTCGAAATGATTCAAGAGTATAATCCGAGTATCGAGTATACTCCAGGCAAGGCCAATGTGATTGCTGACGCATTGAGCAGGAAGGCTTATTGCAACAGTCTGATTCTCAAGCCTTATCAACCCGAGCTTTGTGAAGCTTTCCGCAAACTTAATCTGCAAGTTGTTCCTCAAGGTTTCCTCGCCAACCTTCAAGTCTCTCCTACCTTGGAAGACCAGATTCGCCAAGCCCAGCTTCTTGTTGCTATGGTGAAAAAGGTGAAGATTGGGATTGCCAAGAGTCAACCCAAGTACAAGTGTTACCGCCTTGATGACAAGGATACTCTCTTCTTCGAGGATCGTATCATCGTGCCCAAAGGTGACCTTCGTAAAGTGATCATGAACGAGGCTCACAATTCTCTCCTCTCCATCCACCCTGGGAGCACGAAGATGTATCAGGACCTCAAGCAGGCTTATTGGTGGACTCGAATAAAGCGCGGGATTGCTCAATTCGTGAACGAATGTGATGTCTGCAGAAGAGTGAAGGCAGAACACCAAAGGCCAGCGGGTCTCCTCCAACCTCTTGCCATTCCAGAATGGAAGTTCGACCACATTGAGATGGACTTTGTGACTGGGTTTCCAAAGTCCAAGCGTGGCAATGATGCTATATTCGTTGTCATCGACAAACTCACTAAAGTGGCTCACTTTCTGCCTATCAAAGAGTCAATCACTGCAGCTCAATTGGCGGAACTCTATACCTCTCGAATTGTCTCTCTGCACGGTATTCCTCAGGTGATCTCTTCAGACCATGGCAGCATCTTTACCTCAAAGTTTTGGGATTCGTTTCAAAAGGCCATGGGCACCAACATCCGCTTCAGTACAGCTTTCCATCCTCAAACTAGCGGTCAAGTCGAGCGTGTCAACCAGATTCTTGAAGATATGCTCAGGGCTTGTGTGATCTCCTTCGGCTTGAAGTGGGAGGATTGTCTTCCTTATGCTGAATTCTCCTACAACAACAGTTTTCAAGCAAGTTCGGGCAAGGCCCCATTTGAAATCCTGTATGGCAGGAAGTGCCGTACCCCTCTCAACTGGTCCGAAACCGGTGAACGTCAGCTTCTCGGAAATGACTTAATCACAGAGGCAGAGGAAATGTGCAAAGTCATTCGAGATAACCTCAAAGCAGCCCAATCCCGCCAGAAAAGATACTATGATAGTAAGCACCATGATTTGGCTTTCGAGATCGGAGATCATGTTTACCTCCGCGTCTCTCCAATGAAAGGTACTCGTCGCTTCGGCATCAAAGGGAAGCTTGCCCCTAGATACGTGGGACCTTTCAAGATTGTCAGCAAGAGAGGCGATCTCGCCTACCAACTCGAACTTCCTTCAAACTTTGCAAATGTTCATGATGTGTTCCATGTCTCTCAGTTTTGAAAGTGTTTCAAGACTCCTGACCGCACCGTCAACTTCGAGGACATTGAGCTCCAAGAAGATCTCTCTTACCGTGAGCACCCAGTTGCTATTCTCGAAGAGACTGAACGCAAGACTCGCAACAAGTCAATCAAATTCCTCAAAGTCAAGTGGTCACACCGTTCCGACCATGAAGCTACCTGGGAACGCGAGGATCACCTCCGTTCTGAGTACCCGGTGTTCTTTCGGTCCTAGATCTCGGGACGAGATCCTTTCATAGTGGTGGAGTGTTGTAACACCCCGGATATGACTTTCCCAATATGTATTCCAACTCTTGCCGTTTCCGGCCTTAAGTTATTTTATTTTCTCGGGTTCAGGTTTTTGTCTCCGTGTGTTGTTTTCATTGTCATGCATCTCATATCATGTCATCATGTGCATTGCATTTGCATACGTGTTCATCTCATGCATTTGAGCATTTTCCCCGTTGTCCGTTTTGCATTCCGGCGCTCCGTTCTCCTCCGGTGGTCATTTCTACCTTTCTTTCATGTGTGGGGATTGAACATTTCCGGATTGGACCAATACTTGCCAAGCGGCCTTGGTTTACTACCGGTAGACCGCCTGTCAAGTTTCGTATCATTTGGACTTCGTTTGATACTCCAACGGTTAACTGAGGGACCGAAAAGGCCTCGTGTGTGTTGCAGCCCAACACCCCTCCAAGTTGGCCCAAAACCCACCAAAACCCTCTCCATCATCTAGAGCGTTCGATCACGATCGCGTGACCGAAAACCGCACTCCATTTGGAGCCTCCTAGCTCCTTCTATGTATAAATAGGCCTTCCCCGTCCAAATCTCGGATCAAATTCACCCCTAACCCTTGTCTCCCCTTCCTCCGCGCGCCGGACACGTCCGCCCGGCGCCGGACGCGTCCGCGCCGCCACCCGCGTCCAACCGCAAGCCGCCACGTGTCGCCGCCGCCGTCCCCGCGCCGCCGGCCCGCCGCAGGCTCGTGGGGCCCGAAGACTGCCGCCCGGGTAGCGCCAGGCCGCCGCCCGCGCCCGCCTGCGCCGTCGTGCGCCTCGGTCGTCGTCTCCGCCGCGCCTCCTCGCCGCCACCGCCCGACGCCGCCACACCGCCCGCGCCTCCGTCGTTCGCCGCTGCGGGAGCCGCGCCCCGGCGACCGGATCCGGCCGCCCCCGTCCTTCTCCTCAAGATTCCGGCGAGACCCACCCATCTCCGGCGAGTTCGAGCTCTCTCCGGAGAACCTCGGAGTCCGCACCGCCAGATCTGGTTTTGAGAAACCCTAGGGTTGACCTAATTTTCCCTCGAACCTTATTTTTTGCAATATTCATCATGGCGTAACTTTGCATCCGTAGCTCCGTTTTGGGCATATAGCATATCAAAATGTTCGTCTCAGAGAGTACATCATTTCATCTCATTGCATCATTTTCATTTGAGTTCATATTGATGCCCGAAATGTTGTTAGAAGAGTGCTACTTGAGTTAATTGTCAGATATGCTGCTCCATTTAGATATTTGTCATTTTTGCCATGATTAATGTGTGCATGATATGCCCCTGAGCTCTACATATGTTTTGTTAAGGGTTTTGCCATCTTTCCAGAGGTGCAACCCATGTATTTTTGTGATGTGTGTGGTGACTAGCACAAGCTTGCAAAGTGAGGCACTTGGTAATGCTGTTTTCAGGGACTTAGCATTTCCACTAAGTCCTTGACCTATTTATCTCATATGGTCATATGTTCTTGTAGTTTCCTAGTGATCCCTGCCTCTTTTGAGAATGATCCGTAAGGATGTTTTGTTAATCTTGTAGTGCTTTGTCCATCCATGTCTTTGTTTGAAATTATGGAGCACCCTAGCTTGAGTCAATCGAGCTCTACTTTTGTCATTTCGTGAATCTGGGCAGATTGTCTACTTGTTAGCGATTTTGCCGAGGATGTTGTAGTTGATCCGTGCATACTATGATATTGTTCTTGCCATGTCTAGCTTGTATTTTGTGTATTCTTGATGGGTGTATACTTAGATTGTCATGACTTGCTCTGTAGTGAGTGCATCGAGCTCGTAAACATGCCTACTTGATATCTGTTCAGCATGTTCCAGTTTTCACTAAGTCTGAGAACTGATTATGTTTTTGCCATGTTCACATGCTTGCAATTGTATTTTCTGATCCCTTTTGGCTCAAGGTCAATAGGGGACTTTTGTTAAGCTCTTTGAGTAGCTCCATGCCATGCTTTACTTTGCCATGTTCAGGTCCTGTAGCATGTAGTTTTGTTGCTCCGAAGTGTGCTACCTGATCTGAAATTCCAGACAAGTGTTAATTTCACCAAGTCTGAAATCTGTTTGTCAAATGCATTTTTGCCATGCTTGTTTGAACCTATTAATGGATGAATTGGCCGTAGCTCAGTGCTAGACTTTTGTTAAGCTTCTTGAATGCATCCCTGCCATGTATTTTTATGCTATGTTTTGGGTGTTGTAGCATGTTCATCTTGTCGCATTTAGATGGCTACTTGCTGTAAATCGCAGAACGGGGCCATATTTGAATTGCTTGCCATTTCCAAACCGTAACTCCGATTACGGCGTTTTTTATATCGTTTTCAAGTGGTTTCATCTCATCTTTCCAGTGGCACACTTGGATTTCCATGTTGAGGCCAGGTTCATGCATCCCTTGTCAAATCTTGCATATGCATTCCGCATAGCATATCATCCTTGCATCATGTTGTTCGAGTTTGCACGAGGTTGATTGTGTCCTTGTTGCTTTTTTGTCTTGTTTGGGTAGAGCCGGGAGACGAGTTCACTAACGAGGAGCCCGTTGAGTTTGCTTTCGAGGATCCAGTCAACTCTGACAACTTTGCAGGCAAGATGATCATACCCTCGAAATCACTACTATCTTTGCTTTGCTAGATGCTCGCTCTTTTGCTATGCCTATGCTACGATGCCTACCACTTGCTTATCATGCCTCCTAAATTGCCATGTTCAGCCTCTAACCCACCATGTCCTAGCAAACCGTTGATTGGCTATGTTACCGCTTTGCTCAGCCCCTCTTATAGCGTTGCTAGTTGCAGGTGAAGATTGGAGACCGTTCCTTGTTGGAACATTATTTGCTTGTTGGGATATCATTATATTGCCATGTTATCTTAATGCATCTATATACTTGGTAAAGGGTGGAAGGCTCGGCCTCTCGCCTAGTGTTTTGTTCCACTCTTGCCACCCTAGTTTCCGTCATATCGGTGTTATGTTCCCAGATTGTTGCGTTCCTTACGCGGTTGGGTTATAATGGGAACCCCTTGATAGTTCTCCTTGATTAAAGCTTTTCCAGCATTGCCCAACCTTGGTTTTACCATTTGCTACCCAGCCTCTTTTTCCCTTGGGTTTCCGGAGCCCGAGGGTCATCTTATTTAACCCCCCACCCCCGGGCCAGTGCTCCTCTGAGTGTTGGTCCAACTCGTCGGCCGCCGGTGGCTACCAGGGGCAACTCTGGGCTGGCCTACCGGAAGTTTAGACAATCTGAGTGTGCCCTGAGAACGAGATATGTGCAGCTCCTATCGGGATTTGTCGGCACATTCGGGCGGTGTTGCTGGATTTGTTTTAACCTGTCGAAGTGTCTTGAAGAACCGAGATACCAAGTCTGATCGGAACGTCTCGGGAGGAGGTCTATTCCTTCGTTGACCGTGAGAGCTTGTCATGGGCTAAGTTGGGACTCCCCTGCAGGGATTTGAACTTTTGAAAGCCATGCCCGCGGTTATGGGCAGATGGGAATTTGTTAATATCCGGTTGTAGATAACTTAATTAAAATGAATCAACAGTGTGAGTTACCGTGATGGTCTCTTCTCGGCGGAGTCCGGGAAGTGAACGCGGTGTTGGAGTAATGCTTGCGCAGGTTGTTCTCTAGTTTCTTGCTCGCGCTTTGCCTCCTCTACTCGCTCTCTTTTGCGAACAGGTTAGCCACCATATATGCTAGTCGCTTGCTGCAGCTCCACATATTTTACCTTGCCTTACCTATAAGCTCAAATAGTCTTGATCGTGAGGGTGCGAGATTGCTGAGTCCCTGTGCCTCACAGATTACTTCCAAACCAGATGCAGGGCCTGATGATTCCGCTCCAGGTGACGCGCTTGAGCTCAAGTGGGAGTTCGACGAGGACTCTCAACGATACTACGTGTCTTTCCCTGATGATCATTAGTGGTGCCCAGTTGGGGGGTGATCGGGACCGTGTCGCATGTTGCTCCGTGCCAACATTATGCACCTCTTCTTTTGGACTCCGGTGAGATTGCTCATTCGGGCAACAAAGTTGCCTTCTCTTTCAAAACATTTTTGTTTGAAAGGGAAGGTTTCCATGATTGGTGGCTCAAGAATAATCTAACGAAACGAGAGGTGCAACTAATATTGAACATTGGTAGGTCAAGATACGTCATCTTAGGCAGTCTCTTTAGAGTTGGGTGAAGAATTTGAGTGGTGTTTTATAACAGCGTCTGGTGGACATTGTTAACACTTTAGATATCAAGGCCGAATTTTCACTACTCTGCACCAGACGAATGAGTTTTTGGCCAAACTTATGTGGGAGGAAGAGTTAAAACGGTCTCAACGTGCTAAAGTAAAGTTTGTTCGGGGGATGATAATACATAGTTTTTCCATTTTATTGCAAATGGAAAGCATGGAAAATGATTTACCAACTCAACCAAGATGAATGTGCTATTGTTGGTGAGGATATGATTAAGGCATATATTGCAAAATATTATAAGCATTTGTTTTGACATCCAAACTCCAATTTTATCATGATGGACGAGGAGGTGACTGATGATATACCTCAACATCCAGATGAAAAATGCTATTTTGACATCACATTTCTTAGAGAAGGAGATTTTTGACGCCATTTCTCAAATGGAAAGAAAGAAAGCTCTCGGACCAGATGGGTTCATTGCTAAATTCTACGATAAGTGCTGGGAGATAACCAAAAACGACCTTCTACCCATGTCCAGGGATCTTTTAAATGATGATTTATCATTATTTCTCCTCAATTTTGGGATAATCATTTTTCTTCCTAAGAAGGAAGAGGCAATTCCGATTGAACGGTCAAGACCTATTTGCTTGTTGAACCTCAGCTTCAAAATATTCACACAAACTAAGTGCTAATAGGCTCTTCACCATCGCTCATTCAGTGGTCCGCCCTATGCAAACGGCTTTCATGCCTAGACAAAATATCTTGGAGGGGATGGGCATTCTACATGAAACTATTTATTAGCTTCCAATGGAATAAAAAATGAAATAGTGGTAATACCAATGAATTAGTAGTTTTGAAGTAGGAATGAATTTTGGTATTACACTTAAAAAGAAACAATTATGAAAATGAAATCAAATATTTACACAATTTGCACGCAATTTACATGGAAATTATAGTTTCTTAAATATTAAAGGATAAGCATGTAATAGTGAATCGGCAAAAACAAGTTTTCTACAAGGAATGAATTTATTAGTGGCATTTTTATTACCCTGAAAGTAGAAATAAAATGAAATAAAAGTTAAAACAAAATCAAAGGGAAATGTACAAGGAAGAATGAATTAGTGGGATTGATATTACCCTTAAAGAATAAATAAAATAAAAACTACAACAAAATAAAAGATATGAAGTATTATAAGGAAGAATGATTTAGTGGCATTAGTATTACCCTTTAAGAAAAATGAAAATGAAATAAAACTAAAACAAATCAAAATAGTGAAGTTTTCTATGGAAGAATGAATTAGTTACATTTGTATTACCCTTTAAGAACAAGAAAATTGAAAATAAAATTTAACAAATAATGACAAAATTTACACAAGATTTGCGCTTTTTCATGATATGCAAGAATAAGCATACATTATTGATTATTTTGCAGAAAATAAGTTTGGTAAAAAGGAACGAGTTAGTGGCATTAGTACTTTACCCTTAAGGAAGAAAAGAAAAGAAATAAAAATTAAATCAAAATAATGAAGTTTTTTAGAAAAGAATGAATTATTGGCAATGGTATTACCTAATAAGGAGAAAGAAAATAAAAAAGATGAAACAAATAATGGAAATGTTTGCACAAAATTTACTCAGAAATGCACTTTATCATAGTACTCAACAATAAGCATATAATAGTGTATTTTTCGCACGTAAAAGTTTACTAAGGAGGAGAAAGTTAGTAGCAAAATAACCTAAAAACGTTTTCTATGCAAGAATGAAGTAGTGTCATTGGTATTACCCTTTAAGAAGAAAATCCAAATAAAAAACTTGCACATAACTTTGCACTGAAATTGCACTTTTTAATATGCAATGAAATTGAAATTGCACTTTTTAAGATGCAATGAAATTGAAATTGCACTTTTTAATATGCAATGAATAAAAATATAAAATACCCATGCAGAAAAAAGAAAAACTGGCTAACAAAAAAAGCAAAAGCGAAAGCAAAAACGCATACCTGAGAGGAAACTTTACTTACCCCAAACCAGGGCAAGTCAAAATTTTGGCCTAAGAAAAACCCCAGAAAGGGGGAAGTAAAAAATTCAGCCTAAGAGAAAAATTGACTTACCCCAAGTAGGGGCAAGTCAAAAATCAACCTAAATACACACAAACAAAAATGGTCGGAAAATTTACCTATCTAAATTTATAAGTCCTTGGATCTAGCCAGGCATTATAGCATGAAAGAAATTTTAAAAGGGAAGATGTTGGCACAGGAGGAGGTTAGTCCTATTAGTATTCAGCAGGCCGCGGCTCCTGTTCCTTGGCCACCACCTCCAGCAAATTGGGTTGCGCTGTCTGTTGATGGATCTTTCTCAGCTCATGATGGCAAGGCAGGTGCTGGTATGATCTTACGTCGTGATGATGTCTCTATTATCTTTGGTGCTTACCGTGTTATATTTAATTGCAATGAAGCGCTCGAGCCGGAGATACATGCAATAATGCAAGGGATGGCCCTTGCTTTACAACATACTGATCTACCAGTTAAGGTGCAATCTGATTCCTGTAATGCACTTTCAATACTCTCTGGTGATAGTATGTCTTGATCGGCCTATGGTCATCTAGTAGCAGAGATTAAATTTTGTATGGATGAGAGGGAGTTTGTTCCACAAAAAATTAGTAGGACTCAAAATAGGGTAGCAGATTGTATGACAAATTATAGCCGTACCGAGTTTTGTACTGTGATATGGATGAACAGATGTCCTCCATGTTGTGAGGACTTATTGCCTCTCGACTGTAACCCTGTGACTTTGGAATAAGATTTCCGTATTATTCGCAAAAAAAATTGATAAAAGATGGGTCTAACTAACCCGCCTGAACTATTGCCAATTCCGGTTATTTAACCCGGAGTAGAGATGCATCACTTTTGACTGGCATCAAGAGGATGCGACACGTCGCACTTGAGTGCTGAACCGATTGCATTTTAACTTGACCGGCGTTCAACGGCCCTACAATATATGAACGTGAAATGGACTGACCATATCGAATTGCCTGACTGGACTGGACTAAGTTGAACGTTCAGGTTGACCAGACCAGGTTTCGTTACAAAGCAACCAGTTGGCAACTGAATGCTACCTAGTAGTACTGTAACTTCCAGTGGACAATGCACTTTTTTTTAACACAGTGGACAATACACTTGGGACCAATAGAAGGCAGCTTTGAGGGCCACTCTGATCACGATATGTTCATCATCCAACTCGCAATTCGACCAAGTTAAAACTGGTAGTGTTGGAATTTTGATCTCAGGTCATAACTGACCGAGAGAAAAGGGGGGCCCTTTTTACCCCACGTACGTGCCATAATGAGCAGGATGTACCCCTTCAAAAACACACACATGTCTGGGTCATACAACTTGCTAACAACCGATCCTAAAAAGAAGGCGCTCAAGGTGATCAGAAGACCGACTACCACCGCCGGCCACCACAAGGTCAGTGCTGGCGGCCAGTCCTACTGCGGCGCTGCTTGCTTCGAGATCCTGTTCCCTGCACTTCTTCCCCGACCATCTTCATGTTTCAACGCAAGGTGTAGCCATAGGCTACATGAGGAGTGCATCAAGCAGGAACAAGGCTTCCATCAGAACCTGTAAGAAATCACGAATCCTTTTCTATTAATCTGTATTAGGTGGTCTAATGCTAGGCTTAAGATCCTCTCACGTTTATCCCTAAAGTTTGTTTCCAACAGCTAGCTGAACTGACACCTCCTTTGGATTGGCACGATTACAATGAGAATTCATTTCCTGCAGCCTCTGAACATAATCACTGAACAAGCTGTCTAATCTCCACCCCGCTCTTCCTGGATCCCGAGCGCAGGCATCGCCGCCGGCCTCCCTGAACCAGACCATGCCTCGCACTCGCACTCACAGCAGGCTTCCCGACAATGGCGTCATCGAGCAGCGCGCACCTCCGAGGCGGGCCGCCGGACTGCAGGCACCTCAAGAAATCCCCGGCGCCGTCAGCCAGCTTCTCGAACCTCTGGACGGCCTTCGCATGGGGCTCCTCGCCGCGGCGGCTGAGGAGCGACGACACGAAGGAGGCCACGACGCGCGCGACCCGGCTCGGGAGCCACGCGCGCGCGAGCGCCTCCCGGGCCTCCTCCTCCTCCAGGGCCCGCAGCCTCCAGCGGTGCGCCGCGGGGTCGCACTCGTCGGCGGCGCGCCGCAGCCTCCGCCGCCACCGCAGCATCGCCACGTCCGTGACCTGCCACCGGGCGGACACCTCCAGCGCCGCCTCCATCTTGATGTGCGCCATCTCCAGCCGCTCCAGGCTCTCGCTTGCGCTGCTGGCCGACGCCGACCTCTCCTTGTGCTTGCTGATGAGGAACGAGGAGGTCCTGCTGACCACCTCGCCGACGACCAGCGATCCGACCATCTCGGCCATCGTGACGAGACGGGTGCCCGCAGCTGATCGAATTGCATCAATGGCAGAACAGGGGATTATGCCGGTCAGAAGTGGCCGAAGAGGCAGAAAATTCTGCAGGTAGTGAAGAAGATGGAGGGTAGTCGGCTAAAGGAAGTTCAGAGATTACGACTTGTTGACTTTGTTGGATTCGGAGAGTGAATTCGTTCTTGGTGTTTGGATGATTGCAGGTCTCTCAACTGAACCAAGCCGCTGCCGAGTGATTCGGACTGTCGATGATCAACGAATTAAAGCAGTCGGTACCTGTTGTAGAAGGACCGCGGTTGGTCTATTCCTTCAGTCCAAGTCTCCGGCGGCAATTCTGAAAATCCTTTACGCGGTTACGCCTGCGTGGACATCACGGCAAGTTCAAATCCCCATACACGGAACATGCAGCGTACTAGAAATATAAAAGCGTTTAGGTCACTATTAAAATAGGAGCAAGTCTTAAACAGATGTGAAAACTATTGGTTTGTTTGTGTGGTGGAGATGCTGCTGATTCGTGGGATATATTAGAATGGCATGGTAAAATCCATCATAATCGAATGAGTTCTTCCACATAAACACCATCGCATAAAACTCCGTGTCATCCCCCCTTCTGCTATCTTTGCATGGTTAGCTACACAATACCGTTTGTGGACCTCAGATCGCAGGGCTCGGCACAAACTTCACGATGCATCCTCGGTGTGCTATCAGGGGCGGAGCCAGGATTGATCCAAGTCCCGGGCCTAGTCTACTACAGTACTACAACTATAGTGCCCAAATATGCTACAGTGAAGGAAGTACTTCATCTTCACGCCCTAGGCTCAGCCCCCCTCCCCCCGGCTTGGGTCCTGGATCCGCCACTGCGTGGTACACATGTTTGCACGATGAAGATAATGTGGATCACATTCTCAGTCAATGCGTCGAGGCGCGACAGGTATGGCATTGTTGTTTTGACACGCTGCAGGGTCATTTTAGAGGTCAATGATTTTTCCATAGAATGATGGGCTCAGACATGGGACAATTTTCGGCAACCGGACGAGCGTGGCTTCAACTCAATGGTAATCGCCACCGCTTGGCATATGTGGAAACAAAGGAACACAAGAGTGTTGAATCGAGTGGAACACATCTGAACACCAACAAGGCTAGTGCAACAAATCCTGAAGGAGATCAAAGGTTAGAAACAAGCCGGTGTGGGAGTGATATGGCTGCATAGTTCATGAGAGAGTAGACTAACTTTTTAGTTGGTGTAGGTGTACCTGGGATGTTATTCGCATCAGTCCACGGGTCTCTTTTGCAAACTGTTGTTTCTCACTTTTATAAAAATATGGTACGCCATTGGCATACTCTTTAAAAAAAGTGAAGGCGAATAGCGAGGCTGGGCCCAACCGGACGTAAGGAATGAAAAGGAAGATCTGTAGGACCCACCGTCTGGAGGGAGACCTAGACGCCCTGTCGATGTCAAAACCGACGGATCTCGGGTAGGGGGTCCCGAACTGTGCGTCTAGGCCGGATGATAACAGGAGACAAGGGACACGATGTTTTTTACCCAGGTTCGGGCCCTCTCGATGGAGGTAATACCCTACTCCTGCTTGATTAATATTGATGATATGGGTAGTACAAGAGTGGATCTACCACGAGATCAAGGAGGCTAAACCCTAGAAGCTAGCCTATGGTATGATTGTTGTGTATGGAGTTGATTGCCTACGGACTACAACCCTCCGGTTTATATAGACACCGGATAGGGTTAGGGTTACACAGAGTTGGTTACAATGGTAGGAGATCTTGAATATCCGCATCGCCAAGCTTGCCTTCCACGCCAAGGAAAGTCCCATCCGGACACGGGACGAAGTCTTCAATCTTGTATCTTCATAGTCCTGGAGTCCGGCTGAAGGTATAGTCCGGCTACCCGAACACCCCCTAATCCAGGACTCCCTCAGTAGCCCCCGAATCAGGCTTCAATGACGACGAGTCCGGCGCGCAGATTGTTCGGCATTGCAAGGCGGGTTCTTCTCCAAATCTTGTGTACCTGTAGGAATAATGTCCGATTTTCGTAATGTAGTGCTCCTCGGCTTCCATGCCCAATAATGGCCGTCTTCCACGTGTCAAACGAATGCGAAAAGCCGGGACGTTTTTACATCCACACCCCTAGCCGTATAAACGAGCCGCTTACATAACGGGATGGGGATTTAGGTCCAAACCACATCTTCTCCTTTCCGCGAGTTATCATCAGAGCGCTTCCAGCAAAGGTCCATTCCAACATGACCAGCCGTCGCAGCTCCTCCCCTCGCCCCTCCGGTCCCAAACCCGGGGACTGGGAGAGTTGCACCATCCCGCATAGCGAGTTAGTGTCGCTTCAGGCCAAGGGATTTCTCCCTCAGGCATACATGGTCCCGGTCCGAGCCGGTCTCGCCACCTACAATGGCGGAAAACAAGCGGAGAGCACCCCCAATCCTTCTAAAGGAGAGCGGGTGTGCCTCGTCCCCTATCTAATAAGGGGACTGGGATTTCCAATTCATCCATTTCTCCGCGGGCTTCTGGAGTTCTACGGCTTCCAGCTGCACAATCTCACGCCCGCCTCCGTATTGCATATTGTGGGTTTCGTCGCCCTTTGCGAGCTATTTTTAGGCGTTGAGGCTCATTTCGCGCTGTGGAAGAGGTTATTCTGCCTGGTGCCCCGTTCTCAAGAGGGGTCTATATACCAAGTGGGCGGAGCCGAAGTATGGCGCATCGCCGGGACCGGATACCTATCCGGAACCCCAAAGAAAGCGTCCGAGGACTGGCCATCGGAATGGTTTTACATAGATGACGTCCCGCTACCGGACCCTATCCGGGTCGGTCTCCCTGAGTTCAACAGTGCTCCATTGAAGAAACGCTTGAGCTGGCGTCCGCGGAGCTCTCAGAGAGAAGGCGACAGAGACGTCCTTTACCTGATGGGCCGGATAAGACTGTTGGCTTATTCCGGACTAACCATGATTGGAGTCATGGCCGCATGCATTATGCGGGGGGTGCAGCCACTTCAATATAGAGGCCACCCCATGTGGGATTTCAACAGGGAGGATGACGCCACCCGTTACGGTCGTAAGGGGCCGGCCTCAACTGTCGCTCTAGTAAAGATCTTATCCTCTTTGTACAAGGGAGAAAAGGAGGAATTCCTCCGCGTCAACCCGCAGGCCGGATTTACTATGTACGATCCTCCAAGTTGGGTAAGTGAACAACTGCGCTTGCTCGTTTGTTTTATACTCCCACGGTTAGATATGTAGTCTAACGACTTCAATGCAGGAACTGCGACAGGTGGTAAAGGATATAAACAGCCGCCCTCCACAGCCCGAGGACCCAGAACGGTCCCTCGATCCGGACTCCGAAGAGGATCCGGACATTTCGGTGGAGCTTATCGACGGGGTGTTCCATCAGCTAAGCAAGGAAAATACCTTGGTAGCCATCACAGCTGATTACCCAGGGTTAATCCCGGCCTCCCAGGTGACAGAAACCGGAGTCTCATTCCCTTGAGAGAGATTCCACTCTCACGTATTCCGGTGTTTCTGACGACAACCGTGTTTTGCAGGGGAGATTTCCGAGGCAGGAGGCCGAACCTGCGGTGGCTAGCCAACGAGGGGCCGCAGGGCCCCGTGGGGCAAAAGGGAATGTAGTCCGGACTGAGATGCCGGCGCAAAGGTATAGCGGACCCTCTGTTTCCCTGGTGTTATTCTGTCAGGGCATATTAACGTTCGTGCTATCTTCAGAATGAAGAGACCTCGCCGGACTTCATCCGGAGAGGTTGCCAATCGCGCCTCCACCAGCCAGGCTCCAACGTCTGGCCAGGAAGCGGAGGCGGGCACAAGGTGCGCACCGGACGCTCCTCCGACAGAGGATGCAGACAGGCTGTCTGCCACAAATTCTGAAGTGGAGAGTGCCATGAACCACAGGCGTCGCCGGACAGTTCTACGCGACGCTTGTTTCTCCCAAGAGGCTTTAGATGCCTTTAATTCGGGAGATGCGTACCTCCGTGCCGCTCAAAATGGTTTAGCCAGAGCCACGGAGCAGTATGTAAAAGACATATGGGTAAGAAAATTTTGGTCAAATATATATATATATACCAGTAGCCCCCGAGACCTGAAACAGTTAGAGCAACTGATTTAAGGATCATTTAATATGCAGGTTCTTACAGAGAAGAATACTGTACTGTCCCAGGAGCTGGAAAAGTGCAAGGCCCAACTAGAGGCCGCACTAACCGCAGCAGGGGAGCCCAAAGAGACCCCCTCAGGTAAGATACACTTCGGAAGATTAGTATTGTGCGGTGTGGGTGCAAATCTGACAAATCATGTTGCAGATGGCGCCGGACTCGATCCGGAAAAGCAACAACTCTTACGCCGGCTAAAGGCCGGTGAGAGTACGTTGACAAAGATGAGGCGAGAGAAGAATGATCTTCAGGATGCAATTACCAGGCTGGACGTCGAACTTAAAGATGTTCGTGGCCAGCTGTCGGACTCCACGAAGGAGAATCAGTGGCTTCGACGCGGCATATTTAGTAAGTTCTTGAACGAACTTTGAAAAAAGAGTTCGGCGAGGAAGTCGACTAACAGAGTAATGTCTGTAGGTATGCTCAAGGTCGTCCTGCAGAGTAGATGCCCGGTTCTACGGGTGACCTTCTTCCCGAACTCATGCAACTGCACGAGCGAATTCGGCAGGCGATGCGAGGCGTTGCCCAAGCCTTATGGCCTGCCCATTCCATGCCCGAGGGCCTTGGAGAGCTTGCGGAGAAGCTGAAGGGAGCTCGGCGGCGCTTCCGGTTGTGGAAGATATCGGCCTGCCGACAAGGCGCTAGGGAGGCCTAGGCCATGGTGAAGACCCGTTTTACGAAGTCTGACCCAAACCACATGGCCGAGGTCGGACCAGTGGGGCCTGACGGGAAGGAGATCCCTGTAAGCTTAGTATACGGCCAAGTAGAGTTAGCCGCGAAGTATTCCCAGCAGGACTGTAAATTAGACAGCCTGTTAGATGGTATAGAAGAGGAATACAATCAGTCAGAATGACTATGTAATTTTGAATTGACATGTGTAATGCCTTCTAGCCGGATTGTAGATTGTTTGTTGTTGCCGACCTTTTCGCTTCAACCTCGGGACCTGACGGTCCGGAGTGTGTCCGAATACCATAGCGGTTATATAAGAACCGGGGTATGCGTGGAGACCAGGCGTAGGGGTCATTAATGCTTTATCAGGCAAGTGCCCAACTAGTTGTGTTATATTACATGGTTAGTAAGAAACATCTTCCAGAGAGAATAGTTCCGTTAAGGGTTCCTTTCGCTGGGAGGCATGCCCTAAAGTGCATGTCCGGACTGCGTGAAAAGACGCAGAAAAAGCATCTGGGAGCGCATAAAATGAGTAAAAAGATCATCTTTTATTTCACCGACCGAATATTCTCTTAAGAACGCTAGCTTTCGGCTTCACCCAGTCTGAGGTACACATTCGGCTGACCCGGCAGTAACAATCGCAGAGGTGCTCCCTTTACCGCCTAGCCGAACAATCGGGAACGTAGGGGTAAGCATAGGAGCCAGGCAACCCGGCTTGGCCAAAACTTAAGTCATATCGATGCATATAATGGTGAAGAAAAAGGTACATGCGGAAGTTTGACGCATGTGTTGGGCGTGAAGCCCGTATAAATAAGCTTCTGTTAAAGAAGCCCCCAGGTTTAATGAGCGCGAGTGGCGCGTCACTAGATGAGCCTTTAAGGGCTATAAAAGAAAAGAGGGGAAGGAGAGAAATGTAAGACAAAAAAATGCAAAAAATGGACAGAGGAAGGAGACGAACACAGAGTCCGGCGCTAGGCATAGAATCTTCGGAGACGGGTGGCGTTCCACGGGTTCGGCTCGAGTCGGTTATCCGACGCATCTCGCAGGCGGTACGCCCCACCAGTCAGGACTTGGTCGATTATGAATGGACCTTCCCACTTGGGCTTGAGTTTGTCCTTTTTCTTATCCGGCAGACGTAGAACTAGTTCGCCAACATTGTAATTTTTGGCCCGTACTTCTCTGCTTTGATATCTTCGGGCCTGCTGTTGATAAAATGCGGAACGGGCTTTTGCCACGTCACGCTCCTCCTCCAAGGCGTCCAAGTTGTCCTGCCGATCGAGCTCGGATTCTCTTTCTTCGTACATGCGCACTCTAGGTGAGTCATGAATTATGTCGCAGGGCAGAACTGCCTCTGCGCCGTACACCATAAAAAATGGTGTGTATCCGGTGGTGCGATTTGGCGTGGTCCGCAGCCCCCATAGCACGGAGTCGAGCTCCTCTACCCAGTGCGTGTTAGATTCCTTGAGGGACCGCACCAGTCTGGGTTTAATGCCGCTCATGATAAGACCATTTGCGCGTTTGACCTGGCCGTTGGTTTGTGGGTGATAGACGGAAGCATAATCGAGCTTGATGCCCATGTTTTTGCACCAGAGTTTTACCTCGTCGGCGGTAAAGTTTGTACCGTTATCGGTTATGATGCTGTGGGAGACGCCATAACGGTGTACAACCCCGGATATGAAGTCTATCACTGGTCCGGATTCGGCCGTTTTAACAGGCTTGGCTTCTATCCATTTGGTGAACTTATCCACCATGACCAGTAAGTATTTTTGCCTATCGGTCCCACCTTTAAGGGGTCCGACCATGTCAAGCCCCCAGACCGCAAAAGGCCAGGTGATGGGTATAGTTTGGAGTGCGGTGGGTGGCATATGGCTTTGGTTGGCAAAAAGTTGGCAACCAGCGCATCGTTGGACTAGGTCCTGAGCGTCTGCCCGGGCCGTCGGCCAATAAAAGCCTGTACGGAAAGCCTTGCTAACAAGGGACCGAGCAGCGACGTGGTGACCACCGAGTCCGGCATGAATTTCAGCCAGAAGGTTCCGCCCTTCCTCTTCGAAGATGCACCTTTGAAGGACTCCGGTAGTGCTTTTCTTATAAAGCTCTCCCTCATGGACTCTATAGGCTTTAGATCGCCGCACTACGCAGCGGGCCTCGTTTTGGTCCTCCGGGAGTTCCTGCCTAGTAAGGTAGGCTAGGAATGGTTCTGTCCACGGGGCGATAACCGCCATTATTACGTGGGCTGAAGGTGTAATTTCATTGGCAAAGCCTCCAATTGTGTCAGATTGTTCGGCGTCGAGTGGTGCGGCTGGGTCCGGGCTGTTATTTGCGGGTTCCCCCTCCCATGCTACAGATGGCTTGAACAATCTTTCCAAAAATATGTTGGGGGGAACTGCATCGCGTTTTGCTCCGATGCGTGCCAGGACGTCCGCTGCTTGATTGTTTTCTCGGGCTATATGGTGAAACTCCAGCCCTTCGAACCGAGCTGACATTTTTAGGACGGCGTTGCGGTAATCTGCCATTTTTGGGTCCTTGGCGTCGAAGTCTCCATTTATTTGGGATATCGCGAGGTTTGAATCCCCGCGTACCTCTAGGCGCTGGATACCCATGGATACTGCTATCCGGAGACCATGTAGGAGGGCCTCATATTCGGCTGCATTGTTGGAATCCGTGTACATGATCTGGAGCACATATTGGACTGTGTCTCCTGTGGGGGACGTCAGGACGACACCGGCCCCTAGTCTGGCCAACATTTTGGAGCCGTCGAAATGCATAATCCAATTTGAATATGTGATGTACTCTTTAGGGAGCTCGACCTCCGTCCATTCTGCGACGAAGTCGACCAAAACTTGCAATTTAATAGCTCATCGTGGCTTATAGGTTATATCGAACGAGAGAAGCTCGATGGCCCATTTTGCAATCCGGCCCGTTGCATCATGGTTGTTGATAATATCGTTTAGTGGCACTTCCGAGGCTACTGTTATGAAACACTCTTGAAAGTAGTGTCGTAGCTTCTGTGATGCCATGAATACCGCGTATGCAATCTTTTGATAATGCGGGTACCGTGATTTGCATGGAGTGAGGACAGTGGACACGTAGTAGACCGGCCTTTGAAGGGGGAATTTGTGTCCGTCCGTTTCCCGCTCGACAACAAGCACTGCGCTGACAACTTGGTGTGTTGCTGCAATGTACAATAACATTGGTTCGCCAGTGATTGGCGCGGCCAGGACTGGGTTTGTTGCCAATATGGCTTTTATTTCATCAAGTCCGGCCGTGGCGTCATCCGTCCACTTGAAGTGTTCGGTGCGCCGAAGGAGGCGATAAAGGGGTAGTGCCTTTTCTCCCAAGCGGGAGATGAAGCGGCTTAAAGCTGCCACGCATCCGGTTAATTTTTGTATTTGTTTGAGGTCCTTTGGGATATCCAATTGTGACAAAGCTCGGATCTTGGCTGAATTTGCTTCAATTCCTCTACCGGATACAATGAAGCCCAAGAGCTTTCCGGCTGGGACGCCGAAGACGCATTTTTCCGGGTTGAGCTTGATGTCATATTTTCGGAGGTTATCGAATGCAAGCCTCAAGTCGTCTATTAGAGATTCGACATGTCTTGATTTGACGACCACATCATCCACATACGCCTCCACTGTTTTGCCGATCTGATTTGCCAGACATGTCTGGATCATGCGCTGATATGTTGCGCCGGCGTTTTTCAGCCCAAAGGGCATTGTGTTGAAGCAGAATGGGCCGTATGGTGTGATGAATGTTGTTGCGGCTTGGTCTGATTCTGCCATCTTGATTTTATGGTAACCGGAGTATGCGTCGAGGAAACACAACGAATCGTGTCCTACAGTGGCATCGATAATTTGATCGATACGGGGGAGGGGGAAGGGATCCTTTGGGCAAGCCTTGTTAAGGTCTTTAAAATCGACACACAGGTGCCAGGATTTGTCCTTCTTTGGTACCATCACCAGGTTTGCTAGCCAGTCCGGATGTTTTATGTCTCTAATGAATCCGGCCTCCAATAGCTTGGCTAGCTCCTCTCACATAGCCTGTCTCTTGGGTTCGGAAAAACGCCGAAGGGCTTGTTTGACAGGTTTGAATCCTTTTAGGATATTTAAGTTGTGTTCGGCCAGCCTGCGTGGGATCCCTGGCATGTCTGAAGGGTGCCAGGCAAAAATGTCCCAGTTCTCTCGTAGGAACTCTCGCAGTGCGGCGTCTACATCAGGGTTCGGTCGTGCCCCGATGGAAACTGTTTTATTGGGGTCCGTTGGATGGACCTGGAATTTGACTATTTCGTCAGCTGGCTTGAAGGATGTGGATTTGGATCTCTTGTCGAGTATCACATCATCCCTGTTAACCGTGGAGCGCAGCGCAGTCAATTCCTCGGCTGCTAAGGCTTCGGATAGTGCCTCAAGGGCTAATGCGGCCGTCTTGTTTTTGGCGCGGAGTGCTATGTCCGGATCACTAGCTAGAGTGATAATTCCATTCGGACCGGGCATCTTAAGCTTCATGTACCCGTAATGGGGTATTGCTTGGAAGATTGTGAATGCTTCCCGCCCTAGTAAAGCATGATATCCGCTCTTAAACGGGGCCACCTGAAACGTGACTTCTTCGGACCTGTAATTATCCGGCGTGCCGAACACCACATCTAGTGTGATTTTTCCTGTGCAGCGCGCTTCCTGACTGGGGATTATTCCTCTAAAGGTTGTGCTGCTTCACTCGACGCGGTTCCAGTCTATTTCCATTTTTTGAAGGGTTTCCTCATAAATGAGGTTCAGTCCGCTGCCTCCATCCATGAGCACCTTGGTGAGGCGAAAGCCGTCCACTATGGGACTGAGGACCAATGCGGCTGGTGCTCGGGCTGTTCGGAATCTAGGTTCATCACTTGTGTTGAAGGTAATGGCAGTGTCGCTCCATGGATTTATTGTTGCAACTTGATAGACTTCGGCGAGGCTGCGGAGTGTTCTTTTTCGCACATTGTTTGATGCGAAAGTCTCGAAGACTGTGAGAACGGTACTGGTGTCCTTGGGCTGGCTTTCTGCGGCCTCCGGAATTAAGAGGTCCTCGCCGATTTTGGCCACCTGCCGGAGTATCCAACATGCTCTAAGGCTGTGAGTTGGTGTAGCGTCCTCTGTACTGTGAATTCTACAGGGTCCATCAAGCCATCTTTCTAGTACGGTTCCATGCCCTGTAGAGGGTTTTGGCTTTTTGGTGTTTATCCCGGGTGTCCTGTGATGATGCACCCTCTTAGTTCGGACGGGATTACTATTCAAGGCCAGATTATCCCAAAAAATTATTTCGGTTTTCCAGGCGCTTTCCATCGCACAGTATTTTTGTACTATGGACGCCAAGTCAGCGAAGCGTGTGATATCACGACGACTTATGGCGTTAAGGATTCCCTTGTCCGTGCAATTACCGCAAAAAATTGAGATTGCGTCTTCCTCGCGGCAATCCTTTATCCTGTTCATAACCAGGAGGAATCTGGCCCGGTAATGATGTACTGTTTCCTCGGGCCTCTGCCTGATTTGGGAGAGATCGCTTATGATTGGGTGTGCGGGTGTCGTTGAATCTGAAACCTCACCCAATCCAAGATTCGGAGGCCGAAGAGTTTCCGAACTCTGAAGTTTGGATTCTTGGATGTTGTCCAGTGAATCTGGCCCGTTGCCTGATCCTAAGCTCAGGTCTTGAGTTATATCTCCCCCTCCACGGGTATCCGGCTTGGAGGGGTCGGGAATTCGGACGTAGCTAGTCCTTAAAATAGATGAAGGGTCGCCGCACATCGTCTCTACCACGGCAACGTGGTGGGTGACTTGGGGGGAGTTAATTTCTCTTAGATCGGGTTTAAGCCCAACCTGGTCGTAATCCATAGCGACCCCCAAGGCGGCGATGCGATCCAAGAGCTCGTTTACGGAAGAGAGCTCCATTGGATCTAGCTGCTCGACGAGCTCCGAGCTGACGTGTAGGTTGCTTTTGATGACCCGAGAGGTCACCGTCGGCGCAACAGCCGAACAGGCGGTCATGAGGAAACCACCTAGCCGGAGGGTTTGGCCGACAGCCAAGGCTCCCTTAGCAACAACGCCGCCTTTAAAGATGGGAGGAGGCATCCTTCCTGATTGTGACGGCACAGAGGAACTCTCAATGAAAGCACCAATGTCGGTGTCAAAACCGGCGGATCTCGGGTAGGGGGTCCCGAACTGTGCGTCTAGGCCGGATGGTAACAGGAGACAAGGGACACGATGTTTTTTACCCAGGTTCGGGCCCTCTCGATGGAGGTAATACCCTACTCCTGCTTGATTAATATTGATGATATGGGTAGTACAAGAGTGGATCTACCACGAGATCAAGGAGGCTAAACCCTAGAAGCTAGCCTATGGTATGATTGTTGTGTATGGAGTTGATTGCCTACGGACTACAACCCTCCGGTTTATATAGACACCGGATAGGGTTAGGGTTACACAGAGTCGGTTACAATGGTAGGAGATCTTGAATATCCGCATCGCCAAGCTTGCCTTCCACGCCAAGAAAAGTCACATCCGGACACGGGACGAAGTCTTCAATCTTGTATCTTCATAGTCCTGGAGTCCGGCTGAAGGTATAGTCCGGCTACCCGAACACCCCCTAATCCAGGACTCCCTCACGCCCCATGGCCACTTGTCAAGTTATTATAAGCGTTAGCATTGTGTACACTCATGAGTGTTGTTGAGTTGAACATTCTATATCGCTCATCTCTCTTTATCTTTCCTCCTCGCGTAATCGTCTTCTACCTCCTCATCCCCTTCCTCGGCTGGATCTTGACCCCCCTCCCATTTGACGCCTTCCCTAGGGTTGTAACAGATTTGGTACTCATAGCTAGGTTCTAGTTCGCCGTCGCGCATGTACTCCCTTGATCGAGCTATAACATCCCCTACAAAGGATGTCGGGGTTGCTCTTGAGACCAGAGGCAAAATCCTTGAGCAAGGCAGGCTTGATTTAGGGTGGTCGTGGCGGCACTGTTAGCCATGCTACTCGCGCAAACGAAATTTAGCCCGCAAGCCATGGAAGGGGTGCAGAAAACGCTGGGGTAGTTGCTAAAAAAACCTCACTCTCCCTCGAAGCCCAGCAATTAGATACTCGGGTGGCGGATTTCGACGAGGGCCCTGACGTGGTCAAACGCCAGCATGCAACCCCAATAGGCCACACTTTGCACTGCTGTGTCAACATCCAAGGTGCCCCTGACCGTGGTCCTCACCAACCACGAATCACCCCTCCTCCACCTGCCTCAACGGGAAAGTTTTAGGTATTCCCATCCTTGTCGTACTCCCGGTGCTCCAAATTCAAAAAACCATTCTTAAATTTAACAAAAAAATCCGGAAAAATATGAACGTTTCCAAAGAATGCGATCACAACTTCTAAAAATTTCAAATCCAAATTTGAAATGCACATTGAGAAAGGAAAAAGTGAAATCCATAAGTGAATAGTGTTAATGTTGCTTTTGTCTTTTTTTTCCTACACTATTCATGCTAGATTTTACATTTTTTTTCTCAGTATGTGTTTTGAGTTTTGACCTGAAACTTTTAGGGGTTGTAGTCACATTTCTTATGAACATTCACATTTTTTTCGAAACTTTTTGCTACATTTAAAAATGGTTTTTTCAATTTAGAGCACCGGGAGTACCTCAAGGATGGGAGTACCTGATATTTCCCCTACCTCAACAACCACCATCCTCTTACGATCGATATGTCAAGCTCCATGAGCGCCCACACCAACAAGACCGACAACACTCTCCACTACCACCGCGGCATGATCCCTACCGCCACAAGCTACCGAAGCATGATTTTCTGTGTTTCGCAAGTGTCGCGTCACGCATGTGATTCGATCTCTACTCAAGGCTGGTCATGTGATTTTGGGGGCCCGAGGCAAAGCTAGAACTTGAGGCCCCTTGCCCTTAATATAAACATCTTGAAATACTACTTATTTATCTTAAAAATACTACTACCTCTGTCTCATAATATGTAGTGTCAAAAACGTTCTTATATTATAGGACAGAGGGAGTACTTAATATGTGCATATACATGTATTATTACTAATAAACATTTCGGATTTGCGTCAATTTGATCTCGCGGGTAACCCAAGGTATATATATGACATATGGAGAAAGTAGACAAAGGTGCGTGTCTACGACAAGACATTTAATTCTAGGACATATATTCAACTATAGGAATACATTATAGGTACCAAAAGGTCTGCGAACCAACCTGTGATTGAGATGGTTAGGTGGACAGTGGAATCCCCAGCGCACCAGTGTTCAAACTCTGGTGCTCGCATTTATCCTGGATTTATTTCAAAAAAATTGACGATACGCTTTCATTAAGAGAAGACGTTCCCACCGACTACGAGACGTCTATGAGCATTTGCATCTGTACTGTGCTAAAAAAAAGTACCAAAAGGACAGATGACTACATGAGCAGTACAACAAGAAATTTGCATCAAATATGAATGATATAGACAATGTGGGACTGGAATCAGGTGACATACGCTGCATGTCACCTGATCCCAGTCCTGCTTTTATATATCTTCAAAAAACAAAGCAAAAGTACCACAATAGTGCGGAGTTACTCTTACGTCGATGCAAATGAGTAAATCAAGAGTTAATTACGCTATTATCTCGTTATTGCACGGTTCACCAGATAACTACTCGCCAAGACCAGCATCCAGAACATTGTTCTTCGTTTTTTGATATCTTTGAGATCTACACGACAAGAAAATAATTATCAAACTGCAGAAATAAGGGTTAATGAAACATACGGCGGAGGACATCGACGCCAGTACGCCACCAATTTAGGCGAGAGGCGGAAAAGCGAGCGGCGGTGCGGCGTGACGCGTGCTGGTGTTTTTTTTTTTTTGAGGTTGTTGCGATAGGGAAAGAAGCAAAATAGTTGGCTGCGTGCGTCTGGAAAATCCTATATGATGCACACTGCGTCAAGTTGTTGACCTTTCGCATAAGGGTTCAAGAGCGAGGGATGATCTGGGCCGGCCCGCCCAGGGCTTCAGCCATCCCGGTTTTGGGAACCTTCCAGGAGGTTCCTAGCTGGTTTTTCTGATCTGGGAACCTTTTAGGATGTTTATAAACCGTTTTTTTGTCTGTTTCAATTTCTTCTTCTTTTTTATCTTTTCCTTTTTCTTTTTGTCTTTTCTCTCCTTTTTTCTGTTTCTGCTTATTTCCTTTCTTTTTTGTTTTCATTAAAAAATGTTTATATTTTTTAATTATCCACAAATTTATAAAATGTTTGCATTTTACAAAAAAAATGGGATTTCCAAAATCATTGTTTTAAAAAAATGTTCGTGTTTCCAAAAACTGTTCACGTTCTCAGATTTGTTCCACAGTTTCAGAAATGTTTGCGTTTTCAAAAAACTTTTCAGTTTCTAAAAATTGCTCCTGTTTTCAAAAGTTGTTCAAAAATTTCAAAAAATGTCCGTATTCCCGAAATTTTTCACGTATTCAAATTTGTTCTGTGGTTTCAAAAAATGTTTATGTTTTCAACAAACTTTTGTATTTCCAAATTTTTTTCCTATTTTCAAAAATTATTCACAAATTTCAAAAAATGTTCCTATTTTAAAATTTGTTTGGGAGTTTTAAACAATGTTCACATTTTCAAATTTTGTTAATAATTTTTATAAAAATTCTGTTTAAAAAATGTTCATATGTTCAAAAAATGTTGGTGATTTTCATAAAATGGTCGCATTTTTAGAAAATGTTTGTACTTTTTTCAAGATTTTTTTAGAACATTGAAAATTGTTCTCGTTTGATAAAACATTCTTTAAAAAAAATAGTCGGATGTCTATAAACATGAACAATTTTTGAAATCCTGAACATGTTTTAAAAAATAGGAATAATTTCTGAAAACACAAACATTCTTTTTGAATTTCTGAACAAATTTCAGTATCGAGAACATTACTGGGAATTTCGAGCAAAACAACACACCAAAAAGAAAAATCAGAAACAAAGAAAAGAAAATGTTTGGTTTTGCGTTGTCTTTGGTTCTTATAAACTTGCGCTGCCCTACAATCATTCGCTCTGATTATCTCTACTGGCTAGCACAACAAGCTCTAATACCTGAGGTATCGGGTTTGATCCCTCGTGACGTGTGAATTTTTTTTTGTGATTTTACGCTACAATGCTAGGTCGCTTCTCTGTACAGATCCGCTCATGCGCCAGCGAGCTAGCCCAGTCGGTCACCCGTGCGTTTGCCTGACAGTCTGCCGCAATAAGCGGTAGATAGGAGCTCCCCGTGAGTCTTGCCTCTGCGTTGCATTCTCCCTTGTGATCTACTATATAGTCTGTGTATGTACCTGGGAGAGGACCCATGATTTTGGGGGGGGGGGGGGGGGGGGGGCCTGGGGCGACAGCCCCCCCCCCCCCCCTACCTCAGCCCTCAGGGCCAGCCCTATCTTTGCCGCACCTACTTTGACCTCTACCAGACGCCGCCAGAGGAGTGGGTGACCACGAGTGCTGTACATGGAAGGCCACTCCACGCTATGGTGTCATGCATACAAGCCCCTACATGGCCTCGATACTTGGACCACGTTCACCGCGGTGCTGCAAGCGGATTTCGGTCAAGACGGGTTTGACACGTTGCTTCACCAGCTACCACCTTCTGGGGTATGGTGGCAGGTATGCCGTTACGTACGCAGGAACGAGACAGTGCATCAAGGGGCAACGGATGGCTACACATGAGTAGGGGTACGCAGCGACGGGGAGCCTGGAACAGGGCAAAGATTGGACCTCAGCACGAGTTGTGTGCACGCAAAAAATAGCCTAAAGCTCTGATAGCATGTTTGGAAATATGCAACTTCTATTTCCTGTGACCATAGGTCCGTATATACACGTACAAGTGTGGTACAATATGCATAATAGCATGTATAGAATATGAAAAATACAAATAATAGACAGCTAAATATATATAACTCTAACACCATCTTTTATCCGCAATTTTTATTGCATATCTTGAATGATGCTTGTTTTTGTTCGCTTGCAGATCTTCATGATCAAGTCGATCGTGCTTCCAACACCACCAATAATTACATATATGAGTTAATTTAGCAATTGCATAAACACATCATATAGTAAATCGGTGTAGTCAGGACCGTCACAGTCTCCTCCTACAAAAATCAACGACCTTTCGTTGAAAGATCAAGACACCAGTTAGGGATCGATGGTTGCTCCGATTTGGATATGCCGCCGAAAAAGTTGAATCGCTTCACACCGCCGGTGGCTGCTCACCACCACTTTCGCGCTTCTTTATTCCAAAGCGGACAAGCAACCGGAGCTTTAGACTCGAAGCCTTGCCGTCAAGAACAAATGTTATCGTCCATCACTAGCGACGTAGCCAGTCACCTAACACGGAGAAAAAACATCCCTGATACACCCGTGGCTCTCGCTTGTTTTTAGTACTATTATTAATCCATTCTTCCTTGGCCGATCGGCCGGCCCAGCACGCGCGCATGCAAACGCAGCGCGGCCGGAGCTTTTTCCTCGATCGGAGCCGACGATGCCCCGTGCCCCGTAGGCGTCACCCTCGCTCGGAAAATCTATCCCTAGCGCGCGGAACATGCCGGATCCACGCCGCACCACACCGGTCACCACCACCGCGCACCGCACTCTCTTTCTCTGCCCTTATCTATCCCCCGCGCGTGCTCCACTACCGCTGCCGGAGCCGCAGCTTTGACTGGCCATCGCCGCCGTTGACTGGCCCCACGCCTCCACTGAGAGAGCCACCGGAAACCACCAACCCAGCCCACTGCCTGCCGGCCCTGCGGCCCCACCCACGCCGCCGGTACGTGAGGTGGGGTGGTGGGGTCTGGGCTCTCGGGCCCCGTCGCTTTCGGAACTCCGAGCCCCTCGGCGCGGAAAGCGACGGGTGGGGAGGGGCCGCACCGGCGAGGAGCGGAGCGCGTGCGCGCATCGGTCGGGGTAGGCAGGGACGCAGCCGCGCGTTTGGGCACGGCCGTGGCGGCCGTCGGATTACAGGGCACGGGCGGTAGATCGAGGGCGTGAGAGGAGAGCGGGTGCGTGCGTGCGTGCGAGAGGTTGGCGCGGGAGGCGACGGTGAAAAAGCACCGGCCGGCGTGGGACGGGGACGAAAGGCAAGGAAGCGGAAAGCCGACGGACCCGCTTTTCGACTGGCTTTCGCAAGTTTTGCGGCTGGGTACACGTACGCGGTGCTTACGAATAGGGTACAATCAGGTAACACGAGACTCTAGTTTTTGGCTTAGATGTTAGGTTTCTTGGTGCTGGATAACTCATTAGGTTCCTAGACTTGACACCGATATTCATATTTTCCTGTATTTGTATCAGTCTTATCATGTTCATCAATCTGAAAATGTTGTGCATGTGATCATCTGTGATTGTCTACTACAACAAGGTTTGCCCGGCTCCGAAAAAGGAGGGGCGATGATGCGGCGCGCCTTCGGCTCGCTCCAGTGCTTCTAGTCGTCGCTAGATGGTCTACGGACCTGAATGCAATTTTTACTTCCGGTGTTCTTTGTACTATCTTGACCATTGATGAATATATTGTAAGTTTTCCTCAAAAAAAACCTTCCAGTTTTTGCATGATTAGATCATCTCCGACATATGCCCAAAAGTCCGGTGCCTTAAAAATGGTTATAGGCCATGAGAGCGAAGGTTTTGGACACCAGAAATTTTTTCCACTGTAACAGATGCCCTAAAACTGGTGCCCTGAAATTTGAAAAATATTTGAAACATGAGATCCAACGGTGTGGAGGCCAAGAGGCGAACCTAACAATCGCTAGTTACCGAGCTCGATTTCACCCGATAAAGGTCGCCAGGTCATGACGCTCGTCGGGCCAGAGGTGGCGCCAACTCTGGCGGCAGTATGCCGCCCAAGCGCTGAGAGCTCTGAATAGGCCTGGATGCTTATTGACCTCATCGGCCAAACAGTGGTGCCACGACGGCCATATCGGGAAGTGGGGGAGGGGGATGCTTGAAATCGGTTATAATCAGAGGTGACGTTCCGAGCTTCCATGGAGCGGCGCTCGTCTCGACCAGCGGGAACAAGCGGTGGGATGGCGACGGGGCCGAGGATGGTAGGAGGAGTGGCGGCGACATTGATGTCGAGATTCGACCAGAATCGGCGTATGACGGTATGGCGGTGACTGTCGGGGGACTCGAAAGTTTCAACGGGATAGTTGGGTTCTACCGAAGCGTTTTCGTTTTAGGGCAATCCCTAGAGGTGCTTCAATTTTGCAGCAAATTGTCCGACACTTGTATTTTTTCGCACTAAATAGAGATAGGACATTCGCTGAAGTTGACTATTTAGCCCAGAGTATCTCAAACGTTAGTTTTTTTGCATCGTTGTTGTTTTCGGTATCTGTTGAATATGCTCTTAGATAACGTATGAGTAACCATATTTTTGTTACGAATTCAACTACTTACGAACTCTAACCCTAAACCCTAAAACCCAGCTAAGTGGTATGTGAGTAGGGGACCAACTAAAGGGAGCTGAGTGGGCCCTCTCCCAACTTTTCACAAATCCTTTTAAATTCTTGAAAACTATCATTTTTTTCAATTGCATATTTAATGCCCCTACTCACACATTCTACCCCCTCTCGGAATCTTTTCTGGGTTCACCCTAATTTGAGTTGTGATGTAGGTCCACATCGTATGGAGTAATGGCTATACATTAAAAACCTATATGTGACAGAAAATATGTATTGTGTCTTTTGTACAAGAATGTCTGTAATAACTCCTATCATATGCTAGTATCATAGGATTTTTTTATGCGTCACTTTCGCCATATATCTATACTAAGCGTGAAACATATGTCTATCACTAAAAATGTCCATGATTGTTTTTTCTAGCAATAAGTGGTGATGACACTTAAAACAACTCACCCTCTAGTTTGTCCATACAATTCTCGAAGGTATCAAGACCATATCATTGAATTGCCACATATCTTCACTAATATGTAATAAATATCCCATGTTTTCTTGTTCTATCTCATATGCTTATTGTCTCGGCGGCTACCACACCCACTATACTACATGCCAACATGGACACATCCAAGTGTCATTGTCGATAATGCACAACTTTGCCACTTCGTCTGTGTACCACTTTATCCCACGAGGCCACGGCGCCCCCCACATACCAACACACATAAGCGATTGTTGTGGGCAAATCCCTTTTAGGCTCCCCACATGATATCCAGTCACCATTTTTATGCCATGAATGTGATTCTTAAATTCACATTATTTTGACCCTAAGAAAAATCATGTTAACGTGGAGTAACTGGAAGCCCACTTTTTCTTTACACTAACTGGAAACTCACTTACCCCGCAAAAAAAAACTAAAAACTCACTTAGCCCAAATAACAAGCCATTATTTATTTATGACAGGAACAAGTCTCGTTAACAAAAGCCAGCGGCCATCCAAGCAGCAGCGCAGTCAAAATGGGCAACCAGGGTCAATGGGAGGGAACTGGATCCTCTAACATTGAGAAGGAATGTTAGAGAAGCTACAATACTCTAACTTTTCTTCTTTCTGTTCCTATGATTATGGCTAAAATGATTTAAATTAATTTGCAAATTGATGGTCTACCGTGTACATTTATAGTAATTACATGCAAACAATTGATGGTGAAATAAAATTAAAATTAAATTATTTATATCTACAGTAAATACCAACACTAAACAACCTATTAACTATCTACTAATAGTCCCTAAATTTCCTTCTTCATTTTACACTAGGCTAACACTGTAGCATGGTGACATTCCTTCTTGATGTTAGAGGATCCGATTCCCAATGGGAGAGCCAACCAGCGTCTCCCTCCCCTTGCAAGTGCAAATTTTTCAGCACTTATATTTTTTCGCACAAAATAGATAGGACAATAACTAAAGTTGACTATTTAGCCCAAAGTATCTCAAACGTCGTTTTTTTTGCACCGTTGTTGTTTTCGGTATATGTGAAGATGCTCTTAGATAATGTACAAGTAACCCTATTTTTGTTACGGATTCAACTACTTACGAACCCTAACCCTAAACCCAAAAAACCAGCTAAGTGGTATGTGAGCAGGGGGACCAACCAAAGGGGGCTGAGTGGGCCTTCTCTCAACTTTTCACAAATCCTTTTAAATTCTTGAAAACAATCTCTTTTTTCCAATTGCATATTTAACGCCCCTACTCACACATTCTACCCGCTCTCGGAATCTTTTCTGGGTTCACCCTAATTTGAGTTGTGATATAGGTCCACATCGTATGAAGTAATGGCTATACATTAAGAAGCAATATGTGACACAAAATATGTATTGTGTCTTTTGTACAAGAATGTCTGTGATAACTCCTATCATATGCTAGTATCATAGGTCACTTTTGCCATATATCTATACTAAGAACCGTGAAACATATGTACTAAAAATGTTGATGATTGTTTTTTCTAGCAATAAGTGGTGATGACACTTAAAACAACTCATCCTCTAGTTTGTCCGTACAATTCTCGGAGGCATTAAGACCATATCATTGAATCACCACATGTCTTCACTAATATCTAATAAATATCACGTGTTTTCTTGTTCTATCTCATATGCTCCTTGTCTCGACGGCTACCACACCCACTATACTACATTCCAACGTGGACACATCCAAGTGTCATTGTCGATAATGCACAACTTTGCCGCTTCGTCTATGCACCGCTCTATCCCACGAGGCCACGACGCCCCCTACGTATCAACACGCATGAGCCATTGTTGTTGGCAATCCCTTTTGGCCTCCTCACATGATATTCGGTCACCATTTTTTTTCCCAAAAAGCCTTGAATATTGGTCCTCAAATTCATGATATTGTGAGACTAAAAAATCATGTTTTTCTGCGGGGTCCTAAAAAAAAATCAAAAGCCTGGGCCCATCCAAGCAGCGCAGCCAAAATGGGCAACCAGAGTCAATGGGGCAGCCAACCAGGGTCTCCCTCCCTCCCCTGGCAAGTGCCAACCACACTGACTCACCCCACACGGTCGCACCGCGCTAGTGCCAGTGCCACTGTGCGGCTCGCCCACATGCCCCGAGCTTCCAACCCAAGCAAACCCCACGCCACCCCCACCACCCGACGGCTCGCACCGCGGAGCTTCGCCCCACTCCCAGCCGAGGCCCTCCCGCACCGGGCCCCGACCCTCCCCCACTGTCCCGCTCCATTGCGACGGCGGCGCCCGCCGCCGCCGCGCCCCATGGCCACCCTCCTCTCCCAAACCCTACCCACGCTGCTGCTGCTGCTCGTCGCGGCCGTTCGGGCGTCCGGCGCCGGGGGCGGCGGCGGCGAGCGGGGGGCCCTGCTCAGCTTCAAGGCGGCCGTGACCGCCGACCCGGGCGGGCTCCTCCGCGCCTGGTCCCCGGCGTCGCCCGACCACTGCCTCTGGCCGGGCGTGTCGTGCGGCGCGTCCGGCGAGGTCGTGGCGCTCAACGTATCCGCCTCCCCCGGCCGCCGCCTGGCGGGCGCGCTCTCCCCGTCCGTCGCGGCGCTGCGCGGCCTCCGCGCGCTCGCGCTCCCCTCCCACGCGCTCTCCGGCCCGCTCCCCGCCGCGATCTGGTCGCTGCGCCGCCTCCGCGTGCTCGACCTCTCCGGCAACCGCCTCCAGGGCGAGATCCCGCCGTTGCTCGCCTGCGCCGCGCTGCACACGCTGGACCTCGCCTACAACCAGCTCAACGGCTCCGTGCCCGCCGCGCTCGGCTCGCTCATGGTGCTCCGGCGCCTCTCGCTTGCCTCCAACCGCCTGGGCGGCGCCATCCCCGATGAGCTGGGTGGTGCCGGCTGCCGCAGCCTGCAGTTCCTCGATCTCTCCGGGAACCTCCTCGTCGGCGGCATCCCCCGGAGCCTGGGGAACTGCAGCAAGCTGGAGGCGCTCTTGCTCTCCTCCAACCTGCTGGATGACGTCATCCCGCCGGAGATTGGACGCCTCAGCAATTTGCGGGCTTTGGATGTGTCGAGGAACAGCCTGAGCGGCCCTGTGCCAGCGGAGCTCGGTGGTTGTGTTGAACTTTCAGTTTTAGTGCTGTCCAACCCTTATGCGCTGGTTGGTGGTTTGAATGCATCGGATGGTGAGGATGTTGAGGACTTCAACTATTTCGAGGGAGGGATTCAGGATGTTGTTGCTGCGTTGCCGAAGCTGAGGGTGCTATGGGCGCCAAGAGCTACACTGGAGGGGGAGTTGCCGGGGAACTGGAGCTCTTGCCAGAGCTTGGAGATGGTGAACTTGGGAGAGAATTTGATCTCTGGTGGAATTCCCAAAGGGCTGTTGGACTGCAAGCATCTCAAGTTCTTGAATTTGAGCTCGAACAAGTTAACAGGTTCAGTTGATCCATCACTTCCTGTGCCCTGCATGGATGTGTTTGATGTCAGCGGAAACCGGCTGTCTGGCTTGATCCCAGTGTTTCTCTCAAAGGATTGCCCTTCATCTCAGCTCCCATTTGATGACCTGGTGTCAGAATACTCTTCCTTCTTTGCATATCAGGCGATTGCGGGCTTCTTTTCATCTTCAGCAGTCATGGCTACTGATTTGACGAGTTACCATAGTTTTGCCCAGAACAATTTTACTGGAACAGTGACATCCTTGCCGATTGCTGCCGAGAAGCTGGGAATGCAGGGATCCTATGCTTTCCTTGCTGATGGGAATAATCTTGTCGGTGAGTTGCAACCTGGCCTATTCAACAAGTGCAACAGTTCAAGGGGTTTCATGGTGGACGTTAGCAACAACCTGATAACAGGAGGTATCCCTGTAGAGATTGGATCGTTGTGCACTTCTCTTGTTGTTCTTGGTGTTGCTGGTAACCGCCTTTCTGGTTTGATACCGACAAGTATTGGGCAGTTGAATTATCTTATCAGCTTGGATTTGAGCAGGAACCAGCTTGTTGGTGAAATTCCGACTTCTGTCAAGAACTTACCACATTTGGAGCTACTCTCTTTGGGTCATAACCTTCTAAATGGAACTATTCCAAATGATATTAATCATCTGCAATCTCTGAAGGTTTTGGACCTGTCCTCAAACCGCCTCTCCGGAGAGATCCCTCATGCACTGGCTGACTTGACAAATCTCACTGCCCTCCTCCTTGATAATAATAAACTCACTGGGAAGATACCGGCCGAATTTGCCAATGCGGCATCTCTTACCATGTTTAACGTGTCATTCAACAATTTGTCTGGTCCAGTGCCAACAAATAGCAGTGCAGTTGGATGTGACAGCATTATTGGAAATCCTTTGCTACAATCTTGTCACACATATACCCTGGCTGTTCCCTCCGCTGGTCAGCAGGGTCGTGATCTGAATTCATACGACAACGATACAGCACCTCTGGATCCACAAAACCAAGGAGGAAATAGTTCATTCAATGCAATTGAAATAGCTTCGATAACATCAGCAACAGCTATTGTTTCAGTCCTTCTTGCTCTGATTGTACTATTTATTTACACAAGAAAGTGTGCACCCTTTATGTCAGCTCGATCATCTGGAAGAAGGGAAGTTATAATCTTCCAAGAAATCGGAGTGCCGATCACTTATGAGACTGTTGTTCGAGCTACTGGAACTTTCAACGCAAGCAATTGCATTGGAAGTGGGGGTTTTGGAGCCACCTACAAAGCTGAAATTTCACCTGGAGTCTTGGTAGCTATAAAGAGGCTTTCTGTTGGGAGATTCCAGGGATTGGAACAGTTCCATGCCGAGATCAAAACTCTTGGGAGATTAAGACATCCTAACCTTGTTACCTTGGTAGGCTACCATCTTGGTGAATCTGAAATGTTTCTCATATATAACTACTTGCCTGGAGGAAATCTTGAGAGATTCATACAAGAGAGATCAAAGAGACCAGTAGAGTGGAAGAGGCTGCACAAGATTGCTCTGGACATTGCAAAAGCACTCGCTTATCTGCATGACACTTGTGTACCTAGGATCCTTCATCGTGACGTGAAACCAAACAATATTTTGTTGGACACTAACCATAATGCTTACCTCTCAGACTTTGGACTGGCAAGGCTCTTGGGAAATTCGGAAACCCATGCAACCACTGGTGTTGCTGGAACTTTTGGATATGTTGCTCCAGAATATGCTATGACATGCCGTGTTTCAGATAAAGCCGATGTGTATAGCTATGGTGTTGTACTGATGGAGCTAATATCAGACAAGAAGGCCTTGGATCCATCATTTTTTCCTTATGGCAATGGGTTTAACATAGTTGCCTGGGCATGCATGCTGCTCCGCCAAGGCCGTGCTCGTGATTTCTTCGTCGATGGTTTGTGGGATGTGGGCCCGCATGATGACTTGGTAGAGGTGTTGCATTTAGCAGTGATGTGCACCGTTGAATCGCTCTCTATACGACCAACTATGAAGCTAGTTGTTCAACGACTAAAGCAACTCCAGCCCCCAATGCGAGAACACCGATGAGGGCGCATGATTCACTTACTGAACGTGTAGAAGGTACAGATAACTGTAACTTGGGGCCCTTGATGTTTTTTCTTCTTCTAATCAATTGTTTAACTAGATTTTATCTTGTAGATCCCAGCTTTGTATAATATAGTTCTCCACTTAATTGCCAACTACTGTATCTGCAGATATGACAAGCAGATGTAAATTAACAATCTTAGTTCTAAAGATTTGATTCACGATTGGCTGACTCCATCGTTTACAAGATTGTTCAGTGTCTTGATATTGATAAATGCATCCACAAAATTTTGATGTCCTCATCCACAAAGTTGCATGTTTCAGTGTGTGTGTGTGTGTGTGTACATCATCTGCTAAAGTTTTGGTATGAATATATTTCTCATTGTTTGCTAAACTTGTATATGGAGAGATGTGTTGATGTTAGCAATTAATTCAGCATGTAGACATTATGTACACCAACCAGGAACCGCAAGAAGAACATGCAACTTTTTGGTTCAGTTGACACATTGTGTTACTGATTTTTATCTTCTCTGGTTAGAAAGATGAACAGTTACCATTTTGCCTTGTTGGGAGACCCACTGAAGAAACCTGGCAAGATACTGTTGCTGGTAGCTTATACAGTACTAACTGAGAACAGGGGACACCATCACATTCGCACGATGCACGATAAGAGAAACCAGTCCCGATGTAACGAATCCATTCCATGTATTGCCAATGCAAAATCCAATCCTGAACAACCCAAGGAGAAGAGAGAAACCTATCTGAACCTGCCTGTGGCTATCTGAACGTATAGGGTACTCATGTGTGGTCTGCCGATCAGTTCTTGGCGGCGGTCCAGTCCTGGAAGCGGCGGAGGCTGGCGGGGAAGTCGGTGAAGAGGCCGTCGACGCCGACGTCGTTGAGCCAGTAGTCGTACTCGGCGTAGGGGTCCTGCCGGAAGTTGTAGTGCAGGAAGCGGTTCTCGTTCCGGTACGTGTAGGGGTGCACCTGCAGGCCCCTGGCGTGCGCCATGGCCACCATGTCCGTCGGCGTCGCCAGCGTGTTGTCCCTCGTCGGCGGCACCACCGTGTCCTTCCACGGCCCGATCCCCACCACGTACTCCCGCATGTAGTCCAGGTACTCGTCGGAGGTGATCTCCTCGTACGACTGGTCCGTGTCCTCCGTCCGCACCGTCACGTCGTCGATGAGGAACACCTTGGGCGAGTCGGTCAGGTCGGCGGCGTAGATGAGCGACGTCGGCGCGAAGGACTGGATGAACACCGGCCTCTCCTTCCACCGCTTCGTCATGTACTTGCCCCCGTACCCGTACTTCTTCAGCGTCCCGATGAACTTGTCCTCGTACTTCTTCCCGTCCGCCCACTTCACCTGCAATCGTTGCCATCGAATCGATCGACAGATGAATTCATGGACAATTTACGAACTATTTTGTGGCTTTGTTTATGGATGTGTGTTGATCACGTACGTGCTGGTTGATGAACACGGGGCTCTTCATCTCCGGGTAGATCCCGACGACCCTCTTGGCGTTCAGCGCGATGTCGATGAACTCGTCGAAGGTGATGATGGGAGAAATGCCTTCACAAACATAGGGGATTAACATCGTAGACGGGTGATCTGATTTCACCAGAATAATGAAGGAATTAATGTACGCGTACCATCGTGAGATTTGTCACGGAAGGACCATCTCTGCTTCACTCTCAGCGTCTTCAGCTCGGCCAGCGTGAAATCAGCTGCCAAATCAGGAAGAAAATCGATGGATTAATTGATCGCTGGATCTTGGCATATCGATCGATCAAAGATAGGAATGCGGTTAAGATTCCGGTCGAAAATAGGAAGGTGGTTATGATGGATGGATGGACGGGCGTACTGATGAAGTATCCGGTGACGTTGGCCCACTGCACCTCGAGCGTGCGGCGGCGGGCGGCGAACTCCTTGTGGTCGGCGACGTCGGTGGTGTCGTCCAGCGTCACGTCGTGGAAGCAGACGAGGTGGCCGTCCTTGGTGGCCACGATGTCCGCCTCGATGAAGTCGGCGCCCTCGTCGACCGCGCGCATGTACGCCGCCGCCGTCTCCTCGGGGAGCTCGCCGTTGGAGCCCCTGTGCGCGATGTTGTACGGCCGCGACGTCTGCAGCGGCTGCTTCGCCGCCGCCGCCCCGACCAGCGGCCGCGCCGTCGCGCCGCTGCTCGCGCACCCGAGGACCAGCAGCGCCGCCGCGACGACGATACCTGCGCACGCGCGCACGCAAACACACGTCAGGCGTACGCCAAGATTGATTCGGAGGGATCACGAGAGAGATCGGAGACGTTACAGAGGGAAGCCATTTCCCCGGACGGAGCGCGAGCTTGTGTTGGCGGCGTAGCGCTGCCGCCGGCTGGTCGTGGGTGGTGCTAGGGGTAGTTGAGATGGCGGCGATGCCGAGTATATATGAGAAGACTTGCGAGGAATATCCTAACGAGTAACAAGATTTTGGGGTTGTTTCACGTTCTAAAAATCTGTTTTTTAGTTGCTAATAATCTCTTAGGTATAGTGGGATACTCTCGTTTCCTCTAGAAAATCTATATAATGTATTTTCTGTATTTTTTGAGCTTTATATACGGATATTTGTAACAGAGATCCCGAGTTTTTCCTTTTCTTTTTGAAAACAATCTTGACTTTCTTGACTGCAAATGGAAGCTAACAAAATTCCTTTTTTTTTTGAGAGAAAGCTAACAAAATTCCAGTTGGCATCACGTCTCATTTTTCTTCGGAGGAAGTTGGGCTGACATTGCAGTATTTAGGCCTGAAGCCCAAGGCCTTCGATCGAAATTTACTTTGGCAGACAGCGATGAGGTTTCCAGCGGCCTATTTACCAGACACCATGGCTTCCCCTCAAAAAAAGAAGAAGCAGCAGACACCATGGCTCATCCAACCAGGAACTTGTCTAAAAAAATCAACCAGAAAAAAGGGGAATAACTGCCCCTTGCGGAATGCTAAAAAAAAAAACTACCCCTTGCGGGGATCTCCATGAGTTACTTTTGGTGGCTTGTGAGCGTGCCAAGTGACGCATTCAACACCGTCACATGTCATGTGTTGGGTGTCTTCTCTGGATTTTTTTATGTACACATGTTCGCGTTCTAGATGGGTTTTCCTTGGATTTTTTATCTTCCCCAGGTTTTTCATAGGTTTTGGAGAATTTTTTTTGCGGATCCAACTATGCTTCTCGAGAAAAAATTAGTGCTTCCACAATAAGCACATATTTGCTTCACGTGGAAGAACAAATTTACTTTCATGAGAAGCATAGATTTGCTTAGCATGGAAGCACAAAGTTTCTTTCACGATATGCACAGTTGTGCTTCTTGGAAAACAATATGTACTTCTATGAGAAGCACGAATTTGTTTCCGCGAGCGTGCTTCTCAGGAAAAAAAGTGCTTCCATGAGAAGCATTATTTGCTTCGCATGCAAGCACAACTGTGCTTCGAAAAAAGCAACATGTGCTTCCAAAAGAAAGCAACACGCGAGAGAACTTGTTTTGGGGTTTATTTGGTTTTTCCCTATTTTTGTTTTTATTGATTTCTGTTTTTTTCCTTTGAAAAAAGATCATCGAAACATATTAAAATGGGATCTAGTTTGAAGATCTCGATGCGAGAAATCCAACAATGAGAGCGATTCAATATTTGGATGCACGGTTCAATTTCAATAGATAAGACGGTTTGAAAGAATGATTTTAAAAAAACTCACAGGCTATGACAAGTGGAACCCATGCAGTTCGCTATTTGTCAAACCACGGAAGATGAGAGAGTAACCTTTGCAAGGTGCACTTTTAACTAGTGATTTCAAACAAAAAGACGAACCATGAACAAGTGGGCACGGATACACCCTAAGTCAATCCATACTCCATCCTTGCCTTTGAACCAAAGGCCACCTAGATTATGTCTGAAGTTGGTTTGTGTGTCTATAATGGTAATGTCTTGATGATGCACACGGTGTTACATAAAAATGTGGGCTTTTGTGGCTGACGCACCTAAATTATTATAAAAAGGTCCATAGTGTTTTGGTCTCGTGGGTTAGATGTTTAATAATAAAAAATGTGAACTTGGGGATACTAGCATTCAAAGTTGGTATTTTAGGAAGAAATGAGAGCCATCGGCAAGCCCCATCAAGCCTCGAACCCATACGGGCGAGGCATAGACATGCGTTACTAGCCACTCGAATTATGCTCTGTTATCTAGAATTCTAGATTAGTGGTTAGTGGTTTTTGATTCTATCTATCTCCGTCCAACGTTTTAGCCTAACTTGGCAGTGGCAAGATCAAGGGAGATGTAGAAATTGTTTTGATTTGCGGTTCTTATATTTATATGCTTTGTGCTCCCAACCTTCTTCGTCGATAATGTGGTGATGAGGTAACTGTTCACAACTATTCCTTGCTAGAGATGTGTCATGAGCCGACCGCACAAAGTGTTTTTCTTCTCCCCCAAGAAGTGACTCCCACGCGACTAAGGTTTCGACTCCTCTCGTTAGTGTCGTCGCTGGTCCGCCCTTCCTTCGATGGCCTTAGGGCCGTGGAGGTGCGGAGGACCTATCCCCTATCCTGGCGGAAAGGAGCTCGCTCTCGTTCTTGTTTGGTTCAGTGTCTCGGTTGGGGCTGTGTGGCGGCGCCAATGTTCCATAGTAGGAATTGTTGGGGATCGTAGCAGAAATTTAAAATTTTCTACGCATCACCAAGATCAATCTACGGAGTCATCTAGCAACGAGAGGGAGAGGAGTACATCTACATACCCTTGTAGATCGCGAGCGGAAGCGTTCAAGAGAACGGGGT
The DNA here is from genome assembly GCF_056163025.1 of Triticum urartu. NCBI lineage: Eukaryota > Viridiplantae > Streptophyta > Magnoliopsida > Poales > Poaceae > Triticum > Triticum urartu. The sequence goes on along the minus strand of NC_141874.1, from coordinate 142,962,843 downwards.
TGATGGAGTCGTACTCGTCGTGATCCAAATCACCGATGATTCCAGTGCCGAACGGACGGCACCTCCGCGTTCAACACACGTACGAAGCGAGGACGTCTCCCGCGCCTTGATCCAGCAAGGAGGAGGGAGAGGTTGAGGAAGAGGGCTCCAACAGCAGCACGCCGGTGTGGTGGTGGTGGAGCAGCAGTACTCCGGCAGGGCTTCGCCAAGCTCTTGCGGAGGAGGAGAGGTGTTGGGGAGGGGAGGGGCTGCGCCTTGGATGTGTTGTGCAGCCCTCCCCTTGCCCCTCTATTTATAGGGGAAGGAGGAAGGGGGCCGGCCCCCTCTAGATGAGATCTAGAGGGGGGCGGCGGCCAAGGGGAGGGGGCTTGCCCCCCAAGCAAGGGGGGCACCCCCTTAGGGTTTCCCCCTAACCCTAGGCGCATGGGCCCAAGGGGGGGATGCACCCAGCCCATGTAGGGCTGGTTCCCTTTCCTCTACGGCCCATTAGGCCCTCCGAGAGAGGTGGCCCCTCCCGATGGACCCTCGGAACCCCTCCGGTGGCCCCGGTACAATACCGATATGCCCCCGAACCTTTTCGGTGACCGTATGACAATTTCCTACATATAAATCTTCATCTCCGGACCATTTCGGAACTCCTCGTGACGTCCGGGATCTCATCCGGGACTCCGAAAACATTCGGTAATCACATACAAGTCTTCCTAATAACCCTAGCGTCATCGAGCCTTAAGTGTGTACACCCTACGGGTTCGAGAACCATGCAAACATGACCGAGACAACTCTCCGGCCAATAACCAACAGCGGGATCTGGATACCCATGTTGGCTCCCACATGTTCCACGATGATCTCACCGGATGAACCACGATGTCGAGGATTCAAGCAATCCCGTATACAATTCCCTTTGTCAATCGGTACGTTACTTGCCCGAGATTCGATCGTCGGTATCCCAATACCTCGTTCAATCTCATTACCGGTAAGTCACTTTACTCGTTCTGTAATGCATGATCCCGTGAACAACTACTTAGTCACACTGAGCTCATTATGATGATGCATTACCGAGTGGGCCCAGAGATACCTCTCTGTCATACGGAGTGACAAATCCCAGTCTCGATTCATGCCAACCCAACAGACACTTTCGGAGATACCTGTAGTGCACCTTTATAGCCACCCAGTTACGTTGTGACGTTTGGTACACCCAAAGCACTCCTACGGCATCTGAGAGTTGCACAATCTCATGGTCTAAGGAAATGATACTTGACATATAGAAAAGCTCTAGGATTGGGTCTTGTCCATCACATCATTCTCCTAATGATGTGATCCCGTTATCAATGACATCCAATGTCCATGGTCAGGAAACCGTAACCATCTATTGATCAACGAGCTAGTCAACTAGAGGCTCACTAGGGACATGTTGTGGTCTATGTATTCACACATGTATTACGATTTCCGGATAACACAATTATAGCATGAACAATAGACAATTATCATGAACAAGGAAATATAATAATAACCATTTTATTATTGCCTCTAGGGCATATTTCCAACAGTCTCCCACTTGCACTAGAGTCAATAATCTAGTTACACTGTGATGAATTGAACACCCATAGAGTTCCGGTGTTGATCATGTTTTGCTCGAGGAAGAGGTTTAGTCAACGGATCTACGGCATTCATGTCCGTATGCACTTTACAAATATCTATGTCTCCATTTTGAACATTTTCACAAATGGAGTTGAAGCGACGCTTGATATGCCTGGTCTTCCTGTGAAACCTGGGCTCCTTGGCAAGGGCAATAGCTCCAGTGTTGTCACAGAAGAGAGTCATCGGGCCCGACGCATTGGGAATAACTCCTAGGTCGGTAATGAACTCCTTCACCCAGATTGCTTCTTGTGCTGCCTCCGAGGCTGCCATGTACTCCGCTTCACATTTAGATTCCGCCATGATGCTTTGCTTGCAACTGCACCAGCTGACTGCCCCACCATTCAAAATATACACGTATCCGGTTTGTGACTTAGAGTCATCCAGATCTGTGTCGAAGCTAGCATCGACGTAACCCTTTACGACGAGCTCTTCGTCACCTCCATAAATGAGAAACATATCCTTAGTCCTTTTTAGGTACTTCAGGATATTCTTGACTGCTGTCCAGTGTTCCATGCCAGGATTACTTTGGTACCTTCCTACCAAACTTACGACAAGGTTTACATCAAGTCTGGTACACAGCATGGCATACATAATAGACCCTATGGCCGAGGCATAGGGGACGACACTCATCTTTTCTCTATCTTCTGCCGTGGTCGGGCATTGAGCCGTGCTCAATCTCGTACCTTGCAACACAGGCAAGAACCCCTTCTTGGACTGATCCATATTGAACTTCTTCAATATCTTGTCAAGGTACGTACTCTGTGAAAGACCAAAGAGGCGTCTCGATCTATCTCTATAGATCTTGATGCCTAATATATAGGCAGCTTCTCCAAGATCCTTCATTGAAAAACACTTGTTCAAGTAGGCCTTTATGCTTTCCAAGAATTCTATATCATTTCCCATCAATAGTATGTCATCCACATATAATATGAGAAATGCTACAGAGCTCCCACTCACTTTCTTGTAAACACAGGCTTCTCCATAAGTCTGCGTAAACCCAAACGCTTTGATCATCTCATCAAATCGAATGTTCCAACTCCGAGATGCTTGCACCAGCCCATAGATTGAGCATTGGAGCTTGCACACCTTGTCAGCATTCTTAGGATCAACAAAACCTTCCGGCTGCATCATATACAATTCTTCCTTAAGAAAACCATTAAGGAATGCCGTTTTGACGTCCATTTGCCATATTTCATAATCATAGAATGCAGCAATTTCTAACATGATTCGGACGGACTTCAGCTTCGCTACGGGTGAGAAAGTCTCATCGTAGTCAACCCCTTGAACTTGTCGATAACCCTTAGCGACAAGCCGAGCCTTATAGATGGTCACATTACCATCCACGTCTGTCTTCTTCTTAAAGATCCATTTATTTTCTATGGCTCGCCGATCAACGGGCAAGTCAGTCAAAGTCCATACTTCGTTTTCATACATGGATCCTATCTCGGATTTCATGGCTTCCAGCCATTTGTCGGGATCTGAGCCCGCCATCGCTTCTTCATAGTTCGAAGGTTCACCATTGTCCAACAACATGATTTCTAGGACAGGGTTGCCGTACCACTCTAGTGCGGAACGTGTCCTTGTGGACCTACGAAGTTCAATAGCAACTTGATCTGAAGTTTCATGATCATCATCATTAACTTCCTCTCTAGTCAGTGCAGGCACCTCAGGAGCATTTCCCTGAGCTGCGCCACTCTCCGGTTCAAGAGGCAATACTTCATCAAGTTCTACTTTCCTCCCACTTACTTCTTTCGAGAGAAACTCTTTATCTAGAAAGGATCCATTCTTGGCAACAAAGATCTTGCCTTCGGATCTAAGGTAGAAGGTATACCCAATAGTTTCTTTAGGGTATCCTATGAAGATGCATTTTTCCGATTTGGGTTTGAGCTTTTCAGGTTGAAGTTTCTTCACATAAGCATCACATCCCCAAACTTTTAGAAATGACAGCTTAGGTTTCTTCCCAAACCATAATTCATACGGTGTCGTCTCAACGGATTTCGACGGAGCCCTATTTAAAGTGAATGCGGCAGTCTCTAAAGCATAGCCCCAAAATGATAGCGGTAGATCGGTAAGAGACATCATAGATCGCACCATATCTAATAGAGTGCGATTACGACGTTCGGACACACCATTACGCTGAGGTGTTTCAGGCGGCGTGAGTTGTGAAACTATTCCACATTTCCTTAAGTGCGTGCCAAATTCGTGACTCAAATATTCTCCCCCACGATCTGATCGTAAGAACTTGATTTTCCTGTCACGTTGATTCTCAACCTCACTCTGAAATTCTTTGAACTTTTCAAAGGTCTCAGACTTGTGTTTCATTAAGTAAACATATCCATATCTACTCAAGTCATCAGTGAGGGTGAGAACATAACGATAGCCACCGCGAGCCTCAACACTCGTTGGACCGCACACATCAGTATGTATGATTTCCAATAAGTTGGTTGCTCGCTCCATTGTTCCGGAGAATGGAGTCTTGGTCATTTTTCCCATGAGGCATGGTTCGCACGTGTCAAATGATTCATAATCAAGAGACTCCAAAAGTCCATCTGCATGGAGCTTCTTCATGCGTTTGACACCAATGTGACCAAGGCGGCAGTGCCACAAGTATGTGGGACTATCATTATCAACCTTACATCTTTTGGTACTCACACTATGAATATGTGTAACATCACGTTCGAGATTAAATAAGAATAAACCATTGACCAGCGGGGCATGACCATAAAACATATCTCTCATATAAATAGAACAACCATTATTCTCGGATTTAAATGAGTAGCCATCTCGTATTAAACGAGATCCTGATACAATGCTCATGCTCAAAGCTGGCACTAAATAACAATTATTGAGGTTTAAAACTAATCCCATAGGTAAATGTAGAGGTAGCCCGCCGACGGCGATCACATCGACCTTGGAACCATTCCCGACGTGCATCGTCACCTCGTCCTTTGCCAGTCTCCGCTTATTCCGCACCTCCTGTTTTGAGTTACAAATATGAGCAACCGCACCGGTATCAAATACCCAGGAGCTACTACGAGTACTGGTAAGGTACACATCAATAACATGTATATCACATATACCTTTGGTGTTGCCGGCCTTCTTGTCCGCTAAGTACTTGGGGCAGTTCCGCTTCCAGTGACCACTTCCCTTGCAATAAAAAACACTCGGTCTCAGGCTTGGGTCCATTCTTTGGCTTCTTCCCGGTAGCTTGCTTACTGGGCGCGGCAACTCCCTTGCCGTCCTTCTTGAAGTTCTTTTTATCCTTGCCTTTCTTGAACTTAGTGGTTTTATTCACCATCAACACTTGATGTTCCTTTTTGATTTCCACCTCCGCTGATTTCAGCATTGAATATACCTCAAGAATGGTCTTTTCCACCCCCTGCATATTGAAGTTCATCACAAAGCTCTTGTAGCTAGGTGGGAGTGACTGAAAGATTCTGTCAACGACCGCATCATCCGGGAGATTAACTCCCAGCTGAGACAAGTGGTTGTGCAACCCAGAAATTTTGAGTATGTGCTCGCTGACAGAACTATTCTCCTCCATCTTACAACTGTAGAACTTGTCGGAGACTTCATATCTCTCAACCCGGACATGAGCTTGGAAAACCATTTTCAGCTCTTGGAACATCTCATATGCTCCGTGTTGCTCAAAACGCTTCTGGAGCCCCGGTTCTAAGCTGTAAAGCATGCCGCACTGAACCAGAGAGTAATCATCGGACTGCCAAGCATTCATAACGTATTGGTTTGCTGGGGGTGGTGCTTCACCTAGCGGTGCTTCAAGGACATATGCTTTCTTGGCAGCTATGAGGATGATCCTCAAGTTCCGGACCCAGTCCGTATAGTTGCTACCATCGTCTTTCAGCTTGGTTTTCTCTAGGAACGCGTTGAAGTTGAGGACAACATTAGCGTGGGCCATTTGATCTACAAGAGATATTGTAAAGATTTTAGACTAAGTTCATGATAATTAAGTTCATCTAATCAAATTATTTAATGAAATCCCACTCAGATAGACATCCCTCTAGTCATCTAAGTGATACATGATCCGATTCAACTAGGCCATGTCCGATCATCACGTGAGACGGACTAGTCATCATCGGTGAACATCTTCATGTTGATCGTATCTTCTATACGACTCATGTTCGACCATTCGGTCTTCCGTGTTCCGAGGCCATGTCTGTACATGCTAGGCTCGTCAAGTCAACCTAAGTGTTTTGCGTGTGTAAATCTGACTTACACCCGTTGTATGCGAACGTTAGAACCTATCACACCCGATCATCACGTGGTGCTTCGGAACAACGGACCTTAGCAACGGCGCACAGTTTGGGGGAACACTTTCTTGAAATTATTGTGAGGAATCATCTTATTTATGCTACCGTCGTTCTAAGCAAATAAGATGTAAAACATGATAAACATCACATGCAATCAAATAGTGACATGATATGGCCAATATCATTTTGCTCCTTTTTGATCTCCATCTTCGGGGCGCCATGATCATTGTCGTCACTGGCATGACACCATGATCTCCATCATCGTGTCTTCATGAAGTTGTCTCGTCAACTATTACTTCTACTACTATGGCTAACGGTTAGCGATAAAGTAAAGTAATTACATGACGTATAAGTTGACACGCAGGTCATAAATAAATTAAGACAACTCCTATGGCTCCTGCCGGTTGTCATACTCATCGACATGCAAGTCGTGATTCCTATTACAAGAACATGATCAATCTCATACATCACATATATCATTCATCACATCCTTTTGGCCATATCACATCACACGGCATATGCTGCAAAAACAAGTTAGACGTCCTCTAATTGTTGTTGCAAGTTTTTACGTGGCTGCTATAGGTTTCTAGCAAGAACGTTTCTTACCTACGCCAAAACCACAACGTGATATGGCAAGTTCTATTTACCCTTCATAAGGACCCTTTTCATCGAATCCGATCCGACTAAAGTGGGAGAGACGGACACCCGCTAGCCACCTTATGCAACTAGTGCATGTCAGTCGGTGGAACCAGTCTCACGTAAGCGTACGTGTAAGGTCGGTCCGGGCCGCTTCATCCCACGATGCCGCCGAATCAAGATAAGACTAGTAACGGCAAGTAAATTTACAAAATCGACGCCCACAACAACTTGTGTTCTACTCGTGCATAGAAACTACATATAGACCTAGCTCATGATGCCACTATTGGGGATCGTAGCAGAAATTTAAAATTTTCTACGCATCACCAAGATCAATCTACAGAGTCATCTAGCAACGAGAGGGAGAGGAGTACATCTACATACCCTCGTAGATCGCGAGCGGAAGCGTTCAAGAGAACGGGGTTGATGGAGTCGTACTCGTCGTGATCCAAATCACCGATGATCCCAGCGCCGAACGGACGGCACCTCCGCGTTCAACACACGTACGGAGCGAGGATGTCTCCCGCGCCTTGATCCAGCAAGGAGGAGGGAGAGGTTGAGGAAGAGGGCTCCAACAGTAGCACGACGGTGTGGTGGTGGTGGAGCAGCAGTACTCCGGCAAGGCTTCGCCAAGCTCTTGCGGAGGAGGAGAGGTGTTGGGGAGGGGAGGGGCTGCGCCTTGGATGTGTTGTGCAGCCCTCCCCTTGCCCCTCTATTTATAGGGGAGGGAGGAAGGGGGGCGGCCCACTCTAGATGAGATCTAGAGGGGGGTGGCGGCCAAGGGGAGGGGGCTTGCCCCCCAAGCAAGGGGGCGCCCCCTTAGGGTTTCCCCCCAACCCTAGGCGCATGGGCCCAAGGGGGGATGCGCCCAGCCCATGTGGGGCTGGTTCCCTTTCCTCTACGGCCCATTAGGCCCTACGAGAGAGGTGGCCCCTCCCGGTGGACCCCCGGAACCGCTCCGGTGGCCCCGGTACAATACCGATATGCCCCCGAACCTTTCCGGTGACCGTATGACAACTTCCTACATATAAATCTTCACCTCCGGACCATTCCGGAACTCCTCGTGATGTCCGGGATCTCATCCGGGACTCCGGACAACATTCGGTAATCACATACAAGTCTTCCTAATAACCCTAGCGTCATCAAACCTTAAGTGTGCACACCCTACGGGTTCGGGAACCATGCAGACATGACCGAGACAACTCTCCGGCCAATAACCAACAGCGGGATCTGGATACCCATGTTGGCTCCCACATGTTCCATGATGATCTCATTGGATGAACCACGATGTTGAGGATTCAAGCAATCCCGTATACAATTCCCTTTGTCAATCGGTACGTTACTTGCCCAAGATTCGATCGTCGGTATCCCAATACCTCGTTCAATCTCATTACCGGCAAGTCACTTTACTCATTCCGTAATGCATGATCCCGTGACCAACTACTTAGTCACACTGAGCTCATTATGATGATGCATTACCGAGTGGGCCCAGAGATACCTCTCCATCATACGGAGTGACAAATCCCAGTCTCGATTCATGCCAACCCAACAGACACTTTCAGAGATACCTGTAGTGCACCTTTATAGCCACCTAGTTACGTTGTGACGTTTGGTACACCCAAAGCACTCCTACAGTATCCGGGAGTCGCACAATCTCATGGTCTAAGGAAATGATACTTGACATATAGAAAAGGTCTAGCAGACGAACTACACAATCTTGTGCTATGCTTAGGATTGGGTCTTGTCCATCACATCATTCTCCTAATGATGTGATCCCGTTATCAATGACATCCAATGAAATCGTAACCATCTATTGATCAACGAGCTAGTCAACTAGAGGCTCACTAGGGACATGTTGTGGTCTATGTATTCACACATGTATTACGATTTCCGGATAACACAATTATAGCATGAACAATAGACAATTATCATGAACAAGGAAATATAATAATAACCATTTTATTATTGCCTCTAGGGCATATTTCCAACAGGAATAATGTCTCCCATGTCCAATCCATGCCCCGATGGTGCATCTGCCGTTGTTGAAGGGTGTGTGGGGGTGCATCTTTGCCGAATATCCTAGGAATCGGTCGATGCTGGTCTTTGATGGATCCTTGTGGATCCATTCTTTGCCCGTTTTTGACATGCGTCTACATGTTTAACCCCACCGATCTATGCTTCTCTTCATCGATGATGATTGATGTTATGATTCGCTAACCCTCCAGGGCCTTAACACGACGACTTTTCGACTGACTACTACAATAAGGTTTACCCTGCTCCGGCGAGGGAGGGTGATGATGGTGGTGCGCCTTTGGCTCGCTCTAGTGCTTGTAGCCGTCGCTAGGTGGTCCACGAACCTGGTTGTATCCTTTTTTTTACTTCTGGTGTTCTTTGTACCGGCATGATAGATAATGAATAGATTGGTAGTTTCTCACGCAAAAGGAAAAAAAGGAATAAAGAGATGTGTCATGAGCGACAATGGATTAGTGATCTTAGAGAGTATCCCAATAAATCTCCCTCAGTAAGTGATTATTAGGATCTTCAGATAAATTTATCGAGGTTTGCCGGTGTGGTGCTTTCTTTGACCCCTAAGGCTAGTTGTAATGGGGAGTATCATATACTAGTATCATGCATATGATACTAGTGTATGATACTACCTCCCTAATGCATAGTATCATATATAAGTATCATGTAGTACTTTATTTATTACCATGCATGACACAAAGTAGCATAGCATTTATTATGATACAGTACATGATATGATACTCCACCCTCTCTTTCTTCATTTAATGCTATGACACCTCATTAAAATTGTCTAGTTGGCATGCATGATACTCCCTCCGTTCCAAAATAGATGACCCAACTTTGTACAAAGTTAGTACAAAGTTGGGTCATCTATTTTGGAACGGAGGGAGTACATAGCTATGATACTACCATTATGACCAGCCTAATATTCTCAAGGTGAATGGGCGACAGGGTGGCAAGTGAGCATTCGCACAACACGATGACATGGCAAGTATTGAGAAATCTATTGGGACTAGGCCAAATCTTCCTACATATTGAGAGATATATGGTGTTTTATAGGGATGTCCTGATATTTTTTTTGGAGATTGGGGATCTGTTTGAGCAAGTTATTTGGGCCAACTCCCTTAATACCTCCTCGCAAAAAAAAACTCCCTTAATACCTGGATTTTATTGGGGAATGGAAATTCATTGGAGACGCCTTACCGATTGCTTTCTTTCTAATAAAGATCGGCCAAGGGCCCTTCGAGACGCTCTTAGGTAAGCGACTCAACAGCTCTCACCAAGTGTGGGTTTCATTTTCTGTGGTTTCATTTTTCGGTGCATGGAGGAAATGTTGAGATGCACTTCATATGATTTGGTGTACCTTTTGTCTCTTGGGCTCCGGTGATCCTGAAATTTGAAAAATAATAACAAAATATCAACCTTTTAGGTTCAAAAGATCTAAAGAAAATACACGTGTACACGGAGATGTACACTATGTGTCTTTAAATTTTTATGATGAAATAGATTTTGATGCGAGCTACCAAAATTACAGTCTTTTATAGTGGATAATGTGTATGCGCACTTGAAATACATTAATTGGCAACAGGCTATAGAAAAATGAAAAGAACAAGTACACTATTGGCCAGAGAATAAACAAAGTTTTTCTTTTGAGGATGATGATTGAGAGAACCGCGTTGCTCCCTAGAGTGACTCAGGCGGAGACCTAGCTCCCGCCGCTGCCGCCACCCTTATTCCTTCTCCCATCACCGTCGTGGGCTCACGCCATTGGGCAAATCTGACGGCGGTTGGCGGCGGCGTGATATGCTCGGTTGCGCCCTCCCATGGCTGGCGTGGAGGCGTGATTATGCGAGGGTGTTGAGGCTCCTGGGCATGAAGGACCGGAGCTCTGGTCTGCGTGGTGGCGTTAGGGCGATGAAACATGGGCATTGATGGCCAGGGATCTTGGATGGCTTGAGGTGTGTGGGCGTGACACTAGAGTCGGATGTGCGCGGTGGCACTGGTGCGGGCGATGGCGTGAAAGGCTGTTTCAATGGTGGTTGCATGACGGGTCTTAGTTGTGGGGAGGTGCGGTGGGCAGCACACGAGCTTGTTGCTGCTCGCTACAACGGTCTTCCTGTTGGGCAACACAGGTTCTTGCTACTATTGGCGACGATAGAGCGCGGTGGATTCTGTCTGAGGGTGTGTGGTTATTGCCATGGGTCCTTAGATCCAGTGCACTGATAATGTCTCATGCCAAGATTCATCGATGGGAGTGGAGGACGCCGAAGTGGTGGCCCCAGGCTTCCTATCGCCAGTTCTTGCCGAGGAGGTGTGTGTGGTTCATGGACGTGGTGCCTTGTGAACAGAGTTGTGTGACCAGGTGGTGGTGGTGGTTTGGACTGATGTGGCGGGAGGTGCCACAGTTATCATGTCATTTTGTGGCGTGGTTAGTGGCTTGCGGGACGATGGCATCGTTTGCTTCGGGTGGTGCGTGGGTTTGGCAATGCATTGGTGGAGGCTTGGTTGGTCATCCGTTTTCGATGTTGGAGTGTGCATCAATGGGTGAGATCCATGTGTAAGTGCATCTAGTGCCACCCCTAGTTGGTTTTGGAGTATTGACGACAAACTTGGTTGAGGGACTAATGTATTTGTGAGAATTGCAGGATAACACAGGTAGTAGTCCCTCATTGATTCGGTTTACCTACCAGAGATGACCCCTAAAAATGTGTGAAGACATTGAAGACAATGGTGGTCTATGAAGAGATTCACATTGAAGACTATGACATGAGGAGACATCGCATGAAGACTATGGATTGCGAAGACATATTTGTTTCATAGTTTCCTTTTCTTCTTTGTTGAGTCATAGGAACCACCCTACTGTTAAGTGGGGTCCAAGTGAACAAAGTCAGAGTGACTGAAGTGATGCTCAACCAAATCATATGTCTTCGAGCGAAGACAATGAGAGCAAATCTTATCCAGAGCTGGATAAGTCAGCTTTACTTGTAGCCCAAGTCAAGCTGCCGCGTGTGTTTGAAATCTGACCGTTGGACACGTGTCAGTTCCTTAGTGACCCAGGGTCATTTCGTACAAATCAAATCGGGTTGCCTCCTGGCTATAAATAGCCCACCCCTACACCATAAATTGGTGGCTGCTCAGAGTTAGTGCACGACTTTTGTCGTTTGAGAGCAACCCACCTCCGAAGCTTTTGAGAGAGAAATCCTTGCGAGGACAAAGCCCTAAACACCCAGAGCCAAAGAGTGTTAGGCATCACTGAAGTCTTTTTGTCTGCGTGATCTGAAGACTTGTTACACTTGAGGACTGTGAATCCTCCAGCCAGTCAGGCGTCGCGTTCTGAGCATCCAAGAGCCATTGTGGATCACCGGTGAACGAAGTCTGTGAAGGTTTGGAAGTCTACCTTGAAGACTTACCAGAGTGATTGGGCGAGGACTGTGTGTCCTTAGCTCAAGGGGAATAAGGTGAAGATGGGGACTTCTGAGTTGAATCTCAGCCTCCCTAACCAGACGTATAGTTGTCACAACAACTAGAACTGGTCCAACAAATCCCTGTCCTCACCAAGCAAATGGTTCTATCCTTTACCTCTCTTTACTTACAGTTTGTCTTCGTGAAGTCATTGCCTGCTTGCATGATCTAATTGACTTCATTGTGTAAAGACTATTGTTGTTTGGCTTTATACTATCTTCCATCCTGATCCATACTACCTAGCTGCTGATAGTCTTCATGCTTTCACTTCATTGCTTACTTGACTATGGCTTGTCTAGTGTAGGCTACCTTCCGCTACATATCAATAGGTTCAGTTCTACTGTTTGTCTTCAAAGCCCCTGTGTATTGAAGACGTTCATAAAAATCACCTATTCACCCCCCCTCTAGTTGATAACTAGCACTTTCAATTGGTATCGGAGCAAGGTGCTCCCTTGTTCTGTGTGATTCGGTTTAACCACCTGGAGTTTTAGCTATGTCGACTGCAGGGATAATCAAAGTCTCCGTTGCGTGCTCTGTCTTCGATGGCACTGATTACCCCTACTAGAAGAATAAGATGCGCATGCATCTTGAAGCCATTGATGTCGACCTCTGGTATGTCGTCAAGAACGGCGTTCCCAAGGCCGGTGAAGGTGTCACCCCTGCTGATGTTAAGAAGTTCATTCAGCTGGATTCTACTGCCAAGAACATCATCTATGGTCATCTGACCAAAGGACAGTATGGTCGTGTGAGTGCTCTAGAAATTGCGAAGCTAGTCTGGGACCGACTCTCCAAGGTCAACGAAGGTGTCTCAACCCAGAGAGACTCAAGGATCAGTGTTCTTCGCAACCTCTTCATCTGCTTCAAGAGAAATGACAATGAGAATGTTTAGCTGACGTTTGATTGCCTCACTGACATTACAAATGAACTTCATGCACTCGGCGCCACTGAGATCACCAAGCATGAAATCGTCAAGACACTCTTAAGATCACTCGATAGCTCATTTGACACCCTGGCCCCAATGATTCAAGAACACCCTGACTTCAAGACACTCGATCCGTATGACATACTTGAGAGACTCAACACACATGAGTTCCAATTATCTAAGAAAAGAGATATCTATGGTCCCAACTATGGTCAAACTCGTGCTTTGAAGGCAAAGGCTGTTTCCTCATCTGAAGAAGAATCTGACTGCAATTCTGAGGATCTTGAAGACATTGGAAAGGAACTTGCCATGCTAGTGAAGAAGTTCTAGAGGTTCACCAAGAAGAAAGGCTCCAGACAGTCTTCAAGATCCAGCTCAAGAAATGATGAAGCTTCCTCTCGTGACTAAAAGAAGAGAACGTGCCACAAGTGCAAGAAACCTGGTCACTACATCTCTGAATGTCCTCAATGGGACAATGAGAACAAGAAGAAGAAGAGCAAGGAATATGATTCTGATGACAAGAAGAAGAAGAAATCCTCAAAGTCTTCTTCCAAGTCTTCTCGAAGTCTTCATCACACAAGAAGAGCTCATCCAGCAAGGCTCGTGCGTTTGTTGGCAAGGAGATGGATTCAGAGGAGGAGTCTGCATTTGAGGAGGTGGAGATGGAGTCTAAAGAGGAATCTGATTCAGGCATGGCAAGCCTGGCTCTAGCTTCAGCATATGTCACTAAGTCCATCTTCAACACTGAAGACAACGGACTCGTCACCAATGATGATGCTAATGATGAGGATGACTCTGCACCCACCTACTACTTCATGGCCCGTGGTGCCAAGGGAAGGGTCTCCAGCCGGAAATCAAAGGCGTTAGATGCTATTGCTGGGGACCTAAAACATCTTGTGGGGCAACAGATAAAATGCCCAAATGGTCTTACTATCTATTTTGCTCTTGAATCGCTTGCCAATCGTCCTATCAGTCCTAACCTGGATTTGAGCTTTCATAATCCACTTGCTCGTCAAATGTTTATGCTTCACAATACCCTTGGTGAAGCCTACCCCCCTAACTGCACTGTAGGGTATGACACCAAAGGCTTTAGAATGGATTATTGACAGTGGATGCACTAACCACATGACTGGTGATCGAAGTCTTCTCATGGACTCAACCTTACGTCCACCTGACAAGGGTCACATCACATTTGCTGACACTAGTAAAAGCAAGGTATTGGGTCTAGGTAGAGTTGCAATCTCAAAGGATCAGCACATAGATAAAGTGATGCTTGTTGAATCCCTTGGTTTCAACTTAATGTCTGTCTCAATGCTTTGTGACTTGAACATGATTGTGATATTTGGAAAATATCGTTGCCTTGTTCTAATGGAATCTGACAAGTCTCTAGTCTTTAAAGGGTACCGAAAAGATGATCTGTACATGGTAGATTTCTCAATAGGACCCACAGTTGGCCGTATGTCTTCTAGCAAAAGCTTTAGAGTGCTGGCTCTGGCATCAGAGGCTAGGGCATGCTGGCATGAGGAACTTGTACACTCTCGCGAAGAAGAAGCATGTCGTAGGCATCAAGGGCATCAATTTCAAAAAGGATCATCTGTGTGGTGCCTGTGAAGCTGGGAAGATGACTAGGGCCAAGCATCCCTCGAAGACAATCATGACGACATCACGTCCTTTCGAGCTGCTTCACATGGACCTATTCGGCCCTACTCATTACTCCACTCTTACTACCACTGCTTGTCTCTATGGTTTCGTTATTGTTGATGATTACTCTAGATATACCTGGGTGCACATAATTCTCTACAAGACTGAAGTGCAGGATGTCTTCAGACGATTTGCCAATCGTGCCATGACGAACTATGGCATCAAGATCAAGCACATCAGAAGTGACAACGACATAGAGTTCAAGAACACCGGCCTCGACACCTATCTTGATACATTGGGCATCACTCATGAGTTCTCTGCTCCATACACACCTCAGCAGAATGGCATCATGGAGCGCAAGAATAGGACACTCATTGAGATGGCTCGGACGATGCTTGATGAGTACAAGACTCCAAGGAAGTTCTGGCCTGAAGCTATTGATACCGCATGCCATGTCATCAATCGTGTTTATCTTCACAAGCTTCTAAAGAAGACATCATATGAGCTACTGACTGGTAAGAAGCCAAACGTAAGCTACTTTAGAGTATTTGGTGCTTGGTGCTGGATCAAAGATCCGCATCACACTTCAAAATTTTCACGAAAGCACATGAAGGTTTTATGCTTGGTTACGGAAAGGATTCGCACTCCTACAGAGTCTTCAACCTCTTTCACCATAAAGTGGTTGACACATTGATGTGCGGTTCGATGAAACTAACGGCTTGCAAAGAGAGCACCTGTCAAATGTGCTAGATGAAGTCTCACCAAGTGAATGCATCAAGCTTATGGGTACTGGAGAAATCATCGCTTCAGAGGCACAGGCTGAAGAGGAACTTATCATTTCTACACCAAATCAACCCGAAGACTCTGCTCAGCCTGAAGCCAATGCTGAAAATGAAGACAATGATCAGCAAGGGCAAAATCTTCGTCCAATTCATCCCCATGTTGCAAATGAAGTACAAATTGAGAAGATAATTGATAGCATCAATGCACCTGGTCCACTCACTCGTTCAAGAGCAACTCATCTAGCAAATTTCTGTGGGCACTTTGCATTTGTCTCTATATCTGAACCCAAGAAAGTTGCTAAAGCCTTCATGGAACCTAAATGGATACAAGCTATGCAAGAAGAGCTTCAAAAGTTCGAGCTGAACAATGTGTGGGAATTGGTCAAGCGTCCTGACCCACGGAAGCATAATATCATTGACACCAAATGGATCTATCGCAACAAACAAGATGAGCATGGTCAAGTAGTCAGAAACAAGGCTCGTATCGTTGCTCAAGGATACACTCAAGTTGAAGGGATTGACTTCGATGAAACATTTGCTCCGGTGGCTAGGCTTGAAGCCATTCACATTCTGCCAGCCTATGCCAACCATCACAACATCCTCCTGTATCAAATGGATGTGAAGAGTGCCTTTCTCAATGGCAAGATTAAAGAAGAAGTGTATGTTGCACAACCACCTGGCTTTGAAGATCCAAAACATCCTGATATGGTTTACAAGCTCAACAAGGCACTGTATGGCCTCAAACAAGCCCCTCGTGCTTGGTATGACACACTCAAAGACTTCTTGAAGAGAAAAGGCTTCAAACCTGGTTCCCTGGATCCCACTCTCTTCACGAAGACATACGATGGTGAATTGTTTGTGTGCCAGATCTATGTGGATGACATTATCTTCGGCTGCACTAACAAAAGATACAGTGATGAGTTTGGACACATGATGCAAGAGCAATATCAGATGTCCATGATGGGTGAGCTGAAGTTCTTCCTTGGTCTTCAAATCCATCAGCAAAGCAACGACATCTTCATATCTCAAGAGAAATACCTCAAAGATTGCCTGAAGAAGTTTGGAATGCAAGACTGCAAAGGATACACAACGCCAATGCCAACCAAAAGTCATCTTGGCCCCGACGACAATGGTAAAGAGTTCGATCAAAAGGTATACCGCTCCATGATTGGTTCTTTACTCTATTTATGTGCATCTAGGCCAGATATCATGCTTAGCATTTGCATGTGTGCCCGATTCTAAGCGGCACCAAAGGAGTCGCACCACTTAGCTGTGAAGCGAATTCTTCGATATTTGGCTTACACCCCAACACTAGGATTATGGTATCCAAAGGGCTCAGAGTTTAATCTAGTTGGATTTTTAGATGCTGATTATGCTGGTGACAAGGTTGATCGCAAGTCTACATTAGGCACATGTCACTTTCTTGGACGATCTCTTGTCTGTTGGTCTTCAAAGAAGAAGAGCTGTGTGTCTCTCTCCACTGCTGAATCTGAATACATTGCTGCTGGATCTTGCTGCACTCAACTTCTATGGATGAAGAAAACTCTCAAGAATTATGGCATCCATCTGAAGCAAGTACCACTCTACTGCGACAATGAAAGCGCCATCAATATCGCCAACAACCTAGTTCAACACTTGAAGACAAAGCACATTGAAATTCGTCATCACTTTCTCACAGATCATGTCATGAAGGAAGATATTGATATCATTCACATCAGCATTGAAGAGATATTGGTAGATATCTTCACAAAGCCCTTGGATGAGAAAAGGTTTTGCAAGTTGCGGTGTGAGCTAAATATCTTAGAATCCTCGAATGTCCTGTGATTGGACACACATCCTAACGCTTATGCATGTGATGACTTAGATGTGAACACACGCAGTAAAGTATATCTTAAATCAATGAAGATATACACTCTAAGTGTGAAAACATTAACGCGGAATTTGACTTTGGAGCGCCACGATAATTGTGCGCCGTGTTTGGGTCTAATACTTCCTATACGGTGGGTAACTCCACCACCAAAATCTTGCTTGAAGTGTTTTTAATTGGAGTCACATATGCATAGTCTTCGCATTTGGTTTGTCTTCAACACTGATTTGATGTCATATTTATCTTCACTAGGTTGATTTGGTTGATGACCCACAAGTATATGGGATCTATCTGTTGGAAATATGCCCTAGAGGCAATAATAAATTGATTATTATTATATTTCCTTGTTCATGATAATCGTTTATTATCCATGCTATAATTGTATTGATAGGAAACTCAGATACATGTGTGGATACATAGACAACACCATGTCCCTAGTAAGCCTCTAGTTGACTAGCTTGTTGATCAATAGATGGTTACGGTTTCCTGACCATGGACATTGGATGTCATTGATAACGGGATCACATCATTAGGAGAATGATGTGATGGACAAGACCCAATCCTAAGCCTAGCACAAGATCATGTAGTTCGTATGCTAAAGTTTTTCCAATGTCAAGTATCATTTACTTAGACCATGAGATTGTGCAACTCCCGGATACCGTAGGAGTGCTTTGGGTGTGCCAAACGTCACAACGTAACTGGGTGGCTATAAAGGTACATTACAGGTATCTTCGAAAGTATCTGTTGGGTTGGCACGAATCGAGACTGGGATTTGTCACTCCGTGTAAGCGGAGAGGTATCTCTGGGCCCACTCGGTAGGACATCATCATAATGTGCACAATGTGATCAAGGAGTTGATCACGGGATGATGTGTTACGGAACGAGTAAAGAGACTTGCCGGTAACGAGATTGAACAAGGTATCGGTATACCGACGATCGAATCTCGGGCAAGTATAATACCGCTAGACAAAGGGAATTGTATACGGGATTGATTAAGTCCTTGGCATCGTGGTTCATCCGATGAGATCATCATGGAACATGTGGGAGCCAACATGGGTATCCAGATCCCGCTGTTGGTTATTGACCGGAGAACGTCTCGGTCATGTCTGCATGTCTCCCGAACCCGTAGGGTCTACACACTTAAGGTTCGGTGACGCTAGGGTTATAGAGATATTAGTATGCGGTAACCCGAAAGTTGTTCGGAGTCCCGGATGAGATCCCGGACGTCACGAGGAGTTCCGGAATGGTCCGGAGGTAAAGAATTATATATAGGAAGTGCTATTTCGGCCATCGGGACAAGTTTCGGGGTCACCGGTATTGTACCGGGACCACCGGAAGGGTCCCGGGGGTCCACCGGGTGGGGCCACCTGCCCCGGGGGGCCACATGGGCTGTAGGGGGTGCGCCTTGGCCTATATGGGCCAAGGGCACCAGCCCCAAGAGGCCCATGCGCCAAGAGAAGAGAAAAAGGGGAGAGTCCTAAAGGGGGAAGGCACCTCCGAGGTGCCTTGGGGAGGATGGACTCCTCCCCCCCTTGGCCGCACCCTTCCTTGGAGGAAGGGGCAAGGGCTGCGCCTCCCCCCTCTCCCTTGGCCCTATATATAGTGGGGAAAAGGAGGAGCAACCATACCTAAGGCCTGGCGCCTCCCTCTCCCTCCCGTGACACATCTCCCTCCTCCCGCAGCGCTTAGCGAAGCCCTGTTGGAATCCCGCTACTTCCACCACGCCGTCGTGCTGCTGGATCTCCATCAACCTCTCCCTCCTCCTTGCTGGATCAAGGCGTGGGAGATGTCTCCGTTCCGTACGTGTGTTGAACGCGGAGGTGCCGTCCGTTCGGCGCTAGGATCATCGGTGATTTGAATCACGGCGAGTACGACTCCATCAACCCCGTTCTCTTGAACGCTTCCGCGCGCGATCTACAAGGGTATGTAGATCCACTCCTCCCTCGTTGCTAGATGACTCCATAGATTGATCTTGGTTACACGTAGGAAAATTTTGAATTTATGCTACGTTCCCCAGAGTGGCATCATGAGCTAGGTCTATGCGTAGTTTCTATGCACGAGTAGAACACAAAGTAGTTGTGGGCGTTGATTTTGTTCAATATGCTTGCCGTTACTAGTCTTATCTTGATTCGGCGGCATCGTGGGATGAAGCGGCCCGGACCGACCTTACACGTACTCTTACGTGAGACAGGTTCCACCGACTGACATGCACTAGTTGCATAAGGTGGCTAGCGGGTGTCTGTCTCTCCTACTTTAGTCGGATCGGATTCGATGAAAAGGGTCCTTATGAAGGGTAAATAGCAATTGGCATATCACGTTGTGGTCTTTGCGTAGGTAAGAAACGTTCTTGCTAGAAACCCATAGCAGCCACGTAAAACATGCAAACAACAATTAGAGGACGTCTAACTTGTTTTTGCAGGGTATGCTATGTGATGTGATATGGCCAAAGGATGTGATGAATGATATATGTGATGTATGAGATTGATCATGTTCTTGTAATAGGAATCACGACTTGCATGTCGATGAGTATGACAACCGGCAGGAGCCATAGGAGTTGTCTTTATTTATTTATGACCTGCGTGTCAACTTAAACGTCATGTAATTACTTTACTTTATTGCTAACCGTTAGCTGTAGTAGTAGAAGTAATAGATGACGTGACAACTTCAAGAAGACACGATGATGGAGATCATGGTGTCATGCCGGTGACAAGATGATCATGGAGCCCCAAGATGGAGATCAAAGGAGCTATATGATATTGGCCATATCATGTCACTATTTGATTGCATGTGATGTTTATCATGTTTATACATCTTATTTGCTTAGAACGACGGTAGTAAATAAGATGATCCCTCATTAAAATTTCAAGAAGTGTTCTCCCCTAACTGTGCACCGTTGCTACAGTTCGTCGTTTCTAAGCACGCCGTGATGATCGGGTGTGATGGATCCTTACGTTCACATACAACGGGTGTTGACGAGCCTAGCATGTACAGACATGGCCTCGGAACACAGCAAAACACTTAGGGTTAACTTGACGAGCCTAGCATGTACAGACATGGCCTCGGAACACAGAAGACCGAAAGGTCGAGCATGAGTCGTATAGAAGATACGATCAACATGAAGATGTTCACCGACGTTGGCTAGTCCGTCTCACGTGATGATCGGACACGGCCTAGTTGACTCGGATCATGTAATCACTTAGATGACTAGAGGGATGTCTATCTAAGTGGGAGTTCATAAGATGAACTTAATTATCCTGAACATAGTCAAAAGGATTTTGCAAATTATGCCGTAGCTCACGCTATAGTTCTACTGTTTAGATATGTTCCTAGAGAAAAAAAATTAGTTGAAAGTTGAAAGTAGCAATTATGCGGACTAGGTCCGTAAACTGAGGATTGTCCTCATTGCTTCATAGAAGGCTTATGTCCTTAATGCACCGCTCAGTGTGCTGAACCTCGAACGTCGTCTGTGGATATTGCGAACATCTTACATACACATTTTGATAACTGCGTGATAGTTCAGTTAAACGGTTTAGAATTAAGGCACCGAAAACGTTTTTGAAACGTCGCGAAACATATGAGATGTTTCGAGGGCTGAAATTGGGATTTCAGGCTCGTGCCCACGTCAAGAGGTATAAGACCTCCGACGATTTTCTTAGCCTGCAAACTAAGGGAGAAAAGCTCAATTGTTGAACTTGTGCTCAGATTGTCTGAGTACAACAATCGCTTGAATCAAGTGGGAGTTGATCTTCCAGATAAGATAGTGATGTTTCTCCGAAGTCATTACCACCAAGCTGCTAGAGCTTCGTGATGAACTATAATATATCGAGGACATATATGATGATCCTTGAGATATTCGCGATGTTTGACACCGCAAAAGTAGAAATCAAGAAGGAGCATCAATTGTTGATGGTTGGTGAAACCACTAGTTTCAAGAAGGGCAAGGGCAAGAAGGGATACTTCATGAAACGGCAAATCAGCTGCTGCTCTAGTGAAGAAACCCAAGGTTGAACCCAAACCCGAGACTAAGTGCTTCTGTAATAAGGGGAACAGCCACTGGAGCAGTATTACCCTAGATACTTGATAGATGAGAAGGCTGGCAAGGTCGATAGAAGTATATTGGATATACATTGTGTTGATGTGTACTTTACTAGTACTCCTAGTAGCACCAGGGTATTAGATACCGATTCGGTTGCTAAGTGTTAGTAACTCGAAATAAAAGCTACGAAATAAACGGAGACTAGCTAAAGGTGAGCTGATGGTATGTGTTGGAAGTGTTTCCAATGTTGATATAATCAAATATCGTACGCTCCTTCTACCATCGAGATTGGTGTTTGTGTTGAGCATAGACATGATTGGATTATGTCTATCGCAATACGGTTATTCATTTAAGGAGAATAATGGTTACTCTGTTTATTTGAATAATACCTTCAATGGTCTTACACCTAAAATGAATGGTTTATTGAATCTCGATCGTAGTGATACACATGTTCATGCCAAAAGATAGTAATGATAGTACCACCTACTTGTGGCACAGCCACGTAAGTCATATCGGTATAAAACGCATGAAGAAGCTCCATGTTGATGGATCTTTGGACTCACTCATTTTTGAAAAGTTTGAGACATGTGAACCATGTCTATTGGTGTGTATGCATGAAGAAACTCCATGCAAATGGACCGTTTGGACTCACTTGATTTTGAATCACTTGAGGCATGCAAATCATACCACATGGGCAAGATGACTGAAAGCCTCGGTTTCAGTAAAATGGAACTAGAAAGCAAATTGTTGGAAGTAATACATTTTGATGTGTGCAGTCCAATGAGTGCTGAGGCATGTAGTGGATATCGTTATGTTCTTTCTTCACAGATGATTTGAGTAGATGTTGAGTACGTTTACTTGATGAATCACGAGTCTGAATTATTGAAAGGTTCAAGTAATTTCAGTGTGAATTTGAAAGATCGTCGTGACAAGAGGATAAAAGATCTATGATATGATCATAGAGATGAATATCTGAATTACGAGTTTGGCACAAAATTAAGACATTGTGGAAATCGTTTCACAACTAATACAGCCTGGAACACCATAGTGTGATGGTGTGTCCGAACATCATAACTGCACCCTATTGGATATGATGCATACCATGATGTCTCTTATCGAATTACCACAATAGTTTATGGGTTAAGCATTAGAGACAACCACATTCACTTTAAATAGGGCACCATGTAATTCCGATGAGATGACACCGTATGAACTATGGTTTAGAGAAACCTAAGCTGTCATTTCTTAAAAGTTTGGGGCTGCGACGCTTATGTGGAAAAGTTTCAGGCCGATAAGCTCGAACCCAAAGCGGATAAATGCATCTTCATAGGACAACCCAAAAATAGTTGGGTATACCTCCTGTCTCAGATCCGAAAGCAATTGTTTCTAGAATCGGGTCCTTTCTCGAGAAAAGTTTCTCTCGAAAGAATTGAGTGGGAGGATGGTGGAGACTTGATGAGGTTATTGAACCGTCACTTCAACTAGTGTATAGCAGGGCACAAAGAGTTGTTCCTGTGGCACCTACACCAATTGAAGTGAAAGCTTATGATAGTGATCATGAAACTTCAGATCAAGTCACTACCAAACCTCGTGGGAGGACAAGGATGCATACTACTTCAAAGTGGTACGTAACCCTATCTTGGAAGTCATGTTGCTAGACAACAATGAACCTACGAGCTATGGAGAAGCGATGGTGGGCCTGGATTCCGATAAATGGCTTGAGGCCATAAAATCCGAGAGAGGATCCATGTATGAAAACAAAGTGTAGACTTTGGCAGAACGGCTCGATGGTCGTAAGGCTATTGAGTGCAGATGGATTTTAAAAGGAATATGGACAATGATGGTAAATATCACCATTAAGAAAGCTCGACTTGTCGTTAAGATGTTTTCCGACAAGTTCAAGGAGTTGACTACGATGAGACTTTCTCACTCGTAGCGATGCTAAGAGTCTGTTGGAATTATATTAGCGATTACTGCATTATTTATGAAATCTTACAGATAGGATGTCAAAACATTGTTTCCTCGATGATTTTCTTGAGGAAAGGTTGTATGTGATACAACCGGAAGGTTTTGTCAATCCTGAAAGATGCTAATAAGTATGCAAAGCTCCAGCAATCCTTCTAGGGACTGGAGTAAGCATCTCGGAGTTGGAATGTATGCTTTGATGATGATCAATGATTTTGGGTTTATACAAAGTTTATGAGAAACTTGTATTTCCAAAGAAGTGAGTGGGAGCACTATAGAATTTCTGATTAGTATATGTTGTTGACATATTGTTGATTAGAAATGACGTAGAATTTCTGGAAAGCATATAGGGTTATTTGGAAAGTGTTTTTCAATGGAAAGCCTGGATTAAGCTACTTGAACATTGAGCATCAAGATCTATAAGGATAGATCAAAACGTTTAATGGTACTTTCAAATGAGCACATACCTTGACATGATCTTGAAGGTGTTCAAGATGGATCAGTCAAAGAAGGAGTTCTTGCCTGAGTTGTAAGGTATGAAGTTAAGACTTAAAGCTCGACCACGAAAGAATAGAGAGAAAGGATGAAGGTCGTCCCCTATGCTTAAGACATAGGCTCTACAGTATGCTATGCTGTGTACCGCACCTGAAATGTGCCTTGCCATGAGTCAGTCAAGGGGTACAAGAGTGATCCAAGAATGGATCATAGTACAGCGGTCAAAGTTATCCTTAGTAACTAGTGGACTAAGGAATTTTCTCGGTTATGGAGGTGATGAAGAGTTCGACGTAAAGAGTTGCGACGATGCAAGCTTAACACCTATCCGGATAGCTCTGAGTAGAGATACCGGATACGTATAATGGAGCAACAATTTAGAATAACTCCAAGTAGAACAGTTATTTGAAATGGCTCCAAATAAAACGTGGTAGCTGCATCTAGGAGATGACATAGAGATTTGTAAAGCACACACGGATCTGAAAGGTTCAGACCCGTTGACTAAAACCTCTCTCACAAGCAACATGATCAAACCTAAGACTCATTGAGTGTTAATCACATAGTGATGTGAACTAGACTACTGACTCTAGTAAACTCTTGGGTGTTAGTCACATGGCGATGTGACCTGTGAGTGTTAATCACATATCGATGTGAACTAGATTATTGACTCTAGTGCAAGTGGGAGACTGTTGGAAATATGCCCTAGAGGCAATAATAAATTGATTATTATTATATTTCCTTGTTCATGATAATCGTTTATTATCCATGCTATAATTGTATTGATAGGAAACTCAGATACATGTGTGGATACCTAGACAACACCATGTCCCTAGTAAGCCTCTAGTTGACTAGCTCGTTGATCAATAGATGGTTACGGTTTCCTGACCATGGACATTGGATGTCATTGATAACGGGATCACATCATTAGGAGAATGATGTGATGGACAAGACCCAATCCTAAGCCTAGCACAAGATCATGTAGTTCGTATGCTAAAGTTTTTCCAATGTCAAGTATCATTTCCTTAGACCACGAGATTGTGCAACTCCCGGATACCGTAGGAGTGCTTTGGGTGTTCCAAACGTCACAACGTAACTGGGTGGCTATAAAGGTACATTACAGGTATCTCCGAAAGTATCTGTTGGGTTGGCACGAATCGAGACTGGGATTTGTCACTCCGTGTAAGCGGAGAGGTATCTCTGGGCCCACTCGGTAGGACATCATCATAATGTGCACAATGTGATCAAGGAGTTGATCACGGGATGATGTGTTACGGAACGAGTAAAGAGACTTGCCGGTAAAGAGATTGAACAAGGTATCGGTATACCGACGATCGAATCTCGGGCAAGTATAATACCGCTAGACAAAGGGAATTGTATACGGGATTGATTAAGTCCTTGACATCGTGGTTCATCCGATGAGATCATCGTGGAACATGTGGGAGCCAACATGGGTATCCAGATCCCGCTATTGGTTATTGACCGGAGAACGTCTCGGTCATGTCTGCATGTCTCCCGAACCCGTAGGGTCTACACACTTAAGGTTCGGTGACGCTAGGGTTATAGAGATATTAGTATGCGGTAACCCTAAAGTTGTTCGGAGTCCCGGATGAGATCCCGGACGTCACGAGGAGTTCCGGAATGGTCCGGAGGTAAAGAATTATATATAGGAAGTGCTATTTCGGCCATCGGGACAAGTTTCGGGGTCACCGGTATTGTACCGGGACCACCGGAAGGGTCCCGGGGGTCCACTGGGTGGGGCCACCTGCCCCGGGGGGCCACATGGGCTGTAGGGGGTGCGCCTTGGCCTATATGGGCCAAGGGCACCAGCCCCAAGCGGCCCATGCGCCAAGAGAAGAGAAAAAGGGGAGAGTCCTAAAGGGGGAAGGCACCTCCGAGGTGCCTTGGGGAGGATGGACTCCTCCCCCCCCTTGGCCGCACCCTTCCTTGGAGGAAGGGGCAAGGGCTGCGCCTCCCCCCTCTCCCTTGGCCCTATATATAGTGGGGAAAAGGAGGAGCAACCATACCTAAGGCCTGGCGCCTCCCTCTCCCTCCCGTGACACATCTCCCTCCTCCCGCAACGCTTAGCGAAGCCCTGTTGGAATCCCGCTACTTCCACCACGCCGTCGTGCTGCTGGATCTCCATCAACCTCTCCCTCCTCCTTGCTGGATCAAGGCGTGGGAGACGTCTCCGTTCCGTACGTGTGTTGAACGCGGAGGTGCCGTCCGTTCGGCGCTAGGATCATCGGTGATTTGAATCACGACGAGTACGACTCCATCAACCCCGTTCTCTTGAACGCTTCCGCGCGCGATCTACAAGGGTATGTAGATCCACTCCTCCCTCGTTGCTAGATGACTCCATAGATTGATCTTGGTGACACATAGGAAAATTTTGAAGTTATGCTACGTTCCCCTACACTATCATAGTCCTTTCGATAGGTAAGAGTGTCGAACCCAATGAGGAGCAGAAGGAAATGATAAATGGTTTTCAGCATGGTATTCTCTGCAAGTACTGAAATAAGTGGTAACAGATAGTTTTGTAATGAGATAATTTGTAACGAGCAACAAGTAACAAAAGTAAATAAAGTGCAGCAAGGTGGCCCAATCCTTTTTGTAGCAAAGGACAAGTCTGGACAAACTCTTATATAAGGAAAAGCGCTCCCTAGGACACATGGGAATATCGTCAAGCTAGTTTTCATCACGCTCATATGATTCGCGTTCGGTACTTTGATAATTTGACATGTGGGTGGACCGGTGCTTGGGTGCTATTCTTACTTGGACAAGCATCCCACTTATGATTAACCTCTATTGCAAGCATCCGTAAATACAACAAAAGTATTAAGGTAAACCTAACCATAGCATGAAACATATGGATCCAAATCAGCCCCTTACGAAGCAACGCATAAACTAGGGTTTAAGATTCTGTAACTCTAGCAACCCATCATCGACTTATTACTTCCCAATGCCTTCCTCTAGGCCCAAATAATGGTGAAGTGTTATGTAGTCGACGTTCACATAACACCACTAGAGGCTAGACAAAATACATCTCATCAAAATATCGAACGAATACCAAATTCACATGACTACTAATAGCAAGACTTCTCCCTTGTCCTCAGGAACAAACGTAACTACTCACAAAGCATAAACATGTTCATAATCAGAGGGGTATTAATATGCATAAAGGATCTGAACATATGATCTTCCACCAATTAAACCAACTAGCATCAACTACAAGGAGTAATTAACACTACTAGGACCTACTAGCACCAATCCCGGACTTGAAGACAAGAATCGGATACAAGAGATGAACTAGGGTTTTGAGATGAGATGGTGCTGATGAAGATGTTGATGGAGATTGCCCTCTCCCGATGAGAGGAGCGTTGGTGATGACGATGGCGATGATTTCCCCCTTCGGGAGGGAAGTTTCCCCGGTAGAACAGCTCTGTCGGAGCTCTAGATTGGATCTGCCAAGGTTCCGCCTTGTGGCGGCGGAGTTTCGTCCCGAAAGGTTGCTTCTTCTTTTTTCTCTCGACGAAAGACTTCATATAGGAGAAGATGGTCATCGGAGAGCCACCAGGGGGCCCATAAGGCAGGGGGCGCGCCCTAGGGGGGCGCCCCCCACCCTCGTGAGAAGGGTGTGGGCCCCCTGGTCTTCATCTTTGGTGAGGATTTTTCATTATTTATTATAAGGTGTCCTAGTATTTGCTCCTTTTCCAGCCCAGAATTCCAGCTGCCGGCATTCTCCCTCCTTATGTAAACCTTGCAAAATAAGAGAGAATAGCCATAAGTATTGTGACATAATGTGAAATAACAGCCCATAATGCAATAAATATCAATATAAAAGCATGATGCAAAATGGACGTATCAACTCCCCCAAGCTTAGACCTCGCTTGTCCTCAAGAGAAAAGCTGAAATCAAAAAATATGTCCGCATGTTTAGAGATGAAGGTGTCGATAAAAATAAAATACGGACATGAGGGCATCGTGATCATTCTTATAACAACAACTTATATAAATTTTGTCATATGATCTCTAATGCTAGAGTAATAATTCAATCACAATATCAGGTATGAATCGTAAACTTCATTGAAAACTAACTAACTACAATCTCGGTCATTGAAGCAATTGCAATTTATCATAACATAGGAAAGAGTCAATGTATAAGAGCTTTTCAGCAAGTCCACATACTCAACTATCATATAATCTTTCACAATTGCTCACACTCACGCAATACTTATGGGTATGGAGTTTTAATCGGACACAGAGAAAGATAGGGGCTTATAGTCTTGCCTCCCAACGTTTTACCTCAAGGGTAATGTCAACAGTAATAGTTCATGAAAACTCACATCCAATTAGCCATATATACCAGGATCTTTCCAACATACTGTTCTTGCCAAAGGATAAAGTGTAAAAAGGAAAGGGTGAAAATCACCATGACTCTTGCATAAGGCAGAAGATAATGATAAAAGATAGGCCCTTCGCAGAGGGAAGCAGAGGTTGCCATGCGCTTTTATGGTTGGGTGCACAAAATCTTAATGCGAAAGAACGTCACTTTATATTGCCCCTTGTGATATGAACCTTTATTATGCAGTCCGTCGCTTTTATTACTTCCACATCACAAGATCATATAAAGCTTATTTCTCCCACACCAATCAATCATACATATTTAGAGAGCAATTTTTATTGCTTTGCACCGATGACAACTTACTTGAAGGATCTTATTCAATCCATAGGTAGGTATGGTGGACTCTCATGGCAAAACTAGTTTAAGGGTATTTGGAAGCACAAGTAGTATCTCTACTTGGTGCTGAGAATTTGGCTAGCATGAGGGGGAAAGGCAAGATCAACATGTTGGAGGATCCAAGACAATATAATTTATCTCAGATGTAAGAAAACATAACCCGTTATGTTGTCTTCCTTGTCCAATGTCAACTCTTTAGCATGTCATATTTTAATGAGTGCTCACAATCATAAAAGATGTCCAAGATAGTATATCTATATGTGAAGACCTCTCTTTCTTTATTACTTCCTATTAATTGCAACGATGACCAAAACTATGCTTGTCAACTCTCAACAACTTTTATTCATCATACTTTTTCTATGTGAGCTCATTACTCTCCATGAGATCCATATGATCTCTTTGTTTCTTTTTTATTTCTTTCTCTTTTCTTTTATTCACTTAGGATCATGGCAAAACAATCAAGCCCTTGACTCAACACTAATCTTTATTATATAGCTCATGGACTCGCTTACATAGAAGGATAATAAAGCAAAACTCACAACTAGATCATGCCACAAACTTTATTCTACTAGATCAAAATACTACTAATAAGATCGAACTAAGGAAAACGGTAAAGATAGGAGTTGTGATACGATACCGGGCCCCTCCCCCAAGCTTGGCGGTTGCCAAGGGGAGTGCCCATACCCATGTTATTATATCTCCTTGGTTGGTGAAGAAGGTGGAGGTGTTGTTGATGATGGCTAGTTGCACATCGAGCGTAGGAGGTCTTCTAACTTGCGGATAATGCCCTTGAGTGCGAGGATATGCTCCTTCAACAAAATATTTTCACGTGTGAGATACTTATTTTGTACAGGAGCCAACTCAATCATCTTGAAAGCTTCGATTTCTGTAGGGGTAAGAAGATTATGATCCAGTTGAAGGGTGTCTTCTGTTGCTGGAACTTGGTCCTCCACGGCCTTCTTGATCCCTTCATCCTTATTGATCTCCATAGGTTCTTCTCTCTTCAGCTCTATCTTCATTAGCCAAGCATCATTGCCCTCATGGTTGGAGGAGGAGGGAGACGACATAGTGCCTGGTCTTGAAAACCCTGACAGAAAACAGCTCGAAACAAAGACAGGAGATTTTTGCGTGATACGGGAGTCAAAACCCCCGGGAGATTATATAATGAATTTTTACCGACCAAAATACGCATCGTGCAAGAAAACGGAGTCCGGAAGGCACACGAGGTGCTCA
The DNA here is from genome assembly GCF_056163025.1 of Triticum urartu. Lineage (NCBI taxonomy): Eukaryota > Viridiplantae > Streptophyta > Magnoliopsida > Poales > Poaceae > Triticum > Triticum urartu. Next base: position 142,933,139 of record NC_141874.1, on the reverse strand, counting down.
CGAGGTAGGGGGGCGCGTGTTGGAAATATGCCCTAGAGGCAATAATAAATTAGTTATTATTATATTTCCTTGTTCATGATAATTGTTTATTATCCATGCTAGAATTGTATTGGTAGGAAACTCAGATACATGTGTGGATACATAGACAACACCATGTCCCTAGTAAGCCCCTAGTTGACTAGCTCGTTGATCAATAGATGGTTACAGTTTCCTGACCATGGACATTGGATGTCGTTGATGACGGGATCACATCATTAGGAGAATGATGTGATGGATAAGACCCAATCCTAAGCCTAGCACAAGATTGTGTAGTTCGTATGCTAAAGCTTTTCTAATGTCAAATATCATTTCCTTAGACCATGAGATTGTGCAACTCCCGGATACCGTAGGAATTCTTTGGGTGTACCAAACGTCACAACGTAACTGGGTGGCTATAAAGGTGCACTGCGGGTATCTTCTAAAGTGTCTGTTGGGTTGGCATGAATCGAGACTGGGATTTGTCACTCCGTGTAAACGGAGAGGTATCTCTAGGCCCACTCGGTAGGACATCATCATAATGTGCACAATGTGACCAAGGAGTTGATCACGGGATGATGTGTTACGGAACAAGTAAAGAGACTTGCCGGTAACAAGATTGAACAAGGTATCGGGATACCGATGATTGAATCTCGGGCAAGTACTATACCGGTAGACAAAGGGAATTGTATACGGGATTGATTGAATCCTTGACATCGTGGTTCATCCGATGAGATCATCATGGAGCATGTGGAAGCCAACATGGGTATCCAGATCCTGCTGTTGGTTATTGACCGGAGAGTTGTCTCGGTCATGTCTGCATGATTCCCGAGCCCGTAGGGTCTACACACTTAAGGTTCGATGACGCTAGGGTTATAGGGAAAGTATGTACGCGGTTACCGAATGTTGTTCGGAGTCCCGGATGAGATCCCGGACGTCACGAGGAGTTCCGGAATGGTCCGCAGGTAAAGATTTATATATGGGAAGTCCCGTTTTGGTCACTGGAAAAGTTTTGGGTGCTATCGGTAACGTACCGGGACCACCGGGAGGGTCCCGGGGGTCCACCAGGTGGGCCCACCAGCCCCAGAAGGCTGCGTGGGCCAAGTGTGGGAGGGGACCAGCCCCAGGTGGGCTGGTGCGCCCCCCCACCAAGGCCCAAGGCGCATGGAGGGTGGGAATGGGGCAAACCCTAGGTCCAGACGGGCCTTAAGGCCCACCCTAGGGCACCCCCCTCTCCTCTCCCCTTTGGCCGCCACCCTAGATGGCATCTAGGGCTGCCGCCCCCTTAGGGAGGGAACCCTAGAAGGGGGCGTAGCCCCTCCCCTCCCCCTATATATACTTGAGGTATTGGGGGCTGCCCAACACGTGATTTGATCTCTCTCTTGGCGCAGCCCTACCCCTCTCCCTCCTCGTCTCTCGTAGTGCTTGGCGAGCCCTGCTGGAGTACCGCGCTCCTCCACCATCACCACGCCGTTGTGCTGCTGCTGGACAGAGTCTTCCGCAACCTCTCCCTCTCTCCTTGCTGGATCAAGGCGTGGGAGACGTCACCGGGCTGTACGTGTGTTGCACGCGGAGGCGCCGTTGTTCGGTGCTTAGATCGGAATCGACCGCGATCTGAATCGCTGCGTGTACGACTCCACCAACCGCGTTCTTGTAACGCTTTCGCATTGCGATCTTTAAGGGTATGAAGATGCACTCCTCTCTCCCATTGCTAGTCTCTCCATAGATTGATCTTGGTGACATGTAGGACAATTTTTGAATTTCTGCTACGATCCCCAACAGTGGTATCAGAGCCAGGTCTATGCGTAGTTTCTATGCACGAGTAGAACACAAAGTAGTTGTGGGCGATGATTTGTTCAATTTTCTTGCCGTTACTAGTATTATCTTGATTCGGCGGCATTGTGGGATGAAGCGGCCCGGACCGACCTTACACGTATGCTTACGTGAGACTGGTTCCACCGACTGACATGCACTTGATGCATAAGGTGGCTGGCGGGTGTCTGTCTCTCCCACTTTAGTCGGGTCGGATTCGATGAAAAGGGTCCTTATGAAGGGTAAATAGCAATTGGCATATCACCGTTGTGGTTTTGCGTAGGTAAGAAACGTTCTTGCTAGAAACCCATAGCAGCCACGTAAAACATGCAACAACAATTAGAGGACGTCTAACTTGTTTTTGCAGGGTATGCTATGTGATGTGATATGGCCAAAAGTATGTGATGAATGATATATGTGATGTATGAGATTGATCATGTTCTTGTAATAGGAATCACGACTTGCATGTCGATGAGTATGACAACCGGCAGGAGCCATAGGAGTTGTCTTAATTTATTTATGACCTGCGTGTCAATGAAAACGCCATGTAATTACTTTACTTTATTGCTAACCGTTAGCCATAGTAGTAGAATTAATAGTTGGCGAGACAACTTCATGAAGACACGATGATGGAGATCATGATGATGGAGATCATGGTGTCATGCCGGTGACGATGGTGTTCATGCCGCGCCTCGAAGATGGAGATCAAAGCCGCAAGATGATATTGGCCATATCATGTCACTTTATGATTTGCATGTGATGTTTGTCATGTTTACATCTTATTTGCTTAGAATGACGGTAGCATAAATAAGATGATCCCCCTAACTGTGCACCATTGCTAAGGTCCGTCGTTCCGAAGCACCACGTGATGATCGGGTGTGATAGGTTCTAACGTTCGCATACAACGGGTGTAAGCCAGATTTACACACGCAATACACTTAGGTTAACTTGACGAGCCTAACATGTACAGACATGGCCTCAGAACACGGAAGACCGAAAGGTCGAACATGAGTCGTATAGTGGATATGATCAACATGAAGATGTTCACCGATGATGACTAGTCCGTCTCACGTGATGATCGGACACGGCCTAGTTGACTCGGATCATGTATCACTTAGATGACTAGAGGGATGTCTATCTAAGTGGGAGTTCATTGAATAATTTGATTAGATGAACTTAATTATCATGAACATAGTCAAAAGGTCTTTGCAAATTATGTCGTAGCTCACGCTTTGGTTCTACTGTTTTAGATATGTTCCTGGAGAAAATTTAGTTGAGAGTTGACAGTAGCAATTATGCGGACTGGATCCGTGAACTGAGGATTGTCCTCATTGTTGCACAGAAGGGCTATGTCCTTAATGCACCGCTCAGTGCGTTGAACCTCAAGCGTCGTCTGTAGATGTTGGGAAACATCTGACATACACATTTTGATGACTACGTGATAGTTCAGTGCGTAAAACTAACGGTTTAGAATTGTGGCACCAACGACTTTTTTTGAAACGTCGCAGAACATATGAGATGTTCCAAAGACTGAAATTGGGATTTCAGACTAGTGCCGACGTCAAGAGGTATGAGACCTCTGACAAGTTTCTTAAGCCTGCAAACTAAGGGAGAAAAGCTCAATCGTTGAACATGTGCTCAGATTGTCTGAGTACTAAAATCGCTAGAATCAAGTGGGAGTTAATCTTCCAGATGAGATAGTGATAGTTCTCCGTAGTCACTGCAACCAAGCTATTAGAGCTTAGTGATGAACTATAACATATCAGGGATAGACATGATGATCCTTGAGCAATTCGCGATGTTTGACACCGTGAAAGTAGAAATCAAGTAGTAGCATCAATTGTTGATGGTTAGTAAAACCACTAGTTTCAAGAAGGGCAAGGGAAAGAAGGGATACTTCATGAGACGGCAAATCAGTTGCTGCTCTAGTGAAGAAACCCAAGGTTGAACCAAACCCGAGACTAAGTGCTTCTATAATGAGGGGAATGGTCACTGAAGCAGAACTACCCTAGATACTTGGTAGATGAGAAGGCTGGCAAGGTCGACAGAAGTATTTTGGATATACGTCATATTATTGTGTACTTTACTAGTACTCCTAGTAGCACCAGGGTATTAAATACCGGTTTAGTTTCTAAGCGTTAGTAACTCGAAATAAAAGGCTGCGGAGACTAGCTAAAGGTGAGATGACGATATGTGTTGGAAGTATTTCCAAGGTTGATGTGATCAAACATCACACGCTCCCTCTACCATCGGGATTGGTGTTAAACCGAAATAGTTGTTATTTGGTGTTTGCATTGAGCACAGACATGATTGGATTATGTTTATCGCCACACGGTTATTCATTTAAGGAGAATAATGGTTACTCTGTTTATTTGAATAATACCTTCAATGGTCTTGCACCTAAAATGAATGGTTTATTGAATCTCGATCGTAGTGATACACATGTTCATACCAAAAGATATAAGATAGTAATGATAGTACCACGTACTTGTGGCACTGCCATTTGAGTCATGTTGGTGTAAAACGCATGAAGAAGCTCCACGTTGATGGATCTTTGGACTCACTCGTTTTTGAAAAGATTGAGACATGCGAACCATGTCTATTGGTAGATATGCATGAAGAAACTCCATACAGATGGATCGTTTGGACTCACTTGATTTTGAATCACTTGAGGCATGCAAATCATACCACATGGGCAAGATGACTGAAAGACCTCGTTTTCAGTAAGATGGAACAAGAAAGCAACTTGTTGGAAGTAATACATTTTGATGTGTGCAGTCCAATGAGTGCCGAGGCACGCAGTGGAAATCATTATGTTCTTACTTCACAGATGATTTGAGTAGATGCCGAGTATATTTACTTGATGAAACACAAGTCTGAATTATTGAAAGGTTCAAGTAATTTCAGAGTGAAGTTGAAGATCATCGTGACAAGATGATAAAATGTCTATGATATGATCATAGAGATGAATATCTGAGTTACGAGTTTGGCACACAATTAAGACATTGTGGAAATTGTTGCACAACTAATACCGCCTGGACCACCATAGTGTGATGGTGTGTCCGAACATCACAACTGCACCCTATTGGATATGGTGCATACCATGATGTCTCTTATCGAATTACCACTATCATTTATGGGTTAGGCATTAGAGACAACCGCACTCACTTTAAATAGGGCACCACACAATTCCGTTGAGACGACACCGTATGAACTATGGTTTAGAGAAACCTAAGCTGTCATTTCTTAAAAGTTTGGGGCTGCGATGCTTATGTGAAAAGGTTTCAGGCTGATAAGCTCGAACCCAAAGCGGATAAATGCATCTTCATAGAATACCCAAAAATAGTTGGGTGTACCTCCTATTTCAGATCCGGAAGCAAAATTGATTGTTTCTAGAAATGGGTCCTTTCTCGAGGAAAAGTTTCTCTTGAAAGAATTGAGTGGGAGGATGGTGGAGACTTGATGAGGTTATTGAACCGACACTTTAACTAGTGTGTAGCAAGGCACAGAAAGTTGTTCCTGTGGCACCTACACCAATTGAAGTGGAAGCTTATGATAGTGATCATGAAACTTTGAATCAAGTCACTACCAAACCTCATAGGTCGACAAGGATGTGTACTACATCAGAGTGGTACGTAATCCTGTCTTGGAAGTCATGTTGCTAGACAACAATGAACCTAGGAGCTATGAAGAAGCGATGGTGGGCCCGGATTCCGACGAATGGCTCGAGGCCATAAAATCCGAGAGAGGATCCATGTATAAAACAAAGTATAGACTTTGAAAAGAACTACTTGATGGTCGTAAGGCTGTTGGGTGCAGATGGATTTTAAAAGGAAGACGGACAATGATGATAAGTGTCACCATTAAGAAAGCTCGACTTGTTGTTAAGATGTTTCTCGACAAGTTCAAGGAGTTGACTACGATGAGACTTTCTCACTCGTAGCGATGCTAAGAGTCTGTTGGAATTATGTTAGCAGTTACTGCATTATTTATGAAATCTTGCAGATAGGATGTCAAAACACTGTTTCCTCGACGTTTTTTTTCTTGAGGAAAGGTTGTATGTGATACAACCAGAAGGTTTTGTCAATCCTGAAAGATGCTAACAAGTATGCAAAGCTCCAGCAATCCTTCTAAGGACTGGAGTAAGCATCTCGGAATTGGAATGTATGCTTTGATGAGATGATCAAAGATTTTGGGTTTATACAAAGTTTATGAGAAACTTGTATTTCCAAAGAAGTGAGTGGGAGCACTATAGAATTTTTTGATGAGTATATGTTGTTAACATATTGTTGATCAGAAATGATGTAGAATTTCTGGAAAGCATGCAGGGTTATTTGAAAAGTGTTTTTCAATGGAAAACCTGGATTAAGCTACTTGAACATTGAGCATCAAGATCTATAAGGATAGATCAAAATCGCTTAATAGTACTTTCAAACGAACACATACCATGACAAAATTTTGAAGGAGTTCAAAAATGGATCTGCAAAGAAAGAGTTCTTGGCTATGTTATAAGGTATGAGTATTGAGTAAAACTCAAGACCTGACCATGGCAGAATAGAGAGAAAGGATGAAGGTCGTCCCCTATGCTTTAGATGTAGGCTCTAAAGTATGCTATGTTGGGTACCGCACCTGAAGTGTGCCAAGCCATGAGTCAGTCAAGGGGTACAAGTGTGATCTAGGAATGGATCACAGGACAACAGTCAAGATTATCCTTAGTACCTAGTGGACTAAGGAATTTTCTCGATTATGGAGGTGGTAAAAGAGTTCATCGTAAAGGGTTACGTCGATGCAAACTTTGACACTAATCCGGATGACTCTGAGTAGTAAACCGGATTCGTGTAGTAGAACAGTTATTTGGAATAGCTCCAAGTAGCGCGTGGTAGCTGCATCCACAAGATGACATAGAGATTTGTAAAGCACACATAGATCTGAAAGGTTCAGACTCATTGACTGATAAACCTCTCTCACAAGCAAGATATGAACACACCCCATGGGTGTTGGATTCTCTACAATCACATAGTGATGTGAACTAGATTACTGACTCTAGTGCAAGTGGGAGACTGTTGGAAATATGCCCTAGAGGCAATAATAAATTAGTTATTATTATATTTCCTTGTTCATGATAATCGTTTATTATCCATGCTAGAATTGTATTAATAGGAAACTCAGATACATGTGTGGATACATAGACAACACCATGTCCCTAGTAAGCCTCTAGTTGACTAGCTCGTTGATCAATAGATGGTTACGGTTTCCTAACCATGGACATTGGATGTCGTTGATGACGGGATCACATCATTAGGAGAATGATGTGATGGACAAGACCCAATCCTAAGCCTAGCACAAGATCGTGTAGTTCGTATGCTAAAGATTTTCTAATGTCAAGTATCATTTCCTTCGACCATGAGATTGTGCAACTCCCGGATACCGTAGGAATGCTTTCGGTGTACCAAACGTCAGAACGTAACTGGGTGGCTATAAAGGTGCACTGCGGGTATCTCCAAAAGTGTCTGTTGGGTTGGCACGAATCGAGACTGGGATTTGTCACTCCGTGTAAACGGAGAGGTATCTCTGGGCCCACTCGGTAGGACATCATCATAATGTGCACAATGTGACCAAGGAGTTGATCATGGGATGATGTGTTACGGAACGAGTAAAGAGACTTGCCGGTAACGAGATTGAACAAGGTATCGGGATACCGACGATCGAATCTCGGGCAAGTACTATACCGGTAGACAAAGGGAATTGTATACGGGATTGATTGAATCCTTGACATCATGGTTCATCCAATGAGATCATTGTGGAGCATGTGGGAGCCAACATGGGTATCCAGATCCCGCTGTTGGTTATTGACCGGAGAGTTGTATCGGTCATGTCTGCATGATTCCCGAGACCGTAGGGTCTACACACTTAAGGTTCGATGACGCTAGGGTTATAGGGAAAGTATGTACGCGGTTACCGAATGTTGCTTGGAGTCCCGGATGAGATTCCGGACGTCACGAGGAGTTCCGGAATGGTCTAGCGGTAAAGATTTATATATGGGAAGTCCCGTTTTGGCCACCGGAAAAGTTTCGGGTGCTATCGGTAACGTATCGGGACCACCGGGAGGGTCCCAGGGGTCCACCAGGTGGGGCCACCAGCCCCAGAAGGCTGCGTGGGCCAAGTGTGGGAGGGGACCAGCTCCAGGTGGGCTGGTGCGCCCCCACCAAGGCCCAAGGCACATGGAGGGTGGGAAGGGGGCAAACCCTAGGTCCAGATGGGCCTTAAGGCCCACCCTAGGGCGCCCCCCTCTCCTCTCCCCTTTGGCCGCCACCCTAGATGGCATCTAGGGCTGCCGGCCCCCTAGGGAGGGAACCCTAGAAGGGGGCGCAGCCCCTCCCCTCCCCCTATATATACTTGAGGTATTGGGGGCTGCCCAACATGTGATTTGATCTCTCTCTTGGCGTAGCCCTACCCCTCTCCCTCCTCGTCTCTCGTAGTGCTTGGCGAAGCCCTGCTGGAGTACCGCGCTCCTCCACCATCACCACGTTGTTGTGCTGCTATTGGACGGAGTCTTCCCCAACCTCTCCCTCTCTCCTTGCTGGATCAAGGCGTGGGAGACGTCACCGGACTGTACGTGTGTTGAACGCGGAGGCGCCGTTGTTCGACGCTCAGATCGGAATCAACCGCGTTTGTCGGTGTACAAAAAGAGGGGTACACTTTTTGTACCCCTATAACTGTGCACGGGCAGTCTGAGCCGCGGATACCACCACACCAAGCAAGGCAAGGGAGGTGAGCCAGGATAAGACTGAAGCTCAAGAGAACTAGAACGACACCAAGGCCAAGACCACGAAGAGCAAAGGGGACGAAGCGGACTCCCCTGGCAAGATCCTTGCCGGGAGGCAGTTCTAGCAGCCCCGGCAAGACCCTTGCCGCGACGACTCGTCCCGCGCCTACAGAGCAAATCACCCTTGAGTCCACTGCCCCCAAAAGGGCAAGGATTCCGGAGACATCCCCGTGGCGGCATGCAAATCTTTGTGAAGACATTCAAGAACAGATACGCACTAAGGAGACGACAACCCTTGGCGGTATCCCAGCCAAGGAAGACCACAAGGCCCCCGGCAAGCACCTTGCCGGGGATGACAGTAGGCTTCTTGGCAAGACCCTTGCCGGGGCCCCGGCAAGGCCCTTGCCGAGGACACCCGCAGGGCCACCATGAGGACCACGCCGACTAAACCCCCACCACCGCATGCATGCAGCTGCCGACCCAACCAGCTGGGCATGCACCCGCGTGGCGACATGCAGATCTTCGTGAAGATCCACCACTGCGCCACCTCAGCTGCCTGCCTACCTACATGGCATCGCAGGCGTCACTGGCCTAGGCGCGTGTCGACATAAGAAGGAGCGGCGACGGACGAGACAGGTTTCTCCCCCGTCCCCGATAAAGCAAGGACACCTAAGCAAGACGCATTAAATGCGCCTTGTCACATGACACGAGGGATAACGTCGCAGCACTGTACCCTTTCCACCTCCTGTGTGCCACTGTGGCAACCCCTTTTTTCTATAAAAGGAGGCCCGAGGCGACCAGAAGAGGGATTCGGCTTTTTGGAGCTCCTCACGCCCCATAGCTAGCTCAAGAACACAGATATACAATCCACCAAAGCAGAGTAGGGTTTTACGCATCCTCGCGGCCCGAACCTGGATAAACGAACCGTGTGCTATCTGTTTGATCCGCTCTTCTCATGACCCCGCGTCCCGCTAACCACAGTAGGGATTCTTGTGATCCCATAGGTGTCGTTCCCACTGACATCTTTGGCGCGCCAGGTAGGGGGAGACAGTTGTGAGAATCGGCTTTAGCAGTTAGCCCGGCACTCCTTCATCTTCGTGACCCTTGGAGAAGAAAGGATGCCAGAAGATCGGCACTCGAGCGATTGCAAACAGAAGCTAAGTTGCACTGAACCCTTATTTCTTCTATCCTTCTTATATGAGGTTATTCCCCCGGAGATGTCACGCCTTTGTATGAGAAACCTGCACGCCAGGGGGCTCTCCCACGATCGGCAGCAGCTCAAGCAGCTATTTCGAGTCCGCTCAACAGCTCAAGCAGCTGTGTCGAGAATGGTAGAGTAGCCTTCCATGATCAACAAAGCTCTCGATTCTGACTCGAGTCAAGCTCGACAGTTCGAGCGGGCGCGTTCAGAACGGAAAGGTGGCTCGTCCGGCAGCACGCATACCCAGCAGGCCCATGGGGATCCGTCCCCAAAATGCCACTAGGGGCTTCCACGCCGGCGAGCCTACCCAATCGACGTAGGGCGCGCATACAAAGAGGAATTGAACGGGGAAATAACGTGCATGAAATTAAGAGTACTGCAAAAGTTATGTTACATCACATCATTGCTGCGGTTCTAACTAAAGATAAAATTTGTCTTGGTCGGGAACCCGCAGCGGCGAAGAAGAACGGGATGCCTAATCCCGGCGCTGGCCTTCCACCCTGTTGATTTCGTCGATGCAGTCGATGATGGGCTTGATGCGCTCCTTGAGCACTGTGAGGTCAGTACCATCCGGCAAGCTATCCATCGCGGCCTCGAAGTCAAGGTCGGGATTCCAGTACGCCATCTTGGTGAGGACCTTGGTCACGACCCTCCGGCAAAGTCACCGGGCCTCCCCGGCCAACGTGGCCGCTCTGCTGGAGTGAAGATAAGCCAAGGCTCCAAGGACACCCTCGAAGAACTGGGTCAGCTTGGCATTGATGGTCCCACTGCGCTCAGGGGCATACCTCACGTTTGGCATCCCCATGGTGGCCAACTGCGAGGTGACCCTGCCGGCGACGTCCTCCAGATGGCTGATCCATCTGTTCTCGCCTGCCACATATTCCTGGTGGGAGGCGGCCTCGTTCGCCTGCAGCTGCTTCTCCTCCTCCAGGCTCCTGGTCAAGGTCTCCTCCCGAGCTCTGCTCCCCGACAACATCTTCTCGAGATTCTCCAGCTTCAGCTTGAGATCTCTGATGGAGTTTTGCGCTTCGGAGAGCTCCCCAGCCCTGCTGATGACCGCTCCTTGTGCCTCTACCAAGGCGCTGTTGAGCTGCTTGAGGGAGTCCTAGATTAGGGGGTGTTCGGATAGCCGAACTATACCTTCAAGCCGGACTCCTGGACTATGAATATACAAGATTGAAGACTTTGTCCCGTGTCCGGAAGGGACTTTCCTAGGTGTGGAAGGCAAGCTTGGCGATACGGATGTTCAGATCTCCTACCATTGTAACCGACTCTATGTAACCCTAACCCTATCCGGTGTCTATATAAACCGGAGGGTTTTAGTCCGTAGGACAACATACACATCAACAATCATACCATGGGCTAGCTTCTAGGGTTTAGCCTCTCTGATCTTGTGGTAGATCAACTCTTGTAATACCCATACCATCAATATTAATCAAGCAGGACATAGGGTTTTACCTCCATCGAGAGGGCCCGAACCTGGGTAAAACTTCGTGTCCCCTGCCTCCTGTTACCATCCGGCCTAGACGCACAGTTCGGGACCCCCTACTCGAGATCCGCCGGTTTTGACACCGACATTGGTGCTTTCATTGAGAGTTCCTCTGTGCCGTCGCCGTCAGGCCCGATGGCTCCTACGATCATCAATGGCGATGCGGTCCAGGGTGAGACCTTCCTTCCCGGACAGATCTTCGTCTTTGGCGGCTTTGCACTGCGGGCCGATTCACTTGGCCATCTAGAGCAGATCGAAAGATACGCCCCTGGCCGTCAGGTCAGATTCGAAAGTTTAAACTACACGGCCGACATCCGCGGGGACTTGATCTTCGACGGATTCGAACCACTACCGAGCGCGCCGCACTGTCACGACAAGCATGATCTAGCTCTGCCGCCGAACAGTGCCCTGGAGGCCGCACCTGCATCGGCTCCGGCCTCTGGTTCGGAGCCAACCGCGCCGATCGAGGATGGGCGATTGGACGCCGCCTCGGGGGCTGCTATCCCAACGGCGGTTGAGAAGAACACCAGCCCCATACTCTGCAAGACTCGTGACTCCATGGAGCCGGATTCTTCTCCGGACTCCGAACCCTCCACGCCCCTGCCGAGCGAATCCGATTGGGCGCCGACCATGGAGTTCACGGCCACGGACGTCTTTCAGCACTCGCCTTTCGGTGATATCATGAAATCATTGAAGTCTCTCTCTTTGTCAGGAGAGCCCTGGCCGGACTACGGTCAGCGAGGTTGGGGCACGGACGATGAAGAAATTCAAAACCCACCCACCACCCACTTTGTAGCCACTGTCGACAACCTAACCGACATGCTCGACTTTGACTCCGAAGACATCGACGGTATGGACGCCGATGAAGGAGATGATGAAGAACCAGCGCCTACTAGGCCCTGGAAAGCCACCTCGTCATATGACATATACATGGTGGACGCCCCAAAAGAGGGAGAGGGCGATGGAACAACAGAGGATGACCCCTCCAAGAAACAGCAAAAGCGCCGGCGTCAGCGGCGCCGCTCAAAATCCCGCCAACACAAAAACGGCGATTCCAGCACGGGAGATAATAATACCCCGGAAAGCGCCGAAGAACATCCCCCTGAGCAAGATTTAGCACAGGAGGATGGAGAAACCAGCCCTCATGAGAGAGCGGCCGACAGAGAGGTCGAGGACGATAATTGTATGCCTCCCTCCGAAGACGAGGCAAGCCTCGACGATGACGAATTCGCCATGCCGGAGGGTCCTGTCAAACAAGAGCGTTTTCAACGCAGGCTTATGGCCACGGCAAGAAGCCTCAAGAAAAAACAGCAGCAGCTTAAAGCTGATCAAGACCGGCTAGTCGATAGATGGACTGAAGTCCTCACGACCGAAGAGCATAAACCCGAACGCCCCTCCAAGTGCTACCCGAAGCGCAGGTTGCTACCCCGATTAAAGGAGGAAGCACTCGACGCGGCCGACAGGCCACCTCGTGGCCGCGACAGAGAGGCCTCATGGCCCTCCACCAAAGCCGCACCCCGTACCAAGGCACGGGAATATGCGCGGGACTTACGAGACATGTTGGAGGACAAGGCAAGGCAAACAAGATCGATCTACGGATCGCGTAGGCACCCCACGGCTCGAGACGATAATCGTCACGCTGGCCACAAATTCGGCAGGGCCGAACACAGTAGACAAAGCTCATTGGAGCTACGTCATGATATCGCCCAGTACAGAGGCGCCGCACACCCATTGTGCTTCACAGACGAAATAATGGATCATCAAATCCCTGAAACCCCGTAAACATCGAATCATATGACGGCTCAACAGATCCCGCGGTATGGATCGAGGATTACCTCCTTCATATCCACATGGACCGCGGCGATGATTTCCACGCCATCAAATACCTCCCACTCAAGCTTAAAGGACCAGCCCGGCAGTGGCTTAACAGCCTGCCAACGGGATCAATCAGCTGTTGGGAGGACTTGGAAGCCGCATTCCTCAACAATTTCTAGGGCACCTATGTGCGACCCCCAGACGCTGACGACCTAAGCCACGTAATTCAGCAGCCAGACGAATCGGCCAGGCAATTCTGGACATGGTTCCTAACAAAGAAAAATCAAATACTCGACTGTCCGGACGCAGAGGCCTTAGCAGCCTTCAAGCATAATATCCGTGACGAGTGGCTTGCCCGGCACCTAGGACAGGAGAAGCCAAAGTCTATGGCAGCACTCACGGCACTCATGACCCGCTTTTGCGCAGGAGATGATAGCTGGCTTGCTCATAGCAACAATATGACCAAGAACCCTGGTAGTTCGGACATCAGGGACGTTAGTGGCAGGTCGCGTCGCAACCAACAGAAGCGCCGCATCAACAGCGACAATGCTAAGGATACGGCAGTTAATGCTGGATTCAGAGGCTCTAAATCCGGTCAGCGGAAAAAATCATTCAAAAGGAACCCTAGGGGCCCGTCCAGCTTGGACCGAATACTCGACCGCTTGTGCCAAATACACGGCACCCCCAAAAAGCCAGCCAATCACACCAACAGGGATTGTTGGGTGTTCAAGCAGGCAGGCAGATTAAGCGCTGACAATGAAGACAAGGGGTTGCATAGCGACGACGACGAGGAGCCCCGGCCGCCGAACAACAATGGACATAAGGGTTTTCCCCCACAAGTGCGGACGGTGAACATGATATACGCCACCCACGTCCCCAAAAGGGAGCGGAAGCGCGCGTTAAGGGACGTATATGCGGTAGAGCCAGTCGCCCCAAAGTTCAACCCATGGTCCTCTTGCCCGATCACCTTTGATCGAAGAGACCATCCCACTAGCATCCGTCATGGCGGATTCGCCGCATTGGTTCTCGACCCAATTATTAACGGATTTCATCTCACTAGAGTCCTTATGGACGGCGGCAGTAGCCTGAACCTGCTTTACCAGGATACAGTGCGGAAAATGGGCATAGATCCCTCGAGGATTAAGCCCACCAAAATGACCTTTAAAGGCGTAATACCAGGTGTAGAGGCCAGCTGCACAGGCTCAGTCACACTTGAAGTGGTCTTCGGATCCCCGGATAATTTCCGAAGCGAGGAGTTAATCTTCGACATAGTCCCGTTCCGCAGTGGCTACCATGCACTGCTCGGGCGAACTGCATTTGCCAAGTTGAATGCGGTCCCGCACTATGCATACCTTAAGCTCAAGATGCCAGGCCCTCGAGGAGTAATTACGGTCAATGGAAACACCGAACGCTCCCTCCGAATGGAGGAGCACATGGCGGCCCTTGCAGCGGAAGTATAAAGCAGCCTCTCCAGGCAGTTCTCCAGTCCGGCCATTAAACGTCCGGACACAGTCAAGCGCGCCCGGAGTAACCTACAACAAGACCGCCTGGCACGTTCCGAGCAGGCATAGCAATGCGGCCCCAACCCCAATCCCCGCAAAAAGGCGATGCCAGTACTTCGCGTACATAACTACGCCCTAGAAATACCATGGGCATAGGGGGAGGGGCACCATCACGGCACACCCAAAACACGGCTTAAACCGCACCAGGGGCTGCCGGCCTTTTTTATTCTTTTCTCTTACTTCCAGGGCTCTACTCTTCGGAAGGCTTGTTCGGCAGTTTAATTGCCGCACAAATGATGCAAGGACCAGGGAAGCAGACAAGCCATGCCGGATTACGGAAATCCCAGGTGGTCTCTATCACGAGCAGTATAACTGTTTCGCATACTATCCCGCAGCTTGCCCCTGAAGCAAACATGTTAAATAGTCCAACTTTTCGTTTATCGCATCACTTGTATCGTTCTGCTTTGATCGCAGCTATTTCAGTGAACAATGCGTAGCTTTTGTCCATTTTTGCATTACCTTTTTTAAATATATATATTTGTTCCTTAATGACATGTTGCACCCGTACACTTTGGTACGGCCAAAATACGCCAGGGGCTTCAGTACCCCTCAACATGGTGTGAGAAGTCCGAACACTTTAACAAGTGCGGCACCCCGAACTTATAGCATTATATGCGTCGGCTCCGAATCATGTCTTGGGTCAATAGTTGGGTTTGCCCGGCTCCTATGTTTTGGTGCCTTACGTTCTGCTATATCGGCTAAGGTAGCACTAGGAGAACCACTGCGATTATGCCCCAGTTGAGCTGGGCCGAGCACCTCAGTGGAGAAAGCTAAAACTGACTATCATGATGAAGTGAGAGCTGGTTACTGTCCGAGAGGTTTTTCGAGTCCCTAAAGACTTATGCCGCTTCGGGCAAGGAGCTGGCTCTGTCCGGCCAAGGCGTGGATAGCGCCCCAAAATCGGTCTTCTGAATACTACGGGCTTCGCCGAAATTTAAAATTATAGAATTCTATGGCTAAGTGAGAGTGTTCACGCATTATAGTCCGATTGCCTCGTTCGTTGGGCTGAGCGCCTCCCTCGAAGGACCCAAATATGGGAAAAACAACGCCCAGGTTTATCCCCGAACACCCCAGCACTAGAGGCATGGGGGCAGAAGCCAACGACTCGCCATCTCTCAGTATTGATAAACAGCCGCACAGAAGGTAATATTTTAAATTCAAGCAGCATTGCTTAGCGCATATGAACAAGTTTTCAGCGCACAGGATAACACGAGCGGGTTTTACTCAAAAAATACATCCTTGGTACATTCATCCGCAACAAGACGGGCACCCTTCAGAACATCCTTATAATAGTTCTCGGGCTTGCGATGCTCTTTCCCCGGAGGTGGCCCGTCCTTCACAAGCTTCTCCGCATCCAGCTTGCCCAGTGCACCTTAGCATGGGCAAGGGACCTACGGGCACCTTCAATGCCGACGGAGCGCTTGATGTCTTAAAGCCTCGGACAGGCCTCCACCAGCCGCCGCACCAGCCCGAAATAGCTCCCAGGTGGAGCCTCTCCAGGCCACAGCCGAACTAGGAGGCCTTTCATGGCCTGTGCGGCCGGCTTGTGGAGCTCGACCAGTTGCTTCAGCTGGTCGCTCAGGGGCACGGGGTGTCCGGCCTCAGCGTACTGAGACCAGAACACCTTCTCCGTCGAGCTGCCCTCCTCGGCTCGATAGAATGCGGCGGCATCAGATACACTCCGGGGAAGATCTGCGAATGCTCCTGGAGAGCTCCAGATTCGGGTAAGTAACAGGTAACCCACGTTTATGTGTTTGCTTTGCATAAAGAATGCCTTACCTGCCGCAATCTTCTTCACCTCATCCAACTCCTGGAGGGTCTTCTGGGACTCGGCCTTGGCAGACTTGGAATTTTCTATAGCTGCCGCGAGCTCGGACGCTCGCGTCTTCGAGTCAAGCTCCAAACTCTCATGTTTCTTCATGAGAACCTGGAGCTCTTCCCGCACCTTGCCAACCTCAGCCTCATACATCTCCCGCTCGGTGCGCTCCACGGCCGCACTCTTCTCGGCCTTGAGCAGTGCTTGCTTAAGGGTCGCCACCTCAGACGTGGCCCCTGCAATAGCCATGTCAATCCTGTCATTTTTTTGCAATTGCACCTTTTTTATATACATATTCAAACAGGGTATTTCTTACCTTCCTTCTCCTCGAGCTACTTCTTGGCACGCCCGAGCTCTTGCTCGGCCTTCTCAAGACTCTGCTTCAGCACGTCCACTTCCGCAGTCAGTGCGGCGGACGCTAGCAGAGAAGCCTGCATACGCATATTGACTCCTTTTGTTAGTCTCCTGCGAATTCTTTGATCCTCTATTCGGCTTTTCTTCCTGAACGCCCAACAGAGCATCAGGGGCTACTGTCTATGCGGTAAAATTATTTGAACATTCTTTACTTACCTCAAAGCCTGTTAAAAGGCTTGTACAAGCTTCAGTCAGTCCGCTTTTGGTGGACTGAACCTTCTGGATCACCGCACCCATAATAGTGCGGTGCCCCTCGTCGATGGAGGCACCTTGGAGCGCCTCCAACATATTGTCCGGCGCCTCCGGTTGGGCGGAGGTCACCGGCACGGTAGGCTTGTTCCTCTTGGAAGGAGGTCGCCCGCCGGACTCTGGAACCCTTGAAGATTCCGGAGCTGTGTCCGGCCTTAAGCCGGACTTGGAGCCCTGGGGGGTTTCATCCCCTTTACTCCTGGAGTCCGGGAGGTCGCCTTGCGGCGCCCCCAGGACCACCTCCCCCCGGCTTGGAACCTGTTGGGACAACACTTCGGTGTCGTCCGCAGGGCGGGGGGATGAAGCCGTCAGAAGCGAGTTCACCTCCGACGGGTCCAGCGAGCCGCTCGATGATGCGTCAAGCCGGTCCTTGGGTGGGCTGCACAAACATATTCGACATAAGGAAAAGCTGTGCGAAAAACGAATACTATGAATTACCCCGGTATCCGGACACTTACGATTTTGCCAGGGGCTTGGCCCTGAGCTGCCACTCCTCTTCGTTGTCGTCGGCGTCGGTGGAGCAGTCCGGAGGAAGGGTTTTCCCCTTCTTGGACCCTCCGGCCTCCTCGGGAAGGGCGGACTTCCTTTTCTTCTCTCCTCCCGCTGGAGGGGGAGAGGTCTCTTCTTCTTCCTCCTCGTCTTCATGAGAGGAAGGCGCTTCAGGACCGTCGGATGACGAATCCGACACCTCCTGACGCCGGGCACTCTTTCGAGTCCCCGTGGCCCTTTTTGTGGCCTTCTTCTCCGGCACCACATAGGGCGCCGAAACCAGCAGCTTCGCCAAGCGAGCGTCCGCTGGGCCTTCGGGCAGAGGAGCCGGATAGTTGATCTGTCCGGATGTTGCGACCCAATCCTATCAAAGATAAGGGAACTCAGATCCCGCATAGAGTCAAACCATGAAAAACTGATACCCTGTAAAAGGACAAAAATGGCTTATCGCATGAGCGTGATGCTGAGTACTGAATCCGTGATCCTCGGCGGCGGATGCGGGAGCCTCGGCGCCCTTGAAAAGCACCCTCCAGGCATCTTCATACGTCGTGTCGAAGAGCCTGTTTAGAGTTTGATGCTGCGCCGGGTCAAACTCCCACAGGTTGAAGGCCCATCGTTGACACGGGAGGATCAGGCGGACGAGCATAACCTGGACTACATTGACAAGCTTGAGCTTCTTGTCCACCAGGGTTTGGATGCATGTTTGGAGTCCGGTCAACTCTCCTTTTTTACCCTACGACAGGCCGGTCTCCTTCCAGGAGGTGAGCCACATAGGGGGTCCGGACCGAAACTCGGGGGCTGCGACCCATTCGGGGTCGCACGGCTCAGTGATGTAAAACCATCCCGATTGCCACCCCTTCAGGGTCTCCACAAAGGAGCCCTCGAGCCACAGGACGTTGGCCATCTTGCCAACCATGGCACCGCCGCACTCCGCTTGGCTGCCGCGCACCACCTTTGGCTTAACGTTGAAGGTCTTTAGCCATAAGCCAAAATGAGGGCGGATGCGGAGGAAAGCCTCGCACACGACGATAAACGCCGAGATGTTGAGGACGAAGTTCGGGGCCAGATTGTGGAAATCTAGGCCGTAGTAGAACATGAGCCCCCGGACAAATGGATGCATAGGGAAGCCTAGTCCGTGGAGGAAATGGGGGAGAAATACCACCCTCTCATGGGGCCAAGGAGTGGGGATGAGCTGCCCCTTCTCGGGGAGTTGGTGCGCGATGTCGCTGGCCAGATATCCGGCCTTCCTCAACTTTTTGATGTGTCCCTCCGTGACGGAGGAGACCATCCACTTGCCTCACGCTCTGGACATGACTTGGGAGGGTTGAGGTGGTAGTGCGGACTTGGGCGCTAGAGCTCGAGTGCGCAAGAATGGATAGGCAGAGGAGGAAGAAGGCGTGGGTAAAAAGGTGGATCCTTATCCCCTTATATGGGTGGACGCGATTATGTGTTCCCACCAGCCTGGTAAAACTTGCTTATCTCCAAGCGCCGTAATCAAAGGTGCGGTTGGGTTACCCACGACCGTATTGATGAGAATCCCGAAATGAGGGGACACGATCTCCACTTTGACAAGACGTGCCAAGGAAACCGCCTCGCATAACGCGCTAAGGTGGGATAATGAAACGATTGGGATAAAGGCTTGGCCGTGGCGTGTCGCACCACGGAATACGTCAGTAGATTAGATTTGTGTTAATATTATTATTCTCTCTATGGCAATATGTGGAAACTTATTTTGCAGAGCCGGACACTATCTTTGTGTTCAAGATCTTCTATGAAGTATTTGGAGGAGGAACCCGCCTTGCAATGCCGAAGACAATTTGCGTGCCGGACTCGTCATCATTGAAGCCTGGTTCAGGGGCTACTGAGGGAGTCCTGGATTAGGGGGTGTTCGGATAGCTGAACTATACCTTCAAGCCGGACTCCTGGACTATGAAGATACAAGATTGAAGACTTTGTCCCGTGTCCGGAAGGGACTTTCCTTGGCGTGGAAGGCAAGCTTGGCGATACGGATGTTCAGATCTCCTACCATTGTAACCGACTCTATGTAACCCTAACCCTATCCGGTGTCTATATAAACCGGAGGGTTTTAGTCCGTAGGACAACATACACATCAACAATCATACCATAGGCTAGCTTCTAGGGTTTAGCCTCTCTGATCTCGTGGTAGATCAACTCTTGTAATACCCATACCATCAATATTAATCAAGCAGGACGTGGGGTTTTACCTCCATTGAGAGGGCCCAAACCTGGGTAAAACTTCGTGTCCCCTGCCTCCTGTTACCATCTGGCCTAGCCGCACAGTTCGGGACCCCCTACCCGAGATCCGTCGGTTTTGACACCGATAGTGCTCTTCTCGTTGGACAGCTTGAGGTCCTGCTCCTTTAGCTCGTCCCGCTCTACCTCCAACTCCTTCACCTTGCCGGCATGGGCCAGAGCTTGGGCATTGAGTGCCTCTTTGTGCCTCTGCTCCAGCTCGCGAGTCCGTTGCACGACAAGGGCCTCGAGCTCCTCATCCTTGCCGCGGAGCGTTGCGGCAAGCTTCGCCTCACGCACGGAGAGGTCCTCTTCCTGGGAATCCAATGCGGCTTGATGCTGGTTCCGGGCAGCCTCGGCCGAGGCACCCAAGTTCGCCGCCTTTTCCTGGGCCTTCTCCATGTCAGCCATCTTCATGGTGAGCTCTACATCGCGCTTGGCCAATTCCCCCTGAAAGGCCCTCTGCTCCTCGCGAGTCTGGTGAAACCAGGTCTGCGTCTCAGCAACGCACGTCTTGAAGTCCACCTCCGCCTTGTCCACCGTTGCCATCCTGGACTTGACCTTGTCCAGGCGAGCACGGTAGAGCACTTGGAGCTTTCGGAAATTGGCCCCCATGGCACGGAAAAGCTGCTCTTCTGGAGAACCATCACCGCCAACGCCCGGTTCATCGACCACCTCGAGCCCGGTGGCAGCAAGCACCTCGCCGTCAAAGACTTCCCCTTCGGCGGGCGCTCGGGAAATTGACGCCCCTGGAAGATGGACGAAAAGATCGTCGCCCATGTTCAGATATCTGCTGGGGCCCGAGGTTGAGGAGGAGGGAGGCTGATCATCAACCACCTCTTCCTCGGCGGTGGGCTTGCCGGCTTCCCTGGCAGGCCCACCGCTGGCACCCTTGGCTGAAGCCTCACCGGTCACCTTGGCGGCCCCCGTAGTGGTGTCCTCGGCAGCATCCTTGGCGGCCTCATCGGCGGCGACCTCGTCAGCATCTCTAGCGGCCTCCTCGGCGGCAATCCTGTCGGCCTCTGTTGCGGCCTCCTCAGCAATATTCCCAACAACAGTATCCACATCCTCCATATCTATTGAAGGAGATCCTGGGCAGTAATGGGAGCAATGAAGCCAAGAAAAAGAATAAGGGAAAAACAGAGACGGAGGACAGGCGACTCACCAGTGCCAGGCTGTGAAGCAGAAGTCCCCTCCCCGCCAGCATTTGACGCCGTGGCAAAGTCACCAACGCCCAAGTTCCCCTCTTCCTCCATGGGTGTGGGCTCCGTGCTTGATGCCCTTGCCATTGACGCCCCTCGCAGCGGCGTAGTCGATGGGGTTGGTGTGTTGGGGGTAGCCCTCTGCGGCTCCTCCTGCTGCCGCTCCCCTCCTGCAAACCCGACAAGGTCAACACCATAGCATCGAATGCCTACCACGTGTCGAATAAGAGGAGGGTGACGAACTTACGCTGGGGGCTGTGCCGGGGGCTGCCGTCCGGGCTGCTCAACACCACCAGTGGCGTCTTTGAAGCCCCAGCCGGGGGCTGACTGCTCGCCGAGGCCTTCGCCCTCTTCACCTGCTGGGCCAACGTCTCTGCATCCCTGCAAAAGCAAAAATGGATCAAGATGAGTGACTTAATTCAGAGGAATGGAAATGGCAGTAAGGAACAGAGTACTTACTCGTCATCCATCTCCTCCTCTTCCACCACTCCCCTTTTCCTCTTCGGGCTGAGAGGCCCAAGATCAAAAGGGAGCTCTGTGTCAACATCCGAGTCGACATCTGCCGGAGGAGGCGAAGAAGGCGGGGTTTGTGCGCGCCCAGACGGGGAAGGGGCAGTTGTCTTCTTCTTCACAGCGGCCTTCGTCAGCCTCTTCGCTGCCGTGACCCTCGTATGACGCCCGGACCCCTCCAGGGTCAATTGAGGCCGCGCAGCCCTGCCGGGCCGGACCGGCTCGCCAGAGCCAGCCCGCCGCAGGACTCGCCCTCTTCCCCTGGCTGGCGTCGAGCCCGCCGCCGCATCCTCCTCCCCCGACGTCTCATCGGCCGCATCTTCGACAAGCGGAGCTCCCGTGTTGGCGCTGCTAACCTCCCCGGAGGCCGCCGCCCACCGGGTGAGCTCCTCTTCCTCCACAGCCGTTGCGGCCTTGTCCTCCACACCCCCGGCGCTGTCAGCCTCCATGGCAAGCTGTGCCTCCCTCGCCCTAGTGGCGATGTAGTCCAGCTCTGCCTGGGTGGTGTCCATGACAAGCCACCGCTCGGCGTCAGCATTGACATTAACCTCGATCAGGGTGTCAAAGAATTGCTGCACATCAGCATCCTTCGGCTCCTTCCAGCTCGGGACAGGGCCGTGCGCGTTACAGTCTGGCATCATAGCGATGATCTCAGACCGACGTGAATTATTGCACAACGGGACCACCCTCGCTGGCAACTTGAAAAATGGCCCCTTGATGGCCTTGCCGACCTTTGCGGCGGCCCTCGCGGCCTTGCCAGTCTGTTCGACCTCGCCATCGCGACCCACATCAAGCTGAAAAAGCCGCTGGCAGAAGTGGGCATGCGCCATCACCATGAAATTGTGGTCGAGGCCGAGGCGGAGTCGCATAATGTCAGCCGGATTCGTAAAATGCCAGGCTAGCATCCCCTTGTTGTGCAACGGGGCGATCCGGCGACGAATGAAGTCCGCCCCGATCATCTCAAGGGTGAGTCCAGCCCGGGTGAGCCAGAGAATCCTGGTGGTGGCGACAGTGAGCCTCCCGTCGGCGACGTCGACATCACTCCAATCGCTGCCGTGGACCGGCAGCACTCGGCGGACCTTGCAGAATTCCGGCGGGTCTTCATGTTCAATCGAGCACCACCGGCCACGCCATTCCTCCCACCTCTCCTTCACGGCACCGTCCGAGTACGCCCCCCTAGATCTTGGGATCCAGGTGACGCAACCAGAGACGGCACCTGCCGGTTGGATCCGAGGGGAGAAATAATGGCGGAAGAGTGCCGTGTTGGGCTGCACCCCGGCAAAGCCTTCGCAAAGATGCGCGAAGAAAGCCATGCACGCCACCGCATTCGGAGTAAAATCCAAGCGGCGAAAGCCGAAGGTGTGCATGATGTCGCAGAAAAAATCGGAAAAAGGGGGACATAACCCGCAAGAAAGATAATCGACGAAAAAGGGATACCGATTTGGGGCAGGATCGGCACAAGCGGCAGGAATGACGCGCGTCGCCGGATGTCCCGAATTCTCTCCCCCTGTCTTCACTCCCCATAGAGGCCTGAAGGAGGCCCGGAGCTCACGAACATCAACCGTCGAGGGGAAGAAGAAGGCGGATTTTGTCCGGTCCCCCAATAGCGCACTCTCCGGCGGCTCCACGGTCCCAGCGCCCTTAGCCACCCCCTTGCTCTTGGGGGATTTGGGCGCCATGGCGGCTAAGAAAGTTAAAGGACTGAGGAAGGGGGATGGCGAAGCAACGACGGCGGGCGACGGTGGAAGCTTAGGAGGGAAGAAAGAGAGCAAACGGCGGCTCTGAGATTGGAGAAGGCACGAGGAAAGAGGAGAAAGTGAGCAGTGCGCCCACGGTTATTCCTTCTTATGGGGGAAAACACGGGCCGCCTCCTTTCACATTAACTGTGATGTGACGCATGCCCGCAGGAACCAACCCCACGCATGCCGCCCACGTCACATGCGCCTCCCCACGCCGCGCCACACGCGGGAATCATGGGGAGCGCAGCGCGCGAAGAATCTTACCGCGGTAAAAACCGCCCCGCCTGCCCGCGCACCGTTTTTGGGCCTAGCCCGCGTTGCGCTTATGTGTGGCCCAGGCCCGGGGGCTCCTGTCGGTGTACAAAAAGAGGGGTACACTTTTTGTACCCCTATAACTATGCACGGGCAGTCTGAGCCACGGATACCACCACACCAAGCAAGGCAAGGGAGGTGAGCCAGGGTAAGACCGAAGCTCAAGAGAACTAGAACGACGCCAAGGCCAAGACCACGAAGAGCAAAGGGGACGAAGCGGGCTCCCCCGGCAAGATCCTTGCTGGGAGACAGTTCTAGCAGCCCCGGGAAGACCCTTGCCGCGGCGACTCGTCCCGCGCCTACGGAGCAAATCACCCTTGAGTCCACTGCCCCCAAAAGGGCAAGGATTCGTGAGACATCCCCGTGGCGGCATGCAGATCTTTGTGAAGACATTCAAGATCAGATACGCACTAAGGAGATGACAACCCTTGGCGGGATCCCAGCCAAGGAAGACCACAAGGCCCCCGGCAAGCGCCTTGCCGGGGATGACAGCAGGCGCCTCGGCAAGACCCTTGCCGGGGCCCCGGCAAGGCCCTTGCCGAGGACACCCGCAGGGCCACCATCAGGCCCACGCCGACTAAACCTCCACCACCGCATGCATGCAGCTGCCGACCCAACCAGCTGGGCAGGCACACGCGTGGCGGCATGCAGATCTTTGTGAAGACCCACCACTGCGCCACCTCAGCTGCCTGCCTACCTACATGGCATCGCAGGCGTCGTTGGCCAGGGCGCGTGTCGACACAAGTAGGAGCGGCGACGGACGAGACAAGTTTCTCCCCCGTCCCCGATAAAGCAAGGACACCTAAGCAAGACGCATTAAATGCGCCTTGTCACGTGATGCGAGGGATAACGTCGCAGCACTGTACCCTTTCCACCTCCTGTGTGCCACTGTGGCAACCCCTTTTTTCTATAAAAGGAGGCCCGAGGCGACCAGAAGAGGGATTCGGCTTTTTGGAGCTCCACACGCCCCATAGCTAGCTCAAGAACACAGATATACAATCCACCAAAGCAGGAGTAGGGTTTTACACATCCTCGCGGCCCGAACCTGGATAAACGAACCGTGTGCTATCTGTTTGATCCACTCTTCTCACGACCCCGCGTCCCGCTAACCACAGTAGGGATTCTTGTGATCCCATAGGTGTCGTTCCCACCGACAGCGATCTGAATCGCTGCGTGTACGACTCCACCAAGTGCGTTCTTGTAATGCTTCCGCATTGCGATCTTCAAGGGTATGAAGATGCACTCTTCTCTCTCGTTGCTAGTCTCTCCATAGATTGATCTTGGTGACACGTAGGAAATTTTTTGAATTTCTGCTACGATCCCCAACAGCGCGCCCAGGGGGGTAGGGCGCGCCCTCCACCCTCGTGTCCTTCCCGGACTGCTACTTAATTTTCTATTTTTCTAAATATTCCCAAACGGAGAAATATTGCCTTAAAAATTGTTTTGGATTCGGTTTTCTTACCGTACCACATACCTATTCCTTTTCGGAGTATGAAACATTCTGGAAAGTGTCCCTTATGTATTTCTCCGGGGTTACAGTTTCAATAATATTGGTTTCAACATTGATGGGATTACCTGAGATATAATGTTTGATTCTTTGACCGTTTACCACCTTCGGATTTGTGCCTTCGAAGTTGTTGATTTTATGGCACCGGAACGATAGACCTCCTCGATAACATAGGGGCCTTCCCATTTAGAGAGAAGTTTCCCTGCAAAAAATCTTAAATGAGAGTTGTATAGCAATACATAATCACCTACATTAAACTCACGCTTTTGTATCCTTTTGTCATGCCATCTTTTAACCTTTTCTTTAAACAACTTGGCATTTTCATAAGCTTGGGTTCTCCATTCATCAAGTGAGCTAATACCAAATAACCTCTTTTCACCAGCAAGTTTGAAATCATAGTTGAGCTCTTTAATAGCCCAATATGCCTTATGTTCTAGTTCGAGAGGTAAGTGACATGCTTTTCCATATACCATTTTATACGGAGACATGCCCATAGGATTTTTATATGCAGTTCTATAGGCCCATAATGCATCATCAAGTTTCTTGGACCAATTATTTCTAGACCTATTGACACTCTTTTGCAAAATGAATTTGATTTCTCTATTACTCAATTCTACTTGACCACTAGACTGTGGGTGATACGGAGATGCAATTCTATGATTGACGTCATATTTAGCAAGCATTTTACGGAAAGCACCATGAATAAAATGTGAACCACCATCAGTCATTAAATATCTAGGGACTCCAAACCTCGGAAAAATAACTTCTTTAAGCATTTTAATAGAAGTGTTATGATCAGCACTACTAGTTGGAATAGCTTCTACCCACTAAGTAACGTAATCAACAACAACTAAAATATGTGTATATCCATTAGAGGCAGGAAAAGGTCCCATATAATCAAAGCCCCAAACATCAAACGGTTCAATAACAAGTGAATAGTTCATAGGCATTTCTTGACGTCTACTAATATTACCAATTCTTTGACATTCATCACAAGATAGGACAAACTTATGGGCATCCTTGAAGAGAGTAGGCCAATAAAAACCGGATTGCAATACCTTATGTGCAGTTCTATCTCCCGCGTGGTGTCCTCCATAAGTTTCGGAGTGGCACTTGCGTAGGATCTGTTCCTGTTCATGCTCATGTACACAACGTCTAATAAAACCATCTACTCCTTCTTTATAAAGATGTGGGTCATCCCAAAAGTAATATCTCAAATCATAGAAGAACTTTTTCTTTTGTTGGTATGTGAAGCTAGGTGGTATAAATTTAGCAACTATGTAATTAGCACAATCAGCATACCAAGG
This sequence comes from Triticum urartu, assembly GCF_056163025.1. Lineage (NCBI taxonomy): Eukaryota > Viridiplantae > Streptophyta > Magnoliopsida > Poales > Poaceae > Triticum > Triticum urartu. The sequence continues at coordinate 142,906,681 of NC_141874.1, read as the reverse complement.
GGTACTACGAGAAGTACTTATGACATTTAATTGTTCATCAGGAAAACTATCATCAATAGGTAGTGGGTCATCAAGAACATTCTCTAACCTAGATAAGTTGTCTGCAACGCGGTTTTCAGCTCCTTTTCTATCAACAATATGCAAATCAAATTCTTGTAGCAAGAGAGCCCATCTAATAAGTCTAGGTTTAGCATCTTTATTTTCCATAAGATATTTAATAGCAGCATCATCAGTGTGGATAGTTACTTTAGAATCAGCAATATAAGGTCTAAACTTATCACAAGCAAATACAACTGCTAAAAGTTCTTTTTCAGTAGTAGCATAGTTTCTTTGAGCATTGTCTAGAGTCTTACTAGCATAATGGATAACATTTAATTTCTTATCAACTCTTTGCCCTAGAACAACACCTACAGCATAATCACTAGCATCACACATAATTTCAAAGGGTAAATTCCAATCAGGTGGCTGAACAATAGGTGCAGAGACTAATGCTTTCTTAAGTATTTCAAATGCTTCTACACAACCATCATCAAAGACAAATGGTATATCTTTTTGTAATAAATTAGTCAGAGGCCGAGAAATTTTTGAGAAGTCCTTGATGAACCTCCTATAAAATCTGGCATGACCAAGGAAACTTCTTATACCTTTGATGTCCTTGGGACATGGCATCTTTTCAATAGCATCAACCTTGGCTTTATCAACTTCAATACCTCTTTCAGAAACTTTATGCCCCAAAACAATACCTTCATTAACCATAAAGTGGCACTTTTCCCAATTCAAGACAAGATTAGTTTCTTCACATCTCTGCAAAACTCGATCAAGATTGCTCAAGCAATCATCAAAAGAAGATCCATAGACGGAAAATTCGTCCATGAAAACCTCACAAATCTTTTCACAAAAGTCAGAGAATATAGCCATCATGCATCTTTGAAAAGTAGAAGGTGCATTAATAAACCAAAAGGCATGCGTCTATAAGCAAAAGTACCAAAAGGGCATGTAAAAGTAGTCTTTGATTGATCTTTAGCCGACACAGGTATTTGAGAGAAACCAGAATAACCATCTAGACAGCAGTAATGTGTATGTTTGCATAATCTTTCTAGCATTTGATCGATAAAAGGTAAGGGGTAATGATCTTTCTTAGTAGCCTTATTTAATTTGCGGAAATCAATTACCATCCTATAACCTGTAATAATTCTTTGTGGAATCGATTCATCTTTATCATTAGGAACAACAGTAATACCTCCCTTCTTAGGGACACAATGAACATGACTTACCCACTGACTATCAGCAACGGGATAAATTATACCTGCCACCAAAAGCTTTAGTATTTCTTTTCTTACCACTTCTTTCATTTTAGGATTCAGACATCGTTGAGGATCATGAACTGGTTTGGCATCTGCTTCTAAATTTATTTTATGTTGACATAGAGTGGGACTAATGCCCTTAAGATCATCAAGAGTATATCCAATAGCAGCACGGTGCTTCTTCAGAGTTTTCATTAATCTTTCTTCTTCATGCTCTGAAAGGTTACCACTAATAATAACAGGATATATCTTCTTTTCATCAAGATAAGCATATTTAAGATTATCAGGCAATGGTTTAAGCTCAAACACGGGATCACCCTTAGGTGGAGGAGGATCCCCTAGGATTTCAACAGGCAAATTGTGTTTTAGCATAGGTTCTTGTTTAAATAATACTTCATCTATTTCCCTTCTTCCATTCATAAACATATCATTTTCATGGTCTAGCAAATATTGTTCTAAAGGATCACTAGGAGGTACGGCAATAGAAGCAAGACCAATAATTTCATCCTTACTAGGCAATTCTTCTTCACGGTGTTGTTTACTAAATTTAGAGAAATTAAATTCATGAGTCATGTCGTCTAAGCCAATAGTAACAACATTCTTTTCGCAGTCTATCCTAGCATTAACTGTATTCAAGAAGGGTCTACCAAATATAATGGGACAAAAGCTATCTTGTGGGGAACCAAGAACAAGAAAATCAGCAGGATATTTAGTTTTCCCACACAAAACTTCAACATCTCTAACAATTCCCACTGCGGATATAGTATCTCTATTAGCAAGTTTAATTGTAACATCAATTCCTTCTAACTCAGCAGGTGCCATTTCATGCTTAATTTCTTCGTATAAAGTATGCGGTATAACACTAGCACTAGCACCCATATCACATAAGCCATGATAACAATGATCTCCTATTTTAACAGAAATAACAGGCACGCCTACCACAGGGCTATGTTTATCTTTAGCACAAGGTTTAGCAATTCTAGCAGTTTCACCGCAGAACTGAATAACATGCCCATCAATATTATCAGACAAGAGATCCTTAACAATAGCAATATTAGGTTCAACTTTAACTTGCTCATGAGGTGTATATGTTTTAATATTGCTTTTACGAACCAAAGTTGAAGCTTTAGCATGATCCTTTATCCTAACAGGGAAAGGTGGTTTCTCAACATAACAAGTAGGAACAATAGGATCATTATAAGTGACAGTCTTTTCTTCAATTTTAATAGGTGCAGCTACTTTTACTTCTATGGGAGGATGATATTTAAACCACTTCTCCTTAGGGAGATCAAAATAAGTAGCAAAAGATTCAGAGAAAGAAGCTACTATCTCAGAATTAAGTCCATATTTAGTGCTAAATTTACGGAAAATATCGGTATCCATAAAAGATTTAACAGAATCAAACTTAGGTGTCATACCTGACTCCTTACCATTGTCGAGGTCCCAATCTTCAGAGTTGCGTTTAATTCTATCCAATAAATCCCATTTGAATTCAATAGTCTTCATCATAAAAGAGCCAGCACAAGAAGTATCAAGTATGGTGCGATTGTTATCAGAAAGCCGAGCATAATTTTTTTGAAGAATTGTTTCTCTTGGAAGCTCATGATTGGGGCATGAATATAACATTGATTTAAGCCTCCCCCAAGCTTGAGCGATGCTTTCTCCTTCGCGAGGCCAAAAATTATATATATAATTGCGATCACGATGAACAAGATGCATAGGGTAATACTTTTGATGAAATTCCAATTTCAATCTTCTATAGTTCCACGATCCCATATCATCACATAGCCTATACCATGTCAATGCGTCTCCCTTCAAAGATAAAGGGAAGACCTTCTTCTTAGCAACATCATCGGAAATACCTGCAAGCTTAAATAATCCACAAACTTCATCCACATATATTAGGTGTTCATCAGGATGCCTTGTTCCATCTCCTGTAAAAGGATTAGCTAGCAGTTTTTCTATTATACTCGAAGGATACTCATAAGGAATTTCATTTTCAATAGGTTCACTAGGTTGAGGAGCAACTCTTTGCTCTACTGGTCGGGGTGAAGATACCCGAACAAGCCCCTCAGAGGATTACTTTCCATAGTAACAAGTGACAGTAAATTTCAGCACACTATATAAATTTTTCCTTACCAAATTCCACCTACCAAAGGCGCTTCACTCCCCGGCAACGGCGCCAGAAAAGAGTCTTGATGACCCAAAAGTATAGGGGATCTATCGTAGTCCTTTCGATAAGTAAGAGTGTCGAACCCAACGAGGAGCAGAAGGAATTTATAAACGGTTTTCAGCAAGGTATTCTCCGCAAGTACTGAAATAAGTGCTAACAGATAGTTTTGTAATGAGATAATTTGTAACGAGCAACAAGTAACAAAAGTAAATAAAGTGCAGCAAGGTGGCCCAATCCTTTTTGTAGCAAAGGACAAGCCTGGACAAACTCTTATATAAGGAAAAGCGCTCCCGAGGACACATGGGAATATCGTCAAGCTAGTTTTCATCACGCTCATATGATTCACGTTCGGTACTTTGATAATTTGACATGTGGGTGGACCGGTGCTTGGGGGCTGTTCTTACTTGAACAAGCATCCCACTTATGATTAACCTCTATTGCAAGCATCTGCAAATACAACAAAAGTATTAAGGTAAACCTAACCATAGCATGGAACATACGGATCCAAATCAGCCCCTTACGAAGCATCGCATAAACTAGGGTTTAAGCTTCTATCACTCTAGCAACCCATCATCTACTTATTACTTCCCAATGCCTTCCTCTAGGCCCAAATAATGGTGAAGTGTTATGTAGTCGACGTTCACATAACACCACTAGAGGCTAGACAACATACATCTCATCAAAATATCGAACGAATACCAAATTCACATGACTACTAATAGCAAGACTTCTCCCTTGTCCTCAGGAACAAACGTAACTACTCACAAAGCATAAACATGTTCATAATCAGAGGGGTATTAATATGCATAAAGGATCTGAACATATGATGTTCCACCAATTAAACCAACTAGCATCAACTACAAGGAGTAATTAACACTACTAGCAACCTACTAGCACCAATCCCGGACTTGAAGACAAGAATCGGATACAAGAGATGAACTAGGGTTTTGAGATGAGATGGTGCTGATGAAGATGTTGATGGAGATTGCCCTCTCCCGATGAGAGGAGCGTTGGCGATGACGATGGCGATGATTTCCCCCTCCGAGAGGGAAGTTTCCCCGGCAGAACAGCTCTGCCGGAGCTCTAGATTGGATCCGCCAAGGTTCCGCCAAGTTTTGTCCTGAAAGGTTGCTTCTTCTTTTTTTTCTCGACGGAAGACTTCATGTAGGAGAAGATGGTCATCAGAGAGCCACCAGGGCGCACCCTAGGGGGGGCGCGCCCCCCACCCTCGTGAGAAGGGTGTGGGCCCCCTGGTCTTCATCTTTGGCGAGGATTTTTCATTATTTATTATAAGGTGTTCCGTGGAGTTTCAGGACTTTTGGAGTTGTGCAGAATAGGTCTCTAATATTTGTTCCTTTTCCAGCCCAGAATTCCAGCTGCCAGCATTCTCCCTCCTTATGTAAACCTTGTAAAATAAGAGAGAATAGCTGAGGGAGTCCTGGATTAGGGGGTGTTCGGATAGCCGGACTCCTGGACTGTGAAGATACAAGATTGAAGACTCCGTCCCGTGTCCGGAAGGGACTTTCCTTGGCATGGAAGGCAAGCTTGGCGATACAGATATGAACATCTCCTACCATTGTAACCGACTTTGTGTAACCCTAACCCTCTCCGGTGTCTATGTAAACCGGACGGTTTTAGTCCATAGGACAACATACACATCAACAATCATACCATAGGCTAGCTTCTAGGGTTTAGCCTCTCCAATCTCGTGGTAGATCTACTCTTGTACTACCCATATCATCAATATTAATCAAGCAGGACGTAGGGTTTTACCTCCATCGAGAGGGCCCGAACCTGGGTAAAACTTCGTGTCCCTTGCCTCCTGTTACCATCCGGCCTAGACGCACAGTTCGGGACCCCTTACCCGAGATCCGCCGGTTTTGACACCGACATTGGTGCTTTAATTGAGAGTTCCTCTGTGTCGTCGCCGTCAGGCTCGATGGCTCCTACGATCATCAATAGCGATGCAGTCCAGGGTGAGACCTTCCTCCCCGTCTTCGGCGGCTTCACACTGCGGGCCGATTCGCTCGGCCGTCTGGAGCAGATCGAAAGCTACGCCCCTGGCTGTCAGGTCAGATTTGGAAGTTTAAACTACATGGCTGACATCCGCGGGGACTTGATCTTCGACGAATTCGAGCCATTGCCGAGCGTGCCGCACTGTCATGATGAGCATGATCTAGCTCTGCCGCCAAACAGTGCCCTGGAGGCTGCACCCGCATCGGCTCCAACCCTCAATTCGGAGCCAACTGCGCCGATCGAGGATGGGCGGTTGGACGCCACCTCGGGGGCTGCAACCCCAACGGCGATTGAGCCGAACACCAGCCCCGTACTCTGCGAGACTCGTGACTCCAAGGAGCCGGACTCTTCTTCGGACTCCGAACCCTCCGCGCCCCTGCCGATCGAATCCGATTGGGCGCCGATCATGGAGTTCACTGCTGCAGACATCTTTCAGCACTCGCCTTTCGGCTTTATCCTGACGTCACTAAAGTCTCTCTCTCTCTCTTTATCAGGAGAGCCCTGGCCGGACTACGGTCAGCAAGGTTGGGGTATGGACGATGAAGAAATTCAAAGCCCACCCACCACCAACTTTGTAGCCACTGTCGACGACTTAACCGATATGCTCGACTTCGACTCCGAAGACATCGACGGTATGGACGCCGATGAAGGAGATGATGAAGAACCAGCGCCTACTAGGCCCTGGAAAGCCACCTTGTCATATGACATATACATGGTGGACACCCCAAAATAGGGAGATGGCGATGGAACAACGGAGGATGACCCCTCCAAGAAACAGCCTAAGAGCCGGCGTCAGTGGCGCCGCTCAAAATCCCGCGAAAACAAATACGGTGATTCCAGCACGGGAGATAATAATACTCTGGAAAGTGCCGAAGAAAACCCCCTCCAGCAAGACTTAGCACAGGAGGATGGAGAGACCAGCCCTCATGAGAGAGCGGCAGACAGAGAGGTCGAGGACGATAATTATATGCCTCCCTCCGAAGACGAGGCAAGCCTCGACGACGACGAATTCATCGTGCCAGAGGACCCCATCGAGCAAGAGTATTTTCAACGCAGGCTTATGGCCACGGCAAGAAGCCTCAAGAAAAAACAGCAACAGCTTAGAGCTGATCAAGATTTGCTAGTCGACAGATGGACTGAAGTCCTTGCGGCCGAAGAGCATAAACTCGAACGCCCCTCCAAGAGCTACCCAAAGCACAGGTTGCTACCCCGATTAGAGGAGGAAGCACTTGATGCGGCCGACCGGCCACCTCGTGGCCGCGACAGAGAAGCCTCCCGGCCCTCCACTCAAGGCGCACCCCGTACCAAGGCACGGGAATATGCACCGGACTTACGAGACATGTTGGAGGACAAGGCAAGGCAAACAAGATCGATCTACGGATTGCGTGGGCGCCCCACGGCTCGAGACGGTAACTGTCACGCCGTCCACAAATTCGGCAGGGCCGAACACAGTAGACAAAGCTCACTGGAGCTACGTCATGATATAGCCCAGTACAGAGGCGCCGCACACGCACTATGCTTTACATACGAAATAATGTATCATCAAATCCCCGAGGGTTTCAAACCCGTAAACATCGATGGCACAACAGATCCTGCGGTATGGATCGAGGATTATCTCCTTCATATCCACATGGCCCGCGGCGACGATTTCCATGCCATCAAATACCTCCCACTCAAGCTTAAAGGACCAGCTTGGCATTGGCTTAACAGCTTGCCAACAGGATTAATCGGTTGTTGGGAGGACCTGGAAGTGGCATTCCTCGACAATTTCCAGGGCACTTATGTGTGACCCCCATACGCCGATGACCTAAGTCACATAATTCAGCAGCCAGAGGAATCGGCCGGGCAATTCTGGACATGGTTCCTAAGAAAGAAAAATCAAATAGTCGACTGTCCGGACGCTGAGGCCCTAGCAGCCTTCAAGCACAATATCCGTGACGAGTGGCTGGCCCGGCACCTTGGACAGGAAAAGCCGAAATCTATGGCAGCACTCACGACACTCATGACCCGCTTTTGCGCGGGAGAAGACAGCTGGCTTGCTCGTAGCAACAATATGATCAAGAACCCTGGTAATTCGGACACCAGGGACAGTAGTGGCAGGTCGCGTCGCAATAAGCAGAAGCGCCGCATTAACGGCGACAATGCTGAGGATACGGCAGTTAATGCCGGTTTTAGAGGCTCTAAATCCGGTCAGCGGAAAAAAGGCATTCAAAAAGAGTCCTAGGGGCCCGTCCAGTTTGGACCGAATACTCGACCGCTTGTGCCAGATACATGGCACCCCTGAAAAGCCGGCCAATCACACCAACAGGGATTGTTGGGTGTTCAAGCAGGCAGGCAAGTTAAACGCCGAAAATGAAGACAAGGGGCTGCATAGCAATGACGACGAGGAGCCCCGGCCGCCGAACAACAGTGGACAGAAGGGTTTTCCCCGACAAGTGCGGACGGTGAACATGATATATGCAACCCACGTCCCCAAAAGGGAGCGGAAGCGCGCGTTAAGGGACGTATACGTGGTAGAGCCAGTCGCCCCAAAGTTCAACCCATGGTCCTCCTGCCCGATCACCTTTGATCGAAGGGACCATCCCACTAGCATCCGTCATGGCGGATTCACCGCATTGGTCCTAGACCCAATTATTGACGGATTTCATCTCACTAGAGTCCTTATGGACGACGGCAGCAGCCTGAACCTGCTTTACCAGGATACAATGCGGAAAATGGGCATAGATCCCTCGAGGATTAAGCCCACCAAAACGACCTTTAAAGGCGTAATACCAGGTGTAGAGGCCAACTGTGCAGGCTTAGTCACACTTGAAGTGGTGTTCGGATCTCTGGATAATTTCCGAAGCGAGGAGTTAATCTTCGACATAGTCCCATTTCGCAGTGGTTATCACGCACTGCTCGGGCGAACCGCATTCGCTAAGTTCAATGCGGTACCGCACTATGCATACCTTAAGCTCAAGATGCCAGGCCCTCGAGGAGTAATTACGGTCAATGGAAACACCGAACGCTCCCTCCGAACGGAGGAGCACATGGCGGCCCTTGCAGCGGAAGTACAAAGAAGCCTCTCCAGGCAGTTCTCTAGTCCGGCCACTAAACGACCGGACACCGTCAAGCGCGCCTGGAGTAACCTACAACAAGACCGCCTGGCACGATCCGAGCAGGCGTAGCAACGCGGTCCCAACTCCAACCCTCGCAAAAAGGCGATGCCAGTACTGCACATACATAACTACGCTCTAGAGATACCATGGGTACAGGGGGAGGGGCACCATCACGGCACGCCCAAAAATACGGCTTAAACCGTACCAGGGGCTGCCGATTTTTTTTAATTTTCTCTTACTTTCAGGACTCCATCCTTCGGAAGGCCTGTTCGGCAGTTCAATTGCCGCACAAACGATGCAAGAACCAGGGAAGCAGACAAGCCACACCGCAGTACGGAACTCCCAGGTGGTCTCTATCACGAGTAGTATACCTGTTCCGCATACTATTCCGCAGCTTGCCCCTGGAACGGACATGTTAACTAGTCCAACCTTCCACTTACCGCATTATTTGTATCATTCTGCTTTGATCGCAGCCCCTTTTTAATAAACAATGCATAGCTTTCGTCTATTTTTGCATTACCTTTTTTCTTTATATATGTTCCTTAACGACATGTTGCACCCGTACACGTTGGTACGGCCAAAATACGCCAGGGGCTTTAGTACCCCTCAATATGGTGTCAGAAGTCCGACCACTTTAACAAGTGCGGCACCCCGAACTTATAGCATTATATGCATTGGCTCCGAATCATGTCTTGGGTCAATAGTTGGGTTTGCTCGGCTCCTATGTTTTGGTGCCTTACGTTCCGCTATATCGGCTAAGGTAGCACTAGGAGAACCACTGCGATTGTGCCCCAGTTGAGCTGGGTCGAGCACCTCAGTGGAGAAAGCTAAAACTGACTGTCATGATGAAGCGAGAGCTGGTCGCCGTTCGAGAGGTTTTTCGAGTCCCTAAAGACTTATGCCGCTTAGGGCGAGGAGTCGGCTCTGTCCGGCCAAGGCGTGGATAGCGCCCCGAACTCGGACTTCTGAATACCAGGGGCTTCGCTGAAATTTAAAATTATAGAATTCTATGGCTAAGTGAGAGTGTTCACGCATTATAGTCCGATTGCCTTGTTCGTTGGGCTGAGCGCCTCCCTCGAAGGACACAAACATGGGAAAAAGAGCGCTCAGGTTTATCCCCCGAACACTCCAGCACTAGCGGCATGGGGGCAGAAGCCGACGACTCGCCATCTCTCAGAATTGATAAACAGCCGCACATAAGGTACTATTTTAAATTCCAATAGAATTGCTTAGCGCATATGAACAAGTTTTCAGCACACAGGACAAAACGAGCAAGTTTCACTCAAAAATTACATCCCTAGAACATTCATCCGCCACAAGGCGGGCACCCTTTAGAACATCCTTATAGTAATTCTCGGGCTTGCGATGCTCTTTCCCCGGCGGTGGCCCGTCCTTCACAAGCTTCTCAGCATCCATCTTGCCCCAGTGCACCTTAGCACGGGCAAGGGCCCTATGGGCACCTTCAATGCAGATAGAGCGCTTGATGACTTCGAGCCTTGGACATGCCTCCACCAGCCGCTGCACCAGCCCGAAATAGCTCCCAGGCAGAGCCCCTCCAGGCCACAGCCGAACAATGAGGCCTTTCATGGCCTGTTCGGCCGCCTTGTGGAGCTCGACCAGTTGCTTCAGCTGGTCGCTCAGGGGCACGGGGTGTCCGGCCTCAGCATACTGAGACCAGAACACCTTCTCTGTCGAGCTGCCCTCCTCGGCTCAATAGAATGCGGCGGCATCGGACACACTCCGGGGAAGATCTGCGAACGCTTTTGGAGAGCTCAAGATTCAGGTAAGTAACAAGTAACTCACGTTTATGTGTTTGCTTTGCATAAAGAATGCCTTACCCACCGCTATCTTCTTCACCTCATCCAACTCCTGGAGGGTCTTCTGGGATTCGGCCTTGGCAGACTTGGCATTTTCAATAGCCACCGCGAGCTCGGACGCTCGCGTCTTTGAGTCAAGCTCCAAACTCTCATGTTTCTACATGAGAGCCTGGAGCTCTTGCCGCACCTTGCCAACCTCGGCCTCATACTTCTCCCGCTCGGTGCGCTCCGAGGCCGCCGTCTTCTCGGCCTCGACCAGCACTTGCTTAAGGGTCGCCACTTCAGACGTGGCCCCTACAATAGCCATGATAATCCTGTCATTCTTTGAAATTGCACCTTTTTATATATATTAAAAAACAAGGTATTTCTTACCTTCATTGTCCTCGAGCTGCTTCTTGGCACGCCCGAGCTCTTGCTCGGACCGCTCGAGGTTCTTCTTTAGCATGTCCACTTCCGCAGTCAGTGCGGCGGACGCAAGCAGGGAAGCCTGCATATGCATATTGACTCATTTTTGTTAGACTCCTGCGAATTCTATTTTGATCCTCGATTCGGCTTTTCTTCCCGAACGCCAAATAGAGCATCAGGGGCTACTGTCTATGCGGTACTATTATTTACACATTCTTTACTTACCTCAAAGCCTGTCAAAAGGCTAGTACAAGCTTCGGTCAGTCCGCTCTTGGTGGACTGAACCTTTTGGACCACCGCACTCATAATAGTGCGGTGCTCCTCGTCGATGGAGGTGCCTTGGAGCGCCTCCAACATATTGTCTGGCGCCTCCAGTTGGACGGGGGCCACCGGCACGGTGAATTTCCTCCTCTTGGAAGGAGGTCCCTTGCCGGACTCTGGAACCTTTGAAGGTTCCGGAGCGGTGTCCGGCCTAGAGCCAGACTTGGAGCCTTGGGGGGTTTCATCCCCTTTACTCCTGGAGTCCGGGAGGTTGCATTGCGGCGCCTCCAGGACCACCTCCTCCCGGCTTGGAACCTGTTGGGACAACACTTCTTTGTCATCCGTAGGGCGGGGGGAGGAAGCCGTCGGAAGCGAGTTTACATCCGACGAGTCCAGTGAGCCGCTCGACGATGCGTCGAGCTGGTCTTTGGGTGGGCTACATAAACATATTCGACGTAAGGGAAAGCTGTGCAATAAATGAATACTATGAATTACTTTGGTATCCGGATACTTACGATTTTGCCAGGGGCTTGGCCCTGGGCTGTCACTCCTCTCCGCCATCGTCGGCGTCGGTGGAGTAGTCCAGAGGAAGGGTTTTCCCCTTCTTGGACCCTCCGGCCTCCCCAGAGAGGGCGGCCTTCCTTTTCTTCTCTCCTCCCGCTGGAGGGGGAGAGGTTTCTTCTTCTTCCTCCTCGTCTTCACGGGAGGAATGCGCCTCGGAACCATCGGATGATGGATCCGACACCTCCTGACGCCGGGCATTCTTTCGAGTCCCCGCGGCCTTTTTTGCGGCCTTCTTCTCCGACACCACATAGGGTGCCAGAACCAGCAGCTTCGCCAAGCGAGCGTCCGCTGGGCCTTCGGGCAAAGGAGCCGGACAGTTGATCTGCCCGGATGTCACCTGCCAATCCTGTCAAAGGTAAGGGAGCTTAGATCCTGCATGGAGTCAAACTATGAAAAACTGATACCCTGTAAAAGGAAAAAACAACTTACCGCGAGAGCGTGACGCTGCGCACTGAATCCGCGATCCTCGGTAGCGGATGCGGGAGCCTCGGCGCCCTTGAAAAGCACCTTCCAGGCATCTTCGTACGTCGTGTCGAAGAGCCTGCTCAGAGTTTGGTGCCGCGCTGGGTCGAACTCCCACAGGTTGAAAGCCCGTTGTTGACATGGGAGGATCAAGTGGATGAGCATAACCTGGACTACGTTGACAAGTTTGAGCTTCTTGTCCACCAGGGTTTGGACGCATGTTTGGAGTCTGGTCAGCTCTCCCTTCTTGCCCCACGACAGGCCCGTCTCCTTCCAGGAGGTGAGCCGCATAGGGGGTCCGGATCGAAACACAGGGGGTGCGACCCATTCGGCGTCGCGCGGCTCGGTGATGTAAAACCACCCCGATTGCCACCCCTTCAGGGTCTCCACAAAGGAGCCCTCGAGCCATAGGACGTTGGCCATCTTGCCCACCATGGCGCCTCCGCACTCCGCCTGGTTGCCGCGCACCACCTTCGGCTTGACGTTGAAAGTCTTGAGCCATAGGCCGAAATGGGGACAGATCCGGAGGAAGGCCTCGCACACGACGATAAACGCCGAGATGTTGAGGACGAAGTTCAGGGCCAGATCGTGGAAATCCAGGCCGTAGTAGAACATGAGCCCCCGGACAAATGGGTGGAGAGGGAAGCCCAGTCCGCGGAGGAAATGGGGGAGGAACACCACCCTCTCATGGGGCCTAGGGGTGGGGATGAGCTGCCCCTTTTCAGGGAGCCGGTACGCGATGTCGTTAGACAGGTATCCGGCCTTCCTCAGCTTTTTGATATGTCCCTCCGTGACGGAGGAGACCATCCACTTGCCTCCCGCTCCGGACATGGCTGGAGAAGGTTGAGGTGCGGAGTGCGGACTTGGGCGCTGGAACTCGAGTGCGCAAGAATGGATAGGCGAAGGAGGAAGAAGGCGTAGGTGAAAGGGTGGATCCTTATCCCCTTATATGGGTGGACGCAACTACATGTCCCCACCAGCCTGGTAAAACCCGCTTATCTCCAAGCGCCATAATCAATGGCGCGGTTGGGTTACCCACGCCCGTATTGATGAGAATCCCGGGATAAGGGGACACGATCTCTGCTTTAATAAGACGTGCCAAGGAAACCGCCTCGAATAACGCGCTGAGGTGGGATAATGAAACGACTCGGATAAAGTCTTGGCCGTGGTGTGTCACGCTACGGAATACGTCAGCAGATTAGATTGGTGTAAATATTATTCTCTCTATGGAAATATGTGGAAACTTATTTTTTGCAGAGCCGGACACTATCTTTGTGTTCAAAATCTTCTACGAACTACTTGGAGGAGGAACCCGCCTTGCAATGCCGAAGACAATCTGCGCACCAGACTCGTCGTCATTGAAGCCTGGTTCAGGGGCTACTGAGGGAGTCTTGGATTAGGGGGCGTTCGGATAGCCGGACTAAACCTTCAGCCGGACTCCTGGACTGTGCAGATACAAGATTGAAGACTCCGTCCCGTGTCCGGAAGGGACTTTCCTTGGCGTGGAAGGCAAGCTTGGCGAGACGGGTATGAAGATCTCCTACCATTGTAACCGACTTTGTGTAACCCTAACCCTCTCCGGTGTCTATATAAACCGGAGGGTTTTAGTCCGTAGGACAACATACACATCAACAATCATACCATAGGCTAGCTTCTAGGGTTTAGCCTCTCCGATCTCGTGGTATATCTACTCTTGTACTACCCATATCATCAATATTAATCAAGCAGGACGTAGGGTTTTACCTCCATCGAGAGGGCCCGAACCTGGGTAAAACTTCGTGTCCCTTGCCTCCTGTTACCATCCGGCCTAGACGCACAGTTCGGGACCCCCTACCCGAGAACCACCGGTTTTGACACCGACAATAGCCATAAGTATTGTGACATAATGTGAAATAACAACCCATAATGCAATAAATATCGATATAAAAGCATGATGCAAAATGGATGTATCATTGGTCTCATACTGATATATATATATATACATATATTGGTGTTCTGTTCTTTACATCATTCACTTATAGCTATGACTTCATGTTTGAATCTTTTGATCTAAGTGAATGTGATCGGACCCTAACCCCCTCTATGCTTCTACCTCAGATTCTATCTATCCAAATCATATGCATTCTATTGAAACTGTCGATTGTCTTCTCTGAGTCCTTGTCAGCAGAAGACACAGAGACAAAAATTGAATCTATTTTAATGCTATATCCTTATTGCCTGAAACCCGGAGAAGCCGGAACGACCACCCAACAATCCAGGCGTGCGTGGGAACATGGAACAACTTCCAATGTGTTGCATGCATGCCACGTGTCCTTCAGATGTGAACCTCCAGGGGCACCTGCGTAATAACGATGTGCCGTCCCTGTCCTTATGAATACACACCTCACCGCGGTCATTATCTCTTCTTCCACCTCCTCTCCTTGCACGAAAACCATAGTGCCTCCGCTAGCTCGCGACGATGCCAGAGACGAAGCGCTTAGCTGTCGCGACATCTTCGATGCCGTCCTCACACCGGCTGCGGACCCCGTCGTCTCCGCCGCCGCCGTAGGTGTCTTCCGCCGCCGAGTTAGGGCGCGGGAGATTGAACTACTCGGCCTCCCTCTCAACTTCGTCTAGCAGTTCTTCATGTGGTAATTAAATCTTACTTTTACTGCCATTTTTGATTCGTCAGATCCATCCACTTCAACCAGAAGTGGTTTCTAAGCTTGCAAATATGGATCTATCTTGTTCTGCATCTCATATCATGCCAAGTATATTCACTTATGCTTCACTACTAGTTAGACTCAAGTGCAACTTTCAGTTTGCAAAAGAGTCTGCCAAGAAGAACAAGAAGCAATTTGGCCTCGACTTCAACCCTGGTCCATCTGCTCCAAGGGCTGATGGCACACGTGATGCCAATCCCAATGAAATCGGACCCTTCTATAACCTCGAAGGCCTTATCACTCATATTGCTGTACAGGGGGCTACGGTGGACCACTCAGCTGACGACGCAGATTCTGAAGTTGCGCCAGCTCTACCAAAGCAGAAACAGAAGAAATCAAAGGCTTCAAAGCCCTCTAGTGCACTGAAAGTTTCGCATGTGAAGCCATTGGCCACTGCACCTCCTGAACCCAGTGTGCAATCTGAAGATCTTTCTCGTGTCTCCAAGAAGAAGGAGAAGCCCAAGAAGAAGCCCATGGAGATTTCTGGGCATGAACTGACACCAGCTGCCGTTCTGAGGCACGAAGATGAAACCATTGATCTGTCAAGCGACGAAGACTTTGGTGATGATGATCTTGAGCTTCTAATCAAGAGAAAGAAAGAGGCAAAGATCTTCAACGATCTACCCCTCTTTGATGTTTACATTTTGAACACCTTCATTGATGAATGGTTCAACGACCAGAGCATAAGCATCGATGATCTTCAGCTGCCAGTGGACATCTGCGTCACCTTCCACGGAGCCATTGCAAATGAGTTGGCCCTGGCTCAGAAGATCGTCGAGTTGAAGAACAAAATTGATTTTGAGAAGGCACAGTTCAAGAAGCACATGGCAAAGCTCGGCGTGGCTGATGTTCAAAGCTTTAAGAAGATGTTGCATGAGCTCAAGGAGCAGTTTCACATGAAGCACGAGGAAGCTAAAGGCTCAAGAGAGCGGATGAAATACTTCGCAGAGAAATGTGTTCAAGCCCACAATGAGGCAGAGAAGCGCAAGGTTCTGGGGCGTCCTGGTATCGACCCTAGAATGGCTGTCAAACAGAAGAAGAAGTGTGCTGAGGCACGCACTGAAGCACCAAGGCAGGAAGCACCTAGCATTGTCTTCCCTACCGGCATGACAGGCTCGAAGCTTAAGGCCCCCTCAGCAGCTTCAGAGCTGAAGAAAACGAGGGCAGCTGAAGCTGATGCCAGGAAGCGCAAGCACAAGGATGCCTCTGATGGTGCTCCATCAACAAAGAAGCCGAAGACAAAGTCTTCGCGGAAAGACCGTGCTGCAGCCACAGAGCCACTTGTTGTTGAGCCCATCTCGGTTGCACGTCCTGCCTCCTACAACCAAGAGCATCAACTTCTAGTTCACGAGCCTGCTACCACAGAGGCTCCTGAAGACGAAGAAGTACCAACTGTTAACCCCGTCACAGCTGAAGACATTGGTCATGAAGACAATGTAGAAGATGATGAAGTCCTTCCTCAAATTGAGCACCAACTGGTATCATCGCCTGTTCTCACGAACAGTGAACTCATCAGCATTGGTCGTCCCATGACACCAATTTCTCAGGATGCTTCGTGGGCTGATCTCCCTCAACAAGAGACCCCAAGCAATGAAGACGCACCCAGTACTCCACCACCTCAAGTCACCACTCTGGTGCTTGATGACGACTACATGGTCCATACCACTCCATCACCACAGGCGTCGCCCGCATTCCGCAGGCTTCGAAAAGGCCCCAAGCCTCCGGTCACCATGTTGAGCATTCCAGAAGGAGAAGTGCAACAAAGCTCAGTCGCACGTGAAGTGTTTCCTGAAGCCACTCCTACTGCGAATGTCTCTGAGTCTGAAGCCAAAGCTGCTGAAGACATTCCGGCTGCATCAGCCGAAGACAATCAAGAACCAAGACAAGAATAAGAAAGAGTTACCACACCCCCTGTCACTCAAGAAGTCGTTCTCGAGGAGAACGTGTCAGTGCCCGACCCTCCTGTTACTAAAGAGGAGGTTGAAAACAATGAGGCAGCCACAACCAACACTGCTGAAGCCAATGATGTTGTCATGGCTGAAAATACTGTGGCGCCTGAAGCTAATGATGCACCTGAAGCAAGTGTGCAACCTGAAGCCACAGTCAATGCCGAAGCTACAGTTCCACCCCCAAGGCCTCACACTATTGAGCAGGCATTTGATCGTGGCCAACTTGTCACTGTCAAATGGCCTGTTCTGATTCCTCCCACTGCTCCCGGACCACAATATGAATACCATGTGGAGCACAGGCCTCGGGTCCAGAAGCCAAAGCCCAGACTGCCAAGGTTTCCTGGTGCTGCAACATCGCCAGGCTCGTTTAGTGTAAATAGCTTCAGGGCACACAACACATTCTTCAACAGTGCCAAGAACCCTTACTCCAAGCCAAAGATCTCATCTGATCGCTTCTAGAGCTTTCAGCTGCGCAGTTATTACTCATGTATCTTATACATCCAAGGGCGGATCTTTCCTCACATGCGTCTGCATCATGAAGCCATTGCTGGACTGCCCTGCTTGGAAGAAGCTCTAGACTATTTCAGAGATGTTTGCCTCCTGCAGTTTGTCACTGACAAAGAGCATTGGAACGAAGAGCTTCTGCTGCAGTTCTATGCTACTCTTCACATTCGTGGCTACAACAGGGATTCGAAGACTTGGGTCCTTGAGTGGATGACAGGCGAAGTGCATCATGAAGCCAAAGCTCAAGATATCATCAAGCTTACTTCCCTGCCCACTCCAGGTGAATACTATGAACCTGGTTGTCAGCTACGCAGGAATTCATTGGAGAGCATCTTTCAGAAGCCTGAGCCAAACATGAGTCAGATGCGCAGCATGATGAAGCCACTGCCACAAGATGCTGAATATCCTAAGGATTTCTTTGCCGAAGACCTTGAGTATCTGCTAAAAGGATCGATATGGTTGACTAGAGGGGGGTGAATAGGCAACTAACAATTTTTAGCTTTTCTTTACCAAATTAAACTTTGCATCAAAGCAGGTTGTCTAGATGTGCAACTAGGTGAGAAACCTATATGATGCAACAACAACGAGCACACAAGCAAGCAAGAGAAGTAACACTAATAAGCTTGCACAAGTAAACATACGAGATAACAAAGAGTGGAGCCGGTGAAGACGAGGATGTGTTACCGAAGTTCCTTCCTTTTGAGGGGAAGTACGTCTCCGTTGGAGCGGTGTGGAGGCACAATGCTCCCCAAGAAGCCACTAGGGCCACCGTATTCTCCTCACGCCCTCACAGAATGCGAGATGCTGTGATTCCACTATTGGTGCCCTTGGAGGAAGCGACCGGACCTTTACAAACAAGGTTGGGGCAATCTCCACAACTTAATCGGAGGCTCCCAACAACACCACGAAGCTTCACCACAATGGACTATGGCTCCATGGTGACCTCAACCGTCTAGGGTGCTCAAACATCCAAGAGTAACAAGATCAGCTACGGATTGGTGGGGGAATCAAATTTCTCTTGGTGAAAGTGTAGATCGGGGCCTTCTCAACCAATCCCGAGCAAATCAACAATATTGATTGGCTAGGGAGAGAGATCGGGCGAAAATGGAGCTTAGAGCATTAATGGAGCTTTTTGGGGGGAAGAGGTAAGTCAACGAAGAAGAAGAGGACCCCCTTTTATAGAAGGGGATCCCATCCAACCGTTACCCCCCAAAACAGCCCCGCACAGGGCGGTACTACCACAGGTGGTAGCGGTACTACCGCTGGACCCAGCGGTACTACCGCTCCCCCTTGTGGTACTACTGCCCAGCCTGGGAGGGCTCAAAGGGAGAGCAGGAAACGTGCCCCGCGCGGTATTGCTGTGGTGGTAGGGCGGTACTACTGCCCTCGAGCGGTATTAGTACTTCTACAACTGCTGCAAAGTGCCGCTCAACCCGACACGAGAGGCGACCCCCTCGAGTCGTCGCGGTAGTAGCCCGGTACCGCAGTGGTACTGCGGCTGAGAACCACAAGCGATACTACCGCTAGGTACCGTGGTACTACCGCTTGGACACAAATTAGCACAACTGCAAGGGGAACGAGCTCTCTAGTTGAAGCGGAAAGGCTTAGAGGGTGAGAGACGGATGTGAATGTGTTGATTCCACCCAAGCCTTACCAAAGCGGACCCCCTCTTGATAGAACGGTGACTCCTATGAAACTAGTCCACCAAACAAGAAACGAAAGAGCTACACTGTCGGTGTCAAAAACGGCGGATCTCAGGTAGGGGGTCCGGAACTGTGCGTCTAAGGCGGATGGGAACAGGAGGCAAGGGACACGATGTTTACCCAGCTTCGGGCCCTCTTGATGGAGGTAATACCCTACGTCCTGCTTGATTGTTCTTGATGATATGAGTATTACAAGAGTTGATCTACCACGAGATCAAAGAGGCTAAACCCTAGAAGCTAGCCTATGTTATGATTGTATGTTGTCCTACGGACTAAAACCCTCCGGTTTATATAGACACCGGAGGGGGCTAGGGTTACACAAGGTCAGTTACAAAGGAGGAGATATACATATCCGTATTGCCGAGCTTGCCTTCCACGCCAAGTAGAGTCCCATCCGGACACGGGACGAAGTCTTCAATCTTGTATCTTCATAGTCCAACAGTCCGGCCAAAGGATATAGTCCGGCTGTCTGGAGACCCCCTAATCCAGGACTCCCTCAGTAGCCCCCGAACCAGGCTTCAATGACGTTGAGTCCGGCGCGCAGTATTGTCTTCGGCATTGCAAGGCGGGTTCTTCTCCAAATCTTGAATGTCTGTTAAGTAGTGTCCGGCCCATAAATGTTGGACTTCTTGGCTTCTGTGCTCAATAAGGGCTATCTTCCGTGCGTCGAACGAATACGAGGAGCCAAGGCGTTTTTACATTCGCCCCCCTAGCCAGGTAAATGAATTGTCTATTAAAGGGATGGGGATTCTTAGATCCAATCCATACCATCCTCCCACGACAAGAATCCATCAAAGCGCGCTTCGGAAAAATCCACTCCAACATGGCCGACCACCGCAGCTCCTCCTCCCGCCCCCGTAGCCCTAAGCCCGGTGATTGGGAGAGGTGTTCCATCCCACACAGTCGATTAGTAGAGCTGCAGGCTCATGGATTTCTCCCTCAAGCATATATGGTTCCCGTCCGAGCCGGGCTCGCCACCTATAATGGCGGGGAGCAAGCGGAGAGCTTCCCCAGCCCCTCTAAGGGGGAGCGGGTGTGCCTTGTTCCTTACTTACTAAGGGGACTCGGATTTCCAATTCATCCGTTCCTCCACGGGCTCCTGGAGTTTTACGGCCTCCAACTGCATAATTTCACCCATGCTTCCATATTACACATCACCGGCTACGTTGCCCTTTGCGAGCTATTTCTGGGCTGCGAGGCTCATTTCGAGCTGTGGAAAAGGTTATTTTGCCCCGCACACAGAAGGGGTCACTTTATCAAGTGGGCGGAGCCGAAATATGGCGCATCGCCGAAACCGGATACCTGTCCGGTACGCCGAAGAAGACGTCCGAAGACTGGCCTTCGGAGTGGTTTTATATGGAGGATGTCCCCCTTCCAGACCCTGTTCGGCGGGGTCTTCCTGAGTTCAACAATGCCCCTCTGAAGAAACACCGAAGCTGGCGCCCACGGAGCCCCCAGGAGGAAGACAACGGAGAAGTCCTTTACCTGATGAACCGGATTAAAGCGCTGGCTTAATCAGGATTGACAATAATCGAGGTTATGTCAATATGCTAAATGCGGGGAGTGCAACCACTTCAATATCGAGGGCACCCCCTGTGGTGTTTTAACGGGGAAGATGATGCCACCCGTTGCGGGCGTAAGGGACCGGACTCTGCTGCTGCTTGGGCAAAAATTCTGTCTGAGTTGTTCAAGGGAGAGGAAGAGGAGTTCATCCGTATCAAGCCACGAGATGGATTCTCCATGTACAACCCTCCAAGCTAGGTGAGTTATACCTCTTTACTCCCATTCTTCCCACATTCTTTGTCGTAGGTACTCACCTTGCCATTTTACAGCAGGAAATGCGAAAAGCTGTAAGGGAGGTCAACAGCCCATCTCCACAACCAGAGGACCCTGGCCGGGCCCTTGGTCCTGGGCTCAAAGAGGATCCAGACATATTCGTGGAGCTGATAGATAAGCAATTCTATCAATTGAGCTGCGATGACGCCATGGTGGCCATAACGGCCGACTATCTCGGACTGCTCCCTGCGTTGCATGTAAGAAAAACCAAAATCCCAACTCCAAGAATAGGATCCCCTTTTAGACACTTCACCTACCGTACATATATGGTGTTTCATAGGGAAGGCATTCAGGATGTCGTGCCGAACCCGCAGCAACTCGCCAACAAGAGGCACCGAAGCCGGGTAGGCCAAAAGGAAGGCGGTCAGGACGGAGACGGCGGCGCAGAGGTATGACACAAAACCTCGCTCCATGGTTGTCGTCTTTCTCAAAATGCAATGACATCCATGCTTCTTTAATAGAAAAAACACTCATCGGAGTATACCCGGAGAGGCTGCCGATCACGCCTCCACCAGTCGGGCTCCAGGACCGGACATAGAGGCGGAAGCCAACATGGGGGGATGCCGGATGCTCCTCCTATAGAGGATGCAGATAGACTATCCGCTACAAATTCAGAAGCGGAGAGCGCCATGAATCATAGGCGTCGCCGGGCCATACTCCGTGACGCTTGCTTCTCACCAAATGCATTTGATGCCTTCAATTCTGGAGACGCGTACCTCCATGCTGCTCAAAATGGTCTAGCCAGAGCCACAGACCAGTATGTAAGGGATATACGGGAAAGCAAATCTGACAATTATATGTATCAGTAGCCCCTAAGAGTTGAAACAGTTGATGCAACTGATTTAAGGATCATTATTTGTGCAGGTTCTTATGGAGAAGAATTCCCAATTGTCTCAAGAGCTGGACGAGTGCAAGGCCCAGCTGGAAGCCCCTGTTGCCGCATTGAAGGAGTCCAAAAAGGGTCCCCCTGGTAACTTTTTTGTCTATTGCAAAGAATATCGGTACCAGGTAGTATGCGGCATGCATGCACACCTAACAATAGATGATGCAGGTGGCCTCGGAGTGAATCCGGAGGCCGTGGAGGCGGATACGGCACGTGATGATCGACATCGAAATGCTGGCGAGCGTATGCTGATGCGAGTCAGGCAGGAGAAAAATGATCTCTAAGATGCCAATATCCGGTTGGGCGTGGAACTGAAGGATGTCTGAGCCCAGCTTGCGGACTCCGTGAAGGAGAATAAACGGCTTCAGCGCAGCATTTTTAGTAAGTGCTTGGACGAACTTTTTAAAGGAGTTCGGCGGAGAAGCCTGCTAACAGCGTTATGTCTGCAGGTATGCTGACGGGTCATCCCGCGGAGGAGTTGCCCGGGTCTTCGGGTGATCTTCTACCAGAGCTCTCACAACTGCACGAACAAGTTCGACAGGTGATGCAGAGTATTGCTCAAGCCTTGTGGCCATCCGCGTCCCCGCCAGAAGGCATGGGGGAGCTTATAGAGAAGCTCAAGGGAGCGCGGCGGTGCTTCCGATTACGGAAGATATCAGCCTGCCGACAAGGTGCGAGGGAAGCCTGGGCTATGGTGAAGACACAATATACCAAGGCTGACCCAAACCACATGGCCGAGGTCGGACCTGTGGGGCCCGATGGGAAAGAGATCCCCGTTGGTTTAGTGCATGATCAAGTAGAATTAGCCGCAAAGTATTCCCAACAGGATTGTAGGCTAGACAGCCTGTTGGATGGTATAGAAGAAGAATTTAATCAGTCTTAGTGACTGTGTACTTCAAGTGACATATGTAATGTCCCTAGCCGGATTGTAAATCATTTGTCATGGCGGCCCTTTTCGCTTCAACCTCTGGACCCGATAGTCTGGAGTGTATCCGAATATCCACTCGGTTATATAAAAACTGGGGTATGCATGGAAACCAGGCATAGGGGTCATAAGTGCTTGAACAGACAAGTACCCAACTAGCTATGTTATATTACATGGATAGTAAAAAACATCTTCCAGGGAGAATAGTTCTGTTAAGGGTTCCTTTCCCTGGGTACACATGCCCTAATGTGCATGTCTGAACTGTGAGACGCAGGCTAAAAACATCTGGGGGCGTGTAGTAATTGAAATGAAAGTCATCTTTTATTCACCGGCCGAATATTCCCTTAAGAACGCTAGCTTTCGGCTTCACTCAGTCTGAGGTACACATCCGGCTGACCCAGTAGTAACAATCGCAGAGGTGCTCCCCTTATGCCCTAGCCGAATTAACGGGAACGTAGGGCATAAATACAAGAGCCAGGCAACCCAGCTTGGCCAAAACTTAAGTCATATCGATGCATATAATGGCGAAAAAGGTACATGCGGAAGAATAACACATGTGCGGGGCATAAAGCCCGGAAAGGTAATTAAATTAAGCTTCTGTATAGGAAGCCCCCAGGTATATTGAGCGCGGTTAGCGCGTCCAGATTGTGTAACCAATACACAAGTGTAGCTCTTTAGGGCCTTGAAGAGAAAAGAGAGAAAGAAAGAGAGAGAAAACAAATGTGCAAAAAAATCGTGGAGGTAAGGAGATGAACATAGAGTCCGGCGCTAGGCGTAGAATCTTCGGAGTCTGGCTGCGTTCCATGGGTTTGGCTCGAGTCAATTATTCGATGCATCCCGCAGACGGTACGCTCCACTGGTCAGAACCTGATTGATAATGAAGGGACCTTCCCATTTGGGCTCGAGCTTATTCTTTTTCTTCTCCGACAGGCGTAGAACTAGTTCGCCTACATTATAGGTTTTGGCCCGCACTTCTCTGCTTTGATACCTTCGAGCCTATTGCTGATAGAATGCGGAACGGGTTTTGCCACATCACGCTCCTCCTCCAGGGCATCCAAACTGTCCTGCCGATCGAGCTCGGCCTCTCTTTCTTCATACATGCGCACTCGAGGTGAGTCATGAATTATGTCGCAAGGCAGCACCGCCTCGGCACCGTACACCATAAAAACGGTGTGTATCCGGTAGTGTGATTTGGCATGGTCCACAGCCCCCAAAGTACGGAGTCGAGCTCCTCTACCCAATGAGTGTCTGATTCCTTTAAAGACCGGACTAATCTGGGTTTAATGCCGCTCATGATAAGACCATTCGCTCATTCGACTTGACCGTTGGTTTGCGGATGATAGACAGAAGCATAATCGAGCTTGATGCCCATGTTGCTGCACCAAAGTTTCACTTCGTCAGCTGTAAAGTTCGTGTCATTGTTAGTGATGATGTTATGGGGGACGCCATAACGGTGTACAACCCCGAATATGAAGTCTATCACTGGTCCGGATTCAGCCGTTTTAACAGGTTTGGCTTCTATCCATTTGGTGAGTTTATCCACCATGACCAGTAAGTATTTTTTCTTATGGGTTCCCCCTTTGACGGATCCGACCATATCGAGCCCCTAGACTGCAAAGGGCCAAGTAATGGGGATTGTTTGGAGGGCGGTAGGTGGCATGTGGCTTTGGTTTGCAAAAAGCTGGCAGCCGACACAATGTTGTACCAGATGTTGTGCATCTGCCCGGGCCGTCGGCCAATAAAAACCTGTACGGAAGGCCTTGCTTACAAGGGCCCGGGCTGCGGCATGGTGGCCGCCGAGTCCGGCATGGATTTCTGCCAAAAGCTTCTGCCGTTCCTCTTTGGAGATGCACCTTTGAAGGACTCCGGTTGTGCTTTTCTTATAAAGCTCTCCCTCATGGACCTTGTAGGCTTTAGATCATCGCACTATGTAGCAGGCCTCATTTTGGTCCTCAGGTAATTCCTGTCTAGTTAGGTAGGCCAGGAATGGTTCTGTCCACGGGGCGATCACGGCCATTATCTCGTGGGCTGAAGGTGTTATTTCGGTGGCAGAGCCTCCGATTGTGTTAGAGTATTCGGTATCTGGGGTTGTCGCCGGGTCCGAACTATTTTTGCCGGTGTCCCCTTCCCATACCACGGATGGTTTAAATAGTCTTTCTAGGAAGATGTTCGGTGGGGCAGGGTCGCGTTTAGCGCCGATACGGGCTAGGATGTCCGCCGCCTAGTTGTTTTCCCGAGCCACATGGTGGAATTCGAGCCCCTCGAACCGAGCTGACATTTTGAGGAAGGTGTTGTGATATGCCACCATTTTCGGATCCTTGGTATCGAAGTCTCCATTTATTTGGGATATTGCGAGGTTCGAGTCCCCACGCACCTCTAGGCGTTGGATGCCCATGGAGACTGCCATCTGGAGGCCCTGTAATAGGGCCTCGTATTCGGCACTGTTATTGGAGTCTGTATATAGTATTTGGAGCACATATTGCACCGTATCTCCGGTGGGGGATGTCAAGACAACGCCAGCCCCCAGACCAGCCAACATTTTAGAGCCGTCGAAGTGCATGATCCAATTGGAGTATGCGCCGTACTCTTTAGGGAGTTCGGCTTCTGTCCATTCGGCTACCAAATCGGCCAGTACTTGCGACTTAATGGCTCGTCGTGGCTTATATGTTATGTCGAACGGTAGGAGCTCGATGGCCCATTTGGCAATCTGGCCCGTGGCATCGCGGTTGTTTATTATGTCATTGAGTGGTACTTCGGAGGCCACCGTAATCGAACACTCTTGAAAGTAGTGTCGTAATTTCCGTGATGCCATAAATACCGCGTATGCTATCTTTTGGTAATGTGGGTACCGTGATTTTCATGGAGCGAGGACGGTGGATACATAATATACCGGCTTTTGAAGTGGGAATTTATGTCCGTCCATCTCTCGTTCGACGACGAGCACTGCGCTTACAACTTGGTGAGTTGCCGCTATATATAATAGCATTGGTTTGCCAACAGCTGGCGCGGCCAGGATCGGGTTGGTGGCCAGGATGGCTTTTATTTTTTCCAGTCCGGCCGTGGCTGCGTCCGTCCACTCGAAGTGTTCGGTGCGCCGAAGAAGGCGATAAAGGGGAAGTGCCTTTTCTACTAATTGGGAGATAAAGCGGCTTAAAGCCGCCACACATCCAGTCAATTTCTGGATTTTCTTGAGGTCAGTTGGGATAGCCAACTGCGACAGAGCTCGGATTTTAGCCGGATTTTCTTCAATTCCTCTACTGGAGACGATGAAGCCCAGGAGCTTTCCGGCGGGAACGCCGAAAACGCATTTTTCCGAATTGAGCTTAATGTCATATGTTCGGAGATTGGTGAACATGAGCCTCAAGTCGTCTATTAAAGAGTCGACGTGTCTGGTTTTAATGACCACATCGTCTACATATGCCTCCACAGTATTACCGATCTGCTTTTCCAGACATGTCTGGATCATGCGCTGATATGTTGCACCGGCGTTTTTGAGCCCGAAGGGCATTGTGTTAAAACAGAAGGGGCCGTATGGCATGATGAATGCCTTTGTGTCTTGATCATACGCTGCCATCTTAATCTGGTGGTAACCGGAGTATGCGTCGAGGAAGCACAATAATTCGTGTCTTGCGGTAGCGTCGATGATTTGATCGATGCAAGGGAGTGGGAAGGGATCCTTTGGGCAAGCCTTATTAAGGTCTTTGAAGTCGACACATAGGCGCCAGGATTTGTCCTTCTTTGGTACCATCACCAGGTTTGCTATCCAATCCGGATGTTTTATTTCTTTAATGAATCCGGCTTCCAGTAGCTTGGCCAGCTCCTCTCCCATGGCTTGTCGCTTAGGTTCAGAGAAATGCCGAAGAGTCTGCTTGACCGGCTTGAATCCTTTTAGAATATTAAGGCTATGCTCGGCCAATCTGCATGGGATTCCTGGCATGTCTGAAGGATGCCAGGCGAATATATCCCAATTCTCGCGCAGAAAATCCCATAGTGCGGCGTCTACAACGGGGTCTAACTGTGCCCCGATGGATGCTGTTTTTGTAGGGTCCGTTGGATGGACTTGGAATTTAACTATTTCGTCCGCTGGTTTAAAGGAGGTGGACTTGGATCTTTTGTCTAGTATCACGTCGTCTCTGTCCACCATGGACTCCTCCGCCACAAGGGCTTCAGATAATGCCTCGAGGGCTAGTGCGGCTATTTTGTTCTCGGCGCGGAGTGCTATGTCTGGATCACTAGCTAGAGTGATAATTTCCTTGGGTCCGGGCATTTTGAGCT
This sequence comes from Triticum urartu, assembly GCF_056163025.1. NCBI lineage: Eukaryota > Viridiplantae > Streptophyta > Magnoliopsida > Poales > Poaceae > Triticum > Triticum urartu. The sequence continues at coordinate 142,879,804 of NC_141874.1, read as the reverse complement.
TCATGTACCCGTAATGGGGTACGGCTTGAAAAATCGTGAATGCCTCCCGCCCTAGAAGGGCGTGGTATCCTCTACTGAACGGGGCCACTTGGAATGTAATTTCTTCGGACCTTTCTCCGGAGTGCCGAATACCACATCAAGTGTGATTTTCCCAGCGCAACGTACCTCCCGACTAGGGATGATTCCTCGGAAGGTCGTACTGCTTTGCTCAATATGGTTGTTGTCTATTTCCATTTTTTGGAGAGTCTCCTCATAAATGAGGTTTAATCCGTTGCCGTCGTCCATGAGCACCTTAGTGAGACGAAAGATGTCCACAATTGGACTGAGGACCAAAGCAGCTGGTGCTTGGGCTGTTTGGAATTTAGGTTCGTCACTGGCATTGAAGGTGATAGCCCTGTCGCTCCATGGATTTATTGCTGCCACGTGGAAGACTTCGGCAAGGCTGCTGAGTGCTCGCTTGCGCCTATTATTTGAGGCGAAGGTCTTGAAGACCGTTAATACTGTATTGTTATCCGTGGGAAGGTGTTCTGAGGTATTTTTGGTGAGAATATCCTCACCGCTTTTGGCCACCTGCCGGAGTACCCAACATGCTCTAAGGCTGTGTGTTGATATGGTATTCGGTGTACTATGGATTTTGCAGGGCCCGTTAAGCCATCCCTCCAATACGGTTCCACGCCCTGTAGTGGGCTTTTGCTTCTTTGTAATTGAGTCGGGCGACTTATGAGAGTGCACCCTTTTAGTTTAGACTGGGGGTTTTGTCAGAGCCAGATTATCCCAGAATTGCGTTTGGGTTTTCTAGGCACTTTCCATCGCACAATATTTCCGTACTATGGCCGCCATGTCAGCGAAGTGTGCTATGTCACGGCGGCTTATGGCGTTGAGGACTCCCTTGTCCATGCAATTGTTGCAAAAGAATGAAATTGCATCTTCCTCGAGACAGTCCTTGACCTTGTTCATTACAAGGAGGAATCTGGCCCAATAGTGATGTACTGTCTCTTGGGTCGCTTGCCTAATGTGGGAAAGATTGTTTGTATCTAGGTGGGTGGGTGGATTTAAGTCTAGACCTTGACCCAATATATGATCTCGGGGCAGGGGAGTTTCCGATCTTGGAAGTTCGGGCTCCGGGATGTTGCCCTGTGGGTTCGGTATGCGGCCTGATTCTAGATTCAGGGTTAGGGCGGTGTCCTCCCGTGAGCAAGTATCCTGTTCGAAGAGATCGGGAATACGGACATAGTTTGTCCTCAGGATAGAGGGAGACTCGCCGCATTGCTCCACCACCACCGCTATCTGATGGGTGACCGGCGGAGAGTTAATCTCCCTTTGGTCGGGTTTAAGCCCGATCTGATCGTAGTCTGTAGTGACTCCCAGAGCAGCAATGCGATCCAAGAGCTCGTTCAAAGAGGAGAGCTCCATTGGATCCATCTGCTCGGAAAATTTCGAGCCAATGTGGAGGATTTTTTCGATGACCCGAGAGGTCATCGTCGGCGCAGCGGCCGAGTGGGCGGTCATGACGAAGCCGCCTACTTGGAGAGTTTGGCCTACAGCCAGGGCTCCCCCAGAGATGATATTGTCCTTGACAACGAGGCGAGCCATCCTCCTTATGATGACGACACAGTGGAACTCTCAATGAAAGCACCAATGTCGGTATCAAAACTGGCGGATCTCAGGTAGGGGGTCCCGAACTGTGCGTCTAAGGCGGATGTTAACAGGAGGCAGGGGACACGATGTTTACCTAGGTTCGGGCCCTCTTGATGAAGGTAATACCCTACGTCCTTCTTGATTGTTCTTGATCATATGAGTATTACAAGAGTTGATCTACCACGAGATCAAAGAGGCTAAACCCTAGAAGTTAGCCTATGGTATGATTGTCTGTTGTCCTACGGACTAAAACCCTCTGGTTTATATAGACACCGGAGGGGGCTAGGTTTACACAAGGTCGGTTACAAAGGAGGAGATATACATATCCGTATTGCCTAGCTTGCCTTCCACGCCAAGTAGAGTCCCATCCGGACACGGGACGAAGTCTTCAATCTTGTATCTTCATAGTCCAACAGTCCGGCTGTCCGGAGACCCCCTAATCCAGGACTCCCTCATACACCGTCTTGAAAAACACTCCGAGGGGAAAGAAATCGTCTCGTTCCAAAGGATGAATCTCTGAAAGGCTCAAAGCACACGGTTAGTCCGCAAACATGTTGTCATCAATCATCAAAACTACATCGAGAGAGATATGCCTTAACAATCTCCCCCTTTTTGGTGGATTGATGACAACCAGGGATTTGCACCGGGATAAGGCATGAAAGTAAAGATACTTAGAACTACAAAATATAGACGGGCTCCCCCTGAATGTGTGCACCTAGTTAGTAGTGCCTTTGGAATGCAAGGCACACACATTAGGATCAACACTCCCCCTATATTTTATAGTCCAACAATCTAAGCATGGGTTACAAGAGAGCAGGGTATATAACAGGATAAGCATACAACTCATAAGATACCAAAGAACTAGATAGACATAGATAATGATAGGATAAAGATAAGGTAGCATATGTCTCACACCATATGTCTAGAACTTAGATCTCACTAGCACAAAACCAAACAAAGCAAATGGCGAGAAAACACACCGACACCACAAACCACAAAGACACACTCGCAACACGGCAACAACAACAACACAAATCCCTAACCACTCTCCCCTTTTGGCATCGAGACACCAAAAGGGCAACGAGCGTTGCTACGGCTCCAGGTGATAGCAAGCTGAGGATCTCGAACATCACATCCCAGCGGGATCGTCTACACCGCCATCATTGGTCGGAAACTGCTCTATGTCTGAATCGGTCCACCGGTAATGCTGCTGAACCCACTCCTCCTCATCAGTGATCCTCTCCTCATATCCGATGTTAACAGTGGCACCCAACTAGTGCATGAGCTCCTTGTGACGTCTGCGGGCCTTCTTCTCGGAGACATGAGACATGTACTGGCCATGAGACTCCATGCAGAAAAGTTTCTTCATCTTGCGCTTAATCCTCTTAGCCCATGAGGGCTCCACACCGGAGGGCTCATAGTCCTCATCCTTGTCGGCCTCAACCTCGTCCTCTGTCTCCATGTCATCCTTAGAAGGTGGATCACCAGATCGAGGGGCCTGGGTGCCCCAGTTGTCCTTCTTCCTCAGACGCTTGATATCATGAGAAATCAACTCTCCAGTTTCCAGCACAGTCCTGGGATAGTGATGTGCCTAGGCCTTCTCAATGAGCAGCATGATGAAAGGACCACAGATCGGGCACTTGCGTTCAGAAATGGCAGAAAGAAGTTCAGACCACATAGCATGAGAAATGTCCAGGGAATCTCCAGTGTTTGCTTCCTTCTCATGCTGGCAGAAGAGAAGCATGTCCACGAGATAGGAGTGGACCATATCCAGATTCCCAATGCGAGGGACAAGAGTCTCTCGGAAGACACGGTGAAGGATGTCCAGATAGGTAGACAGCTCATAGGTTACCTTCTTTGTCTTGGGGTTAACCTTCTTAGAACAGTAGGGCCAGAGGGCCTGCTTGTGAGTGGAGGTGACATTGCGGCAAGTGATGTCTACTACACAACCTTCTTCTTGTAGACTTTGTTGGGACTCCAAGTGCAGAGGTTTGTAGGACAGTAGCAAATTTCCCTCAAGTGGATGACCTAAGGTTTATCAATCCGTAGGAGGCGTAGGATGAAGATGGTCTCTCTCAAGCAACCCTGCAACCAAATAACAAAGAGTCTCTTGTGTCCCCAACACACCTAATACAATGGTAAATTGTATAGGTGCACTAGTTCGGCGAAGAGATGGTGATACAAGTGGTATATGGATGGTAGATAAAGGTTTTTGTAATCTGAAAATATAAAAACAACAAGGTAACTAATGATAAAAGTGAGCACAAACGGTATTGCAATGCTAGGAAACAAGGCCTAGGGTTCATACTTTCACTAGTGCAAATCCTCTCAACAATAATAACATAATTGGATCACATAACTATCCCTCAACATGCAACAAAGAGTCACTCACTAATAGCGGAGAACAAACGAAGAGATTATGGTAGGGTATGAAACCACCTCAAAGTTATTCTTTCCAATCAATCCATTGGGCTATTCCTATAAGTGTCACAAACAGCCCTAGAGTTCGTACTAGAATAACACCTTAAGACACAAATCAACAAAAACCCTAATGTCACCTAGATACTCCAATGTCACCTCAAGTATCCATGGGTATGATTATACAATATGCATCACACAATCTCAGATTCATCTATTCAACCAACACATAGAACCTCAAAGAGTACCCCAAAGTTCCTATCGGAGAATCACGACGAAGACGTGTGCCAACCCCTACGCATAGGTTCATGGGCGGAACCCGCAAGTTGATCACCAAAACATACATCAAGTGAATCGTGTGATATCCCATTGTCACCACAGATACGCACGGCAAGACATACATCAAGTGTTCTCAAATCTTTAAAGACTCAATCCGATAAGATAACTTCAAAGGGGAAACTCAATCCATTACAAGAGAGTAGAGGGGGGAGAAAACATCATAAGATCCAACTATAATAGCAAAGCTCGCGATACATCAAGATCGTATCACCTCAAGAACATGAGAGAGAGAGAGAGATCAAACACATAGCTACTGGTACATAGCCTCAGCCCCGAGGGAGAACTACTCCCTCCTCGTCATGGAGAGCACCGGGATGATGAAGATGGCCACTGGAGAGGGATTGCCCCCTCCGGCAGGGTGCCGGAACGGGTCTAGATTGGCTTTTGGTGGCTACGGAGGCTTCTGGCGGCGGAACTCCCGATCTATTGTGCTCCCCGGTTGTTTTAGGGTATATGGAGATATATAGGCGGAAGAAGTACGTCAGGGGAGCCACGATGGGCCCACAAGGGTGGAGGGCGTGCCCCCTGCCTCGTGGCTTCCTTGTTGCTTCCCTTACGTGGACTCCAAGTCCCACGGGTTGCTTTCCTTCCAAAAATAAGTTTCGTGAAGTTTCAGGTCAATTGGACTCCGTTTGATTTTCCTTTTCTACGATACTCTAAAACAAGGAAAAAACAAAAACTGGCACTGGGCTCTAGGTTAATAGGTTAGTCCCAAAAATCATATAAAATAGCATATAAAGGCATATAAAGCATCCAAGGTTTATAATATAATAGCATGGAATAATCAAAAATTATAGATACGTTGGAGACATATCAGTGAGGACGGAAGCCGACTGGATTCTCAAGCCCGTGATCTTCCACCCCAAGTAACTCCATGAAGGCCTTCCACGTGACAGTGAGCATCTTGCCATTTGTCATCCAAGTCAGAGTCCTTTCTACATCAGTTCCAAGATGGACAGTGGCATAGAATTGGCATATCATATCGGCATCAAAGTCCTTGTTGAACTGCATGATTCTGAGAATGTTCAACGGAGTGCACATCTGAAGGGCTTGGCCAAAGTACTTAGGGTCCTTCTCCATAGGATCGGTGTCGATGGAGCGAACATCAACAAAGTGATTCTTCTTCGCCTTGATCACATCAAAAAAGATGGCGAACTGAAAGCGGTTCCAGAACGAGCGGTTGACCAAAGTGGGATCTTGGTCTTCCTCATAGGGGTTGCAGCGATGCTTTGCCCAAAATTCCTTGGCAGTCATCTCAAACACAGTCTTTCCCTTTGGCTTGCTTGCCGATCTCTTCGTGAGCTGATGCGGCGGTGGAGCACTTGAGGTAGCACCCACTGGCGGCGGTGGAGCACTAGTGGAACCACCTGCTGACTCAGATGTGTGGTAGCGCTTTGATGTTGCACGACCGGGGTTGACACGGCGGACCTGTTACTCAGGATGATCATCACTTGGAACCAAACACATGAGCAGAAGAAACAACACGAAAGAAAGAGCATAAGCCACCAAACAAAGCAACAAGGATCAAAACGCGGTAGAAAATGATGGAACTGGGCACGTAGCGGTAGTACCGCGACCCAACCGCGGCAGTAGCGCTCAAGACGAGGAACGGCGGTTCCCTTACTGCGTGGACAGATCCGGCACTACCGGAGATGCCAAATTCAAAAATAAACCTACCAAACTTCAATCCAAAGGGCCTAGAAGCCATCTCCATCCTACTTAAGCCTCGACTTAGCCAAAAGATGAGTAAAACAATGCCTATTGCCCCTTGTCGGTGTCAAAACCGGCGGATCTTGGGTAGGGGGTCCCGAACTATGCGTCTAAGGCGGATGGTAACAGGAGGCAGGGGAAACGATGTCTTACCCAGGTTCGGGCCCTCTTTATGGAGGTAAAACCCTATGTCCTGCTTGATTTATTCTTGATGATATGAGCATTACAAGAGTTGATCTACCACGAGATCGGAGAGGCTAAACCCTAGAAGCTAGCCTATGGTATGATTGTATGTTGTCCTACGGACTAAAACCCTCTGGTTTATATAGACACCGGAGGGGGCTAGGGTTACACAAGGTCGGTTACAAAGGAGGAGATATACATATCTGTATTGCCTAGCTTGCCTTCCACGCCAAGTAGAGTCCCATCCGGACACGGGACGAAGTCTTCAATCTTTTATCTTCATAGTCCAACAGTCCGGCCAAAGGACATAGTCCGGCTGTCCGGAGACCCCCTAATCCAGGACTCCCTCAGTAGCCCGTGAACCAGGGTTCAATGACGATGAATTCGGCGCGTAGTGTTGTCTTCAGCATTGCAAGGCGGGTTCTTCTCCATATTTCGAACGTTTGTAAAGCAGTGTCCGGCCCCATAAATGTTTGGACCTCTTGGCTTTTGTGCCCAATAAGGGCTATTTCCCACGCGTCAAATGAATACGAGGCGCCGGGGCATTTTTACATTCGCCCCCCTAGCCAGATAAATAAATTGTCTATTAAAAGGATGGGGATTCTCAGATCCGATCCACACCATCCTCCCCCAGTGAGGATCCATCAGAGCGCGCTTTGGAAAGATCCATTCCAGCATGGCCGACCTCCGCAGCTCCTCCTCCCGCCCCCGTAGCCCTAAGCCCAGTGATTGGGAGAGGTGTTCAGTCCCACACAGTCGATTAATCGAACTGCAGACTAAGGGATTTCTCCCTCCAGCATACATGGTGCCCGTTCGAGCCGGGCTTGCCACCTACAATGGCGGGGAGCAAGCGGAGAGCTTCCCCAATCCCTCTAAGGGGGAGCGGGTCTACCTTGTTCCTTATTTATTAAGGGGACTCGGATTTCCAATTCATCCGTTCCTCCACGGGCTCCTGGAGTTCTACGGCCTGCAATTACACAATTTCACCCCTGCCTCCATTTTACACATCGCTGGCTATGTTGCTCTTTGCGAGTTGTTCCTAGGCTACGAGGCTCATTTCGAGCTGTGGAAAAGGCTATTTTGCCTTGTCCCTCGCACACAGAGGGGGTCACTTTATCAAGTGGGCGGATCCGAAATATGGCGCATCGCCGGAACCGGACACCTGTCCGGTACCCCGAAGAAGTCGTCCGAAGACTGGCCTTCGAAATGGTTTTATATGGAGGACGTTCCCCTTCTGGACCCTGTTCGACGGGGTCTTCCTGAGTTCTGCAATGCTCCTCTGAAGAAACACCGAAGTTGGCGCCCACGGAGCCCCCAGGAGGAAGACAATGGAGAAGTCCTTTACCTGATGAACCGGATTAAAGCACTGAATCAATCAGGATTGACAGTAATCGAAGTCATGTCAATATGCATAATGCGGGGAGTGCAACCACTTCAATATGGAGGGCACCCCTTGTGGTGTTTTAACGGGGCGGATGACGCCACCCGTTGCGGGCGTAAGGGTCCGGACAATGCCGCCGCCTTAGAAAAAATTCTATCCGAATTGTTCAAGGGAGAGGAAGAGGAGTTCATCTGCATCAAGCCACGGGATGGATTCTCCATGTACAATCCTCCAAGTTGGGTGAGTTATATCCCCTTACTCTCATTCTTTCCCGCATTCTTTGTTGTAGGTATTCACCTTGCCATTTTGCAGCAGGAACTGCGAAAAGCCGTAAAGGAGGTTAGCAGCCCCTCCCCACAACCAGAGGACCCTGACCGGGCGCTCGACTCTGGACTCGAAGAAGATCCGGTCATATTCGTGGAGCTGATAGACCGGCAGTTCTATCAGTTAAGTTGCGATGATGCCATGGTGGCCATTACGGACGACTATCCCGGACTGCTTCCTGCATCGCATGTAAGAAAAACCAAAAATCCCAACTCCAAAAACAAGGATCCCTTTTTAGACACTTCACCTACCATATACATATGGTGTTTTACAGGGAAGGCATTCGGGACACCCTGCTGAACCCGCAGCAACTCGCCAACAAGAGGCACCGAGGCCGGGCAGGCCAAAAAGGAAGGCGGTCAGGACGGAGATGCCGGCGCAAAGGTATAACAGAAACCCCGCTCCGTGGTTGTCGTATTTCTTGAAATATAATGATGCCCGTGTTTCTTTGACAGAAAAAACGCTCGCCGGAATATGTCCGCGATGTTGCTAATCAAGCTTCCACTAGTCGGGCGCCAGGACCGGACATAGTGGCGGAAGCCGATATGGGGCGGGCGCCGGATAATCCTCCTACAGAGGATGCAGATAGATTATCCGCCACAAATTCAGAAGTGGAAAGCGCCATGAATCATAGGCGTCGCCGGGCCGTACTCCGTGATGCTTGTTTCTCACCAGAGGCATTTGATGCCTTCAATTCTGGAGAGGCATACCTCCGTGCTGCTCAAGATGGTCTAGCCAGAGCCATGGATCAGTATGTAAAGGATGTACGGGTAAGTAAATCTGACGATTATATGTATCAGTAGTCCCTGAGACTTGAAACAGTTAGCAAAACTGATTTAAGGATCATCTTTATTGTGCAGGTTCTTACATAGAAGGATACTCGGCTGTCACAGGAGCTAGAGGAATGCAAGACCCAACTGCGGGCCGTTGTTGCCGCATTGAAGGAACCGAAAAAATCCCCCGCTGGTAACATTTACTTTAAAGAATGACGGTTACCATATAGTGTGCGGCGTGGCTGCAGATCTAACAATAGATGTTGCAGATGAATGTGGAGAAAATCTAGAGGACCAGCATGTCGTGTGACAGCTATAGGCTGGCGAACGTGTGCTGACCGAGTTCAGGTGGGAGAAAAACAATCTCCAAGACGCCAATACCAAGCTGAGTGTGGAACTGAAAGACGTTCGAGCCCTGCTTGCAGACTCCGAGAAGAAGAATAAGCGGCTTCGACGCGGCATTTTCAGTAAGTGCTTGAACGAATCCTTTTGAAGGAGTTCGGCGCAGAAGCCGACTAACAGTGTTATGTCTTTAGGTATGCTGACGGGTCGTCTCGCGGAGGAAATGCCCGGGTCTGCGGGTGATCTTCTATCCGAGCTCTCACAACTGCACGAACAAGTTCGGCAGGTGATGCAAGATGTTGCCCAGGCCTTGTGGCCATCCGTCTCCTTGCCATAAGGCGTTGCAGAGCTTACGGAGAAACTGAAGGGAGCACGGCGGCGCTTCCGATTATGGAAGATATCGGCCTGCCGTCAAGGTGCCAGGGAAGCCTAGGCCATGGTGAAGACGCGGTATACCAAGGCTGACCCAAATCACATGGCCGAGGTCGGACCTGTGGGGCCCGACAGAAAAGAGATTCCAGTTAGCTTAGTTTATGGGCAAGTAGAATTAGCCACAAAGTATTCCCAACATGATTGTAGGCTAGACCGCCTGTTGGATGGTATAGAAGAGGAATTTAGTCAGTATGCATGACTATGTAACTAAAGTGACATGTATAATGCCTTCTAGCCGGATTGTAGATCATTTGTCATGGCGGACCTTTTCGCTTCAACCTCGGGACCCGATAGTCCGGAGTGTATCCAAATACCCGCTTGGTTATATAAGAACCGGGGTATGCGTGGAGACCAGGCGTAGGGGTCATTAGTGCTTGAACAGACAAGTGCCCAATTAGTTATGTTATATTACATGGGTAGTAAGAAACATCTTCCAGGGAGAATAGTTCCGTTAAGGGTTCCTTTCCCTGGGTACGCATGCCCTAAAGTGCATGTCCAGACTACGATAGGAAACATAGGAAAAAACATCTGGGGGCACATATGGAAAATAAATAAAAATCATCTTTTGTCCACCGACCAAATATTCCCTTAAGAACGCTAGCTTTCGGCTTCACCCAGTCTGAGGTACACATCCGGCTGACCCGGCAGTAACAATCGCAGAGGTACTCCCCTTATGCCCTAGCCGAATTAACGGGAACGTAGGGCATAAATACAAGAGCCAGGCAACCCAGCTTGGCCAAAACTTAAGTCATATCGATGCATATAATGGCTAAAAAAGGTACATGCGGAAGTATAACACATGTGCGAGGCATGAGGCCCAGATAAATAATTAAGCTTCTGTGAAAGAAGCCCCCAGGTATGATGAGCGCGGCTAGCGCATCTATAATTTGCGAGCGAGGCACAAGTTGGCCCTTGAAGGCCTAGAGAAAGAATAAAAGAAAGAAAGAAAGAAAGAAAGAAAAACAAGACAGATAATGTATATGCAAAAAATGGACAGAGGAAGGAGACGAACATAGAGTCCGGCGCTAGGCGTAGAATCTTCGGAGCCTGGCCGCGTTCCATGGGTTCGGCTCGAGTCGATTAGTCGATGCATCTTGCAGATGGTACGCTCCCCCGGTTAGAACTTGGTCAATAATGAAGGGACCTTCCCATTTGGGCTCGAGCTTGTTCTTTTTCTTATCCGGGAGGCGTAGAACTAGTTCGCCAAAGTTATAAGTTTTGGCCCGTACTTCTCTGCTTTGGTATCTGCGAGCCTGTTGCTGATAAAATGCGGAACGGGCTTTTGCCACGTCGCGCTCCTCCTCCAGGGTGTCCAGGCTGTCCTGTCGATCGAGCTCGGCTTCTCTTTTTTCGTACATGCGCACTCGAGGTGAGTCATGAATTATGTCACGGGGCAAGACTGCCTCTGCGCCGTACACCATAAAGAAGGGTGTATATCCGGTACTACGATTCGGCGTGGTCTACAGCCCCTAGAGTATGGAGTCGAGCTCCTCTACCCGGTGCGTGTTAGACTCCGTTAAGGACCGCACTAATCTGGGTTTAATGCCGCTCATTATAAGACCGTTTGCTTGCTCAACTTGGCCGTTGGTTTGTGGGTTATAGACTGAAGCATAATCGAGCTTGATGCCCATTTTGCTGCACCAGAGTTTTACCTCATCGGCCGTGAAGTTAGTGTCGTTGTCAGTGATGCTGCTGCGGGGGACGCCATAACGGTGTACGAACCCGGATATGAAGTCTATCACCGGTCCGGATTCGGCTGTTTAACAGGTTTGGCTTCTATCCATTTGGTGAATTTATCCACCATGACCAGTAAGTATTTTTTCTTGTGGGTTCCCTCTTTAAGGGGTCCAACCATGTCAAGCCCCCAGACCGCGAAGGGCCATGTAATGGGGATTGTTTGGAGGGCGTTGGGTGGCATGTGGCTTTGATTTGCAAAAAGCGGGCAACCGGCGCAGCGTTGGACCAAGTCCTGTGCATCTGCCCGGGCCGTCGGCCAATAGAATCCTGTACGGAAGGCCTTGCTTACAACAGCCCGGGCTGCGGCGTGGTGACCGCCGAGTCCGGCGTGAATTTTTGCCAAAAGGTTCCGCCCTTCCTCTTCGGAGATGCACCTTTGAAGGACTCCGGTAGTGCGTTTTTTATACAATTCTCCCTCATGGACCCTGTAGGCCTTGGATCGCCGCACTATGCAGCGTGCCTCATTTTGGTCCTCCAGAAGTTCCTGCCTAGTTAGGTAGGCCAGGAATGGTTCTGTCCACGGGGCTATGATGGCCATTATTACGTGGGCTGAAGGTGTTGTTTCGGTGGCAGAGCCTCCGATTATGTCAGAGTGTTCGGTGTCGAGTGTTGTGGCCGGGTCCGGACTAATATTGCCGGTGTCCCCCTCCCATACCACGGATGGCTTAAACCTCTCTAAAAAGATGTTGGGGGGGACCGCATCGCGTTTTGCGCTGATGCGGGCGAGGATATCCGCCGCCTGATTGTTTTCCCGAGCCACATGCTGAAATTCGAGCCCCTCGAACCGAGCTGACATCTTTAGGACGGCATTACGATAGGCCGCCATCTTTGGATCCTTGGCATCAAAGTCGCCATTTATTTGGGATATTGTGAGGTTCGAATCCCCACGCACCTCCAGGCGCTGAATGCCCATGGAAATTGCCATCCGAAGACCATGTAACAGGGCTTCGTATTCGGCTGCATTGTTGGAGTCTGTGTACAGTATCTACAGTACGTATTGACCTGTATCTCCGGTTGGGGACGTCAGGACGACGCCAGCCCCCAGTCCAGCCAGCATTTTGGAGTCGTCGAAGTGCATAATCCAATTAGAGTATGCGCCGTACTCTTTAGGGTGTTCGGCTTCCGTCCATTCGGTGACAAAGTCGGCCAATACTTGCGATTTAATGGCTCGCTGGGGTTTGTATGTTATGTCGAACGGGAGGAGTTTAATGGCCCATTTGGCAATCCGGCCCGTGGCGTCGCGGTTGTTTATAATATCATTGAGTGGCACCTCCGAGGCTACTGTAATCGAACACTCTTGAAAGTAGTGTCGCAGTTTCTGGGATGCCATGAATACCGCATAGGCTATCTTTTGATAATGTGGGTACCGTGATTTGCATGGAGTGAGGATAGTGGATACGTAATATACCGGCTTTTGAAGAGGGAATTTATGTCCGTCCGCTTCTCGTTCGACGACGAGTACTGCGCTTACAACTTGATGAGTTGCCGCAATGTATAATAGCATTGGTTCGCCGATGTTTGGCGCGACCAGGATTGGGTTGGTTGCCAGTATGGCTTTTATCTCTTCCAATCCGGTTGTGGCAGCGTCCGTCCACTCGAAGTGTTCAGTGCACCGAAGCAGGCGATAAAGGGGTAATGCCTTTTCTCCTAAGTGGGAGATAAAGCGACTTAGAGCCGCCACACATCCCGTAACTTCTGGATTTGTTTGAGGTCTGTTGGGGTAGCCAATTGTGACAAAGCTCGGATTTTGGCCGGATTAGCTTCAATACCTCTACTGGAGACAATGAAACCTAGGAGCTTTCCGGCTGGTACGCCGAAAACACATTTTTCCGGATTGAGCTTGATGTCGTATGCTCGGAGGTTGTCGAATGTGAGCCTCAAGTCGTCTATCAGAGAGTCGACGTGTTTGGTTTCGAGGACCACATCATCTATGTATGCCTCTACTGTTTTGCCGATTTGTTTCTCCAGACATGTCTGAATCATGCGCTGATATGTTGCGCCGGCGTTTTTGAGCCCAAAAGGCATTGTGTTGAAACAGAAGGGACCGTATGGTGTGATGAATGCCGTTGTGGCTTGGTCGGACTCCACCATCTTGATTTGGTGGTAACCGGAGTATGCGTCGAGGAAACACAATGACTCGTGTCCTGCGGTAGCATCAATAATTTGATCAATGCGGGGAGGGGGAAGGGATCCTTTAGGCAAGCTTTATTGAGGTCCTTGAAATCGATGCAAAGGCACCAGGATTTATCCTTCTTTGGTACCATCACCAGGTTTGCTAGCCAGTTCGGGTGTTTTATTTCTCTGATGAATCCGGCCTCCGATAACTTGGCTAGTTCCTCTCCCATGGCCTATCTCTTAGGTTCGGAGAAACGCCGAAGAGCCTGCTTGACCGGCTTGAATCCCTTTAGGATATTGAGGCTATGCTCGGCCAGCCTGCATGGGATTCCTGGCATGTCTGAGGGATGCCAGGCGAATATGTCCCAATTCTCGCGCAGGAACTCTCGTAGTGCGGCGTCCACGGCGGGGTTTAACTGTGCCCCGATGGAGGCTGTTTTTGTAGGGTCCATTGGGTGGGCTTGGAATTTGACTATTTCATCCGCTGGTTTAAAAGAGGTGGACTTGGATCTCTTGTCGAGTATCACGTTGTCCCTGTCCACTGTGGAGCATAGTGTGGTTAATTCCTCGGCCGAGAGGGCTTCGGATAATGCCTCGAGGGCCAGTGCGGCTATTTTGTTTTCGGCATGGAGTGTTGTGTCCAGATCACTGGCGAGAGTGATGATTCCGTTGGGCCCGGGCATTTTGAGCTTCATGTACCCATAATGGGGTACGGCTTGGAAGATCATGAACTCCGCATGTCCTAAAAGGGCGTGGTATCCACTGTTGAACGGGGCCACTTGAAATGTAATTTCTTCGGACCTATAGTTCTCTGGCGTACCGAATACCGCATCTAGTGTGATTTTCCCAGTGCATCGTGCTTCTCGACTGGGTATGATTCCTCTGAAGGTTGTGCTACTTTGCTCAATGCGGTTCCAGTCTATTTCCATTTTGTGAAGAGTTTCCTCATAGATGAGGTTTAATCAGCTGCCGCCGTCCATGAGTACTTTGGTGAGTCGAAAGCCGTCCATGATTGGACTGAGGACCAGTGCGGCTGGTGCTCTGGCTGTTCGGAATTTAGGTTCGTCACTCGCATTGAAGGTAATCGCCATGTCACTCCATGGATTTATTGCTACTACATGGCAGATTTCGGCAATGCCGCGGAGTGTTCGCTTGCGCCTATTATTTGACGCGAAGGTCTCAAAGACTGTTAATACCGTATTGTTATCCATGGGATGGTGCTCTGTGGTATTTGGGATAAGAAGATCCTCACCACTTTTGGCCATCTGCCGGAGTATCCAACATGCTCTAAGGCTGTGCGTTGGTATTGTATCCGCTGTGCTATGAATTTTGCAGGGTCTGTTAAGCCATCCCTCCAATACGGTTCCATGCCCTGTAGAGGGTTTTTGCTTCTTTGTAATGAACTCGGGTGTCTTATGATAGTGCACCCTTTTACCTCGAACTGGGTGCATATTTGGAGCCGGATTATCCCAAAATTTCATTTCGGTTTTCCAGGCACTTTCCATTGCACAGTACTTTCGTACTATGGACGCCAAGTCAGCGAAGCGTGATATGTCACGGCGACTTATGGCGTTAAGGATTCCCTTGTCCGTGCAGTTATTGGAGAAAAGTGAGACTGCGTCTTCCTCGCGGCAGTCCTTAACCTTGTTCATCACAAGGAGGAATCTGGCCCAATAATGATGTACTGTTTCATGGGGCTCTTGCCTGATGTGGGAAAGATCGTTTATGTCTGGGTGGGTGGGTGGATTTGAGTCCGGACCCCTACCCGATCTGAGACCCAGGGGCCGAGGGGTTTCTGATCTTGGAAGTTCGGATTCCGGTATGTCGCCCGATGAGTCTGGCCCGCTGCCTGACTCTAGGTTTAGGGTTTGGGTGATGTCCTCCCGTAAACGGGTATCCGGCTTGGAGAGCTCAGGAATTCGGACATAGTTAGTCCTCAAGATAGAGGAAGAATCGTCGCATTGTTCCTCCACCACCGCAACACGATGGGTGACCGGTGGAGAGTTAATCTCCCTTCGATCGGGTTTCAGCCCAATCCGATCATAGTCCGTAGCGACTCCCAAGGCGGCGATGCGATCCAAGAGTTCATTTAGGGAAGAGAGCTCCATTGTATCCATCTGCTCGCTGAGTTCTGAGCCGATGTGGAGGCTGTTTTTGATGACCCGAGAAGTCATCGTCGGTGCAGCGGCCGAACAGGCGGTCATGACGAAACTGCCTAGCCGGAGAGTTTGGCCGACAGCCAGAGCTCCCCCGACGATAATGTTGTTTTTAACAACAAGATGAGGCATCCTTCCTTACGGCGACGTCACAGAGGAACTCTCAATGAAAGCACCAATGTCGGTGTCAAAACCGGCGGATCTCGGGTAGGGGGTCCTGAACTGTGCGTGTAAGGCGGATGGTAACAGGAGGCAGGGGACACGATGTTTTACCCAGGTTCGGGCCCTGTTGATGGAGGTAAAACCCTACGTCCTGCTTGATTTATTCTTGATGATATGAGTATTACAAGAGTTGATCTACCACGAGATCGGAGAGGCTAAACCCTAGAAGCTAGCCTATGGTATGATTGTATGTTGTCCTACGGACTAAAACCCTCTGGTTTATATAGACACTGGAGGGGGCTAGTGTCGGTGTACAAAAAGAGGGGTACACTTTTTGTACCCCTATAACTATGCACAAGCAGTCTGAGCCACGGGCACCACCACACTGAGCAAGGCAAGGGAGGTGAGCCAAGGTAAGGCCGAAGCTCAGGAGAAGCAGAACGACGCCAAGACCAAGACCACAAAGACCAAAGGGAACAAAGCGGACCCCCCGGCAAGATCCTTGCCGGGAGGCGGTTTTAGCAAACCCGGCAAGACCCTTGTCGTGGCAGCTCGCCCCACACCTATGGAGTGAGTCACCCTTGAGTCCACTGCCCCCATGGGGCAAGGATTCGGGAGACATCCCCGTGGTGGCATGCAGATCTTTGTGAAGACATTCGAGATCAGATACACCCTTTAGAAGATGATGATCCTTGGCGGGATCCCAGCCAAGGAGGACCACAAGGCCCCCGGCAAGAGCCTTGCTCGGGATGACAGTAGGTGCCACGGCAAGACCCTTGCCAGGGCCCCGGCAAGGCCCTTGCCAAAAACACCCGTTGGGCCACCATCAGGCCCACGCCAGTCAAACCTCCACCGCCGTTCGCATGCAGCTGCCGACCCAACCAGCTGGGCAGGCACCTGCGTGGCGGCATGCAGATCTTCGTGGAGACCCACCACTGCGCCACCTCAGCTGCCTGCCTGCCTACATGGCACCGCGGGCGCCGCTAGCCAGGGCGCGTGTCGACACGAGAGGGAGCGGCGACGGACGAGACAGGGCTCTCCCCCGTCCCCGATAAAGTAAGGACACCTGGGCAAGACGCATTAAATGCGCCTTGTCATGTAATGCGAGGGATAACCTCGCATCATTGTTCCCTTTCCACCTCCTGGTGCTACTATGGCCACCCCTTTCCTATAAAAGGAGGCCCGAGGCGACCAGGAGGAGGATTCGGATTTTTGGAGCTCCTCAAGCCCCATAGCTAGCTCAAGAACATAGATATACAATCCACCAAAGCAGGAGTAGGGTTTTACGCATCCCCGCGGCCCGAACCTGGATAAACGAACTGTGTGCTATCTGTTTGATCCACTCTTCTCACGACCCCGCGCCCCGCAACCGTAGTAGGGATTCTTGTGATCCCATAGGTGTCGTTCCCACTGACATCTTTGGCGCGCCAGGTAGGGGGCGCAGTTGTGAGAATCGGCTTTAGCAGTTAGTTTGACGCTTCTTCATCGTCATGGCGCCCAAGAAGAAGACGACAGTGGCGGTTGGCCCGTCGGAGGCCGGACATCCCGTCCCGACGCGGGCGAGCAGCGGACCGGTCGCAGAAAGGACCCGAGGCGCCGTTCGCGAACATCAACACCGTCCCAGCAGCCGGAGTTTGGGAGGCGGCGATGTTCGTGCGCCTGGTAACGGGCCGCACGCCGCCAAATCCAAAGATGGAGCCAGGCCCTCCGCGGGTGGCGCGGGGCCTTCCAAGATCGCTACCGCCCCGCCCGAAGGCGATGCGAGGGCCTCCAGGACTCCCACACCGGCACCGACGGCGTGCTCCTCTCAAGTGGCGCGCGACGAACGGCGCAACCACGCTGAAGACCCCGGGCGTCGCCACGGGAAGAGCCCCGAGCGCCACTCCCGGGAGGTAGAAGACCTGCCCGCTCGCCGAGGCGCTGGTGAAGATGGCATGGGACCGCGGGGTCGTGAAAGAGATCCTTCTGACATGGTCAGAAGTCGAAGCGCGTCGCGATCCGTGCAGGTTTTGCTGCCACCAACGCCAGCGGAAGCCCTGGCGCGCGCAGTTGCTCCTCGATTTTCCTCCCACTACGGGGAAACTCGATGAATGGAGAGCCACTATCCGAAGCCTTGTTGCGGTGGCCAACAAAGACGAACCGAGTCCGGTGGAGCCCCGGGGTCGATGCTCCGACGGAGTCCCATGCACCAGTGGCAGGAAAGCCGGCAGCACCGCGACCACGGTGCACTCGCCTCCTCCTCGCCTGGTATCGCGGACGCCAGCCCATCGCGATGTTGCGGGCGACGAAATCTCCATAGCGTCGTCCGACCCGCGGACCCACTGCGACCAGTGCCAAGTCCTTCGGGAACGAGAACATGAAGACGCTCGAACCACTATCGAGCGCCGGCGCGGAGCGCGCCACCAGTCAGACAAGCGAGCAGGGCCTGCTGTGAACCACCCGGCACCGGAGAGCCCTGGAGGCCTACCTTACGAGGTAGGCTGTCCGGCTTTTACCCGTGAGCTGCGGCAGTTCCAGTGGCCCACTCACCGCACCTTCATACCTGACGTGGGCGAAAAGTACAGTGGCAAGACCCACCCGTCCGAGTTCCTCAGCATCTACACCATTGCGATGCAAGCTGCCGGAGCCCGCGACGATAAGGTGCTTGCGAATTACTTTCCGTTGGCTCTTAAACCCAACACCATGTCATGGTTGATGCACTTGCCGGTAGACTCTATTTCCTCCTGGTCGGATTTGTGCCATGAGTTTGTGGGCGCCTTTACTGGAGGCCACCAAGCCCATGGCCAAGCGAGCGACCTGCACGTCATTCCCAGAAGGGAGGCGAGAGTCTCCGCAAGTATATACAGAGGTTCAGCCGGATACAGTACAATATCCCTGATGTTCACCCTGCCGCCATCATCAGCGCGTTCCATCAGAACGTGCGTAACCGCAAGATGCGCGAAGAGCTGGCAATGAACAAGGTGAAAGATGTAGCACAACTCTATGTTCTTGCTGACAGATGTGCCCGGGCTGAAGAGGGAAGGAAGTACCCCGGCATGGAAACCGACTCCTCAGATGAAGATACTGCCGCCCCGGCGAAGAAGGGCCGGCGCCGCAACAGGAAGCGCAAAGGTAAAGCCGTGCTTGCCGTCGAGGGATCTGGTGACACCGGCTCTACCAAGAAAACCAAGGCAGATGACCCCGGCAAGGAAATTTCCGGATGTGTCGCCTGCCGGGCCTTGGCGGTTGCCGAGAAGCCGGGGAACTCCGACAAGCGATACTGCAAGATCCGTCGCACCAAAGGCCATGCTCTCCAAGACTGCCGACAGGTTGAGCTCCTCGCTGAGAAGCAGAGGGCTGAATATGAGAGGCGGGACAAGGAGAAGGGCCAAGACGGTGCTGAGGGGTCCGGCAAGAAGCGTGACGGCCAGGAGGGCCGTCGCAGCAAGGATAAACAACAGGAGAGGCCCGCCCGGGGCCGTGACAAAAAGCCAGAAGACGACGATCATGAAGAGGATGACGAATCCGGCGACCAAGAGTTTCAGAAAGCTACAGAGGCCATGTGCATCGACGGCGGCGCCTCGCTGCATACTTCTCACCGCCAGCTTAAACAGTGGGCGTGAGAGATTACAGCGGCAGAGCCGTCGTTTGATGCTCAAAGGCCGCTGAAGTGGTCCAGCACACCTATCATTTTTGACACTCAGGATCACCCTGATCGCACTACTGCGGCCGTGTGCTTGCCATTGTTGGTTTCACCAACAATACGCAACCTCGAGGTGACAAAGATGCTAGTCGATGGCGGGGCCGGTCTGAACTTGATCTCGCCTACCGTGATCGAGAAACTGCAGATTCTTGATGGAGACCTCGAGGAGACGGGCACGTTTCAGGGGGTCAACCCAGGAAGAAGCCAACCTAAGGGAAAGGTCACGCTGCCCGTGACTTTTGGAAGCGATCTGAACTACAGGACGGAGAGGATCGTGTTTGATGTTGCCAAGATCCCCTTGCCCTACAACGGGATCCTTGGCCGCCCAGCGCTGGCCAAGTTCATGGCGGCGTCACACTACGCCTACAACACCCTGAAGATGCCAGGACCTGTGACGATCATCACCATCCCCTCCGATAAGAAAGATGCGCTGATTTGCGCTGACCAACTATACCAGCAAGCAGTTGCAGCAGCTGCCGCCACTAGGGCACTTGCTCCTGCCGCTGGGACCCCGGGAGGGAAGAAGAAGAAGAAGACCGGTGAGACCTCAGACACCCACTCCGGCAAGCGCACCTCTTCGGAGTGTAGCACTCCTGTCAAGGACGTGCCAGAGAGCTCCACCGGTGGAAACAAGAAGCCCAGGGCCATACCGCCAGGAACCAAGAAGGTTTCTGTCAATGAGGACGGCACGGGAGGGGCTTTCACCATAAGCTCCACCCTTGACGACAAATAGGAAGACGCGCTCGTTACCTTCCTGCGGGCGAATGTCGATGTGTTTGCATGGAAAGCTTCCGACATCCCCGGCGTTCCCAGGGAGGTGATTAAGCACCACCTTGTTGTCTGTCCTCATGCGCGGCCCGTCAAGCAGAAGGTCAGAAAGCAAGCTTTGGAACGACAAGAGTTCATCACAGAGGAGATCCGGAAACTGGAAGCAGCGGGTTTGGTAAGAGGAGTGCTCCATCCAACGTGGTTGGCCAATCCGGTCGTAGTGCGCAAGGCTAATGGGAGGTGGAGGCTGTGTATTGATTACACAGATATCAATAAGGCTTGTCCTAAGGACCCCTTCCCGTTGCCGCGCATCGACCAGATTGTTGACTCCACAGTTGGGTGTGATTTGTTGTCATTCCTCGATGCCTACTCTGGCTACCACCAGATCTTCATGACAAGAGAAGACGAAGAGAAAACAACATTCATCACCCCATGTGGTACGTATTGTTTCATGCAGATGCCTTTCAGGTTGAAGAGTGCTGGTTCGACGTTTGCAAGGGCGGTCTAGATTGGTTTCGAACCCCAGCTCCATAGAAATATGGAAGCTTATATGGATGACATAGTGGTCAAAACCAAGGACAGGGCAACCCTCATACCGGATTTGCAAGAAACATTTGCAAACCTGCGCAAGATCAATCTCAAGCTGAACCCTGAGAAGTGCGTCTTTGGCGTCCCGTCCGGCAAGCTTCTCGGGTTCTTTGTGTCACAGCGTGGGATAGAGGCCAATCCGGACAAGATCAAAGCTATAGAGCAGATTGAAGCACCCAAGCGAATCAAGGATGTGCGTCGGCTTGCTAGTTGCGTCGCCGCCATGGGTAGATTCATTTCCAACTCTGCCGAGCGCGCCCTTCCCTTTTTCAAGATCCTGAAAAAGGCGGGCCCGATGGAGTGGATGCCAGAAGCCGAAGCAGCATTGCAAGATTTGAAGAAGTACCTCTCCTCCGCGCCAATACTAGTTGCGCCTAGGCCATAGGAGCCATTGCTGCTATACCTGGCGGCAACGAACCAGGTGGTCAGCGCCGCACTAGTGGCACAGAGAGAGGTTGACGACGAGGTAATGGCAGCGACAGAGCCCGACACCACCAATGCAGAGACGACACAGCCAGTTGAAGTGCCGCCAAAGAAGAAAATGATGGAGCACCTGGTCTACTTTGTTAGTTCCCTCCTGCAGGGGCTAGATCAAGGTACTCCGGCGTGCAGAAACTGCTCTTCGGCCTTCTTATGGCCTCGAGGAAGCCGCGTCACTACTTCCAGGCACACGAGATCACTGTCGTCACTCGCCTCCCTCTGCAATGGATATTGCACAATCCAGATGCAACGGGAAGAATTGTGGAATGGGCACTGGAGTTGTCCAGCTTTGGCCTCAAGTTTGAAAGTACTTCGACGATTCAAAGCTGAGTCCTGGCGGAGTTCATTGCAGAATGGACTGCAACGCCTGACGAAGAAGCCCAAGAGACTGCTCTCCCCGGCAAGGAGGCAAGTTGCAGTTGGATCATGTACTTTGATGGAGCTTTCTCCTTACACGGCGCCGGGGCTGGCATGCTGCTTGTCGCGCCCACCGGAGAGCACCTCAAGTACGTGATCCAGATGCACTTCCCCAGGGAGGTGTCAACAAACAATACGGCAGAGTACGAAGGGCTGCTTGCCGGTCTTAGGATCGCGGCAGACCTCGGAATCAAGAAGCTCATCGTCAGGGGCGACTCGCAGCTCATCGTCAAGCAAGTCAACAAGGACTACCAGAGCCCGTTAATGAAGGCCTACGTCGATGAAGTGAGAAAGCTGGAAGAGCGTTTCGACGGTATACATGCTGAATACGTTCCCCGAGCGGCGAACGATATCGCCGATTACCTGTCAAAACGCGCTGCCCTCAAGCTACCTGTGGAACCAGGTACCTTTGTGCTCCAGCTAACTCAGCCATCCATTGATCCATCAACAGAGCAGAACAAGAGGAGGAAATCAGGACCCGGCAAGTACTTTCCCGCCGAGCTCCCCGGAGCCGCCGGCAAGGATGTTGCCAGGGACACTGAGCCCGCCACGGGACGGCTAGCTCCGGCAGAGCGTCAAGCTCTTGCCATCGAGACAGCCACTCCTATAGCGGAGGAAATGCCTTTAGTCCTCGCCGTCGAGCCCCAGGCTCCAGCGTGGGCACAGCATACCTTCCGATTCCTCCAAACAGGGGAACTTCCTGAAGAGCGGGAAGAAGCGGAAAAAGTAGCCCGTCGCTCTACCATGTACCAGTTCGTCGATGACGTCCTGTACAGAAAGAGGCCGAATGGTGTGAAATTGAAGCGTATCCCTCGGGAGGAAGGACTGGAGCTGTTGGCGGAGATACACGGAGGCATATGTGGGTCCCACATCAGGTCAAGGGCCCTTGCCGGCAAGGCATTTCGGCAAGGCTTCTTCTGGCCCACCGGCCTCCAGGATGCGATGACACTAGTCACCAGGTGTGAAGCGTGTCAGTTCCATTCAAAGAAGCTTCATCAGCCAGCTCAAGCCATTCAAACCATTCCTCTCTCCTGGCCCTTCTCGGTCTGGGGGCTCGACATACTGGGCCCTTTCCCCCGCGCTGTCGGGGGCTTTGAGTACTTGTACGTTGCAATCGACAAGTTCACAAAGTGGCCGGAGGTGGAGGCAGTGAGGAAGGTCACAGCTCAGTCAGCCGTCAAGTTGTTCAAGGGACTAGTGTGCCGTTTTAGTGTACCCAACAGGGTCATCACCGACAACGGCACACAGTTCACAAGCCGCACCTTCATGCAATATATCCAAGACCTCAGCAGCAAAGTCTATTTCGCTTCCGTTGCTCACCCACGAAGCAATGGTCAAACTGAGAGGGCAAACGTTGAAGTACTGCAAGGCTTAAGGACCAAGACCTTTGACAGGCTGCACAAGAGTGGAAGGTGCTGGATTGATGAGTTGCCGACGGTTCTTTGGTCGATCAGGACGACGCCAAATCGAGCCACCGCCCAGACACCTTTTGCCCTGGTATACGGGGCAGAAGCAGTTCTCCCCACTGAACTCATATACGGGTCACCTCGATTGCTCGCTTATGATGAGCTTGAGCAAGAGCAACTGCGGCAAGATGACGCAATGCTCCTTGAGGAAGATCGTCTTTGGGCGGCTGTGAAAGCAGCACGCTGCCAGCAAGCCTTGTGCCGCTACCACAGCCGCAAGGTTCATGCCCGAAGCCTTGAGTAAGGCGACCTTGTCCTTCGGCGCGTTCAATCGGCCAAGAATTCCAACAAGTTGACGCCAAAGTGGGAAGGCCCTTATCGGGTAATACGAGTCACCAGGCCCGGCGCAGTCCGCCTGGAGACCGAAGATGCCGTTCCAGTGAGTAACTCCTGGAACATTGAGCATCTTCGCAAGTTTTACCCGTGAGGCGCGGCTTGTCGGGCCCCCCGGCAAGCCACCTTTTGTACAAGCATTGTCGATGATGCATGTAACCCTTTGTACAAAGCCAGGCGCAGACCCTGAGCACAAATAAATGAAGCGCTGGCGCCCTAAGTTATAGCATGCATGCTAGCTCGAGTCTCGTCTTTGGTTAGGGTTGATAGTGCTTAGCGGCGACTAACCCCTAGCTTAGAGGTCGAGTGTGCGTATCTTTGTCTTTCTTTTGTCTTCTTTGGTTCACAGGACACACGGATATCCGTGCCCAACCACTTGGGGAGGAAAAGAAGATGAACAGACCAGCATCTAGCCCCCGACAAGCCAGCATTGCCGGGGGCTGCAAGAGCAAAGATTCACCCACGGCGAACCAGAGTTGCCGGGGGCTGCATCTTCAGATAAGTTCTTCATCCCTTATCATGCATTCCATTATGGATTGAGGTATGTGAAACCTCGTTTTCCCCTAAGCTACCATGCTCCCATAACTCTAGGCCCTAGGGCTCGTTCCTGGGGCCAAGTTTGGTCGTAGTCACGGCAGCGAAAGGATGAAACAAGGAGCCAGAACCCGCCTCATCCCTGCCTCCGCCAAAGGCGTGAGGAAGGTCGAGCGAAGTGGGAAGACGGCAAGGCCTGTTGCCGGGCAAGGAAATGTTTATCTTGAAGATATCAAGGATTTACTCCTTGTCATGGGTTCTACCCACAAACAAATGACCCGGCAAGCATCCCTTTTTCATTAAAAACATTCCACTCAGGTACAGTCCATAGGGAATGAAAAACATGAATGATGGGATTACAAGTTTTAAATTCAGCTAAGGCCCGAAGGCTTACACACTAAAAAGAGATAAGGTGCCCGTAATCCCTTTCTTGTCCCTCTCCTCAGGAGGCAGGTCAAGGAGGCGAAAAGGGCAAAAGGAGCGCCTAGGCGAGCTACAGGTGGCAGAAGACACCAAGAGAACATCTCGGTGGCCGTCCGAAGGCTGGATGGTGATGGCGGCGCCGGAAACAGAGCTCGAAGGCGAGGCGGCAGGACATCAGCATGCGTCGAAGCCGTCGGTGCCCGCGTACTCTGACTTGATGGCCTTGCCGCCCGCCCTCTTCCTCTTCCGCAGCCTCCCAACGCCAGCCGCCCAAGGAGACGACCCCGAGAAGTTCAGAGAGCCGGCGACACGGATGATGGGGTCGCCGGTGCCGCATGGAGCGGCGCCCGACACCTAATCGGACCCATCATCCTGCCGCCTACTACCCTCGTCGTCTCTGCCACTGTCCTCCTCGTCACTCCTGCCCGAGGAGGAGTCTTCACTATCAAAAGAGCTCTCCACGCAGCACCTTGCACGGGTCCCAAAGCACCCGAAGACCTTGACGGAGAGAAGACCACCCTCCATCAGCTTAAAATGGAGAGTGAGCCCCTCCGTCAAGCGGTGGATATGGGAAAACGTCTTCCATCCCCGACGGAGATACATCACGTGACGGGCGGGGAAATCGACGCGGGCCCGCGTGCCACTGATCGCGCAGCCCCTCATGTGCAGCCACAACGACTCCGGCGGATCCAGCTCCATCTCCCGCGCGAATGGAGTCGGGAGACGAAGGCGACGGCAAGGCGGCCGGCGTAGCCTGACGAAGAACTCGCAAGGGTCATCCCCAACGTGGCCCTCCATGGGGGGAAGAACTGCTGGCGGAGGCGAGGCCGGCGCACCGCCCCGTCCTCCTCTTCCCCGAGCGCCTCGGCCTCGCCCACGGCCTCGCCCCCTCCCCCTTCCCCTCGCGGCTGGCTCTGCCACCGCGGGTGCAGGAGAAGGAGGGATGCATTGTCGAGCGGCGACCCTCGCCGCCACCATTGAAGGACCAGGATTCCCTCTCTCCACGACGGATGGAAGGGGGGAGCAGAAGCTGAAGGAAGGAGGAGATGAAGGAATGCGGGACGCCATCCCCCCTCCCGCTCTTTATAAAGGAACGGGGTGGGGGCTCGGCCGCCCCGCTCAGCCAATCAAGACGCGGAAGGCGCAGGGAACTGGGACCGACCCGCCGCCCCAGCCCGCGGTGGCCCGGTTTCCCGCCTCCACCGTTCACCACCCCGAGCGCATGAGAGCCACGTGGCAGGCGTGCAAGACCTAGGCGACGGGTGAGGCGACCTCTCCCCACCCCGTGATCGTGGGGAGTGGATGCCTTGAACACCACGCCTCGGCCCCGTTCAGTAAATGGGTCGCGCCTCCACGCCTCCCTCCGTTTATGGGGAAGGCGCAAACCGCCTCCTTTACTACGACGTGACGCATGCATGCAGAGCTCAGCCCCACGCATGCCGCCCACGTCACACACGCCGCGCCACGCGCGGGAAGCATGGGAAGAACAGCGCGCGAAGAGACTTACCACGGTAAAAACCGCCCCGCCTGCCCGTGCACCATTTTTGGGCCTAGCCCAACGACGCGATTGCGCTTACGTGTGGCCCAGGCCCGGGGGCTCCTGTCGGTGTACAAAAAGAGGGGTACACTTTTTGTACCCCTATAACTGTGCACGGGCAGTCTGAGCCACGGGCACCACCACACTGAGCAAGGCAAGGGAGGTGAGCCAAGGTAAGGCCGAAGCTCAGGAGAAGCAGAACGACGCCAAGACCAAGACCACAAAGAGCAAAGGGGACGAAGCGGACCCCCCGGCAAGATCCTTGCCAGGAGGCGGTTTTAGCAAACCCGGCAAGACCCTTGCCGTGGCAGCTCGCCCCACACCTATGGAGTGAGTCACCCTTGAGTCCACTGCCCCCATGGGGCAAGGATTCGGGAGACATCCCCGTGGTGGCATGCAGACCTTTGTGAAGACATTCGAGATCAGATACACCCTTCAGAAGATGATGATCCTTGGTGGGATCCCAGCCAAGGAGGACCACAAGGCCCCCAGCAAGAGCCTTGCCGGGGATGACAGCAGGCGCCACGGCAAGACCTGTCAGGACGCCGATTCCAAGTCACATCGATTTAGCCGGTAACACCTCATATCACTTTGCGGCCTCACGCACGGTATCCCACGGGTGTCGCCTTACCATGGCCCGGGACCGTTTGCGCCTTTTGGCTCACGTATATGATAGTGTCGCTAGCATCCATATGACAGAGAACCCGGGCCGACATGGCTAGTCGTGAACCCAAAGCGGCACAGACCTATGGAGACAGGCATACATGAATCACATCGAGCATGTCGGTCATCAGAGAGTAATTCCGGGCTATAGCACTGGGCTAATAGGACTCCGGGGAACCCGGGCTGTAGCAGGCTAGGCAGGACTCCGGATATCACCGCGTGACATTTCCCCGAAGGGACAGACATAGGAACGAAGTGAAACACATGCCGGCCAGTCAAGTGTCCTGAATAGTAGTGCTGGGCTAGCAGGACTCCGGTGAACCGGGCTGTAGCGGACTACTATGGCTCGAGGAACACTAGACTACATTTCCCCATAAGAAAGGCTGCCAAGGATAAACAACTAGATTGTCGGATCCCACTCATACCAAGCATTTCAATCATACACACAATATGCCCGATATGAGTACATACAACATGGCATCACAACAAAACTCTACAACTCAAGTACTTTATTTAAAGGCTCCCGAGAGCCATACATAACATGTTCATACAGATAGGGGTCACATGACCCGACACTCAAGTCATACAATCATACAAGCACATGCGGAAGCAACTAGTCTGAGTACAGACACTAGAAAGAAAGAAGGCTTCTCGAAGCCTGTCTATCTACATAGGGCCCTCCATGGCCAGGATCACCACCTGGGTGGCTAGTCACTCGTCGACGTCAAGGTCTATGTAGAACCCATCGGAGGGGGCGGTGTTGTCGTCTGAAAACAGTAATTAAGCAAACATGAGTACAAAGGTACTCAGCAAGTCTTACATCAGAACCTAATATACATGCTCATTCTCAAGAAGGTGGTGGGGTTATTGCAGCAAGCCAGCTTTGACTCTTAGCTAAGCTATCCTACGGAACTCCACTAGTAAAATAGTTTTCGCACACGAGTCCACTATTCACCAACACAATACTCCACCGGGGATCCTCTCCCGTCATCCTACGAGAGGGCCATCCTCGGTACTCACACTTATCTTGAGACTTTTAATAGTATCCATTTAACTTGTCTATGAACTGTATAGGCAACCAAATAGTCCTTTACCGCGGACGCGGCTATTGGAATAGTTTTATACCCTGCAGGGGTGTACTTCTTCATACACGCTTTCACCACTTACCGCTGTTTACACGACATGTACTCGGCAACCTTCAAGCGGAAGCCCGGCGAGGGAGTCGGCCACGGCCTACCTAAACACTTAAGTCTCTAGTCCATGTTTATCGCCTATCCAGGTTCCATCCGCAGGGAGTCCGGCCGAGGTTTCCGCTTACGGCCCCGAACGATGTGAACAGGGTTCCCGAGACACCAAACGGGTGACTCGGTACACCGTGCCATGGTGTATCTACCGCAACATAGCCCACCCCTAGGGTCAGCGCTACGCACGGCCGCCAACACATAACCTATAACACCAGAAACTATTTGCAACTCCTAGACAGAGTACTAAGGTATTTAAGAAGCCGAGAGGGTCAATTAAGGATCCCAATGCATGGTAGTAGCTGAATCTTAAATCACACATACAGATCTCAGTTCTTAGGGACGGCCTCAATGAAACAACCCACCATGTACTCCTACATGGCCTCTCGTCGATACCTTTACCAAAACATGCTCCACACATCCCTCACGTTACCGACATAAACATTTCACTCTAGCCCATCACCCAGATGAACCAGACCTGACACAACTCTAAGCATAGCAGGCATAGCAAAGTAGGAATCACATACATGGCTCAATCAACTCCTACACATGCTAGTGGGTTTCATCTAGTTACTGTGGTAATGACAGGTCATGCAGAGGATAAGGGTTCAACTACCGTAGCACACAGCAGTTTGAAACGCGTTGTCTTAATGCAGTAAACAAGAGCAGAAGCGGGAACATGGGTTGTATCGGAATGATCAATGGGTTGCTTGCCTGTTGTAGAGGTAGTAGGGTACTGCCCTTCAGACGGATACTCGGGGTTATCCTCGGAGGCTGAACCTACCACGAAAGACACACTGAACATAATCAACACATGGCAATATGCAACAATATGATGCATGCTATGACATGGCAAGATGAAAGTGTTTTGGCCTAATGCAAGCTAAAAAATAAGGGTATGAACTCATTTGAATCAAAGATTCAAATATTAGCTCATTAAACATGGCCTTATTAGTGCATTACCTTATTCTGCTTAAACAGCAGTGTTAACTTGTTTTGTCATGCATGAAACCATTACAGATGGATAGATTGAATTTTTCTGATCATTTTTCATATATAAATCTTTGCATTTGGAGCTATGGTTGATTTTCTATGATTTTTAGAAGTTTTGACTATTTTCTGGAATTTCCTATTAAAGAATAAATCCAGTAATTGAGTTAATGCGTCAGCACTGCGTCACTGTGACGTCAACGGGTCAAAGGCGCCAGCCCAGGTCAAACCTGACTAGTGGGCCCCTTCTGTCAGTCTCTCAGCTAACTAACAGAGTTAGTTAGTGTTTAGTTAGCACTAAACTGGGTTAGTTAGGCTCTGGGCCCACATGTCAGTGAGAGAGGTTTTGTTAACGACGTCATTAACCTCTAACAGAGTGATTAGCTCTAATTTAAACTAATCTGAATTAGTTAGGAGCCAGCCCCACCTATCAGTGTCTCAAGCGGAGTCAAACTGGGGTCAAACCCCTGGTCAGCGGGGTTAATCCCGCCGGCGTTGAGTCGCCGGCGAGGCCGAGACGGCGGAGAGCTTCGGAAATCGGCCACAGGCGACCAATTCGACCGCAGTTTGGTCCTACGCGTAGCTGGGGCTCGTGCACATCTAGTGGGGCAAGTGGGAGGATCTGGGGTGGGGCGAGCTCGCCGGAGTCGAGCTCGTGGCGGCGGCCGGAGCTCGGCCGTTGGTGGTTTTGCTGCTGCAGCGAACTAGCGGGCAAACGGACGCACTAGCAAGGCACTACGAGGTGCAGTGAGTGCGTTAAGCACCCGCGCTTGACCAAATGGCCGCCGGAGTGACGCCGGCGTCGAGCTCGCGCGGCGGCGTGCTACGGTGAGCAAGGGGGCGGCGTCTACGGCGAGCAAACGAAGCAGAGAAGAGGGGGGATCGGTAGAGGAGCTCACGGCGGTTGCACGACGCGTCTCAGCAGGCTCGGGGGAGGTTGGACGTCGTCGGGGCGTTGCCGGCGATCTCGGCGGACCGAGGAAGAAGAAGGCGTCGGGGAGGCGCTTGGAGGCGTCCGGCGTCGCGTGAGTCGACGAGGAGGCGTGGACGATGGAGGCGGAGCTCACGGGCACGTCAGGGAGGCGAGGGGGTGGCTCTGGTGACAACTACGGCGAACAACGGCGAGGATTGCGCTCGGCCATCGCGGGAGAGGGTGAGGGAGACGAGGGGGAGAGAGGGAGGAGTGCAGGGAGGTGTTGGGCGTCTCTGTGGCGCTCGGATGGGGACGAGGAGGCAGCAGGAGGTGGAAGCAGGAGGTGGCCGCGGGAGCACGCGCCGGCGACACGCCTCTGCCTACTGGCAGAGGTGGGTGACGACTGGCATAGGCCGGGTGGGCCGGGCCAGCACAGGTAAGGCCCAGGTGGGCTTCTCCCTCTCTCTCTTTTTCTGATTTGTTTTCTTTTTCTATTTAAGTACAACTGTTGGGCTTTATTAAAAATACTAAAACGTTTCCAAAAATCCTGAAAATAATTGTGGGCTCTGTTTAGAATATTTCCAACAGCAAACATTTATTTCCAGAATTATCTGAGCATTTAAATTATTTTATAGCATTTAAATGCCCAAAATCAAATACTTATGATTTAATTCAAGGACCTTCTATTGACCTAGAAAATTGTGCACCAATTTTGCCAGAGGTTCTAACCCAAGACAAAGAGGGTGAACTTTTTAGAAGGGCATTTCAGGTTCATTGAAAATAATTTTAGTAAACCCTAGTTGTTTCCAGGGGGTGTTGGGGGTTCTGTCATCCCCATTTCAAACTTAAAAGGAAATTAAACATGATGCACACTCTAATGCTTGAACTAGCTAGGGTGTGACAACTCACCCCCACTCAAAAGAATCTCGTCCCGAGATTTAGGATCCTCTGGAAAGAAGGTGGGATACTCGAGTCAAAGACGATCCTCCCTTTCCCAAGTGGCTTCTTTCTCGGAATGGTGTGACCATTGAATCTTGAGAAACTTGATATTACGACGTCGAGTGGTACACTCGGCTTGATCAAGGATACGAACGGGATATTCCCGATATGAGAGGTTATCTTGTAGATCAAGCGTTTCGTGGTCCACTCCACGGATAGGATCCGCGAAGCAATGCCTGAGTTGAGAAACGTGGAAGACATCGTGAACTCTGGAAAGATGCGAAGGTAGTTCCAATTGGTAGGCAACTTCTCCCCGTTTGTCCAGAATGTGAAAGGGTCCAATGTAACGAGGAGCCAATTTGCCTTTGATACCGAAACGATGGGTTCCCTTTAACAGAGTAACCCGAAGGTAAGCCTTCTCGCCGACTTCATAAGTCATAGGCTTATGTTTACGATCATATTGACTCTTTTGACGAGATTGGGCTGTTTTCAATTTCTCACGAATAACGCGAACCTGCTCTTCTGCTTCCTTAATCATATCCGGGCCAAAGAGTTGTCTTTCCCCGGTTTCTGACCAGTTAAGAGGCGTTCGACATTTTCGTCCATAGAGAACTTCGAAAGGAGCCTTGCCCAAGCTAGTTTGATAACTATTGTTATAAGCAAACTCCGCGAATGGAAGGCATTTCTCCCAACTCATTCCGAACGAGATGACAAAAGCTCGGACATATCCTCCAGAATTTGATTGACTCGTTCTACTTGACCACTTGACTGAGGATGGAAGGCGGTGCTAAAGGAGAGATGAGTTCCCATAGCATTTTGGAAACTTTCCCAAAATCGAGAGGTGAAGAGACTCCCACGGTCTGAGTTAATTTCCAATGAAACACCATGAAGAGACACTATTCGGGAGATGTATAAAGCGGCTAGCTGGCTAGCAGTGATACTCTCACGAACAGGTAGAAAGTGGGCTACTTTGGAAAGACGGTCGATCACGACGAAGATGGCATTATTCCCTCTCTTGGTCCTGGGAAACCCAGTGATGAAATCCATACTGATTTTATCCCATTTCCACTCGGGAATAGCCAAAGGTTGAAGGATGCCAGCAGGCCGTTGATGCTCTGCTTTAACACGACGACAAACGTCACGATTAGCAATGTATTGAGCGATTTCTCTCTTCATCCTAGTCCACCAAAACCTCTGGCGTAGGTCTTGATACATTTTAGTACTACCGGGATGAATGGTGAGAGGAGATTCATGAGCTTCCTTAAGGATCAACTGGCGTAGATGTTGTTTCTTGGGAACCACCAAACGGTTCTCGAAGAAGACAGCACCTCGCTCATCCATGGAGAAACATTTAGCAACTCCGCTAGCGATGTTTTCCTTTATCCGGGATATGCCCTTATCATACCGCTGGGCGGTTATGATTTGATCCATAAGGTTAGGTTTCGCCACCAGGGTGGATAGAAAACCTCGAGGAACAATGTGAAGATTAAGCTTACGAAATTCCTCATGGAGAAGTGGTTGACTTTGTTGTAACATCAGGTTGTTACAATAGGACTTACGACTTAGCGCATCAGCCATGACATTGGCCTTGCCCGGGGTGTAAGTTATTCCTAAGTCGTAATCCGAGATCAACTCGACCCAACGTCTTTGCTTGAGATTCAAATCTGGTTGGGTGAAGATATATTTCAAACTTTGGTGATCGGTGAAGATCTTGCAATGATTACCGAGGAGGTAATGTCGCCAAGTTTTGAGTGCATGGACTACAGCTGCAAGCTCTAGATCATGTGTGGGATAATTTTCCTCATGTGGGTGTAATTGTCGTGAAGCATAGGCAATTACCTGACGATCTTGCATGAGTATGCAACCTAGTCCTTGTCGCGAGGTGTCGCAATAGATAATAAAGTCCTTGGAGAAATCTGGTGGTACCAGTACAGGAGCTGATGTCAGGCGTCTTTTCAGTTCCTGAAAGCTGAACTCGCATTGTGGAGTCCACTCGAACTTTTTATCTTTCTTGAGGACTTCAGTTAGAGGTTTAGCAACCTTGGAGAAATTCTCGATGAAGCGGCGGCAATAGCTCGCTAAGCCAAGGAAGCTCCGAACTTGCTTGACCGTCTCAGGTGGAGTCCAATCAAGGACGACTTGAACTCGCTCGGGATTGACAGCAATACCCTTACCAGAGATTACATGGCCTAGATAGGTCACTTCTGGCAACCAAAATTCACACTTGGAGAATTTGGCATAAAGGCGATGCTCTCGAAGTTTCATCAATACCAGCCTTAGATGTTCGGCATGTTCCTCTTCAGTCTTGGAGTAGATGAGTACGTCATCGAGGTATACTACGACAAATTTATCCAAATACTCCATGAAGACCGAGTTCATTAACCGGGATAAGGTGGCTGGGGCATTGGTTAAACCGAAGGACATAACGGTGTACTCGTATTGGCCATAACGAGTAACAAAGGCCGTTTTGAGAATGTCCCCGTTTCTGATTTTGATTTGATGGTAGCCCAACCTCAAATCCATCTTGGAAAAGACTGAGGATCCAGTGAGCTGATCATACAGATCATTGATCCTGGGAAGCGGGTATTTGTTCTTGATGGTGACCAAATTGACAGGTCGGTAATCCACAACCATTCGATCCGTTCCATCCTTCTTCTTGACGAAGAGGACGGGGCAGGCCCAAGGAGAGGAACTAGGACGGATGAAACCTTTTTTTAAGGACTCATCGAGTTGGTTCTTAAGCTCGGCTAGTTCTAAGGGCGCCATCTTGTAGGGTCTTCTGGAAATTGGAACGGTTCCTGGAACAAGGTCTATCACAAACTCGACATCCCTGTCAGGTGGAACACCTGGCAATTCTTCTGGAAAGACATCCGGAAAGTCTCAGACTACCGGAACATCCTCAAGGTCTGGAAGGGGGTTGGCATTTAGGGAGTAGAGCTGGCGCTTGGCCACTCGAGTTAAGACATTGACTGTCTTGCCCGATGGGTGAGTAAGTTGAACGGTTCTAGTGGCACAATCAATCTTAGCATAATGAGCTGACATCCAGTCCATACCCAAAATGATGTTTATGTCCGAGGACTTGAGGGCTATTAAGGAAGCAAGGAAGACAAGTCTATCGACAAGAATTTCGTTCCCATGGCTTACTCTAGAAGTTTGCCATTTGGAACCCGGAGTTTGAATTACCATGGAAGTGGGCATGTCACAGAATGTCGTGTTATGCATTCGAGCATAGTTCTCGGATATGAATGAATGAGATGCTCCAGTATCGAAAAGAATAGATGCCGGATGGCAGTTAACAAGGAGCGTACCAAGGACGACGTTAGGATCCTCATGAGCCTCCTCGGCTGAAACATAGTTGGCATGGCCACGGGCAGTGGTGGCCGGCTTGGCGTAGAATGTCTTTCCCGCGGGCTTACCACGGCCAACAGACTTTCCAGTTTGATTGGGGTTGTTGTTCTAGGGACACTCTCGGCTATAGTGACCCGGCTCTCCACACTTGAAACAAGTCACCACATTGGGACGTGGAGCAGCGTTAGCAGCGGGGCCACCATAGGGCTTGGGCGGTGCAAATTGCTGGTTGGGACGAGGCGCCTCAAAGGATGGCCTCGGGATGAACCTGGGTGGCAGTGCCGTGCTTGGGATCCACACCCGGCGCTTCTGAGCTCCAGAGCCGGATGAAGAGCCAAAATCACGGGACTGCTTGAGTGAAGCGTCATAATCAGTCTGGCCTGTCTCAGCACTGATGGCTTTATTGACCAACTTCTGAAAGGAGGTGCACTCGTGCAGACGAAGATCGTGGCGAAGCTCAGGGCTAAGTCCCTTGCGGAACCTTGCCTGCTTCTTAGCGTCAGTAGATACCTCTTCAGGGGCATAGCGTGCCAGATTCCCAAATTCACGACTATATGCATCCACAGTCAGTCTTCCTTGGGTGAAATTGCAGAACTCCTCCCTCTTGCGATCCATGAGACCTTCCGGAATGTGATGCTCATGGAAAGCCTCACTGAATTCAGCCCAAGTAGTGATTTGGCCGACCGGGCGCATAGCTTCAAAATTTTCCCACCAGAGGCTAGCAGGGCCTTCGAGATGGTAGGAAGCGTAAGTAACCTTGTCGGCTTCGGCTACGTTGGCAGAACGTAGCTTGTGGGTGATGCTGCGAAGCCAGTCATCCGCGTCGAGGGGCTCGACGGAATGGTTAAACTTTGGTGGGTACAGCTTGATAAAGTCATTGATTGACACCAAGTCATTTCGCGGATGGCGTGCGGTGTTTTGCTCAATCCGCTCCAGCAGGCGGTTAGTCTCACGCTTGTTTCTTTCCGCCTCCAACATTACTTCGGCCAGAGAAGGCGGGTGAGGGAGATTTTCACCCCTAGTTGCACTGGCTTCCCCCTGCTCCGGGGCAGCAGGGTTGCTGCGGGTGTTGACCATCCTAGGAGAAAACAAGACAACGGTTTAGATAAGGATGGCTCAACTTAGCAAGGAAGTGCAAAATGTAATGGATAACACGGAATGCAGAGATGTTCATCCGTATGTCATGGTAATATAAAACTGTCATATATATACCAACGGTCATACACATCATACATAGTTTAGTACAAGCCCAGGCTACAGTACGACTATGATGAAAGACGTTACATCTCATCGGAGGCATTCCAAGCTCCTATACATTATTTGTCTACACCTTCGGAATTGATTACACGCCAAGTCATATTCCACAAGTCACGCAGGATAGTGGAGATACAACTATTACAATACTAGTGATACTACTACTAACTCAGACAGCTCCGTAGTAGTCCTCATAGAAGTCACCTCCATAGCCTGGAAGTTCAACGTGATCATTCGGGAACAAACGGTCCTGAGGAGCCTGTGGACCATAGGGGCTAGGATGAGGTCTTGGACCAACAAACGGTGGCCTGCGAGGACCACGGGGTGGGGTGATGCCCCCCACATCACGCCAATCCACCATGTCTGGCAGAGCAGATCTCACAGGATACAAATCCCTTGTATCCATACATCCATCTTGCACCGCAGGTGCAAACCGAGTCAATGTGGCCCAATGATCAACACGGGTATTGAAAAGCTCCAACCTCAAGGCCCGATTCTCTCGGTCCTTATCTTCGAGCATCTCGGCAGTGGTACGAGTTAATGAGTCCTCCTGAGTGGAGTCAGCATAGATAGCCTGAACATACCCTTGCGCTCCCGGAAGTGAAGCTGGCATGTAACGGAAGTCGGTGTTCCGAAGCAGGCCAGTCCGGACTCGCATGATGGTCATCATGGAATAGGCAGCATCCTGCACAGCCATCTCAACAGTAACCCCGAGTCCATAGGAACAGTGAAGGGGCTTGGTAGATCCAGGATAAGAAGGAAATATCCTGACGGTGCAGAAATATTGGCTTTGATTAAAGTCGCGGAACTGCTCTTCGACAGTGTATTCGGGATACCAATGGTAACCCATCTCGATCATTACCCGGACTAACATAGCAGTATGACCAGGCACGTCGAGGCACCGGGTCAGGCAAACCACTTGGTTTTGAACACGGTTGGCCATCTGAAAGCACAACCACAAAGCAAAGACATTAGAATTGCTAGGGAAAATTGGACAGCATAACAGCTGTAAATGCTCAGAAAAAAATTTGAGACATCCACAACAGTCTGCAATACCACTCAACAACATCATATCAAGGTTCTGATTCAATTAGCAACATACTAAAAATAGTAGAAACTGAACTGGGAGTTGTAACAACAATCCTATAAGCTACTACAGATTAGTAACACGTGAACCTGATAGAAGAAGAGAGCCTAGTCCTTAACCCACGTTGAATGAGAAGAGAAAGACTCGGATCAGAGGGCATAGGGTAAAGGAGTAAAAGAGCCTTACGTTCCCTCCCACAATCAATTCCCCTACATATAACTAAAGCATTTCTAGACTCGACATCGACCAGTTTGGCTCAACGAACCTACAGGCAGTCCGTCTCTGATATCAACGCTGTCAAGACCCCGATTCCAAGTCACATCGATCTAGCCGGTAACACCTCATATCACTTTGCGGCCTCACACACGGTATCCCACGGGTGTCGCCTTACCATGGCCCAGGACCGTTTGCGCCTTTTGGCTCACATATATGATAGTGTCGCTAGCATCCATATGACAGAGAACCCGGGCCGACATGGCTAGTCATGAACCCAAAGCGGCATAGACCTATGGAGACAGGCATACATGAATCACATCGAGCATGTCGGTCATCAGAGAGTAATTCCGGGCTATAGCACTGGGCTAATAGGACTCCGGGGAACCCGGGCTGTAGCAGGCTAGGCAGGACTCCGGATATCACCGCGTGACATTTCCCCGAAGGGACAGACATAGGAACGAAGTGAAACACATGCCGGCTAGTCAAGTGTCCTGAACAGTAGTGCTGGGCTAGCAGGACTCCGGTGAACCGGGCTGTAGCGGACTACTACGGCTCGAGGAACACTAGACTACATTTCCCCATAAGAAAGGCTACGAAGGATAAACAACTAGATTGTCGGATCCCACTCATACCTTCAATCATACACACAATATGCCCGATATGAGTACATACAACATGGCATCACAACAAAACTCTACAACTCAAGTACTTTATTTAAAGGCTCCCGAGAGCCATACATAACATGTTCATACAGATAGGGGTCACATGACCCGACACTCAAGTCATACAATCATACAAGCACATGCGGAAGCAACTAGTCTGAGTACAGACACTAGAAAGAAAGAAGGCTTCTCGAAGCCTGTCTATCTACATAGGGCCCTCCATGGCCAGGATCACCACCTGGGTGGCTAGTCACTCATCGACGTCAAGGTCTACGTAGAACCCATCGGAGGGGGCGGTGTTGTCGTCTGAAAACAGTAATTAAGCAAACATGAGTACAAAGGTACTCAGCAAGTCTTACATCAGAACCTAATATACATGCTCATTCTCAAGAAGGTGGTGGGGTTATTGCAGCAAGCCAGCTTTGACTCTTGGCTAAGCTATCCTACGGAACTCCACTAGTAAAATAGTTTTCGCACACGAGTTCACTACTCACCAACACAATACTCCACCGGGGATCCTCTCTCGTCATCCTATGAGAGGGCCATCCTCGGTACTCACACTTATCTTGAGACTTTTAATAGTATCCATTTAACTTGTCTATGAACTGTATAGGCAACCAAGTAGTCCTTTACCGCAGACGCGGCTATTCGAATAGTTTTATACCCTGCAGGGGTGTACTTCTTCATACACGCTTTCACCACTTACCGCCGTTTACACGACATGTACTCGGCAACCTTCAAGTGGAAGCCCAGCGAGGGTGTCGCCCATGGCCTACCTAAACACTTAAGTCTCTAGTCTAGGTTTATCACCTATCCAGGTTCCATCCGCAGGGAGTCCGGCCGAGGTTTCCACTTACGGCCCCGAACGATGTGAACATGGTTCCCGAGACACCAAACGAGTGACTCGGTACACCGTGCCACGGTGTATCAACCGCAACATAGCTCACCCCTAGGGTCAGCGCTACGCACGGCCGCCAACACATAACCTACAACACCAGAAACTATTTGCAACTCCTGGACAGAGTACTAAGGTATTTAAGAAGCCGAGAGGGTCAATTAAGGATCCCAATGCATGGTAGTAGCTGAATCTTAAATCACACATACAGATCTCAGTTCTTAGGGACGGCCTCAATGAAACAACCCACCATGTACTCCTACATGTCCTCTCATCGATACCTTTACCAAAACATTTTCCACACATCCCTCACGTTACCGACATAAACATTTCACTCTAGCCCATCACCCAGATGAACCAGACCTGACACAACTCTAAGCATAGCAGGCATAGCAAAGTAGGAATCACATACATGGCTCAATCAACTCCTACACATGCTAGTGGGTTTCATCTAGTTACTGTGGCAATGACAGGTCATGCAGAGGATAAGGGTTCAACTACCGTAGCACACAGCAGTTTGAAACGCGTTGTCTTAATGCAGTAAACAAGAGCAGAAGCGGGAACATGGGTTGTATCGGAATGATCAATGGGTTGCTTGCCTGTTGTAGAGGTAGTAGGGTACTGCCCTTCAGACGGATACTCGGGGTTATCCTCGGAGGCTGAACCTACCACGAAAGACACACTGAACATAATCAACAC
Organism: Triticum urartu; assembly: GCF_056163025.1. Taxonomy (NCBI): domain Eukaryota; kingdom Viridiplantae; phylum Streptophyta; class Magnoliopsida; order Poales; family Poaceae; genus Triticum; species Triticum urartu. The sequence goes on along the minus strand of NC_141874.1, from coordinate 142,840,959 downwards.
ATGGCAATATGCAACAATATGATGCATGCTATGACATGGCAAGATGAAAGTGTTTTGGCCTAATGCAAGCTAAAAAATAAGGGTATGAACTCATTTGAATCAAAGATTCAAATATTAGCTCATTAAACATGGCCTTATTAGTGCATTACCTTATTCTGCTTAAACAGCAGTGTTAACTTGTTTTGTCATGCATGAAACCATTACAGATGGATAGATTGAATTTTTCTGATCATTTTTCATATATAAATCTTTGCATTTGGAGCTATGGTTGATTTTCTATGATTTTTAGAAGTTTTGACTATTTTCTGGAATTTCCTATTAAAGAATAAATCCAGTAATTGAGTTAATGCGTCAGCACTGCGTCACTGTGACGTCAACGGGTCAAAGGCGCCAGCCCAGGTCAAACCTGACTAGTGGGCCCCTTCTGTCAGTCTCTCAGCTAACTAACAGAGTTAGTTAGTGTTTAGTTAGCACTAAACTGGGTTAGTTAGGCTCTGGGCCCACATGTCAGTGAGAGAGGTTTTGTTAACGACGTCATTAACCTCTAACAGAGTGATTAGCTCTAATTTAAACTAATCTGAATTAGTTAGGAGCCGGCCCCACCTATCAGTGTCTCAAGCGGAGTCAAACTGGGGTCAAACCCCTGGTCAGCGGGGTTAATCCCGCCGGCGTTGAGTCGCCGGCGAGGCCGAGACGGCGGAGAGCTTCGGAAATCGGCCACAGGCGACCAATTCGACCGCAGTTTGGTCCTACGCGTAGCTGGGGCTCGTGCACATCTAGTGGGGCAAGTGGGAGGATCTGGGGTGGGGCGAGCTCGCCGGAGTCGAGCTCGTGGCGGCGGCCGGAGCTCGGCCGTTGGTGGTTTTGCTGCTGCAGCGAGCTAGCGGGCAAACGGACGCACTAGCAAGGCACTACGAGGTGCAGTGAGTGCGTTAAGCACCCGCGCTTGACCAAATGGCCACCGGAGTGACGCCGGCGTCGAGCTCGCGCGGCGGCGTGCTACGGTGAGCAAGGGGGCGGCGTCTACGGAGAGCAAACGAAGCAGAGAAGAGGGGGGATCGGTAGAGGAGCTCACGGCGGTTGCACGACGCGTCTCAGCAGGCTCGGGGGAGGTTGGACGTCGTCGGGGCGTTGCCGGCGATCTCGGCGGACCGAGGAAGAAGAAGGCGTCGGGGAGGCGCTTGGAGGCGTCCGGCGTCGCGTGAGTCGACGAGGAGGCGTGGACGATGGAGGCGGAGCTCACGGGCACGTCAGGGAGGCGAGGGGGTGGCTCTGGTGACAACTACGGCGAACGGCGGCGAGGATCGCGCTCGGCCATCGCGGGAGAGGGTGAGGGAGACGAGGGGGAGAGAGGGGAGGAGTGCAGGGAGGTGTTGGGCATCTCTGTGGCGCTCGGATGGGGACGAGGAGGCAGCAGGAGGTGGCCGCGGGAGCACGCGCCGGCGACACGCCTTTGCCTACTGGCAGAGGTGGGTGACGACTGGCACAGGCCAGGTGGGCCGGGCCAGCACAGGTAAGGCCCAGGTGGGCTTCTCCCTCTCTCTCTTTTTCTGATTTGTTTTCTTTTTCTATTTAACTACCACTGTTGGGCTTTATTAAAAATACTAAAACGTTTCCAAAAATCCTGAAAATAATTGTGGGCTCTGTTTAGAATATTTCCAACAGCAAACATTTATTTCCAGAATTATCTGAGCATTTAAATTATTTTATAGCATTTAAATGCCCAAAATCAAATACTTATGATTTAATTCAATGACCTTCTATTGACCTAGAAAATTGTGCACCAATTTTGCCAGAGGTTCTAACCCAAGACAAAGAGGGTGAACTTTTTAGAAGGGCATTTCAGGTTCATTGAAAATAATTTTAGTAAACCCTAGTTGTTTCTAGGGGGTGTTGGGGGTTTTGTCATCCCCATTTCAAACTTAAAAGGAAATTAAATATGATGCACACTCTAATGCTTGAACTAGCTAGGGTGTGACAAGACCCTTGCCGGGGCCCCGGCAAGGCCCTTGCCAAAAACACCCGTTGGGCCACCATCAGGCCCATGCCAGTCAAACCTCCACCGCTGTTCGCATGCAACTGCCGACCCAACCAGCTGGGCAGGCACCTGCGTGGCGGCATGCAGATCTTCGTGGAGACCCACCACTGTGCCACCTCAGCTGCCTGCCTGCCTACATGGCACCGCGGGCGCCGCTGGCCAGGGCGCGTGTCGACGCGAGAGGGAGCAGCGACGGACGAGACAGGGCTCTCCCCCGTCCCCGATAAAGCAAGGACACCTGGGAAAGACGCATTAAATGCGCCTTGTCATGTAATGCGAGGGATAACCTCGCATCACTGTTCCCTTTCCACCTCCTGGTGCTACTGTGGCCACCCCTTTCCTATAAAAGGAGGCCCGAGGCGACCAGGAGGAGGATTCGGATTTTTGGAGCTCCTCACGCCCCATAGCTAGCTCAAGAACATAGATATACAATCCACCAAAGCAGGAGTAGGGTTTTACGCATCCCCGCGGCCCGAACCTGGATAAACGAACCGTGTGCTATCTGTTTGATCCGCTCTTCTCACGACCCCGCGCCCCGCAACCGTAGTAGGGATTCTTGTGATCCCATAGGTGTCGTTCCCACTGACAGCTAGGGTTACACAAGGTCGATTACAAAGGAGGAGATATACATATCCGTATTGCCTAGCTTGCCTTCCACGCCAAGTAGAGTCCCATCCGGACACGGGACGAAGTCTTCAATCTTGTATCTTCATAGTCCAACAGTCCGGCCAAAGGACATAGTCCGGCTGTCTGGAGACCCCCTAATCCAGGACTCCCTCACCCCTAAAAACTAGATGCAAGATCTAGGCAAAGAGAGAATGGGGTCGGGGGAAATACCGGCATCCATGGCTAGATGACGTGGTGGGGATCGAGTCCACCGGAGGAAATGGAGAGGGATGGCACAAAACGGCGGCCGGCCAAGGCCTTCCTGCGGCGAGGTGTCGCTGGAGCGACGAAGAAGACGAGCGAGTGGGGGCGAATGGGTATGGGGGAGAAAACAACTCCCCCTGCCCCGACATAACCCCCACTACCCGCCCGGCAGCGGTAGTACCGCTGGGGTGGGTGGTAGTACCGCTTGACGCTTGTCAGCGGTAGTACCGTGCATGCCGCGGTAGTACCGCTCTCCCGCAAAGACGACTGGCCAAAAGGCTTAGCTCAAGAAAAAGAAAACGAAACGAAAGTGAGAACCAACACACACACACAAAACCGACAAAAACAAACATCTCCAAGAGAGGGCGGTGGCCGAGGCCACCTATGTTTGAGTTCAGAGGTATGTCGCCGTGAAGATTTTAACCTCGGGCCCAAGACCAACACTCATCTTTGAAGCAAAAGTACCATCAAAAATGGCTAATGTGAAAGAGTTTGATTAGTTTATGCATTATGGGGGAGGGAAAGTTCATTAAGAGAACAACACTCCCCCTATGTCCATGCCTACACCTAAACTAGACAACAAGTTGAGTATGGTGGGGTGTGCAAGGGTTCAAGTCACATTGCTCGAATCAATGATATTTAGCTCATGCCTTAACTCGCGAAATCTTGCTTCATCCAAAGGCTTTGTGAAAATATCTGCAAGGTTATCAAGAGTGTTGACATAGTTGAGCTCGATCTCCCCCCGCCTAATATGATCTCAGATGAAGTGATACCGAATCTCAATATGCTTCGTCTTGAAGTGTTGCACCGGGTTGAGAGAGATCTTGATGGCACTTTCATTGTCACACCAAAGAGGCACTTTGTCACAAATGACACCGTAATCCTTTAAAGTTTGCCTCATCCAGAGAAGTTGTGCACAACAACTACCGGCAGCCACATACTCCGCTTCCGTGGACGAGAGAGATACGCAACTTTGCTTCTTGGAAGACCAACTCACCAAAGAGTAACCAAGAAATTGGCACCCTCCGGAAGTGGACTTCCTATCCACTTTGTCTCCCGCCCAATCCGAGTCCGAATAACCTACAAGCTTGAAGTTTGCTCCCCTTGGGTACCATAAGCCAAAGTTTGGGGTATGAGCCAAATATCGAAAGATTCGCTTGACCGCCACAAAGTGACTTTCCTTAGGTGCAGCTTGAAACCGTGCACAAATTCCCACACTCAACATGATATTCGGTCTAGATGCACAAAGGTAAAGCAAGGAGCCAATCATGGAGCGATATACCTTTTGATCCACCGCTTTACCATTGGGATCAATGTCAAGTTGGCACTTGGTGGGCATGGGAGTGGAAGCCGGCTTGACATCACTTAGCTTTAATCTCTTGAGCATGTCTTGAGTGTATTTGGCTTGGTTGATGAAGGTTCCTTCTCTCCTTTGCTTCACTTCGAACCCGAGAAAGAACTTCAACTCTCCCATGGAAGACATCTCGAACTTTGAGGTCATGAGAGCGGCAAATTCCTCATTGAAAGCTTTGTTAGGGGAACCAAAGATAATATCATCAAAATATAATTGGCACACAAACAACTCCCCTTTGACCTTCTTAGTAAAAAGAGTGGGGTCGATTAGCCCAACTTCAAAACCACGGTCTTGTAACAACTCGGTAAGGTGGTCATACCACACACGTGGGGCTTGTTTAAGGCCATAGAGTGCCTTATCTAGTTGATACACATGATCGGGAAAGTAGGGATCCTCGAACCTGGGGGGTTGCTTGACATATACCAATTCATTAATCGGACTATTAAGGAAAGCACTCTTCACATTCATTTGTTGTAACTTAAAGTTATGATGAGAAGCATATGCAATCAACATGTGAATGGATTCAAGACGAGCAACGGGGGCAAAGGTTTCACCGTAGTCGATACCCTCAACTTGGGAGTAGCCTTGTGCTACCAAACGAGCCTTGTTGCGAATGATAATCCCATGAGCATCTTGCTTGTTCTTGAATATCCACTTGGTTCCAAGGACATTGTGGTTCTCCGTTGGCCTTGGCACCAATCTCCACACTTTGTTGCACTCGAAGTTGTTGAGTTCTTCATGCATGGCATTGAGCCAATCCGGATCTTCGAGCGCCTCATAGACCTTTTAGGGTTCAAGACACGAGACAAATGCATGATGTTCACAATAGTTTGCTAATTGTCTATGAGTACTTACCCCATTTCTTAAGCTTCCAAGCACATTTGTCATGAGATGATCCTTGGTAGAGAGCTTGGAAGCAATCTTGGCGGCACGACGCTCCAATTCCTCCTCGGGGGTGAGACGAGGAGTGGTCACTTGATCATCTTGAGTGTCGTCTTGAGCTTGTTCTTGATCTCGAGGAAGCTCCAGATCTTGAACTTGCTCGGAGGAGAGAACTTGGCCTTGGGCATCACTTGATGTTACAACACCATCTTGAGATTGACCTTGCCCTTGGTCTTGTTCTTGAGGTTGAGGGCCTTTACTTTGTTCTTCGGAAGCGTGTGGGTCTTGGGTTGGTGAAGGTTCCACTTGAGTGGAACATTGTCCTTCTCCTTCGTCCACAAGGGGTTCCTCAATGGGTAGGATATGACCAACACCCATTCTTCTTATGGCTTGGGGAGGAATTTCATCACCTACATCACAAGTACCACTTTGCTCCACTTGGGAGCCGTTATTCTCATCAAACTCCACGTTACACGTTTCCTGAATAAGTCCCATGGACTTATTGAGAACACGGTAAGCATGAGAGTTTGTAGCATAACCAACAAATATGCCCTCATAAGCTCTAGCCTCAAATTTAGACAAACGGACACCTTTCTTGAGAATGAAACACTTACACCCGAACACCCGAAAGTACTTGAGGTTGGGCTTGTTACTGGTGAGTATCTCATATGGAGTCTTGTTCAAGACTTTGCGGAGGTAGAGACGATTAGATGCATGACACGCGGTGTTGATGGCTTTGGCCCAAAAGTTGTAGGGAGACTTGAATTCCGCCATCATCGTCCTTGCCGCATCCATCAATGTCCGGTTCTTCCTCTCCGCTACACCATTTTTTTGAGGGGTATAAGGTGCGGAATATTGATGCTTGATTCCCTCATCACTCAAAAACTCATCCAAGGTGTAGTTCTTGAACTCAGAGCCGTTGTCACTTCTTATAGTCAAGATCTTTGTATTGTGTTGTCGTTGAGCTTCATTTGCAAAGTCGATGACGGTTTGTTGGGTCTCGCTCTTCCTCTGGAAGAAATATACCCAAGTGTATCTTGACGCCACAATCACCAAGCAATACTTTCTACCACCAAGACTATCAAAGGATGGAGGCCTAAAGAGATCCAAATGAAGGATCTCCAAAGGCCTCTTCGAGTAGATGATAGTCGTGGGAGGGTGAGCCTTCTCATGTAGCTTTCCTTTGATACAAGCACTGCAAGCACGATCTTTGGCAAAACTAACATTTGTTAGTCCACGGACATGGTCCCCCTTGAGAAGACTTTGCAAAAATCTCATATTGGCATGGGCTAAATGGTGATGCCAAAGCCATCCCACGTCAACCTTAGCCATTAGGCATGTCGCGGTCTTAGTGGGTCGCTCCGAAAAGTTAATCACATAGAGACCGTTCTCGACATGCCCAACAAAGTCTACTTTAAGAGTCTTGCTCCACAAGAGGTCCACGGTATCAATATCAAAGAAAGTGGCAAAGCCCATAAGTGCTAGTTGACGAAAGGAAAGTAAATTGTATGCAAGGGACTCAACAAGCATGACCTTCTCAATCGTAAGATCATGAGAAATGACAACTTTGCCGAGTCCCAATACCTTAGAGGACGAGGTGTCACCCCACTCAACATTGGTGGGCATGGATGGAATCTTTTGCACGTCCACCACCAAGTCCTTGCTTCCGGTCATATGATTAGTCGCTCCACTATCGAGCAACCATGATCCCCCACCGGAAGCAAACACCTACAAGAGATCAATGCTTGGTTTTAGGTACCCATTTTGTAATGGGTCCTTTGATGTTAGTAACAAGGGTCTTAGGAAACCAAATAGACCATTCAATGTACTCATAAGGAGAACCAACAAATTTGGCATAAACATGCCCATCTCTAGCACGGCACAACACATAAGAAGGGTTAAAGTCGTCGGCTTTGTTGGGAATGGAAGCGTTGCCCTTCTTGGCATCACTACCCCTCACGGACTTATTCTCCTTCTCCTTAGTAGCACCCTCTCCCTCCTTCACAAAAGTTTGCTTGAGAGGAGGAGGTCGTTTGGCCTTGTCATTCTTCTTCTTGTTCTTGGACTTGGGCACGTACCCAATCCCTTCCTTGGCCACAACTCCCTTTTGGTTAGTCAAAAGGTCGTTGAGGTTCTTCTCGCCTTGTATGCAAGACACAAGACCTTTCTCAAGTTGCACCTTTAGCTTAGCGTTCTCCTCAACAAGAAGCACATGCTCACAACATGGGTTAGTAGCATTTGCATTATCAATTAACATCATACGAGGAAAAGTGGCTTTCTCCTTGGTTAGCTTTACTTGAAGTTGATCATGAGACTCTTTGAGGCTAGCATGAGCACCCTTCAAGACCTTGTGAGCCTTGTCAAGTAGATCAAACCCCTCTTTGAGTCTAGCAAGATCAACCCCAAGCTTGGCCTTCTCGGAGTTTAGCACACGAGAGACAACAAGAGCATGATCAAAATCTTTCTTTAACTTAGCATGATCAACGTTGTGTGACTCCTCAAGAGCCAAACAAAGACCACGCTCTTCCTCAAGAGCATTGGAAAGATCCGAAATTTCATCAGCATAATCACGACTATGCCCCTCCATCTTGGAGATAGTATCTTCGTGAGCCTCGATCATGTCATTGGCTTCACCAAGTTGCTCCAAGAGAGCAACAAAATGCTTCTTGGATTTACCCTTGAGTTTACCCATAAAGGACTCAAACTCATTTTCCTCCACATTGGATCCCTCATATTCATCAATGCAATCCGTCAAGGAAGGATTATTAATGATGGTAGTCTTGATGTTGGGGGTTACCTTGTTGGTGGCTTTAGCCATGAGGCACTTGGCGGTGATGTTCTCATTGGGTGAGTCGAAGAGAGACACTCGTGGAGTTTTTGCAATGGCAACGGAGGCCATGGCAACCGACTCACCATCTTCATCATCATCATCCTCATGGTACTCTTCTTGAACCACCAACGCCTTGTGAGGGGTCTTCTTGGTGAAGTTGCTCTTGTTGGGGAAAGACTTGGCTTTGTCCTTTCGGATGAGCTTGCCACCATTGTCTTCTCTCTTCTCATACGGACACTCCACAACAAAATGGCTCACATTGCCACAATTGTAGCAAGTCCTCACATGTTGCTTGCTCTTCGTGCCACTTGAGTTGTTCTTGTTGAAGTTTGGCCTTGAGTTATTCTTGCTCCAAAATTGCCTTGAAGCAAGTGCCATGTGTTCATGATAGGCATACTTTGTATCTTCGGGGTTGCTTTCCTCTTCTTCCTCTTCTTCTTCTTCTTCAACACAAACCTTGACCTTCAATGCAAGGTTGGGCTTCTTTGCCCTTTGAGAGCGAAGCACCGCATTGTCGGTGGTCTTGTCCAAGATGTTCATAGCCACAAACTCATCCAACACTTCACTTGAGGTCAAGGTGTGGAAGTCTGGCCTTTGACGAATGACGGAGGACATGGCCTTGTGGTAAGGCATCATTGCCTTGAGGAATTTGTGCTTGATCCAAATGTCATCCGTGTCCTTGCTCCCATGATCTCGGAGTGAGACCGCGAGTTTGGTTACTCTTCGATAAAGCTCACGAGGTTCTTCATCTTCTTTCATAGCAAACTCATCGGCTTCATCTTACACTACTTCATAGTTGGAGCGTTGAATGCTTGCACTTCCCTGGTAGAGAGAGACAACACAGAGCCATGCATCTTTGGCCAAGGCGAAGGGCCGAAGATGAGGTAGATCTTCGGGTGGAATTGCATCTTGGATGACGAAGAGAGCATTCTCATTGAATTCATTATCCGCGGCTTCTCGAGGAGTGAAGTTTCTTGGGTCATGCGGATAGAAACCTTCTTCAATGATTCTCCAAAGATTAGTATTCACATGATTTAAATGACACTTAAAGCGATAAACCCAAGAATCAAAGTCCTCATTTTTCACAATCTTAGAGGGAGGACCGGCATGATTCAAACGAGTGGAAGGAATCGGTCCACCATAAACAAGTGGTGGTTTCACATGGGCAAAGATGCCGATGCCATTTTTACCACTAGAAGAAGGAGCCTTTTCACTACTAGCTTCCCCCTTGTCGGAGTTAGCATCTGTCACCTTGTTGATAGTTTAAGCCCTTCAATGAATTTAGTGAACATACTTTCAACCTCGGTCGTTGTTGAGGTTTTCAATGTCTCCAAGGCTACATTGAATTCCTCATGAGAGATCGAGGTTCCCCCATCACCCGTAGACAAGATCGGATTCACACCGGAGTGCTCCTCCACACCGTCTACTGTGTCAACCATACTCTTCGAACGGCAAAGTCCTTAGTAAAGAGACGAGGCTCTGATGCCAATTGAAAGGATCGATATGGTTGACTAGAGGGGGGTGAATAGGCAACTAACAATTTTTAGCTTTTCTTTACCAAATTAAACTTTGCATCAAAGTAGGTTGTCTAGATGTGCAACTAGGTGAGCAACCTATATGATGCAACAACAATGAGCACACAAGCAAGCAAGAGAAGTAACACTAATAAGCTTGCACAAGTAAAGGTACGAGATAACCAAGAGTGGAGCAGGTGAAGACGAGGATGCGTTATCGAAGTTCCTTCCTTTTGAGGGGAAGTACGTCTCCGTTGGAGCGGTGTGGAGGCACAATGCTCCCCAAGAAGCCACTAGGGCCACCATATTCTCCTCACGCCCTCACACAATGCGAGATGTCGTGATTCCACTATTGGTGCCCTTGGAGGCGGCGACCGGACCTTTACAAACAAGGTTGGGGCAATCTCCACAACTTAATCGGAGGCTCCCAACAACACCACGAAGCTTCACCACAATGGACTATGGCTCCGTGGTGACCTCAACCGTCTAGGGTGTTCAAACACCCAAGAGTAACAAGATCCACTAGGGATTGGTGGGGGAATCAAATTTATCTTGGTGGAAGTGTAGATCGGGGCCTTCTTAACTAATCCCGAGCAAATCAACAAGTTTGATTGGCTAGGGAGAGAGATCGGGCAAAAATGAAGCTTAGAGCATTAATGGAGCTTTTGGGGGGAAGAGGTAAGTCAACGAAGAAGAAGAGGACCCCCTTTTATAGAAGGGTATCCCATCCAACCGTTACCCCCCAAAACAGCCCCGCACAGGGAGGTACTACCGCAGGTGGCAGCGGTACTACCGCTGGACCCAGCGGTACTACCGCTCCCCCTTGCGGTACTACCGCCCAGCCTGGGAGGGCTCAAAGGGAGAGCAGGAAACGTGCCCAGCGCGGTACTGCCGCGGTGGTAGGGCGGTACTACCGCCCTCGAGCGGTACTACCGCTTCTACAACCACTGCAAAGTGCCACTCAACCCGACACGAGAGGCGACCCCCTCGAGTCGACGCGGTAGTAGCCCGGTACCGCAGCGGTACTGCGGCTGAGAACCACAAGCGGTACTACTGCTGGGTACCGCGGTACTACCGCTCGGACACAAATCAGCACAACTACAAGGGGAATGAGCTCTCTAGTTGAAGCGGAAAGGCTTAGAGGGTGAGAGACGGATGTGAACGTGTTGATTCCAGCCAAGCCTTACCAAAGCGGACCCCCTCTTGATAGAACGGTGACTCCTACGAAACTAGTCCACCAAGTAAGAAACGAAAGAGCTACACCGTCTTGAAAAACACTCTGAGGGGAAAGAAATCATATCGTGCCAAAGGATGAATCTCCGAAAGGCTCAAAGCACACGGTTAGTCCGCAAACATGTTGTCATCAATCACCAAAACTACATCGAGAGAGATATGCCTTAACATCTGCCCCAAACCATTTATCACATTGTAAGGCGAACTCTATGGCCCGTCAAAGGACATTCTCCTGCAGCCAAACTTGAAGGCACGATGAAGACATTGGTGTTCTATATTCTGAATGGCATCAGTTTCAATGCTCAAGACTTCTTCATCAGGCAACTTACTGTACCTGGAATTGATCTATTTGGCCTGAAGTTTTATGCTTCGTGGGTGATGCACTTAATCAAGCTTCACTCTTCTGTCAACTATCAGCCCTCTGCACGCAACCATCTTATCTTCTTGCCTGAGGTTGATATGTCTGTCGAAGCCATCTACCTTGAGCCTGCCAAGGAGCCAATTTATCTTCATAATGTTGATCGCCAAAGCTTCACGCAACCAATTGACGGAGTCCTTGCTGCTACTCGTGTCTATCCTATGGCTGGCAATACACGCGCACCTCATCGTGCAACTACTAAAGCCACTGAAAGCACCATTGCTCAAAGGCCTCGGAAGCGATCTCGTGTGCTCGATGACCGAGAGCTTCTTGTGGCCTTGCATCAGAAACAAGATAGGCACCATGACTGGCTAAAGCGTCAGATGCAGAGCATCTTGGTGGACGTCAATCACATCAGAAACCTGGCCACCAAGAACTCATTCATTGCCCATGCATCCTGTAGGAGGTCCTGGAAGAGTCTCACACTTCTCTGCTCTAAAGATGATCTTCGCGAAGATGGCTTCACTGCGGGTTTCAAATTTGACTCCACTCCTCCTCACAATGCAAGCTGGCGTCGAACTCCACCCATTAAAGATTCTGAGTATTCATCTTCGGCTGCAACTGTTGTTGCGAGAGTCGTCGACGAAGAAGACGATGCCACTTCACCAGCCATGGCTTCACTGCGTCTCGACACTACACCGGCCCCTCTGCACCACCAAACTCCAACGTCGACCCTGCACCTTCATCTACTCCTAATGGGAACGAGTAGATGCTCTATGTCTTCAAACCTTTTTGGTCCTTACTGACAAAAGGGGGAGAAGCATATGAGTTGATAGTCTTCAAGCGGGTCCATATGGGTGGTTGCTATTTTTTTGCTAAGTGATTACAACTCTCGTTTTTTTATACATTTGGTTCTTTGGGTTGTAACACTTAAACTTGATGATCGTCTGCCACTTTGTCTGCTACTTTATGATGCGATGATAAATTCCGCATGAAGTCATTCCGCAGACGTCCATTTTTCATTATGCATGTCATTATCTCCATTATATCTTTATATGCATAATGAATTGTCTTCATCAGTTGAAGAGGATCTCCACAAATTAAAACCTGCCATGTGCATTTGCATTCAAGAGAAAACTACTTATATGCACATCATTAGGGGGGGCCTTTTGCTACTTATGAAGACAATACCTTTACTCTTATAATTTCACATACTTTTATCCCCGTTGAAAACTTCAACCAGTTTTTCATCAATCACCAAAAAGGGGGAGATTGTAAGTGCATCTAGTGCCACCCCTAATTGGTTTTGGAGTATTGACGACAAACTTGGTTGAGGGACTAATGTGTTTGTGAGAATTGCAGAATAACACAGATAGTGGTCCCTCATTGATTCGGTTTACCTACCAGAGATGACCCCTAAAAATGTGTGAAGACATTGAAGACAATGGTGGTCTGTGAAGAGATTCACATTGAATACTATGACATGAGAAGACATCACATGAAGACTATAGATTGCGAAGACATAGTTGTTTCGTAGTTTCCTTTTCTTCTTTGTTCAGTCATAGGAACCATCATACTATTAAGTGGGTCCAAGTGAACAAAGTCAGAGTGACTGAAGTGATGCTCAACCAAATCCTATGTCTTTGAGCGAAGACAATGAGAGCAAAGTCAGCTTTACTTGTAGCCCAAGTCAAGTTACCGCGTGTGTTTGAAATCTGACCATTGGACACGTGTCAGTTCCTTAGTGACTCAGGGTCATTTCATACAAATCAGGTTGGGTTGCCTCCTGGCTATAAATAGCCCACCCCCTACACCATAAATTGGTAGCTGCTCAGAGTTAGTGCACGGCTTTTGTCGTTTGAGAGCAACCCACCTCCGAAGCTTTTGAGAGAGAAATCCTTGCGAGGACAAAGCCCTAAACACCCAGATCCAAAGAGTGTTAGGCATCACTGAAGTCTTTCTGTCTGCATGATCTGAAGACTTGTTACACTTGAGGACCGTGAATCCTCCAGCCGGTTAGGCGTCGCGTTCTGAGCATCCAAGAATCATTGTGGATCGCCGGTGAACGAAGTCTATGAAGGTTTGAAAGTCTACCTTGAAGACTTACCAGAGTGATTGGGCGAGGACTGTGTGTCCTTAGCTTAAGGGGAATAAGGTGAAGACGCAATCTTCTGAGTTGAATCTCAGCCTCCCTAACCAGACATACAGTTGTTACAGCAACTGAAACTGGTCCAACAAATCCCTATCCTCACCAAGCAACTGGTTCTATCATTTACCTCTCTTTACTTACAGTTTGTCTTTGTGAAGTCATTGCCTGCTTGCATGATCTGATCGACTTCATTGTGTAAAGGCTGTTGTTGTTTGGCTTTATACTATCTTCCATCCTGATCCATACTAGTCTTCGTGCTTTCACTTCATTTCTTACTTGACTATGGCTTGTCTAGTGTAGGCTACCTTCCGCTACATATCAATAGGTACTGTTTGTCTTCAAAGCCCCTGTGTATTGAAGACATTCATAAAAATCGCCTATTCACCCTCTCTCTAGTCGATAACTAGCACTTTCACCATGCCTCTGGTCTATGACCATAGCTGGCGACGGCGACATCTTTGTCCTTCGTGTCCTTGAAGGCGTTGTTGTGTCGTGCCTCTCCTCCCATGCATGCTCAGAGGGAAATCTCACCTCCAAGCTCCTAGATCAAGCATCTTGCGTCGTTTCCTCCTTGGTGGCTTCGTCTTTGAATCTGACCAGCTGATGAGACCAGTAGTTGGTGGTTGTCTGCTTGCTGGCAATGTGATTTGTGTGGCAACGACAAGGCCTGTGAGCCAAGCAGGGTCATGGCTTGTCCTTCTAATGTCGTCGTTTTAATGTGCGGGGAACGAATAAAACTAGCGGACAGGAGCACCCATTTTAAAAGAAATAGCAATTGCATAAATGGTCAAAAAATCTTGAATGTTTTTGGCAACAAACTTGCTCAAGGGTTACACTTGCGCAAAAAGATTAGGGAAGAAATGACTTTCGTGGTATTGTTGGCGAAAAAACAAAATCAGCATTATGTTAGGTACTATTCACTCTATATTGTCCTGGATTTCTTGTTCGCTTAGATATTTTGCGGGAGTTTTCTTTGTCAAAATTTAAAAATACAAGTACGACAGTAGGTCAACTATGTTCGAAAAAGTTTGCAAGAATTTTGACTTTTTCCTGAATTGCTATTTTTTCCGTAATTTTTTATCAGGTTCATCTACAACCAAATATATTAGGATATTTTTCCTTTTAGATGTGTCTATGATGTTTCTCACTTTGATGGGAAGAAGTCAAAGTTGTGTCTCGGTATCATTGTGGCAACGATGACTAGTGAAAGGCCGTTTAGCTGGTGGCACTCTTCGATTGATGTGTTGGATTAGGTCAGTGTGTGGATTGTAACTTTACCCCGTGAGGCTCGTTGGCAGAATCAGAGTTACTTGGTCCTTGACGCATTTAGTGTAGGCTATTTGGCATATGCTTACTTGGTTCTCGTGTGTCGTTTGTTCAGAGGGGCATTAACGGATAGTCTATAACGAAATCGGAGTCGTTTGCTCGAAGAGAAGTGATTACAGTGACATTGTAGGCAACCTCGACGGCATCCTCTTCTCACCTCGGCGGTGTGTGTGAGTCAGGTCCGTCAGGGTGCACTTTTTTCTAGTTGTGCTGTAACGGTGTTTACCTATAATTAACGGAATCCTCAATGCACACGATTTCAAAGAGCAAAATGATTGAGGGAGAAACCAATGATGCTATTCGCAAGCACTGCACGTACTGTTGTAGTACTCGGTACAGTAGCATCAACACGTGTAGCTGCTAGGTGGCTGTCCTCTGAGCCTGTCGATCACTGTACTAGCACTCTCCTCTGAGGTCTCACTGAAGCCACCGACCGTGGCTGCATCGCAAGTGCGGCAGTGCCCGAAACACACGTCGCGGATGGATCGCTTTCCACGGTGCGACGATGCGCTCCACAGCCTAGGGCGTGTTTGGTTGCCGTTTGCTACAGGGCCTGTATCGCATACACTTCTCAAACTAGTTTGGTTGAATAAAAACAGGCCTTAATATGTCATCTCTCAGTTGTTTGGTTGGCTGTATCTAGTGTCCCTGCATTAGGTAATACCTAAATGCATTTTGTTTGGTTGCCTGCATTGACCCGAACGGCACATGAACACGGCGTTTGGTTGCATACGGCGTACATGTTATGCTTACCTTATGCCTCGTCGCTGAAGCCACCCTGGGTCATGACAGCGCTATACAGGTCAGGGTGGACGTCGAGGGGCTTGCACTCCCTGATGGCTATTGCCACCTTCTTCACCGCCTCAGTCATGCTGCAGAAAACATTGATCTCCTCCTCCATCAGGCCTCCTCTCTTCCTCTTCCTATCATGGACGGGGTCAAATGGCTTGTCGAAGGGCTTCGCAGCGTGCTTGTCAGGGCCATCGAGGACCTCGACGTCCGGGGTCCCAGGGAAGTCTGGCATGGGAGAACCAAGAGGCTCCCTCGAGCCCATGGCATGCTTCCCAATTGCCAGTCCGAAGGAGAAGATGTGCTGCATCTGGTTGTAGTTCTGTACGGGTGTGTTGAGGAACTCAGCGTCCCTTGGGTGGTCCTAAGAATGAAACACAAGTGTTGTTAGTTGTGATTAGGAGTAGGCAATGATGTACAGTATGAAAAGGAAGAGGGCTGTGAGCTAACCGCGACATGGTCGGCGTAGTGCTCTGCCTCCAAAACTATGGAGCAAGTGTTCTCATCCCATGAGGCACCGCTAAGGTCTCTCAGCCTGGACACTTGGATCCATCGACTTCTCCACTTCCTCAGATGGTTGTACACCTGGGTGGCAGACACCTCTTGCCCACAGAACTCGAACACCTGCTTCGCAACGGTGTTCAAGTGCACCTCCTTGAAGCCCTTGTCAGTCCTAACTTCACTAGAGATGAGCTCACACATCTTGTTCAGCACGAACATGGACATGAACGGCTGCCACTTCATGTTATTCGACCTACCATCCTTCTTTGCCTTTGCTGCTGCTAGCTTGAGTGCAGCGGCAGCAACACAGTAGTAGTTGGCTCAACGAGCACTACTGACACATAGAGGGAATCAGAGGCGAACACCTCTGAATCAGGTGCCATCTGGGACTTAGGCTGCGAGTCCTCGACAAACGATGGAGCAAACTGGCTATCGGACAAGACAAGGGCCTGACTAAGATCTTGCGTCCGCATGGTCATGTCCTACAATCGTAGCACGCATTGACAGTAAGCATAGCACACAACATACCGAACAATCCATGAAAGCAGAAGCATACATGTACATGGTTCATCACTATCATAGTAAGCACATGCTTCATCGCTACCCTACCAAGTAGACCGGATAATCTATGATCAGGAACATACAACTACAACAAACAATATGCTACAAATGGACAACCAATAGCTACAAATCACAGATCTAAGCATGATTCAACACAAGCACAAGGTTCAACTTCAAACTCTACTACTAATCTAGCCTACCACATGCTTGAACATCTAGCCCTACCACAAATTGCAACCGCAGCATAGCAATCAACCATATCAGCTCACAGATCAGACCACTAATCAACCATGCATCCAGACCAAACCCTAGCTGCAGCTCAGATCTAGCTAGAAGGAACAGAGAGAAAGGGGATTGAACTCACAGAGGCCATGGTTGGAGCTTGAGGACGAGGGGGCGGTCGTGGAAGATCAACGCCGGCCGGTGAAGGAGCGCCGACGCCATGGACCGCCGGCCGATGAAGATGCGTCGCTTACCTGCTCGTCGGTGTCGATGCGCGTCGGCGGGAAAGCTCGAACGGAGGAAGAATGATGGCGGGAGTTGGGGCGGTGAGGGATGGGCTAAATAGGGGTGGACTTGGCGGGAGGTGAGCCGAAATCCTCCCGCCAATTTTTCGGCGACGCGGGCAAGCTCGCGCCATCTCCCCTGCTCGCGCGAGGAGAGAAGCGCGTCGCACTCCCCTGCCTCGCACGAGCCAGACTCGCGAGCTACTGCCGATTCGGGCGTTTCCTTTGAGCCTGGCCTAGACGTGTTTTAAGTTCTGTGCGATGCGGGTCACATAGTGAAAGCAGCTAACCAAACGGGTCACTTTCTTCTCGCGCGGGCTAGGTTGTGCCTAATGCGGACAACCAAACACATCCCTAATGGATGCGGGATGCCGTCGCCCCGCCGTTTCGACCTGTCGACGCTTCGTCTGGTAACCGGATGGACGGGTCGTCATGCGTCCCGGTCCGGCTCTGGTCGACAATCACTGAAGGTACACCCATTAGGCAATGGTGTCTTGTAAGGCTGATGCGTCCACTTTTGGCGTAGGAATATAGGACACGGCAGTGTCGAGGAAATGGCTTGAGATTGGGCGCTTTGCAGCAGCCAATGTTGAGATGGTAGGTCGATCAAAAAACGATGGTTAAGATGGCACGTCGCGCGTGTTAGTTGCGCCGAAGGGAAAGATACGTAAAAAACCTAAATCTGAACTAGGGCGGGTCCAGATGTGACAAAAATGCTAGGGGTGTGTTTAGTACATCAAGATGTGCATGTTGGTTGGTACTCCCTCCATTTCACAATGTAGTGCTTCCTCTATCTACATGCTTCAACTTTGACCGTAAATTTAACTACCAAGACCGATTGCAGCGGGAGCAAAAATTATATCAGTGAATTCGTATTCGAAAGAAGTTTTCAATTATATAATTTTTTCTTTCATCGCAGTTGGTCTCGTTGATTAAATTTATGATCAAAGTTGAATCTCAGGAAGCGCGGGCGCATTATATTTTAGAATGGAGAGAGTACTACTTATCTTATTTGTGTAACTATAAAGTGGATTGCAAGTTGATTTTTATAAAATACAAGTTTTTTTGGCAAGCACGAACAACAAGATTTCATAGATGAAGCTACATGTGGGCAGACTACGTGTTGATACCGGAAGTTGTACTAAATTAGCGACTTTATTTTAAAACGGAGGGAGTAGAAAAAAGGGCAGTGATAGGCGCCGGCGCACCGGCCCAATTTTCGGCCTGTCGGCTGCCGAGCGTACGATATAGACTTTTCAACCGTACGATACAACTTTTCCTTGTCTCCAAAAAGTCAACCACGCTGGAAAAAAGGTAGCGACCTAGTTTAGGCGCGCTCGCCGGCCGCCGCACTTGTCCTCGGCATCTCGTGCTTGCCGGTCACCCGTGCCACCGCATCCACCCACCCGTGCTCGCTGGCGTTCGTGCCATTGCGCTCGTCTGAGCTGCCTCCGCTCGACATGGTTGTAGTTTGAACACAGACGGGTTCAAGCATGTGGTCACCATGGTTGCAACATCTCGGCCGTCTCCTTCTCCGGCCGCCGTCATTGACTTGCACCGCCACTGCCATGTCCACCAAAAACAAATCTAAAAAGCAACAAAAACCTCCAATACACAGTTGAAGCAAAAAGATAAGCTGGTTCCAGCAAAACTTGATGCTATTTCCAGCAAATATCGAAAGCAACAAAAACTTTCGGTACTCGGTTGAAGCAAATAGATTTGCCGGTTCCAACAAAACTTAATGATGGTTCCAGCAAAAATCTCAGCAACAAAAACCGATAAGCCAATTGTAGCAAATGAATTAGCCGGTTCCAGCAAAAAATAAATGCTAGTTCCAGCAAAACAATCTCACTGAAAAAAGAGTCCAGTGCCCATAGTAGCAAAAAAAAAGACGGTTCCAGCAAAAATAAAGGCTGGTTCCAGCAAAAAAATGTGTTGCCTGCCCAGGGCGCGTCCGGTTCCAGCATCAAGGGACACTGGTTCCAGCATCAACATGTGCCGCTTGCAGCTCCCTGTAGGCCGGTTTCAGCATCGCTGCGTGAGCAGGAACCAGTCGCCGTCGTCGCGCACCATGGTGACGTAGCGGGTGCGCGAACTTGCAGCCCAGTCGTCGGGCCCTTTGCTCACAGCTCCAAGGAGGGGAGCGTGTGTGTGCAGCATGTGCTTGTGCTCAACCTCGTCGATCCATGGTGTACTGCCTAGGATATGAGAGAGAAAAGCAAAAAATGCAAACAGCTCACCCCCTCTCATGGATATATGGTGGAAAATGTCACGGGGAACAGATAAGGCAACAAAAACGAACTCGATTTCATGAGGATTGGGTGGGGATTCCTGAAAAGAGAGCACAAGAAGGGAGATGAGAGATATTGAGCAAGGGGATTGAAGGAGGAGACGCCTCATATGGTCTCCAGAATATGCGAGGGGATAAGATGAAAGCGGTGGAGATAAACTTGGCTTTGTGGGTGGTGGGCCAGGGCTGTAGCGACGCGAGCGTACCTTTATGGGTGGTGGACCAGAACTGTAGCGACGCGAGCGTGGCGACCGGCCGAACACTCGGCCGGTGCACCGTTCCCAAACATTTACCTAGAAAAAAAGACATCAACCAACAGTTTGAGTCTCAACATCCCCCGGCCTGAACGGTCCACTATCTTAAAACTCCGATTAAAAAGAAGAAACCCAACGGTCTAGATATATTGGCATAAGACGTGGAAGATTTCTATACCCCCCCCCCCCCCATCTTTAGAAAAAAAATGTTACTTTGCATTTTCATTGCTTACTTTTTGTTAATATATTAGCAAGAAAAGTGAACAAAAGCAGCAAGGAAACAAAAAAATTGCTTGTGAAGAGTTTTTTTTATCACAGTAAAAGTTTGGTATGATTGATTTTAGTCGTAAAAATTATGGGTTTTTATCTTACCATCAAATTGCCTTTCTCTCTCTGGTTTTATCTGGCAATCAGTCACTGTTGGGACATTATCACTGACCAACCATCTAAGACGACCGGTTAGTGATGAAGCCCCGTTGACTTTATGACAACATAGCTACTCACACACTTAACCTATCATGAGTTAACCGACTGCCGCCCACCCTACCGCATCGTTTCCCGCCGTCCTAGTGCTCCATCTACCCCCTCCTCTCCATCCAGATGGGCCAATGCCGCTCCACCCACGACTCACGCTACCCTCGGGTTGTGTGTCGCGTCGTCGGTGACGCTGCAGTGACAGGGGTTGACTGCGCCAGTTAGTGCGATTGCATTCCCGACGTAGGTGCCAACATCTTCAGCCGCGGCGGTGGACACAGTGGTGAGCTCCCTTCATTAATATCAATCATAGTTGAAGATCTAAGTAAGTGTTATACTCAAAGTTTTGATCTAATTATGTGATATGTGTTATGAGATTTCTACAATACTATATGTTAGGATATTTTATTATAGTAGTATGTCACGTTTAAGATCCATGTTGTAGCAACTTCTACTCAAAGTTTTGATCCAATTTGATTTTAAAAGTAACTGAGGGACTATATTTCATTCTTCTTTTATACGTGCGTATATTCATCTGACACCATGTGTATGCATGTTAATTCCACCATGTGTATGCATGTTATTGTTCGTTGGTTATTAACTTAGCAATGCTTATATATGTATGATATTAATTTAGAAAATTAATATGTTGTTTATTCTAGATGAACAGAGGATGGGTACACATAATTGTCGTTGTGACCTATTAGTGTACTGCGCAAAATCACTCTTTTGTAAAAGTGTTAAAGAGGGATTTGTGCAATGCACCTAAAATGACACAACAGTGACGATGTTGTGTTTTAAGTGCGCTATAGAAAAAGAAGGGAGTATTGTTTGATCTCAGGATCTTGAATGGGAGAAGTTAAGAGTCTTTTCTAGTGGGTTCAAAGACTCATTGCAAGGTAAAAATATGTAGCGTCAAATCTGTTGGCACTTATATACTCCCCTTGCGACGTCGGTGTTGATTCTGCGATGGCAAACTCTTCACCCCATTGGATCGTCGTCAGTGCTCTTCTTCCCAAATATCAAATTATCTTAGCGCACCTTGTTGAATATGTCCCTAGATATTTGGACATATGACAATGTATGTATGAAATGTAATGCAATTTTGCAGGATGTGCTTACATATTGTGCATGTGTATATACCTTTGTGGTGTAGTACATCTTGGGGTTGCAGTGCTAGCAGTGCTACCCCAAATTGTCTTATGTCAACACAAATTTTTTTAGCCGCCCTCTTCAAAACTACCACTTACCAGTCGCATGGTCTGTGATGATAAAATCACCACTGATCAGGTGACACTCGCGAGGTGCTAGCGCGTTAATGACAAACACTTTTGGCCAGCGCGTGTTATTTGGACATGTAGTAGTGAATACATAACTGCGAGACGCCAAAGTAGCTCAAGTCATGACTAGATATTACCCCTATAAAGGATGTTGGAGTACCCGCCTCCTAGGGGATCCTCACTAGCGAATGCCCTCCCCGTCGTCCGATCCATGTGCGTATCGTGCCGATGCCTACCTAACACTCTCCCCATCGCCCGATCTTCCTAGGTGCTCCACACCACGCCGATTTCCTCAGGGGTCCATCACGCATGGGCCGCGGGCGCACTCGGGCGAACTTTCTGTGGTGTTTTCTCTATGAATGCTGCGGAGACATTTATGAGAACTTAGTCATTTTGATGCCTATGTTATCTTTACCCTCGTGTGTACAACTACTTAGATTTACCTCTATTTTTCTAGTTGTTTCTCTAAGTTATCTCCATGTCCAGTTTTTGCCTACTCTCTATTATGTTCGGTAGTTGTTCTCCATACACTGTTTTACTTCTGAAAACTTGTTTTTTCAATGTATTTGTTGAATCTCCCATTCAACCCCCCTTCTGGTCGATATCTGATCCTACTATAAGCTTACTGTAGGGCCAGAAATCGACTCGAGGGGGGATGAGTAGGAGATTTTTAAAAATATTCAGAAGAAATGAATTCTCTCGAGGAAGCACAACGGAATAATTACTGTAAGGCAGAAACAATGCAGAGATTAAATTACAGTATTAACAGACTTGGTGAGGAAACTAGGCAGAACTGCAGAGATAAAACTATCAGTAGTGATGATAGAGACATATTTTACTAGAGTAAAATGACAACTAGCTAACATACAAGCATACGGGAGCTGCAAGATATAACTCTAGAGTAAACATGATGAACCTCACAGAGATGTGCATATAAGTTGCGAAGAACTGAGCACCGAGGGGAAACTCGGGGCAGAGGATAATACAAAGAGAGGAAAAATACTAAAAGTAATGCAAGTAGAGACAAAATCAGTGGTGCTCGATGGTGACAAGTGATTTGTTCGACCAGTTCACACTTCTACCAAAGTGCTACTTCTGGTTGGATGGACTTATGATTCAACACGAGAGAAAATCTCTATCCATCCTATTATCCTTGACCTGAAGTTCCTCAAACTCAGATTGATTTACTCTCGGTAGATTCTTCAAGGCAATCTCCAAACTTTCACAGACTTGTCCTTGGAAAACCACAATGACTCTTGGTTGCTCGGACCGATGCCTAACCGTCTAGTGGATGTGCACTCCAAAAGAGTAATAGGCACAAGCTTCTTTTCAATCTAGTTATTCACAATGTTCAATCACTTCACATATTTTTGGCTCTAGGGTTTTCTCTCTAGGATTTGCTCAATTTTCTCGTAGAGTGGGTTGCTCAGACAAACTCTTGTCAAATCAAACAACGCAACCAACTGTTGCAGGATGGGGTGGGCGGCTATTTATTTTGGAGCAATCCCGAGGTGTGAAATGACCAATAGGGACACGTGCCACCTAATGGCCAATCGACATGTGGCATTATGGATGGATTTCAAACTCACGCAATAACTTACTTTAGGAACAAGTCTAGCCGATTCAACGGTTTGTGATTTTTTTCTCTAAGTCCCGAAGAACTTTGTCTCAGACTCGGAGAAAAGTTGCTCTGCATGAAGAGATTTCTCTTGTCTTCACTCGGAGAAATAGTTTTATGATTGAGCACACATCGAAGACCTAAACCTCAACTGCATTTGGATCCCACCCTCCTAATAGTACGGTTTGCCCTCTGACTAAATAGAGAAAAATGAAACTAGAAAACAACTATGTATTCACTGACTTTATTCTTCTCGCAACAGTCAATTGTTCCTCTTACGACTCAACGAAACAATTGCTCTTTGATTCAATTTTAGGGGTCATCTCCCACACGAATAGTAATCTCCTCTATCACTCCAGCATACTTCTCTTAACTCCTGAGAAACTTACTTCTTGTGTATACTCGCAAACACATTAGTCCCCCAAGGAGAAAACCCACTCTGCCCCTCTACGGTCGAGGACAAGAAAGGGAAGGAAGCGACAGAGGAGCATAAGGAAGAAGAGAGAGCACAAAGCAAATGACAGATTGCTACTATTGTGCATTTTTTCCTTGCAAAGCACAACATAAATACATGGAAACTCTTCATTACCATTTACCAGCTATACCAATTTGGTCGAGATCCCCAAAACGCAGTAGATTACAAGGAGTTTGTTTGTGAAGACATGAGGAAGGGGGGAAGGGAGCATAGGCGAACGAATCCAAGCCATGCAATGGTTCAAGTAGGAAGGAACCGACATATGAATCACCACAATTCTCATTGGTGCCTCCTTCTCATGGCCATCGTCATGGTCTAAATGAAGAGGAGAAAGAGAGGAACTGTGGGTGGATCTAGGTCCAAGCTCTTGAAAAGAAGTCATTGAATAGAGAAATATTGGAGATTTCTACAGTACTGTACATTTTTGTTCCTTGCAAACCACAACATATTCATTTAAACTCTTCGTTACCAACCAGTTATACCAACTTGGCCGGGATCTCCAAAGCGCAATAGCTTCCGAATATGTGAAACCGGATGGCGTTGGAGTTGATACGCGTTCAGAGTAAGCGGTAACTGAACATGGCAAAATCGACTTCTCCTAAACCTTACACATTTACAGTTAGTGCGAGGCCACGCGCATCGACTGAAGCAGCATATCCATTGTGGACACTGTGAAGCTGATAATTCTCTCAAATTAGTTCACTCCCTTAACTTACAGTAAACACCTCAGGCAGGCCCTGCACCCCTCTCCACTCAATGGAAAGGGCAGGGCGCTAAACATAATACACTGTAATGATAGCTAAAAATTCAGAGTAAAAAAGGAAAGAGAGGAAAAGAGCGTCTCTCCCCCTAGGTACATTCCGGCGGCATTACAAGAAGACCGACGGCGAGGGGTTGACGACGATGTGCCTGAGCGGGTTCGTGACGTCGCCGCCGCCGGCGTGCTTCACGAACTCCGCCGGCGTGAGGAAGTTGCCGTGGCAAACGCACACTATCCTCACCTCCTCCCCTTTCCTGTACTTGTACAGGAAGCCGTCGATCTTCTTGCCGTTGGGGCCGTCCACCTTGGACGAGACCATCGGCATGTCCTCCATCATGCTCTTCCGCAGGTCGCCGGTGCTCGTCGTGCGCATCGTCAGCGACCGGAGGGTCCGCAACGGCGGTTGCTCCTTGACGATGCCGTTCGGCAGCTTCCCGGCCGCCGGAGATGGTGCCGGCGGCGGGAGGGATTTGTTCTGGTTGCTGGCATTGTTATTATTATCGGAAGATATCTCCATGCTCGATGTGCTCTTCGCCTCAGCGCCATCACCGCTACCTGCACCAATGCAGAGGAGGAGGAGGAGATGTCACATTTTCATATTCCAACATGTCAATAAAGATTCATATCCCAATGTGCTCTTTTCCGTTTACTAATCGTCAGTGCTTTCCAGTTTTTCAGGTAGACAATTCAAATCATATATGTTTAGCAGCTGCTCGGATAGTGATTAGCCTCAATAATCAGACTCTGACGCTACGTAACTACTGACTAGTAGTGACTAAAAGCTTAGAAGCTGCTTAGAAACATGCCGTAGAAGGCATCTCTCCAGACCCTAGGAGCAACAGCACGGCTCGAAATAATCCCAGAAATGACATCACCCAAAACAAACGCCCCGAAAAGAACACAACAAATCCCATGCGTACGTGGAAGCATCATCAGGTTGTGCAGAAAAGAATTCCCCATTTCTAACGAATTTGGCGAAAAAGAAAAGCATCGGCTGACCTAGCGTTCTAACGAATCGATCCCGGTAAATCACAATACCAAAGCAAGATCCATGGCAAAGAACACTCGACTTTTTAGATCCCCCCTCTGCCCATGCATCTCCTACCGAAAGAACTACGGTGAGCTCGGCATGACACCGACCTGCATGGATCGCCGAGAGCTTAACAGGCAGCTGGATGAATAATTCGAGCAAGGAAGCGCAATAGAACAGTGGGAATTGCAAGCTGATTGTAGCGAATAGTTGGTGAAAGCATGTGCATACCTTGCTCGGGCATGCTTGAGGAGGGGTTCCCCTGGTCGACGACGGAGCGGCGGAGCTGGAACGCGCTGGGGTAGAGCGGCTCCTGGGCGTCGTCCCGGCTGCTGCTGCCGCCGGACTTGCCGGAGTTCATGGAGGTGCGGCGCTCGAGGCGCTTGCGCTTGGCCTGGAGGCGCTTGAGGCTCTGCATCTCGCGCCGGCGCCACCGCTCCTCCTCGGTCTCGGTGGGGAGCGAGCTGGTGCGCATCAGCGGCGCCGGCGGGGGCGTCGCGGCGGCGAGGTCGTCGCTGGTGCCCGGGAGCGAGCACATGGCGGCGAGGGAGGAGGAGCGCACCAGCCGCGGCTT
This sequence comes from Triticum urartu, assembly GCF_056163025.1. Taxonomy (NCBI): domain Eukaryota; kingdom Viridiplantae; phylum Streptophyta; class Magnoliopsida; order Poales; family Poaceae; genus Triticum; species Triticum urartu. The sequence continues at coordinate 142,815,293 of NC_141874.1, read as the reverse complement.
CTTGGCGTCCCGGCCGGAGTTGGCGCCGAAGCAGCCGCCCAGGGACAGGCCGAGGCTGAGCTCGACCACCTCGTCCGCCTCGCCGGCGCCGCCCCCCGCCTTGTCCGACGCCGCCCCCTTCTCCCCGCCGAACCTGCCCAAGAAGTCCCTCGACGCCATGTCCGTCCGGCAGAGAGAGAGCAAGCAATTCCCCGCCGCGAAGCACACGCCAATCCCTCCTGCCCCGAAGCTCCAAGGACGGCCAAATTCTCAGGAACGCCTCGCCATTGCCGCGAATCCGTCCCGCGCGGGGCAATTCTCGGTCTCCAAACCCAGAGGGAAGAACATCACAGCGCCCAGGGAGGAACAAACAATCGACGAGCGCCGGGCAAGCAGAGCCAGTAGAATCGGCGGCAATCAGATCCCTCCGACGCGCGTGGGATCCTCGAGCGAGAGGGGGGGGGGGGGGGGGGGGGGGATGGGAATGGAGAGGAGAGGAGAAGAGAAGGAGGCCTGCGTGTCGCTCTAATCTCCTTCGTTGTTAGACTGCTCCCTCCATTAAACCGAAATTGTTTGGAGACGGGAACAGGGGGGAGCTAGTTGGATGGGACTACGAGCGCATGGAGGCCGGCCACGTGTCGGACAGCGGGTACACGTGTTGGACCCCGACAAGCCCAGCCGGTATCGGGCGGCGCGCGGCTCGGCGCGGCTCGGCTGGGGCCGCGGTTGGTAGTGATGGTACTTGGGGATGTGTGACGTGTCGAGGCCGCGTAGGGGCGTCTGCCTGACACGTTTCGGGCTTCCGGTTCTCAGGGCACGGCTCCCCGTGCGGTGTCACTCCGGAATACTTCTGCCTTTTTCTACTTCCTACTGTTTGTATGATTGTATCTATATACGCACCTCCGGTAAATGTTGGTGGTTATAAATAACCCAAAATCTAAAAAATAGCCGCGCGCTAATAGGAGAAAACGAGCGGCCGGACTTTTTTTACCATGCATGAGTTGTATTTTTGTCTGTTAGTGCATATTGTTATCAGTATTTAATGTGTTTACATTGGTTAGTTCAATTTGAAACAAACAGCTTCACGTACAATTATTTTGGTTTTCCGAATTTTTAAAAAGTCATATCTTTCAAACCGCGCGCGATCCGTCTTCACTGTTGAATTTTTTACGACGAGATCTTTGAAACTAGATCCTCCATGAGTATGTTTCGAAGAAAATTTTTTGATGCCAACTTTGACGCTATATTGTGCAACTTCAGTACTGCTTTGTGCAAGTTTAGTACTGCATGGTGCAATTTTTTCAAACCCAGTTTTTTGGAGCTGCATCCACAGTAGTTGTAATTGAACACATAGTAGTTCTAGTTGGCACATGCATGGCCACAGAGTTGCACAATCTGGTCCACATAGTCGCATATGAATTGTCATAGCTTGTAATGTAGTCTAGTTGCACACACATTGATGTTTAGTTGGCTTGTAACGTAGTCTAGTTGCACACACATTGATGTTTAGTTGGCAGGAATACTAGTTGCACACACATATGCTTAGTTGGCTTGTAATATAGTCCAGTTGCATACATATTGATGTTTAGTTGGCAGGACACTAGTTGCACACGCATTGATAGTTAGTTGGCAGGAATAGTTACACGCATATACTCAGTTGACGCGGCAATGTATTCTAGTTGCACAATGCAGTACTTTAGTTGCACTATATAGCATCAAAGTTGGCATCAAAAAAATTCATCAAAACATACCCATGCAGGATCTAGTTTCGAAGATCTCGTCACGATGAATCCAAAGGTGAAAACGGATCTGAATTCCAACGTGTGGTTTAAAAGATATGACTTTTTAAAGATTTAAGAGGCGAAAATAAATGTGTTTCACATACTAGTCTGTACGCATTTGCTATACACATTTAATGATAACGAAAACATCCACTAACTGACAAAAAAACACATACTAGGTAATTACTATTTATAGATTATTAGGGACCAAAACTTGCAATTTTAGGCCGGCCGCTCGCAAAGTGTAGCGAGGAGCCGGCCGCTCGCTAGACCGGTCCTATAAATAATTCATGCACGCGTGAGAAAGGTTTAAACGGCATGTGCACTTTACTCGAAAGTATTTCCTTTGTTTTAAAATAGATGACCTAATTTTATACTACTTTTATATTAAAATTAGTATAAAGTTGAGTTGTCTATTTTAGAACGGAGTAAGTAGAGAAGTAGTAAGAGATTTTTATCCAAAATGGTCAATGATTAAATATTAAAAAACAGCCCGATATACAGAGAGCTCGCTGGGTACCAAAAATGGTACTATAATTTCTCGCTCTTGGTGATACATTTCTCTAAAGCAAAGTGATGGTAGAATGGACTCATGGAACATATTTTGGAGAGTAAACTTGCTCGGGTTTTTCTCTCCCCCACCACTCAAATTTGAGAGCCCTCTACAAGATCCACCCGACCCCATCCCCTCTCTTTGTTGGCGGTGTTGTTCGTCGAGGCATAAGAGGGAAAAGAGCTCATGATTGTCATGTTTGGGGTGATGTCATATGTGAGCTCTTCGTCGGCGCAAACGAGCATCGGCTGGTGGACAGAGTTCACTCCCCAAGCATGGCTTCGATGAAGAAAGGAGACACCCAATGGTTGATCTGCCGCTGGCTCTTCAAATAAGATCATGAGACGATGAGTGAAAGGATTGAAATGGACCTAGAGAGGGTGAATATGTATAATTACAAATTTTTAATCACTACTTAGCAATTTTGGGCAATTATGCAGAATATGAAAGTTAGCCTAACTATTGCAAAGGTAATTCTAGTGCCGCAATATACTCAACAACAACTGTGAAGACGAACAACCATAATATGATATAGCAAGTCAAGACAAGGAGACAAAATAAACCACAAGTAAAGAGCTGGGGTTAAGGATAACCAAACTTCAAAGACGAGGATGTATCCCGGTGTTCACTTTCTTGGAGGGAAACAAGTCACCGTTGAAAGGGCGGGTGTTACAACAAAGGCACACCTACACCATGAAGATTCACCCTATTCTCCTCGAGATATCACCACGAAGGCGATTCTCAACCGCTAGTGTGTAGACCATGAGGCGGCCTCCAAACCTTCACAAACTTTCTTGAGGTAATCACAATTCCTTCGCGAAGAACTCCTATCGCCTAGGATATCCAATCTCCAAGAGTAACAAGACCAAGGGGGAAATGCTCAAGGCTTGCTCAAATTATGATTTGCTTTGGGAGAGAGAGAGAGAGAGAGTGGATCTATCACTTGGTGGAATTCCTCTCAAGAACTATCACAAATCTCTTCAGGATCTAAGATTGATTGTGGGAGAGAGTGAGTGGGATCGAGCACTTTGTGTTCTTCGGGATGAATTATAGAGTGTAGTGTTCAACCCTCTACCGATGTGGTAGAGGGGTATACATAGCTTCATGAGAAAGGAGATGTTTGATTTGTTTAAGTTAGGAGCCTGAATGTCCAGATAGGAATCCGGATGATCTAGCTAGGGATTCAGATGGTCTGACTAAGTCAACTTCTGACAGTTGAGCTAATAGTCGGACGACATTGCTCCCCGTGTGTTTGTCCTGAAAGGACATCCGGGGGAAGCCCGAACATCTGGGAAGGTACTCGAACCATTGGGTTTCATGCAAACCATACTGTGGTGGATCACGGGCTGGCCGGATGCCTGGGACCGAGTCCAGAACTTCTAGGCGAGCCCAGACAGATATGTTCTCTTATTAGCCATCCGGGCAAAGGTTGGATGATCCAAGGAGATGCCTAGACAATCCGGGTTAAGAGCAAACCTTCTATTGCTCCTTGGGGTCTAGCCGAATGATCCGGGACGTAGTCCAAATGATTCGGGTAGCAACCCGGACGATTCGATTGTTGAGTTGAGGATGGCCATTTTGGTGGTTGGATTTTGGCTAAGATATTTTTGGGGTTGCGTATGTGTAGGATGTGCAAGGAAAGATATTGACTTGAGCAAATCTTTAATAAACCGCTCTGGTTCCCTCTTAATAGTGCGGGATTTCTATAACTCATGATTAACAGAACAAGCTATGGTATTTCCTCGTTTACACCATGCTACATATATATTGGTGGGTCCATGATCCCTACACTTAGCAAACATAACTAGTCCCATGTATGTATATTGTTATCAAGATCAAAACATGATTATGTGCATGACTGCACTTTCAATGGGAACTGGCGATTTTGGAGACGTTTGTTCCGTGTTTCTTCAGTCGTCGAGCAGGCCAAGGTGCACTTGTTTCCATCTTCCTGGAGTCAATCGTCACGTCGTAGATGGGTCTCCGACGTCTGATCAAAAGCACATGTCGTTGCTCTATCATGTGCTTCTTATGAGCGGTGTTTTTCGTTGTATGACTTTTCTGGCTGAATGGCGACTCTTTTCCTATGGCCAAAATGCCGAAAGGAAGGCAGAGTCGTTCGTTTCTTCTTCGTGTAGCTTATGTTGGCGATGGAGCGACGGCGAGCCTCCCATCCAAGTGGTTCTGTCTCCGGTCATGGTTGAGATCGGTATGTTGTGGTAGCCTTGTCGATGACTACGGATCACATTGCAATCTTCTTCTTGCGTCAAGTTTTTTTTTACAGAATATTTGGACTGAGTTAATTTTGCTTTTCAGTTGTACTGCAATGTACTAATATGTATAAGGTTGTTCCAGGTCTTTCGTCACTTGTTAAAAAGCACATTTTGGAGCAAAGCAAGAATGGCTCTTATCTCATGATAATTTTATTGATGTATCTTGGAAAATTCAAGAATTTTATGTTTCGATAGTACTATATGTCTATCAAGTTTAGCATGAACCGGCACGACGTTATCTGAAAATCCATGAATTTGTGCGTGAACCATTCATGCCACAGACAAGAGCCCCACGGTACCAGGTACTAGTACGTATTTCCTACGGCACCAATCAAGTGCATTAACATACTCCGTTAAAAGGAACACGGCGCCAATCCAGTAACCTCGTTCGTTCCTCCCAGCTCGAAGCCGCCAAGCCGAGCCACGCCCAGAACAAAAGGCATCCCCGAGCCGGCTCGCCTCGGCTCGGCTGGAGGCCCCACGCGAAGAGGGTAGCTCTCCGCGACCCTGTAGGGGCACCCAGCAGGCAGCAACTGGCACCCAACAAACAGCCGCTGCAACTTGCCGCGCCCCGCGGGTCCCACCCCCGAGGGCCTACGCCGCAGCGACACGTCGCCCCCCCCCCCTGTCCGCTTTTAAAGCCCGCGGGCGGGCGGGCGGTACGGGTACGTGTGCGTGAGGCCGCCGCATCGCGCGCCACGTGCGGCCTCCCTCCCTCCCCGCGGGCCCCACGACAGCTCACCGCCCCACACGCAGGCCAGCTTTGCCGTCGCGCGCGCCCCTCTCCCTTTCCGTCCCTTGAGACCCGCCCGCGGCGGGTGACACGCGGGGCCAGGCGGTGCCTGGGCCCGGCTGTCGGCGCCACGCGTGCGGTACGAGGCGCGTGGGGGATTCTGCGGTGAGGTAAGCGCGCAGGTGGGGTGTTGTCGCGGGGTCTGCGGTGGGCGGACACGTCACCCCCGGGTGGGGGCGACGGCGACGTACCGGCGCGGAGATCCACGTGTCGGGGGAAAGGCCCGGAGGGGGCGAACGGACGGCGGAGATGGGCGCCTGCCTGTCCTCCCTGGTGGGGCCGACCGTCCACAAGTGGATGGCGGATAGCGTTTGCTTGTGGTCCTCCGGTGCGAGGGCCAGGGATCCTCTGCGGCCAGCCGGCTGTGTGGGTGTGCCGGGAAGCGTTGCCTGGGTGGCTGGGTGGGCGACAGACAGATAGTCGTGTGAGGTCCCGGCCTCCATGTGTAAACCTCTGGGTTCTCTGTAGTTATCTCTTTCCTGGATTCCATCTGTGTAGCAGTACTAGTAGTAGTACTTGTTTGTAATCATGCTACTGGAACAGCTCAACACGTACTTGACAGTTAAATGAGGTCAGTCAATTTTTCCGGTGATCTTTATGCTCTTCAGCTTGACTAATGTACATGCGGTCGATGCCGCTGCAGGTATACAGATGTTTTTCCTTTTTTGAAAACGGGTAAAAACAGGTGTACAGATGATTTCGAACACACCGTGCCTGCAGTACTCCAATAACAAGGTGAAAATGCAGATAGTACTGAACAGTCACGCACTCGTCTCTACAACTATACATCTCAACTGTAATAAAGACGCTTAGCTCAAGCAGCTAGCTAGAAAGTATAGCCAGCCAACATGTGTCTCTGACGATCAGTCTAAATTACGAGTGAACACAAATGATCCGTCGAAAACCGGCACGCAGCCATCAGAGCTGACCAGCGACTAGCCAATAATTGCCGGACCTCGACGGAGAGGAGGACAGCCACACGCGGCTCGTTCGCAGGGGATCCGGCAAATCCGGGAGGCGGGGAGCAGGATCTTGGGGATATCGATTTTGTACGATGTTCGCCACAGAAAAAAGGTGAAAGGAAGAAGAAAAAACGGCGATCGGACGCTGTCAGATTCAAACCCGCAATAATCTACTCCGCGTCCTCCCGTCTCCGCTCGTTGCACGGCGCCAAGTTGCGCTCGACCTTGCGCTTTCAAAGTAGTGGTTAGGCTTGCTGATATTATTGTTAGCAGCAGTAGTACTACATGCTAATGCTGATGCCTTTTTTAAGAATGCGGTAAGTGCTAATCTCTGCACAAAGATTCGGCTTAGCTAGTGCGAAGTTTTCTTGCCAACTCTAACAATAATTAATATCGCCAAGCCTTCTTAGGGCCTCTTTGATTCACAGGATTGTCAAAATGAAGAAATAGGAAAAATGCAGGAATAGGATGGCATGTCCCATAGTATCCTACAGGATTTGAAAAAATGTTCGATAGCGCAGGGAAAACAAAGGAATTCTACAAAGAGCTTTGAGTGGATGGAAATTTTCCTCCAAAATATAGTACAAATGGATCCTATGAAAAAATTCCTAAGGATGCCAATCCTATGAATCAAACGAGCATCACAGGAAAAATTCCTAAGGGTTCAAATCCTCCAAAAATCCTATACAATTCCTTTGAATCAAAGGAGCCCTTAGCAGTTCTGACTACTCTCTTGGGTTTTATAAGAACTGCTTATACACCAAACATCAAACAAAATTGATGAGACATGTTTCTTTTTCATGGTAATATGCGCGCATTCATATCATAAAGATCAAAATACAAGTCATGTAAGGACCGACATAACAAAAGTAGTTAAAACCAAAAAGCAACCCGCACATGTTTAGGCTTTCTTTGGTTCATAGGGTAGAAAAATCGTAGGAATATAAAAGTCATAAAAAATGAGATGACATGTATCTCAAATCCTAAGGCTGGTCGTAATGGTAGTATCATAACTAGTATCATGCATGCCAACTAGGCAATTTTGATGAGGTGTCATATCATTAAATGAAGAAAGAGATGATGGAGTATCATATTATGATACCGTATCATAATAAATGATATTCTACTTTGTGTCATGCATGGCAATAAATAGAGTACTACATGATATTAATATATGATAATATGCATTAGGAAGGTAGTATCATACACTAGTATCATATGCATGATACTACTATATGATACTCCCCATTACAACCAGCCTAATAGGAGGAATAGAAAATGAGATGCCCTTTGATTCACATCATATGATTTTTTTTCTTTGAGTCTAGGCTAATGTTTATTTTCCTATGAAATGTGAAGGATAGGAAGAATTCCTCCATAGGAATAGGATTCCATTCCTACAAACCAAAGAGCTTTAAAGAAATTTTTTCTATTGAGTCTAGGCTAATGTTTAGGTTCCTGGGTGATTAACCCGGCGACTCAGCTTCGTCAACTCCTCCCCTAGATCGGATCACCTGCTTCGTCCGGTTCCATCTAGGAGAGTTCAAGCATCAAGAAGGAGACCGACGCTGGTCATGGTTCACGTGAACGAGGCGGCGTTGGAATATGGCGAGTGAAAATTCAGCAACCTCGGATGTTGGCGGGGGCGCTGGCAAGAATCGAGCCGTTCTTGGCGATGGCCCGCAGGGCATGTCCGGGGAAGTTTGTAAGGAGGGAGAGGCTAGGTCTTCAGCACACGATGGTTCTACAACTCAAGACGGAGACCGGGGGGGGGGGAATTCAAATACCTAAACCTTCACGAGGATTGAGGGAGTCCTGGATTAGGGGGTCTCCGGACAGCCGGACTATATCCTTTGGCCGGACTGTTGGACTATGAAGATACAAGATTGAAGACTTCGTCCCGTGTCCGGATAGGACTCTACTTGGCGTGGAAGGCAAGTTAGGCAACACGGATATGGATATCTCCTCCTTTGTAACCGACCTTGTGTAACCCTAGCCCCCTCCGGTGTCTATATAAACCGGAGGGTTTTAGTCCATAGGACAACATACAATCATACCATAGGCTAGCTGCTAGGGTTTAGCCTCTCTGATCTCGTGGTAGATCTACTCGTGTACTACCCATATCATCAATATTAATCAAGTAGGACGTAGGGTTTTACCTCCATCAAGAGGGCCCGAACCTGGGTAAAACATCGTGTTCCCTGCCTCCTGTTACCATCCGCCTTAGACGCACAGTTCGGGACCCCCTACCCGAGATCCGCCGATTTTGACACCGACATTGGTGCTTTCATTGAGAGTTCCTCTGTGTCATCGCCGTTAGGCTTGATGGCTCCTACGATCATCGATAGCGATGTAGTCCAGGGTGAGACTTTTCTCCCCGGACAGATCTTTGTGTTCGGCGTCTTCGCACTGTGGGCCAACTCGCTTGGCCATCTGGAGCAGAGTGAAAGTCACGCCCCTGGCCGCCAGGTCAGATTTGGAAGCTTAAACTACAAGGCTGATATCCGCGGAGACTTGATCTTCGACGGATTCGATCCCCTGCCCTGTGCGCCACGCAGTCACGATGAGTACGATTTAGCTCTGCCATCGGACAGTGTTCAAGAAATCGCACCGGCAGCTGCTCCGACCATTAATTCGGAGCCAGTTGCGCCTCCCACAAACGGGTGGATAGACCCCGCCACATAGGCTGTACCCTCAGCGGCGATCGAGCCGAATATCGACCTTACCCTTCACGAGAGCCGCGTTGCCAAACTGTCGGATCCTTCCCCGGCCATGGACTCCGAACCGCCTACGCCCGTGCCTATCAAATCTGACTGGGCGCCGATCATGGAGTTTACCTCCACGGACGTTTTTCAGCACTCGCCCTTCAGCGATATACTGAACTCATTAAGGTCTCTCTCCTTGTCAGGAGGATCCGGGCCGAACTATGTCCGACAGGATTGGGATGCGGATGACGAAGAAATTTGCCGCCCACCCACCACCCACTTAGTAGCCTCTGTCGATGACTTAACCGACATGCTCGACTCCGAAAACATCGACGGTATGGACGACGATGCAGGAGACGAACAGGAACCACTGCCCACAGGGCACTGGACGCCCACTTCATCACATGACGTATACATGGTGGACACACCAAAAGAAGACGACGACGAGGAACGGAAGGACGCAACGAAGGGTTGTCCCCTCGAGAAGCAGTCAAAGCGGCGGCGTAAGCGTCGCCCCAAATCCCGCCTCGGCAGAAACAACGATCATATAGACCCAGCATTAGAGCAGGGTGAACGATCGCCGGACCACGGCAACATGGAGAATCAAACCGAAGAACCCGACTCTGTCAAAGATAATAGTCCGGACGACATCACACCGGACAGACACCCGGGGCAACAGAATGCCCATCAAAGGCTTGTTGCCACCACAAGGAGTCTAAAAGAGCAGAATCAAAGGCTCAAGGTTGTGCAAGACACACTCAGAATCAGATGGAGTAAAGTACTCAACACAACGGCGAAGTACGGCGGTAACCGCCACACCAAGAGCTACCCGAAGCGGAAGTTGCTACCTGAATTCGATGAGGAGGCCTTAGATCCCCCGCAACCAAAAATAAAATGGCCATCCGGCCGGATAGACGACCTCACGACCAACATAGAGCGGCGAACAAAGCCGCACATGAACCAGTATGCGACCCGCGTAAGGGCTCGCATCAAAAGGACGACGCAACAAGATCCATCTACGGACCACGCAAACGCGCTCCAGCATGCAATGCAACTCCACAAACATCCGAACATCACGGTACACCCAGATACAGGGGTGCCGCACACCCCCTATGCTTCACCGATGAGGTGCTGGACCATGAATTTCCAAAGGGATTCAAACCCGTAAACATAGAGGCATACGACGGAACAACAGACCTTGGGGTCTGGATTGAGGACTATATCCTCCATATCCATATGGCTCGAGGAGATGATCTCCACGCCATCAAGTACTTACCCCTCAAGCTCAAAGGGCCAGCTCGGCACTGGTTTAAAAGCCTCCCCGAAAGCTCCATTGGAAGCTGGGAAGAGCTCGAAGACGCTTTTCGGGCAAATTTTCAAGGGACTTATGTCCGACCTCCGGACGCGGACGATTTGAGTCATATAACTCAACAGCCCGGAGAGTCAGCCCGAAAGCTTTGGAACAAGTTTCTTACTAAAAAGAACCAAATAGTCGACTATCCGGACGCCGAAGCCTTGACAGCTTTTAAGCATAGCGTCCGCGACGAATGGCTTGCCAGACACCTCGGCCAAGAAAAGCCGAGAACAATGGCAGCATTAACAAGCCTCATGACCCGCTTTTGCGCGGGTGAGGACAGCTGGCTAGCCAGATGCAGCACCAGCGATCCAAGTACATCCGAAGTTAGAGATGGAAACGGGAAATCACAACGCAGCAAAAATAATAAGTGCCGGAATAAAGAAGACAGCTCGAAGAGCACGACGGTAAACGCCAGATTCAGAAGCTCTCAGCCAGGTCAGCAAAAGCCGCCCTCTAAAGGCGCCAGAGATGAATTGTCCAGCCTAAACAAAATTCTGGACCAAATATGTCAGATCCATAGCACCCCTGGTAAACCCGCTAATCATACCCACAGAGAATGTTGGGTCTTCAAGCAGTCCGGCAAGCTCAACGCCATACACAAGGGGGAGGATACACCAAGCGAAGACGAGGATGAGCCTCTCAAGCAAGACACTGGGGAACAAAAGAAATTTCCACCAGAAGTCAAAACAGTAAACGTGTTACACGTGATCAAGGGGAGAAACAAAGCGGCACTCCCAGAGAAATATGCCCAAGGGACTATCACCGCGGAGTCCTGCCACTGATCGTCTCAACCAATCACTTTCGACCATCGGGATTACTCAGCAAGTATCCGACGTGCAGGATGGGCTGCCTTGGTATTAGATCCAATAATTGATGGATACCACTTCACACGAGTCCTGATGGACGGTGGCAGCAGTCTAAACCTGATATATCAGGACACAATCCGCAAAATGGGGATAGACCCAACGAAAATTTGCCACAGCAATATGATATGTCTCCAACGTATCTATAATTTTTGATTGCTCCATGCTATATTGTCTACTGTTTTGGGCAATATTGGGCTTTGTTTTCCACTTTTGTATTATTTTTGGGACTAACCTATTAATTGGAGGCCCAGCCCAGATTTGCTGTTTTATACCTATTTCAGTGTTTCGAAGAAAAGGAATATCAGACGGAGTCGAAACGGAACGAAATCAACTAGAGAAGTTATTTTTGGAACGAAAGCCACCGGATAGACTTGGACTCCACGTCATGAGATACGGGAGGTGCTCACAAGGGTGGGGGGCGCCCCCCCTTAGGGTGCGCCCCCCTGCCTCGTGGGGCCCCCGTAGCTCCTCCGACGTACCCCCTGCACTCATATATACCTACGTATCGTAAAACTTCCAGAACAGAGATTAGATCGGGAGTTCCGCTGCCAGAAGCCTCCGTAGCCACCAAAAGCCTATCTAGACCCGTTCCGGCACCCTGCCGGAGGGGGGGAACCCTCACCGGTGGCCATCTTCATCATCTCGACGCTCTCCATGACGAGGAGGGAGTAGTTCTCCCTCGGGGCTGAGGGTATGTACCAGTAGCTATGTGTTTGATCTCTCTCTCTCTCTCGTGTTCTTGATTTGGCACGATCTTGATGTATCGCGAGCTTTGCTATTATAGTTGGACCTTATGTTTCTCCTCCCCCTCTTCTCTCTTGTAATGAATTGAGTTTCCCCTTTGAAGTAATCTTATCGGATCGAGTCTTTAAAGATTTGAGAACACTTGATGTATGTCTTGCCGTGCGTATCTGTGGTGACAATGGGATATCACGTGATTCACTTGATGTATGTTTTGGTGATCAACTTGCGGGTTCCGTCCATGAACCTATGCATAGGGGTTGGCACACGTTTTCATCGTGATTCTCCGGTAGAACTTTGGGGCACTCTTTGAGGTCCTTTGTGTTGGTTGAATAGATGAATCTGAGATTGTGTGATGCATACCGTATAATCATACCCACGGATACTTGAGGTGACATTGGAGTATCTAGGTGACATTAGGGTTTTGGTTGATTTGTATCTTAAGGTGTTATTCTAGTACGAACTCTAGGGCTGTTTGTGACACTTATAGGAATAACCCAACGGATTGATTGGAAAGAATAACTTTGAGGTGGTTTCGTACCCTACCATAATCTCTTCGTTCGTTCTCCGCTATTAGTGACTTTGGAGTGACTCTTTGTTGCATGTTGAGGGATAGTTATGTGATCCAATTATGTTATTATTGTTGAGAGGACTTGCACTAGCGAAAGTATGAACCCTAGGCCTTGTTTCAACGCATTGCAATACCGTTTATGCTCACTTTTATCATTAGTTACCTTGCTGTTTTTATATTTTCAGATTACAAAAACCTTTATCTACTATCCATATACCACTTGTATCACCATCTCTTTGCCGAACTAGTGCACCTATACAATTTACCATTGTATTGGGTGTGTTGGGGACACAAGAGACTCTTTGTTATTTGGTTGCAGGGTTGCTTGAGAGAGACCATCTTCATCCTACGCCTCCTACGGATTGATAAACCTTAGGTCATCCACTTGAGAGAAATTTGCTACTGTCCTACAAACCTCTGCACTTGGAGGCCCAACAACGTCTACACGAAGAAGGTTGTGTAGTAGACATCAAGCTCTTTTCTGGCGCCATTGTCGGGGAGGTGAGTGCTTGAAGGTATATCTTTAGATCTTGCAGTCGAGTCTTTTAGTTTCTTGTTTTATCACTAGTTTAGTCTATAAAAGAAAATTACAAAAAAATGGAATTGAGTTTGTCTCATACGCTTCACCTTTTTAATATCTTTCGTGAGTATGATGGAAAGGATAATTGAGCTCAAGTGCTAGAAGAAGAAATCTATAAAATGTTTGGCACTAAATATTTGAATGATGAGCATGATTGCAATGTTGTTAGTATGAATTCCTTGAATATCCATGATGCTAATGATATGCAAAGCCACAAGCTTGGGGAAGCTATGTTTGATGAAGATGATAATTTTTGTCCGCCAAGTTTTGATGAGCAAATTTATTATGATGAAAGCATGCCTCCTATTTATGATGATTATATTGATGAAAGTAGATTTGGAGAGGTCATGACTTTATTTTGTGATGAATCCACTATTCCGGAAGAGGTTCCAATTGATTATGAGAACAAAGTTGCTATCTATGATGATTATTGTGATGACTTGTATGCTATAAAGAATAATGATATCCATGAAACTTGTCATCATGATTTCAGTTTTCAATTGGATTATGCCTCACATGATAATTATTTTGTTGAGCTTGCTCCCACTACTATTCATGAGAAGAAATTTGCTTGTGTGGAGAGTAGTAAATTTTCCATGCTTGTAGATCATGAAAAGAATGCTTTAGGTGCTGGTTATATTGTTGAATTCATTCATGATGCTACTAAAAATTATTATGAGGGAGGAATATATGCTTGTAGGAATTGCAATAATATCAAGTTTCCTCTCTATGTGCTTAAAATTTTGAAGTTATGCTTGTTTTGCCCTCCTATGCTAATTCATTATTGTTTCCATAAGTTGTTTGCTCACAAAATCCCTATGCATAGGAAGTAGGTTAGACTTAAATGTGCTAGTCATATTCTTCATGATGCTCTCTTTATGTTTCAATTCTTATCTTTTATGTGAGCATCATTGAAATCATCGTGCCTAGCTAGGGGCGTTAAACGATAGCGCTTGTTGGGAGGCAACCCAATTTTATTTTTATTCCTTGCCTTTTGTTCCTGTTTAGTAATAAATAATTCATCTAGCCTCTGCTTAGATGTGGTTTTATGTGTTTAATTAGTGTTTGTGCCAAGTAGAACCTTTGGGAAGACTTGGGGAAAGTCTTGTTGATCATGCTGTAAAAAACAGAAACTTTAGCGCTCACGAGAATTACTGACATTTTTATTTGGAGAGTGCTATTTAGTTAATTCTTTTTTCAGATGATTAATAGATAAACACCTCAGGTCCAGAAATTTATTTGAGAATTTTATGAGTTCCATAAGTATATGTTTGATCCAGATTACTACAGACTGTTCTGTTTTTGACAGATTCTGTTTTTCATGTGTTGTTTACTTATTTTGATGAATCTATGGCTAGTAAAATAGTTTATAAACCATAGAGAAGTTGGAATACAGTAGGTTTAACACCAATATAAATAAATAATGAGTTCATTACATTACCTTGAAGTGGTGTTTGGTTTTCTTTCGTAACGGAGCTTACGAGTTTTCTGTTAAGTTTTGTGTTGTGAAGTTTTCAAGTGTTGGGTAAGGATTCGATGGACTATGGAATAAGGAGTGGCAAGATCCTAAGCTTGGGGATTCCCAAGGCACCCCAAGGTAATATTCAAGGACAAACAAGAGCCTAAGCTTGGGGATGCCCCGGAAGGCATCCCCTCCTTCGTCTTCGTTCATCGGTAACTTTACTTGGAGCTATATTTTTATTCACCACATGATATGTGTTTTGCTTGGAGCGTCAATTTATTTTTTTAGAATTTTCTTGCTGTTATTTAGAACAATGTTTTGCATCTTTTATTTCAATAAAAGTGGCATTGATAGTCTTTACTATGCCTATGTTACAAGTATACATGTTGCTGTTTGAAAACAGAAAGTTTACCGCTGTTGCAATAATTCCCTAGAAAAGTCAGGATGTGATAAAATGTTGAAAACTTTTTCATATTAAGCTATGATAAATTTACTACAGTGGGAATTTTATTTCATAATTTTTGAAGCTAGGGAAGTATGGATGTTGCAGCATTCTTTACAGACTATCCTGTTTAGGCAGATTGCTGTTATGTTTGCATTGTTTGCATATGTTTGCTTCTTTAATGATTCTATTTGATGATAGGACTATTAAATATGCAGAGGCATTTAGTATGCAATGTATAATAATAATTTTAGTGATTTGCTACAGTAGAGTATGATAAGGCTTTGGCAATGGTTTATACTAACTTATCTCACGAGTCCTTGTTGAGTTTTGTGTGCATGAAGCTTTTGAGATTTAGGGAGACCATGATATGAGAGGAATTAAGGAGACACAAAAGCTCAAGCTTGGGGATGCCCAAGGCACCCCAAGATAATATTTCAAGAAGTCTCAAGAATCTAAGCTTGGGGATGCCCCGGTTGGCATCCCACCTTTCTTCTTCAACAATTATCGGTTAGTTTCGGTTGATCCTAAGTTTTTGCTTCTTCACATGATGTTTGCTATTATTAGAATGTCATTTTATTTTGCTTTGCTTGCTGTTCGAATAGAATACCAAGATCTGAAATTATTAAATGTTAGAGAATCTTCACATAGTTGCATAATTATTCAACTACTCATTGATCTTCACTTATATCTTTCGGGGTAGTTTGTTGTTTGCTCTAGTACTTCACTTATATCTTTTAGAGCATGGTGGTAGTTTTATTTTGAAGAAATAGATGAACTCTCATGCTTCACTTAGATTATTTTGAGAGTCTTAATAGCATGGTAATTTGCTTAAAATCCTAATATGCTAGGTATTCAAGAATAATAAAATTCTCTTATGAGTGTATTGAATACTATGAGAAGTTTGATACTTGATGATTGTTTTGAGATATGAGGATGGTAATATTAGAGTCATGCTAGTTGAGTAGTTGTGAATTTGAGAAATACTTGTGTTGAAGTTTGTGATTCCCGTAGCATGCACGTATGGTGAACCGTTATATGATGAAGTCGGAACATGATTTATTTACTGATTGCCTTCCTTATGAGTGGCGATCGGGGACGAGCGATGGTATTTTCCTACCAATCTATCCCCCTAGGAGCATGCGCGTAGTACTTTGTTTCGATAACTAATAGATTTTTGCAATAAGTATGTGAGTTCTTTATGACTAATGTTGACTCCATGGATTATACGCACTCTCACTCTTCCACCATTGCTAGCCTCTCTAATACCGCGCACCTTTCGCCGGTATCATACACCCACCATATACCTTCCTCAAAACAGCCACCATACCTACCTATTATGGCATTTCCATAGCCATTCCGAGATATATTGCCATGCAACTTTCCACCGTTCCATTATTATGACACGCTTCATCATTGTCATATTGCTTTGCATGATCATGTAGTTGACATCGTATTTGTGGCAAGGCCACCGTTCATAATTCTTTCATACATGTCACTCATGCATCATTGCACATCCCGGTACACCGCCGGAGGCATTCATATAGAGTCATATCTTGTTCTAAGTATCGAGTTGTATTCTTGAGTTGTAAGAAAAATAGAAGTGTGATGATCATCATTATTAGAGCATTGTCCCAGTGAGGAAAGGATGATGGAGACTATGATTCCCCCACAAGCCGGGATGAGACTCCGGACGAAAAAAGAGAGGCCAAAGAAGCCCAAATAAAAAAAGAGGCCATAAAAAAAGAGAAGGCCCAAATAAAAAATAAAAAAATAAAAAAAATGAGAGAAAAAGAGAGAAGGGCCAATGCTACTATCCTTTTACCACACTTGTGCTTCAAAGTAGCACCATGATCTTCATGATAGAGAGTCTCCTATGTTGTCACTTTCATATACTAGTGGGAATCTTTCATTATAGAACTTGGCTTGTATATTCCAATGATGGGCTTCCTCAAAATGCCCTAGGTCTTCATGAGCAAGCAAGTTGGATGCACACCCACTTAGTTTCTTTTGAGCTTTCATAAACGTATAGCTCTAGTGCATTTGTTGCATGGCAATCCCTACTCACTCACATTGATATCTATTGATGGGCATCTACATAGCCCGTTGATACGCCTAGTTGATGTGAGACTATCTTCTCCTTTTTGTCTTATCCACAACCACCATTCTATTCCACCTATAGTGCTATGTCCATGGCTCATGCTCATGTATTGCGTGAAGATTGAAAAAGTTTGAGAACATCAAAAGTATGAAACAATTGCTTGGCTTGTCATCGGGGTTGTGCATGATTCAAATACGTTGTGTGGTGAAGATGGAGCATAGCCAGACTATATGACTTTGTAGGGATAACTTTCTTTGGCCATGTTATTTTGAGAAGACATGATTGCTTTGTTAGTATGCTTGAATTATTATTATTTTTATGTCAATACGAACTTTTGTCTTGAACCTTTCGGATCTGAATATTCATATCACAAGTAAGAAGAATTACATTGAAATAATGCAAACTAGCATTCCACATCAAAAATTATCTTTTTATCATTTACCTACTCGAGGACGAGCAGGAATTAAGCTTGGGGATGCTTGATACGTCTCCAACGTATCTATAATTTTTGATTGCTCCATGCTATACTGTCTACTGTTTTGGGCAATATTGGGCTTTGTTTTCCACTTTTATATTATTTTTGGGACTAACCCATTAACTAGAGGCCTAGCCCAGATTTTCTGTTTTATGCCTATTTTAGTGTTTCGAAGAAAAGGAATATCAGACGGAGTCGAAACGGAATGAAATCAACTAGAGAAGTTATTTTTGGAACGAAAGCCACCGGATAGACTTGGACTCCACGTCAGGAGATACAGGAGGTGCTCACAAGGGTGGGGGGCGCCCCCCCTTAGGGTGCGCCCCCCTGCCTCGTGGGGCCCCCGTAGCTCCTCCGACGTACCCCCTGCACTCATATATACCTACGTATCGTAAAACTTCCAGAACAGAGATTAGATCGGGAGTTCCGCTGCCAGAAGCCTCCGTAGCCACCAAAAGCCTATCTAGACCCGTTCCGGCACCCTGCCGGAGGGGGGGAACCCTCACCGGTGGCCATCTTCATCATCTCGACGCTCTCCATGACGAGGAGGGAGTAGTTCTCCCTCGGGGCTGAGGGTATGTACCAGTAGCTATGTGTTTGATCTCTCTCTCTCTCTCGTGTTCTTGATTTGGCACGATCTTGATGTATCGCGAGCTTTGCTATTATAGTTGGACCTTATGTTTCTCCTCCCCCTCTTCTCTCTTGTAATGAATTGAGTTTCCCCTTTGAAGTAATCTTATCGGATCGAGTCTTTAAAGATTTGAGAACACTTGATGTATGTCTTGCCGTGCGTATCTGTGGTGACAATGGGATATCACGTGATTCACTTGATGTATGTTTTGGTGATCAACTTGCGGGTTCCGTCCATGAACCTATGCATAGGGGTTGGCACACGTTTTCATCGTGATTCTCCGGTAGAACTTTGGGGCACTCTTTGAGGTCCTTTGTGTTGGTTGAATAGATGAATCTGAGATTGTGTGATGCATACCGTATAATCATACCCACGGATACTTGAGGTGACATTGGAGTATCTAGGTGACATTAGGGTTTTGGTTGATTTGTATCTTAAGGTGTTATTCTAGTACGAACTCTAGGGCTGTTTGTGACACTTATAGGAATAACCCAACGGATTGATTGGAAAGAATAACTTTGAGGTGGTTTCGTACCCTACCATAATCTCTTCGTTCGTTCTCCGCTATTAGTGACTTTGGAGTGACTCTTTGTTGCATGTTGAGGGATAGTTATGTGATCCAATTATGTTATTATTGTTGAGAGGACTTGCACTAGCGAAAGTATGAACCCTAGGCCTTGTTTCAACGCATTGCAATACCGTTTATGCTCACTTTTATCATTAGTTACCTTGCTGTTTTTATATTTTCAGATTACAAAAACCTTTATCTATTATCCATATACCACTTGTATCACCATCTCTTCGCCGAACTAGTGCACCTATACAATTTACCATTGTATTGGGTGTGTTGGGGACACAAGACAATACTACCTTTAAAGGAGTAACGCCAGGCCCAGGGGCTCATTGCACGGGCTCCCTGCTACTAGAGGTTATATTTGGCTTCCCCGATAACTTCCGTAGCGAAAATTTAACCTTCCACATTGCTCCATTCCAAAGTGGCTATCAAGCACTACTTGGACATGAAGCTTTCGCTCGGTTTAATGCAATACCGCATTACGCTTCCCTCACGCTTAAGATGCCTGGTCCACGTGGCATCATTATAGTAAATGGAAATATTGAGCGATCCCTGCGCGCCGAAGAGAGTGCAGCCGCACACTAAAACGACCTCACCAACTAAAGCATTCGATAGGTCGTCAAGACTACGAACACGGTTAGACGAGTCCGACATAGCTATATGTACTTCATACAAGTTTGATGGCCACACCCCTATTACAAATACAAGGGGCTCAACACGCGCGGACAAGTGGCAATTTTTACTCATCTTGAATTGTACATGGTTTCTTTAAAACCTACCTTTTTGCACGACAACTTTTCACCTAAGTTCCTCTCTTTTACAGATGACCATCGTGCTACACCTGTCCAGTATACGACACAACGGAGACACAGGCGCAGACGTGCAGCAGGGACCCGTTCCAAGGATTCTTTTCAGATTAAGACCCTGCGTAAACCTTTCTTACTGTCTCTTGTTGATACACATCCCTCGGATTCTTAGTACTATTGAGGAGGATGCTGGCGTCTTGGCATGTGGTCACGTTAGAATAATGCACGTACCTGGACACCAGGGGCTTCTTACAAAGGGCACCGTTTAGGCCCGGTTTATACCATAAAGACCGAATACCTTAGGGAGTGTTTGGCGTCACGAGTTTGGCCTTATATGCATCAGCTCCGAATCATGTCTTTGGTCAAATGTTGGGTTTGCCCGGCTCTTGTGTTTTTCTGCCTTACGTTCCGCTCTATCGGCTAAGGCGGCACCAGGAGAACTACTGCGATTGTGCTCCAGTTCATCCGGACGAGCACCTCAGTAGAGAAAGCCGAAAACTGACTGTCATGATATAGCGTGAGACTGGTCAACCACTCGATGACCTATCGGAATGTTAGAATTCCTCCGCCTTAACGAAGGGCCGTTTCCCGGCCAGGCATGTACGCACCCCGAATTCGGGAGAGTGCGGAGCCACCAGGGGCTATATAGTAGCCCCACCGTCAAACTCCTATGGCTAAGTGAAAGTGTTAAAGCATTATAGTCCGGTTGCCTCGTTCGCTGCGCTATCACCTCCTTAATAGGACCAAGACGTTGGATTAAGTGTGAACACGCGTCTTCTGCGAACACCTCCGCATTATATGTGTGGGGGTTGAAGCCGACGACTGCAATCTTTCAGGTTATATACATATATACATAAACGGCCGCACATGAGGCATCATATTACTTTCGGGCAAAAGTATAAATACAGCCTTAATAAATTTCATAAACATTGTTTTTACAATGGGAATACATGTCACTCAAACATAATATTCTTCGAGCACTGGGCCTCTATCAAATGAGCACCCTTGAGAACTTCTTCGAAATAGTGCTCGACAGCCACTCGGCCTATGGCCGAACCCTGCGCCGCAACAGTGGCAGCATCCATCTCCGCCCAGTATGCTTTGACACGGGCAAAGGCCATCCGCGAGCCTTCTATACACGCCGACCTTTTCATCGCATTGATGCGCGGCACCGCACCAAGGAACCGCTGCACTAAGCTGAAATAGTTGTTCGGCTTCGGCTTTTCCGGCCACAAATGATCTACGGTGGACCTCATGGCAAGTCCGGACAATCTATTGAGTTCGGCCCATTCGGCAAGCTGATCAGTTAGTGGAAGCGGACGCTCTGGAACGTTAAACTGCGACTAGAACAGCTTGTCCACTTCACGATCTGTTTGATCTCGAAAGTATTCGGCCGCATCAACAGCGCTTGCCGCCAAGTCCATATATGCGTCTGCCGAACTCCACAGCCGAACTCCACAGCCGATCCAGAGGGGCATACCGCGGATCTCTGAACTTCCTCCGCAGCATAAAGGGCTTCCCAGCCGCAATATCCCCGGCTTCATGTAGTTCCTCCTTCTTCGCTCTCATGGCAGAGCGGGTGTCCTTGGTCGCCATTGTGGCCTTCTCGAGGTCCTCGCCCTCGCCCGGTTTTCTTCTTCAAGGAACTGGCAATGGTCGGCAGTGTCTTTTAACTTTACAGCCATCTTGGCCATTTTATCTTTGCTCTTGCAATGCACGGCCTTCTCGGCCCTTAACTCTTCGGCCGCCTTCAAAGCAGCCGCATTACTACTCCTCGCTTGTTCTTTGGCTCGGGCAAGTTCCGCCCGAAGGGTCTCCACGGTGGCAGCTCCATCTGCATTCACAACATATTAAAGATACTGGCATCACGCTGCTCTTACTATGTGACATTCACCAGAAAACATCACTTACCCTGTGCCTCGTCAAGCCTCTTGTTAACAAGCTCGATGTCGGCATCCGCCGCATCTAGTTGCCGCTTTAGTTCGGCAAACTCATGAGTCCGGCTAGCCACCGGAGCTTCCACTACCTGCACATTAAAGCGGTATGGTTATTACCTAGGACTACGATCCTCTGCTTGCCGCCGTTCTCGGTGACAACCAGAGTCTCAGGGGCTACTATCTACACAGGGCACACCTAATGTGTGGTACTATTATAAAGGTATATCATTTTACGTACCTCAAAGCCCGTTAGTAGACACATAAAGGCGTCATGCAACCCGCTTTTGGCGGATGAAATCCTTTCCATCACTGTACTCATTAACGTATGGTGTTCTTCCGAGATGGTCGCTCGCTTCAACAGATCCCTCAGTGCGTCCGACCGCATACCAGACGGCGCCGGACTCTCTTGTTCGCCCTCTTCAAGAGCTGGATGCTGGGGACTTCGGGCGACTATAGGATTATCTTCTGGCCTCACCGGACCCAGGGAGGCCCTCCTTGACGACACTTCAAGATCGTCCACTTCTTGAGCGGGGGAGTCCGGGGGAGGCGTTTCGCTCTCCATCATCTCCGGAAGAAGATCCCCCGAAGACGAGCTCTGTTGAGAAGGGCTAAGATCCGAACTGCAAGATAAACGCTTCGGTCATTTTCCTCGGAAGTAAGGTAGAATATCTTTACTATTAAGTATTTTTGACCACTTATGGCTCGTTAGAGGGCTGATCCCCGCACGGACTTTGTACGGCAAGAGCACCCCCAAGGTAGGACCCTCTGTTGGAGACTCCTTCTCCCGTTTGGAAACCTTGGTTTCCGGATCTCCGAAGCGAGAGAAGGTCAGATTCTTCCCCTTGGTTATCCTCCTTCACGGAGGCTCTCATTCCCTCGGTGGGAATTGGTAGCGATGGGGGCCCGCTTTCGCCCTCATTATTTCCCCCTTTATCTTCCTTTGAGGGCTCCGGGCAAGGTGCTAGCTCGAGCATCTTTTCCAGTACCGGATTGTCCAAACCCTCAGGAAGGGGGTCCGAACACCGAATCATCTTCGCCTTTGTTAGCCAGTCCTGGGCAAAGAGCGATTCCTCAGAATGACGTCATGATAAATGAAAGACGGTGTGTTCGGCTAGAGGATTACTTACTTAGTCGGTGGTGCGGTTGCTGCTCAGGCCCACGTCCTCGGTAGTATCCGGACACTCTATTTGGGGTCCGAAGAATGATTTATACATCTCCTCGTGCGTCAGGCCGAGGAAATTCTGAATAGTGCGCGGTCCTTCTAGGTTGAACTCCCACATGCGGAGGGGCCGACATTTGCAAGGCTGGACTCGACGAACCAACATGACTTGCACCATCGTAACCAGACTGAAATATCCTTTGAAGAGATCTTGAATGTGGCTCTGCAGTATAGGCACGTCCTTGGCTGGACCCCAGCTCAGCCCTCTGCTAATCCATGACATCAGTTGTGGTGGAGGGCCCGAGCGGAAAGCAGGGGCAGCCACCCACTTGGCACTTCTGGGAAATGTTGGGGATATCGCTTATCGGGAACTTATTGGTCGACCCATGATAAGGGGTAAATCGGCCAGTTTATCGGCATATCGGCCGATTTATCGGCATATCAGTTGACTTATCGGCCGATATATCTTATCGGTCAGACACTCGTAAGCGATAAATCGGCCGATTTATCGGAATATCGAAAGATATCTTGAACAGTGCTTCTAGGAGCTGTGATGTAAAACCACTCCCGTTGCCATAATCCGGACACCTCTGGAAAGGAACCCTTTGGCCATGGAGCTCCAGCGATCTTGCTTATTAATGCGCCTCTGCATGCTACATGCTGCCCCTCGACCATCTTTGACTTCACATCAAAGGTCTTGAGCCACAGGCCGAAGTGAGGGGTAATGCGGAGGAAGGCCTCACACACGACAATAAATGCCGAGATGTGGAGAAAGGAGTCCGGGGCTAGATCGTGGAAATCTAGCCCGTAATAGAACATCAAACCCCTAACAAAGGGATCCAAAGTGAGGCCTAGACCTCGGAGGAAGTGGGAGATGAACACAACGTTCTCGTTGGGTTCGGGAGTAGGGACGACCTACCCTCGGGCAGGCAGCCGATGCGTAACCTCGGCGGTCAGGTATCTGGCCTCCCTCAACTTCTTGATATCCTCTTCCATAACGGAGGAGGGCATCCACTGGCCTTGAAGGCTAGATCTGGACATGATTGAAGGTCCGAAGCACCTGACCTGGGCTTTGGATGTTAGAACTCAAGGCGGGGGAAAGGATTCGATTGAGCACGGGAGGAAAAAAAGTAAAAGCCTTGTCCCTTTATAAAGAGGGTGAATATAAAGCATCCTCCTCATGGCCGTTTGGGACTTGCCTAAAATCTAGGAGTCCTAGGCACGGTTGGGTTACCCACGCCCGTATTGATGAGAATCCCGTAATAAGGGGAACATGATCTCTGCTTTGACAAGACGTGTCAAGAAACTGTCTCGTGTTATGTGCGGGGCTAGTTAAAGAAAACGGTTCGAATAATCACCGGGCCATGGTATAATGTCTTGTTGCCAAAATGTGTCAGCAGATTAGATTTGTGGAAATATTATTCTCTCTACGGTGGTATGTGGAATTTATTTTGCAGGGTCGGACACTATCCTGGTATTCAAACTCTTCTGTGATGTGTTCGGAGGAGGAACCCGCCTTGCAATGCCGAAGACAACACTGCGCGCCGGACTCATCGTCATTGAAGCCTGGTTTAGGGGCTACTGAGGGAGTCCTAGATTAGGGGGTCTCCGGACAGCCGGACTATATCCTTTGGCCGGACTGTTGGACTATGAAGATACAAGATTGAAGACTTCGTCCCGTGTCCGGATAGGACTCTACTTGGCGTGGAAGGCAAGCTAGGCAGCACGGATATGGGTATCTCCTCCTTTGTAACCGACCTTGTGTAACCCTAGCCCCCTCCAGTGTCTATATAAACCGGAGGGTTTTAGTCCATAGGACAACATACAATCATACCATAGGCTAGCTTCTAGGGTTTAGCCTCTCTGATCTCGTGGTAGATCTACTCTTGTACTACCCATATCATCAATATTAATCAAGCAGGACGTAGGGTTTTACCTCCATCAAGAGGGCCCAAACCTGGGTAAAACATCGTGTTCCCCGCCTCCTGTTACCATCCGCCTTAGACGCACAGTTCGGGACCCCCTACCCGAGATCCGCTGGTTTTGACACCGACAAGGATGAAGAGGAGGACATCATTCTAGAGGAGGATCTCGAAGAACTGGAGAAGGATGCAAACTTTATGGCACTGGCCAAGATTCATAGAATTGTTTGGCAGACTAGGAGCATGTGATGTGCCACGTCTGTGGTTATTTCGTAATTGTCCAATGTTGTTGGCTAGCTATGATGGCCGGTCCAAACCGGAAGATACAAACTTGTTCACATATCAGGCATGGGATTAAAGGAAAAAAAGATGCGTATCAGGAGCATTGCGTCGCAGTTGGCAAAGAAAGCGGGTGTGGTGGAATTTGTGGACGAGCGGTCAGTGAAAGGATAGGGAGGTGGGATCCGGGTGCGAGTCATTGGATGTACGTAAACCTCTGATACGATGTGCTAGTCTAACCTTGAGGAAGAAGAAGGTTTATTTTGATTTTGAGTATGAAAAGATGCTCGTGTTCGGTGGTGTTTGTGGCCTGGTTAGCCACATCGCTAAAGAGCATGACAATGGAGTACATGCAGCAAGCGACATCATCTACCTCCTACTCTGGTCGCCGCTTAATACTATAGGGAAGAGTACCTCCCAAGTGGTAGGGGCAAAAGAGGAGACTTGGTGTTTCCTGGCACAGGCATGGGTAGGTGGCCGAGGTACTTATGCAAAGGGAGCACAATCCAGATGATGATGATCTTAAGAGTACTACGTCCAACCCTGCTAAAAAACCAAGTGGTGTGGTTGAAGGAAATATGCCCTAGAGGCAATAATAAAGTTGTTATTTTACATTTCCTTATTCATGATAAAGGTTTATTATTCATGCTATAATTGTATTGATCCGAAACTTAAATACACGTGTGGATACATAAACGAAATACCGTGTCCCTAGTAAGCCTCTACTAGACTAGCTCTTTGATCAAAGATGGTTAAGGTTTTCTAACCATGGATATGTGCTGTCATTTGATAACGGGATTACATCATTAGGAGAATGATGTGATGGACATGACCCATCCGTTAGCTTAGCATATTTATCGTTCAGTTTATTGCTATTGCTTTCTTAATGTCAAATACATATTCCTTCGACTATGAGATTATGCAACTCCTGGATATCGAAGGAATACCTTGTGTGCTATCAAACGTCACAATGTAACTGGATGATCATAATGATGCTCTACAGGTATCTTCGAAGGTGTTTGTTGACTTGTCATAGATCGAGATTAGGATTTGTTACTCTGAGTATCGGAGAGGTATCACCGGGCCCTCTCAGTAATAAACATCATAAGAAGCCTTGCAAGCATAATGACTAAGAAGTTACTTGCAAGATTATGTATTACGGAACGAGTAAATAGACTTGCGGGTAACGAGATTGAACTAGGTATGAAGATACCGATGATTGAATCTCGGGCAAGTAACATACCGATGGACAAAGGGAATTACGTATGTTGTCATAAGGTTCAACCGATAAAGATCTTCGTAGAATATGTAGGAGCCAATATGGACATCTAGGTTCCGCTATTGGTTATTTACCGGAGAGGTGTCTCGGTCATGTCTACATAATTCTCGAACCCGTAGGGTCCACACGCTTAACGTTCATTGACGATGTAGTGTTATGTGAATTATATGATTTGGTGACCGAATGTTGTTCGGAGTCCTGGATGAGATCATAGACATGACGAGGAGCTCCGGAATGGTCTGTAGGTAAATATTGATATATAGGATGATGGTATTCGAACACCGGAAGTGTTTCAGAGTGTACTAGGTAGTCATCGGAATACCAGAGGGGGTACCGGACACCCCCGGGAGGGTAATGGGCCTATTGGGCCATTAGAGGGGAGCACACCAGCCCACAAGGGGCTGGCACACCCCCTATGGCAGCCAGCCAAGTGGGAGAAAGGAAAGGGGGGATTCGGCCTCGCCCTTCCTTCCCTCTCCCCCGTTTCCCTTTTCCCCTCCCGCAAATATGGAAGGGGGGCAAGGGCAGGAGCCCAAGTAGGATTCGGCCCTACTTGGGGCGCCCCTTGGCCTCTCGCCTCACCCCACCTATATATGTCTGGGAGGGGGCGCCACACATAACCAAGACAATTGCTTAGGCCTGTGCGGCACCCCCCTCCACCGTTTACACCCTCGGTCATATTTTTGTAGTGCTTATTAGACTAAGCCCTACGGAGATAGCATCACCTTCATCGTCACCATGCCATCGTGCTACCGGAACTCATCCACTACTTTGCTCGTCTTGCTGGATCAAGAAGGCGAGGACATCATCGAGCTGAACGTGTGTTGAACGCGGAGGTGTCGTACGTTCGGTACTCGATCGGTTGGATCACGAAGAAGTTTGACTACATCAATCGCGTTACTAAACGCTTCCACTTACGGTCTACGAGGGTACGTAGACACACTCCCCCCTCTCGTTGCTATGCATCTCCATGGATAGATCTTGCGTGTGCGTAGAACTTTTTTTCCATGCAACGTTTCCCAACAGTGGCATCCGAGCCAGGTCTATGCGTAGATGATATGCACGAGTAGAACACAAAGAGTTGTGGGCGGTGATAGTCATACTGCTCACCACCAACGTCTTATTCTGATTTGGCGGTATTGTGGGATGAAGCGGCCCGGACCAACCTTACATGTCCACGTACATGAGACCGGTTCCATCGACAGACATGCAACTTGTTTTGCATAGAGGTGGCTGGTGGGTGTCTGTTTCTCCTACTTTAGTTGAATCGAATTTGACTACGGCTGATCCTTGAAGAAGGTTAAAATAGCAAACTTGAAAAATCATCGTTGTGGTTTTTGTCGTAGGTAAGAATGATTCTTGCTAGAAGCCCGTAGCAGCCACGTAAAACTTGCAACAACAAAGTAGAGGACGTCTAACTTGTTTTTGCAGGGCATGTTTGATACGTCTCCAATGTATCTACTTTTCCTAACACTTTTCCTCTTGTTTTGGACTCTAATTTGCATGATTTCAATGAAACTAACCCCGGACTGATATTGTTTTTAGCAGAACTACCATGGTGTTGTTTTTGTGCAGAAATAAAAGTTCTTGGAATGGAACGAAACTTTGCAAGGAATTTTTATACAATAAAAGAGAATTTCTGGAGCCAAGAGCCACCTGAGGGGGGCACTTGGGTGGGGACAACCCACCAGGGCGCGCCTGCCCCCCAGGCGCACCCAGGTGGGTTGTCCCCACCTGGTGGCCTCGCAGACCCTAAAACCGACGCTATAAAAATCCTATTTTCGGAGAAAAAATCAAAGAGAAAGAATTATCGCGATCCACGAGACGGAGCCGCCGTCACCTCCTGTTCTTCATCGGGAGGCCACATCTGGAGTCAGTTTGGGGCTCCGGAGAGGGTGATCTTCGTTCTTTGTCATCACCAACCCTTCTCCATCACCAATTCCATGATGCTCCCCACCGTGAGTGAGTAATTCCTTCATAGGCTCGCTGGTCGGTGAGGAGTTGGATGAGATTCTGTAGCGACCCGACCTCAAATGGTCAAGCCTCTGTGTATCCGTGCCATCCCTGGATCGGTATGCTGGCACACACAGTACATCAATGTATATATCAAAGTGCAATCACATGTATAAATAACGTAAAACTGATATATACCTCATAAGTCTCAGCGGAAACAACATAAGGGTGTGGAGTCCATCAACGCCAACGGCAAGTTGAGTGTAGACCGTAACCCTACAACGTAACTCTTACTTGTCGTAGAAAAAAATCCCTGCAACATAAGACGCTGCAGCCCTGTAGGTCAGTACATTGAATGTACTGGCAAGTCACATCATAAGAATAATGAACCTATTTGTACATGCAATTTGGCTAGTGGAAAGCTCTAAGTTTAGTTTTTGCATAAAGCTAGTTTTTCCCTAGAATAAAAGATATTATTCTACCACTGCAGTATAGCATAGGAGGAGTTGGTAAACCCAACTTAATCCATTCCCAAAGTTTCATTTAAAACCCAACTGTTTAATTAAGAGTGATGAGATCTCTCAGCATTTCCACTACTAGATGCTCAAGTTGTCCGTAACCGGGGACACGGCTAATTGATTATGTTTTAACACTCTGCAGAGGTTTGCGCACTTTTCCCCACAAGACTCGATCGCCTCCCTTGAAGTTCTCGCACTGCCCGGCGTTTGAGAACAGGATGACCGAGACATAGTCTTTCGAAAATGTTCCCCCTTAACCCACGGATAGGCCGGTACACCTACATCATTCTACATCTGCTAGCCCATCCCGAAAGGGGTCACACTAACTACTCAACTAAGCCAGAGCCCATATTGGCTTGTGGCTGCACACGTAAGCTTCTAGACATGAGAGTACGATTGATCTCTTTGAGCCTGGGCGGCCGACCACTAGTGGTGCACCACCATGGATTAACCATGCATGCTCCCACTGTACTTCGCCACCATTCAAACCAAAATACCGCCCAGGTAGTTCATTTACAAGTCTTGGTCCTGATTACTACTTTGTCACTCATGTCTCACCATGTTCGCTTCCCAAACCACGTCTATATTTAGCAAGGCAAAAATAAACTTACACGGTGGTGACAAGGATGTATAGATCAGACCTACCTCAAATGAACTACTAGGTAACGGCATAGCCATCTGGCAACAATAAATCTTACCATGCAACCCTACCTCAAAGGACTAAGTGCATAATAAAAACATAGGTAATTGAAGGAATGGTCAAATGTGAACTTGCCTGGTAATAGTTGATGAAGATTATATCACTCTCAGAAATTTACTTAATAGAACTATTCGTCACTCTCCGATGAAAATCTATAAAGTCAAACATTGCATTCACATAAGCAATCATTTCAGAGAACCAAATAACATGCAACATGAAAAGACTCGGAAAATCCAAATGAACACACAACACACTTAACTATCAAAAGAAAATACTAAGTGCAAAACAACATAGGGCATGGGTGCAAAAAAAAAATTGTGACGTGGACCACAGTGCATACTAGGCATACGAGTAAAACTACTATGGACAGATCCTAATGTGTGAAAAATATCGTGAGATAGGTCCAAGTGATAGGGTTTAACTACAGTGACAAAACACAAAAAGAATCACATCAATCGGAGCTACGGTTTAGGAGATATGGCCATTTGAAGTTCGAAGTCAAATCTGAATAAAGTTCAAATTTGAATTTGGAAAAGTTTACAAACATGATGCTACTTGATAGATCAAATCGTGACGAAGAATTTGCCGCTGGTTTCGTCGAATTTGGACTTACGGTTAAAAAGTTGTGGCTAAACTAAAATCAGGGACTAATATGCTAATTACAGGGACCTAACCGTGAAAGTTTTATTCGCGACCAGGTCCCTGGCCACGTGGCGGCTTCCGGGTGGCTGAGCAGCGTTCGCGGCTTAGGCTAAACGGCGAACGGCCACTAAATAGGCAAATCAGAGGCAGCGGCTTAATACAACAAAAACCGAGGTCGGTTTAACTAAACCGCATGGTTTATTAAAAACTGGAGTTAACCGATTTAACACAAAAAAACGGACCGGGCGAACGTCTTCTTACCTACGACGACGACGACAGGAGACGACGGCGGGCGGCGGACGGGGCGGCGGCTCCGGCGGTCCTCGACGGCAGCGAACGGGTCGGGAAGGTGCGGCACGGCGCTGGTGGTCCGGTGGTGTAGTCGGCGGGCGGTGGGGTGCCAGCGACGAGCAGAGGGAGGCGGCAGCGTCCAGAGCTCCGGTGAGGGCGCGTCACGTCGGGGCGGCAACTCCGGCGAGTTCCGGCGACAGCGGAGGCCACCGGAAGATGCGGCGCATCCAGGGCGTTCGGATGCTGGTGCTGCGGGCCGTCGGCGGCGTCCAGACAGGCGGAGGAAGGGCAGCGGCGCTCCGCTCACTCCGGCGAGGTTGGACGTGCTCCGGGCGGTCGTTCCCGTGGGACCTATGGGCCAAAACCATGTCAACAAGATTTCCTAGGATGGGGCGACTCGATTGACAAAGATATGGAGGTCAGGGAGTGCTCCCTGACGACGGAATGGACCGTCGAAGACCTCGGCTCCGGCGAGATGCGAAGTGATGGGATGGCGGCTAGAAGCGGCGTGGGGAGCAGCAAGACGGTGAGATCGAACGAGGAGCCTCGGGGGCTTCTTATAGGCGCAGTAGAGACTCCGGTGGCGAGGGGATAAGCCTCATCCATGAGGGAAACGGCCGGCGGGTTCGGCGGCGCACGCAACATCCTTCCCGTGCTCTGCGCGGGAGGTTGGAGACGAGCTGGGGAAGTGGGGCCCACGGGTCAGTGGCCGCGGCGGGTAGCGAGCGAGGGGAAATGGGGTGCGGGCGGCCGACACTTAAGGCCTTCGGGCGCTCGGGCAGACTGCAGGGCTGGCTGGCTCTTGGGCCGAAGGGCATGGGCCGGCTCAGGCGCGCGCGTGTGTGTGTGTGTGTTTTGATAAAAAGTTTTTTTTAACAATCAGAAAAAACAAACAAATTGAGTAATAATAAAAAAAACTATATAGGCATATTATATATCAAAATGCTTAGAAAAATACCAAGAATAAGATGAACTATTTTCCAAGTTCAAATAAATTCCAAAAAAATTCATAAAAGTCAAACAGTGCTACTGTTGCATTTAAAATCAACAAAAATCATTTTTTAAATAGCAAAATGATTTCAAATTTATTTTATCCTAATTTTCCATTGAAGGGAATCATTTTACCCTTATTTCCATTTATTATTTTTTTAGGAGAAAAATATTTTGAAAAGAAACTCAAATAACTCCCAATTGGATTTGAATTTGGAATTTCAAACAACTTCAAATGGAAAATGAGTTTCAAATAACTTCAAAGTGACTTCCAATTTATTTCTTTGAAACTTCCAGCTCTCTTTGTTCAAATATGAAGAAGTCATTTTATCTTCCGTCATGAACTCATTGAGTTGCTTAAAGTTTCTAAATTTGAAATATTTCAACTGAAATTCAAATCATTTTCAAACCCCTTTTCATTTCCACTAATGGAAGAAGTCATATTATCTTCACTCTAGGGTTTTGTAATGAAATGAATTTGAACTCAGGGAGATCAAAATGCAAGATGAAAAGTTTTGGGAAAGTCCTTTTATTCCTTCTCATTCAACTTTCAAAAAGTTTTCAATTTCCAATCATTTTCACACAATCAACCACACAACAATCAAACAAACAATCATAATAATTTATTTAATATAACATTCCAAAATTTAGAATTTTGGGATGTTACAGATTCATAATGTAATCTAGTTAGTTTTGTTAGGGCTTGATCCCTAGTATCCACTATGTTCTGAGATTGATGTTGCTATGACTTTGCCATGCTTAATGCTTGTCACTTTGGGCCTGTGTGCCATGATTTCACCGTTTATGTTATCACAATTATATCCATGTTCTAGATCCGATCTTGCAAGTTATAGTCACCTACTACGTGTTATGATCCGGCAACCCCGGAGTGACAATAGTCGGGACCACTCCCGATGATGGCCATAGTTTGAGGAGTTCATGTATTCACCGTGTGTTAATGCTTTGTTCCGGTTCTCTATTAAAAGGAGGCCTTAATATCCCTTAGTTTCCAATTGGACCCCGCTGCCACGGGAGGGTAGGACAAAAGATGTCATGCAAGTTCTTTCCATAAGAACGTATGACTATTTATGGAATACACGCCTAGAATATATTTATGAACTGGAGTTAGTGTCGTATCGCCCTAGGTTATGACTATCACATGATGAATATCATCCAACAAATTACCGATCCAATGCCTATGAATTTATCTTATATTGTTCTTGCTAAGTTACCACTAATATCGTTACTGTTGCACTTGTTACAAAACTACTGCTATCACTATTACCGTTACCATTGTTGTTACTACTATTATCAAAACTATCAAACTACTTTGCTATTGATCACTTTGCTGCAGATAATTAATCTCCAGGTGTGGTTGAATTGACAACTCAGCTGCTAATACTTACAAATATTCTTTGGCTCCCCTTGTGTTGAATCTATAAATTTGGGTTGAATACTCGACCCTCGAAAACTGTTGCAATCCCATATACTTGTGGGTTACCAATGTTGTGATGTGATATGGTCAAGACGTGATGCAATATACATTGTTGTATGAGATGATCATGTTTTGTAATATTGACAACCGGCAGGAGCCTTTGGGTTGTCTCTTTATTGTATGAAATGCAAGCGCCATGTAATTTCTTTACTTTATCTCTATGCATTAGCAATAGTTGTAGAAGCAGTAGTTGGCGAGACGACCCCGACGCAACGATGGAGATCAAGGTGTCGAGCCGGTGATGATGGAGATCATGACGATGCTTTGGAGATGGAGATCAAAAGCACAAGATGATGATGGCCATATCATGTCACATATTTTGATTGCATGTGATGTTTATCCTTTATGCATTTTGCTTATAACGGCGGTAGCATTATAAGATGATCCCTTCACTAAACTTCAAGATAAAAGTGTTCTCCCCGAGTATGCACCGTTGCGAAAGTTCATCGTTTCGAAGCACCTCCTGACGATCGGGTGTGATAGACTCTTGTTCACATGCAACGGGTGTAAGACAGTTTTGCACATGTAGAATACTTGGGTTAAACTTGACGAGCCTAGCATGTACAGTCATGGTCTCAGAACACTGGAGACCGAAAGGTCGAACGTGAGTCATATAGTAGAGATGTTCAACATTGATGACTACCCCATCTCACGTGATGATCGGACATGGGTTAGTTGATTTGGATCATGTATCACTTAGATAACTTGGGGGATGTTTATTTAAGTGGGAGTTAATTAGTAATTTGTTTAATTGAACTTAATTTATCATGAACTTAGTCTTAATAGTTTTGCATATCTATGTTGTAGATCAATAGCTCGCGACATAGCTCCCCTATTTCTGATATGTTCCTAGAGAAAACTAAGTTGAAAGATGATGGTAGCAATAAAGCATTTTGGGTCCATGATCTGAGGATTATCCTCATTGCTGCACAGAAGAATTATGTCCTTGATGCACCGCTAGGTGATAGACCTGTTGCATGAGCTGATGCAGACGTTATGAACGTTTGTCAAGATCGATATGATAACTACTTGATAGTTTAGTGCGCCATGCTTTACGACTTAGAATCAGGGATCCAAAAATGATTTGAATGCCATGGAATATGTGAGATGTTCCAAGAGCTGAAATTGGTATTTCTTACTCATGCCCGTGGCAAGAGGTATGAGATCTCTGACAAGTACTTTGCCTACAAGATAGAGGAGAATAGCTCAGCCAGTGAGCATGTGCTCAGAATGTCTGGGTACTACAATCACTTGAATCAAGTGGGAGTTAATCTTCCACATAAGATAGTGTTTGACAGAGTTATCTAGTCACTATCACCAAGCTACTAGAACTTCACGATGAACTATAATATGCAAGGGATGATGAAAACGATTCCCCAGCTCTCCGCGATGCTGAAATCGACGAAGGTAGAAATCAAGAAAGAGCATCAAGTGTTGATGGTTAACAAGACCACTAGTTTCAAGAAAAGGGCAAGGGAAAGAAAGGGAACTTCAAGAATAATGGAAAGCAAGTTGCCGCTCCCAGGTAGAAGCCCAAAGCTGGACCTAAGCCTGAAACTAAGTGCTTCTACTGCAAAGGGAATGGTCACTGGAAGCGGAATACATGCATGTTATTGATGTGTACCTTACTAATTCTTGTAGCAGTGCCTGGGTATTTGATACTAGTTCAGTTGCTCATACTCGTAACTCGAAACAGGAGCTGCGGAATAAACAAAGATTGGCTAAGGACGAGGTGATGATGCGTGTGTGGAATGGTTCCAAGGTCGATGTGATCGCCATCGGCACACTACCTCTACATATACCTTCTGGATTAGTTTTAGACCTCAATAATTGTTGTTTGGTGCCCGTGTTGAGCATGAACATTATATCTAGATCTTCTTTATTGTGAGACGGTTATTCATTTAAATCAGAAAATAATGGTTGTTCTATTTATATGAGTAATATCTTTTATGGTCATGCACCCTTGATGAATGGTCTATTCTTGTTGAATCTTGATCGTAATGATACACATATTTATAATATTGATGCCAAAAGATGCAAAGTTGATAATGATAGTGCAACATACGTGTGGCACTGTCGTTTAGGTCATATTAGTGTAAAGTGCATGAAGAAACTCCATATGGATGGACTTTTGGAATCACTTGATTATGAATCATTTGATACTTGCGAACCATGCCTCATGGGCAAGATGACTAAAAATCCGTTCTCCGGAACAATGGAGCGAGCTAATGACTTATTGGAAATAATACATACCTATGTATGCGGTCCAAAGAGTGTTGAGGCACGCGGCGGGTATCGTTATTTTCTGACCTTCACAGATGATTTGAGTATGTATGAGTATATCTACTTGATGAAACACAAGTCTGAAACATTTGAAAAGTTCAAAGAATTTCAGAGTGAATTAGAGAATCATCGTAACAAGAAAATAAAGTTTCTACGATCTGATCGTGGAGGCGAATATTTGAATTACAAAGTTTGTCCTTCATTTAAAATAATGCGAAATTGTTTCACAACTCACGCCACCTGGAACACCACAGCGTAATGGTGTGTCCGAACATCATGACCATACTTTATTGGATATGGTACGTTCTATGATGTCTCTTACTGATTTACCGCTATCATTTTGGGGTTATGCATTAGAGACAGCCGCACTCACGTTAAATAGGGCACCGTCTAAATCGGTTGAGACGACACCATATGAAATGTGGTTTGGCAAGAAACCGAAGCTGTCGTTTCTTAAAGTTTGGGGTTGCGACACTTATCTCAAAAGGTTTCAGCCTGATAAGCTCGAACCCAAATTGGATAAGTGCATCTTCATAGGATACCCTAAGGAAACAATTGGGTACACCTTCTACCATAGATCCGAAGGCAAGATCTTTGTTGCCAAGAATGGAACCTTTCTTGAGAAGGAGTTTCTCTCGAAAGAAGTGAGTGGGAGGAAAGTAGAACTTGATGAGGTAATTGTACCTTCTCTTGAATTGGAAAGTAGCACATCAGAGAAATTCGTTCTCGTGATGCCTAAACCAACTAGAGAGGACGCTAATGATGATGATCATGAAACTTCAGATCAAGTTACTACCGGACCTTGTAGGTCGAAC
This sequence comes from Triticum urartu, assembly GCF_056163025.1. Lineage (NCBI taxonomy): Eukaryota > Viridiplantae > Streptophyta > Magnoliopsida > Poales > Poaceae > Triticum > Triticum urartu. The sequence continues at coordinate 142,779,378 of NC_141874.1, read as the reverse complement.
AGAGCACATTCCGCACGAGAGTGGTATGGTAATCGTCTCCTGGAAGTCATGTTACTAGACCATGGCAAACCTATGAACTATGAAGAAGCTATGATGAGCCCAGATTCCAATAAATGGCTTGAGGCCATGAAATGTGAGATAGGATCCATGTATGAGAACAAAGCATGGACTTTGGTGGACTTGCCCGATGATCGGCAAGCCATTGAGAATAAATGGATCTTTAAGCAGAAGACATACGCTGATGGTAATGTCACCATCTACAAAGCTTGACTTGTCGCAAAAGGTTTTCGACAAGTTCAAGGGGTTGACTATGATGAGACCTTCTCATATGTAGCGATGCTTAAGTCAGTCCGAATCATGTTAGCAATTGCCGCATTTTATAATTATGAAATCTGGCAAATGGACGTCAAAACTGCATTCATTAATGGATTTCTTAAAGAAGAGTTGTATATGATGCAAACAGAAGGTTTTTTCGGTCCTAAAGCTGCTAACAAAGTGTGCAAGCTCCAGCGATCAATCTATGGACTGGTGCAAGCATCTCGGAGTTGGAATATACGCTTTGAGGAGGTGATCAAAGCATATGGTTTTATACAGACTTATGGTGAAGCCTGTATTTACAAGAAAGTGAGCGGGAGCTCTATAGCATTTCTGATATTATATGTGGATGACATATTGTTGATTGGAAATGATATAGAATTTCTGGATAGCATAACGGATACTTGAATAAGAATTTTTCAATGAAAGACCTTGGTGAAGCTGCTTATAGATTGGGCATCAAGATCTATAGGGATAGATCAAGATGCTTAATAGGACTTTCACAAAGCACATACCTTGATAAAGTTTTGAAGAAGTTCAAAATGGATCAGTCAAAGAAAGGGTAGTTGCCTGTGTTACAAGGTGTGAAATTGAATCAGACTCAAAGCCTGACCATTGCAGAAGATATATAGAAAATGAAATTCATTCCCTATGCCTCAACCATTGGTTCTATCATGTATGCTATGCTGTGTACCACACCCGATGTGTGCCTTGCCATAAGTTTGGCAGGGTGATACGTCCCCAACGTATCTATAATTTTTGATTGCTCCATGCTATATTATCTACTGTTTTGGACTATATTGGGCTTTATTTTCCACTTTTATATTATTTTTGGGGCTAACCTATTAACCGGAGGCCCAGCCCAGAATTGATGTTTTTTTTGCCTATTTCAGTGTTTCGAAGAAACAGAATATCAAACGGAGTCTAAACGGAATGAAACCTTCGGGAACGTGATTTTCTCACCGAACGTGATCCAGGAGACTTGGACCCTACTCCAAGGCATCAGAGAGGCGGTCACGAGGGTGGGGGGCGCCCCCCCTAGGGCACGCCCCCTGCCTCGTGGGCCCCTCGATGCTCCACCAACGTACTCCTTCCTCCTATATATACCTACGTACCCCCAAACGAACAGATACGGAGCCAAAAACCTAATTCCACCGCCACAACTTTCTGTATCCACGAGATCCCATCTTGGGGCCTGTTCCGGAGCTCCGCCGGAGAGGGCCGTCATCACGGAGGGCTTCTACATCATCATAGCCTCTCCGATGAAGTGTGAGTAGTTTACCTCAGACCTTCGGGTCCATAGTTAGTAGCTAGATGGCTTCTTCTCTCTTTTTGGATCTCAATACAAAGTTCTCCCCCTCTCTCGTGGAGATCTATTTGATGTAATCTTCTTTTTGCGGTGTGTTTGTTGAGACCGATGAGTTGTGGGTTTATGATCAAGTCTATCTATGAATAATATTTGAATCTTCTCTGAATTCTTTTATGTATGATTGGTTATCTTTGCAAGTCTCTTCGAATTATCCGTTTGGTTTGGCCAACTAGATTGGTAGTTCTTGCCATGGGAGAAGTGCTTAGCTTTGGGTTCGATCTTGCGGTGTCCTCTCCCAGTGACAGAAGGGGCAGCAAGGCACGTATTGTATCGTTGCCATCGAGGATAACAAGATGGGGTTTATTTCATATTGCATGAATTTATCTCTCTACATCATGTCATCTTGCTTAAGGTGTTACTTTGTTTTTAACTTAATACTCTAGATGCATGCTGGATAGCGGTCGATGAGTGGAGTAATAGTAGTAGATGCAGAATCGTTTCGGTCTACTTGTCACGGACGTGATGCCTATATACATGGTCATGCCTAGATATTCTCATAACTATGCTCAATTCTGTCAATTGCTCAACAGTAATTTGTTCACCCACCGTAGAATACTTATGCTCTTGAGAGAAGCCACTAGTGAAACCTATGGCCCCCGGGTCTATTCTCATCATATCAATCTCCATCACTTTAATCTTGCTTTACTTTTTTACTTTGCCTTTACTTTTTACCTTGCATCTTTATACCAAAAATACCAAAAATATTATATCTATCAGATCTCACTCTCGTAAGTGACTGTGAAGGGATTGACAACCCCTAATCGCGTTGGTTGTGAGTAGCTATCATTTTGTGCAGGTACGAGGGACTTGAGCGTGGCCTCCTACTGGATTTATACCTTGGTTCTCAAAACTGAGGGAAATACTTACACTACTCTGCTGCATCATCCCTTCCTCTTCGGGGAAAACCAACGCAAGCTCAAGAGGTAGCAAGAAGGATTTCTGGCGCCATTGATGGGGAGTCTACGCAAAAGGTCAACATACCAAGTACCCATCACAATCCCTATCTCTCGCATTACATTATTTGCCATTTGCCTCTCGTTTTCCTCTCCCCCACTTCACCCTTGCCGTTTTATTCGCCCTCTCTCTCTCTCTATCCTCGCTCTCTTGCCTGCTTGCCTTTTGTTTCCTTGTGTGCTAGTTTGCTTGCTTGTCATTATGTCTGAAATTGGGGAAGTTATCGCCAATATGGGCGATAACAATGTCATAGAAAATTCTGATGCTCCGGCTGAAGAACCCCCTACCTACCATTCAAAAAGATTTCGAATCGGTAGTGGTAATATTATTGGAAAAGGAGTTATTCAAGATATCTTTACTTGTGCCAGTGCTTCGCCCTCTATGGGCGGTTCTATTCTTCATATAACTAGTAGTCTTGCGGACGCTATCGCCATGCTTATCGTTGAACTTGAAAGGCAATTTATACATATGCACCCATCTATACAAATAATTTTCCTAGAATTTTCTAATATCGAGCATTCTTCTGTTAAGCATGCCGCTACTATATTTTTGGCTCATGAATTTAGATTTATAATAAAAGAAGCCAAAGAAATCTTTGCGCACTATAGGGTGGACGCTGGTCGTCCTTCCATAGAATCTATCCTCTTCAATCAAGAAGAAATTATGCGCTTTCAATCCCTTGATTATGTTGCTTTTAATGAAAACCTTAGAAAAAAGGTGCCAATCAATATTTTAATTGATAGAATCTCTGAAATTAATGATGATTTGGCTATTCGAAATAACGAGCTAGGGTGCTCTCTTGATTTTATGCTCACAAGGTTCTGTCAAAAGAATGCTTATAATGATGAATTGGTTGTACAATACGAAGGGCCGAAAGAGGAATCTATACCTCCTAAAATTGATCTTGGGGACTTCTGTCCTATTAAATTTAGCCCTTTTGATTACTTTTGCTTGCCTCAAAGAAAACTTGCTGCCGAACATAGAGAATATGAAATGAGTTTCTCCGATCTATCTTATTACTACGGCACTACCTAGATCTATCCTCGCTTTTATGCCTAGCTAGGGGCGTTAAATGATAGCGCTTGTTGGGAGGCCACCCAATTTTATTTTTATTCCTTGCTTTTTGCTCCTGTTTAGTAATAAATAAATTATCTAGCCTCTGTTTTGGTTGTGTTTTTTGTGTTTAATTAGTGTTTGTGCCAAGTAGAACCGTTGGGAAGACTTGGGGAAAGTCTTGTTGAACTTGCTGTAAAAAACAGAAACTTTAGCACTCACGAGAACTGCTGTCATTTTTATTTTAAGAGTGATATTTAGTTAATTATTTTTGCATATGATTAGTAGATAAATTCCTCACGTCCATAAATTTATTTTAGAATTTTTGGGGTTCCAGATCTTGCGCTAGCTACAGATTACTACAGACTGTTCTGTTTTTGACAGATTCTGTTTTTCGTGTGTTGTTTGCTTATTTTGATGAATCTATGGTTAGTAAAAATAGTTTATAATCCATATAGAAGTTGGAATAAAGTAGGTTTAACACCAATATAAATAAAGAATGAGTTCATTACATTACCTTGAAGTGGTCTTTTGTTTTCTTTCGCTAACGGAGCTCACGAGTTTTCTACTTTAAGTTTTGTGTTGTGAAGTTTTCAAGTTTTGGGTGAATTCTTGTGATGGATTATGGAACAAGGAGTGGAAAGAGCCTAAGCTTGGGGATGCCCATGGCACCCCCAAGATAATCCAAGGACACCAAAAAGTCAAAGCTTGGGGATGCCCCGGAAGGCATCCCTTCTTTCGTCCACTTCCATCGGTAATTTACTTGGAGCTATATTTTTATTCACCAACATGATATGTGTTTTGCTTGGAGCGTCTTGTATTATTTTTGTCTTTGTGTTTTAGTATGCCACAATCATCCTTGCTGTACACACCTTTTGAGAGAGCCATACATGAATTAAAATTTGATAGAATACTCTATGTGCTTCACTTATATCTTTTGAGCTAAGTAGTTTTGCTCTATGTGCTTCACTTATATCTTCTTGAGCTAAGTAATCTTGCTCTATGTGCTTCACTTAGATTTTTTTAGCACGGTGGTGGATTTGTTTTAAAGAAACTATTTATCTCTCATGCTTCACTTAAATTATTTTGAGAGTCTTAATAGCATGGTAATTTGCTTAATAATAACATGCTTGGTATTCAAGATTTGTGAAACTTTCTTTTGAGTGTGTTGAATACTAAGAAAAGTTGGATGCTTGATAATCGTTTTGAGATATGGAGGTAGTAATATCAAAGTCATGATAGTAGAGTAATTGTGAATTTGAGAAGTGCTTGAGTTAAAGTTTGCAAGTCCCGTAGCATGCACGTATGGTAAACGTTATGCAACAAATTTGAAACATGAGGTGTTATTTGATTGTCCTCCTTATGAGTGGCGGTCGGGGACGAGCGATGGTCTTTTCCTACCAATCTATCCCCCCAGGAGCATGCGCGTAATACTTCAGGTTTTGATGGCTTGTAGATTTTTGCAATAAGTATATGAGTTCTTTATGACTAATGTTGAGTCCATGGATTATACGCACTCTCACCCTTCCATCATTGCTAGCCTCTACGGTACCATGCATTGCCCTTTCTCACATCGAGAGTTGGTGCAAACTTCGCCCGTGCATCCAAACCCCGTGATATGATACGCTCTTTCACACATAAACCTCCTTATATCTTCCTCAAAACAGCCACCATACCTACCTATTATGGCAGTTCCATAGCCATTCCGAGATATATTGCCATGCAACTTTCCACCATCCAGTTTATCATGACACATCCATCATTGTCATATTGCTTAGCATGATCATGTAGTTGACATAGTATTTGTGGCAAAGCCACCGTTCATAATTTTTTTCATACTTGTCACTCTTGATTCATTGCATATCCCGGTACACCGCCGGAGGCATCCATATAGAGTCATACTTTGTTTTAGAATCGAGTTGTAATCATTGAGTTGTAAATAAATAAAAGTGTGATGATCATCATTTAATAGAGCATTGTCCCAAAAAAGAGAGAAAGGCCAAAGAAATAAAGAAGGCCCCAAAAAAGAAAATAAATAAAAAGGGGCAATGCTACTATTCCTTTTTCCACACTTGTGCTTCAAAGTAGCACCATGTTCTTCATATAGAGAGTCTCTTGAGTTATCACTTCCATATACTAGTGGGAATTTTCATTATTGAACTTGGCTTGTATATTCTAACAATGGGCCTCCTCAAGTTCCCTAGGTCTTCGTGAGCAAGCAAGTTGGATGCACACCCACTTAGTTTCTTTTGTTGAGCTTTCATACATTTATAGCTCTAGTGCATCCGTTGCATGGCAATCCCTACTCCTTGCATTAACATCAATTGATGGGCATCTCCATAGCCCATTGATTAGCCTCGTTGATGTGAGACTTTCTCCTTTTTGTCTTCTCCACATAACCCCTACCATTATATTCTATTCCACCCATAGTGCTATATCCATGGCTCACGCTCATGTATTGCGTGAAAGTTTATGAGTTTGAAATTATTAAGGTATGAAACAATTGCTTGGCTTGTCATCGGGGTTGTGCATGATGAGAGCATTCTTGTGTGACGAAAATGGAGCATGACTAAACTATATGATTTTGTAGGGATGAACTTTCTTTGGCCGTCTTACTTTAAGAAAACATAATTGCTTTGTTGGTTTGCTTGAAGTATTATTATTCTTTATGTCAATATGAACTTTTGTCTTGAATCTTCCTAATCTGAATATTCATACCACAATTAAGAAGATTTGCATTGAAATTATGCCAAGTAGCACTCTGCATCAAAAATTCTCTTTTTATCATTTACCTACTCGAGGACGAGCAGGAATTAAGCTTGGGGATGCCTGATACGTCTCCAACGTATCTATAATTTTTTATTGCTCCATGCTATATTATCTACTGTTTTGGACTATATTGGGATTTTTCCACTTTTATATTATTTTTGGGACTAACCTATTAACCGGAGGCCCAGCCCAGAATTGCTGTTTTTTTGCCTACTTCAATGTTTTGAAGAAACGGAATATCAAACGGAGTCCAAACGGAATGAAACCTTCGGGAACGTGATTTTCTCACCGAACGTGATCCAGGAGACTTGGACCCTACTCCAAGGCATAAGAGAGGCGGTCACGAGGGTGGGGGGCGCCCCCCTAGGGCGCGCCCCCTGCCTCGTGGGCCCCTCGATGCTCCACCGACGTACTCCTTCCTCCTATATATACCTACGTACCCCCAAACGAAAAGATACGGAGCCAAAAACCTAATTCCATCGCCGCAACTTTCTGTATCCACGAGATCCCATCTTGGGGCCTGTTCTGGAGCTCTACCGGAGAGGGCCGTCATCACGGAGGGCTTCTACATCATCATAGCCTCTCCGATGAAGTGTGAGTAGTTTACCTCAGACCTTCGGGTCCATAGTTAGTAGCTAGATGGCTTCTTCTCTCTTTTTGGATCTCAATACAAAGTTCTCCCCCTCTCTCGTGGACATCTATTCGATGTAATCTTCTTTTTGCGGTGTGTTTGTTGAGACCGATGAATTGTGGGTTTATGATCAAGTCTATCTATGAATAATATTTGAATCTTCTCTGAATTCTTTTATGTATGATTGGTTATCTTTGCAAGTCTCTTCGAATTATCCGTTTGGTTTGGCCAACTAGATTGGTAGTTCTTGCCATGGGAGAAGTGCTTAGCTTTGGGTTCGATCTTGCGGTGTCCTTTCCCAGTGACAGAAGGTGCAGCAAGGCACGTATTGTATCGTTGCCATCGAGGATAACAAGATGGGGTTTATTTCATATTGCATGAATTTATCTCTCTACATCATGTCATCTTGCTTAAGGTGTTACTCTGTTTTTAACTTAATACTCTAGATGCATGCTGGATAGCGGTCGATGAGTGGAGTAATAGTAGTAGATGCAGAATCGTTTCGGTCTACTTTTCACGGACGTGATGCCTATATACATGATCATGCCTAGATATTATCATAACTATGCTAAATTCTATCAATTGCTCAATAGTAATTTGTTCACCCACTGTAGAATACTTATGCTCTTGAGAGAAGCCACTAGTGAAACCTATGGCCCCCGGGTCTATTCTCATCATATCAATCGCCATCACTTTAATCTTGATTTACTTTTTACTTTGCATCTTTATACCAAAAATATTATATCTATCAGATCTCACTCTCGTAAGTGACCGTGAAGGGATTGACAACCCCTAATCGCGTTGGTTGCGAGTAGCTATCGTTTTGTGCAGGTACGAGGGACTTGAGCGTGGCCTCCTACTGGATTGATACCTTGGTTCTCAAAAACTGAGGGAAATACTTACGCTATAAGTATTTCCCTCAGTTTTTGAGAACCAAGGTATCAATCAAGTAGGAGACTACACGCAAGTCGCTTAGTACCTGCACAAACAATCAAAAACCTTGCAACCAACACGATAAAGGGGTTATCAATCCCTTCACGGCCACTTGCAAAAGTGAGATCTGATAAAGATAATAAGATAAATATTTTTGGTATTTTTGTTGTATAGATTGGAAAATAAAGATTGCAAAATAAATAGTAAACTAGAATTATAGATCGAAAACTTATATGATGTAAAGTAGACCCGGGGGCCATAGGTTCACTAGTGGCTTCTCTCATGATAGCATATATTACGGTGGGTGAACAAATTACTGCCGAGCAATTGATAGAAAAGCGCATAGTTATGATGATATCTAAGGCAATGATCATGAATATAGGCATGCAAGTGCAACTATCCCTGGGTGGTTTTGGTAATTCCTAACAACATATAGCTCATTGAGCTAACATTATTCCAAGATTAATATTTCAGGAAAAGCTCAATGAATGGCATGGCATGGATGAGGAAAGTGGATCCCTCAAAATTCTAAGGACAAAAAGTTTGGCTGAAGCTTCAAGATCAAGACTCTACATTTCATATTTTAGTGATCCAAGACCACATTGAGTCTATAGGAAAAGCCAATACTATCAAGGAGGGATGAGGTGTTGCTTAATGGCTTGCTTGCTCAAAATGCTTAGTGATATGCTTCAAAACCCTCAACTACCTTCCCACATCCACATATGACCTAAACCAAAAGTCAAACTCAGCCCCACCGATTCTTTCTATCTGGCGCCACCGAGTTTCAAATGTCATAGCCACTGCCACAAACCCTAGGCAAATCGGTCTCATCGATAGGGATCTCGGTCTCACCGAGTAATCTCTCTGTTTCCCATCGTAACATTTCAGTCTTACCAAGATGAGCGATCGGTCCCACCGAGATTGCAATGTAAACTCTCTGTTTCCCTTTTGTAACATTTCGGTCTCACCGAGATGAGCGAATCGGTCCCACCGAGTTTACCTGACCAACTCTCTGGTTAGCTTATTACCAAAATCGGTCCCACCGAGTTTGTGTAATCGGTCACACCGAGATTATGTTATGCCCTAACCCTAACCATATCGGTCCTACCGAGTTGCATCTCAGTCCCACCGAAAATCCTAACGGTCACTAGGTTTGCAGAATCGGTCCGAACGAGTTTAACCATTCGGTCCCACCGAGTTTGGCAAATTGTGTGTAATGGTTAGATTCTGTGTGGAGGCTATATATACCCCTCCACCCACTCTTCATTCGTGGAGAGAGCCATCAGAACATACCTACACTTCCAATACTTATTTTCTGAGAGAGAACCACCTACACTTGTGTTGAGGTCAAGATATTCCATTCCAACCATATGAATCTTGATCTCTAGCCTTCCCCAAGTTGCTTTCCACTCAAATCTTCTTCCCACCAAATCCAAATGCTTTGAGAGAGAGTTGAGTGTTGGGGAGACTATCATTTGAAGCACAAGAGCAAGGAGTTCATCATCAACACACCATTTGTTACTTCTTGGAGAGTGGTGTCTCCTAGATTGGCTAGGTGTCACTTGGGAGCCTCTGAGAAGCTTGTGGAGTTGAACCAAGGAGTTTGTAAGGGCAAGGAGATCGCCTACTTCGTGAAGATCTACCGCTAGTGAGGCAAGTCCTTCGTGGGAGACGGCCGTGACGGAATAGACAAGGTTGCTTCTTCGTGGACCCTTCGTGGGTGGAGCCCTCCGTGGACTCGCGCAACCGTTACCCTCCGTGGGTTGAAGTCTCCATCAACGTGGATGTACGATAGCACCACCTATCGGAACCACGACAAAAACATCTGTGTCTCCAATTGCGTTTGAATCCTCCAAACCCTTCCCTTTACATTCTTGCAAGTTGCATTCTTTACTTTCCGCTGCTCATATACTCTTTTGCATGCTTGCTTGAATTGTGTGGAGATTGCTTGACTTGTGCTAAGATAGCTAAAATCTGCCAAGAACTAAAATTGGGAAAAGGCTAGATTTTTATTTGGTTAAGTAGTCTAATCACCCCCCCTCTAGACATACTTTCAATCCTACAAGTGGTATCAGAGCTTTGGTCACCATTTGCTTTGATTTCCATAGCTTTTGGCGGTCATAGCCTTGGTTTCACAACCTAGGAGAGTATGGCGTCTAGCGAGGGAAATTATCACCGTAGAGGTCCTTACTTTGATGGCACTAATTTTGCTAGTTGGAAGCATAAGATGAAAATGCATATTCTTGGACATAACCCCGCCATTTGGGCTATTGTGTGTATTGGCTTGCAAGGTGAATTCTTTGATGGGAAAGAACCGAACCGTGAAGCCACCCCGGAAGAGTTGAAAATGCTGCAATACAATGCTCAAGCTTGTGATATCCTCTTCAACGGATTGTGCCCCGAAGAATTCAACAAAATCAGCCGTCTTGAGAATGCAAAGGAAATTTGGGATACTTTGATTGATATGCATGAAGGTACCGACTCCGTCAAGGAATCCAAATTTGATGTGCTTCAAAGTCAACTTGACAAGTTCAAAATGAAGGATGGTGAAGGTGTTGCTGAAATGTACTCTAGGCTTGCTCTTATCACAAATGAGATTGCCGGCTTAGGGAGTGAAGAGATGACCGATAGATTCATCATCAAGAAGATCCTAAGAGCCTTGGATGGAAAATATGATACCGTGTGCACATTGATCCAAATGATGCCAAATTACAAAGATCTCAAGCCAACGGAAGTCATCGGAAGAATTGTTGCTCATGAGATGTCACTCAAGGATAAAGAGGAACTTCACAACAAATCAAGTGGTGCTTACAAAGCCTCATGTGAAGCCCCCACATCATCAAGTGAGAAACAAACCTTTAATGAAGATTCGAGCTTAATGGTGAAGAACTTCAACAAGTTCTACAAGAGTAGAAGCAAAGAGAGAAGCTCCAAGTCAAGGTCCTACAATGACAAAAGATCTTCTAGTCGAGAGCGAAACTGCTACAATTGTGGAAGGCCCGGACACTATTCCAATGAGTGTATGGCCCCCTACAAGAGAAGAGAAGATTATCCCAAGAGAAGAAGTAGAAGAGAAGAATCACCATCTAGAGAAAGAAGGAGTAGAGATGATCGTTATGAACGAAGACCCTCACGGAGAAGCAAGGATTCGGAAAGAAAGGACAAGTCATCAAGGAGCTACACAAAACGAAGACATCAAGCTCACGTTGGTGAATGGGTATCCGGCTCTGACTCCGACAACCACTCCGAGAGAAGCTATCACTCCGACTCCGAATATACTCAAGATGAAGGTGTTGCCGGTCTAGCACTTGTGACAACCAACTCCTACGACATATTGGACTCACCAAATGAAGGAGTTGGAACATGCTTCATGGCTAAAGGCCCAAAGGTATCACACCCCGAGTATGTTGATTTCAATAGTGATGAAGATGACTTGTTAGGTGATGATGATTTACTTGTTGACAACTCTAGTGATGAATACTATGATGAAACGTCAATTAATCATGCTAATCAAGATAAAACGAATGGAAATGATAAGGAGAAGATTGAGTCTCTAACTAAAGAACTAAACACTCTTAAGTTAGCTCATGAAACTATCTTAGGAGATCATCGAGAACTTTTAAGGACTCATGAGAAATTATGCTTTGAAAAGCTCAACCTTGAGCAAGAGCATGAGTTCTTAAAAACAATCAATGATGATCTTCACAAGAAAAGTTCTTCTTACATTGCCAAGCGTTTACTCTTATCCACTTACATGCCTCAAGTCAAGTCTAGTAACAAGAACAAGAAAGATTCTTCCTCTAGTAGTAACAATAATCATGCTAAATCCAATATTGTTGCTTCTAGTAGTTCTCTTGATTCCACTAATGATTCTCTTAGCCAAGTTACACTTGAGCAAGAAAATGCTTACTGAAGGGAATTATAGAGAAAGGTGTTTACAAGAGCCTTGCCAGAAGTAAGCAATTCGAGGAAATTGTATGCAAGCAAGGAAGGCACCGGAAGAATCAAGGTGTTGGTTTTGAACGAAAGTTCAATGCAAATGGAGTTGAGTGGGAAGAAGATCAATACCCCAAGACGAAGTTTGTTCCTCAACAAGAGAAGTATGATCCTACTTCTCTCAAAGGGACACAAGCTCAAGATGATCTTCCACCACAAGACCACAAGCAAAAAGGCAAGGACAAGCTTCAAGAGGAAATTGATGCATTTGAAGAAGCTCCTAAGGCCTTGGTCAAGTGGGTTCGCAAGACTACTTCAAGTTCCACTTCATCAAGTACAACTACAACACCGAGGATTCCCATCAAGATGGTGTGGATCCCGAAGAAGAAGAAGAACTAGAGAGTTCTTGAGGGTGACTCCGCTAACATACTTCACTCTTATCATCTTGGCAAGAACAAGTGCAATCAACTTCCACATCTTGCACTAGTTCAAGGAGTCACAAACCCTCTTGTTGGTAAGACAAGGGACAAGGTAACCTAAAAGCTTTCATAGACATCATCTTGTGTGTGCATCATTCTATGTCTATGGATATCCTTGTTTGTTCCTTGTGGGACTAACCCATGTAGGTATTGAAAGTGCAACTCACTCCAATGGATAGCTCCAAATGATCTACATCAACATTGAGCATCCACATCTTCAACATCTACATGAAGTCATCATCGACAAAACCCAAGGTTAGTTCATCCCTCTTAGGGGGGATCTCACATCTAGGGGGAGCTTTACTCTAAGAATTGAGCTAAAGCAACTCTAATGGTGTGAACACAATAATGCTTTATGTAAAAGTGGTAACCCCACTTGTGCTTAAACGATGAGTATGACCTATGATCAAATGTTCTCATTTGACTCCTAAGTCAATATACTCATATATAGATGACCTAGTCATCGCCAATTGTTTGATAGATGCTAGAATTGGTTGTGCATGCTCTGCCACATATTTCAATTGCCATTTTATTGTGTGAGCATGTTGATTGCATATTTTACTCATTTGAGGACATCCACTTGTTGTTTTAATTGATTGGTTTTCTTTTCTTTTGCCAAGTGGATGGACAAGAATGCCTAAGAACCCTCTCTAGCTATCTATGCTTTTATCGTCTCAAACTCTATTCATGCTACATCACAAAATTTGATCAAGTCAGATTCGAACCACTCTGTGTGAGGAGCACTCGGAGTCCCCGATTCGTCATAGACTTAAACTTCCAAAACTTCTTTGTGCTTTTCGGTCTGACCGATTCCTCCATTTCGGTCATACCAAGATCACTAAGTCGATCTAGGTTTTCAATCTCGGTGCAACCGATTTGAACCTTTCGGTCACACTGAGTTTCAGTAACTGCTTGCAGTTATGAATCTCGGTGCCACCGAGTTGTTCCACTCGGTCACACCGACAGGGTCAGGCTATATATACTCACGGGCAAAATTTTGGAAATTTCTCCGAAACCCCTTCTCCCGCGCATAGCTCGCTCTGCCTCCTGGGTCTCCGGATCGTCCTCCTCGTCGCCAGCCGCCTCCTGTCGCTGGTCTCCGCCACCGTCAACGGAATTCTTCCCCGCCGTTGCCGCCGTAGCGAGTTCATCGCCGAACTAGGGTATGGACTCGATCACAGTGCTATCCCCATCCGATTCCTAGCACATTGTGTTCATTATGATTCTTACCACAATTGAAATGCTTCTATCCAATCAAAACAGTCCGTAGATTAGAGTTGAATTGAAAATTTAGGGTTAGGTTTCCGCCGAAACCATCTCGGACCATCCGAGTTGTGGAACTCGGTACCACCGATTCGGCTCAGGCCATTGCACATGTAATTTTTGGTCTGACCGAGAATTGCAAATCGGTGTGACCGAGTTCAGGACTTTGTGAAACCCTAGCAGTCTCGGTGCCACCGAACTGTGACTCGGTCTGACCGAGTTCACTAGTTTAGGTTCCAACAGCTGCTTCGGTATCACCGAGTTTACAAATCGGTTGAACCGAAATGCTTTCTGTGGAAAACTAAAACTAAGTTTTTGACTCATTCTTTTGCAAAAACCTCTGCATTTTGTGATGCTCATCCACTCTATCTCATCTATATCTATTCACAGGGTCTGCTGTCAGTGTTTGCAATATGTCCGATCAGAGTGACAGCCAGAACAGGTCAGAGGAGCTGGTTCACCTGAGTGAGGGCACTAGTCCCTCTAGCAGTTCAGATGATGGTAGCAGGAGCACTCCTAGCAACTTGCCCAAAGCTGCCACCAGAACAAGGAAGAAGAAAACTTCAGAGTCTGAGGATGAAGACTATGTGGCAGTTGAGGATGAGGCCACTTCCAAGAAGAAAGTGGTGAAGAAGGAATATAGCACTGCTGCTGCCACCAAGCCAGGGATGAAGATCAAAAGGCCAGCAGGAAGACAACCCATGTCAAAAGCCAGAGCCACCACTCAAGTCCCTTTGGGATCTGAACCCAAAGAGCCTGCTGCAGAAGGAAAGAAAAGGAAGGAAAGGGTCAAGAAGACCATGGCCAGAGTGATTGGAAAGGCTTCCATGATGGAAGAAGAAGAGGAAGAAGAGGTTGCTGCACCAGCACCCAAGGCACAGAAGCTTATGGGTGATGCTATCAGGACATGGGCTGCTTCATCAAAGCCCAAGAGTGCACCTAAGAGGAATACCAGGAGTATACCAGCTGCTGAGAAGAACAAGGCCCCAGTGCCTGAAGTTGCTGCTGATGAAGATGATGAAGGACAAGTCCTGAGGAAGCTCAAACCCAAGATTCCAGACCACAATGATCCTCATCCTGTGGCTGAGAACATGAAGATCAGGAGAGACTCAGGGTTGAGGCTATGGAGAGAGACAGATCCATATGCTACCAGGAGAAGGACTGCTGTTGATTACAGGTTCCACACAAAGGAACAACAGGATTTCTATGAGACAGTGCTGCTGGACAAGAAGCCTATAGTGTGTGAAATGAGGTGGGTCGACTGGAAGTATATCAAGGAAAATGAGGAACACTATCCTGGTGTGTTTGACAGCTTCTGTGCTTGTGGAGTTGCAAACTTTGTTGGGCAGAAGCTCAGAAAGTGGAATGAGGAGCTCATAATGCAATTCTACTCCACAGTACACTTCTATCCAGATGGCAGGATAGTATGGATGTCTGAAGGTACAAGGTACCACTCAACTATTGAGGAATGGGAAAATCTGATCAATGCTCCTAAGGAAGAAGAAGATGACTTGGATGTCTATGCCAAGAAGAAAATGGATCACAACTCTATGGCAAACATGTATAAGGAGATTCCTGAAGATGATCTTGAGACTCATCAGTTTGGGTCAGTAAAACACTTGCTGTTAGGGCTGCCTACAATCAATTGGATCCTTAGGCACACTCTCTTGCCCAAGTCTGGTGATCACAGAATGATTAGAGGCCATGCAATTGACTTGCTACATATATTTCATGTGCCACAGAAGTTCAAGTGTAGCGACCAGACCTCAAACAGTCTGATCTCTGTGCTCCGGTGTCATCCCTGGATCAGTAATGCTGACACCACACAGTACTCGGAGGATTTATAGCAGAGTAGCAATCACACACTTATTACATCGAGTGTCTCATAAGAGAACTTATTACAATAAATATGGCTTAAGGCCATCTAATAACGATAACAGCGGAAGGCTTGGAAGATAAGTGAGTCCATCAACTCCAACGGCATCACTGAGTATAGAACCACGACCTAAAAACTCCTCAATCATCGTCTGAAAAGTCTACAACATTAACGTTGCAGCCCGAAAACGGGTCATCACATGGAATATGCTGGCAAGGTAACACATAGAGAGTAATGGAATGAAATAGCTATACTATATGCATATTTGGCTGGTGGAAAGCTCTATGGTTACAGTTTTGCGTAAAGCCAATTTTTCCCTACTTCAAAGGAATAATTTATTTAACTATCATGGTAGTTGTTAAACATTGAGAATGGTTGACAGCATTCTCAATCCCAATTAAGCATCATCATTAAACATAACCCAACAAAATTAATTTTTAGAGTAACATGTTGAGATTCACATGATAATCCAAGTACTAGATACTCAAGATGTCCATAACCGGGGACACGGCTAACCATGATTAGTTTGTTACACTCTGCAGAGGTTTGCGCACTTTTCCCCACAAGACTCGATCGCCTCCGTTTTGGTTTCTCGCACTACATGGTGTTTGAGAAGACGGATGACTGAGACATAGTCTTTCAGAAGCGCTAGCACCTTACGATCAGGTAGACCGTACCACCTACGTCCCCTACATCTGCTAGTCTACCACTGTAAGAGTTCGCACGACTTAGTCAACTATGCTAGAGCCCATAATAGCTTGTGGCTGCACACGGAAGTTTCTAGTATGAATAGTCTCATGATCCCTTTGAGCCTGGGTGGCGGTCCAAAAGAAAAACAGGCAAGTCCTGGAATACCCAGGTGCCTCAATCCACCCAGATGTGTTTTTAAGTTGCCACCTTAGATAAACCATTAATTAATAAAACTCACATCTGTCATGGATATCACTCACCCAATCCACGTCTACTAGCATAGCCTGGCATAAAGCAAACGTAGAAGTAACTCCCAAAGGTTTGATAATACACAGGTAATAGGTACTACCTCAACTACTTCCCATCTCACAATGTAATTAGATCCTAATCATGCAATGTATGAGGATTGATCTAATGCAAGAAAACTGGGTAGTAGAAAAGGTATGATCAAAGTGTTACTTGCCTTGCTGATGATCCGCGAAACCTAGAGATTCGAAGTAACAAGCGGCGCACTCCGGGTATTCTATCGCAGACAAACAAACAAGCATACAATAAGTACTCATCTAATGCACAGGTAAAACTCAAATAAGAGATCTAACCAGAAGTTTCAACTTAAGAACTCCGGTTGGCAAAAAGAATCAAATCGAACGAAGCAACGAAAATCAAACGGCGAAAGAAAACAACTTCGTTCTAGTAATCTGGATCTAGGGAAAATTTTACAGTAGCAAAATCTTGTTTAAGTTCGTTAAACAGATAGAGGGTTTCGAGACGAAACTCTAGGCGCTTGAATCGCCTGATTCCGATAAACGAGCGAAAAGTTATACTAAAACGAAAATCGGATCAGGAATCGCGATCAGAAAAATCGCGGATTTAATCCGAGAAAAAGAAAAACGACGAACGTTCGCTAGAACGAACGGATGAACGCTTGCTATTTAAATAAACCAGAAATACCGATCTATTTAAAAAAACGAAACTAAAAAAACCGACGGAAAAACCGATCTATTTTTTTTTAAAAAACCGATGGCACGGAAGTCGAGGCGCGGCGAACCTCGGCGGCGGCGGCGCGGGGCGGCGGCAGCGGCACGTGGGGCGGGGCGGCTCGAGGCTAGGGTTTTCCCGGGTGGGCTGCCCTGGCTTTTAAAGCCTGCCGGGCCAGAGTCCCGGACGGACACGGCCCGGTTAGGTCGGTTCACTTTTTTTTTAATTATTTCGCTCGGAAGAAAAATAAAAAGAAATACTTAACGGACTCCAAAAATTCCGAAATAAATTTTCACGGGCTTCTAAAATCAAGCCGCACAAGGTGAACATTTATTTGGGACCTAAGTGCAATTTTGGAAAACGCACATTTTTCCTAAATTCAAATAAAACACCGGAAAACTCCAAAATAAAATCTTATTTGATTTTATTATTAAATCCTCAATATTTCTTTATTTTGGGAAAGTCATTTTATTCCCTCTCTCATATTTTTGTAATAGAAATAGTTGATGATAAAATAAATAAAATCAAATGATCCTATTCTCAAAATTTGAGAAAACTCAAATATGAAAGTAACGAAATCCCCAACTCTCTCCGTGGGTCATTGTGTTGCGTAGAATTCCTAGGATCAACCAAAATGCAAAATAAAATATGATATGCAATGATGCTCTAATGTATAACATTCCAAATTGAAAATTTGGGATGTTACAAACCTACCCCCCTTAAGATGAATCTCGCCCTCGAGATTCGGGTTGGCTAGAAAATAGGTGAGGGTGGCCCTTGAGAAAATCTTCCTCTCGCTCCCAGGTGGCTTCATCCTCTGTGTGGTGGCTCCACTGAACTTTGCAAAACTTGATAACCTTGCTGCGGGTAACTCGGCTGGAAAATTCGAGGATCTTAACTGGTTTCTCCTCGTAGGTCAAATCGTTATCCAACTGAATTGTTTCCAGTGGCAGTGTGTCTCTCAAGGGTATGTCAGCCATCTCCGCGTGACACTTCTTTAACTGAGAAACATGGAACACATCATGAACTCCTGACAATCCTTCGGGCAATTCCAACTTGTAGGACACTTCTCCCATACGTTCCAAAACTCGATATGGTCCTACAAATCGTGGTGCTAACTTCCCTTTAACTCCAAAACGCTTTGTTCCTCGAAGTGGAGATACTCGAAGATAAGCTCTATCTCCGACTTCATAAACTGTCTCCTTGCGTTTAGAATCTGCATAACTCTTCTGTCTGGACTGGGCTACCTTGAGCCTATCGCGAATCAACTTCACCTTCTGTTCAGACTCTTTAATCAAGTCAGGTCCAAACAACTGGCGGTCTCCAACTTCGTCCCATGACAACGGTGTCCTACACCTCCTTCCGTACAATGCTTCGAAAGGGGCCATCTTTAAACTGGTTTGGTAACTATTGTTGTAAGAGAACTCTGCATATGGCAAATTATCGTCCCAACTAGATCCATAATCTAGCACACAAGCTCTCAGCATATCCTCCAAAATCTGATTGACTCTCTCGGTCTGTCCATCTGTCTGTGGATGAAAAGCTGTACTGAATTCTAGCCTGGTTCCCAAAGTTTCGTGCAACTGCTTCCAGAATTTTGAGGTAAACTGGGTTCCTCTATCTGATACGATACTCCTTGGAACTCCATGCAGACACACGATCCTGGTCATGTATATCTTTGCCAACTTAGCACTGGTGTAAGTGGTCTTTACTGGGATGAAATGAGCTACTTTTGTCAATCGATCAACTACAACCCAAATTGAGTCATAGCCTGAACGTGTCCAGGGTTATCCCGTGATAAAATCCATGCCTTGCTTATCCCACTTCTGTAGCGACCTGACCCGAATGGATCACGTCTACTGCGCTACGGTGTCATCCCTGGATCAGTAATGCTGACACCACACAGTACATCGAGGTTTTATAGTAGAGTTGCAATCACAAACTTATTACATCAATGGCTCAAAAAGAACTTATTACAATAAATATGGCTGAAGGCCATCTAATAAAGATAACAGCGGAAGACTTGGAAGATAAATGGGTCCATCAACTCCAGCGGCATCACTGAGTATAGGGCCACGACCTAAACGCACCTCAATCGTCGTCTGAAAAGTCTGCAACATTAACGTTGCAGCCCGAAAACGGGTCAGCACATGGAATATGCTGGCAATGTAACACATAGAGAGTAATGGAATGAAACAGCTATACTATATGCACATATGGCTGGTGGAAAGCTCTATGGTTACAGTTTTGCGTAAAGCCAATTTTTCCCTACTGCAAAGGAATAAATTTATTTAACTATCATGGTGGTTGTGAAACATTGAGAATGGTTGACAGCATTCTCAATCCCAATTAAAATACAATTAAAACCCAACAACATTAATTAGAAGTAACATGTTGAGATTCACAATGATATTCAAGTACTAGATACTCAAGTTGTCCATAACCGGGGACACGGCTAATCATGATTAGTTTGTACACTCTGCAGAGGTTTGCGCACGTTTCCCCACAAGACTCGATCGCCTCCGTTTGGTTTCTCGCACTACATGGTGTTTGAGAAGACGGATGACCGAGACACAGTCTTTCAGAAGCGCTAGCACCTTACATGTGGGGTAGACCGTACCACCTACAACCCCTACATCTGCTAGTCCACCCCGTAAGAGTTCGCACAACTTAGTGAACTATGCCAGAGCCCATAATGGCTTGTGGCTGCACACGGAAGTTTCTAGCATGAAAGATCTTATGATCCCTTTGAGCCTGGGTGGCGGTTCAAAAAAAATAGGCAAGTCCTGATAGACATCAGGTGCCTCAATCCACCCAGATGTGTGTTTAAGTTGCCACCTTAGATAAACCATTAAAATTATCAACTCACATCTGTAATGGATATCACTCACCCAATCCACGTCTACTGGCATAGCATGGCATAATAATAAGCAAACGTAGAAGTAACTCCCAAAGGTTTCATAATAGTACAGGTAATAGGTACTACCTCATCTACTTCCCATCCCACAATTTAATTAGATCCTAATCATGCAATGTGAGAGGATTGATCTAATGCAATAAAACATGGGTTGTAGAAAAAGTATGATCAAAGTGTTACTTGCCTTGCTGATGATCCGCGAGTCCTAGGGTTTCGAAGTAACAAGCGGCGCAATCCGGGTAATCTATCGTAGACAAACAACAAGCATACAATAAATACTCATCTAATGCATAGGTAAAACTCGAACAAGAGAACGAACCAGAAAGTTTAACTTAAGAACTCCGGTTGCAAAGAAAGAACGAACCAAACAAAGAAACGGAAAACAAACGGCGGAAGAAAACAACTCGGTTCTAGCAAGTTGAAACTAGGTCAAATTTTTATCAGGGCAAAAGCTTGTTCAAGTTGATTAGACGGAACGGCGGTTTCGAGACGAAACTCCAGGCGCTTGAATCACCTGATTCCGATAAACGAGCGAAAATAAAAACTAGAAAGAAGACCGGATCTGAGATCGCGATCGCGGAGTAAATCCGACGAAAAGAAAAAGAAGAACGGTTAAACGAACGGACGTCGTTAACCTAGAAAAATCCAGTGATCACGTTCATTAGGACGAATGGTCCGGCGAACGGTCCAAAGACAACTAAATCGGAGAAGAAAACGAATCCGATCTAGGGTTTCGGAGAAGAAAAACCGAACGAAAAACCGATCTAGAAAACCGGAACGGTTTAGAGAAGAAAAGAATCGGAACGATTAGAAGAAAACGATCCGAGAAAAAGAGACGCGGGGCAACCTTGGCGAGGTCTCCGGTGAGGGGCTCCGGCGGCGTGGGCGTGGGGCGGCGGCGGCAAGGTGCGGCGGCGGCGCGGCATGGGGTGGTGCGGCGGCGCGGCGTGGGGTGGCAAGGTGCGGTGTGGAGGAGAGGGGCTTTGATTTGATGTTTAGAGGGGGGGGGGTGCTTGGGTATTTATATTGGGGAGGGGAGGGGTTTACTTGGGGTAGAGGGCAAGGAATTAGACTAGGAATAGGAATAGAAAAGAGGAAAGGAAAAGATCTAGAAATAGAAAAGGAATATACGGAAGTAGGACCAAAGTCCTACTAGGATTCGGTACAGGAGAGAGGCGGCGGCGGCCGGCTCCCTGGCGCCTGGCGCTAGGCGCACGGTGGCCTGGGGCGCGGTGGCCTTCGGCCCGGCTGGGCCTTGGCCTGGCCGGCCTGCTCCAGTTTTTTTTGTTTTTTTTAAATAGTTTCCGCGCGCAGAAAAAAAACAAAAAGAGATCTAAACAAACTCCGAAAAAATCTAAAGTAAATTTTCCCCGACTCCTAAAAATGAGCCGAACAAAATGAACTTTTCTCCGGACCTAAAATGCAATTTTCAAAAACACGCATTTTTCCCTATCCAAATAAAATGCAAATAAAACTCCGGCAAACAAAAATTGATCTATTTATTAAATCTTCATTTTCCTAAATTTTGGGAAAGTCATATTATTCCCTCTCTCATATTTTGACACCGGAAAATTTATTGAAGATAAAACAAATAAATCAAACGATCTTCTTTTCAAAATTTGAGAAACTCTCAAATATGAAAATAACGAAATCTCCAACTCTCTCCGGAGGTCCTTGAGTTGCGTGAAATTTCTAGGATCGACCAAAATGCAAGAAAATATGTTATGCATGATGATCTAGTGTATAACATTCCAAATTGAAAATTTGGGATGTTACAAACCTACCCCCCTTAAGATGAATCTCGCCCTCGAGATTCGGATTGGCTAGAAAATAGGTGAGGGTGGTCTTTGAGCAAATCTTCTTCTCTCTCCCAGGTGGCTTCATCCTCTGAATGGTGGTTCCACTGAACTTTGCAAAACTTGATAACCTTGCTGCGGGTAACTCTGCTGGCATAATCGAGAATCTTGACTGGCTTCTCCTCATATGTTAAGTCGTCCTTCAACTGAATTGCTTCAAGCGGCACGGTATCTCTTAGCGGTACCTCCGCCATCTCGGCATGACATTTCTTCAACTGAGAAACATGGAATACATCATGAACTCCTGACAGTCCCTCTGGTAATTCCAACTTATACGCGACTTCTCCCATACGTTTCAAGATCTTAAACGGTCCAACGAAACGCGGTGCTAATTTTCCCTTAACTCCAAAGCGCTTAACTCCTCGTAGTGGGGATACTCGAAGATAAACTCTGTCTCCGGTTTCGTAAACTATCTCCTTGCGTTTAGAATCTGCGTAGCTCTTTTGCCTGGACTGGGCTACCTTGAGCCTATCGCGAATCAACTTAACTTTCCGTTCAGACTCCTTAATCAAATCCGGTCCAAAGAATTGTCGGTCTCCAACTTCGTTCCATGACAACGGTGTCCTGCACCTCCTTCTGTATAAAGCTTCGAAAGGTGCCATCTTCAAACTGGTTTGATAACTGTTGTTATAAGAAAACTCTGCATACGGCAAGTTCTCGTCCCAACTAGATCCATAATCTAGTGCACAAGCTCTCAACATATCTTCCAAAATCTGATTGACTCTCTCGGTCTGTCCATCTGTCTGCGGATGAAAAGCTGTGCTGAACTCTAGTCTAGTTCCCAAAGTTTCATGCAACTGATTCCAAAACTTTGAGGTAAATTGGGTTCCTCTATCTGATACGATACTCCTCGGAACTCCATGCAATCAAATGATCCTAGTCATGTATATTCTTTGCCAACTTAGCACTGGTGTAAGTGGTCTTAACTGGAATAAAATGTGCTACCTTCGTCAAACGATCAACTACTACCCATATCGAGTCATACCCTGCTTTCATCCTGGGTAGTCCTGTGATAAAATCCATGCCTATCTTATCCCACTTCCATTCGGGTATCGGCAATGGTTGTAACAATCCTGCTGGCTTCTGATGCTCTGCCTTTACTCTCTGACATACGTCACAAACTGCTACATATGCTGCAATATCCTTCTCATTCTGGTCCAGCAGAATGTTTCTTTCAAATCCAAATACATCTTGGTATTCCCTGGGTGAATCGAATACGGTGAATCATGTGCCTCCTGCAAAATCAACTTCCTGATCTCCGGGTCATTGGGCACATAAACACGGTCCTCAAACCATAGGGTATCGTGCTCATCCTCATGAAATCCCTTTGCTTTTCCTTTGCTAAGTTTCTCCTTTATAGAAGCAATCTCTTTGTCACATTTCTGAGCTTCTCTGATTTTATCCATCAATGTTTACTTAATCTCCAATGCTGCTACATAGCCTCTCGGAACTATCTCCAAACATAGCTCACGAAGGTTTTCTGCTAACTCCTTGGGTATACCTCCCATCATTATCGTATTGACATGGCTCTTACGGCTCAATGCGTCAGCTACTACATTAGCCTTTCCGGGATGGTAATGCAATCTCATGTCATAATCCTTGATGAGCTCCAACCATCTCCTTTGTCTGAGGTTCAACTCCTTCTGCGTAAAAATGTACTTCAAACTCTTATGATCCGTGTACACCTCACAATGATTTCCAATGAGGAAATGTCTCCACGTCTTCAATGCATGCACTACGGCTGCTAACTCCAAATCATGCGTGGCATAATTCAACTCATGAGGCTTTAGTTGTCGGGAAGCATACGAAACAACTCTCCCTTCCTGCATAAGCACTGCTCCAAGTCCTCGACGTGAAGCGTCGCAATACACCTCATAATCCTTGGTCTGATCTGGCAATATCAACACTGGTGAGGTAACCAATCGTTTCTTCAACTCCTAAAAACTAGCCTCACACTCCTTAGTCCATTTGAACTTAGTATCCTTCTTCAACAATTCCGTCATAGGCTTCGCAATCTTTGAAAAATTCTCAATAAATCTCCGGTAGTATCCTGCGAGTCCAAGAAAACTCCGGATCTCTCCAACTGTTGTTGGTGCTTCCCATTCGGTTACGGTCTCAACCTTTGTGGGGTCAACTGCTATACCTTCTCCGGATATAACGTGTCCGAGGAATCCTACTTTCTTCAACCAAAACTCACATTTGCTAAATTTGGCATATAACTAATGTTCCCTTAGTTTCTCCAAAACCAAACGCAAATGTTCCTTATGCTCCTCTTCATTCTTTGAATAAACCAGGATGTCATCAATGAATACTACGACGAACTTATCCAAAAACTCCATAAATACCTTGTTCATCAGGTTCATAAAATAGGCAGGTGCGTTAGTCAATCCAAATGACATAACGGTATACTCATACAATCCGTATCTCGTGGTAAATGCTGTCTTAGGTATGTCCTGCTCTCGAATCTTCAACTGATGGTACCCTGATCGCAAATCGATCTTGGAAAACACTTTAGCTCCTTGCAATCGATCAAACAGATCATTAATCATCGGCAGTGGGTACTTGTTCTTGATGATTACTTCATTCAATCCCCGATAATCTACAACCATCCTTAATGATCCATCCTTCTTTTCCACTAGAAGTACGGGTGATCCCCAAGGTGAAGAACTTGGGCGAATGTAACCTTTATCCAATAACTCCTTAATCTGATTCTTAATTTCCACCAAATCCTTTGCTGGCATCCTATATGGTCGCTTCGATATTGGGCCTGTACCTGGCAATAACTCAATCAAAAACTCAATGTCTCTATCCGGTGGCATGCCTGGCAATTCCTCAGGAAATACATCAGGAAAATCCTTTACCACTGGTACTTCTTCTTGCACAACTCCTGTTAGGCAATTCACTTGTGCCCTTTTTGGTACATGCCGGGATACATACTTGATCCTTCTCCCTTCTGGTGTAGTAAGCAAAATTGACTTACTAGCACACTCAATATTCCCTTCATACTTTGATAACCAATCCATGCCTAATATCACATCCAATCCTTGAGATTCCAATACTATTAGGTCTGAGGGAAACACATAGTTACCAATCCTTAATGGTAACCGATCACACCATCGTCTAGCCTTAAACTCCGCTCCTGGTGAGCTTACTAACATGGGTGACCTAAGGGCTTGGGTTGGCAGGTTATACTTATCCACAAATCCCCTTGATATGTATGAATGCGATGCACCAGTGTCAAAAAGAACGAGTGTAGTAAATGACTTAACCAAAAACTTACCGATTACTGCATCGGGCTGATCTTCAACCTCCTCCACATTAACATGGTTCACCTGTCCCCTATTGAAAGGGTTCGGCTTGTTCCCAGAGCTTCCATTGCCATTTCCATTCTGGCCTTCAGGACATTCATTGGCATAATGTCCGGTCTTCGAACACTTGAAACAAGTGACATTACTCAGATCTCTCTTGGTTGGGGTCGATGGGATGGTGCGGTTCTGTCCATTGCTTCCTCCATTCCCATTACCATTCTTGTGGCCATTATGGTTGTGCGTGCTACCTCCTCCATGGGTATGCTGAAACTGAAATCCCGGTTTAGGGGTAAAACGGGGCTTCTGCTGGGCTCCAGAGTTATACTTCCCCTGTCCATACTTCCTCTTACGGTTCTCCATCTGCTGTTGCTTCCCTTCAATCATGATGGCACGATCTACCAACTCCTGGTAGTTGTTGAAACTTGCTACCATCAACTTCATGCTTAGTTCATCATTCAGTCCTTCCAGAAACTTCTCCTGCTTAGCTGCATCCGTAGCAATGTCATCTGGGGCATAACGGGCTAGCTTACTAAACTCCTCCACATACTGGCCAATAGTCCTTCCTCCTTGGCGTAAGTTGCGAAACTCACGCTTCTTTATGGCCATAGCTCCTGCTGAAACATGGGCAGTGCGGAAAGCTTGCTGAAACTGATCCCATGTGACAGTGTCAACTGGGTAAGTGGCTGTGAAATTCTCCCACCATGCTGCCGCGGGTCCGTCTAGCTGGTGAGCGGCAAACTTCACTTTCTCACCATCCGTGCATCCTGCAGTGGTCAACTCCCTTCCTATCTTGCGGAGCCAATCGTCTGCTACTATCGGCTCGGTGCTACTAGAAAACACCGACGGATTCAGCCTAAGAAAACGGGCTAAGTGGTCAACAGGTGGTGGTGGTGGTGGGTTGTTGTTGTTCTGTTGATTCTGAACTAACATCTGCATCAATTGATTCTGCTGCTGGATCAACTGAGTGAGCTCCGGTGGAAATCCATTGTCACGTCTTGGAGGCATCTGAGGGTTTAGAAAAGACGAGAATTAAGAATAGAGGGGTCTAAAGAGAAAACACTACCCATATGCACATGAGGCAAATGCACACAAAATCACTTCAATCAATCAAACAATGGCTTACAAACGGTCTAAAACTATCGCAAAAGTGCTCGACTATAATGTTTACATGGGGAAATACTACTACTATCTGGTGGTCATCTAGAAATTTGAACCGGTGGAAGACTCCATGATATCTGCTCCAGCTTCGTCTTCAAAGTCGGGTTCACTTGGATCCGAATCGGTGTCGTCGATGATGATGTAGTTGTCCGGACATGCGACGTACTCGTCTTCCTCCTGGGATGCTAACTTCCTCTTGAGTTCTTCAATCTCCTGCTGTGACGCCCCCGATTTAATCGTACACTAATCATACACGCAAATGTGTACGATCAAGATCAGGGACTCACGGGAAGATATCACAACACAACTCTACAAATTAAATAAGTCATACAAGCATCATATTACAAGCCAGGGGCCTCGAGGGCTCGAATACAAGAGCTCGATCATAGACGAGTCAGCGGAAGCAACAATATCTGAGTACAGACATAAGTTAAACAAGTTTGCCTTAAGAAGGCTAGCACAAACTGGGATACAGATCGAAAGAGGCGCAGGCCTCCTGCCTGGGATCCTCCTAACTACTCCTGGTCGTCGTCAGCGGGCATCACGTAGTAGTAGGCACCTCCGGTGCAGTAGGAGTCGTCGTCGAAGGTGGCGTCTGGCTCCTGGGCTCCAACATCTGGTTGCGACAACCAGGTAGAAGGGATAGGGGGAAAAGAGGGAGAAAGCAACCGTGAGTACTCATCCAAAGTACTCGCAAGCAAGAAGCTACACTACATATGCATGGGTAAATGTGTAAAGGGCCATATCGGTGGACTGAACTGCAGAAAGCCAGAATAAGAGGGGGGATAGCTAATCCTTTCGAAGACTACGCTTCTGGCAGCCTCCGTCTTGCAGCATATAGAAGAGAGTAGACTGAAGACCTCCAAGTAGCATCGTATAGCATAATCCTAACCGCTGATCCTCCCCTCGTCGCCCTGTGAGAGAGCGACCACCGGTTGTATCTGGCACTTGGAAGGGTGTGTTTTATTAAGTATCCGGTTCTAGTTGTCATAAGGTCAAGATACAACTCCAAGTCGTCCTGTTACCGAAGATCACGGCTATTCGAATAGATTAACTTCCCTGCAGGGGTGCACCACATACCCCAACACGCTCGATCCCATTTGGCCGGACACACTTTCCTGGGTCATGCCCGGCCTCGGAAGATCAACACATCGCAGCCCCACCTAGGCACAACAGAGAGGTCAGCACGCCGGTCTAAACCTAAGTGCACAGGGGTCTGGGCCCATCGCCCTTAGCACACCTGCACGTTGCGTACGCGGCCGGAAGCAGAACTAGCCCCCTTAATACAAGAGCAGGCTTACGTTCCAATCCGGCGCGCGCCACTCAGTCGCTGACGTCACGAAGGCTTCGGCTGATACCACGACGCCGGGATACCCATAACTACTCCCGCGTAGATGGTTAGTGCGTATAGACCAAATGGCCAAACTCAGATCAAATACCCAGATCTCGTTAAGCGTGTTAAGTATCCGCGAACGCCGACCAAGGCTAGGCCCACCTCTCTCGTAGGTGGTCGGAACCTGCCCTGTCGCTCCGCCTCAAAGATCCACTCGCGGGTGCTCCTCAAGCCAACCCGTCTTTAGTCACCACATGTATCATGTATAAAGTATATAGTATATACCCGTGATCAACTCCCGAGTGATCACGGCCCGATAGTATAGCATGGCAGACGGACAAGGATGTAGGGCCACAGATGGAAATACTAGCATCCTATACTAAGCAAGTAGGATTGCAGGTAAAGGCATCAACAGTAGTAGCAAGGACAGGCTATGCATCAGGATAGGAATAACGGAAAGCAGTAACATGCTACACTACTCTAATGCAAGCAGTATAGAGAAGAGTAGGCGATATCTGGTGATCAAAGGGGGGGCTTGCCTGGTTGCTCTGGCAAGAGAGAGGGGTCGTCAACACCGTAGTCGTACGGGGTAGCAGCGGCGTCGGTCTCGGTGTCTAGAGAGAGAAGAGGGGGAAGAAACAATAAATATAATGCAAGCATATGCATAGTGATGCATGACATGACAAGTTACGGCGTTAGAGGTGCCCTAACGCGGTAGTAGGTGATACCGGTGAAGGGGGATAACATCCGGGAAAGTATCCCCGGTGTTTCGCGTTTTCGGACCGGTGAACCGGAGGGGGAAAGTTGCGAGTTTGATAGGTTAGGGATGCGTGGTGGACGAACGGGCTGCGTATCCGGAATCGTCTCGTCGTTCTGAGCAACTTTCATGTTGAAAATATTTTAATCCGAGTTACGGATTAAAAGATATGATTTTCTAAAGATTTTATTAATTTCTGAGATTTAATTAATTATTTAATTAATTCGAAAATGATTTAATGACATCAGCATGATGTCATGCTGACATCAGCAGTCAACAGAGTTGACTTAGTCAACCTGACATGTGGGTCCAGGGGGGGGACCCACCTGTCATCCTCTAATTAGGTTAAGTAGGGTTTAGGTTAATCTAATTACAGTTTAATTAAACTTAACTAGTTAATTAAATTAATTAAACCGGATTAATTAACTTAATTAATTCCTCAATTAATTAATTAATAATTAATTTTATTAAATCATTTTTTTATTTCTATTAATTATATTTATTTTATTTTTATTTTTATTTTAATTCCTCCTTTTTTTTATAAAACGTTCTGGGGGGGGGCCTGCGGTCAGTGGCATGGCCGGTCCAGTCAGCAAGGCTGACCGGGTCAACAGGCCGGCCGGGCCCCTAGGGCCCACGGGTCAGTGACCCAGGGATGGCCCCAGGTCGGTCATGTCGGCGCCGGCGTTGGGGAGCTCCGGGGAGCGTTCCCGCGGCGGAGGGGCGCCGGACCTCGCCGGGATTCGCCGTCCGGCGGCAAAAATGGCCGCGGGCGGGTGCGTTCGAACGTGGAGAGGATGCCGCGTCCAACGGTGGCAGAGGCACGGCCGGACTTGGCCGGAAACGACGCCGACGAGCGGCGGAGGCGGCGGTGGGATTCGGGACCGCGTCGGGATCGCGCTACGGGGCTAACGGGAAGGCCAGGGGGGCTGCGCGACGCGCTGAGCACAAGGGGCTCGGCCCCGTGGCCATTTGGTCACCGGATGGGCGCCGGCGACGAGATCCGCAACGGGGGCGCTCGGGTACGGAGGGGAACGAGGGGGAAGAGGAGGGGGGGCCTCGACCGAGCGGAGGAGGCGCGAGGGGAGGGGGGTACGTGGGGCGCGGTGAGCCGGCGCGAGCCGGAGCGCGGCGCGGGAGCGAGCTCCGGCCATGGCGACCGAGCGCGGGGGTCGACCCCTACGGCTACAGAGCGAAGCAGGGGAGGGAAGAGCTCATGGGGGGGGGGGGGGAACGCGTGGGGTCTCGGAAGCGGGCTCGAGGGCGGTCGGCGGCGTCCGGCGGGGAGGAGGTCGAGGTGGCGGCCGTCCGGCGATGCGGATCCAGCGAGGTGGGAGTCGGGGACGGTCCCGAGGCGACGAGGGGGGGTTCGGGCGTCCTGCGCGGCCGGTCGGGGAGGAGGGGAGGAGGACGAGCGCCAGTGGGGTGGGGCGCCGGCGTCGGGGGCGACGGGATCGGGCGGATCCCGATCCAGATCGGCGGGGGAGGGAGGAGAAGGGGATCGGGGGGGAATGGGGGGTGTCGGCTAGGGTTTCCGCCGACCGGGGGGGGGGGGGTTATGGGAGTGAGGGGGGTGGGCCGGGCCAGGGGCTGGCCGGCTGGGCCAGGTGGGCTTGGCCCAGTTTGGCCAGGGGAGGGGGGGTTTCCCTCTCCTTTGTTTTATTTTTCTTTTCTTAATTTATTTTCTCTTCTGTTTTATTTCATTTTAAAATATTCAGACACTTTATAAAAATGTGTGCACCCCACCATAATTAACCTTGTAATATTTGACAACCCCCGAACATTTTTGTTTTAATATTTGAAAACTTTTATTCTTTGGTTGATTTTGAAATTTAATTTGAATCAGTTTCGAACTAACACGAGTCTAGGAACAGTAATCGAGGTGACGTGGCATCATTAGCAGAGGTTCACTGTAGCTTAATTACCCGGGCGTTACAAAACTCCTCCACTACAAGAAATCTCGTCCCGAGATTTAGGAGGTAGAAGGAAACAGTGCGGGGTATTCATCACGCAGGCGATCCTCGCGTTCCCAAGTGGCTTCGTCTTCAGAGTGATTCGACCACTGGACTTTGAGGAATTTGATCGCCTTCTGACGTGTGCGGCGTTCAGCTTGGTCAAGAATGCGGACCGGATGCTCTTTATAAGAGAGGTCCTGTTGCAATTCGAGCACTTCATGGTCCACTGCTCGGATTGGGTCCTTGAAGCAGCGTCGGAGTTGTGACATGTGGAACACATCGTGAACCTGAGAAAGGTTCGGCGGAAGCTCCAGTTGATATGCCACCTTTCCACGCCTTTCGAGAATAGTGAAGGGACCGATATAGCGGGGAGCTAACTTTCCTTTGATCCCGAAGTGGTGTGCACCCTTCATTGGTGTAACTCGAAGATAAGCCTTTTCGCCAGGTTGATAGACCATGTCTTGGTGATGACGGTCATAATGACTTTTCTGACGTGACTGAGCAGTCTTGAGATTCTCGCGAATAATGCGAACTTGTTCTTCAGCCTGTTGGATAATATCCGGACCAAAGAGTGGACGCTCCCCAGTTTCTGACCAGTTCAGAGGGGTTCGACACTTTCGTCCATATAGCACTTCGAAGGGGGACATCTTCAGACTAGCTTGATAGCTATTATTATAAGAGAACTCGGCATATGGAAGAGATTCCTCCCATTTCTTTCCGAATGAGATTACACAAGCTCAAAGCATGTCTTCGAGCACTTGGTTGACACGTTCAACTTGCCCTTGCGACTGAGGATGGAACGCAGTACTGAACGACAGACGAGTCCCCATAGCTTCTTGGAAACTCGCCCAAAACCTTGAAGTGAATAAACTGCCACGGTCTGAACTGATAACCAGTGGGATACCGTGAAGTGAAACAATTCTGGCCATGTAGAGAGTAGCAAGCTGACTAGCAGTGATTGTCTCTTTGACCGCCAGAAAATGGGCAACTTTGGAAAGCCGGTCAATGACGACAAGAATAGCATCATTACCTTTCTGCGATTTGGGAAACCCAGTGACGAAGTCCATTTCAACATGGTCCCATTTCCATTCAGGAATAGAGATAGGTTGCAGAGTTCTAGCAGGCCTTTGATGCTCTGCTTTGATCCGGCGACAAACGTCACACTCAGCAACATAACGAGCAATGTCCTGCTTCATATTAGTCCACCAGAATCTTTGACGAATATCCTGGTACATCTTTGTACTACCAGGATGGATGGACAGAGGCGTATCATGGGCTTCTTGCATAACCCTCTTAGTCTTATCCAGGTTTTTCTTCGAACATGGTACCACTAAGCGGCCTTTGAAATACAAGGCGCCATCGTCGGCGATCGTGAAGAATGAGGGCTTTCCCCTTTTGAGGTCGCGCTTAATCTTGAGGACTTCATCGTCACATTTCTGTATCCATTTGATGGTGTCCACAAGATCTGGTTTCGCAACCAGGGTATTGAGAGAACCCTTGGAAACAACATGGAGGTTCCGTTTGGGGAAATCTTCGGGAGGGGGAGCGAGTGATCCGGGAGGAACAATATGGAGGTTCAGCCTTCTAAATTCTTCGGTAAGCGAGGGCTGAACTTTGTGGACCTGGAGGTGGTTGCAGTAAGACTTGCGGCTCAAGGCATCAGCCATTACATTAGCCTTGCCGGGGGTATAGGATATACCCACGTCAAAGTCTGCAACAGTCTCCATCCATCTCTGCTGGCGTAGGTTCAAATCTGGCTGAGTAAACAGATACTTCAGACTTTGATGGTCGGTGAAGATCTCGCAACGATTACCGAGAAGGTAATGTCGCCACTGCTTCAGTGCATGAATGACAGCAGCAAGCTCGAGGTCGTGAACCGGGTAGTTTTCTTCGTGAGGGCGCAGTTGACGAGAGGCATAAGCAATCACTCTGCGCTCTTGCATTAGGACACAGCCTAATCCTTGACGGGAAGCGTCGCAGTAAATGACGAAGTCCTTCTTAGTATCAGGTGGAGCAAGTACGGGGGCAGAAGTCAACTTGTCTTTGAGCGCCTGGAAACTTTCCTGACACTTGTCTGTCCAGTCGAACTTGACACCCTTATGCAACAAATTAGTCAGAGGCCTGGCAATCTTGGAGAAGTTCTCGACGAATCGACGGCAATAGCTGGCGAGATCGAGAAAACTTCGGACTTGCTTCACATTCTTCGGAGGAGTCCAATCGAGAATAGCCTGAACTCGTTCAGGGTTGACGGCAATACCATCTTTGGAGATGACATGCCCAAGATAGGTCACTTCGGGAAGCCAGAATTCACACTTGGAATACTTAGCATACAGCTGATGTTCTCGAAGCTTCTCTAGCACAAGACGCAGATGTCCAGCATGTTCTTCCTCATTCTTGGAAAATACAAGGATATCGTCCAGATAAACCACGACAAACTTGTCGAGGTAATCCATGAATATATAATTCATCAGACGAGAGAAGGTGGCGGGAGCATTCGTTAAGCCGAATGACATGACGGTGTACTCGTATGACCCATACCGAGTCACGAAGGCGGTTTTTGGGATGTCCTCTTCACGAACACGGATCTGGTGATAACCCAACCTCAAGTCAAGTTTGGAGAACACTGACGAGCCAGCCAACTGATCATAAAGATCATTGATCCGAGGAAGTGGGTATTTATTCTGAATGGTAGCTTGGTTTATAGGACGGTAGTCTTGGACTAATCGGTTTGTCCCATCCTTCTTCTTAACAAAGAGAGAAGGTGCTCCCCAAGGAGAGCAACTTGGGCGAATGAAACCTTTGACAAGAGATTTGTCGATTTCCTCCTTAAGCTCAATGAGTTCATGCGGCGGCATCTTGTAGGGTCGTTTAGCTATAGGGGTAGTGCCGGGTTTCAAGTCGATGATGAATTCGACAGCCCTAGCAGGAGGAATCCCTGGAAGTTCTTCTGGGAAGACATCTTGGAATTCACGAACGACGGGAATGTTTTCAATGCCCTCGAGTGGTGCAGCGTTCAACGCATTCAAGGCATAAAGACGTGCCTCGGCGTTCTGAACTAGATGAGCTTGGTAAGCTATTATTTCGTCAGAAGGGTGTAGCAGATGGACGACCTTAGTGGCGCAAACTATAGAAGCAGTATGCGCTTTCAACCAATCCATTCCCAGAATGAGGTCGATGTTAGACGACTTCAGGATAATGGGAGAGGCATAGAATTCCAGCCCTTCGATTTCCACGGGGACATCGATGCCAACCAGTGAGGTTTGACATTGTCCCACGGGGGTTTTTACCAATACCGAAGTGTTCATCTCCTCACATTTAACGTCATGCTTGTATGCAAAATCTTCTGACATGAATGAATGTGATGCCCCTGAATCGAATAAAACAGATGCAGGTACTGAGTTTACGAGGAGTGTACCCATCACGGTAGCAGGCTGGTCTAGAACTTCATTGAGATCAACATGGTTGGCATGAACACGACCATAAGACTTGGCACTGTTGTTGCGAGGCTGGTTGCTTCCACGGCCAGTTGCTGGGAGGGCCAGTTGATTCTGGTTTTGATTGCAATCCCTAGCACGGTGACCTGGCTGACCACACTTGTAGCAGAGGCCATTATTGGGAGTGGGAACAGGAGCTCGTGGTGGTGGAGCTGGAAGTCTTGTCTGCCTAGTTGGAGGAGCAGGCAGACGAGGTGCAGCATAGGACTGCCTTGGGGCAGGTGCATCCGGCTGGTACATGCTGTTGGGGATCCATATCTTACGCTTCTGCGAGGACGGGCCCGAAGATGAGCCCGTGTCACGGCTGCGCTTGTGAGAGCTCTGGTATTCCTGCAGACCAGTTTCGACATTGATGGCTTTGTTCACCAGAGTGGCGAAATCAGCAAAGTCATGCACTAGAAGTGCGAGCTTGATGTCAGCTTGAAGGCCATCACGGAACTTCTCCTGTCTGCGTGCATCAGTTGCGATGTCTTCTTCAGCATAGCGGGACAAGTCAAGAAACTCCCGCTGGTAAGCTTCCACAGTTTTATTGCCTTGGGTGAGGTTGCGGAACTCACGCTTCTTCTGGTCCATAACTCCCTGAGGAATGAAGCGAGCACGGAAGGCAGCTTGGAAGTCTGGCCAGGTGATGATTGTTCCAGCTGGCAGAGTACGCCTGTGGCTGTCCCACCATTGAGCTGCGGGTCCCTTCAGGAAGAAGGAAGCAAAGGTGACATAGCTGGCAGGGGCTACATCAGCAGACTCCATCTCATAGGTGATGTCTCGGAGCCAGTCATCAGCATCCAGAGGCTGAGTTGAGCTGCGGTACACAGTTGGGTTCAGGCGCATGAAATCCTGCAGAGTTACTGGGGTTGGCTGCTGGTTCATATTGGGGTGAGGAAACTGAGCCATAATATTCTCCATGAACTGACGATTCAGCTCAAATTGTTGCATCATCCCAGCCATGTACTCAGGTGGTGGTGGGGCGTCGCCACCACGACCACGACCACGACCACCTGGTCTAACCATCCTGCTAATATATAACAGGGGTAGTTCAGTATTGGGAAATGTGCAAAGACGAGAATCATTCATGATGAAACATGCACAACGAAAGCAGCACGATAGATACTACATAGTAGTCGGCATATCTTACAAAAGAGATCATGCATGGAGTTCGTTACACAGAGTCTGGTACATAGACTAAGACATCATAGGCGGCACACAGGCTCGCGGCGAATGCAGCTAACACTAACAAGCAAGTCTACGTCAGTCCCATGCGGTACTGCGGAGGTAGGTGTAGCCCGACAGCTGGTAGTGACGCGAAGGGAAGACCTCCACGCGAGTAGCCTGGGGCCCACGGATACTCTGGTGCGGAACCCGATGCGCAGGTGGCAGGAGAGGACCCAATGCAGGAGAGTAGCCTCCCACATCTGGCCAGCCGACGCCCTGGGGCATCACGGTCCGGGCAGGGTAGATCGCAGAACGCGACAGCTCCCCAGATCCGACGAAGGGGTGCAACATCGTCAGAGCACGGTAGAGGTGCTGACGAGTGGTGTACAACTCGTGGCGAAGAGCTCGGTTAGCTCGATCCAGCCCATCAGCATGCAGAACCAGGTTCTGATGGTAGAAGGGCTCTCGGGTGACAGTGGAGTAGGCAGCAGTGTAGTAACCCTCCGCACCAACATCGGATGCGATAGCAATGTGCCTGAAGGGGGAGGTATCCAACTCCTGATACTCTCCACGAAGACGTGTCAGAGCAGCATAAGCAGCATCGTGGACCGCCATATCAATAGTCACTCCAACACCATGAGCAGTGTGCAGCACGGTAGTGGAGTCATACTCTCGAGAGTAGAGGTGGACGACGGCACGGTACTGCTCCTGGTTGAAGTCCTGATACTCCTCATAGACGGTGTACTCAGGGTGCCAGCGATAACCCAGATAGGTCATCATCTCAGCCAACACAGCAGGTGATCCTGAGGCACCAATGGCCGTCGTGTGGCGCATGACCTGCCTCGTGGGTTCCATCTGAAAACAAAGTTGTTTTCAGAGGAGTCAAATGACAATGTGGATAATGTTCAAGTACTACTCTAAAGAATAACTAGGGCTTATCCAACTTTGGGGTGAATGTCGTAACGGGATCCTAGTGTCAGAGTTAGCAAATTCGTTTAACCCGAGTAGAAGGGAGTTCAGAGTCCCAGAGTAAAGGTCGAGGAGTAAAAGATCCTAGCACCACCCGATGGCGACATGGGCCCGTAAGGTACACAGCCAAGTTAGTAAAAGTTTTTGCAATGTCTAGACTCGACTTCAGCCAAGGAGTGTGGAAGGGGGGTTCCTACAGGCAGTCGGCTCTGATACCAACTTGTGACGCCCCCGATTTAATCGTACACTAATCATACACGCAAATGTGTACGATCAAGATCAGGGACTCACGGGAAGATATCACAACACAACTCTACAAATTAAATAAGTCATACAAGCATCATATTACAAGCCAGGGGCCTCGAGGGCTCGAATACAAGAGCTCGATCATAGACGAGTCAGCGGAAGCAACAATATCTGAGTACAGACATAAGTTAAACAAGTTTGCCTTAAGAAGGCTAGCACAAACTGGGATACAGATCGAAAGAGGCGCAGGCCTCCTGCCTGGGATCCTCCT
Source organism: Triticum urartu (assembly GCF_056163025.1). NCBI lineage: Eukaryota > Viridiplantae > Streptophyta > Magnoliopsida > Poales > Poaceae > Triticum > Triticum urartu. The sequence continues at coordinate 142,742,719 of NC_141874.1, read as the reverse complement.
AACTACTCCTGGTCGTCGTCAGCGGGCATCACGTAGTAGTAGGCACCTCCGGTGCAGTAGGAGTCGTCGTCGAAGGTGGCGTCTGGCTCCTGGGCTCCAACATCTGGTTGCGACAACCAGGTAGAAGGGATAGGGGGAAAAGAGGGAGAAAGCAACCGTGAGTACTCATCCAAAGTACTCGCAAGCAAGAAGCTACACTACATATGCATGGGTAAATGTGTAAAGGGCCATATCGGTGGACTGAACTGCAGAAAGCCAGAATAAGAGGGGGGATAGCTAATCCTTTCGAAGACTACGCTTCTGGCAGCCTCCGTCTTGCAGCATATAGAAGAGAGTAGACTGAAGACCTCCAAGTAGCATCGTATAGCATAATCCTAACCGCTGATCCTCCCCTCGTCGCCCTGTGAGAGAGCGACCACCGGTTGTATCTGGCACTTGGAAGGGTGTGTTTTATTAAGTATCCGGTTCTAGTTGTCATAAGGTCAAGATACAACTCCAAGTCGTCCTGTTACCGAAGATCACGGCTATTCGAATAGATTAACTTCCCTGCAGGGGTGCACCACATACCCCAACACGCTCGATCCCATTTGGCCGGACACACTTTCCTGGGTCATGCCCGGCCTCGGAAGATCAACACATCGCAGCCCCACCTAGGCACAACAGAGAGGTCAGCACGCCGGTCTAAACCTAAGTGCACAGGGGTCTGGGCCCATCGCCCTTAGCACACCTGCACGTTGCGTACGCGGCCGGAAGCAGAACTAGCCCCCTTAATACAAGAGCAGGCTTACGTTCCAATCCGGCGCGCGCCACTCAGTCGCTGACGTCACGAAGGCTTCGGCTGATACCACGACGCCGGGATACCCATAACTACTCCCGCGTAGATGGTTAGTGCGTATAGACCAAATGGCCAAACTCAGATCAAATACCCAGATCTCGTTAAGCGTGTTAAGTATCCGCGAACGCCGACCAAGGCTAGGCCCACCTCTCTCGTAGGTGGTCGGAACCTGCCCTGTCGCTCCGCCTCAAAGATCCACTCGCGGGTGCTCCTCAAGCCAACCCGTCTTTAGTCACCACATGTATCATGTATAAAGTATATAGTATATACCCGTGATCAACTCCCGAGTGATCACGGCCCGATAGTATAGCATGGCAGACGGACAAGGATGTAGGGCCACAGATGGAAATACTAGCATCCTATACTAAGCAAGTAGGATTGCAGGTAAAGGCATCAACAGTAGTAGCAAGGACAGGCTATGCATCAGGATAGGAATAACGGAAAGCAGTAACATGCTACACTACTCTAATGCAAGCAGTATAGAGAAGAGTAGGCGATATCTGGTGATCAAAGGGGGGGCTTGCCTGGTTGCTCTGGCAAGAGAGAGGGGTCGTCAACACCGTAGTCGTACGGGGTAGCAGCGGCGTCGGTCTCGGTGTCTAGAGAGAGAAGAGGGGGAAGAAACAATAAATATAATGCAAGCATATGCATAGTGATGCATGACATGACAAGTTACGGCGTTAGAGGTGCCCTAACGCGGTAGTAGGTGATACCGGTGAAGGGGGATAACATCCGGGAAAGTATCCCCGGTGTTTCGCGTTTTCGGACCGGTGAACCGGAGGGGGAAAGTTGCGAGTTTGATAGGTTAGGGATGCGTGGTGGACGAACGGGCTGCGTATCCGGAATCGTCTCGTCGTTCTGAGCAACTTTCATGTTGAAAATATTTTAATCCGAGTTACGGATTAAAAGATATGATTTTCTAAAGATTTTATTAATTTCTGAGATTTAATTAATTATTTAATTAATTCGAAAATGATTTAATGACATCAGCATGATGTCATGCTGACATCAGCAGTCAACAGAGTTGACTTAGTCAACCTGACATGTGGGTCCAGGGGGGGGACCCACCTGTCATCCTCTAATTAGGTTAAGTAGGGTTTAGGTTAATCTAATTACAGTTTAATTAAACTTAACTAGTTAATTAAATTAATTAAACCGGATTAATTAACTTAATTAATTCCTCAATTAATTAATTAATAATTAATTTTATTAAATCATTTTTTTATTTCTATTAATTATATTTATTTTATTTTTATTTTTATTTTAATTCCTCCTTTTTTTTATAAAACGTTCTGGGGGGGGGGGGCCTGCGGTCAGTGGCATGGCCGGTCCAGTCAGCAAGGCTGACCGGGTCAACAGGCCGGCCGGGCCCCTAGGGCCCACGGGTCAGTGACCCAGGGATGGCCCCAGGTCGGTCATGTCGGCGCCGGTGTTGGGGAGCTCCGGGGAGCGTTCCCGCGGCGGAGGGGCGCCGGACCTCGCCGGGATTCGCCGTCCGGCGGCAAAAATGGCCGCGGGCGGGTGCGTTCGAACATGGAGAGGATGCCGCGTCCAACGGTGGCAGAGGCACGGCCGGACTTGGCCGGAAACGACGCCGACGAGCGGCGGAGGCGGCGGTGGGATTCGGGACCGCGTCGGGATCGCGCTACGGGGCTAACGGGAAGGCCAGGGGGGCTGCGCGATGCGCTGAGCACAAGGGGCTCGGCCCCGTGGCCATTTGGTCACCGGATGGGCGCCGGCGACGAGATCCGCGACGGGGGCGCTCGGGTACGGAGGGGAACGAGGGGGAAGAGGAGGGGGGGCCTCGACCGAGCGGAGGAGGCGCGAGGGGAGGGGGGTACGTGGGGCGCGGTGAGCCGGCGCGAGCCGGAGCGCGACGAGCGCGGCGCCGGAGCGAGCTCCGGCCATGGCGACCGAGCGCGGGGGTCGACCCCTACGGCTACAGAGCGAAGCAGGGGAGGGAAGAGCTCACGGGGGGAAACGCGTGGGGTCTCGGAAGCGGGCTCGAGGGCGGTCGGGGGCGTCCGGCGGGGAGGAGGTCGAGGCGGCGGCCGTCCGGCGATGCGGATCCAGCGAGGTGGGAGTCGGGGACGGTCCCGAGGCGACGAGGGGGGGGGGTCCGGGCGTCCTGCGCGGCCGGTCGGGGAGGAGGGGAGGAGGACGAGCGCCGGTGGGGTGGGGCGCCGGCGTCGGGGGCGACGGGATCGGGCGGATCCCGATCCAGATCGGCGGGGGAGGGAGGAGAAGGGGATCGGGGGGGAATGGGGGGTGTCGGCTAGGGTTTCCGCCGACCGGGGGGGGGGGGGGGGGTTATGGGAGTGAGGGGGGTGGGCCGGGCCAGGGGCTGGCCGGCTGGGCCAGGTGGGCTTGGCCCAGTTTGGCCAGGGGGGGTTTCCCTCTCCTTTGTTTTATTTTTCTTTTCTTAATTTATTTTCTCTTCTGTTTTATTTCATTTTAAAATATTCAGACACTTTATAAAAATGTGGTGCACCCCACCGTAATTAACCTTGTAATATTTGACAACCCCCGAACATTTTTGTTTTAATATTTGAAAACTTTTATTCTTTGGTTGATTTTGAAATTTAATTTGAATCAGTTTCGAACTAACACGAGTCTAGGAACAGTAATCGAGGTGACGTGGCATCATTAGCAGAGGTTCACTGTAGCTTAATTACCCGGGCGTTACACCTACTTAAGATCGTTATTGTGCCTTGCTAGAGCTACGATCTCGTCCATGTAGTCCTTGCGTGTAGACTTCAGTTCTCCTTCTAGCTCGATGATCCTTGCCTTCGCATTCTTCAACTCCATCATATCATTGCACATCTGGTTCTCGTGGCGTCGAATGTGCTGGTTTAACTCCTGGATGAATGCTGCAATGGATCTATCCTTCTTGGTGCTGACTAACTCCCATTGTTCATCTCGGCGTCCGCAAATCTGGTAGATAGTGTCCTTGAGGTCTTCTTGATAAACTTCTCCAATGCGTCCTATGGTGATATGGGCTGCCATGCTCCTTCCTAGACTCCAGGTTGGTGCATTGAAAACACTATCTATGGGTTTCGTGATTGGCGCGAATGTCCTTCCCGGAACGTGAGCTTGAATCTTCCAGCGCTCCTCTTCAGGCAGAGTGGCGTTGAAGGTTCCCGTGAAGCTTGGTAATCCAATGTTCAGGTACTTGGTGACTTCCTTCAGGTGAAATCCAAATGGTGTGCCTTCATCCGGTTGAGCGTACTTAATCTTCACGTTCGTCATCCTAATAGAGTAGAAAAGATGAGGAGTTAGAAAATGAGGAGAGAATAGTGATCTATGGCTTTAACTTAGTGGTCGTGTCCTACAGTCAGCATGTGCTCTGATACCATCTCTGTAGCGACCTGACCCGAATGGATCACGTCTACTGTGCTACGGTGTCATCCCTGGATCAGTAATGCTGACACCACACAGTACATCGAGGTTTTATAGCAGAGTTGCAATCACACACTTATTACATCGATGGCTCAAAAAGAACTTATTACAATAAATATGGCTGAAGGCCATCTAATAAAGATAACAGCGGAAGACTTGGAAGATAAATGGGTCCATCAACTCCAGCGGCATCACTGAGTATAGGGCCACGACCTAAACGCACCTCAATCGTCGTCTGAAAAGTCTGCAACATTAACGTTGCAGCCCGAAAACGGGTCAGCACATGGAATATGCTGGCAATGTAACACATAGAGAGTAATGGAATGAAACAGCTATACTATATGCACATATGGCTGGTGGAAAGCTCTATGGTTACAGTTTTGCGTAAAGCCAATTTTTCCCTACGGCAAAGGAATAAATTTATTTAACTATCATGGTGGTTGTGAAACATTAAGAATGGTTGACAGCATTCTCAATCCCAATTAAAATACAATTAAAACCCAACAACATTAATTAGAAGTAACATGTTGAGATTCACAATGATATTCAAGTACTAGATACTCAAGTTGTCCATAACCGGGGACACGGCTAATCATGATTAGTTTGTACACTCTGCAGAGGTTTGCGCACGTTTCCCCACAAGACTCGATCGCCTCCGTTTGGTTTCTCGCACTACATGGTGTTTGAGAAGACGGATGACCGAGACACAGTCTTTCAGAAGCGCTAGCACCTTACATGTGGGGTAGACCGTACCACCTACAACCCCTACATCTGCTAGTCCACCCCGTAAGAGTTCGCACAACTTAGTGAACTATGCCAGAGCCCATAATGGCTTGTGGCTGCACACGGAAGTTTCTAGCATGAAATATCTTATGATCCCTTTGAGCCTGGGTGGCGGTCCAAAAAAAACAGGCAAGTCCTGATAGACATCAGGTGCCTCAATCCACCCAGATGTGTGTTTAAGTTGCCACCTTAGATAAACCATTAAAATTATCAACTCACATCTGTAATGGATATCACTCACCCAATCCACGTCTACTAGCATAGCATGGCATAATAATAAGCAAACGTAGAAGTAACTCCCAAAGGTTTCATAATAGTACAGGTAATAGGTACTACCTCATCTACTTCCCATCCCACAATTTAATTAGATCCTAATCATGCAATGTGAGAGGATTGATCTAATGCAATAAAACATGGGTTGTAGAAAAAGTATGATCAAAGTGTTACTTGCCTTGCTGATGATCCGCGAGTCCTAGGGTTTCGAAGTAACAAGCGGCGCAATCCGGGTAATCTATCGCAGACAAACAACAAGCATACAATAAGTAATCATCTAATGCATAGGTAAAACTCGAACAAGAGAACGAACCAGAAAGTTTAACTTAAGAACTCCGGTTGCAAAGAAAGAACGAACCAAACAAAGAAACGGAAAACAAACGGCGAAAGAAAACAACTCGGTTCTAGCAAGTTGAAACTAGGTCAAATGTTTATCAGGGAAAAAGCTTGTTCAAGTTGATTAGACGGAACGGCGGTTTCGAGACGAAACTCCAGGCGCTTGAATCACCTGATTCCGATAAACGAGCGAAAATAAAAACTAGAAAGAAGATCGGATCTGAGATCGCGATCGCGGAGTAAATCTGACGAAAAGAAAAAGAAGAATGGTTAAACGAACGGACGTCGTTAACCTAGAAAAATCCAGTGATCACGTTCGTTAGGACGAACGGTCCGGCGAACGGTCCAAAGACAACTAAATCGGAGAAGAAAACGAATCCGATCTAGGGTTTCGGAGAAGAAAAACCGAACGAAAAACCGATCTAGAAAACCGGAACGGTTTAGAGAAGAAAAGAATCGGAACGATTAGAAGAAAACGATCCGAGAAAAAGAGACGCGGGGCAACCTTGGCGAGGTCTCCGGTGAGGGGCTCCGGCGGCGTGGGCGTGGGGCGGCGGCGGCAAGGTGCGGCGGCGGCGCGGGTGATGCGGCGGCGCGGCGTGGGGTGGTGCGGCGGCGCGGCGTGGGGTGGCAAGGTGCGGTGTGGAGGAGAGGGGCTTTGATTTGATGTTTAGAGGGGGGGGGGGTGCTTGGGTATTTATATTGGGGAGGGGAGGGGTTTACTTGGGGTAGAGGGCAAGGAATTAGACTAGGAATAGGAATAGAAAAGAGGAAAGGAAAAGATCTAGAAATAGAAAAGGAATATACGGAAGTAGGACCAAAGTCCTACTAGGATTCGGTACAGGAGAGAGGCGGCGGCGGCCGACTCCCTGGCGCCTGGCGCTAGGCGCGCGGTGGCCTGGGGTGCGGTGGCCTTCGGCCCGGCTGGGCCTTGGCCTGGCCGGCCTGCTCCAGTTTTTTTTTGTTTTTTTAAATAGTTCCCGTGCGCAGAAAAAAAACAAAAAGAGATCTAAACGAACTCCGAAAAAATCTAAAGTAAATTTTCCCCGACTCCTAAAAATGAGCCGAACAAAATGAACTTTTCTCCGGACCTAAAATGCAATTTTCGAAAACGCGCATTTTTCCCTATCCAAATAAAATGCAAATAAAACTCCAGCAAACAAAAATTGATCTATTTATTAAATCTTCATTTTCCTAAATTTTGGGAAAGTCATATTATTCCCTCTCTCATATTTTGACACCGGAAAATTTATTGAAGATAAAACAAATAAATCAAACGATCTTCTTTTCAAAATTTGAGAAACTCTCAAATATGAAAATAACGAAATCTCCAACTCTCTCCGGAGGTCCTTGAGTTGCGTGAAATTTCTAGGATCGACCAAAATGCAAGAAAATATGTTATGCATGATGATCTAGTGTATAACATTCCAAATTGAAAATTTGGGATGTTACAACTTCCATTCGGGTATCGGCAATGGTTGTAACAATCCTGCTGGCTTTTGATGCTCTGCCTTTACTCTCTGGCATACATCACAAACTGCTACGTACTCCGCAATATCTTTCTTCATTCTGGTCCACCAGAAAATATCCTTCAAATCCAAATACATCTTGGTATTTCCTAGATGAATCGAATATGGTGAATCGTGTGCCTCTTGCAAAATCAACTTCCTGATCTCCGGGTCATTGGGCACATAAACGCGGTCTTCAAACCATAGGGTGTCGTGCTCATCCTCACGAAATCCTTTAGCTTTTCCTTTGCTTAGTTTCTCCTTTATAGCGGTAATCTCTTTGTCAGTTTTCTGAGCTTTTCTGATTCTATCCATCAAAGTTGACTGAATCTCCAATGCTGCTACATAGCCTGTCGGAACTATTTCCACACATAGTTCATGAAGATTATCCGCTAACTCCTTGGGTATTTCTCCCGTCATTAACGTATTGACATGGCTCTTACGGCTTAATGCGTCAGCTACTACATTAGCCTTTCCGGGGTGATAATGCAATTTCATATCATAATCCTTGATAAGCTCCAACCATCTCCTTTGTCTGAGATTCAACTCCTTCTGGATGAAAATGTACTTCAAACACTTATGATCCATGTACACCTCACAATGATTTCCAATGAGGAAATGCCTCCATGTTTTTAAAGCATGCACTACGGCTGCTAACTCCAAATCATGTGTAGCATAATTTAACTCATGAGGCTTCAGTTTTCTTGAGGCATATGAAACAACTCTCCCTTCCTGCGTAAGCACTGCTCCAAGTCCTCAACGTGAAGCGTCGCAATACACCTCATAATTTTTGGTCTGGTCTGGCAAAATCAACACTGGTGAGGTAACTAAGCGTTTCTTCTACTCCTGGAAACTAGCCTCACATTCCTCTGTCCATATGAACTTGGTATCTTTCTTCAACAACTCAGTCATAGGCTTCGCAATCTTTGAGAGATTCTCAATAAATCTCCGGTAGTATCCTGCAAGTCCAAGAAAACTCCGGATCTCTCCAACTGTTGTTGGGGCTTCCCACTTGGTCACGGTATCAACTTTAGTGGGATCAACAGCTATACCTTCTCCAGATATAACGTGTCCGAGGAATCCTACTTCCTTCAACCAAAACTCACATTTGCTGAACTTGGCATATAATTGATGTTCTCTGAGCTTTCCAAGTACCAAACGCAAATGCTCCTTATGCTCCTCTTCATTATTCGAATAAACCAGGATATCATCAATGAACACTATGACGAACTTATCCAAAAACTCCATAAACACTTTGTTCATCATGTTCATAAAATATGCGGGTGCATTAGTCAGACCAAATGACATAATGGTATACTCATAAAGCCCATACCTGGTGGTAAAAGCTATCTTAGGAATATCCTGTTCTCGAATCTTCAACTGGTGGTATCCTGATCGTAGATCGATCTTGGAGAATACCTTAGCTCCTTGCAATCGATCAAACAGATCATTGATCATTGGTAGTGGGTACTTGTTCTTGATCGTTACTTCATTTAATCCTCGATAATCAACAACCATCCTTAACGATCCATCCTTCTTTTCCACTAGAAGTACTGGCGATCCCCAAGGTGAGGAACTTGGGCGAATATATCCTTTATCCAGTAACTCCTTAATCTGCTTCTTAATTTCCACCAAATCCTTTGCTGGCATCCTATATGGTCTCTTTGATATTGGCCCTGTGCCTGGCAATAGCTCAATCAAAAACTCGATATCTCTATCCGGTGGCATGCCTGGCAACTCTTCTGGAAATACTTCAGGGAAATCCCTTACCACTAGTACTTCCTCCTACACAACTCCTGTTAGGCAATTTACTTGAGTCCTCTTTGGCACATGCCGGGATACATACTTGATCCTTCTCCCTTCTGGGGTGGTAAGCAAAATTGACTTACTAGCACATTCAATATTCCCTTCATACTTTGATAGCCAATCCATGCCTAATATCACATCCAATCCTTGAGATTCCAATACTATTAGGTCTGAGGGAAAAACATAGTTACCAATCCTTAATGGTAACCGATCACACCATAGACTAGCCACATACTCTGCTCCAGGCGAGGTTACTAACATGGGTGACCTATGGGCTTGGGTTGGTAGGTTATACTTATCCACAAATCCCCTTGAGATGTATGAATGCGATGCACCAGTATCAAAAAGAACGAGTGCAGTAAATGACTTAACCAAAAACTTACCTATTACTGCATCGGGCTGAGCTTCAACCTCCTCCACGCTCACGTGGTTCACTTGTCCCCTGTTGAAAGGGTTCGGCTTCTTCCCAGAACTTCCATTGCCATTTTGGCCTTCAGGACATTCATTGGCATAATGTCCGGTCTTCTGACACTTAAAACAAGTGACTTGGCTCAGGTCCTTCTTGGCTGGGGTTGAGGGGTTGGTGCGGTTCTGGCCGTTGCTTCCTCCATTGCCATTTCCATTCTTGGTGCCATTGTGATTGTGCGAGCTACCTCCTCCATGGGTATGCTGAAAATGTCCTCCCGGTCTAGGGGTAAAACGTGGCTTCTGCTGAGCTCCTGAATTGTACTTTCCTTGTCCATACTTCCTCTTGCGATTCTTAATTTGCTGCTGCTTGCCTTCAATCATAAGAGCACGATCTACCAACTCCTGGTAGTTGTTGAAGGTTGCTACCATCAACTGCATGCTCAACTCATCATTTAGTCCTTCTAGAAACTTCTCCTGCTTCGCTGCATCCGTAGCGACATCATCTGGGGCATAACGTGCTAACTTACTAAAGTCCTCCACATACTGGCCAACTGTCCTTCCTCCTTGGCGCAAGTTGCGAAACTCACGCTTCTTCATGGCCATAGCTCCTGCTGAAACATGTGCAGTCTGAAAAGCCTGCTGAAACTGGTCCCATGTGACAGTGTCGACAGGGAAAGTGGCTGTGAAATTCTCCCACCATGATGCTGCTGGTCCTTCTAGCTGATGTGCGGCAAACTTCACCTTCCCCGCATCTGTGCATCCTGCTGTGGTCAACTCCCTAGCTGTCCTGCGGAGCCAATCATCTTCTACTATCGGCTCGGTGCTACTGGAAAACACCGGCGGATTCAGCCTAAGAAAACGGGCTAAGTGGTCAACAGGTGGTGGTGGTGGGTTGTTGTTATTGTTCCCTTGATTCTGATTCTGGACTAGCAACTGCATCAATGTGTTCTGCCGCTGGATCAACTGGGTGAGCTCCGGTGGAAAGGCAAATCCGGGGTCACGTCTCGGAGGCATCTGAGGGTTTAGAAAAGATGAGATATAAGAATAGAGGGGGTCTAAAGAGAAAACACTACCCATATGCACATGAGGCAAAACAAACAATTCACTTCATTCAATCAAACAAGGGCATACAATCGATCTAACTATCGCAAAAGTGCTCGGACTACTATATTTACATGGTGGACTACTACTACTGATGAGGTGGTCTACTAGAAATATTCTTCGGTTGCAGACTCCATGATATCTGCTCCAGCTTCATCAACATAGTCATCATCGCTACTATCTGGTTCCGAGTCGGTGCCGTCGATGATGATGTAGTCTTCCGGGCTAATCTCCTTGGGTTCTTCATCTTCCTCTACTAGCGTAGGGCCTCCCATAAATATTCCAATCTTCTTGATCAGGTCGTTATTCTTCTCCACCAATACTTCAATTTCTTCTTCATAATCTTCACGTGTAGCCTTGAGTTCTTCCTCCAGTTCCTTGATTCTAGTCTTAGCCTTCTTCAGATCTATCATGTCGGCGCACATGTGGTTCTCCTGTCGTCAAATGTGCTGGTTTAACTCCTGGATAAAAGCTGCAATTGATCTATCCTTCCTGGTGCTGATCATCTCCCAATGTTCATCTCGGCGCCCACAAATCTGGTAGATAGTATCCTTGAGATCCTTGCGGTAGACTTCTCCAATGCGTCCCATGGCGATGTGAGCTACCATGCTCATTCCTAGACTCCAAGTTGGTCCATCAAAAGAAAACTCTATGGGCTCAGTGACTGGCATGAACGTCCTTCCTGGAACTTGAACTTGAATCATCCAGCACTCTTCTTCAGGTAAAGTGGCTTTGTAGGTTCTCGTGAAGCTTGGTACTCCTATATTCAGGTATCTAGTGACTTCCTCAAGTGACGTCCAAAGGGTGTATCTTCATCCGGTTGCGTGAACTTGTTCCTTGCATCCGCCATCCTAAAGAGTAGAAAAGATGAGAGGTCAGAAGAGAAGAGAGTGAATAGTGTTCTAGGTCTCTAACTTAGTGGTCGTGTCCTACAGTCAGCGTGTGCTCTGATACCATCTCTGTAGCGACCAGACCTCAAACAGTCTGATCTCTGTGCTCCGGTGTCATCCCTAGATCAGTAATGCTAACACCACATAGTACTCGGAGGATTTATAGCAGAGTAGCAATCACACACTTATTACATCGAGTGTCTCATAAGAGAACTTATTACAATAAATATGGCTTAAGGCCATCTAATAACGATAATAGCGGAAGGCTTGGAAGATAAGTGAGTCCATCAACTCCAACGGCATCACTGAGTATAGAACCACGACCTCAAAACTCCTTAATCGTCGTCTGAAAAGTCTGCAACATTAACGTTGCAGCCCGAAAACGGGTCAACACATGGAATATGCTGGCAAGGTAACACATAGAGAGTAATGGAATGAAACAGCTATACTATATGCATATTTGGCTGGTGGAAAGCTCTATGGTTACAGTTTTGCGTAAAGCCAATTTTTCCCTACTTCAAAGGAATAATTTATTTAACTATCATGGTAGTTGTTAAACATTGAGAATGGTTGACAGCATTCTCAATCCCAATTGAGCATCATCATTAAACATAACCCAGCAAAATTAATTTTTAGAGTAACATGTTGAGATTCACATGATAATCCAAGTACTAGATACTCAAGATGTCCATAACCGGGGACATGGCTAACCATGATTAGTTTGTTACACTCTGCAGAGGTTTGCGCACTTTTCCCCACAAGACTCGATCGCCTCCGTTTTGGTTTCTCGCACTACATGGTGTTTGAGAAGACGGATGACCGAGACATAGTCTTTCAGAAGTGCTAGCATCTTACGATCGGGTAGACCGTACCACCTACATCCCCTACATCTGCTAGTCTACCACTGTAAGAGTTCGCACGACTTAGTCAACTATGCTAGAGCCCATAATAGCTTGTGGCTGCACACGGAAGTTTCTAGTATGAATAGTCTCATGATCCCTTTGAGCCTGGGTGGCGGTCCAAAAGAAAAACAGGCAAGTCCTGGAATACCCAGGTGCCTCAATCCACCCAGATGTGTTTTTAAGTTGCCACCTTAGATAAACCATTAATTAACAAAACTCACATCTGTCATGGATATCACTCACCCAATCCACGTCTACTAGCATAGCATCGCATAAAGCAAACGTAGAAGTAACTCCCAAGGGTTTGATAATACACAGGTAATAGGTATTACCTCAACTACTTCCCATACCACAATTTAATTAGATCCTAATCATGCAATGTGTGAGGATTGATCTAATGCAAGAAAACTGGGTAGTAGAAAAGGTATGATCAAAGTGTTAGTTGCCTTGCTGATGATGCGCGAAACCTAGAGATTCGAAGTAACAAGCGGCGCACTCCGGGTATTCTATCGCAGACAAACAAACAAGCATACAATAAGTACTCATCTAATGCACAGGTAAAACCCAAATAAGAGATCTAACCAGAAGGTTCAACTTAAGAACTCCGGTTGGCAAAAAGAATCAAATCGAACGAAGCAACGAAAATCAAACGACGAAAGAAAACAACTTCGTTCTAGTAATCTGGATCTAGGGAAAATTTTACAGTAGGAAAATCTTGTTTAAGTTGGTTAAACGGATAGAGGGTTTCGAGATGAAACTCTAGGCGCTTGAATCGCCTGATTCCCATAAACGAGCGAAAAATTATACAAAAACAAAAATCGGATCAGGAATCGCGATCAGAAAAATCACGGATTTAATCCGAGAAAAAGAAAATTGACGAATGTTCGCTAGAACGAACGAACGAACGGAAGAACGCTCGCTATTTAAATAAACCAGAAATACCGGTCTATTTAAAAAAAACGAAACTAAAAAAAACCGACGGAAAAACCGATCTATTTTTTTTAAAAAATAAAAACCGATGGCACGGAAGTCGAGGCACGGCGAACCTCGGCGGTGGCGGCGGGCAGCGGCGGCGGCGCGTGGGGCGGGGCGGCTCGGGCGGCTCGGGGCTAGGGTTTGCCCGGGTGGGCTGCCCCGGCTTTTAAAGCCTACCGGGCCAGAGTCCCGGACGGACACGGCCCAGTTAGGTCGGTTCACTTTTTTTTAATTATTTCGCTCGGAAGAAAAATAAAAAGAAATACTAAACGGACTCCAAAAGTTCCGAAATAAATTTTCACGGGCTTCTAAAATCAAGCCGCACAAGGTGAACATTTATTTAGGACCTAAATGCAATGTTGAAAACACACATTTTTCCTAAATTCAAATAAAACACCGGAAAACTCCGAAATAAAATCTTATTTGATTTTATTATTAAATCCTCAATATTTCTTTATTTTGGGAAAGTCATTTTATTCCCTCTCTCATATTTTTGTAATAGAAATAATTGATGATAAAATAAATAAAATCAAATGATCCTATTCTCAAAATTTGAGAAAACTCAAATATGAAAATAAAGAAATCCCCAACTCTCTCCGTGGGTCATTGAGTTGCGTAGAATTCCTAGGATCAACCAAAATGCAAAATAAAATATGATATGCAATGATGATCTAATGTATAACATTCCAAATTGAAAATTTGGGATGTTACATCAAGGTCATGAGCCTTATAGTTGAGACTATCAAGAGGACTGCAGCTGACCAGAAAAGAAGTTGTGGATATGCCCCACAAATCCAGGAGTTGATAAACTCAAAGATGGGCACAGGCACATACCTATTGGATAAGGAACACTTGCCTATCTACCCAGACTTCAAGGGTAATCAAGTTGTGATGAATGAGAATGAACCATCATCAGTACAAGCTCAAGAGAAGAAGGAGAAAGCAAAGAAAGAGAAGGCTGCCAAGATGCCAAGTCAAGAGGAGGCATCTGAGTACTTTTTGAAAAGCAAGCAAGATCAGCTTGGCTACCTGATTGCATCCACTCTGAGGATTGAGAAGGGACTGGCCACCCTGACTCAAAACCAGGAGAGCTTGGAAAGAATCGTGGAGCAAAAATTCTATGACTTGGATGTGAAGGTAACTGAGATTCAGTCAGTTGTGGAGCAGCTACAGGATGACATGCAGGAGAGGAAGGGCAAGACAACCACTGATGCATTTGCCAGAGTGCCTAGAGCTCAGAGGTCAACTGCAGTACCAGTACCAGACACCAGAGCCACTTCATCTGCACCAGCTACAACTTTAGTGCCACCAGCTCCGGCACCTACCCCAGTAGCTCCATCTACTTCGACTGAAGCCTTCGTTCTTGGAGTTCTCCGGACACCACCACCTGAAGACCAAGCCTGAGAGATGTTTTAGTGCTATGCATTTTCTATGAACTTTTTGGTAACTTGTTGCCAAAGGGGGAGAAAAATGTATAGACCATAGGCTTCGAGAGAGAGTTTGCTTTTGTTCTCTCTTGTCTTCTTGGTTGAACTTTGTTTGCGTTTGATTGCTTGAGATACTATGCTATTATCTCTGAGATATTGATGATCATGTGGTTGATCATAAGCTACACTTATGCTTGTTAGATGATATTATCTTACTTATCCTTATATGATCATTCACTTTGCTTGGTGATGAGTGCATGTATTCAATCTTTATTATTTTGAGCGCTCCACCAAGATGTATGTGACATGGAAGAGTAACCCATGATCCTAACTCATTGTGCATTTGCAGTCCAAAGCAAATCTTAAGATATGCACAAATTTAGGGGGAGCTCTTGCTTTTCACATACCTCTCAAAGCGACAATATCTTTCACTCTTATTATCATTTGTCGAAGCTTTGATCTATATGTTGTCATCAATTACCAAAAAAAGGGAGATTGAAAGTGCAACTATCCCTGGGTGGTTTTGGTAATTCCTAACAACATATAGCTCATTGAGCTAACATTATTCCAAGATTAATATTTCAGGAAAATCTCAATGAATGGCATGGCATGGATGAGGAAAGTGGATCCCTCAAAATTCCAAGGACAAAAAGTTTGGCTCAAGCTTCAAGATCAAGACTCTACATTTTATATTTTAGTGATCCAAGATCACATTGAGTCTATAGGAAAAGCCAATGCTATCAAGGAGGGATGAGGTGTTGCTTAATGGCTTGCTTGCTCAAAATGCTTAGTGATATGCTCCAAAACCCTCAACTACCTTCCCACATCCACATATGACCTAAACCAAAAGTCAAACTCGGCCCCACCGATTCTTTCTATCCGGCGCCACCGAGTTTCAAATGTCATAGCCACTGCCACAAACCCTAGGCAAATCGGTCTCAATGATAGGGATCTCGGTCTCACTGAGATGGGATTGTAATCTCTCTGTTTCCCTTCATAACGTTTTGGTCATACCGAGATGAGCGATCGGTCCCACCGAGATTGCAATGTAAACTCTCTGTTTCCCTTTTGTAACATTTCGGTCTCACCAAGATGAGCGAATCGGTCCCACCGAGTTTACCTGACCAACTCTCTGGTTAGCTTATTACCAAAATCGGTCCCACCGAGTTTGTGTAATCGGTCACACCGATATTACGTTATGCCCTAACCCTAACCATATCGGTCCTACCGAGTTGCATCTCAGTCCCACCGAAAATCCTAACGGTCACTAGGTTTGCTGAATCGGTCCGACCGAGTTTAACCATTCGGTCCCACCAAGTTTGGCAAATTGTGTGTAACGGTTAGATTCTGTGTGGAGGCTATATATACCCCTCCACCCACTCTTCATTCATGGAGAGAGCCATCAGAACATACCTACACTTCCAATACACATTTTCTGAGAGAGAACCACCTACACTTGTGTTGAGGTCAAGATATTCCATTCCAACCATATGGATCTTGATCTCTAGCCTTCCCCAAGTTGCTTTCCACTCAAATCTTCTTTCCACCAAATCCAAATTCTGTGTGAGAGAGTTGAGTGTTGGGGAGACTATCATTTGAAGCACAAGAGCAAGGAGTTCATCATCAACACACCATTTGTTACTTCTTGGAGAGTGGTGTCTCCTAGATTGGCTAGGTGTCACTTGGGAGCCTCTGACAAGATTGTGGAGTTGAACCAAGGAGTTTGTAAGGGCAAGGAGATTGCCTACTTCGTGAAGATCTACCGCTAGTGAGGCAAGTCCTTCGTGGGCGACGACCGTGATGGAATAGACAAGGTTGCTTCTTCGTGGACCCTTCGTGGGTGGAGCCCTCCGTGGACTCGCGCAACCGTTACCCTCCGCGGGTTGAAGTCTCCATCAACGTGGATGTACGATAGCACCACCTATCGGAACCACGACAAAAACATCTGTGTCTCCAATTGCGTTTGAATCCTCCAAATCCTTCCCTTTACATTCTTGCAAGTTGCATGCTTTACTTTCCGCTGCTCATATACTCTTTTACATGCTTGCTTGAATTGTGCTAAGATAGATAAAATCTGCCAAGAACTAAACTTGGGAAAATGCTAGATTTTTATTTGGTTAAGTAGTCTAATCACCCCCCCTCTAGACATACTTTCGATCCTATAAGGCATCACGTCCGTGTCAAGTAGACCGAAATGATTATGCATCTACTACTATTACTCCACACATCGACCGCTATCCAGCATGCATCTAGAGTATTAAGTTCATAAGAACGGTGTAACGCATTAGGCAAGATGACATGATGTAGAGGGATAAACTCAAGCAATATGATATAAACCCCATCTTTTTATCCTCGATGGCAACAATACAATACGTGCCTTGCTGCCCCTGCTGTCACTGGGAAAGGACACCGCAAGATTGAACCCAAAGCTAAGCACTTCTCCCATTGCAAGAAAGATCAATCTAGTAGGCCAAACTAAGACGATAATTCGAAGAGACTTGCAAAGATATCAAATCATGCATATAAGAATTCAGAGAAGAACCAAATAATATTCATAGATAATCAAATTCATAAACCCACAATTCATCGGATCTCGGCAAACACACCGCAAAAGAGTATTACATCAAATAGATCTCCAAGAACATCGAGGAGAACTTTGTATTGAGATCCAAAGAGAGAGAAGAAGCCATCTAGCTAATAACTATGGACCCGAAGGTCTGTGGTAAACTACTCACACATCATCGGAGAGGCTATGGTGTTGATGTAGAATCCCTCCATGATCGAATCCCCCTCTGGCAGATCGCTGGAAAAGGCCCCAAGATGGGATCTCATGGGTACAGAAGGTCGCGGCGGTGGAAAAGTGGTTTCATGGTTCCCCCAGATGTTTTTAGGGTACAAGGGTATATAGGCGAAAGAAGTACGTCGGTGGAGCTCCGTGGGGCCCATGAGGGTGGGGGGCGCGCCCCCTGCCTTGTGGAAGCTTCACAGACTTCCAGACTTGTACTCCAAGTCTCCTAGGTTGCGTTTGTTCCAAGAAAGATCCTCGCGAAGGTTTCGTTCCATTTGGATTCCGTCTGATATTCGTTTTCTGCGAAACACTAAAATAGGCAAAAAACAACAATTTGCACTGGGCCTTCGGTTAATAGGTTAGTCCCAAAAATAATCCAGGAGTTGATGCTACCTTCGACACTGATCCGGATGACTCTAAGTCACAAATCGGATACGTATTTATATTGAATGGTGGAGCTGTCAGTTGGTGCAGTTCCAAGTAGAGCATCATGGCGGGATCTATGTGTGAAGCGAAGTACATAGCTGCTTCGGAAGCAGCACATGAAGTAGTCTGGATGAAGGACTTCGTATCCGATCTGGGTGTAATACCCAGTGCTTTAGGTCCAATGAAAATCTTTTATGACAACACTGGATCAATTACCTTGGCGAATGAATCCAGGTTTCACAAGAGAACCAAACACATTAAGAGACGCTTCAACTCCGTTCGTGAAAAGGTAAGGATGGAGACATAGAAATTTTCAAAGTACATACAGATCTGAATGTGGCACACCCGTTGACTAAGCCTCTTCCGTGAACAAAACATGATCGATACCAAGAATCCATGTGCGTTAGATTCATTACAATGTAATCTAGATTATTGACTCTAGTGCAAGTGGGAGACTGAAGGAAATATGCCCTAGAGGAAATAATAAATTTGTTATTTTATATTTCTTTATTCATGATAAAGTTTTATTATTCATGGTAGAATTTTATTGATCGGAAACTTAAATACATGTGTGGATACATAAACGAAATATTGTGTCCCTAGTAAGCCTCTACTAGACTAGCTCATTGACCAAAGATGGTTAAGGTTTCCTAATCATGTACCTGTGTTGTCATTTGATAACGGGATCACATCATTAGGAGAATGATGTGACGGACAAGACCCACCCGTTAGCTTAGCATATTGATCATTTAGTTTATTGCTATTGCTTTCTTAATGTCAAATACATATTCCTTCGACTATGAGATTATGCAACTCCCAGATACCGAAGGAATACCTTGTGTGCTGCAAAGCTCACACCATAACTAGGTGATCATAAAGATGCTCTACAAGTATCTCCGAAGGTGTTTGTTGAGTTGGCATGGATCGAGATTAGGATTTGTCACTCCGAGTATCAGAGAGGTATCTGTGGCGGTAATACACATCATAAGAAGCCTTGCAAGCATAGTGACTAAGATGTTAGTTGCAAGATTATGTATTACGGAACGAGTAAAGAGACTTGTCGGTAAACAAGATTGAACTAGGTATGAAGATACCGACGATCAAATCTCGAGCAAGTAACATACCGATGGACAAAGGGAATTACGTATATTGTCATACGGTTCGACCAATAAACATCTTTGTAGAATATGTAGGATCCAACAAGGGCATCTAGGTTCCGCTATTGGTTATTGACCGGAGAAGTGTCTCAGTCATGTCTACATAGTTCTTGAACCCGTAGGGTCCGCACGCTTAACGTTCGTTGACGATATAGTGTTATATGAATTATATCATTTGGTGACCGAATGTTGTTCGGAGTCCTGGATGGGATCATAGACATGACGAGGAGCTCCGGAATGGTCCAGAGGTAAAGATTGATATATAGGGTGATGGTATTCGGACACCAGAAGTGTTTCGGAGTGTACCGGGTAGTCATCGAAATAACGGAGGGGGTACCGGACACCCCCGGGAGGGTAATGGGCCTATTGGGCCATTAGAGGGGAGCACACCAGCCCACAAGGGGCTGGAGCACCCCTATGATAGGCGTCCAAGTGGGTGAAATGAAAGGGGGGATTGATCCTCCCCCTCCTCCCCCTTCCTTCCCTCTCCCCCTTTCCCTTTTCCCCTCCGGCAAATATGAAAGGAGGGGGGGGGGCGCAAGGGCAGGAGCCCAAGTAGGATTCGGCCCTACTTGGGGCGCCCCTTGGCCTCTCCCTCTCCCCCACCTATATATATGTGGGAGGGGGAACCACACATAACCACGACAATTGCTTAGCCGTGTGTGGTGCCCCCCTCCACCGTTTACACCCTCGGTCATATTTTTGTAGTGCTTAGGTGAAGCCCTGCGGATATAGCATCACCATCACCTTCACCATGCCGTCGTGCTGCCGGAACTCATCCAATACTTTGCCCGTCTTGCTAGATCAATAAGGCGAGGACGTCATCGAGCTGAACGTGTGCTGAACGCGGAGGTGCCGTACGTTCGGTACTCGATCGGTTGGATCGCGAAGAAGTTCGACTACATCAACTATGTTACTAAATGCTTCCGCTTACGGTCTACGAGGGTACGTAGACACACTCTCCCCTCTTGTTTCTATGCATCTCCATGGATATATCTTGCATGTGCGTAGAATTTTTTTGTTTTCCATGCAACCGTTTCCCAACAGTGGTACTTTCGACCAGTTGCACCTAGAGGCACCTGGGTTTTGAGATTCATGATGGTGTGCATGCATCAGGAGGTCTTCTTATGTTAACAGATGGAAAGGATGCCGATCTTGTGTGTACTACAAACTCAAATGTGAAGGACGATGACGGTGATGACACTACATCACATGACAACAAGAGACACAAAACGAATGAAGCAACAATAGTGGACTTGGCAAATCTGGTAGGCTCCAACTTTGAGTACCGCCAGGCCCAATGAATCACCTAGTTTGGAACTGCCGGGGGGGGGGGGCGCCGAGCAGTTCATGAGTGGTTGGCTTTCTCAAAATCCAATTCCCCGGGGCTTGTGTTGTTATGTGAGACTAGACAAGCCTCAAACAAGATGGAAAAGCTAAAGTGGAGACTTGGTATGAAGGGGTTTGCTGGTGTCGGCAGTGACAAACATAGTGGTGTACTAGCTCTTTTTTTGGATTAAAACCTGTAAGTTACAGTGTTTGATTCTTGTGCACGGTACATAGACGTGAGGATAGTGGATGCTGCAAATGATAAATCTTGCCGATCAATTTTGTATATGATGAGGCACGGGTGGAGAATCGGCATCATATGTGCGATCACCTCACAAATTTGCGGGTTGTTTCTTCGGAACCGTGGTTAGTTTGTGGAGATTTCAACGAGGCGTTATCGCAACATGAGCACTTCTCATGTACACAATGGGTGGAGAGCCAAATGGCCTCATTTCGCGATTGTTCGATGGCGTGTGAGCTATTGGACCTTGAATTTTCTGGGATTTCCTACACATATGATAATGATCAGGATGGACGTAGGAACATTCGTGTTTGTTTGGATAGAGCCTGTGGAGATGATGCTTGTAGGGACTTGTTCTGTACCGCACATGTGGTTCACCTTGCTTCTTGTTGCTCGGATCACTACCCGGTGCCTGTTCGGTTAACTCATGTGGATCCCCAACGAAGTAGGTTGGCACCGCGGTATGACATAATGTGGGAACACCACCCAGCACTGGCGGATGTGGTGGCAGAGATGTGGGCTAACAAGCGGCCTGCTGGTAACTTGGGTTCTGTTCGGAATGCTCTAAAGGATATGATGGCACTATTACGATCTTGGAGTAAAGATAATTTTGGTCATGTAATGTAGGGGATTGAGAAACTTAGGAAAGAACTAGTAGACCTACAAATTCCTGATGCGGACCAGGCAGTGATAAAACATAAGATGCACCAGCTCGACGAACGTCTCTATCGGGAGGAGATGATGTGGTTGTAATGGTCTCACGTCACGTGGTTGAAGGAATGGGAGAAAAATACATCTTATCTTCATAGTCGAGCGGTATGGAGAGTGAGGAGAAATTATATTCGAAGGCTCCGAAGGGATGATGGGATGTGGTGCAGCGTGCCCTCATATATGGAACGTATGACCACCTCGTACTTTAAGGAGGTGTATACGATGGATCCTACCTTGACCCCTGAGGTAGTTGATAAATCACAAGTATAGGGGATCGTTTGTAGCATTCTTTGATAAATAAGAGTGTCAAACCTAATGAGGAGCTAAAGGTAGAACAAATATTCCCTCAAGTTCTATCGACCACCGATACAACTCTACACACACTTTACGTTTGCTTTACCGGAAACAAGTATGAAACTCATTTGCAAGAATAAAACTAGAAGTACTTTGCGAGAATAAAACTACTAATAAATTGCAAGGTAATAAAAGTGGATATATTTTGTCAACAAGAAAGTCATTTGCCCCTAGGCAATCGATAACAAGTACCGTTAATCATTCTTGTAATTTTATATGAGGGAGAGGCATGAGCTAACATACTTTCTCTACTTGGATCATATGCACTTATGATTGGAAGCCTAGCAAGCATCCACAACTACTAAAGATCATTAAGGTCGTGAAACCCAACCATAGAATTAAGTATCAAGTCCTCTTTACTCCCATACGCCATAACCCACTTATCCACGTTTAGGCTGCTGTCACCCCCGCAATACTGACAATAAGCAAACCATGAACATATTGCAACACCCTACAGCGGGGCGCCCTCACATTTGCGTGAGAGAGAGGGCACCATAGGACAACACCATAAATAAAATATACAATCATACCAACCAAGACCACGGTTAACCCATAGGACAAAACGGATCTACTCAAAGATCATAGGATAACCATAGATCATTAGGAGATAATATATGGAGTTGAGCACCATGTTTAAGTAGAGATTACAGCGGGGAGAAGGGGTGTTCACTACAAAAAAAGACACTACCGTGATGATACGTGTTTGTCACAGTAGGTCATGTTTTCTGTCATGCATGTACATCCATGATGATTTTATGACAGAATCAAGATAGTCATACCTGTGCTGTCATAGAAGTGTTCCATGACATTACCAAAATTATCATCATGGAAGTGTTCACTTCCATGACGATAAATTCCGCATCATGGAAGTGCTTTCATTAAGGGTGACCGACACGTGGCATCCACCGTAACGGGTCGCTGTTAAGCTATCGGGTCTGGTTTTGGATCCGATAACCCGCTAACAGCCATGACCAATGATGATTTTCCACGTGTAAAATTCTCACTGGCCGACGGAACCACGTGTCAGCTCCTCGTCGGCACAGGTGTCACTCATCCAATGGGCGAGATGCACCTATGATATGTTGACACGTGGGCCGGCCCAAAAGTGGCCCATAAAGATTAAATGGGCCAGCCTAACTAAAGGCCCACGAGATTTTGCCGACCATAATGGGCCGGCCCAACTAAAGGCCCATGAGATTTCGCCGACCATAATGGGCCGGCCCAGCTAAAGGCCCACGAGATTTTGCCGACCATAATGGGCCGGCCCAGCTAAAGGCCCACAAGATTTTGAGGACACTAATGGGCCGGTCCATTAACAGGCTGCCATGTTTTGGGCCAAATGCCGACCCATAATTGATCCGGTCCATTAACAACCTGCCATGTTCCGGGCCCAATAAAGGCCCATATGAGATCTGGCCCGTTAAAAGCCTACCACATTCTGGGCCAAATTACGCCCAAGATCAGATCCAGCCCTTTAAGAGGCTTTGGGCTAAATTATGGCCCATATCAGATTCGACCCGTCAACTGGACGCTATGCTTTTGGGACCACTTGCTAAAGGCCCATTTAGTAATTCGGCCTGATATTAGTTTTGGCCTGTTAAAGGCCTGCTTAACATTTCAGCCTGTTAAAAGCCCGTCATATAGTTGGGCCTAACTACGGCCCGATTTGCATCCGGCCTGCTCACCGCCGATAATCTGATTGGGCCAAACAAGGACCGAGACAATTTTGGCCTATTAACGGCCCATGATGTGATTTGCACAATCATGGGACGGGGTCTATTTCGGCCTACTGCCGGCCCGTGAGCTGCTCGGCACGTTTCAGGCCCAACCTACTTTTCAGCCTCCTAAAAGCCCATTGAGTTTTCTTGTGGAAAATAGGGCCGACAGTTTACTCGGCCTATTAGAGGCCCAAATCTACTAGTGGGCTAGTTTACATTTAGCCTGTTAACGGACCGATTATGTAGTGATTTGCATGACGACCCGATCATGTACCATAATTTTACAGTTTGGCCGGTTTACTGCGAAGGCAGTATATATATACAGTAAAATAACTGCAGCATCGTGAATAAGAAAAAAACCTAGACTATACAATAAAGAAAATACAACATATTACATCCACTGGGCATCAAAGTTCGCCACTATGATAATAAAGCACAAGCAGACAACAGATTACATACACTATGCATCAAAGATTGCCACCAGTGCAAATAAACACGCTGAAAAAATAATATACAAACCGACAGCACTTCAATAGAGTTCAAGAAAGGTTAGCCCTGCTCGGGAGCTGCAGCGCAAGCAGCTGAGCAAGCTGATGAAACTCCGCTTGTTTGACACATATATCCTCCTCACTCTGAAAGATAAATAAGCAGACAAATGACAGGTTTTGCACATATAAGTATCAGTGCTGACAATTCATCACATTTCTTACTGACGAATAAAGTGACACAATTTAAAGTAGCATTAACACAATATGGTATTATTCAGGTTAAGACATGGCAGGAAATGACATTGTGAAGGAGTTGGCAGCTTCACGACACCACTGGATTACAGATCAAGAACTCATAAGTATCAATGGTAAGTGTACTGTCAATTTATCCCATTTCAGATTGGCAAATAAAGAGACGATGTAAATAATAGTAGAATGATATGACATTGTTCATAGTTAAGACATTGCAGAATATGACATTGTGTTGTAGTGGGTAGGTTCACCACACCACTGGATTACAGATCAAGAACAGAAGCATACATGCAATGCAAAAGAAGATCACTTGCTCTGTATAGTTTAATTTACATGGTATGAAGAAGGAACTTGGTTGTACAACTGAAAACTTAAATTGAGAAGGAAAAACTTTTGTTTATGAACTACATAATAAACTTTAAACATGCAATTTGATGCAAACACCAAAAATAAACAGTTGTTGCAGTCATGCCTAACCAAATATACACAACAAAGTTTGAAGGCTTGAGAAGGACAAACTTACATTATTGGTGAAGACAAGCTCTATAAAGCCCTTGTCCATGCTGATGGGGGGGGGGGCAATTCAAGAAGTTTACCACAAAATCTTCTTCTTCATAAGCATTGCCTTTATTCTACATTTTGTTAAGAGTAAATATAGATGTGATAATATAAGGAAAAATGGAGAATACTTAAGATAAGATGAAGACTGATGCTACATGACCAAGTAGCTATAAATGTAAGTACAGTGATACAGGCAAAAGGTACAACCAAGAGCAATGCAGAGCTAAACTTCTTCAGGACCATCGGTGTTATCCAACCTTATGGCAAGAGTAAATATAGATCTGATGCATAGAAAATGGAGGGCAAAGGAAAATAAGCTGTAGAGTGATGGTACATGAACAACTACCTGTCAATATAGTGCACTGATAAAGGACAACAATGAAGGAAATATGCCCTAGAGGCAATAATAAAGTTGTTATTTATATTTCCTTATATCATGATAAATGTTTATTATTCATGCTAGAATTGTATTAAGCGGAAACTTAGTACATGTGTGAATACATAGACAAACAGAGTGTCACTAGCATGCCTCTACTTGACTAGCTCGTTAATCAAAGATGGTTAAGTTTCCTAACCATAGACATGAGTTGTCATTTGATGAACGGGATCACATCATTAGAGAATGATGTGATTGACTTGACCCATCCATTAGCTTAGCACTTTGATCGTTTAGTTTACTACTATTCCTTTCTCCATAACTTATACATGTTCCTATGACTATGAGATTATGCAACTCTCGAATACCGGAGGAACACTTAGTGTGCTATCAAACATCACAACGTCCCGAATACCGATGGTGTATCGGAGAGGTGTCTCTGGGCCCTCTTGGTAATGCACATCACTATAGGCCTTGCAAGCAATGTGACTAATGAGTTGGTTACAGGATGTTGCATTACAGAACGAGTAAAGAGACTTGCCGGTAACGAGATTGAACTAGGTATTGAGATACCGATGATCGAATCTCGGGCAAGTAACATACCGATGACAAAGAGAACAACGTATGTTGTTATGCGGTTTGACCAATAAAGATATTCATAGAATATGTAGGAACCAATATGAGCATCCAGGTTCCACTATTGGTTATTGAGCGGAGATGAGTCTCGGTCATGTCTACATACTTCTCGAACCCGTAGGGTCCGCACGCTTAACGTTCGGTGATGATCGATATTATGAGTTTATGTGTGTTGATGTACCGAAGGTAGCTCAGAGTCCCGGATATAATCACGGACATGACGAGGAGTCTCGGAATGGTCGAGACATACAGATCAATATATTGGAAGCCTATATTTGGACATCGGAATGGTTCCGGCTGAGTTTGGGCATTTACCGGAGTACCGGGGGGTTACCAGAACCCCCCGGGGAGTATATGGGCCTTATTAGGCCTTAGTGCAATAGAGTGGAGGAAGGCAAAGGTGGAGGGCGCCCCCCCTAGCCCAATCCGAATTGGGTGGGGGGCCACCCCCTCCTTCTTTCTCTCTCCCCCTTCCTTCTCTCCTACTCCTACTAGGGAAAGGGGGGATCCTACTCCTGGTGGGAGTAGGACTCCCACTAGGGCGCGCCATAGAGAGGGCCGGCCCTCCCCTCCTCCACTCCTTTATATATGGGGGAGGGGGTGCTACCTCTTGAGCACTGCGTTGGATTTCCCCGAAGAGGAGAGGATGATGGAGCAAAGTAGCGTAAGTATTTCCCTCAGTTTTTGAGAACCAAGGTATCAATCTAGTAGGAGGCTACGCGCGAGTCCCTCGTACCTACACAAAAACAATAGCTCAACGCAACCAACGCGCTTAGGGGTTGTCAATCCCTTCACGGTCACTTACGAAAGTGAGATCTGATAGAGATGATAAATAATATTTTTGGTATAGAGATGCAAAGTGAAAAGTAAAAGGCAAAGTAAAAAGCAAAGCAATAATAAAGTGATGGAGATTGATATGATGAGAAAGAGACCCGGGGGCCATAGGTTTCACTAGTGGCTTCTCTCAAAAGCATAAGTATTCTACGGTGGGTAAACAAATTACTGTTGAGCAATTGACAGAATTGAGCATAGTTATGAGAATATCTAGGTATGATCATGTATATAGGCATCACGTCCGAGACAAGTAGACCGACTCCTGCGTGCATCTACTACTATTACTCCACTCATCGACCGCTATCCAGCATGCATCTAGAGTATTAAGTTAAAAACAGAGTAACGCCTTAAGCAAGATGACATGATGTAGAGGGATAGTTTCATGCAATATGATAAAAACCCCATCTTGTTATCCTCGATGGCAACAATACAATACGTGCCTTGCTGCCCCTTCTGTCACTGGGAAAGGACACTGCAAGATTGAACTGAAAGCTAAGCACTTCTCCCATGGCAAGAACAACCAATCTAGTAGGCCAAACGAAACTGATAATTCGAAGAGACTTGCAAAGATAACCAATCATACATAACAGAATTCAGAGAAGATTCAAATATTATTCATAAATAGACTTGATCATAAACCCACAATTCATCGGTCTCAACAAACACACCGCAAAAAGAAGATTACATCGAATAGATCTCCACAAGAGAGGGGGAGAACATTGTATTGAGATCCAAAAAGAGAGAAGAAGCCATCTAGCTACTAACTATGGACCGGTAGGTCTGAAATAAACTACTCACACTTCATCAGAGGGGCTTGGATGATGATGTAGAAGCCCTCTGTGATCGATGCCCCTCCGGCGGAGCTCCGAAACAGGCCCCAAGATGGGATCTCATGGATACAAAAAGTTGCGGCGGTGGAATTAGGTTTTTGGCTCCGTCCCCGATCATTTGGGGGTACGTAAGTATATATAGGAGGAAGGAGTATGTCGGTGGAGCTTCGAGGGGCCCACGAGGCAGGGGGCGCGCCCTCCACCCTCGTGACCGCCTCGTGGCTTTCTTGACGGAGGGTCCAAGTCTCCTGGATCTTATGTGATGAGAAAATCACATTTCTGAAGGTTTCATTCCGTTTGGACTCCGTTTGATATTTTGTTTCTCCGAAACACTGAAATAGGCAAAAAAACAACAATTCTGGGCTGGGCCTACGGTTAATAGGTTAGTCCCAAAAATAATATAAAAGTGTAAAATAAAGCCCAATATAGTCCAAAACAGTAAATAATATAGCATGGAGAAATCAAAAATTATAGATACATTGGAGACGTATCAAGCATCCCCAAGCTTAATTCCCGCTTGTCCTCGAGTAGGTAAATGATAAAAACCGAATTTTTGATGCGGAGTGCTACTTGGCATAATTTTAATGTAATTCTTCTTAATTGTGGTATGAATATTCAGATCCGAAAGATTCAAGACAAAAGTTCATATTGACATAAAAATGATAATACTTCAAGCATACTAACTAAGCAATTATGTCTTCTCAAAATAACATGCCAAAGAAAGTTCATCCCTACAAAATCATATAGTTTAGTCATGTTTCATTTTCGTCACACAAGAATGCTCTCATCATGCACAACCCCGATGACAAGCCAAGCAATTGTTTCATATTTTAGTAATCTCAAACCTATAAACTTTCACGCAATATATGAGCGCAAGCCATGGACATAGCACTATGGGTGGAATAGAATATAATGAGGGGGCTTATGTGGAGAAGACAAAAAAGGAGAAAGTCTCACATCGACGAGGCTAATCAATGGGCTATGGAGATGCCCACCGATTGATGTTAATGCAAGGAGTAGGGATTTCCATGCAACGGATGCACTAGAGCTATAAATGTATGAAAGCTCAACAAAAGAAACTAGTGGGTGTGCATCCAACTTGCTTGCTCACGAAGACCTAGGGCACTTAAGGAGGCCCATTGTTGGAATATACAAGCCAAGTTCTATAATGAAAAATTCCCACTAGTATATGAAAGTGATAACATGAGAGACTCTCTACTATGAAGATCATGGTGCTACTTTGAAGCACAAGTGTGGTAAAAGGATAGTAACATTGTCCCTTCTCTCTTTTTCTCTCATTTTGGGGCCTTTTTTATGGCCTTTCTCTTTTTTGGGCCTTCTCTTTTTTTGGCCTTTCTCTTTTTTTTTATTCCTCACTTGGGACAATGCTCTAATAATGATGATCATCACACTTCTATTTATTTACAACTCAATGATTACAACTCGATACTAGAACAAAGATGACTCTATATGAATGCCTCCGGCGGTATACCGGGATATGCAATGAACCAAGAGTGACATGTATGAAAGAATTATGAACGATGGCTTTGCCACAAATACTATGTCAACTACATGATCATGCTAAGCAATATGACAATAATGAATGTGTCATGATGAACGGTATGATGGAAAGTTGCATGGCAATATATCTCGGAATGGCTAGGGAAATGCCATAATAGGTAGGTATGGTGGCTGTTTTGAGGAAGATATAAGGAGGTTTATGTGTGAAAGGGCGTATCATATCACGGGGTTTGGATGCACCGACGAAGTTTGCGCCAACTCTCAATGTGAGAAAGGGCAATGCACGGTACCGAGAGGCTAGCAAGGATGGAAGGGTGAGAGTGCATATAATCCATGGACTCAACATTATTCATAAAGAACTCACATACTTATTGCAAAAATCTACAAGTCATCAAAAACCTCGGCATTACGTGCATGCTCCTAGGGTATAGATTGGTAGGAAAAGACCATCGCTCGTCCCCGACCGCCACTCATAAGGAGGACAATCAAATAACACCTCATGTTTCAATTTTGTTGCATAACGTTTACCATGCATGCATGCTACGGGACTTGCAAACCTCAACACAAGTATTTCTCAATTTCACAACTACTCAACTAGCATGACTTTCATATTATTACCTCCATATCTCAAAACAATCATCAAGCATCAAACTTCTCTTAGTATTCAACACACTCATAAGAAAGTTTTATTATTAATCTTGCATACCAATCATATTAGGATTTTAAGCAAATTACCATGCTATTAAGACTCTCAAAATAATCTAAGTGAAGCATGAGAGATCAATAGTTTCTATAAAACAAATCCACCACCGTGCTCTAAAAGATATAAGTGAAGCACTAGAGCAAAACTATAAAGCTCAAAAGATATAAGTGAAGCACATAGAGTATTCTATCAAATTCCAAATCATGTATGGCTCTCTAAAAAGGTGTGTACAGAAAGTATGATTGTGGTAGACTAACAAGCAAAGACTCAAATCATAAAAGACGCTCCAAGCAAAACACATATCATGTGGTGAATAAAAATATAGCTCCAAGTAAAGTTACCGATAGAAGTAGACGAAAGAGGGGATGCCTTCCGGGGCATCCCCAAGCTTTGGCTTTTAGGTGTCCTTATATTATCTTGGGGGTGCTATGGGCATACCCAAGTTTAGGTCTTGCCACTCCTTGTTCCATAATCCATCAAATCTTTACCCAAAACTTGAAAACTTCCCAACACAAAACTTAAAGTAGAAAATCTCGTGAGCTCCGTTGGCGAAAGAAAACAAAAGACCACTTCAAGGTACTGTAATGAAACCATTCTTTATTTATATTGGTGTTAAACCTACTGTATTCCAACTTCTATATGGATTATAAACTATTTTACTAGCCATAGATTCATCAAAATAAGCAAACAACACACGAAAAACAGAATCTGTCAAAAACAGAACAGTCTGTAGTAATCTGTATCTACCGCAAGATGTGGAACCCCAAAAATTATAAAATAAATTTCTGGACGTTAGTAATTTATCTATTAATCATCTGCAAAAATAATTAACTAAATAGAACTTTACAAATAAAAATTACAGCAGTTCTCGTGAGCGCTAAAGTTTCTGTTTTTTACAGCAAGTTCAACAAGACTTTCCCCAAGTCTTCCCAACGGTTCTACTTGGCACAAACACTAATTAAACACAAAAAACACAACCAAAACATAGGCTAGATAAATTATTTATTACTAAACAGGAGCAAAAAGCAAGGAATAAAAATAGAATTGGGTTGCCTCCCAACAAGCGCTATCGTTTAACGCCCCTAGCTAGGCATAACAAGCAAGAATAGATCTAGGTATTGCCATTTTTGGTAGGCAATCCATAAGTGGCTCTCATGATAGATTCATATGGTAATTTTATTTTATTTCTAGGGAATTGTTCCATGCCCTTTTTTAATGGAAATTGAAATCTAATATTCCCTTCCTTCATATCAATAATTGCACCAACCGTTCTAAGGAAAGGTCTACCAAGAATAATAGGGCAAGAAGGATTGCAATCTATATCAAGAATGATAAAATCTATGGGAACATAATGCCTATTTGCAACAATAAGAACAACATTAATTCTTCCCATAGGTTTCTTAATAGTGGAATCCGCAAGATGCAAGTTTAGAGAACAATCATCAAAATCACGGAAATCTAGCAAATCACACAAAGTTTTGGGAATAGTAGAGACACTTGCACCCAAATCACACAAAGCATAAAAATCATAATATTTAATTTTAATTTTAATAGTAGGTTCCCACTCATCATAAAGTTTTCTAGGGATAGAAACTTTCAACTCAAGTTTTTCTTCATAAGATTGCATCAGGGCATCAATGATATGTTCGGTAAAGGCTTTATTTTGACTATAAGCATGAGGAGAATTTAGCACGGATTGCAACAAGGAAATACAATCAATTAAAGAGAAATTTTCATAATTAAATTCCTTGGAATCCAATATAGTGGGTTTAGCATCATCTTGGGTTTTATTTCTTTTAATCCCACTTTTATCAATTTCACCATCAAGATCTAAATACTCCAAAATTTTTAGAACACCTTCTAGGTAAAGGTGGATCATATTAAGTCCCATCATTATAAAGATTTATATTGCAAAACGAAGATTTAATAGGGGACACTTCAATAAATTTTAGATCTTCACCATTATTTTCATAGGAACTAGAAGAACACGCTTTAATAGAGGCATCTTTCATAGCACGCGTCCTAGCGGTTCTTTCCTTGCACTCATCAATGGAAATTCTCATGGATTTGAGAGACTCATTGATATCATGCTTAGGAGGAATAGATCTAAGATTTAAAGAATCAACATCAAGAGAAATTCTATCAATGTTCCTAGCCAAATCATCAATCTTAAGCAATTTTTCTTCAATCATAGCATTAATATTCTTTTGCGAAGAAATAAATTCTTTAATATTAGATTCAAAATCATAGGGCATCTTATTATAATTTCCATAAGAATTTTTGTAGGAATTACCATAATTATTAGAGGGATTACTAGGATAAGGCCTAGGATTGAAATTTCCTCTATACGCGTTGTTACCAAAATTGTTCCTACCAACAAAATTCACATCCATAGATTCATTATTATTCTCAATCAAAGTAGACAAGGGCATATCATTAGGATCAGAAGAAACACTCTTAGTAGCAAATAATTTAATAAGTTCATCCATCTTTCCACTCAAAACATTAATTTCTTCTATCGCATGCACCTTTTTATTAGTGGATCTTTCAGTGTGCCATTGAGAATAATTAAGCATAATATTATCTAGGAGTTTAGTAGCATATCCTAAAGTGATTTCCATAAAAGTGCCTCCCGCGGCCGAATCTAAAAGATTTCTATAAGCAAAATTCATAAAATTTTTGTATAATCATCCACAAATTCAAACCATGAGTAGGGCAATTACGTATCATTAATTTCATTCTCTCCCAAGCTTGTGCAACATGTTCATGATTAAGTTGTTTAAAATTCATAATATCGTTTCTAAGAGAGATGATCTTAGCGGGAGGAAAATACTTAGAGATAAAAGCATCTTTGCACTTGTTCCATGAATCAATACTATTTTTAGGCAAAGATGAAAACCAAGCTTTAGCACGATCTCTAAGCGAAAAAGGAAATAGCTTCAATTTAACAATATCATTATCGACATCTTTATTCTTTTGCATGTCAAACAAATCAATGAAGCTATTAAGATGGGTAGCGGCATCTTCACTAGGAAGGCCGGAAAACGGATCTTTCATGACAAGATTCAGCAAAGTAGCATTAATTCACAAGATTCAGCATCAGTAAGAGGAGCAATCGAAGTGCTAAGGAAATCATTATTGTTGGTATTGGTGAAGTCACACAATTTGGTATTATCTTGAGCCATCGCGACAAACAAGCAATCCAACACACGAGCAAACAAAAAGCAAAAGGGCAAAAAGAGGCAAATAGAGAAAGAGAGGGAGGATAGAGAGAGAGGGCGAATAAAACGGCAAGGGTGAAGTGGGGGAGAGGAAAACGAGAGGCAAATGGAAAATAATGTAATGCGGGAGATAGGGATTGTAATGGGTACTTAGTATGTTGACTTCTGCGCAGACTCCCCGACAACGGCACCAGAAATCCTTCTTGCTACCTCTTGAACACTGCGTTGGATTTCCCCGAAGAGGAGAGGATGATGCAGCAAAGTAGCATAAGTATTTCCCTCAGTTTATGAGAACTAAGGTATCAATCCAGTAGGAGGCTACGCGCGAGTCCGTCGTACCTACACAAAAACAATAGTTCAACGCAACCAACGCGCTTAGGGGTTGTCAATCCCTTCACGGTCACTTACAAAAGTGAGATCTGATAGAGATGATAAATAATATTTTTGGTATTTTGGTATAGAGATGCAAAGTGAAAAGTAAAAGGCAAAGTAAAAAAGCAAAGCAATAATAAAGTGATGGAGATTGATATGATGAGAAAGAGACCCGTGGGCCATAGGTTTCACTAGTGGCTTCTCTCAAAAGCATAAGTATTCTACGGTGAGTGAACAAATTACTGTTGAGCAATTGATAGAATTGAGCATAGTTATGAGAATATCTAGGTATGATCATGTATATAGGCATCACGTCCGAGACAAGTAGACCGACTCCTGCCTGGATCTACTACTATTACTCCACTCATCGACCGCTATCCAGCATGCATCTAGAGTATTAAGTTAAAAATAGAGTAATGCCTTAAGCAAGATGACATGCTGTAGAGGGATAGTTTCATGCAATATGATGAAAACCCCATCTTGTTATCCTCGATGGCAACAATACAATACGTGCCTTGCTGCCCCTTCTGTCACTGGGAAAGGACACCGCAAGATCGAACCCAAAGCTAAGCACTTCTCCCATGGCAAGAACAACCAATCTAGTAGGCCAAACCAAACTGATAATTCGAAGAGACATGCAAAGATAACCAATCATACATAAAAGAATTCAAAGAAGATTCAAATATTATTCATAGATAGACTTGATCATAAACCCACAATTCATCGATCTCAACAAACACACCGCAAAAAGAAGATTACATCGAATAGATCTCCACAAGAGCGGGGGAGAACATTGTATTGAGATCCAAAAAGAGAGAAGAAGCCATCTAGCTACTAACTATGGACCCGTAGGTCTGAAATAAACTACTCACACTTCATCGGAGGGGCTTGGATGATGATGTAGAAGCCCTCCGTGATCGATGCCCCCTCCGGCGGAGCTCCGGAACAGGCCCCAAGATGGGATATCGTGGATACAGAAAGTTACAGCGGTGGAATTAGGTTTTTGGCTCCGTCCCCGATCGTTTGGGGGTATGTAGGTATATATAGGTGGAAGGAGTACGTCAGTGGAGCTTCGAGGGGCCACGAGGCAGGGGGCGCGCCCTGGGGGGGGGGGGCGCCCTCCACCCTCGTGACCGCCTCGTGGCTTTCTTGACGCGGGGTCCAAGTCTTCTGGATCTTATCTGATGAGAAAATCACGTTTCCGAAGGTTTCATTCCGTTTGAACTCCG
Organism: Triticum urartu; assembly: GCF_056163025.1. Taxonomy (NCBI): domain Eukaryota; kingdom Viridiplantae; phylum Streptophyta; class Magnoliopsida; order Poales; family Poaceae; genus Triticum; species Triticum urartu. The sequence continues at coordinate 142,708,329 of NC_141874.1, read as the reverse complement.
TTTGATATTCTGTTTCTCCGAAACACTGAAATAGGCAAAAAAATAGCAATTCTGGGCTGGGCCTCCGGTTAATAGGTTAGTCCCAAAAATAATATAAAAGTGGAAAATAAAGCCCAATATAGTCCAAAACAGTAGATAATATAGCATGGAGCAATCAAAAATTATAGATACGTTGGAGACGTATCAGGGGGCACCCCATAGACACACAAGTTGATCTCTTAGCCGTGTGCGGTGCCCCCCTCCACAGATTTCCACCTCGGTTATATCGTTGTAGTGCTTAGGCGAAGCCCTGCGTCGGTAACTTCATCATCACCGTCATCACGCCATCGTGTTGACGAAGCTCTTCCCCAACATTCAGCTGTATCTAGAGTTCGTGGGACGTCACCGAGCTGAACCTGTGCAGATCGCGGAGGTGCCGTACCTTCGGTGCTAGGATCGGTCAGATCGTGAAGACGTACGACTACATCAACCGCGTTGTCATAATGCTTCCGCTTACGGTCTACGAGGGTACGTTGACAACACTCTCCCCTCTCATTGCTATGCATCACCTAGCTGGATCTTGTGTGTGCGTAGGATTTTTTTTTGAAATTACTGCGTTCCCCAACATTGGTATCAGAGCCAAGTCTACGCGTAGATGTTATATGCACGAGTAGAACACAAAGGAGTTGTGGGCGTGGGTATGTACATATTGCTTGCCGTCACTAGTTGATTCTTGATTCAGCGGTATTGTTGGATGAAGCGGCTCAGACCGACATTACGCGCACGCTTACACGAGACTGGTTCTACCGACGTGCTTCACACACAGGTGGCTGGTGGGTGTGAGTTTCTCCAACTTTAGTTGAATCAGATTCAATGAACAGGGTTCTTTCTGAAGATCAAAAAGCAATCACTATACCGCGTTGTGGTTTTTGATGCGTAGGTAAGAACGATTCTTGCTCAGCCCATAGCAGCCACGTAAAACTTGCAACAACAAAGTAGAGGACGTCTAAATTGTTTTTGCAGGGCATGTTGTAATGTGATATGGTTAAGACATGATGCTAAATTTTATTGTATGAGATGATCATGTTTTGTAGGAGAGTTATCGGCAACTGGCAGGAGCCATATGTTTATTGTATGAAATGCAATCGCCATGTAATTGCTTTACTTTATCGCTAAGTGGTAGCGATAGTCATAGAAGCAATAGTTGGCGAGACGACAATGATGCTTCGATGAAGATCAAGGTGTCAAGCTGGTGACGATGGTGACCATGACAGTGCTTTGGAGATGGAGATCAAAGGCACAAGATGATGATGACCATATCATATCACTTATATTGATTGCATGTGATGTTTATCCTTTATGCATCTTATTTTGCTTAGTTCGGCGGTAGCATTATAAGATGATCTCTCACTAAATTTCAAGGTATAAGTGTTCTCCCTGAGTATGCACTATTGCGACAGTTTGTCGTGCCGAGACACCACGTGATGATCGGGTTTGATAAGCTCTACGTTCACATACAACGGGTGCAAGCCAGTTTTGCACACGCAGAATACTTGGGTTAAACTTCACGAGCCTAGCATATGCAGATATGTCCTTGGAACACTGGAGACTGAAAGGTCGAGCGTGAATCATATAGTAGATATGATCAACATAGTGATGTTCACCATTGAAAACTACTCCATCTCACGTGATGAGCGCACATGGTTTAGTTGATTTGGATCACGTGATCATTTAGATGTCTAGAGGGATGTCTATCTAAGTGGGAGTTCTTAAGTAATATGATTAATTGAACTTTAATTTATCATGAACTTAGTCCTGATAGTATTTGCATATCTATGTTGTAGATCAATAGCTTGCGATGTAGCTCCCCGTTTAATTTTTGATATGTTCCTAGAGAAAACTATGTTGAAAGAAGATTGGATCTGTGATCTAAGGATTATCCTCGTTGCTGCATAGAAGAAGTATGTCCTTGATGCACTGCTAGGTGACATATATATCGCAGGAGCAAATGCAGACGTTATGAGCATTTGACAAAGCTTGATATGATGACTACTTAATAGTTTAGTGCACCATTCTTTACGGCTTAGAACCGCGACTTCAAAAATGTTTTTGAACGCCACAGTGCATATAAGATGATCTAAGAGTTGAAATTGGTATTTCATACTCATGCCCGTGTCGAGAGGTAGGAGACCTCTGACAGTACTTTGCCTACAAGATGGAGGAGAATGGCTCAACCAGTGAGCATGTGCTCAGATTGTCTGGGTACTACAATTGCTTGAATCAAGTGGGAGTTAATCTTCCAGATAAGATAGTAATTGAACTATAATATGCAAGGGATGACGAAAGTAATTCCCAAGCTCTTCACGATGTTGAAATTAGAAGGTAGAAATCAAGAAATAGCATCAAGTCTTGATGGTTAATAAGACCACTAGTTTCAAGAAAAGGGGCAAAGGAAAAAAAGAGGAACTTCAAAGAAGAATAGCAAGCAAGTTGCTGCTCCCATGAAGAAGCCCAAAGCTAGACGCAAGCCTGGAACTGAGTGCTTCTACTGCAAAGGAAATGGTCACCGAAGTGGAACTGCCCTAGATACTTGGCGGATAAGAAGGATGGCAAAGTGAACAAAAGTATATTTGATATACATGTTATTGATGTGTACTTTACTAGTGTTTATAGCAACCCCTCAGTATTTGATACTGGTTTAGTAGCTAAGAGTAGTAACTCGAAACGAGAGTTGCAAAATAAACAGAGACTAGTTAAGGGCAAGGTGATGATGTGAGTTGGAAGTGATTCCAAGGTTGATAAGATCACCATCGCACACTCCCTTTACCTTCTGGATTAGTGTTGAACCTACAATAAATGTTATTTGGTGTTTGCGTTGAGCATAATATGATTGGATCATGTTTATTGCAATACAGTTATTCATTTAAGTTTAAGAATAATTGTTATTCTATTTACATGAATAAAACCTTCTGAGGTCATACACCCAAGGTGAATGGTTTATTGAATCTCGATCATAGTGATACACATATTTGTCAGCGTTCTGGGAACGGGGGTCCCCAGACTTGCCTGCCTGCGGCCTGCGGCGTGGCTCGAGTGGGGGCCCAGTGTGGCCCAGCTTCATCAGCTCAAGCTCAAGACCCTCGCAAGGGGCCAAGCCTTGCGGGGCGGACGACAGGAGGCTTCCTCAGGAGCAGCCTCATCAGGCAGGCTCGCGAGGAGGCGGAGAGATCAAGGCAGGGGTGCCTCGCGAGGAGCCCGTGACGCAAGCCATGACTATCGAGATTAGGCGGGCGCTGGCCTGCGCAATGTCCTTATTTCCCCTTCGGTGCAAAGGGAGCAAGCACATGCCAAGGCATCGGGCAAAGGTTACCATTCCGGTGCAACGAGACCAAGACCAGCAGAGCGGCAGGATGGAGGTCACCGTGGAGCCCAAGACGGCGTCATCACCAGTGCTTTTGGCAGCCAAAGACCACCTTTGGTTAGGATAACTTGTACTAGATGTTCCCCTTCAAAATGGACAATTGTTGGCGCCCTTCCCGCTCATTATTTAGGAAGAGGACCAGGGCCTCTATAAATAGGACTAACCGCCATAGGAAGAGGGGCGAGAAAAAAGGAAGAGGCGAGAAAAAGAGAGAAGAGCAAGAGAGAGAGAGAGATCCGGACCAAGTTGAACACACTGCACCAGCTCAAGAACGCCTCTCGCGAGGCCATTCTTCCCCCTGTATTGTTCATTATCAGCCCCTGAGGCAATCCACCACACCACACACTGGAGTAGGGTATTACACCACATCGGTGGCCCGAACCAGTATAAACCCTGTGTCCTTTGTGTGTTCTTCTTTCCAACCTAGATTTCTTGCGAGCCATAGAAGCGTGAGTCGGTAGGGGAAAGATCTCCGTGCGCACCCTAGAGTTCGAACCTTAAGGGTCTGCCAGAACCCGAAATCTGACATTTGGCGCGTCAGGTAGGGGTGCGCCAGAATCTTTCTTCCGCTGTTCGCGTGTAATCTTCCATCGTGTCCATGGCTGACGCTCGTCGGGCTCGCGCCGAGCGCCGGGCTGCTCTCGCCACCCGTGTCGCCCAGACAGCGCCCGTCGGCGGACGCCCCCGTCGTTCCCCGTCGCCTGCCGCCAACGGCCCCACAGGCTCGGCGGGGAACAAGTAGCAGGCCTCGTCCCAGCATCCTTCGGTGCGGCGGGAGGGCCACACCGCAACCCGGTCACTGACTCCAGCCGGTTCATCGTCCCACGCCCGTCGCGCCCCCACGGACGCGCACGCCGCGCTGCTCCTGGCAAGAGAGCTCCTGCACTACCGCCCCGTCGACGACCTCTACGAGGACTGGCTCGCCTGCATCACCGAACTCGTCAGCGCCGCAGGGGGCTCTCCTTTGCCTTCCTTTTCACTGCCTCGCCCTCCATTCCGTGCAAGGGGCGAGGATCAGGAGGCGCCACCGCCACCTCCTCCCCAAGAAGGCACCCTGGCTCCAAGGCGCGCAGCCCCAGGGCGAGACCCTCCATGTCCGGCGCCTGCGCGGCAAGAAGGGAGCTGCCAAGAGATCCCTCGTCCCCAAGAAGGTGCTCGCGCGCTCCTAGCACCGGCGCGCCAAGATTGCGTCCCTGCGCCTCCACGCCGAGACCCCACGCTGCTCCAAGCGGCGGCGCGTGGTAATCACCAGGAGCAGGCCCAGCACCAGCAAAGGGCGCCGGTGGCCACAGCAGGCTGCCGCGCCTTCACCCCCGAGCTACGCGGCGTCACATGGCCAGGCAAGTTCAAGCCTGATCTGCCCCCTCGCTACGATGGCATGGCGGACCCCGTGGAATTCCTATAGCTCTACGAGTTGGGCATCGAAGCTGCCAACAGAGACGAAAAGGTCATGGTGAACTGGTTTCCCATGGCGCTCAAGGACGGCGCCCGCACCTGGCTCTTGAACCTGGCTCCTAGCATGATCTCCTCCTGGGACGAGATGCGCACTCGCTTCATCTCCAACTTCCATGGCACTCGCGACGGCCCCCGGCCATAAGTGACCTGCGCCGCATCAAGCAACAGCCAGGGGAAACCCTGCAGAGATACATCCAGCACTTCAACAACGCTCGCCTCAAGATCCCCAGGGTGACTGAGGAAGCCATTATCTCATCCTTCTCCGATGGCGTGCACGACATCAAGATGAAGGAGGAACTGGCAATCCATGAAGACCTGTGGACATCCCTGGAGCTGTTCAACTTGGCGACCATGTGCGCCAGGGCTGAGGAAGGACGCCTCTCCCTCCTCTCCCTCTCGGCTGCCGACCCAGAAGAGAAAAAGCCCAAGGCCAAGGACGTGAAGCATAAGGGAGTTGCCGTGCTCGCAGCGGAACTAGACACCAAGCGAGGCAGGGATCAGCCTGAGTCATCCAAGGGCAGCCGATACTGCGTGTACCACGACCTCCACACCCACAACACCAACGAATGCCAAGAGCTCAGGGCCGTGCGAGATGGGCGTATCGACCGATGCCCCGAGAGCAACGATAGGGGCTATGGCCGAGGAGGAGGAAGAGGAGGAGGACGATGGGAAGACCGTGGCCCTCGCCAAGGGTGGCGTGATCGACCTCGCGAGGGAGGCTGGAGGGATCAGCCTCGTGAGGATCGCCCGCACGGCAACGCATGCCTCCCTCCTCTACCGCCGCCACCAAGAAGGAACGAAGACCAACATCAAGACGAGGGGGCTGGGGGCTTCCAGGAGCCGCGCGCAATCGCTTGCATCTTGGGTGGCGCCCAGGCCCCAGCATCATAGCGCATCTTCAAGCAGTTTGCTCGCGAGGTGAATGCAGTCCCCCCCAAGCTTGAGGCCATGCGCCCTCTCAGGTGGTCTGCGTGCGCCATCACGTTCAGCTCAGCGGATCAGCTCAAGTGCGCGACAATGGCCGGAGTTCTCCCGATGCTTTGCTCCCCAGTCATCAGCAATGTGCAGGTCACCAGGACCCTCGTTAATGGCAGAGCAGGACTCAACGTCCTGTCCGTCGAGACGTTCGACAATCTCCAAGTGTCGTATGATCAGCTCCAGCCGACCAAGCCTTTCTCAGGAGTCACTGATGGTTCCACTGTTCCGATAGGGCAAGTTTGCCTGCCAGTCACCTTGGGGCAGCGCACCAACTACCACACCGAGCTCATCGACTTCGACGTCGCCCACATTCTCCTGCCATACAACGCCATCCTCGGGTACCCAGCCCTAGCCAAGTTCATGGCAGTAACTCACCATGGCTACAATGTCCTCAAGATGCCAAGAAGCAGTGGAGTCATCACCGTACCCTATGAGGAAAGGGACGCGGTGTGTTCACTTGAGCGTGCGTTCCAAGCCGCAGCAATCGAAGACCCAGATCACAGGAGCGGAAGACTTCCCGAGGCGACCCTTAAGAAGAAGAAGGCTTCGCCTGGCCCAAGCCATAAGGAGGCAGGCGCCTCTAGAGGCGTTGTGTCAGGATTCGCGCCCGTTCAGGGAGCACCACCCTCTGTCGCATAGGAAAGCGCGCCCGGCGCCCTCCTCAGGCAGGGCTCGGGGGCTCTTTCTTGGAGAGCCACCGACTTTGCCAAGGTCATGAGGGAGGCGCTCGGGCACCACTTAGAGGGGTGCTTCCAGGCACGTTTCCCTCAGGAAGGTACGAGGCAAGGAAGACCAAACCCTTAGGAGTTCATCGCAGGAAACACCCAGGAGCTACAGGAGTCGAGAGTCATGCGCGGCAGCCGCCGCTTGCCCGCCGTGGCCCCACATCCAGGCGAGGATGGTGGGCTGCGCGTCTGCATCGACGTGCCAGGATTTAACCGAGCCGCGTCTAAGGAGCGCCTCTGGCCTTCGCGCGTGGGGCGTTGCGAGGGTCCACCTCACAGCTACGTTCGCATGCCTTTCGGCCTGCCGAACGCGGTCGCCGCTCATCAGCGCCTGCTGAGGAGCATTCTGGAGGCTCAGGAGGTCAGGCATTGTGCGGTCCTGGCGGGGGTGGAGATGGCCCTCAAAGACCTACCCATGCCCCCGAAGCCTCCCGAGGCTCCTGGGCCTGGGGGCTCGTGAGGGTCGACATCTTCACCACGCGTCACCCACTTCTTCGGCATCACTTCATCTTCAACGGCGTCAGATGACATCTTTCAAGTTCCATTTTTAGCTGGGAGAGCCCACAGGGCCGCGTCGTTCCCAGGTCGCGTGGGTCCGTCCCTGCGGCATGTATCCGCTTTGCTTACGCTCTTTACCTACCTTGTTGGGGGCGCCCCTAGGGCTGCATCATCCCCAAGCTGCTCGGGCCTAGCCCAGCGGCGTTTGCTTTTCCCGCATCTACTTGAAATGAATTTGCTCCTCCGCGCTCAATCTGGTTCCTATGATCATCATCTACTGCTTATCACGGACTTCTCCGCTCTCATGCAAAGCGCTTGCACATTAAAAGGGGGGGTACCTGAGCATCGCGACTCATGGGATCCTACTGGCTCTCCAGCCCTCACCCCCTGGCCTTGACCCACGGCATTGTGACCTGTCATACCAGCGGCGGCTGAGCTCGAGGGCCGGGACCTGAGGACGTAGAGCATTTGCATTCTAACCACCCTGCAGGAACACACCATTGATAAAGGCCCAGAGCCAGGTGCACCCGCCTCGAGGTAGGGCCTCGTGGGTCCCGCGCTGGCTCACGAGTGCCCAGATACACCTCTCCTAGCCCTACCGTGCCGGCCACGTGTCAGGGCGGGGCTGTACACGTCCCGGGGGCTCATGCACCATGCTCCGCGCTGGCTGACGACCCTGTCGAGGAGTGGCTATGCCCGTACACATACGGAAGCACTATGCTCCGCGCTGGTGATAAATAACTGAGGGAGGCACACGGCCGTACCAACCTCAGGGAGCCCGGAGCTCAATGTCTGGCACCATCGCAACGCCTCCCCTCGGGAGTGCCGCGCGAGGGGGCTGAACATAGGGGCTACGCCCGGGCCATGCCCGAGCGCACGCCACCCTGCCAGGTCCCTCGGACCTGGTCGTCGCGCGCCCCTCCCCGAGCAGAGCCAAGGTATGAAAACCCATTTGAACGTCAAGGGGGACTCCTGAGCATCGCGACTCAGGAGCCTAACTTGCCACGTAGCCCCTCACTCCTTAGTCCCGTCCTGGTTTTCGGTCGGGGCTAACGACGGTTGAGGTATGCGCGGGGCCGGGACCTGCCGACGCAGAACGACCAATCCACTCCTTTGCTCCCCCTCCCTACTTGTTGCTCGCGCGTCAAGGGGGACTCCTGAGCATCGTGACTCAGGAGCCTAACTTGCCACGTAGCCCCTCACTCCTTAGTCCTGTCCTGGTTTCCGGTCGGGGCTAACAGCGGTTGAGGTATGCGCGGGGCCGGGCCCTGCCGATGTAGAGCGCAAAGAAAATAGGAGGAAAAAAATACAAATTCCAGGGAATTTAAAGCAAATATTACAAGACATAGATTGTTTCACGACGCCAAACACAAGTTTAAACGCCTCCGCGAGGCATGGTGCATGTTGCAGGAGTAAAAACAGGACAGAAGCCGCGAAGGGATCACTCTCCAGTGGCGCCGCCGCCTGTGGTGGAGTCACGCTGGGCGACTCCGCCTCCTGAGGCCGCGGAGCTGGCGGTACCGCACCCGGGCAAGGTACTGAAGGCGCGGAACCTCACCAGCAAAGCCTCGGCTCGGCCTTTCACGGCCTCAGCGGCAGCGGCGGCAAGGTCGCCGCTCATGGGTTCCAGCAGGCTGTCGAAGTCGACGTTGGGGTCACGCAGGTAGACGTGGCTGAGGACATGCATGAGCGCTGCAGAAGACAGGGCACGCGCCTCGGCCTCGGCCGTGGGGCCGAGGCCGTCTGCGACATCTTCAAGCGCACGGACCAGGAAGGGAAGCAGCTCGGCGGGGCCGTCCTCCGCACCAGCCAATGGTTCCTCCAAGCCGCCTTCGTAAAGCATCTTCCGCGCGGCGCGAGCTTTCTTCTCCAGCTGCGCGAAGGCCACCCGATCTTCTGCCAGCACCTTCGCCTTGGCGTCTAGCTTGGTCCTCTCCGCCTTCAGCGACCGCTCCAGCGTCTCCAACCGGCCGCAGCGGTCATCAAGCTTGGCGCCTCGATCCTTGATGGCAGCCTCCCGAGCCTTCATCTCCTTCTCCTTCTCCTGGCGGCCGCGGACCTCCTTGGTGAGCTCGTCGCGCAGGCCTTGCAGCTCGACCTCCAGCGCCTTGCAGCGGCCCTGGGCAGCCACGGCATTGCCCAGGGCAGCGTCACGAGTGGCCTTGTCTTGGCTGGCGGCCTGCTTCTTCCCATCGGAGGCCGACATGGCCTGGCTCAGCGCTGCTCGGATGGAGGCGGCAGAACGGGCCCAGCCAGAAGCTAGCTCCAGGCGCCCGACCACTAGGCGAGGGTCCACGCTCAGAAGATCCCCCCGCAGCTGGCTCAGTTCGTTGGCGACCCGGTCCAGGACGGCGGCAGAGGGATCAGAAGAGACGGGAACCAGTGGAGCGGGCGGAGAGGATGACAGAGTGATCACAGCTTGGCAGGAAGGAACCCCCTGGGCCTTGGCTACCCCGGCTACAGCATCGAGCGCGGCCGCCTCCAGGGTCAGCGGGGCCACGGGGGCTGACTCCTCGCTGAAGCGTGCCAGTTGGCCTCGCAAAGACGATCGGGCAAGGGAGGCACGAGCCTCACCGTCTCCTTCCCCAGCAGATGAAGGCGCCACCCCGGCAGATGGACTCGCCCCAAGCAGGGCCGTAGAAGCCCCTCTCAACCTCTTCGCTGTAGGTGCCGGCCTGGCAAAAGAATGCAGACGTCAAACCTCGGCGGCAGAAACCAAGCGAAGCACGGATCGAGCACTTACTGGTTGTCGTTCACGGACTGAAGCAGCTTCCGGCCAAACTTGAAGCCCGAGAGCCTGCAGCTGGGGTCAGCCTTTGGAGGCCCGGAAGCAGAAGGCACGTCAGGAGGGCTGGAGCTGGCCTCAGACCGCCCGGGGACCAGAGCAGACCCTAGGAGAACCGGCCCTGACCTGCCATTACTTGTGACCGAGGGAGAGTCCTGCCCTCCTCGCCTGGCGCCAGCCTCATCGTCGTCCGGCATGGAGCGGAGGGCCCAGGACCTGTGCCGAGGGAATGACTCCCCCGACTCCTCGCCAGTCACCTCAGAGTTAGAGTCTTCCTCCTCTGCCTCTTCTTCCCTCTCACTCCCGCTGGAGCTGCCGGAGGACACATCCACCATCGCCAGTGCCGCCAGATCCTCGGGAGCTTCCGCAGGCACCAGCCCCTCACCATTGAAGGTGGGCATGGAGTTCACCACCTGCTCCCGATCGTCACGAAGTAACAGGGGGACGGGGGCGCCCACCGGGCTCGCCACATCTCCCCCAACCAAGGAGTGGAGGGTCGCGACCAGATCCTCGTCGGTCAGAGCCTTGGAGCTTAGGCGCAGGGCGGCGTCCGCTTCCCCAAGCCTCCACAATGGCAGCGAGTGCTCCTGGAGTGGAGCCACCCGGTGCTCCAAGAACTCCCTCAGGAGTGTAGCCCCGGTCATCTTCGCCGCCCCCAAGTTTCCTGGCGTCAGGTCTGCGTTCATCCTCTTCAGCACCGCCTTCGCACGGGGGTTGACGAGCTCCGCGCGGGACCACGCGTCAATGGCCTTGGGCTGCCCCGTAGGCAACACCAGACGGGGGTGGAGGCGCCCGACGTCCACCATGACCCACTTGCTCCGGAAGCCTTCGATTCTCTTTCCAGGCTTCGAGATAGCATTGGAGTTGGAGTATGCGATAAAGCTCGCGCATGCGGAGACATGGGCACGAGAAACCCGGAGGGAAAAATAGTGGCGCAACAAGGCCACCGAGGGCTTCACCCCAATGCGAGCCTCGCAATAGTAAGCGAAAATCGCCAGGAGAAGAACAAAGTTGGGGTGGAGATGCAGAGCTTGCAAGTTGTATTGGCGGAGAACAACAAAGAAGAACTCGGAGAAAGGAGGCACCAGACCGGAGATGATGGTGCTCACAAAGAACGGATAGAAGGTGCTCCCCTTGCCCTCAGGCTGGTCGGAGTCGGTCTTGAGCACAGTTGCCCCCTTGCTGCCCTACGCGACTGTCATCAGACGCGTGAGGGCAAGGTTCTTCTCTGACAAGCTCGAGGGATCCAGAGCCGACGAGTACCAGGCCTCGGTTGGGGACTTGCGAGGCGCCATGGCGTGCCGGATGGGAAGGATTGAGACAGATCTGGAGGATTTTAGGAGCAGGAAGGAGAAGAGCGAGAAAGGGGATCTGGGGCAAGGCGAACGAGAACAAAGCAAGTAATCCTGGCCCGGGCACCTCTTTGTCAGATGGACGGTTGCCGAGGCATCACGGGGAAGCGCAGACGCCCACGTCCAATCAATCGCCACGCGAAGCCCAAGGCCGTAGGCTATTGGGGCCCGCAGCGCTTCACGCTTGCCCCTTCGCTTCTCTGCTAAGCCAAGCCCGGGCGCGCCTTGGGCCCGGGGGCTACTGTCGGCGTTCTGGGAACGGGGGTCCCCAGACTTGCCTACCTGCGGCGTGGCTCGAGTGGGGGCCCAGTGCGGCCCAACTTCATCAGCTCAAGCTCAAGACCCTCGCAAGGGGCCAAGCCTTGCGGGGCGGACGACAGGAGGCTTCCTCAGGAGCAGGCTCGTGAGGAGGCGGAGAGATCAAGGCAGGGGTGCCTCGCAAGGAGCCCATGACGCAAGCCATGACGATCGAGATTAGGCGGGCGTTGGCCTGCGCAGTGTCCTTGTTTCCCCTTCGGTGCAAAGGGAGCAAGCAAAGGCCAAGGCATCGGGCAAAGGTTACCATTCTGGTGCAACGAGGCCAAGACCAGCAGAGTGGCAGGACGGAGGTCACCATGGAGCCCAAGACGGCGTCATCACCAGTGCTTTTGGCAGCCGAAGACCACCTTTGGTCAGGATAACTTGTATTAAATGTTCCCCTTCAAAATGGCCAATTGTTGGCGCCCTTCCCGCTCATTATTTGGGAAGAGGACCAGGGCCTCTATAAATAGGACTAACCACCATAGGAAGAGGGCCGAGAAAAAAAGGAAGAGGCGAGAGAAAGAGAGAAGAGAAAGAGAGAGAGAGAGAGATCCGGACCAAGTCGAACACACTGCACCAGCTCAAGAACGCCTCTCGCGAGGCCGTCCTTCCCCCTGTATTGTTCATTATCAGCCCCTGAGGCAATCCACCACACCACACACTGGAGTAGGGTATTACACCACATCGGTGGCCCGAACCAGTATAAACCCCGTGTCCTTTGTGTGTTCTTCTTTCCAGCCTAGATTTCTTGCAAGCCATAGAAGTGCGAGTCGGTAGGGGAAAGATCTCCGTGCGCACCCCAGAGTTTGAACCTTAAGGGTCTGCCGGAACCCGAAATCCGACAATATTCATAATATTGAAGCCAAAACATGCAAAGTTAATAATGATAGTGCAACTTATATGTGGCACTGCCGTTTAGGTCATATTGGTGTAAAGCGCATGAAGGAACTCCATGTTGATGGGCTTTTGGAATCACTTGATTATGAATCATTTGATGCTTGTGAACCATGCCTCATGGGCAAGATGACTAAAACTCCGTTCTCCGGAACAATGGAGCAAGCAACTGACTTATTGGAAATAATACATACTGATGTATGCAATCCGATGAGTGTCGAGGCTCGCGGCGGGTATCGTTATTTTCTGACCTTCACAGATGATGTGAGCAGATATGGGTATATCTACTTGATGAAACATAAGTCTGAAACATTTGAAAAGTTCAAAGAATTTCAAAGGGAAGTGGAAAATCATCGTAATAAGAAAATAAAGTTTCTGCGATCTGATCGTGGAGGAGAATATTTGAGTTACGAGTTTGGTCTTCATTTAAACAATGCAGAATAGTTTCGCAACTCACGCCACCTGGAACACCACGGCGTAATGGTGTGTCCGAACGTCATAACTATACTTTATTAGATATGGTGCGATCTATGATGTCTCTTACCGATTTATCACTATCATTTTGGGGTTATGCATTAGAGACAACTGCATTTACATTAAATAGGGCACTATCTAAATCCGTTGAGATGACACCATATGAACTGTGGTTTAGAAAGAAACCTAAGCTATCATTTCTTAAAGTTTGGGGCTATGATGCTTATGTGAAAAAGTTTCAACCTGATAAGCTCGAACCCAAATTAGAGAAATGTGTCTTCATAGGATACCCAAAGGAAACTGTTGGGTACACCTTTTATCACAGATCCGAAGGCAAGATATTCATTGCTAAGAATGGATCCTTTCTAGAGAAGAAGTTTTTCTCAAAAGAAGTGAGTGGGAGGAAAGTAGAACTTGATGAGGTAATTGTACCTTCTCCCAAATTGGAAAGTAGTTCAGCACAGAAATTAGTTCCAGTGATTCCTACACCAATTAGTGAGGAAGTTAGTGATGATGATCATGAAACTTCAGATCAAGTTACTACCGAACCTCATAGGTCAACCAGAGTATGATCCGCACCAGAGTGGTACAGTAATCCTGTTTTGGAGGTCATGTTACTTGACCATGACAAACCTACGAACTATGAGGAAGCGATGATGAGCCCAGATTCGGCAAAATGGCTTGAGGCCATGAAATCTAAGATAGAATCCATGTATGAGAACAAAGTGTGGACTTTGGTGGACTTGCCTATTGATCGGCAAGCCATTGAGATTAAATGGATCTTCAAGAGGAAGACAAATGCTGATAGTAGTGTTACTATCTACAAAGCTTGAATTGTCGCAAAAAGGTTTTCGACAAGTTCAAGGTGCTGACTACGATGAGATTTTCTCACTCGTAGCGATGCTTAAGTCTGTCTGAATCATGTTAGCAATTGCCACATTTGATGAAAACTGGCAAACGGATGTCAAAACTGCATTCCTTCATGGATTTATTAAAGAAGAGTTGTATATGATGCAACCAGAAGGTTTTGTCGATCCTAAAGGTGCTAACAAAGTGAGAAAGCTCAAGCGATCCATCTATGGACTGGTGCAAGCATCTCGGAGTTGGAATATATGCTTTGATAAAGTGATCAAAGCATATGGTTTTATACAGACTTGTGGTGAAGCCTGTATTTACAAGAAAGTGAGTGGGAGCACTACAACATTTCTGATATGTATATGTGAATGACATATTGTTGATCGAAAATAATGTAGAATTTTCTGGAAAGCATAAAGGACTGTTTGAAAGGAGTTTTTGAAAGAAAGACCTCAGTGAAGCTACTTTCATATTGAGCATCAAGATCTACAGAGATAGATCAAGACGCTTGATATATTTTTCAATGAGTACATACCTTGACAAGTTTTTGAAGTACTTCAAAATGGAACAGTCAAAGAAAGAGTTCTTGTTTGTGTTGCAAGGTGTGAAGTTGAGTAAAGACTCAAAACCCGACCACATCAGAAAATAGAAAGAGAATGAAAAGTCATTCCCTATGCCTCAGTCATAGGTTCTGTCAAGTATGTTATACTGTTTACCAGACCTATTGTCTACCTTAGCATGATTTTTGGCAAGGGAGTACAATAGTGATCTAGGAGTAGATCACTGGACAGCGGTCAAAATTATCCTTAGAGGACCAAGGAAAAATTTCTCGGTTATGGAGGTGATAAAAGAGTTCGTCGTAAAGAGTTACATCGATGCAAGCTTTTAACACCGATCTAGATGACTCTAAGTCTCGATCTAGATACATATTGAAAGTGGTAGCAAATAGCTAGAGTATCTCCGTGCAGAGCATTGTAGACATAGGAATTTGCAAAAAACATACGGATCTGAATGTGGCAGACCCGTTGGATAACTTCTCTCACAAGCAAAACATGATCACACCTTAGTACTCTTTGGCTGTTAATCACATGGCAATGTGAACTAGATTATTGACTCTAGTAAACCCTTTGGGTATTGGTCACATAGCGATGTGAACTATAGAGTGTTAAATCACATAACGATGTGAACTATTGGTGTTAAATCACATGGCGATGTGAACTAGATTATTGACTCTAGTGCAAGTGGGAGACTGAAGTAAATATGCCCTAGAGGCAATAATAAAGTTGTTATTTATATTTCCTTATATCATGATAAATGTTTATTATTCATGCTAGAATTGTATTAACCGGAAACTTAGTACATGTGTGAATACATAGACAAACAGAGTGTCACTAGTATGCCTCTACTTGACTAGTTCGTTAATCAAAGATGGTTAAGTTTCCTAACCATAGACATGAGTTGTCATTTGATGAACGGGATCACATCATTAGAGAATGATGTGATTGACTTGACCCATCTGTTAGCTTAGCACTTTGATCATTTAGTTTACTGCTATTGCTTTCTCCATAACTTATACATGTTCCTATGACTATGAGATTATGCAACTCCCAAATACCGGAGGAACACTTAGAGTGCCATCAAACATCAAAACGTAACTGGGTGACTATAAAGATGCTCTACAGGTGTCTCTGATGGTGTTTGTTGAGTTGGCATAGATCGAGATTAGGATTTGTCACTCCCTATATCACAGAGGTATTTCTGGGCCCTCTCGGTAATGCACATAATTACAACCCTTGCAAGCAATGTGACTAATGAGTTGGTTACAGGATGTTGCATTACATAGCGAGTAAAGAGACTTGCTGGTAACAAGATTGGACTAGGTATTGAGATACCGATAATCGAATCTCGGGCAAGTAACATATCGATGACAAGGGGAACAACGTACGTTGTTATGCGGTTTGACCAATAAAGATCTTCGTAGAATATGTAGGAACCAATATGAGCATCCAGGTTCCACTATTGGTTATTGACCAGAGATGAGTCTCGGTTATGTATACATAGTTCTCGAACCCGTAGGGTCCGCACGCTTAACGTTCTATGACGATCGGTATTATGAGTTTATGTGTTTTGATGTACCGAAGGTAGTTCGAAGTCCCGGATATGATCACAGACATGACGAGGAGTCTAGGAATGGTCGAGACATAAATATCAATATATTGGACGCCTATGTTTGGACATCGGAATGGTTCTGGGTGAGTTCGGGCATTTACCGGAGTACCGGGTGGTTACTGGAACCCTCCGGGGAGTATATGGGCCTTAGTGGAATAGAGGAGAGGAAGGCCAAGGTGGAGGGCGCGCCCCCCTATACCAAACCGAATTGGGTGGGGGGCGGCCCCCTTCCTTCCTTCTCTCTCTCTCCCCCTTCCTTCTCTCCTACTCTTACTTGGGAAATGGGGGAATCCTACTCCCGGTGGGAGTAGGACTCCCCCTAGGGCGCGCCATAGAGAGGGCCAGCCCTCCCCTCCTCCACTCCTTTATATACGGGGGAGGGGGGCACCCCGTAGACACACAAGTTGATCTGTTAGCCGTGTGCGGTGCCCCCTCCACATATTTCCACCTCGGTCATATCGTTGTAGTGCTTAGGCAAATCCCTGCGTCGGTAACTTCATCATCACCGTCATCACACCGTCGTGCTGGCGAAGCTCTTCCCCGACACTCAGCTAGATCTACAGTTCGTGGGACGTCACCGAGCTGAACGTGTGCAGATCACGGAGGTGTCATACCTTCGGTGCTAGGATCGGTCGGATCGTGAAGACGTACGACTACATCAACCGCGTTGTCATAACGCTTCCGCTTATGATCTACAAGGGTATGTGGACAACACTCTCCCCTCTCGTTGCTATGCATCACCTAGATGGATCTTGCGTGTGCGTATGATTTTTTTTGAAATTACCGCGTTCCCCAACAAGCGGGTACTTACAAGAACAATGCAGAGCTAAAAAATTCATTGGCATTGGATATATTCTACACTAATGTATCCATTCATATAAATCAGATAATTTCGAGCGAACAATTGGTAAGCAAGCTATCATGCATACTGCTGTCACATAATGAACCAGGTATGAATGCAAGTACAGTGATACAGGACAACAAGTACTAACAAGAGCAAAGCAGCGGGCAACATATTTGCGATATCCTATCGTTCTTTTCAAACTGGAATTCTTCTTCAAGCTGATTTCTTGCAAAAAAAGATTCGTAAGGCACATGCGAAAAAGTAGAAGTTCAAATTGCCATGTGATATCATAGACAATACCTCATCCTGGGAACGAGACCAGTGCATAACAAGGTTTTTCCATTCAATGTCTTCTAAATTTAGCACAGGAGACTTCACCGGAAATTCGTTTATAGACTTTCCATCAAAGTGTGATTTCCTCAGGTAACACTAATACTACAACAATGCTTCCTTGAAAAGCGCAAGCAAGCTTTGCTCGTCATGATTATCCAGATTGACCCTCGCCTACTTACAACAATGTAATGTAAATCATTGATGTGTTCAATCGGCAGAAAACAGGAAAATAATCACCATGAATAATAGCACTTGCACATAAGTGGGACATGAAGATGTGAAAATGGTGTTTATCTTCACTATAATCTTCCCATTATGGGAATATATGCACGTAGTCCCTAACAAAATTGAAAGCATTGTCTTTAAAACTAGGAATAACTGGAATGGGGTTCCAATCTGCATGAATTGGCCATCTCTGCAGTTGGGATAGGTCTTCGGCTGGGGGACTTGCTGTCCTTTTTGCTGGAGTGGGATTTTTCTGTGGTACGGCTGGTGCTATGGCAACTGAAATCGGCATACCTTTAGCTGGAGTGCAGGTCCTGTGTGGTGGGGCTAGTGGTGTGGCCAGTGAAGTATGGGTACAGTCTGCTGGAGTCGGTCCTACGTTTTGTGTCACTCGTTGTAGAACCAATATAAGTGGGGTCGTGTCTGATATCTCCGGCACCACCAAGTTTTTCAAGGACTTTGCTGGTGCTCCTTCAGGTTCAGCAATCACCCTCTTCCTTTTTGATGTCTAATGCACAAGAACAACATTTGAGTGAAAAAACATGGTATGATGACAAATGGAATATGTATTGATAATGGATGGGCATGGCATCTTGACATATATGATGAGTAAACTGAGCATATGGCGGTGCAACAAAGTAGAAGAAATGCAAGACAACATATGCAAGATACGCGCAATCAACAAAACCTTGCCAAATTAGAACAGGCACCTTGATGGGTGAATAGGACAAGCCATCTGCCTTTGACTCCTCGAGGTTAGAATAGTCATTAGGATCATATTTTGAACAAGAATCTACAGGTGGGGAGCGTATGAGTCTCATTGCATCCAGAATGGCACTCAATGCCTTGGTGCCAATTTTGTAAGTCGTTGCAGTGTTCCACAATATTCTTCTGATGCGCGGATTCTGATATTCACTGTAATTACTAATTACGTATAATATCTAAGAACCATGAAAACATAAATAGTAGTGAGATTATCTTTGTAAACGAGAGGATATTCTAATATAGGGGCGCCCCTGTAAGCCCTTGTGTGCTATCACTGGATGCTAATGAGAGAGCTCATGTGTGGTGTAATATGGTGCGTGCATTAATATAATCTGGCACAAGTACACAAAAAAATAGGTTCCAGAAGTACAGATAGTTGGCAGATGATAGGTTCATAATATATTGTATAGAGAGTTTATTGCCAAACCATGATAACAAGAGCACACAACAACTAGGCAGATCGTAGTGTACATAAATGGGGTACACCATAACCACGATATATAAATCGGGAAATTGGAACTGGCTGGAAAATACGGTGTTGTATTGCCGCTACTAATTGAAAGCCTATCGATTACAGGCCGGCTCTATCAGTTGTTGAGGTTCATACTGTACGTACTAAATATAGAATAACAAAAGAGGAACATGTTAAAGAACAGAAGAGGAAGCATATTCTTGAGGTTCCGCTGCATTGCATACAATGTTGGTTGCCCACTCATGATGAATCACATCGCCCAAAGAAATGCAATTCCATGCTGTCTCTCTATATGTGGCCACATGCATTCGAAAAATAAAGTGGGAGCATTACCTGACCAATTAAATGTGTGTCTGTTAACTAATATCAGTATCATATCATAATTCGTATTTGAAGAAGTAAGCTTTGGACTTATGATTGATGTGTTGTTTAGCTTCAAGAGTGGACTGCTGCTACTGCGACACATAATAACTACAAAGATCATAGTGTAGATATAACGGGAAAACCATAAGCATCGGGAGTAAAATCAGCAAAGTGAAACTTGCTGGAAAATATGTGCTAGTATTGCCGGTACGGCTAGAAAGGCTTTGGATACCAGATCTCTTCAACTGAAGGTGCGGTACTGTTAATATCAGTGTAACTCTCAAAGGCGACACAACTCCCCGCATTTCCTTGCTAATCTTATAGGATTCAAGTGGGAAGGCCACTACAAATCCTATTCCTATGTTTACGAAATCCTACGAATCAAAGAGGCCTGAAGAGTTCAAAGTGTCCATCACAACCGACCGTATAGACCTCTACACTGCAAATGTCCCTACTCATCTTCACTACAGGGAACATACTGTACTACTATCATACTCTCTCCATTCCAAAATATAAGTCTTTGTAGAGATTTCCACTATGGATCACATACAGATGTATACAGATACATTTTAGAGTGTAGATTCACTCATTTTGCTCCATATGTAGTCCATGGTGGAATCTATACAAAGTCTTGTATTTAGGAACGGAGAGAGTACTTATTAAAGAAGAACGGAAGAGGAACATGCTAAAGAAGAGCAAGCAGATTTTGGATAATAAAATGTTCGTTGTGCAGTGCCCACACATGATGAACCAGAGCGCATTAAGAATGCAACTCCCAGCTATCTCTCTGTATGTGGTGCACGTGCTTTTCGAAAGTAAAGTAGGACATTAGCTGACCAGTTAAACGTTATCTGTTTTAGTAATATTAGCATCATATCAGATTCGTATATGAGCAACAAGTTTGGAATTATGAGTGGCACGTTGTTTAGCTTGATGGATTCAGGAGCACTGCTAAGCAGGTACGATGATGGTACTGAATATAAAGGCATGTCTGCATGCAAGTCGCATGACTTTTGTCATTTGGGTCAGTCGACCATTTCAGGTGGTTGGATGAAGATCCTACGTCTCCTAACCCTTCTTCTTCCTCGTCTCTGATTCTTCCCATACAGAACACTGCACGGGCCGCCGACCGAACCATCGGCCCCCACAGCCTGTGTTCCTCCGCCACCCCACCCCCACCCGCCCCCACCCACGTTGAGTTTTCTTCGTTCGGCGAGGCCCCACCACCGCCCCCACAACCACCGTCCCCACCCGAGCCCATTCCTTCGCACCGGCGAACTCCGGCGAGCTCTCAATAATCGACTAACCCAATTTTGAAATTTAGTCTACTGTCATTTAACTAGTGTGGAATATAAAAGGGGAAAACCATAAGCATTGCGACTATAGTGTTGAGCGTGCCATGGCGGATCTGAAGGTGCAAACCGGAGAAAGGCAACTTCGCAACCAATGTTTGCTTTCAACTATCAAGCAAGTGATGGACAAGAAATCAGAGTAAAGCAGTGTCGATCTATTTTCTTGTCGCGATAAATAAGTTGAGCAGATACAAAAGAGTACCGCCTCTGGTGCGGCGCCGTGTATGCATCTGCTGAGAATTTGACGGTGCTGCAGTAGCGATGGCTGTCGGAGGCATGGAAGCAGATCTAGGAGGGTAGACGGTGGTGGTGGGGCACGGTGGACGAGATGGTCGTAGGAGCGGCGCCGGCAAGGTGGACTACGGCAGGGATGAAGTGAGAGGACGGGATGCAAGGATCCCGGTACGAAGCCGCGGATGAGAGAGGTCGATCTCTTGTAATGGACGATGGCGTCGGGTATCAGCTCCGGCATGGTGGAGGAGAACGGCAGTGGATGGGGTGGCGGACAGAGGTGGCTGGGGTGGAGAGGATGTTTTGGCGCCCACGAAGTACGAATGGGGAAATGGAGGGAGGGAGGAAGGGGGAACCATGTTTTCAGGGCGCGCTTGTCCCAAATGCGAGGAAATTTACAAACTTAGCCCCCGTTTAAAATTTTCTACAACACAACTATATTAGTCGGTTGGGGATAGGACGATAATCTCACATACACCAAATATTTGCCGACGAGAGTTTGTTTTTGGCGCCCACCGTGTATGAATCAGGGAGGGAGTCGATTTCGGCCGAGGAGACACTGTGTTTTGGCGCCCACCGTGTATGAATCTCGGTGAGAGGCGGTTATGTCATGTTTGAGTGAAATTACAAACCTACCCCTATCAAAACCTATAGAAATCAAGCCGATAGGTTTGCGTGTCAGGGATAGGCAGAAATTTCCATCTCGGAGATTTTGGTTTCGGGCGGTTACTGCGACTTTCCCCGCTTCATTCATATTTTTGCAGAGCAAGAGTGCACGTTTACCGTGCTAACTCAATTCGAATCCAGTTTGTATTCTATTTTTGTTCGGGCAGGATCCATTTGCGATTGGGATAAAATTCTATATACATCATTTTTTATATACTTTCAAAAGCACAATAAAGAATTCTACTCCTTTATATGTATATAATATGATTTACAAATACAATGATCTCAAAATCATAAGGTTGAATTCAAAAAAATTCAAACCAAATTATGTTCTACTAAAATGTATGGATCAGTAATATCTACATATTAAATAACATAGATGCGCGTGAATTCATATGAGTATGCATGTTTGATGGATCAATTTTGGATCGAGTATGAATTACATGTATCATCATCTTGAATTCAAAAATTTGAATCCCTTTTATGTCGACTCCTTTCACGCCCATCTCTCTGGCATGCTCCTTCATGTAGCTATCATTCTCTTTTCTCCAGCTCACCCGCAAGATCACTTCATGTTTCTCCTATCTTTGCAAACATGGTCTCTCAACGTCTCCCTTGAGAAGTGTCACACTCTCCCTATCATTATACATTACACGGTTTTCATTATCTCTCACGTCTCTACCGTTCTCTGGTATCACTAGGTACCTAAGATTTCTTTTTCACCGCCACACACACAGTCTCACTCGTCTTTCACTTTGTCTTTCTCTCTATGGGGTTCTCTCACACACCCTATATGTCTCTAGATATGACTCATACCACTAAAATTACTCTCTCCTGCAGACACAACATTTGTTGCGGTCTCCTTTCCGTCTCCATCCCAGTTATAAACTGACATTATTCATTTGTTTACCGATCAGACAAACCCCCCCGCTCTCTCTCTCTCTCTCATACACACACATCTCCTGCTTCCACTCCCCTTCCCGACTATAGTCTCTCTCTCTCACACAAAACTCTCGCTTTCGCACCCCCGACCCCTATTTCTCTCACATCATTGATCGACTAGCCTCCAGATAGGTTTATACGTGTGCTTCCACTATCGCGTACATGTCTCTCTCGCGCTCCTTGTATCTATGTAGATTTTTCGACCCTTCTTGAGACACGCCCTCTCGATCATGCACACACACACACTATCGCCTCATTTTAAGCTGATACCTCTCGCACACACACTCTTTCTATCTTTGTCACGCATGCACTCCGTCCTCCTCCTCTCTCCCTCTCTCTCACACACACAACACACACATGGGCTTTTTGCAACAACTAGCAAGATGCCCATGCGTTGCACGAAACATCAAGATGCATTTGTATGAGTAGTTTATCTTGTGGGAGAAAAGGATGAACGAGGGAAGGCCTTATTTGCAAATGTGGAGAGGGGTCTGGGTATATTTTTGCAAAACTGCCACAGTTTCCTTCCTATCAATCAGATATAAATTGGACGGCCTCTATTGCAGGATGGCAGGCACACCATCATCACCAACTCTGTTTTTATCTCTAACTAGCAAGATGCCTGTGCGTTGCACATAACATCAGGATGCATTTGTATGACTAGTTTATCTTGTGAGAGAAAAGTATGAACGAGGGAAGGCCTTATTTGCAAATATGGAGAGGTGTGTGGGTACCTTTTTGCAAAATTGCCATAGTTTCCTTCCTATCCGTCAGATATAAATCGGACGGCCTATACTGCAGGATGGTTGGCACACCATCATCACCAACTCTGTTTTTATAAGAGTGTATACATATATATATATATAAATATATATATATATATATAATTATAAGCATAGTCGGTGATGATGGTGTGCCGGCCATCCTGCAATATAGGCCATCCGATCTATATCTAACGGATAGGACGGAAACTATGGCAATTTACCCGCACTCCTCTCCACATTTGCAGATAAGGCCTTCCCTCATTCAACATTTTCTCCCACGAGATCTTGATGTTCCGTATAACGCATGGGCATCTTGCTAGTAAGAATAGAAATTAGAGATATACCACTTCTCGAATCTTGAAACCAACAACATTCCTCCCTTATCTCATCAAAACCGCCAAAGGAATATATTTTGAGTGAAACATAAGATATTTTTAGTGATACACATATTTCAAAACTAGACTATTTTTTCTATCAAATCGGTGAATATGTATTAATCTACTTTGATCGTGTGGCAACGCATTGGCACATTTGCTAGTAGTTATTACTACTGTATAATTTTTTGGACACCAGACAAACGGGGGGTACATATACGAAGAGAAGAGGCGCACACACGCAGTCGGTCTCTCGCTGTCTCGCACGCATGAGATTTACGTAAAGGCACCGTTAACAAATAAATTCTAAAACCCTAGGTGCACGATTGCTGCATGCGCGGGTACCGGGTATGTGGTGGAGCGCACCTTTGTAGGAATAGTCAGCTCGTGTGATAATTTGATCCGTAGGAGTTGATGGTCGGGACCACAAGTGAACGACCTAGAGGCGGTGGCTCGCCAGTTGCCACACATTGAGTAGCCACGTTTAAAATATAATTTCTTTAGCGGGGTGAGTGTTCCGATTTTCAAGGGCGCGTTATAAGTACTTAAGTAGTTTTTAGAATGATTGGTATGGAGCGAAAATGGAATTCATAACTACTACCTCCTTGGCGTATGGTTGTATGGGTTTATGTTGCGACATGTTGAACCTGGTAGTTCTAGGGCAAATACTATGGTTTAGATGTTGGTTTTCAGTAATGAAAATCAGAAGGGGGAAATTGAAAAAAAAACTACTACCTCGGTCCTGGTTTACTAGTCCCCATCGTATTTTGGGTCAAAATTTGTCCACAAATTTTACTTGTAAAATGTGAATGGAAAACGAGATTTTGTTATACCCAAACAAAAAAGGACTGGAGGGAGTGATTGCTCTGACACGGACGCAACCTCTCATAGCGCAGGCATTGAATCGACGCGCCGGCCAAGAGGGCCCCACTTGCTGCAGGCCAGGCTGAACACGCCTCCTCGCCACATGCAACCGGCTTCAGACTGCCCCGCCCGCCTCCATTGAATCCACGCGTGTGCCGGCAACACATCCTTCCGCGAGCCAGCTAGCATTTTGGAACACAAGTCGGCTGGCTCCTCTCGTCCGCTCGCTATTTAAACGAGGCTAGACGCCTGGCAAGAACCGCACCACACCACTGCTCCCCATATCCTCCTTGCACCATTTTCTCGACACTCTCCATAGCATCCGGTGAGCAGGAAGACGAGTTCTCCAGCTTAAAAGCCGGCTAGGTGCCCTGACAAGCCAGGCAACTCGCTGCCGCACCTCCCTCCCCACCCCAGGCCATCAGTACGATGGGCGAGGCTACAGGTGGGCAAGTGGAGGAGCAAGCCGCCGCTCCAAGATGGCCCCTGGTGCATCAACTCGACGCTCCAAGCCTGCTCACAGAGGAGTGGCCAGTTGCTGCACGTCGGCACACGGGGGACCACGACGTCCAGTGCACCGTGGTTGTCCTCGCCATCCGACGCAAATGTTGCCGGAACCGGAGCATGCTGGCGGAGGTGGCCAACACGTTTGCGGCCATCACCGACACAGGAGCCGTCGCCGCTCTGAACCCACGAATGCCATCGCCGCTCTGAACCCACGAATGCTACGACCACCGCATCGCCGGTATAGACACCCGGTGTGTTGCCCGGTTTGTCTCAAAACATCATGGGCCCCAGCAGCGACCGGCATTAGAAATTATACCTGCTTCCAGAAGTTATTCGCGATTAGTCAAAAAATGACCAAAATATAATTAATTACGCATGGTCTTGACTTGTTGTGCTCGCACTGGTAGTAGGAACTAGAGGTTATTCTTTATTTATAACTCTCCTCACATTTTTTTGGCTTTGAAGTGAGTCATGGTTGTGGACATTACCTATGAATGTGCAGATATCTGTGAACATGAGTTTCATGTGGAAGTTGAACTTGGAATGTTGGGCATGCGCGTGAACTATACCATGTCCAATGCTTTGTCTGTTATTGTTTAGAAAGTAATTGCTGTTATTACATGACCCAAAAAAATTATTTTGTGCCACATTAGTAGATGCATGGACATCACAACAGGCATGCTGACTGGATAAACATTTGAACCTAGCTATTATGAAGGAAATTTGTATTGACAACAGTTTTAGATAGCAGGAGATGCCTAGCCCGCTCTGCCTCTGCTAGCTTCTTTCTGGCTTATTCCATCTCTTCTTTGGCTTGGGTGAAGAGAGCATCTGATTGCTCTTTTCGCTTCTTCAGGAACTCAGCTACATTCTCAAGGGTTGCTGCATGCTTTCTTTGAGCCTTTACTAGAGCCACGAGGACATGAACAGTTGACGACTCCACCTGGCTTGTGTGTAATCCAGCATCATCCGGGAATTTGCACCTTGTGTCTAATCCAGCATCACTAGGGAACTGACACCTTGTGTGTAATCCAGCCTCATTTTGGAAACATGATCTCGAGGTTGACCATACTTCCCTCCTCACAGGAACTGCATCCTAACATGAAGTAACTTCTTTTTTAGATCAATACTCAGAGCAACCCAGACCCATTTAGTTGAAGCCAGTTAAACAGGACTCTGAGAAGTGAATTCAAAAGGAAAAATATAAAAACAGACTACAAGGTGAGAGCACCCACTTCCTACATCAAGCTAAAAACGAAAGCACTAGGACGATTAAGACTCTTCTTATTACACATCGAAGAACATGAGGCTAAGAGAAACAGGAAACTACAACATATACACATCAAAGTACACGAGGCTAAACGAAAGTAATTGAAAGGGTGTTACTTACCAAAGCTCGTTTTACAGGTTCGGTGCAGCTCCTCTTTAACTTGACACGCTCCTTGAAGATGTCCCCAATATACCGTGTTTGGTCTTCATTGCTCCTCTGCATGTCCGCACTCATGGTTTTAAAATCAAAACATGGCAAGAAAAATATACTATTAATACTCACACATCTTGTGGGCAACATTAAAGCACTCGTCTGCCATGTTAGGGCATCTCCAACAGAAGCACAACGCGTGGCGCTTTAAAAAAGTGTTTAATATTTATCTCTCCTCTCTTCTCTACTGCTATATTTATTTTATATTTTATATTTATCTCTACTACTCTACTCTCTACTCTTTTTTCTACTTTCTTTTCTTTTCTCTACTCTCTACTCTTATAAAAAACCGAGTTGGTGATGATGGTGTGCCTGCCATCCTGCAATATAGACCGTCCGATCTATATCTGATGGATAGAAAGCAAACTATGAAAAATTTGCAAAGAGATACCCGCACCCCTCTCCAGATTTGCAGATAAGGCCTTCCCACGTTCATCCTTTTCTCCTACAAGATAAACTACTCATACAAATGCCTCTTGATGTTCCGTGCAACGCATGGGCATCTTGCTAGTTCTAAAAAACTTTCCATCATTTGCCACACTACTTGTTGCAGATGAAGAACCTACCCAAGCACAACACGATACATGAGCGACGCACAATTACAAGTTGATATTCTGTTGGACAATGGAGGCTATAACCAATTACTTTTACGGGAACAATAGCAACCAGGAAATTCGAAGGGTAGGTATGAACAAAATTGGAAGTGCACATGTACTGCTAAGTGATTCAATACACACATTACCAATCGAGGAGGAGAACGATGGTCGCAGCGGCCTTTGTGCATCATGGTCGGCGACGGGAGTTAGTTCATTGTCCACGAAGGTGGTGCTTCTGCGCTTGGCATCGGCTTCCGGGAAGCAGATCCGAGACCGTGGAAGACGGTGCCGGAGAAGAGACTCCGTGTACGACGACGATGGTGGACCGGCTCCAGTGCGGCGTACGAGGTTGTCGATGAGGCAGATGTGCTCCGGTGGATGAGTGTGCCAATGGAGAAGGGGAGGAGCACGAAGGCGGCTGATACAAGTGCAATATGGATAGTAGATAATAGTTTTTGTAATCTGAAAATATAAAAACAGCAAGGTAACTAATGATAAAAGTGAGCGTAAACGGTATTGCAATGCTAGGAAACAAGGCCTAGGATTCATACTTTCACTAGTGCAAGTCCTCTCAATAATAATAACATACTTGGATCATATAACTATCCCTCAACATGCAACAAAGAGTCACTCCAAAGTCACTAATAGTGGAGAACAAACGAAGAGATTATGGTAGGGTACGAAACCACCTCAAAGTTATTCTTTCCAATCAATCAGTTGGGCTATTCCTATAAGTGTCACAAACATCCCTAGAGTTCGTACTAGAATAACACCTTAAGACACAAATCAATCAAAACCCTAATGTCACCTAGATACTCCAATGTCACCTCAAGTATCCGTGGGGTATGATTATACGATATGCATCTCACAATCTCAGATTCATCTATTCAACCAACACAAAGGACCTTAAAGAGTGCCCCAAAGTTCTACCGGAGAATCACGACGAAAACGTGTGCCAACCCCTATGCATAGGTTCATGGGTGGAACCCGTAAGTTGATCACCAAAACATACATCAAGTGAATCACGTGATATCCCATTGTCACCACAGATACGCATGGCAAGACATACATCAAGTGTTCTTAAATCTTTAAAGACTCAATCCGATAAGATTACTTCAAAGGGGAAACTCAATTCATTACAAGAGAGAAGAGGGGGAGGAGAAACATAAGATCCAACTATAATAGCAAAGCTCGCGATACATCAAGATCGTGCCAAAATCAAGAACACGAGAGAGAGAGAGATCAAACACATAGCTACTGGTACATACCCTCAGCCCCGAGGGAGAACTACTCCCTCCTCGTCATGGAGAGCACCGGGATGATGAAGATGGCCACCGGAGAAGGATTCCCCCTCCGGCAGGGTGCCGAAACGTGTCTAGATTGGTTTTCAGTGGCTACGGAGGCTTCTGGCGGCGGAACTCTCGATCTATTGTGCTCCCCGGAAGTTTTACGATACGTAGGTATATATGGGTACAAGGGGTACGTCGGTAGACCGAAGGGGGGGCCACGAGGCAGGGGGGCGCCCCCTACCCTCGTGAGCACCTCCTTCATCTTTTGACGTAGGGTCCAAGTCTATCCGGTAGGTTTCCTTCCAAAAATAACTTCTCCAGTTGATTTCGTTCCGTTTTGACTCCGTTTGATATTCCTTTTCCTCGAAACACTGAAATAGGCATAAAACAGTAAATCTGGGCTGGGCCTCCGGTTAATAGGTTAGTCCCAAAAATAATATAAAAGTGGAAAATAAAGCCCAATATTGCCCAAAATAGTAGATAATATAGCGTGGAGCAATCAAAAATTATAGATACGTTGGAGATGTATCAGCATCCCCAAGCTTAATTCCTGCTCGTCCTCGAGTAGGTAAATGATAAAAACCGAATTTTTGATGCGGAGTGCTACTTGGCATAATTTCAATGTAGTTCTTCTTAATTGTCGCATGAATATTCAGATCCATAAGATTCAAGACAAAAGTTCATATTGACATAAAAATGATAATACTTCAAGCATACTAACTAAGCAATTATGTCTTCTCAAAATAACATGGCCAAAGGAAGTTCATCCCTACAAAATCATATAGTTTAGTCATGTTTCATTTTCGTCACACAAGAATGCTCTCATCATGCACAACCCCAATGACAAGCAAAGCAATTGTTTCATACTTTAGTAATCTCAAACTCATAAACTTTCACGCAATACATGAGCGCGAGCCATGGACATAGCACTATGGGTGCAATAGAATATAATGAGGGGGGTTACGTGGAGAAGACAAAAAAGGAGAAAGTCTCACATCAACGAGGCTAATCAATGGGCTATGGAGATGCCCACCAATTGATGTTAATGCAAGGAGTAGGGATTGCCATGCAACGGATGCACTAGAGCTATAAATGTATGAAAGCTCAACAAAATAAACTAGTGGGTGTGCATCCAACTTGCTTGCTCACGAAGACATAGGGCTCTTGAGGAGGCCCGTTGTTGGAATATACAAGCCAAGTTCTATAATGAAAAATTCCCACTAGTATATGAAAGTGAGAACATGAGAGACTCTCTACTATGAAGATCATGGTGCTACTTTGAAGCACAAGTGTGGTAAAAGGATAGTAACATTGTCCCTTCTCTCTTTTTCTCTCATTTTTTTGGGACTTCTCTTTTTTTATAGCCTTTCTCTTTTCTTTTTTTGGGCCTTCTCTTTTTTTATGGCCTTTCTCTTTTCTTTTTTTGGGCCTTCTCTTTTTTATGGCCTTTCTTTTTTTATTCCTCACTTGGGACAATGTTCTAATAATGATGATCATCACACTTCTATTTATTTACAACTCAATGATTACAACTCGATACTAGAACAAGGATGACTCTATATGAATGCCTCCGGTGGTGTACCGGGATATGCAATGAACCAAGAGTGACATGTATGAAAGAATTATGAATGGTGGCTTTGCCACAAATACTATGTCAACTACATGATCATGCTAAGCAATATGACAATGATGAATGTGTCATGATGAACGGAATGATGGAAAGTTGCATGGCAATATATCTCGGAATGGCTATGGAAATGCCATAATATGTAGGTATGGTGGCTGTTTTGAGGAAGATATAAGGAGGTTTATGTGTGACAGAGCGTATCATATAACGGGGTTTGGATGCACCGAAGTTTGCACCAACTCTCAATGTGAGAAAGGGCAATGCACGGTACCGAAGAGGCTAGCAAGGATGGAAGGGTGAGAGTGCGTATAATCCATGAACTCAGCATTAGTCATAAAGAACTCACATACTTATTGCAAAAATCTACAAGTCATCAAAAACCTCGGTACTATGCGCATGCTCCTAGGGGGATATATTGGTAGGAAAAGACCATCTCTCGTCCCCGACCGCCACTCATAAGGAGGACAATCAAATAACACCTCATGTTTCAAATTTGTTACACAACATTTACCATACGTGCATGCTACGAGACTTGCAAACTTCAACACAAGAATTTCTCAATTTCACAACTACTCAACTAGCACTACTTTGATATTATTACCTCTATATCTCAAAACAATCATCAAGCATCAAACTTCTCTTAGTATTCAACACACTCATAAGAAAGTTTTATTATTCTTGAATACCTAGCATATTAGGATTTTAAGCAAATTACCATGCTATTAAGACTCTCAAAATAATCTAAATGAAGCATGAGAGTTCATCTATTTCTTCAAAATAAAACTACCACCATGCTCTAAAAGATATAAGTGAAGCACTAGAGCAAATGACAAACTACTCCGAAAGATATAAGTGAAGATCAATGAGTAGTTGAATAATTATGCAACTATGTGAAGACTCTCTAACATTTAAGAATTTAAGATCTTGGTATTTTATTCAAACAGCAAGAAAAGCAAAATAAAATTACATTCTAAGAATGGCAAACATCATGTGAAGAAGCAAAAACTTAGGATCAACCGAAACTAACCGATAGTTGTTGAAGAAGAAAGGTGGGATGCCAGCCGGGGCATCCCCAAGCTTAGAAGCTTGAGACTTCTTGAAATATTATCTTGGGGTGCCTTGGGCATCCCCAAGCTTGAGCTTTTTTGTCTCCTTAATTCCTCTCATATCACGGTCTCCCTAAATCTCAAAAGCTTCATCCACACAAAACTCAACAAGGACTCGTGAGATAAGTTAGTATAAACCATTGCCAAAACCTTATCATACTCTACTGTAGCAAATCACTAAAATTATTATTCTACATTGCATACTAAATGCCTCTGCATATTTAATAGTCTTATCCTCAAATAGAATCATTAAAGAAGCAAACATATGCAAACAATGCAAACATAACAGCAATCTGCCTAAACAGGATAGTCTGTAAAGAATGCAGCAACATCCATACTTCCCTAGCTCCAAAAATTATGAAAGAAAATTCCCACTGTATTAAATTTATCAGATCTTAATATGCAAGAGGTTTCAACATTTTATCACATTCTGAATTTTCTAGGGAATTATTGCAACAGCGGTAAACTTTCTGTTTTCAAACAGCAACATGTGGACTTCTAAAATAGGCTATCAATGCCACTTTTATTGAAATAAAAGATGCAGAACATTGTTCTAAATAACAGCAAGCAAATTCTAACAAAATAAATTGACGCTCCAAGCAAAACACATATCATGTGGTGAATAAAAATATAGCTCCAAGTAAAATTACCGATGAACGAAGACGAAGGAGGGGATGCCTTCCGGGGCATCCCCAAGCTTTGGCTTTTAGGTGTCCTTAGATTATATTGGGGGTGCCATGGGCATCCCAAAGCTTAGGCTCTTGCCACTCCTTGTTCCATAATCCATCGAATCCTTACCCAAAACTTGAAAACTTCACAAGACATAACTTAAAGTAGAAAACTCGTGAGCTCCGTTAGTATAAGAAAATAAATCACCACTTCAAGGTACTGTAATGAACTCATTATTAATTCATATTGGTGTAATATCTACTGTATTCCAACTTATCTATGGTTCATACCCTCCGATACTACTCATAGATTCATCAAAATAAGCACACAAGACACGAAAAACAGAATTTAACAAAAACAGAACAGTCTATAGTAATCTGGATCAAACGTATACTTATGAACTCATAAAACTCTCAAATAAATTGTTGGACCTGAGGAATTTATCTATTAATCATCTGCAGAAATAATTAACTAAATAGCACTCTCCAAAAAATGGCAGTAGTTCTCGTGAGCGCTAAAGTTTCTATTTTTTACAGCATGATCAACAAGACTTTCCCAAAGTCTTCCCAAAGGTTCTACTTGGCACAAACACTAACTAAAAAACTAAAACCACATCTAAACAGAGGCTAGATGAATTATTTATTACTAAACAGGAACAAAAGGCAAGGAAAAAAATAAAGTTGGGTTGCCTCCCAACAAGCGCTATCGTTTAACGCCCCTACCTAGGCATGATGATTTCAATGATGCTCACATAAAGGATAAGAATTGTAACATAAAGAGAGCATCATGAAGAATATAATTAGCACATTTAAGTCTAACCCACTTCCTATGTATAGGGATTTTGTGAGCAAACAACTTATGGAAACAATAATCAATTAGCATAGAAGGTAAAGCAAGCAAAACTTCAAGATTTTAAGCACATAGAGAGGAAACTTGGTATTATTGTAATTCCTACAAGCATATATTCCTCCCTCATAATAATTTTCAGTAGCATCATGAATGAACTCAACAATATAACCAGCACCTAAAGCATTCTTTCCATGATCTACAAGCATAGAAAATTTACTACTCCCCACATAAGCAAAATTCTTCTCATTTGGGATAGTGGGAGTATCATAAGAGACTTGGATACTATAAATTGTTTCCACATTAAAAGAGTAATGTTCA
This sequence comes from Triticum urartu, assembly GCF_056163025.1. NCBI lineage: Eukaryota > Viridiplantae > Streptophyta > Magnoliopsida > Poales > Poaceae > Triticum > Triticum urartu. The sequence continues at coordinate 142,675,808 of NC_141874.1, read as the reverse complement.
GAAAAGGGGTAACCATAATCATGACAAGTTTTATAAATATAATCCTCACTACTTTTTATAGCATATGTATCATCACAATAATTATCATAAGTAGGAGGCATGTTATTATCATTATAAATTTGCATATCAAAACTTGGGATACTAAAAATATCATCTTCATTAAGCGTAGCATCCCCAAGCTTGGGACAAACATTAATTGCAGCAAATATATTCTCAAAAACATCATCTTCATCAAACATAGCTTCCCCAAGCTTGTGGATTTGCATATCATTAGTATCATGGATATTCAAAGAATTCGTACTAACAACATTGCAATCATGCTCATCATTCAAATATTTAGTGCCAAACATTTTATAGATTTCTTCTTCAAGCACTTGAGCACAATTATCCTTTCCATCATACTCACGAAAGATATTAAAAAGATGAAGCGTATGAGGCAAACTTAATTCCATTTTTTTGTAATTTTCTTTTATAAACTAAACTAGTGATAAAACAAGAAACTAAAAGACTCGATTGCAAGATCTAAAGATATACCTTCAAGCACTCACCTCCCCGGCAATGGCGCAAGAAAAGAGCTTGATGTCTACTACACAACCTTCTTCTTGTAGACGTTATTGGGCCTCCAAGTGCAGAGGTTTGTAGGACAATAGCAAATTTCCCTCAAGTGGATGACCTAAGGTTTATCAATCTGTAGGAGGCGTAGGATGAATATGATCTCTCTCAAGCAACTCTGCAACCAAATAACAAAGAGTCTCTTGTGTCCCCAACACACCCAATACAAAGGTAAATTGTATAGGTGCACTAGTTCGGCGAAGAGAGGGTGATACAAGTTCAATATGGATAGTAGATAATAGTTTTTGTAATCTGAAAATATAAAAACAACAAGGTAACTAATGATAAAAGTGAGCGTAAACGGTATTGCAATGCTAGGAAACAAGGCCTAGGGTTCATACTTTCACTAGTGAAAGTCCTCTCAACAATAATAACATAGTTGGATCATATAACTATCCCTCAACATGCAACAAAGAGTCACTCCAAAGTCACTAATAGCGGAGAACAAACGAAGAGATTATGGTAGGTTATGAAACCACCTCAAAGTTATTCTTTCCAATCAATCCGTTGGGCTATTCCTATAAGTGTCACAAACATCCCTAGAGTTCGTACTAGAATAACACCTTAAGACACAAATCAATCAAAACCCTAATGTCACCTAGATACTCCAATGTCACCTCAAGTATCCGTGGGGTATGATTATACGATATGCATCACACAATCTCAGATTCATCTATTCAACCAACACAAAGGACCTCAAAGAGTGCCCCAAAGTTCTACCGGAGAATCACGACGAAAACGTGTGCCAACCCCTATGCATAGGTTCATGAGCGGAACCCGCAAGTTGATCACCAAAACATACATCAAGTGAACCACGTGATATCCCATTGTCACCACAGATACGCACGGCAAGAAATACATCAAGTGTTCTCAAATCTTTAAAGACTCAATCCGATAAGATTACTTCAAAGGGGAAACTCAATTCATTACAAGAGAGAAGAGGGGGAGGAGAAACATAAGATCCAACTATAATAGCAAAGCTCGCGATACATCAAGATCGTGCCAAAATCAAGAACACGAGAGAGAGAGAGAGATCAAACACATAGCTACTGGTACATACCCTCAGCCCCGAGGAAGAACTACTCCCTCCTCGTCATGGAGAGCACCGGGATGATGAAGATGGCCACCGGAGAAGGATTCCCCCTCCGGCAGGGTGCCGAAACGGGTCTAGATTGGTTTTCAGTGGCTACGGAGGCTTCTGGCGGCGGAACTCCCGATCTATTGTGCTCCCCAGAAGTTTTGCGATACGTAGGTATATATGGGTACAAGGGGTACGTCGGTAGACCGAATGGGGGGCCACGAGGCAGGGGGGCGCCCCCTACCCTCGTGAGCACCTCCTTCATCTTTTGACGTAGGGTCCAAGTCTATCCGGTAGGTTTCCTTCCAAAAATAACTTCTCCAGTTGATTTCGTTCCGTTTTGACTCCGTTTGATATTCCTTTTCCTCGAAACACTGAAATAGGCATAAAACAGTAAATCTGGGCTGGGCCTCCGGTTAATAGGTTAGTCCCAAAAATAATATAAAAGTGGAAAATAAAGCCCAATATTGCCCAAAACAGTAGATAATATAGCGTGGAGCAATCAAAAATTATAGATACGTTGGAGATGTATCAGCGGCGGTGCCGTGAAGAAGTCTATTTTGGTGTGGGGATAAAAATGGGGAGTATTCAGGTGTACTACTCTGGGTGCCGCGGTGGGGTTGGCTGGGTAGGCTGAACCTGCAGTTACGAAAACAGGCCCCTACCAAGCATAATCGGAAGACCTGTTCCGAAGGTTATGATGGTAACTTCGCAGTGCTCGAATCAGGGTTGCGAGAGATTTTCCCGCCGACCTCAAAATTTTGTGACACTAAACTCCTCGTGTGGCGTGTTGGGTGATTGGGCTAAGCAACTAGTGAGTAGTACTAGTAACTACTAGTACTCCCTCCGATTTTATTAACTCTGCATATTAGTTTTGACCAAAGTCAAACTTCCTAAAGTTTGACCAAGTTTATAGAAAAACATAAACATTTACCATAACAAATATGTATGATGTGAAAGTACATTCAATAATGAATCTAATGGTATTTATTTGTTGTTGTATATGTTAATAATTTTTGTTATAAACTTTCTGAGAGTATACAAAACTTGACTTTGACCAATGCTAATACGCAGACTTAAATAAAAACGGAGGGAGTACACATTTGTTTTCTTAGTTTGTAGTGAATTAATCATTTGTTGTAATTGTGAAATAAATATATTACGCTGCTGACTTCGAATGTAATGGTCTATACAATTCAATAGTTACAATCATTGTTGAATTCCAAGATGTATACGAGGTCTAGAGTACTTCACTATATGCTCAAACTCACATAATCCCAATCAAATGAGAATCTAAATGCATTTCATAGTTATTACTTTGTAGGATGCAACAAAACCAACCATAACTCTACATCATCCATTATAAAAGCAACATTTTGAACACATCCCAATGTGTGATGAAACGTGTAGAGAGAGCTTGCGAAGATGGAGCAGATAGGGCGGTAACGATTGTGTCTATGTGGACAAGACACTAGGAGACAAACCTAACGAGAGAGAGATATAGAGATAGAGATAGAGAGAGAGAGAGAGAAAGAGAGAGGAAGAAGTTAGGTCTGTGAGATAGATGGAGACATGTAATATACTTGAGATGTGTGTGCATCTAGATTCTGTAGACGTGGAAGGAGAAGAGACAATAGATTTGATGAGAGAACTGGAAAAACATGGGCGAGAGGGGAAGGATCTCGTGGGTTGAGGGATTGATAATTTTGTGTGGGAGAGAGACGGATTGGTAATTTTGTGCGGGAGAGAGGGGGGGGGAAGGAGTCAGTCAGCCGTCGTCACATCATCCTGCTTCCACATGGCCCCGCATTCTCTAGTGCAGTGTGGTCGCCGTCTTCGATATCCTCAATGCCTCTTTGAAGGTTGAGGTGCTGTACATGCTGGGGGTGCATAGAAGCACAAGCGAGAGTGGTCGCCATATAGCATTGGACGGGGATGAATTGTGTGCTCGGGGGAGGGGGAGTGTGTGCGCGGTGTGTGTGTGTGAGGTATTGAGAGAAATCAAACCTATGGAGATAAATGTGTATGTATGTGACAGAAAGTACATGCTAAATAGGGTTTTCACGAAGAGATAGTGCGTGCAAGATAGAGAGCGGTGTGCGGGCCTTGAGGTGGGCAGGGGCCGGGTGAGGGTGTCAAAATGTGTGCGTTGATGCATGTGTTACATGCGATCGTGCAAGGAATGGATGAATCGAGAGAGATGGTTATTGTGTTACGGATGCTCCTATCTCTCTCTCTCACACACACATAAGTACAAATAGAAGAACGTTCTCTCATGTATACACAACGTATCAGCATCTGTCTATGTCTCACTCATGCATGGTAATTTGCACATTCAATCCTCTCTATGCCTCTATCACATGCACACCGTCTCCACATTGCCCTTCCACCACAACACACATATGGATACATACACACGTTCTCTCTCAGTCACACACACAAAATCAGTATTAAAAAAACTAGGGCGCACCAAAAACGTCCAAATCCAAATAAACACAAACTAGAGCTAAACTGAAATATATGGAAATATTGTAGCGTCAAGAACTTTTCTAGGAAAAAAGTTGAGTAATATTCGGGGATTGTTTTCACACACACAAAAAGGTTCAGTGGGTTCCCTTCGAGCGCGACACGGTGACGCTGTCACCGTTCGATCGACCGCGCGGCCGCGGTTCACGCGCTTGCACAGGATTCCGTATCGTCGCTGTGGTAACTAATATAAGCGCTGCCTCAGTCTAATGTTTACGTGTACTAGTACGGTTTTCTTTTAAGTTTGACCAACCCTATATAAAATTAAACTAAGCTCCCATACGCGCACTCATCAATATGCCGCCGCCACCATTACGCATGCCGGCACCCGCCTGCTCTGGCCAACCATTTCTCGCCCATCACCGCCGTGTCGCCGCCATCCCTGTACCATGAAGCTGAAGGCTCGCCCGCTCACGTCGTCTGCACTCACTCCTCGCGATGCCAAGCACGCGAGCAGCTGGTGGAGCCGCGTCTATGCACACAGCATACGAAGAGGAGGACGAGCAGGTGCTCCAGCACACTGGCAAGGAGGAACTAGCTATTGGGGAACACAGTAATTCCAAAAAATTTCCTACGCACACGCAAGATCATGGTGATGCATAGAAACGAGAGGGGAGAGTGTCGTCCATGTACCCTCATAGACCGTAAGCGGAAGCGTTATGAGAACGCGGTTTATGTAGTCGTACGTCTTCACGATCCGACCGATCGAAGTACCGAACGTACGGCACCTCCGAGTTCAGCACACGTTCAGCTCGGTGACATCCCACGAACTCCGATCTAGCAGAGCTTCAAGGGAGAGTTCCGTCAGCACGATGGCATGACGACGGTGATGATGATGCTACCGACGTAGGGCTTCGCCTAAGCACCGCTACAATATGACCGAGGTGGATTATGGTGGAGGGGGGCACCGCACACGGCTAAAAGTACAACCCTTCCAAGAGTAGGAGTGGAAGGAGGAGAGGAGGGGAAGGAAAGGGGGGCGCCGCCCCCCTCCATGTCCAATTCGGACTAGAGGGAGAGGAGGCGTGTGGCCTGCCCTGGCCGCCCCTCCACTTCTCCACTAAGGCCCAATAGGCCCATTACACTCTCCGGGGGGGTCCGGTAACCCCCAGTACTCCGGTATTTGTCCGAACTTGCCCGAAATCCTTCCGAAGTCCAAACATAGTCATCCAATATATCGATCTTTATGTCTCGACCATTTCGAGACTCCTCGTCATGTCCGTGATCATATCCGGGACTCCGAACTACCTTCGGTACATCCAAACACATAAACTCATAATACCGATCGTCACCGAACGTTAAGCGTGCGGACCCTACGGGTTCGAGAACTATGTAGACATGACCAAGACTTGCCTTCGATCAATAACCAATAGCGGACCCTGGATGCTCATATTGGTCCTACATATTCTACGAAGATCTTTATCGGTCAAACCGCATAACAACATACGTTGTTCCCTTTGTCATCGGTATGTTACTTGCCCGAGATTCGATCGTCGGTATCCTCATACCTAGTTCAATATCGTTACCGGCAAGTCTCTTTACTTGTTCCGTAATGCATCATCCCGCAACTAACTCATTACTCACAATGCTTGCAAGGCTTATAGTGATGTGCATTACTGAGAGGGCCCACAGATACCTCTCCAACAATCGGAGTGACAAATACTAATCTCGATCTATGCCAACTCAACAAGTACCATCGGAGACACCTGTAGAGCACCTTTATAATCACCCAGTTATGTTGTGACGTTTGGTAGCACACAAAGTGTTCCTCCGGTATTCGGGAGTTGCGTAATCTCATAGTCAGAGGAACATATATAAGTCATGAAGAAAGCAATAGCAATATACTAAATGATCAAATGCTAAGCTAACAGAATGGGTCAACTCAATCACATCATTCTCTAATGATGTGATCCCGTTAATCAAATGACAACTCTTGTCTATGGCTAGGAAACTTAACCATCTTTTATTCAACGAGCTAGTCAAGTAGAGGCATACTAGTGACACTCTGTTTGTCTATGTATTCATACATGTACTAAGTTTCTGGTTAATACAATTCTAGCATGAATAATAAACATCTATCATGATATAAGGAAACAAATAATAACTTTATTATTGCCTCTAGGGCATATTTCATTCAATCTCCCAGTTGCACTAGAGTCAATAATCTAGTTCACATCTTTATGTGATTAGTTCACATCTCCATGTGAGCAATACCCAAACGGTTTACTAGAGTCAATAATCTAGTTCACATCGCTATGTGATTAATACCCAAAGAGTGATCATGTTTTGCTTGTGAGAGAAGTTTAGTCTACGGATCTGCAACATTCAGACCCGTATGTATTTCGCAAATTTCTATGTCTACAATGCTCTGCTCGGAGCTACTCTAGCTAATTGCTCCCACTTTCAATATGCATCCAGATCGAGACTTAGAGTCATCTAGATCGATGTTAAAAGCTTGCATCGACGTAACTCTTTACGATGAACTCTTTTATCACCTCCATAACCGAGAAATGTTTCCTTAGTCCTCTAAGGATAATTTTGACCGCCGTCCAGTGATCTACTCCTAGTTCACTATTGTACTCCCTTGCCAGAATCATGCTAAGGTATACAATAGGACTGGTAAACAGCATAGCATACTTGACAGAACCTATGACTGAGGCATAGGGAATGACTTTTCATTCTCTTTCTATTTTCTGTTGTGGTCGGGTTTTGAGTCTTTACTCAACTTCACACCTTGCAACACATACAAGAACTCTTTCTTTGACTGTTCCATTTTGAACTACTTCAAAAACTTTTCAAGGTATGTACTCATTGAAAAATATATCAAGCGTCTTGATCTATCTCTGTAGATCTTGATTCTCAATATGTAAGTAGCTTCACCGAGGTCTTTATTTCAAAAACTCCTTTCAAACACTCCTTTATGCTTTCCAGAAAATTCTACATTATTTCCGATCAACAATATGTCATTCACATATACTTATCAGAAATGCTGTAGTGCTCCCACTCACGTTCTTGTAAATACAGGCTTCACCACAAGTCTGTATAAAACCATATGCTTTGATCACTTTATCAAAGCATATATTCCAACTCCGAGATGCTTGCACCAGTCCATAGATGGATCGTGGAGCTTGCTCACTTTGTTAGCACCTTTAGGATCGACAAAACCTTCTGGTTGCATCATATACAACTCTTCTTTAAGAAATCCATGAAGGAATGCAGTTTTGACATCCGTTTGCCAGTTTTCATCAAATGTGGCAATTGCTAACATGATTCAGACAGACTTAAGCATCGCTACGAGTGAGAAAATCTCATCGTAGTCAACACCTTGAACTTGTCAAAAACATTTTGCGACAATTTGAGCTTTGTAGATAGTAACACTACTATCAGCGTCCGTCTTCCTCTTGAAGATCCATTTATTCTCAATGACTCACCGATCATCGGGCAAGTCAATCAAAGTCCATACTTTGTTCTCATACATGGATCCCATCTCAGATTTCATGGCCTCAAGCCATTTTGCGAATCTGGGCTCATCATCGCTTCCTCATAGTTCGTAGGTTTGTCATGGTCTAGTAACATGACTTCCAGTACAGGACTACCGTACCACTCTGGTGCGGACCGTACTCTGGTTGACCTATGAGGTTCGGTAGTAACTTGATCTGAAGTTTCATGATCATCATTATTAGCTTCCTCACTAATAGGTGTAGGAGTCACATGAATAGTTTTCTGTGATGAACTACTTTCCAATAAGGGAGCAGGTACAGTTACCTCATCAAGTTCTACTTTCCTCCCACTCACTTCTTTTGAGAGAAACTCCTTCTCTAGAAAGGATCCATTCTTAGCAACGAATGTCTTGCCTTCGGATCTTTGATAGAAGGTGTACCCAACAGTCTCCTTTGGGTATCCTATGAAGACACATCTCTTCGATTTGGGTTCGAGCTTATGACGTTGAAGGTTTTTCACATAAGCATCGCAGCCCCAAACTTTAAGAAACGAGAACTTTGGTTTCTTGCCAAATCACTGTTCATATGGTGTCGTCTCAATGGATTTAGATGGTGCCCTATTTAACGTGAATGCATCTGTCTCTAATGCATAACCCCAAAATGATAGTGGTAAATCGGTAAGAGACCTCATAGATTGCACCATATCTAATAAAGTACGGTTACGATGTTCGGACACACCATTATCCTGTGGTGTTCCAGGTGGCATGAGTTGCGAAACTATTTCGCATTGTTTCAAATGAAGACCAAACTCATAACTCAAATATTCTTCTCCATGATCAGATCGTAGAAACTTTATTTTCTTGTTACGATGATTTTCCACTTCACTCTGAAATTCTTTGAACTTTTCAAATGTTTTAGACTTATGTTTCATTAAGTAGATATACCCATATCTACTAAAATCATGTGTGAAGGTCAGAAAATAGTGATACCCGCTGCGAGCCTCAGCACTCATTGGATCGCATACATCAGTATGTATTATTTCCAATAAGTCAGCTGCTCGCTCCATAGTTCCGAAGAACGGAGTCCTAGTCATCTTGCCCATGAGGCATGGTTCGCAAGCATCATAATCAAGTGATTCCAAAAGCCCATCAACATGGAGTTTCTTCATGCGCTTTACACCAATATGACCTAAACGACAGTGCCAAAAATAGGTTGCACTATCATTATTAACTTTGCATCTTTTGGCTTCAATATTATGAATGTGTGTATCACTACGATCGAGATTCTGTAAACCATTCACCTTTGGGTGTATGACCTCAGAAGGTATTATTCATGTAAACATAATAACAATTATTCTTTGACTTAAATGAACAACCGTATTGCAATAAACATGATCCAATCATATTATGCTCAACGCAAACACCAAATAACATTTATTTTAGGATCAACACTAATCCCGAAGGTAAAGGGAGTGTGCGATGGTGATCTTATCAACCTTGGAATCACTTCCAACACACATCGTCACCTTGCCCTCAACTCGTCTTTGTTCATTTTGTAACTCCTGTTTCGAGCTACTAATCATAGAAACTGAATGAATATCAAATACCCAGGGGCTACTATGAACACTAGTAAAGTACACATCAATAACATATATATCATATATACTTTTGTTCACTTTGCCATCCTTCTTATCCACCAAGTATCTGGGGCAGTTCCACTTCTAGTGACCATTTCCTTTGCAGTAGAAGCACTCAGTTTCAGGCTTGGGTCTGGCTTTGGGCTTCTGCATGGGAGTGGCAACTTGCTTGCCATTCTTCTTGAAGTTCCCTTTCTTTCCCTTGCCCTTTTACTTGAAACTAGTGGTTTGTCAACCATCAACACTTGATGCCTTTTCTTGATTTCTACCTTCGCCAATTTTAGTACCGCGAAGAGCTTTGGGAATCGTATCCGTTATCCCTTGCATAATATAGTTCATCCCAAAGTTCTAGTAACTTGCTGATAGTGACTAGAGAACTCTGTCAATCACTATCTTATCGGGAAGATTAACTCCCACTTGAGTCAAGTGAGTGTAGTACTCAGACATTCTGAGCACGTGCTTACTCGTTGAGCTATTCTCCTCCATCTTGTAGGTAAAGTACTGCCAGAGGTCTCATACCTCTCGACACGGGCATGAGCATGAAATACCAATTTCAACTCTTGGAACATCTCATATGCACCATGTCGTTGAAAACATTTTTGAAGCCCCGGTTCCAAGCCGTAAATCATGGTGCACTGAACTATCAAGTAGTCATCATACCGAGCTTGTCAAACGTTCATAACGTCTGCATCTGCTCCTGCAATAGTTCTGTTACCTAGTGGTGCATCAAGGACATAATACTTCTGTGCAACATTGAGGATAATCCTCAGACCACGGAGCTAGTCCGCATCATGGCTACTAACATCTTTCAACTTATTTTTCTCTGGGAACATATCAAAAATAAACGGGGTGCTACATCGCAAACTATTGATCTACAACATAGATATGCAAATACTACCAGGACTAAGTTCATGATAAATTAAAGTTCAATTAATCATATTACTTAAGAACTCCCACTTAGATAGACATCCCTCTAGTAATCTAAATGATCACGTGATCCAAATCAACTAAACCATGTCCGATCATCACGTGAGATGGAGTAGTTTTCAATGGTGAACATCACTATGTTGATCATATCTACTATATGATTCACGCTCGACCTTTTGGTCTCTAGTGTTCTGAGGCCATATCTGCATATGCTAGGCTCATCAAGTTTAACCCGAGTATTCCGCGTGTGCAAAACTGGCTTGCACCCGTTGTATGTGAACATAGAGCTTATCGCACCCGATCATCACGTGGTGCCTCGACATGACGAACTATCGCAACTATGCATACTCAGGGAGAACACTTATACCTTGAAATTTAGTGAGAGATCATCTTATAATGCTACCACCGAACTAAGCAAAATAAGATACATAAAGGATAATCATTACATGCAATAACAATATGTGACATGATATGGCCATCATCATCTTGTGCCTTTGATCTCCATGTCCAAAACACCGTCATGATCTCTATCGTCACCGGCATGACACCATGATCTCCATCATCTTGATCTCTATCAACGTGTCGTCACATGGTCGTCTCACCAACTATTGCTTTTGCAACTATTGCTATCGCATAGCGATAAAGTAAAGCAATTATATGGCGCTTGCTTCTTATGCAATAAAGAGACAACCATAAGGCTCCTGCCAGTTGCCGATAACTTTAACAAAACATGACCATCTCATACAACAATTTATATCTCATCACGTCTTGACCATATCACATCACAACATGCCCTGCAAAAACAAGTTAGACGTCCTCTACTTTGTTGTTGCAAGTTTTACGTGGCTGCTACGGGCTGAGCAAGAACCGTTCTTGCCTACGCATCAAAAACCACAACGTGGTATAGTGATTGCTTTTTCATCTTCATAAAGAACCTTGTTCATTGAATCCGATTCAATTAACTAAAGCTGGAGAAACAGACACCCACTAGCCACCTGTCTGCGAAGCACGTCGGTAGAACCAGTCTCGCGTAAGCGTACGCGTAATGTCAGTCTAGGCTGCTTCATCCAACAATGCCGCTGAATCAAGAATCAACTAGTGACGGCAAGCAATATGTATATACCCACGCCCACAACTCCTTTGTGTTCTACTCGTGCATATAACATCTAGGCATAAACCTGGCTCTGATACCATTGTTGGGGAACGCAGTAATTTCAAAAAAAATCCCACGCACACGCAAGATCATGGTGATGCATAGCAATGAGAGGGAAGTGTGTCGTCCACGTACCCTCGTAGACCGTAAGCAGAAGCGTTATGAGAATGCGGTTGATGTAGTCGTATGTCTTCACAATCCGACCGATCCAAGTACCGAACGAACGACACCTCCGAGTTCAGCACACGTTCAGCTCGGTGACGTCCCATGAACTCCGATACAGCAGAGCTTCGAGGGAGAGTTCCGTCAGCACGACGGTGTGATGACGGTGATGATGATGCTACTGACGCAGGGCTTCGCCTAAGCACCACTATGATATGACCGAGGTGGATTATGGTGGAGGGGGGGCACCGCACACGGCTGAAAGATCAACTGATCAACTTGTGTGTCTATGGGGTGCCCCTCCCCCGTATATAAAGGAGTGGAGGAGGGGGAGAGGCTGGCCCTCCTAGGCGCGCCCCATCGGGAGCCCTACTCCCACCGGGAGTAGGACTCCAACCCTTCCAAGAGTAGGAGTAGGAGAGAGGGAAGGAGGAGAGAGGGGGAAGGAAAGGGGGGCGTCGCCCCCCTCCTTGTCCAATTCGGACTAGAGGGAGAGGGGGCGCGTGGCCTGCCCTGGCCGCTCCTCCTCTTCTCCACTAAGGCCCAATAGGCCCATTAGACTCCCCGGGGGGTTCCGGTAACTCCCCGGTACTTCGGTATTTGTCCAAACTTGCCCGGAACCCTTCCGAAGTCCAAACATAGTCATCCAATATATCGATATTTATGTCTCAACCATTTCGAGACTCCTCGTCATGTCTGTGATCATATCCGGGACTCCGGACTACCTTCGGTACATCAAAACACATAAATTCATAATACTGATCGTCACCGAACATTAAGCGTGCGGACCCTATGGGTTCGAGAATAATGTAGACATGACTGAGACTCGTCATCGGTCAATAACCAATAGCGGAACCTGGATGCTCATATTGGCTCCTACATATTCTACGAAGATCTTTATCGGTCGAACCCCATAACAACATACGTTGTTCCCTTTGTCATCGGTATGTTACTTGCCCGAGATTCGATCGTCGGTATCCTCATACCTAGTTCAATCTCGTTACCGGAAAGTCTCTTTACTCGTTCTGTAATGCATCATCCCGCAACTAACTCATTAGTCATAATGCTTGCAAGGCTTATAGTGATGTGCATTACCAAGAGGGCCCAGAGATACCTCTCCGACAATCAGAGTGACAAATCCTAATCTCGATCTATGCCAACTCAACAATTATCATCGGAAACACCTGTAGAGCACCTTTATAATCACCCAATTAGGTTGTTACGTTTGGTAGCACACAAAGTGTTCCTCCGGTATTCGGGAGTTGCATAATCTCATAGTCAGATGAACATGTATAAGTCATGAAGAAAGCAATAGCAATATACTAAACGATCAAATGCTAAGCTAACGGAATGGGTCAAGTCAATCACATCATTCTCTAATGATGTGATCCCGTTAATCAAATGAAAACTCATGTCTATGGCTAGGAAACTTAACCATCTTTGATTCAATGAGCTAGTCAAGTAGAGGCATACTAGTGACACTCTGTTTGTCTATGTATTCACACATGTACTAAGTTTCCGATTAATACAATTCTAGCATGAATAATAGACATTTATCATGATATAAGGAAATAAATAATAACTTTATTATTACCTCTAGGGCATATTTCCTTCACTAGCGTGTCATTGTCGTCTCCGCCCACACGGAGGAGGCGCGCCTGGTGGCTGTCGCGGCGGAAGCCGGTCGCGCCCGCGCCGAGCCCGCAAACTGGGCGCGGATGCAGAATCTACCTTCGAGACCTTGAATGCCACGTGGGTCCTGTAATATGAAGGAGCAATTTGGGTCAGTCGACTCTTATGAGCTATTGGATGCAACATGGATGGCTAGAAGGGTTTCTTCAACCTCCAAAATTGATGCATTGTTCATCTTCTCAGCCCGCCACACGCCTAACCGCTTGCCGCCGCCGCCCCGTCTGCCACCGCCACACTCCCCCACCGCCGCCATCCGTTTAACCCCGGGCATGATCCATTTTTTCCGATGAACTGCATTCCACACCCAACACTCATAATATAGATCATGGGCACCCTGCCACCCTAATATAGATACTAGGGTAGCTTCTCCGCTGTCTTCTTCCTTCGCTCCATCGAACTTATTTCACAAATCGACTGACCCAAATTATACTACTTGTACGAACGTATTAAGTACAGTAGGAACACGAAGATACGAGCAGTAGTACCAACTACAAGAAGAACATTAGTAAGACATAGTACTAGTACTACTGTATGTACTAAAGAGTTCAAATAACGAGAAATAACATAAACATAGTTCTGCTGGTGGCTCAGCACAACACAACCCTGAAATAAAACTAAGCAACTAGTCCGTTTGACACTGTAGTAGAACCAGTATGAGCGGCGACACTGCCACCTTACTCGGAGTCCGAGTCCACGTCCTCGACTTTGTCCTCGTCCCTCTTCCTCTTCCTCTTCGCTGCCGCTTCATTGCTTGAACCGGACACTGGGCTCTGCTTCTTCATCCAACCCTTATAGATATTTAAATAAAGGTAGGCATCCATTGCTGCGTACAGGATGTGATCTTCATCTATTGTCTTCGACTCCCATGCATGATGAAACTCGTGGTGAGGTTTCTTCAGTTTAGCGTATGAAGGATCAATCATGGCTGTTGCTTGGGTCAGCATTGAAGGCTGAGAGGAGGACACCAGGCTTGCCTTCTGGAGATCGAAGGGCTGGCCTACAACAAGTCCTATCCGACCTAGGACATCCCTGTCGTTCCTAAAGTCTAGAGTAACAAATTTCACTCTTTCATCCTTGAGGAAGTTCTTAAAATCCTGGCACTCAAAGTCAGCATGGCATATGTGGTAGACCAAGCACACATTATGTACGCAAACTTGGATCACGACGAGCTTCTTCCTCTCTGCCTCCTTTAGAATCTTCTCGCTTTCCAGGACCGTGGTGTACTCAACATCTAGCCCAGCGACCCACTCATCCTTTGAGTTTTTGAACATGCTTCTGAAGCGAGCAAGGCATCCTTTCACCGTCGCGGATCCACAGGTCTAGATGATGATGAACTCATCGCCGGTGATGGCTCTAACCTGGTACTCAGCGGCGGCCATGGAGATTTGGGAGGCCATGGATTTTGGAGGAGGGTTAGGAGAAGTTGAACTGGTGTAATGTGAAAGGACGGGATGACTCGGAGCAAACTATTGTAAGGTACAAGACGGGGACGAGTAGGGCGTGCGAACTGCGTGGGGTTGTTGGCTTGCCCGCTGGATCAACTGAAGGAAATATGACCTAGAGGCAATAATAAACTTGTTATTTATATTTCCTTATATCATGATAAATGTTTATTATTCATGCTAGAATTGTATTAACCGGAAACTTAGTACATGTGAATACATAGACAAACAGAGTGTCACTAGTTTTCCTCTACTTGACTAGCTCGTTGAATCAATGATGGTTATGTTTCCTAACCATAGACATGAGTTGTCATTTGATTAACGAGATCACATCATTAGAGAATGATGTGATTGACTTGACCCATCCATTAGCTTAGCACGATGATTGCTTAGTTTGTTGCTATTGCTTTCTCCATAACTACACATGCTTCTATGACTATGAGATCATGCAACTCCCGAATACCGGAGGAAAACTTTTTGTTCTACCAAACGTCACAACATAACTGGGTGATTATAAAGGTGCTCTACAGGTGTCTCCGATGGTGTTTGTTGAGTTGGCATGGATCAAGATTAGGATTTGTCACACCGATTATCAGAGTGGTATCTCCGGGCCCTCTCGGTAATGTTCATCACTATAAGCCTTGCAAGCAATGTAGCTAATGAGTTTGTTACAGGATGTAGCATTACGGAACGAGTAAAGATACTTGCCGGTAAAGACATTCAACTAGGTATTGAGATATCGACGATCGAATCTCGGGCAAGTAACATACCGATGACAAAGGGAACAACGTATATCGTTATGCAGTGTGACTGATAAAGATCTTCGTAGAATATGTAGGAACCAATATGAGCATCTAGGTTACGCTATTGGTCATTGACCGGAGACATGTCTCGGTCATGTCTACATAGTTCTCAAACCCGTAGGGTCTGCACGCTTAACATTCGGTGACGATCGGTATTATGAGTTTATGTGTTTTGATGTTCCGAAGGTAGTTCGGAGTCCCGTATTTGATCACAAACATGACGAGGAGTCTCAAAATGGTCGAGACATAAAGATCGATATATTGGACACCTATGTTTGGACATCGGAATGGTTCCGAGTGGTTTGGGCATTTTTCCGGAGTACCGGGAGGTTACCGGAACCCCCCGGGAGAAGTTATGGGCCTTATGGGCCATAAGAAGGAAGCACACCAGCCCACAAGGGGCTGGTGCGCCCCCTTTGGCAGGAGGCCGAATTGGAATAGGTTTGGGCGGGGGGGGGGCTTTCCTTCTCTCCTACTCCTCCTTCCCTTCCTCTCCTAGTCCAACTAGGGAAGGGGGAATCCTACTCCCGATGGGAGTAGGACTCCCCTAGGGCGCGCCATAGAGAGGGCCGGCCCCTCCCCTCCTCCACTCCTTTATATACGGGGGAGGGGGGCACTCCATGAACACAGAAGTTGACAATTGATCTTTTAGCAATGTGTGGTGCCCCCTCCACCATAATCCACCTCGATCATATCGTAGCGGTGCTTAGGCGAAGCCCTGTTCTGGTAGCAACATCATGGCTCTCCCTCGACACTCTACTGGATCGTGAGTTCGTGGGGCGTCACCGAGCTAAACGTGTGCAAATCGCGGAGGTGCCGTACCTTCGGTACTAGGGTCGGTCGATCGTGAAGACGTATGACTACATCAACCGCATTGTCATAACGCTTCCGCTTACGGTCTATGAGGGTACGTAGACAACACTCTTCCCCTCTCATTGCTATGCATCACCATGATCTTGTGTGTGTGTCGGAAATTTTTGAAATTATTGCATTCCCCAATAGTGGCATCCGAGCCAGGTTTATGCATAGATGTTATATGCACGAGTAGAACACAAGGGAGTTGTGGGCGTGGGTATATTCATATTGCTTGCCGTCACTAGTTGATTCTTGATTCAGCGGCATTGTTGGATGAAGCGGCCCAGACCGACATTACGCGTACGCTTATGCGAGACTGGTTCTACCGACGTGTTTCGCATACAGGTGGCTAGTGGGTGTCTGTTTCCCAGCTTTAGTTGAATCAGATTCAATGAACAGGGTTATTTCTGAAGATCAAAAGGCAATCACTATACCGCGTTGTGGTTTGTGATGCGTAGGTAAGAACGGTTCCTTCTTAGCCCGTAGCAGCCACGTAAAACTTGCAACAACAAAGTAGAGGACTTCTAACTTGTTTTTGCAGGGCATGTTCTGATGTGATCTGGTCAAGACATGATGCTAAATTTTATTGTATGATATGATCATATTTGTAACACAGTTATCGACAACTGGCAGGAGCCATATGGTTGTCGCTTTATTGTATGAAATGCAATCGCCATGTAATTACTTTACTTTATTGCTAAGTGGTAGCGATAGTCATTGAAGCAATAATTGGCGATATGACAACGATGCTTCGATGGAGATCAAGGTGTCAAGCCGGTGACGATGGTGATCATGACGGTGCTTTGGAGATGGAGATCAAAGGCAGAAGATGATGATAACCATATCATATCACTTATATTGACTGCATGTGATGCTTATCCTTTATGCATATTATTTTGCTTAGTTCGGCGGTAGCATTATAAGATGATCTCTCACTAAATTTCAAGGTATAAGTGTTCTCCCTGAGTATGCATAGTTGTGATAGTTCGTCGTGCCGAGACACCACCTGATGATCGGGTGCGATAAGCTCTACATTCACATACAACGGGTGCAAGCCAGTTTTGCACACGTGGAATACTCGGGTTAAACATGACGAGCCTAGCATATGCAGATATGGCCTCAGAACACTAGAGACCAAAAGGTCGAGCGTGGATCATATAGTAGATATGATCAACATAGTGATGTTCACCATTGAAAACTACTCCATCTCATGTGATGATCGGACATGGTTTAGTTGATTTGGAACACGTGATCGTTTAGATTACTAGTGGGATGTCTATCTAAGTGGGAGTTCTTAAGTAATATGATTAATTGAACTTTAATTTATCATGAACTTAGTCCTGGTAGTATTTGCATATCTATGTTGTAGATCAATAGTTTGCGATGTAGCTCCGATATGTTCCCAGAGAAAAATAAGTTGAAAGATTTTAGTAGCCATGATGCGGACTAACTCCGTGATCTGAGGATTATCCTCAATGTTGCACAGAAGTATTATGTCCTTGATGCACCACTAGGTGACAGAACTATTGCAGGAGCAGATGCAGACGTTATGAACGTTTGACAAGCTCGGTATGATGACTACTTGATAGTTTAGTGCACCATGCTTTACGGCTTAGAACCAGGGCTTCAAAAATGTTTTGAACGACATGCAGCATATGAGATGTTCCAAGAGTTGAAATTGGCATTTCATGCTCATGCCCGTGTCGAGAGGTATGAGACCTCTGGCAGTACTTTGCCTACAAGATGGAGGAGAATAGCTCAACCAGTAAGCATGTGCTCAGAATGTCTGAGTACTACACTCACTTGAATCAAGTGGGAGTTAATCTTCCCGATAAGATAGTGATTGACAGAGTTCTCTAGTCACTATCACCAAGTTACTAGAACTTCGGGATGAACTATAATATGCAAGGGATAACGGAAATGATTCCCAAGCTTTTCGCGATGCTAAAAATCAGCGAAGGTAGAAATCAAGAAAAACATCAAGTGTTGATGATTAACAAGACCACTGGTTTCAAGTAAAAGGGCAAGGGAAAGAAATGGAACTTCAAAGAAGAAAGGCAAGCAAGTTTCCACTCCCATGAAGAAACTCAAAGCTAGACCCAAGCCTGGAACTGAGTGCTTCTACTTCAAAGGAAATGGTCACTGGAAGTGGAACTGCCCTAGATACTTGGCGGATAAGAAGGATGGCAAATTGAACAAAAGTATATATTTGATATACATGTTATTGATGTGTACTTTACTAGTGTTTATAACAACACCTTAGTATTTGATACTGGTTCAGTTACTAAGAGTACTAACTCGAAACGGGAGTTGCAAAATAAACAGAGACTAGTTAAGGGTGAGGTGATGATGTGAGTTGGAAGTGATTCCAAGGTTGATAAGATCACCATCGCACACTCCCTTTACCTTCGGGATTAGTGTTGAACCTAAAATAAATGTTATTTGGTGTTTGCGTAAACCATAATATGATTGGATTATGTTTATTGCAATACGGTTATTCATTTAAGTCAAGGATAATTGTTATTCTGTTTACATGAATAAAACCTTCTGAGGTCATACTCCCAAGGTGAATGGTTTATTGAATCTCGATCATAGTAATACACATATTCATAATATTGAAGCCAAGAGATGCAAAGTTAATAATGATAGTGCTACTTATTTGTGGCACTGCCGTTTAGGTCATATTGGTGTAGAGCACATGAAGAAACTCCATGCTGATGGGCTTTTGGAATCACTTGATGCTTGCGAACCATGCCTCATGGGCAGGATGACTAAGACTCTGTTCTCCGGAACAATGGAGCGAGCAATTGACTTATTGGATATAATACATACTATTGTATGTGGTCCGATGAGTGTTGAGGCTCGCGGCGGGTGTCAGTGTCAAAACAGGCGGATCTCGGGTAGGGGGTCCCGAACTTGCGTCTTGGATCGATGGTAACAGGAGACGGGGGACACAATGTTTACCCAGATTCAGGCCCTCTCTATGGAGGTAAAACCCTATGTCCTGCTTGATTGATATTGATGAATATGAGTGTTACAGGAGTGGATCTACCACGAGATCGTAATGGCTAAACCCTAGAAGTCTAGCCTATGTGGATATGGTAATGAGTATATGTGATGTCCTTGCCGGACTATCCCCTTCGGTTTATATAGGCACCGAGGGGATCTAGGGTTTACATGGAGTCGGTTACATGAGAAGGAATTTTCGGTCGCCAAGCTTGCCTTCCACGCCAAGTAGAGTCCAATCCGCACACGGTGCATTCCTCGCCTTCATGTATTCATAGACCATGAGTCCGGCCCAAAGGATAATAGGCCGGACGCCCGAGGACCCCTTAGTCCAGGACTCCCTGAGTAGCCCCTGAACCTGGCTTCAATGACGAGGAGTCCGGCGCGCAGATTTGTGTTCGGCATTGCAAGGCGGGTTCCCATCTTTCCGAACTTCAAGATAGTCTTCGGATGCGATGATTGTATCCGGACCTGTCACACACACCATATATAATCGCAGAGAGAATATATATTCTTACACGAGTCTAATCCGCTGACAACTTTTACAACATGACATCGTGTTTGTCCGGTCGTAATTTCGAACCGTTTTTCGTCTACCGCTCCATGTTGCGAGACGCGGTTGTCATTGGCACGTCTTGTCTAAGCAAAGATCATGCCCCCTTATTACAGGATTCTCATCAATACGGGTGTGGGTAACCCAACCGTGCCGTTTTGCACGGCTCTCGGGAATAGGCGAGTTCATGGCGAGTGGGGAGGCGCTCGATATTCACGGTCTTTATAAGGGGATAAGTACACTCTTCCTTTACCCACATCCTTCTTCATCTCTAGACCCTCTGTCCTTGAGCTCTAGCGCCCAAGCTTTCGGCTTTTCCTTGTTCGAGAAGACATTCCAATCATGTCCGGATCCGGGGCTGGAGGCAAGTGGATGGCCTCCTCCGTTAAGGAGAAGAACATCATGGAGCTCCAGGAGGCCGGCTATCTAGCCAAGGAGATTGCTCACCAACTCCTGGAAAAAGGGCAGATCGTCCCTACCCCCGATCCCCATGAGAGGGTTGTGTTTCTCACACATTTCGTCTGTGGGCTGGGATTCCCTCTTCATCCATTTGTGCGTGGATTGATGTTTTACTATGGGTTGGATTTCCACGATCTGGCCCCCAACTTTATCCTCAATATCTCCGCATTCATAGTTGTGTGCGAAGCCTTTCTCCGCATCCCACCTCACTTTGTCCTATGGCTGAAGACTTTTAATGTAAAGCCAAAGGTGGTGCGCGGCCAACAGGCTGAGTGCGGAGGTGCCATGGTGGGTAGGATGCCCAATACCACTTGGCTCGAAGGCTCCTTCATAGATACGGTGAAGGGATGGCAATCGGGGTGGTTCTATATCACCGAGCCACACGACGCCAACTGGGCGGCGGCTCCCAAATTCCGATCCGGAGTCCCGACGCGGCTTACCTCCTGGCAGGAGAAGGGCCTGCCTGGGGATCTCTGGAAGAGATCACGGGCCTCCAAACGTGCCTCCAGAATATGATAACCCAGAAGATCAAGCTAGTTGATGTGATCCAGGTCATGTTTGTATGCCGGATCCTTCCAAGTCAGTGCCGGACCTGTTATTTGTGGGAGTTCAATCCTACCGAGCATCAGACGCTACTAAGGCTCTTCGGCACGACGCACGAAGATATCTGGAAGGTGCTCTTCAAGGGCAGTGAGACGCCACCACCCTTGACCAAAGATCGCGGGCTCAACTTTAAGTGTCAGGCCAATTCGGTAAGCCATCAAGGTGTAGTCTTTAAGGACACATTTCGAGGGAGGATACTAAGCCTTCTTGTCAATTTCTTTTTCAGGCCTGGGTCAATCTAGCAGGACGGATTGATAGACCAGCTCCGCTGCCCGAAGATGAAGAAACCCCACTTCTTACCAAGATGCTATTTCCAACGCCTTACGACGTGCCAGAGAAGAAGGTCAAAACCACGGTCAAGGGGACCAGGCGTGGGCTTTGCCGAAGGAGCACCTTGGTCGTCTCGTCTGACAACGAGACAGAGCCCTCAGCCGCCGAAGACGACGACGAGGAGGGAGGTGACTCCCCCCCCCTGCAAGAGGAAAGGAGAAAAGGGAGGCCTCCCCGAGTTGGGAGATGGAGGCGCCCAAGAGGGGGAGAGGCTCCTTTGCGGATAACTCCATGTGGGATGTTGACAGCAGTCCGGAGCGACCTCGTCGGACCAAGCCTCGAGCCGCCTCGTGAGTACCAGAATCAAAAACATCCGGCCTTCTCGGTTTGCAATATTGAAGCATATTAAACCTTGTCGTTGCAGTCCGGCACGCGACGGCGCCCCACGATCCTCGACAGAGGATTCGCTGGACTCAAAGGAGATGGCTAGCATGTCACCGTCGCCTGCTCATTCCATCTCACCCAAGGGTGACAACGAGGTGGCGTCCAAAAAGACTTTCCCAGGCCGGGGGAGATTCCGGAGACCATCGGGGTGACGCCCCAGGATGGCTCCTCGGCCGCCGGACATACGGGGGAAAAAGTCCCCACGGGGACTTGTGATGGGGCCCGAGTTCCCTTCGGGCCTCAGCCGGATACCATTTCGGAGATCTACAAGGCTCTGGGGTCCAGCGAACGGCATTCCCCCAAGGAGGGAATGTGCCTGTTCCACGGGTGACCTCTGTCCAACCAGAGGCACCGGATAATCTGTTGGAGGCGCTACAAGGCGCCTCTATCATGGATGAGCATCGTGTTCTTATGGACACGGTAATAGACAAGGTTCGGTTTGTCAAAAGCAAACTGACCGAAGCCTGCACCGGCCTTCTAACGGGCTTTGAGGTGAGTAATGTGACTGTAGGAAAAATATCGCTGTATAGACAGTAGCCCCTAATGCTCTGTTTGGTGTTCAGGAGGAAAAGCCAAACAAAGGATCGAGAATAAATATCGCAGGAGTCTAACATGAGTTGTCTATGTGAATAAGCAGGTTGTCAGGACCCCGATTCTAAGTCACACCGATCTAGCCTGTAACACCTCATATCACTTTGCGACCTCACGCACGGTATTCCCACGGGTGTCGCCTTACCATGGCCCGGGACCGTTTGCGCCTTTTGGCTCACGTATATGATAGTGTCGCTAGCATCCATATGACAGAGAACCCGGGCCGACATGACTAGTCGTGAACCCAAAGTGGCACTAACTTACAGGGACAGGCATACATGAATCAACATCGAGCATGTCGGTCAACAGCGTGTGAATCCGGGCTGTAGCACTGGGCTAACAGGACTCCGGGAACCCGGGCTGTAGCAGGCTAGGCAGGACTCCGGATGTCACCACGTGACATTTCCCCGAAGGGACAGACATAGGAATGAAGTGAATCACATGTCGGCCAGTCAAGTGCTCCGGAGGAGTAGTGCTGGGCTAGCAGGACTCCGGTGAACCGGGCTGTAGCGGACTACTATGGCTCATGGAAGCACAAGACTACATTTCCCCATAAGAGAGGCTACCGAGTATAAGCAACTAGGTTGTCGGATCCCACACATACCAAGCATTTCAATCATACACACAATATGCTCGATATGTGTAAACACAACATGGCACCACAACGTAACTCTACGACTCAAATATTATACATTAGGCTCCGAGGAGCGAGATATTACAAACATGGGTCTCATGACCCAACATTCAGAGGATACAATCAAATCACATGCGGAAGATTAACTTGTCTGAGTACAGACAACTAAAAATGAAGAAGGCTGAGGATCCTGACTATCTACCAGACCCTCCCAAGGGTACAAGATCGTAGCTGAGGTAACAAGCTAAACGTCGAAGTCCACGTGGAACTACTAGCGAGACTGAAGTCTCTCTACAAAACATAAAATAAGCAAACGTGAGTACAAATGTACCCAGCAAGACTTACATCAGAACTAACTACATATGCATCGATATCAATAAAGAGGGTGGTGGAGTTTAACTGCAGCAATCTAGCTTTGACTCAATGGCTAACCTGAACTACGACTGCAAGTAACTCTTTTGAGGTGGCACACACGAGTCCACAAATTCACCATACCAATACACCACTATGGATCCGCTCCCGTCACCCTACGAGAACGCGATCAATAGCACTCATGCTTATCTCGCGAGTTTTAGAGTATCCACTTTCACTTGTCTATGAACTATGCAAGGGGTCCAAGTTTGCATATCCGAGGAATCCGACTATTCGAATAGATAATGATAACCCTGCAGGGGTGTACTTCTTCACACACGCTCTCGCCACTTATTGCCCTGTACACGTCATGTACCTCGGCAACCTTCAAGCGGAAGACGGGCGAGGGAGTCGGCCACGACCTGACTAACCAACAAGTCTCTAGTCCAGGTTTATCGCCTATTCGGGTTCCATCCGGAAGGAGATCCGGCCGGGGTGTCGCTCACGGCCCCAAACGATGTGAGAAGGGTTCCCAAGCCCACCATCCGAGTGCCACTTGGTACACCGTGCCACTGTGCCTAGTCTGTCCCAAGCCCACCTGTACCGGGTGCCACTTGGTAGACTACTAACACTACCTACAAACACCAGAAACTAGTTGCAACTCCTGGACAGAGATCGAGTTGATCAATAAGCCGAGAGGGGCCGAGTTACCAGAACCCAATGTGTGGTAGTAACTGTTCACGGATCACAAACACAGAAATCGGTTCCTGAGAACGGCTGCAATGAGACAACCCACCATGTACTCCTACATGGCCTCTCTCCGCTACCTTTACCAAATCATGTTCACACACTTAGCTCTCAACGGTAGGACATGTTCACCACGTTCCAATTCATTCCCGATGAATCAGACCTGACTCAACTCTAAGCAGTAGCAGGCATGACAACAAGCATGAATGAGTAGGCACATCAGGGCTCAAACAATTCCTACTCATGCTAGTGGGTTTCATCTATTTACTGTGGCAATGACAGGTCATGCAGAGGAAAGGGGTTCATCTACCGCAGCATGTAACAATTGAAATGGTGTCGTCCTAATACAGTAAAAGAGAGCAGGAGCGAGAGAGTGGGATTGTATCGAAATGAACAACGGGGTTTTGCTTGCCTGGCACTTCTGAAGATAGTATAGCTCTTCATCGGTGTCATCGATCTCATCGTCGGAACCACGTTTACTAAGGGGGAACAAATACCGGCAACTGAGAAAGAACTCAATCAACACATGACGATATGCAACAATGTGATGCATGCCATGACATGGCAATATGAATGTGTTTTGGGCTAATGCAAGCTAGAACATATTGAAATGACTCCATTTGAACCAAAGATTCAAATGCAAACCCATTTTATGAAGTCATATTAGTCCATTAACTTGTTTCACCTAAACAACAAGGTTAAAGTGTTCTAACATGCATGAAACTAGCACAGATGGAAAGATTGGATTTTTCTGATCATTTTTCATATATAAATCATTTCATTTGGAGTTACGGTTGATTTTATATGAATTCTAGAAGTTTATACTATTTTCTGGAATTTCCTGAGTAAGAATAAATCCAGAAAAACCTATTACTGCGTCAGCATTGCGTCATGCTGACCTCAGCAGGTCAACAGACCCGGTCCAGGTCAAACCTAACCAGTGGGACCCACTGGTCAGTGTCACAGTGCTGCCCAGGGTCAATGACAGGTGGGTCCAGTCAACGACCACGTCAGCAAAGTCAACCTGATGTGTGGGCCCAGTGGATTTGTCTGATTATAAAATTAGTGGGCGCTAGGGCCCATCTGTCAGCGTCTGTGGGTGATCTAGTTGGCGGTGGTTAGCGCTAATTACGCGGCCACGTCGGCTTTGCCGGAATTCGGCCAGCGACGACCAAAACGATGGCGGTGTGGCTCGGGATTGCGCTACGGCAGTGGTTTGGCGCGCTGGGGCACTAGGGAGGAGCTCTTGCTCGTCCGCATCCAAGGAGCCAAGTGGGAGGGGCTGGGGTGGAACAAGCTCGCCGGAGTCGAGCTCGTGGCGGCGGCTGGCGTTCGGGAGCGGTCGAGTACGGTGCTAGAGGGCATGGGAGGGGAAGCTACTGGTGGCTGCAGGTCCGTGGAGGTGCGTCGAGCACGCTGGTGTGCTCGGATACGGGCTGCAGTGCGCATGGCCTCGTCTGCACCATTGCCGGCGGCAAAGAGCTCACGGCTTCGGTGGAAACGGCGGCTGGAGGGTGAATTAGGCGACGGGGTAAGGGGAAAATGGTGCAGAGGCTCACCGCAGTTCTTCTGGTGCTGCTGGAGAGGCAAGGGAGACACGGGGTCCGGCGAAACGTCGGCGGGGATCTCTGGCACCCGAGGACGGAGACGGCGGCGTTGGCGAGGCTCCGGAGCGTTCGGCGTTGCGTAGCTCAGCGAGGAGGTCGAGGACGACGCAGCGGAGCTTCTAGGCTCAGCGGCAGGGCGAGGGGTGGTTGGTGGCCTTGGGTACGGCGAACGACGGCGATGGTGGTGAGAGGGAGAAAGAGCAGAGGAGGGGGATGAGCTCGAGAGAGAGTGAGAGGGGGTCAGCGGGATCATGAAGACACGGGGTAAATCGTCCACGCGTCCAGGGGCTCGTCGGCAAGCAGGAGGTGGCGCGGAGCGCGTGGGCGCGCACGGCAGCCACACGCCCTCCTGCCCACTGGTAGGAGGTTGAAGACGGTGGAGGGCCTGGTGGGCTGGGCCTCAGCTACAGTGCTGGGCCACGAGGTGGGTTGCACGGGTGAGTTCACTGCCTCTCCCTGTTTTGCTATTTAAGTTTCTGTTTTCTATTTTTTTTCCTCTGTTTTGATTTAGTTTTAAAACTAAACCATTTTTTTGATTCTGGAAATTATCATTTGGCTAGATATAATATATTCAGAGCCACTCACCATTTTCCAGAATTATTGGATCATATTAAATATATAGCAAATATGAATCTAATGCAAATAATTATTGGATTAACTCAAATGGCCAAAAATAAATATTTCTGTCTCCCAAAACTATTGGTTTGAATTTTACCTCTTGCCAATATTTTTACAGAATAACAGGAACATTTCCTTGGACTCATTTGAAAAGATTTTTAACGTTGATTATTTCTGAGGTGATTTCTGAGGGTTTCAACTGACCTCAATTCAAGTTTAATAATTTATACATGATGCATGGATGCTCTCTTATGCAACTATTGCAAACAATTCTAGGGCTGTGACAACTCACCCCCACTAAACAAGAATCTCATCTCGAGATTCAAGTCGTGAGGTAGGAAGACAGAGCGACACAAGCTAACACAATCTTCACAATCCAGATGTCCTTCTCGAGGATGTTGATTCATTGCTTCATATTGACCTTGACGTCTTTGCTTTCGAGATCTTCATCCAACACGACGACGACAGAAGGAAACTCTACATGAAACGATTTCCTCGAAGAATGAGCACTCAAGATCAACTCATGGAGTGAGACGTTGAAACATCTCTTGAGTTGGGACACAAAACATACATCAAGATGGATGGATAGTAATGAATGTTGAAGTTCGATTTGGTAGGCAACTATTCCACGCTTAAGAAGATGGCGGATGGGTTCAAAGTAGCGAGGAGATAATTACCACGATTCCATAATGTAGCACCCTAGAGGAGGTGACTCGTAGGATTATTCCCTTAAGTGGAAAAAAGAATTACTTTTGATCCATAGATCATTAAAACTCTTCATACCATCCTGAGGCAATTCTTAATGGAACGTTTGAAGGAGTTCGAAAGAATGACACACTCGGGCTAGGGTGGACAATGTGGACTACCTTGTTGAAGACAACGTAATGGATGATTTTGCTTATCATCAAAGATGGATGGGACCCATGGTAAGCCCACTTTTGAAGATGATCCTGGACAACAATTACTGGGGTGCAAGCGGGGAATAAAATGCAAATGCTGGGAATGACCCAACCATCATACCTGCCTGAGATTCAGATCTAGTTGGTAACAGGATATCTCAGACAGCATGTCTAGAAAAAGAAAGGTAGCAACACAAATCAGCGGGATGGCGTTGCGAGATTCTTGAGAATGAACTATGATAGCAAGCTCCAAAACATGAGCTGGTTCTGCTATAAACGTGTGAACACGCTGTCCCAGACAAGCATGACCACATGGTAGTCTTACAACAAAACACTACCGAGTTCTAGTTGGGAACCATCATCGAGGATATTAGAATCTTGTACATGAACTAGTATTCGCACATCAACTCCTTTTTCTCGAACAAATTAATCAGTGGTTTGGTGTGCTAGGAACACATATGGAGTGGAGGCGGCCAACCTATCAAACCATAGAGCACTTCGCACGTGCATGACTAACCTGGGAAGATTCCAGAGGAGGCAAAAATAAACTCTCTTGAATTCACGGCGACAACTTGCATCGAATGCACATGAATTAGAGGAAGTCACTTCTTTCATCCAAACATATGCTTCATGAGCTAGCATGAAGAAAATTCTTACAAAGTTTCCAACACTAGCTTAATGTTTAACACGAATCATGGGGGAGACAAGATGCTGCTGATGGGCTCAACAGCAACTCATCGGAATTTCCATATCACTGGACTTCCACCATTATGTGAACAATGTGATAGTATTGGTCAGACCAAAAGATGTAATGGTGTATGCTCGAGGAGTCAACCACGAGTATACAACATTACGAATATCGTTGGTTCTGATTTGATTTGACGATAGCCCACACTCATATCAAAGATTGGATAAGATAATAGCACCGACAACTGATCACGAGGATCAATCGAGGAAGATATCATCTTTCTTCAACGCCCACACGCACAAGGATATCCCTTAGTGATGAACTAAGTCGGACAAGCTATCATCTTCCAACTCTCCAAGTTATTGTTTAGCTTATCAAACTAGTTTAGGGATATCCAACACAGATTCTTGGAGAAGGGGTGGTTTAGAGGAAAACCAACTTGATCATGAACTCAACATAGCGGTCAGGTGACAACCTTGTTATACTCCCGAGAAGATATACGGAAAATCACGAACCACCGATATGTCACTAAGCTCGAGAACAATCTTGCTTTTCATGGCCAGACGATATGATCAAATAAGCAAGGATTTACACTATCCTAACTCATTGATCAGAAAGTGCACCGGAAATAAGGCTAGATAGCACAATCAACCTTAGGGTGATGATTCAATAACCAACACACTAAGAATGAGGTTATTGTCCATTTAACTACCAAGCAACAGAGTCGATAGGAGTATAGATTTCACACATCACAGTTCACTTGTCGGCATTGCGGTTACAACAACACGGGACCGAGGAATGGATAATGATGGCGAGAAGTATCACTTCGTCAAGAATTCATAAGAGGTGGTGCAAATCTTGTGGCAATCCTGACATAAAGGGGGTAATACTCCGAGGTAGAGCAGAACAAAAGCTGGATTGGCATTTTGATCTGCGGAATACCGCTACTTTGACCAATCCAAGAAATGGATGAGGTGCTGGAGTTTGTTTCTCCTAGTCATTCCAGAATAGAATGGCTTGACGGACCACAAGAATAATAGGCATCGATGAACACGAATGCACAACTATTCCTGACTATCAAGTGATAGAGTAGGGTCGGAATACAGCTGAGGAGGGTCAACTCAAGGAACATATATCTTTCTGAGTTGTGGATGCACAAATTAGTATGTTGAACAAAGCTCAACATATTTCTTCCGGATAACCCATGCAGAAAGGTAGAACTGGCAGATTCACAACATAGAATTGAGAACTCATCAAGAGCACTCTGGTTGTGATCTTTCGGTTCAATGAGGAACTTCTGCCATGAATGGTTCATGGTATTTGGAAGCATGATATACCACGGACCTCGAGGACTATCGCAAATGTTACTAATATCCTAAAGGTACGAGCAACACTATCAACATGAAGTTAGTAGGGTGAATCTCGGGTTCAAGAACCCAGGAATAGAAAGCCTACTAACTAAATGGCATCACGGGATGCTTTCGAGAATGATGGCCAAAATCATCACACTAGGAACACAGAACATGGCTAGATTACTAGGTGCTTCCCTAAGACACCTAGGGTCATAATAATGGCTCCAACATTTATGTCGATTCAAAAGAGTACCTCAACACACCGGATAGTGTGGTTAGACTGGCCCAAAAATACATCGAACACAGGAGAAAGGGATTTGCAAATGCATCAAATTGTTTAGAAACCTGGGATGACTCGGACAGCATAACGGCGGTAAATGCTCAAAATGATTTGAGACATCCTGCAAAATGGTGGCATAACCACTCAACATCATAATATCAAGGTTCTGAGATTAACTAATAACACACGGAAGTAGTAGGAACTGAACTGAGGCTTGAACTCAACAATCCTAGGCAACTACGGTTTAGTAACACGTCATCCTGAGAGATAGAAGAGAAGCCTAGTTCCTAATCCCCGTAGAAAAGAAGAGGTTGACTCGGATTAGAAGGGCATAAGGTAAAGGAATAAAAAGAGCCCTGCGTTCCCTTCCACAATCAATTCCCTTACATAACTAAAGCATTTCTAGAGTTAACTTCGACCAGTTTGGCTTGGTAATCCTATAGGCAGTCAGGCTCTGATACCAAAGCTGTCAGGACCTCGATTCTAAGTCACACTGATCTATCCTGTCACACCTCATATCACTTTGCGGCCTCACGTACGGTATTCCCACGGGTGTCGCCTTACCATGACCCGGGACCGTTTGCGCCTTTTGGCTCACGTATATGATAGTGTCGCTAGCATCCATATGACAGAGAACCCAGGCCGACATGACCAGTCGTGAACCCAAAGTGGCACTAACTTACGGGGACAGGCATACATGAATCAACATCGAGCATGTCGGCTAGCAGTGTGTGAATCCGGGCTGTAGCACTGGGCTAATAGGACTCCGGGAACCCGGGCTGTAGCAGGCTAGGCAGGACTCCGGATGTCACCGCGTGACATTTCCCCGAAGGGACAGACACAGGAACGAAGTGAATCACACGCCGGCCAGTCAAGTGCTCTAGAGCAGTAGTGCTGGGCTAGTAGGACTCCAGTGAACCGGGCTGTAGCAGACTACTATGGCTCATGGAAGCACAAGACTACATTTCCTCATAAGAGAGGCTACCGAGGATAAACAACTAGGTTGTCGGATCCCACACATACCAAGCATTTACATCATACACACAATATGCTCGATATGTGTAAACACAACATGGCACCACAACATAACTCTACGACTCAAGTATTATACATTAGGCTCCGAGGAGCGAGATATTACAAACATGGGTCTCATGACCCAACATTCAGAGCATACAAGTCAAAGCACATGCGAAAGCTTAACTTGTCTGAGTACAGACAACTAAAAATGAAGAAGGCTGAGGAGCCCGACTATCTACCAGACCCTCCCAAGGGTACAAGATCGTAGCTGAGGTAACAAGCTAAACGCCAAAGTCCACGTGGAACTACTAGCGATACTAAAGTCTCTCTGCAAAACATAAAATAAGCAAACGTGAGTACAAATGTACCCAGCAAGACTTACATCAGAACTAACTACATATGCATCGGTATCAACAAAGAGGGTGGTGGAGTTTAACTGCAGCAAGCCAGCTTTGACTCAGTGGCTAACCTGAACTAAGACTGCAAGTAACTCTTTTGAGGTGGCGCACACGAGTCCACAAATTCACCATACCAATACACCACTATGGATCCGCTCCCGTCTCCCTGCGAGAACGCCATCCATAGCACTCACGCTTATCTTGTGAGTTTTAGAGTATCCACTTTCACTTGTCTATGAACTATGCAAGGGGTCCAAGTTTCCATATCCGAGGAATCCGACTATTCGAATAGATAATGATAACCCTGCAGGGGTGTACTTCTTCACACACGCTCTCGCCACTTATCGCCCTGTACACGTCATGTACCTCGGCAACCTTCAAGCGGAAGCCGGGCGAGGGAGTCAGCCACGACCTGACTAACCAACAAGTCTCTAGTCTAGGTTTATCGCCTATTCGGGTTCCATCCACAAGGAGATCCGGCCGGGGTGTCGCTCACGGCCCCAAACGATGTGAGCAGGGTTCCCAAGCCCACCATCCGAGTGCCACTTGGTACACCGTGCCACTGTGCCTAGTCTGTCCCAAGCCCACTTGTACCGGGTGCCACTTGGTAGACTACTAACACTACCTACAAACACCAGAAACTAGTTGCAACTCCTGGACAGAGATCGAGTTGATCAATAAGCCGAGAGGGGCCGAGTTACCAGAACCCAATGTGTGGTAGTAACTGTTCATGGATCACAAACACAGAAATCGGTTCCTGAGAACGGCTGCAATGAGACAACCCACCATGTACTCCTACATGGCCTCTCACCGCTACCTTTACCAAATCGTGTTCACACACTTAGCTCTCAACGGTAGGACATGTTCACCACGTTCCAATTCATTCTCGATGAATCAGACCTAACTCAACTCTAAGCAGTAGCAGGCATGACAACAAGCATGAATGAGAGGCACATCAGGGCTCGAACAATTCCTACTCATGCTAGTGGGTTTCATCTATTTACTGTGGCAATGACAGGTCATGCAGAGGAAAGGGGTTCAGCTACCGCAGCATGCAACAGCTGAAATGGTGTTGTCCTAATGCTGTAAAAGAGAGCAGGAGCGAGAGAGTGGGATTGTATCGGAATGAACAAGGGGGTTTTGCTTGCCTGGCACTTCTGAAGATAGTATAGCTCTTCATCGGTGTCATCGATCTCATCATCGGGACCACGTTTACTAAGGGGGAACAAATACCGGCAACTAAGAAGAACTCAATCAACACATGATGATATGCAACAATATGATGCATGCTATGACATGGCATTATGAATGTGTTTTGGGCTAATGCAAGCTAGACCATATTGAAATGAGTCCATTTGAACCAAAGATTCAAATGCAAACCCATTTTATGAAGTCATATTAGTGCATTAACTTGTTTCACCTAAACACCAAGGTTAAAGTGTTCTAACATGCATGAAACTAGTACAGATGGAAAGATTGGATTTTTCTGATCATTTTCATATATAAATTATTTCATTTGGAGTTACGGTTGATTTTATATGAATTCTAGAAGTTTATACTATTTTCTGGAATTTCCTGAGTAAGAATAAATCTAGAAAAACCTATTACTATGTCAGCATTGCGTCATGCTGACCTCAACAGGTCAACAGACCCGGTCCAGGTCAAACCTGACCAGTGGGACCCACTGGTCAGTGTCACAGTGCTGCCCAGGGTCAATGACAGGTGGGTCCAGTCAACGACCATGTCAGCGAAGTCAAACTGATGTGTGGGCCCAGTGGATTTGTCTAATTAAAAAATTAGTGGGTGCTGGGGCCCATCTGTCAGCGTCTGTGGGTGATCTAGCTGGCGGTGGTTAGCGCTAATTACGCGGCCACGTCGGCTTCGCCGGAATTCGGCCAGCGGCGACCAAAACGACGGCGGCGCGGCTCGGGATTGTGCTACGACAGTGGTTTGGCGCGCTAGGGGCACTAGGGAGGAGCTCTTGCTCGTTCGCATCCAAGGAGCCAAGTGGGAGGGGCTGGGGTGGAACGAGCTCGCCGGAGTCGAGCTCGTGGCGGCGGCTGGCGTTCGGGAGCGGTCGAGTACGGTGCTAGAGGGCATGGGAGGGGAAGCTACTGGTGGCTGCAGGTCCGTGGAGGCGCGTCGAGCACGCTGGTGTGCTCGGATACGGGCTGCAGTGCGCATGGCCTCATCTGCACCATCGCCGGCGGCGAAGAGCTCACGGCTTCGGTGGAAACGGTGGCTGGAGGGTGAATTAGGCGACGGGGTATGGGGAAAATGGTGCAGAGGCTCATCGTGGTTCTTCTGGTGCTGCTGGAGAGGCAAGGGAGACACGGGGTCTGGCGAAACATCGGCAGGGATCTCCGGCACCCGAGGACGGAGACGGCGGCGTTGGCGAGGCTCCGAAGCGTTTGGCGTTGCGTAGCTCAGCGAGGAGGTCGAGGACGACGCGGCGGAGCTTCTAGGCTCAGCGGCAGGGCGAGGGGTGGTCGGTGGCCTTGGGTACGGCGAACGACGGCGATGGTGGTGAGAGGGAGAAAGAGCAGAGGAGGGGGATGAGCTCAAGAGAGAGTGAGAGGGGGTCAGCGGGATCGTGAAGACACGGGGAAAATCGTCCACGCGTCCAGGGGCTCGTCGGCAAGCAGGAGGTGGCGCGGAGCGCGTGGGCGCGCACGGCAGCCACATGCCCTCCTGCCCACTGGCAGGAGGTTGAAGACGGTGGAGGGCCTGGTGGGCTGGGCCTCAGCTACAGTGCTGGGCCACGAGGTGGGTTGCATGGGTGAGTTCACTGCCTCTCTCTGTTTTGCTATTTAAGTTTCTGTTTTCTATTTTTTTTCCTCTGTTTTGATTTAGTTTTAAAACTAAACAATTTTTTTGATTCTGGAAATTATCATTTGGCTAGATATAATATATTCAGAGCCACTCACCATTTTCCAGAATTATTGGATCATATTAAATATATAGCAAATATGAATCCAATGCAAATAATTATTGGATTAACTCAAATGGCCAAAAATAAATATTTCTGACTCCTAAAAATATTGGTTTGAATTTTACCTCTTGCCAATATTTTTACAGAATAACAGGAACATTTCCTTGGACTCATTTGAAAAGATTTTTAATGTTGATTATTTCTGAGGTGATTTCTGAGGGTTTCAACTAACCTCAATTCAAGTTTCAGAATTTAGACATGATGCATGGATGCTCTCTTATGCAACTATTGCAAACAATTCTAGGGCTGTGACACAGGTATCGCTGCAGGTTGCCACTACTCATGCTGCGGAAGTGTCCGGACTAAAGCGGAAGCTGGAGCGGGCCGAGGAGGAACTCGGCCTCGTGAAGAAGCAGCTGGAAGATAGCTAAGGTATGCAGTAACCTATGGGTATATTTCGAAAAAATGAGCAGTCCAGCCGGACTAAAGTGTCATAAACCTTATTAGTGGCCACGACCGAGGTGGCGGCACTTAAGAAGGCGTTAGCCGAGGCCGAGGACAAAGCGGCCACGGAACGCGCCGCACGCGAGAAGCATGAGGCTCAGGTTGCCGAGGCGCGGCAACAGCTCCAGGGCGTGATCGAGAGATTTGATTCCTTGGAGCGCGATTGTAAGGCGCAGGAGTTCGAACTGGCGGAGACCCGCCGGAGTGCATATGATGCACGAGCTGAAGCCCAGGACGCTCTCCAGGAGATTCAGGCGGTTAGAAACGTTCCTTGTACTTATCGGAATTCGGGTTATCCAGGGGCGTTTACGGATCTTCCGTGCAGTATTTTGGATGCTGCTGAGTATTACAGAGCCGAAGAAGGAATGTCTACGGGGAAGCTATTCTGGTCCCAGTATCTTGGACCCGAACATCTGTTGCCCTTCATTGACCAACTAAAGCAGTTGGTCGAGCTGCACAAGTCGGCGGAGCTAGCCATGAAGGACCTGATAGTCCGGCTGGGGCCTGCCGAGCCTGTACCTAGTAGCTATTTCGGACTTGTAAAGCGGCTTGTTAACGCCTGTCCGCGGCTTGAAACCGTGAAGCGGTCGGTCTGCATCGAAGTTGTGCGTATGGCCTTTGCCCGTGTCAAGACGCATTGGGCAAAGCTGGATGCCAAGAAGCTGATGACCGAGGGACCGCCGGAGGGCAAGGAGCATCGTCGACCCGAGCTCTATTTTGATGGCGTCTTGGAGGGGTCCCGCCTTGTGGCAGAACAATGTTCGAAGGATATCATTTTCCCATGAGAACATTTGTATTATAATGTCCTGTAATATGGAGCGGTGATGTTATGTATTATAATGCTTATGATTTACATTTTACCTCCTGTGAGGCCGTTTATGAAATATGAGGGTTGACCAGTTGTCGCCTTCTGCCCCCACATAGATAGTACAGGGGTGTTCGGGATAAATCTAAACAGTCTTTACTCCACATTCTGGTCCTTAAAGGAGGTGTTTAGCGCAATGAACAAGGCAATCAGACTATGCGGCCTTTACTGCCCTCACTTAGCCATAGGAGTTTGACAATTAAAAAGTTTGGCGACACCCCTGGTATTCAGAAGGCCGAACTAGGGGCGCTATACACGCCTAATCGGAGGGACCGATTCTTCGCGCGAAGCGGAAAAAATCTCTAACGATTTGGAACCTCTCGAATAGCTGACCGGCTCTCGCCGCATCATGACAATCAGTTTTCGGCTTTCTCTACTGAGGTGCTCGTCCAGAAGAACCGGGAGACAATCGCAGTAGTTCTCCCTTTACTACCCTAGCCGATATAGCGGAACATAAGGTAGTAAGCACAGAAGCCGGGCAACCCAACTATTGACCAAAGGCATGATTCGGAGCCGATGCATATAACGCTATAAGTTCGGGGTGCCGAACTATACTATAAAAGTGTTCAGACTTTTTATTGCCGTAGTGTTGGGTGTAATGAAGCCCCTGGCACAGTAATACGTACCATAGTGTACGTGTGCAATAAGTAATATTTACAAAGGTGAGAAAACAAGAAAATTAGGTAATAATGCCATCATTCATTCACCATTGTGATGTAATTGGTACGTCGAGGCGTACTTTGTGCAAATAATGCGATAAGCAAGTAAAGTTATTTATCATGCCGTAACCAAGGGCGAGCTGCGTGAGGGTATGTAAAACAAGTATGGTGATCGTTAATAGAGACCACCTGGGGGTTCCTTTGTATGCCAGAGCTCCTTGCCTCCTTGGTGTGTTCTGCAAACGAGTCGTCCGTATAGACCTCGAAAAGAGAAAAAACCCATAATAAAAAGCAAAAGTAAAGGCGTGTGAATCCCGGTATCGGTCGAGCCATACAGTGGATTGTGGATGAGTTATGCCTCCATCGATTCCCATGGTGTTTTGAGTGCATGGTTTATGTACGCGCGGTATTAGTGCCATTGCCTCATCGGGGCTGGGACGGTGGTCATATTGCTAATTCAGCTCTTGTCGAGCCGAGCTGTCCTGCTGCAGTGTGGTCCGAACCCTCTTGATGATGTCCAGGGGATCGGCAGCTGGATTATAATGCTGATTGAGAAGGCCGCTTTGTACCTCTACTGCTAGAGCGGCAGTGTGCTCCTCTGTACGGTGGGAGCATTCCGTGTTTCCATTTACTGTGATGATGCCACGTGGGGTGGGCATCTTTAGCTTGAGATAAGCGTAATGTGGTACCGCATTGAATCTAGCGAATGCGGTTCGTCCGAGCAGGGAGTGATAGCCGCTGCGAAATGGGACGATATCGAAGATTAGTTCTTCGCTTCGGAAGTTATCCGGGGAACCGAAGACCACCTCCAGCGTGATCGAGCCCATACAACATGCCTCTACGCCTGGTATGACTCCTTTAAAGGTAGTTATCGTGGGTTTGATTTGTGAGGGATTAATGCCCATCTTGCGTACTGTATCCTGATAGAGCAGGTTGAGGCTGCTACCACTGTCCATTAGGACTCGTGTCATGTGAAATCCGTTGATGATTGGGTCGAGTACCAATGCGGCCGAACCGCCATGAAGGATGCTAGTTGGATGATCACGACGATCAAAGGTGATCGGGACTGACGACCATGGGTTAAATTTTGGGGAGACTGTCTCTACCGCATAAATGTCCCTGAGTGCGCGCTTGCGCTCCCTTTTGGGGATGTGTGTGGCGTATATCATGTTCACCGTTTTGACTTGAGGCAGGAATTTCTTCTGCCCCCCCCCCCCAGTGTTCGGCTGCCGGGGCTCCTCGTCTTCGTCCTCGCTTTGCGATTCCCCTTCCTTGTTTACGCTATTTACCTTGCTGGCTTGCTTAAAGACCCGGCAACCTCTATTAGTATGGTTGGCCGGTTTGTCTGGGGTGCCATGTATCTATCACGGACGGTCGAGTATGCGGTCCAAGCTGGATGGTCCTCCGCCGTTCCTTTTATAGGGCTTCTTTCGCTAGCCGGACTTGGAGCCACTGAATCCGGCATGAATGGTAGTGTCATCGGTGTTATCGCCATTGCTTCGGTGTTTGTGTCTGTTGCGCCGGAGCTTGCCGGTGCTGTTTTTGGCCTCGGAGGGGCCTGTCTCGTTGGCTGTGGTGGTACTGCGAGCCAGCCAACTATCCTCTCCAGCACAAAAGTGGGTCATAAGTGCCGTGAGGGCTGCCATGGATCTTGGCTTTTCCTGGCCGAGGTGGCGGGCGAGCCATTCGTCCCGGATGCTATGCTTAAAGGATGCTAGGGCTTCAGCGTCTGGACAATCGACGATCTGGTTCTTTTTGGTTAGGAACCTAGTCCAGAATTTTCTCGCTGATTCTCCAGATTGTTGAACTATGTGGCTTAATTCATCGGCATCGGGTGGCCGGACATATGTACCTTGGAAGTTGTCGAGGAAGGCCTCTTCCAAGTCTTCCCAGCTACCGATGGAGTTCTCTGGCAGACTATTTAGCCAGTGTCGAGCTGGTCCTTTGAGCTTTAACGGGAGGTATTTGATGGCATGGAGGTCATCTCCTCGGGCCATATGTATGTGAAGAATGAAATCTTCGATCCATACTGCGGGGTCGGTTTGTTTCGTCGTATGATTCAATATTGACAGGCTTGAACCCTTCGGGGAATTGATGATCCAGCACCTCGTTTGTGAAGCAGAGAGGGTGTGCGGCGCCTCTATAGCGGGCCGTGTCACGGCGTATCTCTAATGACGTCCGTCTGTGATTATCGGCCCGGGTGTGATTAAGTTTGTCACGTCCGAATAGGTAGCTGTCATCCCGAGTATGGGAACGTCCTTGCGATCCGTATATAGATCTGGTGTGTCCTGCTCTATTGTCCAATTTCTGTCGAAGATCGTATGTATGGTCCCGAGCTGGTCTGTCCTTGTTTTTGCGAGGCGGTTGGGTGGGCTGCTGTTCGGTCTGAGTTGCCATTTTATCCCGACCGCGGGGTGCTTGGTCCGCATTGTGCGAAGGAGGTATGGGATGTGTTGCCTCCTCATCGAACCGAGGTAGCAGTCTGCGTTTTGGGCACCTCTTTGCTGGGTGCTTGAGGCCGTATTCCTCAGCTGTCAGGACATCATTCCATTTGTCGACGAGCAGGTCTTGTTCAGCTTGAAGTTGTTGTTGTTTCTTTTCTAGGCTTTTTGCAGTGGCTATGAGCTGAAGCTTAAAGCGCTCCTGCTCAAGAGGATCCCCAGGCACGATGAAGTTTTTGTTGCCAAGGCTTGTCTCCTCGTCGGAGGGTGGATGGTAACTATCATCCTCCGGGTCATCTTCTATGGCATGTTCGTCAGGGTTGTTTTGCCTGTTGTCATGTTTCTGTTCGAATGTAGCCCTGACAGGGCCTTCATTGTTTTCGGCGTCGCCCGGAGTACTATTTTCTCCGGTGTCAGTGTTGCCGTCCTTTGAGTGGCGGTGCTTAGAGCGGTGTTTGGGCCGCCGGTGCTTGGACTGTGTCTCGGAGGTTTTATTCGTGTCTGGCTCTTCTTTGTCATCGCCTGATCCTTTAGGTGTACCAACCATGTACACGTCGTATGAAGAGGTGGCCGTCCAACGTCCAGTGAATGGCGGGTCTTGGCCTTGCTCCTCATTGACATCATCGTCCATACCGTTGATGTCTTCGGAGCCATAGTCCAGCACGTCGGTTAAATCATCGATGGTGGCTATGAAGTGGGTGGCGGGTGGGGAGCAAAATTCCCAATCATCCGTTTCTATCTCGATCCGGACATAGTTCGGCTGTGAGTCCTTCTCCAAGGACAAATTCTTTAAATATTTTAGCACGTCGCCCCAAGGTGAGTGCTGGAAAACGTCAGCGGCGCTGAACTCGAAGATCGATAACCGATCTAGCTCGGTGTCCGCAGGCGTGCATAGTCCGGAACTTATAGCCAAAGACAAGTCCGGAGTTCCGTGAAGGCGAACATTGCTGGGTGTCGAGTCCATGTGTGGCTCCAATGCCGCGGACTCTGAGGCCTCGGATGGCTCGATCTTCTTCGGCTCTAAGGTCGTTGCAGCCGCAGGAACCATCTCCTGGGAGTGATCCGATGACGAATTTAAGTCACGTTCATCAGGATGAGGGGGAGCGATCGCCGTGGGCTCAAATCCCTTGAAGATCGAGTCTCCAAAGATATCCGTGACGTAGTTCAAGCTTCCGAATCTGACCTGATGGCCAGGGGCGTAGCTGTCGATCTGCTCCAAATGGCCGAGCGAGTTGGCCCGCAGTACGAAGCCACCGGATACGAAGATCTGTCCGGGAAGGAAGATTCCTCCCTGGACATCGTCATTATTAACGATTGAAGGGGCCATCGATCCTTTTGTCGACGACACAGTGGAACTCTCAATGAAAGCACCAATGTCGGTGTCAAAACGGGCGGATCTCGGGTAGGGGGTGCCAAACTGTGCATCTTGGATCAATGGTAACAGGAGACGGGGGACACAATGTTTACCCAGGTTCGGGCCCTCTCTATGGAGGTAAAACCCTACGTCCTGCTTGATTGATATTGATGAATATGAGTGTTACAAGAGTGGATCTACCACGAGATCGTAATGGCTAAACCCTAGAAGTCTAGCCTATGTGGGTATGGTAATGAGTATATGTGATGTCCTTTCCGGACTATCCCCTTCGGTTTAAATAGGCACCGAGGGGATCTAGGGTTTACATGGAGTCAATTACGTGAGAAGGAATATTCGGTCGCCAAGCTTGCCTTCCACGCCAAGTAGAGTCCAATCCGGACACGGTGCATTCTTCGGCCTTCATGTCTTCACAGCCCATCAGTCTGGCCCAAAGGATAATAGGCCGGACGCCCGAGGACCCCTTAGTCCAGGACTCCCTCAGCGGGTATCGTTATTTTCTGACCTTCACAGATGATTTGAGCAGACAAGGGTATATCTACTTGATGAAATATAAGTCTGAAACATTTGAAAAGTTCAAAGAATTTTAGAGTGAAGTGGAAAATCATCGTAAACAGAAAATAAAGTTTCTACGATTTGATCATGGAGACGAATATTTGACTTACGAGTTTGGTCTTGAACTAAAACAATGTGGAATAGTTTCACAAATTCACACCACCTGGAACACCACAGCATAATGGTGTGTCCGAACGTTGTAATCATACTTTATTGGATACGGTGCGATCTATGATGATTTACCACTATCGTTTTGGGGTTATGCATTAGAGACAGCTGCATTCACGTTAAATAGGGCACCATCTAAATCCGTTGAGATGACACCGTATGAACTATGGTTTGGCAAGAAACCAAAGCTGTCGTTTCTTAAAGTTTGGGGTTGCGATGCTTATGTGAAAAAGTTTCAAACTGATAAGCTCGAACCCAAATCAGAGTAGTGCGTCTTCATAGGATACCCAAAAGAAACTGTTGGGTACACCTTCTATCACAGATCCGAAGGCAAGATATTTTGTTGCTAAGAATGGATCCTTTCTAGAGAAGGAGTTTCTCTCGAAAGAAGTGAGTGAGAGGAAAGTAGAACTTGACGAGGTAATTGTACCTTCTCCCTTATTGGAAATTAGTTCATCACTGAAATCAGTTCCAGTGATTCCTACACCAGTAAGTGAGGAAGCTAATGATGATGATCGTGAAACTTTTGATCAAGTTAGTGCCGAACCTCGTATGTCAACCAGAGTAAGATCCGCACCAGAGTGGTACGGTAATCCTGTTCTGGAAGTCATGTTACTTTACCATGACGAACCTACGAACTATGAGGAAGGGATGATGAGCCCAGATTCCGCAAAATGGCTTGAGGCCATGAAATCCGAGATGGGATCCATGTATGAGAACCAAGTATGGACTTTGGTTGACTTGCCCGATGATCGGCAGGCCATAGAGAATAAATGCATCTTCAAGAAGAAGACTGACGCTGACGGTAATGTTACTGTCTACAAAGCTCGACTTGTTGCGAAAGGTTTTTGACAAGTTCAAGGAGTTGACTACGATGAGACCTTGTCACCCGTAGCGATGCTTAAGTCCATCCGAATCATGTTAGCAATTGCCGCATTTTATGATTATGAAAATTGGCAAATGGATGTCAAAACTGCATTCCTTAATGGATACCTTAAAGAAGAGTTGTATATGATGCAACTAGAAGGTTTTGTCGATCCAAAAGGTGCTAACAAAGTGTGCAAGCTCCAGCGTTCCATTTATGGACTGGTGCAAGCCTTTGGGAGTGAGAATATACACTTTGATAAAGTGATAAAAGCATATGGTTTTATACAGACTTGCGGTGAAGCCTGTATTTACAAGAAAGTGAGTGGGAGCACTACAACATTTCTGATAAGTATATGTGAATGACATATTGTTGATCGGAAATAATTTAGAATTTTATCGAAAGCATAAAGGAGTGTCTGAAAAGAGTTTTTCAAAGAAAGACCTCGATGAAGGTACTTACATATTGAGCATCAAGATCTATAGAGATAGATCAAGACGCTTGATATATTTTCAATGAGTACATACCTTGACAAGATTTTGAAGTAGTTCAAAATGGAAAAGTCAAAGAAGGAGTTCTTGCCTGTGTTGCAAGGTGTGAAGTTGAGTAAAGACTCAAAACCCGACCAGGAAGAAAATAGAAAGAGAATGAAAAGTCATTCCCTATGCCTTAGTCATAGGTTCTATAAAGTACGCTAAGCTGTGTACCAGACCTATTGTGTACCTCACCATAACTTTCGCAAGAGGTTACAATAGTGATACAGGAGTGGATCACTAGATAGTGGTCAAAAATATCCTTAGTGGAATAATGAAATGTTTCTCGGTTATGGAGGTGATAAAGAGTTCATCATAAAAGTTACGTCGATGCAAGCTTTGACACCGATCTGGATGATTCTAAGTCTCGATCTAGATATATATCGAAAGTGGGAGCAATTAGCTAGAGTAGCTCAGTGCAAAACATTGTAGACATAGAAAAGTTGCAAAATACATACGGCTCTGAATGAGGCAGACCCGTTAACTAAATTTCCCTCACAAGAAAAACATGATCACTCTTTGGGTGTTAATCACATAGAGATGTGAACTAGATTATTGACTCTAGTAAACCCTTTGGGTGTTAGTCACATGGAGATGTGAACTAATCACATAAAGATGTGAACTATTGGTGTTAAATCACATGACGATGTGAACTAGATTATTAACTCTAGTGCAAGTGGGAGACTGAAGGAAATATGCCCTAGAGGCAATAATAAAGTTGTTAAGTATATTTCCTTATATCATGATAAATGTTTATTATTCATGCTAGAATTGTATTAGCCGGAAACTTAGTACATGTGTGAATACATAGACAAACAGAGTGTCACTAGTTTGCCTCTACTTGACTAGCTCGTTGAATCAATGATGGTTATGTTTCCTAACCATAGACATGAGTTTTCATTTGATTAATGGGATCACATCATTAGAGAATGATGTGATTGACTTGAACCATCCGTTAGCTTAGCAAGATGATCGTTTAGTTTGTTGCTATTGCTTTCTCCATAACTATACATGTTCCTATGACTATGAGATCATGCAACTCCTGAATATCGGAGGAACACTTTGTGTGCTACCAAACATCACAACGTAACTGGGTGATTATAAAGGTGCTCTACAGGTGTCGCCGATGGTGTTTGTTGAGTTGGCATGGATCAAGATTAGGATTTGTCCCTCCAATTGTCGGAGAGGTATCTCTGGGCCCTCTCGGTAATGTACATCACTATAAGCCTTGCAAGCAATGTAGCTAATGAGTTTGTTACGGGATGTAGCATTACGGAACGAGTAAAGAGACTTGTCGGTAACGAGATTGAGCTAGGTATTGAGATACCGACGATCGAATCTCGAGCAAGTAACATACCGATGACGAAGGGAACAACGTATATCATTATGCGGTTTGATCGATAAAGATCTTCGTGGAATATGTAGGAACCAATATGAGCATCCAGGTTCTGCTATTGGTTATTGACCAGAGACATGTCTCGGTCATGTCTACATAGTTCTCGAACCCGTAGGGTCCGCACGCTTAACGTTCGGTGACGATCGGTATTATGAGTTTATGTGTTTTGATGTTCTGAAGGTAGTTCGGAGTCCCGTATTGATCACGAACATGACGAGTAGTCTCGAAATGGTCGAGACATAAAGATCGATATATTGGACGCCTATGTTTGGACATTGGAATGGTTCCGAGTGATTCGGGCATTTTTTCGGAGTACCGGGAGGTTACCGGAACCCCCCGGGAGAAGTTATGGGCCTTATGGGCCATAAGAAGGAAGCACACCAGCCCACAAGGGGCTGGTGCGCCCCCCTTGGGCAGGAGGCCGAATTGGAATAGGTTGGGGGGGGGGCTTTCCTTCTCTCCTACTCCTCCTTCCCTTCCTCTCCTACTCCAACTAGGGAAGGGGGAATCCTACTCCCGGTGGGAGTAGGACTCCCCTAGGGTGCGCCATAGAGAGGGCCGGCACCTCCCCTCCTCCACTCATTTATATACGTGGGAGGGAGGCGCTGAATGAATACACAAGTTGATCATTGATCTTTTAGCTGTGTGCGGTGCCCCCCTCCACCATAATCCACCTCGGTCATATCACAGCGGTGCTTAGGCGAAGCCCTGTTCCGGTAGCAACATCATCACCGTCATCACGCCGTAGTGATGACAAAGCTCTCCCTCGACACTTCACTGGATCGTGAGTTCGTGGGACGTCATCGAGCCAAACATGTGCAGATCACGGAGGTGCCGTACCTTCGGTACTAGGATCGGTCGATCATGAAGACGTACGACTACATCAACCGCGTTGTCATAACGCTTCTGCTTACGGTCTACGAGGGTACGCGGACAACACTCTTCCCCTCACGTTGCTATGCATCACCATGATCTTGCATGTGCGTAGGAAATTTTTGAAATTACTGTGTTCCCCAACATAAACGGCTGCAAGCCCCCAAAGAGTTCTCGAGTGCTATGCGGGACCCACTAGATGTCATGTCTACTAGACTCATATCTTAGGCCTGACGGTATTGCTTCTGCCTGTTCGCACGCCATGCCGGCGCATGGATGTAACTTCACTTAATTCCCTCAACCGTCGTGCCTCCCACGACCTTCGCCTCCCTCGTGTGGTCGCACCATTTGAGACTTCGACCGGCTATAAATGAGCAATTTTTTGCCTAGTCCGCATGCATGATACTCCCTCTGGTCCTTTTTACTTCCGTCTACCGTTTGCAAAGTTTTTTTTTACCAAATTTATACTAAAAATATCAAGATCTAAAATAC
Organism: Triticum urartu; assembly: GCF_056163025.1. NCBI lineage: Eukaryota > Viridiplantae > Streptophyta > Magnoliopsida > Poales > Poaceae > Triticum > Triticum urartu. Next base: position 142,631,310 of record NC_141874.1, on the reverse strand, counting down.
TGATTATAATGAGTATAAAAACTAAATTTTATAATGAGTATAAAAATATTGATTTGACATTGTGAATGTTGATGTACATTTTTCTGTAAGTTTGGTCAAAGTAGAGGTACATTGACTTCACACAAAACTTAAATGCACAATGCAGACTAGTTCCTCCGTCCAGGTGCGTGCCATGTCCTATCTAGTCATCACAACAAGGTTAACTATTAGAATACCACTACCTCCCTTCTACTCTTACCAAGATAGAGGCGGTGGAATAGTTTTTGTAGAAGTTTCTAGAGTCTGAACTCCATCTTCAGGAACCTTCGCCGCCGCCGGCAAGAATGCAAGGAGATGAACCAAAAAGGAAATGAGGCTGTAATGAGTAGTTCCGTATTTTATACAGTGGTAGAGGTGGGTAAGTATCTTCTATACATTACCTCCGGTGGCAAGGCCATGTCTCTATGCACACACATCTCAGCCGTTGGTTCCAAGTAGATCGAATGGCTCACATTGTCCAGAGGCAGACATACCATCACCACCAACTGAGATTTTTATAGGAGTGGTCATGCATGCATGTGGTGTAATTAATGCATCAGTTTACACAATTTTTTGAGAAAAACGAGAGTACTAATTAAGTACGTTTGCAAACTACGGAATTAATTCCACCATTCATCATCTTCCTTGGTTGAAGAGATTTTCAAATTAAGCCCTATAAACCGGAAAGGAGGGAGTATCACATTACCACCACTATGGCCAACCTTAATCATCGCATGCAATAATTTAGTGCACCTTGAAATTGGAACGCATGCTTGACTCTCCTTCTCCCTCCAGCAGTCCCACCACTCCACCCCGTGTGGAATAAATCTACATGCATGACTCTCCTCCCCCGCGCTCGTCCAATCTGTTGTGACCAGCAATATTTCCACCCCTTCCCTCACCTGTAATTTACTCCAACAAATATGCCCACGTAGCTGCTTCAGTTACTTAACCGTAGGTGCATTGGGTCACTAACATGTGGGCCCAACATGCATCTGGCCCACATGTTAGTGACTCAACTGGACCTGCAGTTCAGACAGTGAAGCTCAGTTCCTATATTACGTAGGTGTGCCATTGCTCACTGATACGTCTCCAACGTATCTATAATTTTTGATTGTTCCATGCTATTATATTATCAACCTTGGATGTTTTATATGCATTTATATGCTATTATATATGATTTTTGGGACTAACCTATTAAACTAGAGCCCAGTGCCAGTTTCCGTTTTTTCCTTGTTTTTGAGTATCGCAGAAAAGGAAAACCAAACGGAGTCCAATTGATCTGAAACTTGACGGAGCTTATTTTTGGACCAGAAGAAGCCCACGGAGCATCGGAGATGGACCAGAAGAGTCCAGGGCTACCCACGAGGGTGGGGGGCGCCCACCCCCTGGGCGCGCCCCTGCCTCCTGGACAGCCCGGAGACCCCCCTGCCTTGTTCCTGACTCCAACACCTCTTATATAACCCAAAACTTCTAGAAGGAAACCTAGATCAGGAGTTCCGCCGCCAGAAGCCTCCATAGCCACCGAAAACCAATCTAGACCCGTTCCGGCACCCTACCGGAGGGGGGGGGATCCCTCACCGGTGGCCATCTTCATCATCCCGGCGCTCTCCATGATGAGGAGGGAGTAGTTCTCCCTCGGGGCTGAGGGTATGTACCAGTAGCTTTGTGTTTCATCTCTCTCTCTCTCGTGTTCTTGAGTCGGCACGATCTTGATGTATCGCGTGCTTTGCTATTATAGTTGGATCTTATGATGTTTCTCCCCCTCTACTCTCTTGTGATGAATTGAGTTTTCCCTTTGAAGTTGTCTTATCGGACTGAATCTTTAAGGATTTGAGAACACTTGATGTATGTCTTGCACGTGCTTATCTGTTGTGATAATGGGATATCATGTGATCCACTTGATGTATGTTTCCGTGATCAACTTGCGAGTTCCGTGACCTCATGAACTTATGCATAGGGGTTGGCACACATTTTCGTCTTGACTCTCCGGTAGAAACGTTGGGGCACTCTTTGAAGTTCTTTGTCTTGGTTGAATAGATGAATCTAAGATTGTGTGATGCATATCGTATAATCATATCCACGGATACTTGAGGTGACATTGGAGTATCTAGTTGACAATAGGGTTTTGGTTGATTTGTGTCTTAAGGTGTTATTCTAGTACGAACTCTATGATAGATTGAACAGAAATAATAGCTTCATGTTATTTTACTACGGACTCTTGAATAGATTAATCAGAAAGGATAACTTTGATGTGGTTTCGTAACCTACCATAATCTCTTCGTTCGTTCTCCGCTATTAGTGACTTTGGAGTGACTCTTTGTTGCATGTTGAGGGATAGTTATATGATCCAATTATGTTATTATTGTTGAGAGAACTTGCACTAGTGAAACTATGAACGCTAGGACTTGTTTCAACGCATTGGAATATCGTTTATGCTCACTTTTACCACTTGTTACCTTGCTGTTTTTATATTTTCATATTACAAAAACCTATATCTACTATCCATATTGCACTTGTATCACCATCTCTTCGCCGAACTAGTGCACCTATACAATTTACCATTGTATTGGGTGTGTTGGGGACACAAGAGACTCTTTGTTATTTGGTTGCGGGGTTGCTTGAGAGAGACCATCTTCATCCTACGCCTCCCACAGATTGATAAACCTTAGGTTATCCACTTGAGGGAAATTTGCTACTGTCCTACAAGCCTCTACACTTGGAGGCCCAACAACTTCTACAAGAAGAAGGTTGTGTAGTAGACATCAAGCTCTTTTCTGGCGTCGTGGCCAGGGAGGTTAGCGCTTGAAGGTATATCTTTAGATCTTGCAATCAAATCTTTTTGTTTCTAGTTTTAGCAATAGTTTAGTTTATAAAAGAAAACTACAAAAAAATGGAATTGAGTTTGCCTCATACGCTTCATCTTTTTAATATCTTTCGTGAGAATGATGGAAAGGAAAATTGTGCTCAAATGCTAGAAGAAGAAGTCTATAAAATGTTTGGCACTAAATCTTTGAATGATGAGCATGATTGCAATGTTGTTAGTATGAACTCCTTGAGTATCCATAGTACAAATGATTGCACCAGTCATGATGAAAATGTCTCTGATAAGCAAGTCAACTTTTGTGGAGTGCATAGAGTTTGCAAGTACACACCAAATAGGGAAGATAGATTTTGCAAGAGGCATAAGTATTTAGAAACTAAATGATTGCAAGAGAGGCTAGATGTTTGTGTTGAAAATTTAAAATTTCTTCGCCATACTTGTGAACTTTGCAATGAACATGGTCATTTAAATCTCCAATGCAAATTGTTTCATGATCGTATCGTGTCCAAAAATTGTGATGATTTGATTTCCCTTGCACATCATAATGAACTTAGTTTGCTTTTGGGTTATGAAGAAATGAAACGTATAACTGAGCATATTCCAGAATATAACCTTGAGAAATTCCTCGATATTGATATAGAAGAAATTTTTATGTATTGTGCGGTGAATTGCATTGAAAATCCTTATATTGCCAATTACATAAAGAAAAGAAAACAAATAGAGGATGAAGAGAATACTAATGAAAGGGAAGAGGCTTCCCAATATCCTCCTATTATTTCTTGTGATGAATCAGGTAACGAGGAGGAGCCTCCTATTCAACCAATCTCATTAATAAGGAGCTCCGAAAAGAGGATTAAACCCACACATGATGTGAAGAAGAAAAAGAAAAGACAGAGAAGCAAAGGTAAAAATGTATCCCTCCCAAATGATGTTGCTCCTATTTCTCATTGTGATGATGATAATTTTTATACTATTGGTGCTATCCATACTATTAATGATGAGAGTGATTATGCTTATGATATGAAAAGGCCGAAGCTTGGAGATGCTATGTTTGATGAGAATGACATGTTTGAGAATGTATTTGCTGCAATTAATATTTGTCCCAAGCTTGGGGACTCTGTGTTTCATGAAGATGTTATATTTAACCTCCCAAGTTTTGATATGCAAATTTATTATGATGATAGCATGCCTCCTATTTATGATGGTTATATTGATGAAAGTGTGTTTGGAAGAGTGTCAACTTTAGGAAGTAATGATCCCACCATTTTGGAGGGTGTTGAATCTTATTGTGACAATTATGAAAGTGGATTTGGAGAGGTCATGACTTTATTTAGCAATGATTCCACTATCTTGGAAGAGGTTTCAATTGATTATGATGAGAACAAAGTTGCTACGTATGATGATTATTGTGATGACACGTATGCTATAAAAGTAGTGATGATTATATTAAAACTTGTCATGATTATGATTACCCTTTTTCTGAACATTAATTTTTTAATGTGGAAACAATTTATAGTGTTCGAGTTTCTTATGATATTCCCACTATTCCGAATGAGAAGAATCTTGCTTATGTGGAGAGTAGTAAATTTTCTATGCTTGTAGATCATGAAAAGAATGCTTTATGTGATGATTATATTATTGAATTCATTCATGATGCTACTGAAAATTATTATGAGGGAGGAATATATGCTTATGGGAATTGCAATAATATCAAGTTTCCTCTCTATGTGCTTAAAGTTTTAAAGTTATGCTTGTTTTGCCTTCCTATGCTAGTTGATTATTGTTCCCATAAGTTGTTTGTTCACAAAATCCCTATGCATAGGAAGTGGGTTAGACTTAAATGTGCAAGACATATTCTTCATGATGCTATCTTTATGTTTCAATTCTTATCTTTTATGTGAGCATCATTGAAATCATCATGCCTAGCTAGGTGCGTTAAATGATAGCGCTTGTTGGGAGGCAACCCAACTTCATTTTTGTTCTTTGCTTTTTGCTCCTGGTTAGTAATAAATAATTCATCTAGCCTCTGTTTAGATGTGGCTTTATGCTTTTAATTAGTGTTTGTGCCAAGTAGAACCTTTGGGGAGACTTGGGTGAAGTCTTTGTGATCTTGCTGTAAAAAACAGAAACTTTAGCGCTCACGAGTTTTGCTGCCATTTTTTTACTGGAGAGTGTGATTAGGTTGATTCTTTTCGCAGATGATTAATAGACAAATTCCTTAGGTCCACCAACTTATTTGAGAATTTTATGAGTTCTAGAAGTATACGTTTGATACAGATTACTACAGACTGTTCTGTTTATGACAGATTCTGTTTTCTATGTGTTGTTTGCTTATTTTGATGAGTCTGTGAGTAGTATCGGAGGGTATGAACCATATATAAGTTGGAATACAGTAGATATTACACCAATATGAATTTAGAATGAGTTCACAATAGTACCTAAGTGGTGATTTATTTTCTTATATTAATGGAGCTTACGAGTTTTCTGTTAAGTTTTGTGTTGTGAAGTTTTCAAGTTTTGGGTAGAGATTCAATGGACTATGGAATAAGGAGTGGAAAGAGCCTAAGCTTGGGGATGCCCAAGGCACCCCAAGGTAATATTCAAGGACAATCAAGAGCCTAAGTTTGGGGATGCCCCGGAAGGCATCCCCTCTTTCGTCTTCGTTCATCGGTAACTTAACTTGAAGCTATATTTTTATTCACCACATGATATGTGTTTTGCTTGGAGCGTCATTTTATTTTATTTTGTTTTCCTTGCTGTTTGAATAAAATACCATGATCTGAAATTCTTAAATGTTAGAGAGTCTTCACATAGTTGCATAATTATTCAACTACTCATTGATCTTCACTTATAACTTTTGGAGTAGTTTGTCATTTGCTCTAGTGCTTCAATTATATCCTTTTAGAGCACGGCGGTGGTTTTATTTTAAAGAAATAGTTGAACTCTCGTACTTCACTTATATTATTTTCAGAGTCTTTAGAACAGCATCGTAATTTGCTTTGGTTATGAAATTAGTCATAATATGATGGGCATCCAAGAGGGATATAATAAAAACTTTCATATAAAGTGCATTGAATACTATGAGAAGTTTGATACTTGATGATTGTTTTGAGATATGGAGATGGTAATATCATGGAACACTTCCGTTACGGTGGTAATACTATGAGAAATAGTTGTAGAAGTGTTCCGTTACGGTGGATGCCACATGTCAGTCACCCTTGACGAAAGCACTTCTGTGACGCGCGATTTATCGTCATGGAAGTGGACACTTCCGTGATGATAATTTTGGTAATGTCATGGAACACTTCTACAACAACACAGGTATGACTATCTTGATTCTGTCATAAATTTGTCATGGATGTACATGCATGACAGAAAACGCGACCTACTGTGACAAACACGTATCATCACGGAAGTGTATTTTTTTGTAGTGCAGGTTATATTATTCAAATCTTTAATAGCCAACATGGCTGGATTTTTATTATGGTTGTCAATAACCAATACTATGGTTGAGGTTTTCAAAGTCGCTTCAGCGCAATAGATATGATTTATTCTACAATGGAAGGAATAGTCCCGAGTCGCTGCAGGCTTACGACCCGGCACTTGGGGGCTACATTATTCAAATTGAGATTACATCAAATATGCAAGTCCCATGTCACTGCCAGCATGCACCATGGCACTTAGGGGCTAATGCAAAGTCATTTTTTTCATCACCTTATTGAAGACCCGACTCATCAAATTATATGAGCCGGCCCTTGGGGGCTACCAATTGCTCCTATCAACAATTCAAGGTACACAGGTTTTAATCCATTATTGAAGGGTCCACTCCTCAGTTGGTAAAGCACAAAGCTCTTAACCTTGTGGACGTGGGTTCAAGCCCCATGATGGGAGTTACATCATATGATGTTATTTTCAATGAAGTATATATAAAGTCCCAACTCAGTATTATCTTATTGAGCCGGCCCTTGGAGGCTACACGTTGCTGTTAAAATCTACATGATCATATTTTCAAAGTCCCTGCTCATTATTTGCATAATGACCCGGCCCTTGGGGGCTACACTGATTGAAGTTTTTATGAGCATCAGGCAATTACATGTCCCAGGTTGCTGCAAGCATGACAACCCGACACTTGGGGGATACATATGTGGAATACTCAGTTTATGACTAATGGTTGAGATGAACCACCTGGATTTCTTCAAGCTTGTGATATTTATATTTGAAGCAAGTCTTAAGTTGTTGCTATGCTACCTTCTTAAGACTTGGGGGTTACAAGTGATAGGCATATAAGAGGTATATTTTCAAGCTTGATGTTAACTACAATTATGACTCGGTGCCATCAATATTTATAAACCGACAGTTTTTGGCAATGGTAAACCGGCGAGTTCTATATTCTTAAACCGGCTGAAGATTAGATTAGTATTTCAAGGACCAATATTTTTGTTAAGCATTGGGAGCTGAGTCAAATGAATTATTCTATATAATATTTTTCTATGAAAAACCAATGTCAGCAAATTGCTTATGAAGCTGGCCTATTGACTTAGATTTTCTAGAAGAAGGAAATGACAAGGAGTTAAGGAGGATCAAGATCAGTTTAACATGGATAAATCCAAATTAAACTGGGGGCTAATGTCGGGGATATACCCCGCGGTATGACCCGGCCGGAGACGATAACCCAACAGGAGTTAAGTCAGATGATAACCCGGTAGGAGTTAAGTCAGATGATAACCCGACAGGAGTTAAGTCAGATGATAAACTGGCAGGAGTTAAGTCAGATGATAACCGGCAGGAGTTAAGTCAGATGATAACCTGACAGGAGTAAAGTCTGATCAAAATCCAGCAGACAATCATAAACCGATAGACAGTGATAACCCGGCAGACCATCATATGCCGGCAGACCGTCATAAACCGTCACCAGTCATAACCCGGCAGACAGTGATAACTCGGTTGCCAGGGGTTATGAAGCCCGAGACGTTATGAAGCCCAAGACGTTAAGAAGCCCATGAAGAGAAGTCAGAATAGTTTAAGTCTTAATCCGAGTTGGACTCTACATGTAACCCGCCCCTTCAACATATATAAGGAGGGGCAGGGCACCCCAAGAGGGGGGGGGCAATTTTAAGGGTTAGGGATAACTGGGGGAGACGGTTTACGGCGACTCCCTCGTGATGATAATGAGACCTAGCCACAAACAGCTTGTAGGGTTGTTATTGGATGATGTTTCACAGGGTCCAAAGCTGTCTAAACCCTTGTCTTCTGTTGCGTCTCTCGATTCCGCTCAACCCCTCTCAAGCTACCACATCGATGCGTTGGCCTCACGACTAAGTCCTCACACCAGGACATCTGCCGTGACAATTTCCACGACAGTTGGCACCCACCGTGGGGCCTGCGCACAATGGTATTGAGTTCTTGCAGGGATCCCCAAGGATTGAGAGGCTCGTGATTGGCCGGATGAAGAAGAACCGGCACGAGACAATCATACACGATTTACTTTGGATCTGGGAGTACAAGATTTGAGTTGAAGAAAAATTAGGGTTGCGTTTACGGGCCACCGACGCTTTCTGTCGGCGTGTCAAATCTTGGTATGTAACTCGCCTCTAACCGGCACGGTTAGAGTCGCGTCTCATTCAACTTTGGTTCGCCGAGTCCGATGGGAGTAAGTCGCCAAAAACACACAAAGGCCGAGTCCGGATCAAGACAAGAGTACTATTTCATCACATGAAGCATTAGGCCCAAGGATTTCAAAGACTAAGGCATCTTCGACTCATACATCATCTCAGCCGAATCGGTTTATCTCTGTGGTTAACTCTGATCGGTACTTGCACACAAGGAAAGACACCAGGAGGCTGATTCAAAAACTATGGAAGGAAGATTACTACATGAATCTGGCCCGTTTTAAAAAAACAACAAGAGCGGACAAGGCCACGGACTCGGTCTCGCCTCCGCTCTGTCTGGCCTTGAGCCGCCACCTGCCAGCTTTCTTACACCGAGTCGCCAAGCTACCAACGATGAACCAGCCCTGCCGTACCGCTGGCCTTCCGCTGACGCCACCTCGGCCTTGCTCTGAGTTGCCGGAGCCCCCGCAGCAGTCGCTGCCTCCATTGCTCCTGCCGCCTCCGCCCCGACCAGAGTCCGTTCATCGCAAGTCGCGGCCCTGCTGTTCACCGGTTCGTGCGTGCAAACCGCCATGCCCTCGCATCGCGGCGCCCGCCTTTCACCGTAAACCGCCGACGCCTTAACCCGCCAGCGCCCCGGCCTGAATCCGCAGCTGGATTGAGTCGGCCCTGTCGCCTTCGAACCGCCGCTCGGCCGCATCCCCGCCATACCGGTGCCTCTCCAAATGCACCACCGATTCAGCTGCACTTCGCCGGCTGGTTTCAGTATGCCGCGAGCCGACCTACACCTCATCGATTCACCGGAGCGGCCTCGTTTCGCCCACGACGCGTTGACCAGTTCAAAACTCCGCTGTTATGAGTCATGATCGTGGAGTCACTTCGTTGATCCGCTGGAGCGGCAGCTTTGTCGCGACTACCTCTGCCCGCCGGCTCGTGCGCCATCACTGAGCTGCTTCTGCCATTCACCTTTCTCATGGCCAGCAATAAATCGCGCCCGTTTCACTGCTGTTGCGGGTGAGCCGGCCCGTGCGCCTCGCACTTCCGTCTGCGTCCGGCCGATGCTCCGGATCGCTGAGCTCCTCCGCTGCGGTGGCTGCGTTGAGACACCCCCGCTGGTCCGGCCCAGAGCCGGCCTCGAGTCACCCTGCCGGCGCGTCCTCTTTGACGAATCGCCAAGCCCCTCCGTCTAATCTTTACATCGACGGTCTACTGCTGCTATTATTTGCCTCGCCGGCCGTCACCTGCGAGTCGTCACCTTGCCAAATCGCCGTTGGGCCTCGCCTCCTCTGAGCCGCCGATCAACAAATCGCCATTGCCTCGGGTGGATCAAGCTGTTGTCCTTCTGCCCCGAGTCACCGCGCCCGAGAGCGCGACCTGCCCTGCTGCTTTGAACTGCCCTCACCGGTGTGTCAGGCCGCCGCCAACTTTCGCAGCCGTAGTTTTTAAGTCACTTACTACTAAACCGGCGTTCGCCTGCAAGCGGTTTTCAGCCCGCCTTACTCGGTGGCCATGACCACGTCGAATCTGTACTAGTACAACATGGAGCGGAGCAAAGTGAGTAACAAGTCAAAGTAATAGCTGAAAGATCTGTATGCGGCAGTGCCTCGCAAGCGCAGAGTGCTATATGCCATGCAAATCCATGGCGTGAGGATAAACAGGAAGAAAAAGAGCAGGCCATGGGAGTTGAACCGGCGACCTGAAAATCGAATCCTAGTGCTAACAATCACCAGGCCACGGCATGTGTTCTGGCCAGTTTACCGTGGGAGCTGGTACGGCCGGTTTTAACTCCACCTACGGAAGTTATTACGCACTACATCAAAATATCAAACCAGATCAGTATTAAGTGCTAGTATGTACTAAGCACTAGTGGCCGTTTTACGGCTCACGTGAAGGGTGATATTTGGAAATCGAGAAACAGGTGATACGTGCAGACAAAAAAGCATGGTGCTGCTCGCTGGTGGCACGGCCAATTAAATTTCCAGGTGCTATCTTTTCTATCTGTTTTTTGTACATGTTGTTTTTTTTCCGAGAACCATTACTCTATTCTGCAATATATTTTATGCAGGACAATGATTTATCATAAAGGTGGTGTCATGCTCGTGGAGCGTGCGCGCCCACTTGATGTTCAACGGGTGTGCGAGCTGCTGCTTCGGCATTCCAACACCGCGGCTGACTCATCCTTCCGTGCACTGGCAATTGACTTACCTGTCTGCGCCGTCTTATAACGCCGCGGCCGGTTCATCCGTCCACACACTAGCGATTAACTCACCCAGCTGCACCAGATTATAACATCGCTGCCGGTTCATCTGTCTGCTACTGCGGCCGACTCGGTTGTGATTGATTTCAGCTTCATCTTGCTGATCATCAACTCCGCGGCAGATGACTATTGGCTTCACATATCAGGTGAAATCCATTTAGTATATTGTTTATTATTATATATTGCTTTCTTTAAAAGAGCAATTACTCCGGCTTGCAACGTTATCTAATGCAGGACCCTAAATCGCCACATTGGTGAAAATTTAAAGCCCGTCAATTTCGGCTTAAAAAGAAGGATTTCGGTTTAAAATCTGGCTCAAGGGAAAGCTATCTCCCACAAAGCTTTGAAGCTCTCAGTAGCCGGTTTAAGAATTTCGGTTCAAAAAGAATAATCTCTCGCAAGTTCGAGTTCTCAAGAAAAATTAAAGGGACCAAAGAGAGTCTGTTGCAAAAGCACAGCTCAAACGTAGGTGCTCCTTGAGTACAACTCACATTATCATTTGGGGGCTTGGTCGTATTCGAACCATAGCTATACCTCTTGATCCGGCTATCAAGCCAATATTATCATAAGAGCACAGCTCTGGTTACTTCGGTAATCCGGCCATCAAGCCAATATTATCATAAGGGGCCAAAGAGAGTCTGCTGCACAACACAATTCAAACATGGGTATCCCTTGAGCACAGCTCACAATATCACTTGGGGGCTATGTTCGAACCATAGTCACACCTCTTGATAGGCTTAAGGCCACCGGGATAATCACTTGGGGGCTCTGGTCGTATCCGAACCATAGCTTATACCCTCTTGATCGGCGTAAGGCCACCAGGATAATCACTTGGGGGCTCTGGTCATATCCGAACCATAGCTTATACCCTCTTGATTGGCATAAGGCCACCAGGATAATCACTTGGGGGCTATGGGTTCGAACCATACCTACACCTCTTGATAGGCATAAGGGCACCAGGGAAATCACTTGGAGGCTTGGTTGTATTCGAACCATAGCTACACCTCTTGATCGGCGCAATGCCACAATTATGACTACTTGGGGGCTCTGGTCGTATCCGAACCATAACTTAAACCCTCTTGATCATACACATACATCATCATATATTGCATCATCATTACATCATCATAGCATGTATCATATGTCCACGGATATACCGGTTTATGTGGCAGGAATCAGTTTTCAAACCAGCACTACAAAAAAAGACACATCTATGACATTTTGGGTCGAACGAATTTTTTTCTGTCATACATATGACACTTCTATGACGATAATTGTGACAAAACTCGGTATCATCATAGATGTGGTGGGATCCTATTTCTATGACAAAATCATGACAGAAAATGGGCTTTTCATCCTGGGCGGTCCGGAGACGCAGCTACATGACATTCTTTGAGCCGTCCATGACAGAAAAAACCGTGGTAGAAGCGAGGGCGAGGAAAATTTCGGGGAGTTCCCGGTTATTGTGGGAGGTCAGGGGGCCGAGCGATGCGCGTTTCTCTCGTACACGTACGCGCGTGTGTGCGAGGCGTTGGCTCTAACTGAACCCGAGTGAGGCGTTGGGCTCTAACTGAACCCGAGCGATTGCACTGCAGGCTACGCGTTACTGAACCCAAGCGATCGATCGATGGCTGTTAACTGAACCCGATCGAGCGATTCCATTGCTACTGCTGCTAACTGAAGCCGATCGATACTGCCTCTGGATGAACAGTGAGCATTGCGGGGGGGGGGGGGGGGGGATGAACAGTTCTCGGTGGGGGTGGATGAACAGGACCCCGTGGTGTTGCCTCTGGATGAACAAGACCCGATCGATCGAGCCGGTTGGGGCTGGATGAACAGGACCCCGTGGAGGGCTGGATGAATAGGACCACCCCGTGGAGGGCAGGATGAACAGTAGACGATGGAGGGCAGGATGAACAGTAGCCCGTGGAGGGGTGGTTGAACAGGAGCCCGTGGAGAGGGCTGGTTGAACAGTAGCCGGTGCAGTAGCGTGTGGTGGAGGCTGGATGAACAGGAGCCCGTGGATGAACAGTCGCATGTGGAGGCTGGAGGAGGTCGACGGTGGATGAACAGTAGCTCGTGGAGGCTGGAGGGGGTCGACGGTGGAGATGAACAGTATCCCATGGAGTCCCGTTTTGCGGTACGCCACACCCCTGCCGATGAACAGGACCCCCGTTTCGACCGTAGCACTCCAACACAAGTCCGTTTCGTCCGTTTTGCGGTACGCCACACCCCTCCCGATCAACGGGACCCCCGTTTTAACCGTAGGAGGTCCGTTTACTTTGTTTTGCGGTAAACCAGACCCCTCCCGATGAACAGGATCCCGTTTCGAACGTGGCCGGTCGAACACAAGGCCGTTTCCTCCGTTTTGCGGTACGTCAGGCCTTGTTTCCATCGCCTGTTCCGTCCAAGCCCTCCCGATGAACACGACCACGCATTCCGTTCTGACCCAGCCGGTTGGCTCCCACGCGTTCCGTTGCCACCCCATGAACACGAGGCATTTCGTTGCCTCCCCATGAACACGACGCATTCCGTTGCCTCCCCATGAACACGACGACGACGCTGTTTCTCTGTTCCAACCCAGCCATGTACACGAGCCCTGGCTGTACGTATGCGCGAGTAGGCGTTCGAGACCCCCCCCCCCGTATGTACACATACGTGGCCGTATTTTCTTTCTTGCAACCTGGCCGCTGTACGTACGTGTACATGCTACGTGCGCGCCTCTACTATGACACGTGCGCGCCTCTACTACGACACGTGCGCGCCTCTACATCGACCAATATGTACGTACACGTTCGTGACCAGAGTGACAACGCTACATACGCTTTGACCAGGTGGGTCCCGACTGTCAGGCACTTCCTTGCCTGCGAAGATGTAGCTGGTGGGTCCTAGTAGTCAGGGGGGTGAATCGTTTTTTTTACCCGGACGCACTTCCTTGCGTGCGAAGATATAGCTGGTGGGTCCTAGCAGTCAGGGGGAAACGTTTTTTTCGCGAAATACAGTGGCCCGTCCGGTGGGTCCCAGCTGTCAGGTGGAGGAATCATTATTTTCCGCGTAATAAGGAGGCACTTCCTTGCTGCGGCCGTGGACCCAGCTGTCAGCCTCTCCACGTACAGTCCACGTCCGATGGAAGTCGTTCCTTGACCACGTTGACAACGCCGCGCCGAGAGCACCGGGGCGGTGGACCACGGCGAGGCCTAGGAAAGGGATGACATGGAGGCAGGGAAGACTCGACAATTGTTTCCCACGCAGAGGGGAGTACAACTGTACGAGGGTTTACTGGTTCGTCTGCCGTCGCTGAAGAATAACAGCAGGTGTGGGTGAGTAGAGGGATGGCTAGGCCAGCGATGAGAGTACGGTCGGGCGGTGAGGCCTGCACGGCAACACAGCCGGCCATGAGGAGGAGGGAGCAGGCAGTCCCGCCGACGCTTGTTTGAGCGGCTGGAGCAGGAAGAGCAGAGATTGAAGAAGCACGACGGCCGTTGGATGGACATCCAACAGTCAGTGCTTGTGCGTCAACCTTTTTTTAGGAAAGCCTCAAATCTGTGGAAAACAGCATACAGCCCATCTGCCATTATTTCCAATAATTTACAGCCCATTTGCTAATTCTTAAGGTTTTTTTAGAGCCCATATTCTTTTTGTTAGCATTACAGCCCATATTGTGGCAACGGTTAAAAAATTATACAAAATTTTGCATATTTCGGTGCGGTCCGAACTGTTTTAATCGCGAAATTTCGACTCACATTCAAACTGATTTTAAAAATAAATGTATATCAATATAAAATCCAACAAATTCTCCACGCATAAAAATTAATGTAATTTAAAATCTTGAAATGAAAAAAAGATATTTGAAACTAATTACCGGTTTGATGTGTTTTAAAAATGTACAACCCATTTCTCACTGATGGGCCATTTTCTCGGCCAGCCGAATGAAAGCTCTCCTCGTCTTGAAAGATTTGCAGCCCAACAGGCCTGACAAAGCGGCTTACTTGGCAAATCACAAAAAAACTGGGCTGTGGCCGTGGACCCAGCTGTCAGCCTCTCCACGTACACTACTCTTCCGATGGAAGTCGTTCTTTGACCATGTTAACCACGCCGCGTAGAGAGCACCACGGCAGTGGACGACGGCGAGGCCTAGGAAGGGGACGATGCGGCAGTGGAAGCCCGCGCGGAGAGGACTACGAGGGTTAACTAGTTCGGCTGCGGTGTGAGGCTGCCGTCGCCGCAGGGCCTGGCCAGCGGTGGAAATAGTAGGGGGCGGTGAGGCCTCTGCGGCAGCACAGCCGGCCACGGGAGGCAGGAGCATGCAGCACGACCGGCGCTGCTTTGGGCGGCTGGAGCAAGAAGACCAGAGGTTGAAGAAGCACTACGGCCGTTGGATGGACATCGTACGGTCACTGGAGCTAGAATCGTTCATATTGACTAAGTTGACAAAGCCCTTCGTCCCCGTCAACTTAGTAGGCCCACAAGTCAGCCTCCCAGCAAGGTGGGTCCCAGCTAGCTAGGGGAGTATTCATTTTTTTGTGCGTAAAAAGGAGGCACTTCCGGTGGGTCCGAGCTGATAGCAGAGGGAACGTTTTTTTCGCAAAATATGGTGGCCCGTCTGGTGGGTCCTAGCAGTCAGGGGGAAACGATTTTTTTCGCAAAATATTGGTGGCTCGTCCGGTGGGTCCCTGCTGTCAGCTGGAGGAATCATTATTTTCCGTGTAATAAGGAGGCATTTCCTTGCTGCCGCCATGGACCCAGCTGTCAGCCTCTCCACGTACAGTCCACGTCCGATGGAAGTCGTTCCTTGACCACGTTGACCACGCCGCGCCGAGAGCACCAGGGCGGTGGACGATGGCGAGGCCTAGGAAGGGGACGACGCGGAGCCGGTGAAGATGCAGCAGTGCATGCACACGCGGAGAGGAGTATGAGGGTTCACTCGTTCGACAGTGGTGTGAGGCTGCCGTCGCCGCAGGGCCTGGCCAGCGGTGGGAATAGTAGGGGGCGGTGAGGCCTCCGCGGCAGCACAGCCGGCCACGGGAGGCAGGAGCAGTCGGCACGACCGGCGCTGCTTTGGGCGGCTGGAGCAAGAAGACCAGAGGTTGAAGAAGCACTACGGCCGATGGATGGACACCATAGATTGACTAAGTTGACAAAGCCCTTGGTATGTCAACTTAGTAGGCCCACAGGTCAGCTTCCGAACGGTGCGCCCCAGATGTCAGGGAGAGGAATCATTTTTTGGGTGGGTGAAGCTAGAATATCCGAGATTTAAGAAGAAGCACGACATCCGTTGGATGGACATCCAACGGCCACTGCTGCTAGAACCGTGTGTTGACTATAAGTTGACAAAGCCTTGCATACGCGTCAACTCTGTTTTTTAGAGGATGCGTCAACTTAGTAAGGCCAGAAGTGTGTGGCAGAGAACTTATAGCCCATTTGAGATTTGTAAGAATGTGTAGTCCATTTTTGAATTTTAATGGAATTTACTACAGCCCATTTACTGTTTGTTAAAAGTACAACCCATTTCAACCAACGGTTCAAAACAGAATTCAATAAAATTTCCCACATTTTGTTGGGATCCGAAATATTTTTATCCCGAAATTTCTAGTCAGATTAAATACAATTTCAATATAAATTTATATTACGTAAAAATCTAACAAAACATTGCGCTCGCAACAATTAATGAAATTAAAATTTTCAATATCGAAAAATAATATTTTATAAAGTAATCACGTGTTTGGTGCATTTTTTTATAGTTACTGCCCAATTTTTATAATTACATCCCATTTATTATTTCTTAAAGCCCATTTTCTTGTTAAGCCTAATGCATCCCTCCTAGGAAAGATTTACAGCTCAACGGGGCGGAGAATAACAACTTGACCTTGCCTGGGTATTCCTAAAAAAGTATAGCTGGGCTAGCCATTTTCAGCTTGAAAAAAATTAATATTTGGGCTGGATATCTGGCCTGGGCTAGACGGGCCACAGCCCGCCCAGTTAATACCTGCAGCGATGTTTTCGTTGTTGTTCAGAGGAGAAAAATTAATATCTGGACTAAACATCGAAAAACTCTGCAGTGCTCACACCTCAAAAACACAAATACTGCTCGAGCTGCTTGGTCACAGCTGTCGGCCGCTTCTTGTGCAATTCTCTCGTTTATTGACTGCTACATAGGTTGACAATGGTGTGGGACCGTGATGTCAGGAAACCAGGGGGAAGCAAAATAAATTACTCCAGCGAGAGCTTCCACCTCTGCCTCGTTGTCTCCCATGGAAACCCCTTTCCTCCCTTTTTTTTGCTTGGGCAAGGACCAATGCATGCACCACGTCCATGCGGTAATTAGGCAAGAAATAAAAGCGCTTTGCATGCTATGAATTACGATGGCCTGCATGGGTAGCTAATAAGGCATCCTCTTAACTGCCGTGTTTAAATGTTGTGTTTAGAAGAGAGAAATATTCTTCTTTTCCACCAATCTGCTTGCACCTAGGTCGTGATGCACCTTCTAATACGACTTATTCACCTAGACGAAGGGAGTATAGTTTTATACATATATATATATATATATAATAAGGAGGCACTTGCGTACGTGAGGCTATGGACCTGGTGGGTCCCCATTGTCATCCTCTCCAAGTAAAGTCATCTCCTCGCCCACGCGCACTTTCCGCCTGAAACAGACAGCGCTACCCGCCCCGCTTCCCGGTGCAGGCGATTGCTCCGCCTTCAAACGACACAAGTGCTGTCCGTCCGTCCATCTGCCGCCCACATTAATGATACGCGGTTGCCGAGGCGGCTACTCCGGCGCCACACGTCCGTCCCTCTGCCCGCCCACCATTGCTATATAAACTACTGCGTCGGCCATAGCCGCAGTCATCCGCATCCGTTCCCTTTCTCCTGTCCACACCACTACTTCCCACCATGGCTTCCTCGCGCTCCAGCGCTCTTCGGGATGGGTGGACGACAGACCACAAGGAGATGGCAGCCATTGCTGCCGACCGGCTGGCCGGCAGGCAGCCGGAGGACGACGGCGTCCCAATGGAGAACATGGTAGTCGATGATCCGGCGCCAACCCCCTCCTCCGCGCCATCCTCGCCGGTGCATTGCACCATGACCATCGGTGAGGCCCGTGCCCAATATATGGACAGTGTGAGGCAGTTGCATCAGGAGCAGTTCTGGGAGGCACAGGCCGACGCCGCCTACAACCACCATCTCCTCCAGGAGCACCTACAGGCGGAGGAGCAGATCGCCGCGGAGCGGGCGTAGCAGGAGGCGCTGCTCGACTCGTACCGCTTCGCCCGCAAGGGCCGCCTCGAGCGCTGACTGTACCGCATGCGGGTGGCGGAGGCTGCGGCCGCCTACAAAGAGGCTGGCAAAGAGGGCGATGAAGCGGGCGAGTCGCTGTTTGGCGAGACCGAGGACGAGGTAGAGGACAATGCCGGCTCTGACGAGTCCCTGCTCCGCTGGCGTCGACGAAGCCCTGCTCTGCCGAGGCCCCGCGGTGCCAACAACGAGGCAGAGGACACCGCCGGCTCCGTCGAGGCCCCGCCCCGCCAACAACGAGGTAGAGGACATCACCGGCTCAGCCAAGGCCCCACCCTGCCGGCAACGCAGGGGAGGATTTCCACCGCTCCGCTGAGGCGCCGCCCGTCGGCAATGAGACAGAGGACATCGCCGGTTCCGCCGAGGCCCTGTCCCGCTGCCAACGAGGCCGCGCCACACAGAAAACGAGGAAGAGTAGAACACGGTAGGTCGCCGCCGCTCAGGTCCAAGTAAGGCCACCGCTGCTACCCTCCTGTTGAAGCCAAGCTAGGCGGGTTGACCATTGACGGCCGGTTAGCTTCTTGGCGGCGACGTGGAGTCGGGGAGTTCTGCTGGAGAATAACGCTGCTTCTACTTAACTGCTGGTGCAGTTGGCTGACTGACATGTGGGCCCAACAGGCCACATGTCAGTTACGCAACTGCACCTGCAGTTAAGTCACTGAAGCTTCTGTTCGGCTCAGCGGGACACAGGTGGGTAGCTTCGGTTAATTAATTATACCTCCAGCGCACCCCTTTTTAGTTGAAGAATGTATGAAATGTAATGAAATCTGGCATGTTTATATGAAATCCGACCGTGTGTGAATGAATTTATTTCGATTAGTTCGAATTCCTGTATCACTGGCATTGGATGAACATGCAAAACAATACGTACTAGCATTATTCCCAGGGTGATCACCTCGTTTGCAGCAGTTTCACATGTACTCCCTCCGGTCCTTTCTAGTCTGCATACAAGTTTTGTCTGCAGTCAAAGTATCTCTACTTTGACCAATCTTATACAAAAAAGTATGCACTTTCATAATGTGTGAAGTAAAAAGGAACAGAAGGAGTACAAAGAGTTTGAGCAGCTTTTTAGCGTTTCTGTACATTGCAATCAAACACACAGGCCTGTCAATTCATAGAGAACATTCAAAACAATTGATGATTATGCATCTCAGCGACTCACATGTCAGAGGCAATATTTACTTCACAACTAAAGAATAAAGAAAAAAATGATCGACGCTGCTGACAGCAAAGGGCGTCCCATTCGAAAATATCAAACGCATGTCTTGCTAAAATCAATGAGCAAAATTTGACAAGGTTGTCCCATTCCAAAATATCAAATGCCTACGATTGTGGAATGGGCAGGGTTTGCCATCAGTTCGGACATTGACATGGCACCTCGTGCTAAATAAACCAGTTGTTCTTTTTGTGCAGTTCCACCAAAATCAACCAAATCCGTGCGTAGCTTGTATGATTTCACCCTTATATGTTGCAACGCCTTGAACTTATCGGCACCACCTTTCTTGTGGTGGAAATGAATGATTCAATGTATTCATGAACATTTTGTGCAGTTCCCATTGAAATCAAGCTGAGCACCCCTGTTTGCACAAATACAAAAACGTGATTAGTATAGAGCAAACTGTACTATGAATTGACAGTTTCAACACGCACATACATGGTCCATGTAGAGCACACTTTTAGAAAAATGGAACTCACTAGAAAGAATCCTAGAACAACATTGTACTCGCGCATCACAACAAAAAATGGAGATTTTGTCAGTCCTTCTGAGCTGAAGTTAGTTTGGTCTTGTGCGGAGTAATGTAACCATCCTTCAACTTCTCCTTCTGATGATAAGATAGACATGGCTTCTTCATCCTGGCATAATCGGAACTAGTCACTTCACGTACTCCATATTCTTCTTCAGAGGAAGATGATCCTGTTGTGCAAAGACAAGAGGACTACTAAATGCTAGCATCACTATTTGCTCGAAAAAAAGAAAAAGGAAATATTTAAAACAGCACAGATGAAGCACTTCTCAAGGACAATACCACTTTTTCATGACAGTATCTAAACAGTAGCACAACACCAATAGAGATGAAAAAGCTCAATCATATGGATGAAATCAGTGGGCGAGTACCAACCTTTGTCAGGAGGCTTATTGTGCAGAGCATACAGATGAAGCAATTCTCCGGAACCATCTGTTGCTATCTACGGTGGTGGCCATGCTTACTATATACTCCTCGATTAGTTTAATGTTTCCAACATCTTCTTGTGCATTTCCACTAAAATATATGGTATCTTCAAAGAAGATCCCTGTTTGCACAAGTAGAGATAATTACATATTAAATTAAGAGTGGCATCAAATCAGTGGCAAAACAATTGCTTGTTCCAGCCATAGCAATAAATTAAGATGCAAAACAATATCATTACTTGTGTCATCACAGTTCCAGTGCTTCATTACAGCACCAGGAGTTGATTTTTGTTTTCTTCCACTTGTTCTTCCCCTTCATCACTTGGTTCAATAACAAACAAGCTTCGCCTTCAATGTAAGATTTGGCATGTCAATTAGGGAGCACAAGTATAGTACTAAACTTAATTTTCTGATGAAAGTGGCAAAATACAGGCCAGCAGTTGTGAAATATCCTTATCTTACCTCAATGGGATATTACGGTGCACATACAGATTGGAAGTCTTGTCTCCATTTGTGCATTTCACTAAAATCAAGCAACATTATCGTACAAGTAGCACAACATATGAATGCACACTGCAGAATCATGTGAAAGAAGGCTAGTACTGACCTCTCATGATGCGGAATTCAAACAACTCACAAGAAGAAGATCTGAACCAAATTCGCCTTAATGGATAGGAAGTAAGATCTCCTCTTGTGCAGTTCCACTAAGATCAAGCAATCAAGCAACATTGTCGGTGTGACATTTTGGTTGAACTGCACAAAACACTCTTAAAACAAAAGTGTTTTGTGCAGTGCAACAAAATGTCACAATGGCAACGAGGTGAAGCAGATAACCCTGTTTACACAGAGGTGCAAAGGAAATAATTAGTGGTCAATAACGGTGGATGACACAGAAGCCAACAAAAAGAAGCATCTGCCTTATCTAAATGGGAAAGAAAGCAAGACAGTAGCATTTCTCAAATGGTGGCATTGATTAATATTAACATAGAGATTATATTAACAATAAAATTCGTTAAACATGTAATTTGCTTTTAACTGTGGCATTGCGTCAATTTTCCAGTGGCATTATTAGAGGGTGTTTGTTTACAGGGACATTTTGGTGTAGGGACTAAAAAAACTCCGTGTCAGTCCCATCTAAACCAAAGAGGACGGACTTTTAGGGACTAAAAGTGGGCATTTGGGACTAAAGAAAGAAGACCCCGAGGGAGTCTTTTTGGGACTTTTTCCAACAGTTGCCCCTGCCACGCATCGCACCTTGTCTCTATTAGTTCATTACTAGGGGTAACATGGTCTTTTAGCATGTCATTTAATAACCTCTAGTCCATGTTTAGTCCCTGGAACCCAGCAGGTAGGGACTAGGGAGTTTTTAACCAAGCAGGGCCTTAGATTAACAATAGCTAATGAGTTGCACGGGACAGTGGACGCACCAGCACCATGTGCATCTACCGATGTACCGTGGTCATGCACAGTCTGTTGCAACAAAGAACAAACAACCAAGGAGCATATTTGTGTTGGTCCCAGTTTTGTTATCTTTAGACGCCTTTCCCTATGTGAGCGCAGCAAATCTAGTCCTGCTCAAACTCTACAGCCTTGTCCCTTCCTTTCCTTTTTGAACTAGTACTTTCGCCCCTTCCTTTCCTCTTTGAACCACGTCCTAGATTTATGTGATACAACTTTCCCCACTACTTTCCTCCATTCCTTTCCTCTTTGAACCACGTCCTAGATTAATGCTATACAACTTTCCCCCTTCATTTCCTCTTTGAGCCACGTCCTAGATTCATGCTATATACAACTTTTCCCACTACTTTCCCCCACTCCTTTCCTCTTTGAACCATGTCCTAGATTCATGGTATACATGCAGCTAGAGCAATGCATGTGGAGTAAGTAAATTATACCTTAAGGTTCTTGGGGCGTGGTTCGGTGGGCGACGGGACGGCGGCGAAGAAGAAGGGGTCGGAGGCCCTCCCGCGCCGCCACTGGGTGGAAAGTGAACAGCTACGCCGGTAGTCCCTCGCCGACGGCGACAACGTTAAGCCTCCTTCCCTACCTTGCGGACGGATCCTGCCGGCTCTTTGAGCATCAGTGAGGGGAGAGAGAGGCCAACGAAGTCTTGTTTAGATCTGGAGAGGGTGAGAGAGTGTGAAGAGAGCAATTACAAGCGTTGAGGCTCCAGCGGGAGAGGGCGAGAGAGTGTGAAGAGAGCAACTACAAGTGCTGAGGCTTCAGCGTGTATATATATACTGGAGAGAGAGTGTGAAGCGTGCAAACCCTAGAAAACATTTTGACCAGTCAAAGAATCCTCCTGGCACAAATTATGCTCAAGTGTAGTTATCGAACCCAAGACCTCAAGTTTGATGAGCGAACAGGCTAACCAGCTACACAACCCCCCCGTTATGTTCAACGAGAGGGAAATAACCTTTTATACATTCCTGCATTCGTGTGACAAGCATGCCATGTTTTTTGTGTGTGTGGGAGTCATTGGGATTTCAATCATAATCGTGTCATGTGGCTTTGGTGGTAAGACTATCCACAGTGGTGCAGAAATAATGCAGCCTTAGTCACCTTACCTCTCTCCACGTAGTACGTTGGGTCCCACCAGTCAGAGGGTGAAACAAACAAATTAATAAGAAAACTTAAAAGCGCCAGTGGTGTATCTTACCTCACACATCTCGCTACTGCTCGAGAACACTGTCCAATTGATCCCTCTATTCGCTCACATACTATTTTAAGTGAATCCTTATTATAACATGCACACAAATTTTGGGCACCTATATTCGACTTAAGTCAGTGTGCCACCGTATCTCGTATACTTACTACTCCCTCCGTCTAGGTGTAATAAGTCACGTTAGAAGGTGCAATGGGACCAAGGTGCGTGTGTGTGTGTGTGTGTGTGTGTTTAACACCATGTGTGTGTTAGAGAGAGCGACAGATCGACCTACTCCTACAGAGAGATGTTGTGTAGTGTACGATTTTAGCCGCGAGAGTCGGTGCATCCTCTCGTTTCCGGGCGTGTCTGGTAGGGACATGCGGACAGCTGCCACGCCCGCTCCTGACCAGCCTGGCCCACCCAAAGCCCCTCCATCGCCCGCGCGCGCTTCCCGCCCGAAACGGTCAGCGCCGCTCCAAAGAATCGGTGCCGCATTCATGCCCGGGCAGAGTGGACGCGACCTCTCACCGGCGCAAGAGTGATGGTTGCTTCGTCCGTCCAACTTACTGCTGGGTCTATGTGATTTGACGGCACATTGGTCTTTATTACTGAGGTGGTAGGACTGCTGGATGTCCCACGCTTTCGGCGAAAGGAGGTATACTACTACTAGATTACAATTTTCTCCATTCTTACAACGGAGGCGTGCAAGAGCAGTGAAAACACATAGGCTCAGTGATTACATGGCCCACCTCACACTATCACCGTGCGACACCTAACTCTTTACATAGTACTCCCTCCGTTCCTAAATATTACTAGATGAGTCCCCGTGCGTTGGCGCGGAACAGCGGTATATCTATCTGCGCAAAATTATCGATTTCATAGAACAAAAAAAAACTCTATAACCGCATGACAAATGTGGTAGCCAAACTAAATAAACTCCCATCATCATTTAGATCATCCCACGTAAGGAAAAAAGATCAGCCAACTCCTACTGCATAATGGGATTATGTTTTTCTTTTTGACATGTTAATGGGACTTAAAAGCTCACCTACATGCATGCTACCGGTGCATCCTTGCATGCAGACATGTTGATGTGATTTAAAACCCACTCACATGCATGTGGCACGGTATTTCTGCATGCTTGCATGTGGCTTAGTGCGGAGCCTCTGAACGTCAAAATCAGACGGCTATTATGGACTGATTTACTTCATCTAACGGCTACATCAATTTTGATGACGTGGCTCAAGGAGAGGATAGAGAATTCCTAGTAGTGGGGGCTAGCTATTACTAGTAGATATAAGTCTTTGTAGAGATTCCACTACATACGGAACAAAATGAATGAATCTACACTTAAAATGCATCTATATACATCCGCATGTGGTTCATGGTGAAATCTCTACAAAGACTTATATTTAGGAATGGAGGAAGTACTAGTATAGTACGTACTGTAATTTATCAGCGAGAGAAATTTGTACAATGCTATGAAGTTTCCAGCTTCTGTTACATGTATCTTGCGTCCAAGGTTGCCCGTTGCAACATTTCATCAAATACAAAGGAGCCTAATATGCATGCTATTGCATCTCAATGATTGACAGATCATAGCAAATATGTACTCCCTCCATTCCAAAATAAGTTTCTCAACTTTGTGCAAACTTTAGTACAAAGTTGCACTACTACTAAAGTTGACACTTATTTTGGAACAGAGGCAGCTAAGGAAAAAACGATCCATGCAGTCCCTAGCCCTTGAACCATGAACCCTGACCAGGCTTCAATTTGCTGGCAACATTCGAAATTCCTAATAAATGAAGTTTGCAACCTTTGGACCATCGGATCATTTTGTGTAGTTTCACCAAAATCAAGATGAGCATCCTTGTGGCAAAGAAATTGAACAAGCGTGATTAGAATAAGATTACTGGACTAGTTGATGAGACATAAACTCATCACAAATACAGTACGTAGAAGCCAGTAGAGGTATGTGCGGGGCAAAGAAGTAGAGAAATATCCACAGGGAGTGATGTGGGCAGCTGGGGCAGTGGTGCAAGCCGGCTGTAAAGGGAGTTGTACCTGAGGGATGTAGCTCAACCTTGTGGAGGGCGGTGGGAGGCGGCAACTGCCCACGTCACAGCAGTGAGCAAGGGACGAAGGCAACCTCACCGGCTTTGTGAGAGAGAACGACGGGGACCCCTGATCGGGATGTGCCGACAGTGGGTTTTCGCCGTCGGCGACGGCCACCGCGTCTACACTAATCATCCACCCCTTCCCCAAGCGGACGTGATCCGCCGGGATGTTAGAGATGTGGCCACAGTCGTTTTGTGCGAGAGAGTGTGAAGAGAGCAACCCCAGCAAGCAACCGTGTAGGCTGGCCCGTCCTGACTATGTATATAGTGGAGCGGTTTCCTTTTCTCTCCATATGAACCTATCATATTGCGTACGTGCCACTGAAGAAAAAGAACTTTATTTACAAAATGACGCGGCACCTACTACTCGTTCTCCTATAACCTTGCGCTTGGCATCTCCAAAATATTAACCTTGCGATTGGCTCTTCGCCTCTTCGGGAAGTCGAGCAATAATGGTAGTGCAGTATATATCGTTCTTGCTATATGAGACTGAATGAATTGCTGCACGTCCACCACGTGGCGAGGGTCGAGGGGCGAGGGAGAGTGCTACATACGGAGCAAAATGAGTAAATCTACACTCTAAAATACGTCTATATTCATCAGTGTTTGGAGTATGTACTAGTAGTTCATATTGAAATCTACTAAAGGACATATATATTCCAAACAATATGATATAATCTCTATAACCAAGGTAGTAGGGACGAGGAGTAAACATAGGGAGTAGTAAATTTTTCTCCTCGTCATGCGAGCCACCGCGCGCATGGGCGAGGGAGCGGGCGTAAGGCGTAGTAAGAAAGCTTCACCTCATCATGCGAGCCACCGCGCCCATGGACGGGGGAGACGGCGTACTAAGCAAGCTTCTCCTTGTTCTGCGAGTTGACGGGACACATCAAAAGTACTCCAGTGTATAGAGCCTTGCCTCTAAGCTAGGCCCCACATGGTTTGCCTCTTTTTTTAACATAACACGTCAAGTCGCAATTTGTTTGTTCACCCGTGGTAGACGATCCTCCCTCCACCAAGTGGACAACCAGTACACGTGCCAAATTGCCACGTGGGCTGCCTTTTTCGTACAGAAATGAGCTCCACCGTGTACCCACGCGGGTGTGGTTTGGAAAGAGACGGGAGTACATCCGCCATGCATGCACCTCTTCTCTTCGTGCACGTCCCCCACCTACGTGGGTGTGTGTGAGAGATACAAACCGTGTTCGTGAGTGTTTTTTGTTTTGGGGTGGGGGGTGGGGTGGGGGTTGATTTCGTGAATTATTTGTGGGAATATGTGTCGATGACATCTCAAACAAAATTTTGCATGCAATGTGTGTGAAATGGAGGCCTATCCATATCATACATAGACGGTCGGGCAATCCACGAGAAGAGAGGGAGGGGTCATAGCTATCGATAGAGTCGAAGAGAGGATCAAGTGGGTGGGTGCGAGATCGATGAAGAGAGCCATCGAAATTGTGTGTGTGTACAAGTAAAAGATATAGGGCGACTGGCCTACCGGAACGTTAGAGGGCACACGTCAAGTTTGTGTGTGGCAGGGAGACATGTCTAGAGCGCTCGATGTATCATTGTGTGTGTGGGGGGGGGGAGGGGTGGTGGGAGGGGTAGGCAGAGGCCTAACTATAGAGGTAGAACGACTCGTATATGTGTTGAGAAGGAGAGACCCAGCTATGTCTTGAGGGAGATCGGTCGACATCCATACATAACTGAAGGACGAGAAATATGATAGGAGAGAGAGAAGGAGAGAGAGAGAGGGAGGGAGAGGGAGGGAGAGGGCTAGAGTGCTGGATGGGTGATGGAGTTGCTTCTCGAAGATGGCGGGAGAGGCCTACTAGACAAACTGAGGGTGGAACTGCAATGTTATCAATAAGAGTGGGGATGTGTTTCTGTGTGTGCATGTGCGTGATAGATCTGTCGGGACGCATCCATGGATGATGAAGGGGAACCATGTGTTTGGTAAGGAAACCTAACTAGATCGGTAGATCAATTGTTGTTTGTCGGAGGAAGGGAGAGACACAACTAATGAGGTAGATCGATTGACGTGTGGGTAAAAATGAGTTATAAGGACCTAGCTAGCTATATGTATAGCGAGAGATCGGTCAGTATACGTCCATTTGTTAGAGGAAAATAAGGCCCGGCGAGATGGATAGACAGAGAGAATGGAGCTAGGAGGTGGTGCGAGAGGCCCAACTACTAGCTAGATAGGGGGAGGAGTGTGCGGTTGTGAGAGAGATGAAAAGAGGGGCGAGAGTTTACACGTGTGTCTGGCCGTATGGGAGACACGAGGCAAGGACACATAAAGGAGGAGATTGAAGGTGTGTTTGTATGTTGTAGGTAGGCATCGCTGGAGAGGTTTATGTGTGTGTCAGAAAGGAGTTGTGGAGACTCTGGGAGAACGACCTAAAGAAAAAAATGAATGTGCCCGGTGGATAGAATGCCGAGGGAGGGGGAGGGCGAGGAGGGTGTGTGCATGCACGAGAGAAAGTTAGTAGTAGCTACAAAGGTTAGAGGATTGTGTGGGTGTAAGAGACTAACAAAGATCATAATTTGATATGAAAGCGGATTCATATATTTGAATAGGAGATCATAGTGTTTTAAACATTGCATGCATGAATATAGCGGTGATACATGTGCTGTGCACATGTTATACCATAATGTGATAATGCATTGTGTTTGCAACTCACAGCTAAATGCCGAACAATCTAAACCATACTATACATCAAACAATCTCACATTTTATTTGAATTTGTGATAATGTGTGGCGTTTGCAGCTTACAACTAAATATCGAACAATCTAAACAATACTATATGTCGAAAATTCTCACATTTTATTTGAATTTGTGGTAATGTGTGGTGTTTGCAACTCACATCAAAATACTTGTAGGCGTAGGGGGCGAGGCACCATACATAATGTGATAAACACATTATACATATAAGACATGGTTTAGATTATGAAGATCTAGCTAGAGCTAGAAATATAACGTGATTTGAAATCAAAATAAAGTGGATTCAAAAAATCTAGTTCGAGTTCATATAGTACACATAGTTCATATGTAACTCGAGACTAATCATGTGGTGTGCTGTGAAGATAATACAAAAACGATGGTTTAACTTGACAATAATGATGATTGTAGATCTTATTGAAACAGAGAAACGAATTCAAATGCTTTGACTTCACAACAATCATTACTGTAGATCTTATTCAAATAGAGAAACGAATTCAAATTTAGTTCATATTGAAGCAGTAGTATATACGTTTGGAATGCACTAAAACGTTCATTTGAGTAGTAGGTTGCATGCATTATACACATAGCAAAATATTTTAATTGAACATAACATGAATTCAAAGTTTTGAATGACATTTGTAGGGCGCATTGATTTGGTACAGTACACGTTAGGCTTGTCCGGAAATTTCAACCCGCGCCTTGTTAGCCTGAAATATTTAAGATATATCTTTGTCTCGTTGTGCTCCGACAACTGCCTCCATCTCAATCCGCGCCTTGCTATTCCGAAATTACAACACGCACGAAAACTCCCACCTCCTGTGAAATCCTGACACGCAAAATGCCCGTGGTACCCCTGAACCGAAAGAACCGCCTCAAATCGGTGGGGGTACTTTCGTAACTTACCCCACATTTCTGACAAGCGCGTCTCTAAGACATGGTTCCCCACTGCCACCCCATCCGCCCACCCATTCGTACACCGAGGCCGGAAACCCGTGACGAAACCCCACACCCTGCTCCGTCCGCCACCCAGCCGGAGCCTCTTCCCCGACGACGTCGTCCACAGCAACATCTCGACGTCCCTCATCCACCGTACCGGATGAGGATCCATCGTCGATCTCATCGTCCTGCCGGTTCAGCCACCCCGTCCTCCACCTCCAAGGAGCTGCCCCGACGTTCCCCTCGTCTTTTGCGCCACCTCCATTCCCACACCGCCGTCTTCACCTGCACCACTGGAAGAGCATTATCATCACCGTTTCCTTGGATGAAGCTGTGGCATAATCGGGGCCACCAAAGAGGTTGTACACTAATCACTGGATTTTCTTCTTGATTCGATCTCACGGTGCTGCCGGCGCTCGGTCCCGACCCAACACGGCGCGGCTCCATCCACGGCGGCGTCGCCGGCCACTTCCTCCACGGCGTCGCTCCCTCGGTGGCGACGTCCACATCAGTAGGACCTGCTGCTGCTTTAGCTCTCGCTCACGCTGCTGCTCTGCTCTTGTTCTCGGTCCCCTGCCTGGTCTGCTCTTGCTATTGCTCTTGCTTGCGATGCTGCTCCGATTTAGCTACACTTCACTCCGATGCCGCCGGGGTGAAGCAAGAACCAGCCGCAGCGGGGAGGGGGGCTCACCGGAGATGTACCCCACTATCTATCTTAGGGTTCAGGATGGGGCGGTGGTCGCCGACGGTGGTGGGGCGGTGGCGTGGGGATCGCCGGAGAAAAAGCTCATCACGGGGGGCCTAGAGGGATGACCGGGGCGGCGGCGGACCGGCAGTGGGGAGTGTTTTCGGGGCGGGCGGGGCAGCGCTCCGCTGGCCGCTGGCAGTGGGGGGCTGCTGTTTGGCCGGCTCAGGGGGGTGGAGGTTGAAGATGAACCGCAGGCCCTTGATTTCGTATCCAACGGCTGCAAAATCGACTGACCAGAGATGAAAAAGCCAGTCGACCGACATGTAGCCTCACCTTGCTAGTGCGTTCAGTTTCGACAGCAAAATTCAGTTTCGACAGCAAAATTCAGTTTCGACAGTTAAGTTCACTTGCGACAGTTAATTTCAGTTTCGACAGTTAAATTCAGTTTCGACAGTTAAGTTCAGAGATGAGCGGCTGATGTATTTTACATCTAGAACTTTGTGTTTATGTATTTTACGTCATGTATTGGAGATGCTATTAGAATTCCACTTAGGTTAACGTTGTTTGTTGTCTCTCTTGTCCTGCTTCAGCCTCGGCGTCGTACAACTCACCGGAGCTGCTCCAACGACGAAACCCTCCATCACAGCGGAGCAGTACCTCAGGCTCCATCTCCAGACGCCTAAAATCTTGTTCCCCTCCTCCGACAGCCAAGTCAGCCGGAGCATCCTCACCGGCCAACCGAATCACGCTGAGATCAACATGGCTTCGCCAAAGAGGTTGTACACTTGTTGCATCTCTTTTCTACTCTACATGTTATATATATTGTCCACTGAGCACACGGATTTGTTCCTTTAGTGTCTCCTTGAAAGAAAAAAACGTAGGAATTTTAATTTTCACTTGTCCTCCTTTTCAAATTCCTATTCATGAAGCACAAGACTAAGAGATAGTAGCATAATAGCATTATAACCGTACATTTTCTTGTGGTTTGACTTAATCTCACCATGCTTCTTTGCATCCTGTGATCTTCCAATTGTTGTGAATCAAACACCCAGATTGGAAGAAATCCTGTGTTTTTAAATTCTCTGTTTTGCACGTACATTCCTATCCTATTCCTGTCTACTTCCTATCCCTGCATTGTTGAAATCCTCCAATTCAAACGAGCCCTTACAGAATTACTTCTCTTACAGATAGTTGTCAAAGAAAACCTTGCGTGGTTTGTCCAGCTCCTACTGCACCGTCATCCACCCCAGCTCAGCTGCTCCAACGATAGAAGGGTCCAGCATAGCAGGGATCCGGCCTCCAGACTGTCTTTCGCTGCCTCAGATCTTCTTCCCCGCCGCTGGCAGCCATGAAAACTGCACTACCATCATCAACCGAGCAGATGACCTTGAGGACTACACGGGTCTGCAAGAGAGGTCGCACTCTTTCGTGTCTGCTTATGTTATGCATCGCTTAATATTACATGCTACTTTATCGTCCTGTTCACCGATTAGACTCTGAGTCAGCTCCAAACTAGTGGTCAAAATTTACTTTTTAAATGGTTGTGGGGTACATATCGGGGCCGCTATCAATAGTATCTATCTACTATCTGGTTAATCTCCGGTGTCTACTATGAGTTTCATGTTGGGTGGGAAACAAACAGTAAAGAAGCCATTATCTGTATTTTTTAACTGAAGCCATTATCTGCCTGCTATTATTGGTTTTGGGTCTATCCACAGGTTACTACCATCACTCTGGATTTTTGCATGCACTCCTTACATAATCTAACTATGTTTTATTCCTATGCATGACAGTTATTGTAAACAATGGAACTGAACATGTAGAGCAAAAGAGACGAGCCTTGCGTGGCAATAAAATTTCATGCAGACGTCGCTCCATGGTAGGTGCAAAGGCAGCCCCCCTCCACGCATTTCGGATTGTAATCCAGAGGAAGATATCTGTTCTAAGGGGGATTCAGAAGGAGAAGACAACTCCTATTTACCCCCTAAGGTCTTCGCTCTAACTTGGCATGCTGATGTTGGTTATATCATGCATATGGTGTCTTGCATTGCTTACTTTATACATCAAATATGTCATCTGCTTAGTTTAGACATCCTTTGTGCGAATGCCATCTGTTTAGTTTATTCATCGTTTATGTGAATTATGCAACTCCATCTTGTTTAGCCAGGCATCATATATGTGAATTTTGCAATGACATCCTGCTTAGCTAGTCATCTTATATGTAAATTATATCAGGCCATCCTTTTTTCGTTACATATTACATTTGTCAACAATGTTATTACATTCAACTGCTCTTCGTGTGCATCAGCCATTTGACACGGTGATGGCAAATTCTGGAGTGAAAACAAGGTCTTCAGAGCAGACTATGCTATCTGACGAAGCGCATATCTCGCTGGTTACGGATAGCTCCTCAGAGGAGGATTCAGAGACAGATGACCAGTCCTATCCCCCCCCGAGGTGTATTCTCTAACTTGGCAGGGTTATGTTGCTCATATCGTGCGTATGGTGTCTCGCATTGCTACGTCATTTGATTAGTTTAGACATGCTTTGTGTGAATGCCACCTGTTCAGTGTCTAATTACCATATATGTGAATTATGCATTGCCATCTTGTTGCAAGACATTATATATGTGAATTATACAATGCTATCTTGTTGCAAAGGCATTATATATGTGAATTATGCAATGCCATGCTGTTTAGCCAATCATCATGTATGTGAATTATATCATGCTATCATTTTTTTTGTATTACGTGTTCCATTTGTCGACAACGTTTGTATATTCAACTACTCTTCCTGTGCATCAGCCATTTGAAGCGGTGATGGAAGTATCTGAACTGAAAGCAAGGTATTCAGAGCAGACAATGCTACCTGCTGAAGCATACATCTTGCTGGTTACAGAGAGCTCCTTAGAGGAGGATTCAGAGACTAATGACCAGTCCTATTTTCCCCCTGAGGTCTATGCTCAAACTTGGCAGGGTTATATTACCCATGTCATGCATGTTGTCTTGCATTGCTTAGTTTTTACATCATATATGGATTGTCATATGCTTACTTGCTTACTATATAAATCATATATTTGAATTATATCATGCCATCATGTTTACATAGTACATACACATCATCTATCTAAATTACGGCATGGCAACCCATTTAATAAAGACATCATATAGTTATATCATCTGATCCTGTTTAGTGTTTACAGTCATCATATTTTGAATTATGGCATTCTATCCGTGAATGTATGTGAATTATGGCATGCCAACCTATTTAATAAACACATTATATAGTTATGTCATGTCATCCTGTTTACATAGTCTCATATTTTGAACTATGTCTTTCCATCTTTTTTAGTTAGCCATCATAATGTGAAATTGTGTCATGCTATCATGTTTAGTTAGCCATCATATATGTGAAATTGTGTCATGCTATCCTGTTTGGTTAGACAACATAAATATGAATTATTTCATGCCCTCTTTTATTCCCCACTATCCATTGCACCTGTCTATCATACAATGTCTATACTTTCAATTACTTTTCTTGTTTATCAGCCATTTGAATTGAAGAGCGTGATGGCAGTATCTAAGGGAGTAACAACACGGTCTTCAGAAAAGATAGTGCTACCAGTTGATGCAGATAGAACCACGATTGTACTTGCCCAAGGACCAGATCCACCACACATAACCCAGACTCTCGCAGATTGTACCCCTACCCAGTTGGACAGAGAACCAGCTACACCCCTTCTAACCCCAACCCTGGCAGATAGTAACCCAGTTCCAGTTGAAACAGCACTGTCTCCACCACAGAGCACCTAAACACGAGCAGTTAGTAAGGGAACTGCAGTGCCCAAAGCACGAGGACCACCACTCCGAATCCCAACTCAACGCTTAAAGGAGAAGAAGATTTGTTCTCAGGTCAGGTTCTATAGCTATGGTTCATACTCCTTTGCTCTTGCATGACTGTATTTACTCATACCAACTATTTTCAAATTTGAAGGATGGAATTGAAACTCCAATGGCGCAATAGGTATGTTTTAAACCTATTTCTTTAACTGGTTTGCTATTGTAACCTGCTCTATGTTGATTTCAGTTTCAATTGAATAAACAGTTATGTTCTCATGTCATGCACATTACAAGTGTTGTTATTGCTCTATAGTTACCCACACTTATATTCTGTCTATTCTGCTTTGTCTTGAACAAATATTATTTGAACTGTGTCTCTATCTTGATTTGGCAACAAAAACTAGAATGATATAGACCATAAAGTGACCATGGTACATAGATATATGTTTGTTTCATGTTGTTATCCTGTCCACTTTACTACTGAACTCATTTACCAAAATGAGTTTCATATACAACATGGCAAACATGTGATGTGTCTGCTTGTTTCTCTTTTAGAATGCGGACAAAATATTGGAGAACAGTACCGCGTTATCCAATGGTAAATGAAGTAATGCAGATAAGGTTCAAGATAGTGAGACATCCCTGTTGGTCTCCAAGAAAGCTGATAAAAACTATCTTGACGACAGTGAGGGAACCCAAAAGTCCTGTCTTGATGTAGTGTTCGAGTTACTGGCCACTACTGCTGGCACAAGCTATTCGAGCTTGCTGCCTGAATCAGTTCGTCTTCTTGAGTCTCAACTTCAAGTTGAAAGACATCGATCAGATGTGCTGTGACAGGAAGCTGAAGGACTGAGGAAGTCCCTGCAGAATTCAGATGCATATTTTCTGGTGCAACAGCAAGTGCTAGAGGATTTAAGCGCCAAACAAGAGAAAGTTAATAAGCTTGCTAAGCATCTTGCTAGCATTATGGGTACCCAGGATATTTTTTCTTGAGATCTTCTGAAGTGGTTTCAGTTCTGGATTTGTTTTGCTGCGGCGTTTATTTGCGTTGGTCGCCAACTTTGACAACCAGTGTATATGATATGCTGCTTTGTTCCCTATATTTGCACTGGGGGCGAACTTTGATGCCCAGTGGATGTAATATGTGTAATAGCCGTGATAGCCTAGCATTAGTTGCTTGCTTATTTATTTCCTTGTTGTCTTGTTTATTTGTTTGCTTGTAGTCATTGCAGTTCTTTTTCCGCGGTTAGCTAGTGGCCGCAATAACCTATTTTTTAAAACTAGGCCACAATAACCATGGGCTAATATTTACTGTAGTGATACTAGTCCTCCTACTGGCCGTAGAAATAGTGGGCCTTCTACGGGCCGTAGAAACAATGGGCCTTCTACGGGCCGTAGAAACAATGGGCCTTCTACGGGCCATAGAAACAATGGGCCTTCTGTGGGCCGTATTATCAATGGGCCTTATACGGGCCGTATAATCGATTGGCCAAACATGGGCCAAACAGACCGCATTATGGCCGTAAACGGGCTAGAGTTGGAATTGTCCGTTCATGGGCCGACTATAATGGGCCATCGTTAATAGGCCGTATTTGATGACGCTATGAAATCGGCCCAACATACTAATGGACCATAGACAGGCCGACTGTAACCACAGGCTGAATTTGGCCCACAAGCAAAAAATGACAGTAACGGGCCGTAAGTAAACGAATGCTGGAAATGAGCCCAAGAATAAATGAGCTCTGAGAAGGCCGAAAGATATCATGGGCTGGAAACGGCCCAAAGGAATAACCGGCCGTTAATGGGTATAAAGTGATACACTATTCATTACGGGCCAGTTTCACCACGGGCGGTTAATGGGTATAAAGTGATACACTGTTCATTACGGGCCAGTTTCACCACGGGCCGTTAGTAGGCCAAGAGTTACATAGGGCCTCATATGGGCCGAAAGACGTCATGGGCCATACATGGGCCAGAAGTGAAAATGGGCTGGAATCATATTGGATGGCCCAGATGACGCTACTAGGCCTAATTCGGATAGGGCGTAACGAGCCTTGGGTTAGCGGGCTGTAAATGGGCTATATTCAAATAGGTCGTTAACAGGCTTTCCATGGGCCGGCCCGCCAGCTTTTGACCAAGTCAAACGGGCCGGCCTTTTCACAGGAATGGGCCTCTGTTGGGCCATGCCACGTGTCGACGTATCATAGGCGCCTTCCGTCCAATGAGTGGTTGACATCTGTCCCAACGATGAGCCGACAAGTGTTTCCTCCAGGCAATGATGATTATACACGTGGAAAATCCCCATTGGTTGGGGCTGTTAACGGGTTATTGGATCCAAAACCCGACCCGATAGTTTAACGGCGTTCCGTTACGGTGGATGCCACGTGTCAGTCACCCTTGACGAAAGCACTTCTGTGACGCGCGATTTATCGTCATGGAAGTGGACACTTCCGTGATGATAATTTTGGTAATGTCATGGAACACTTCTACAACAACACAGGTATGACTATCTTGATTCTGTCATAAATTTGTCATGGATGTACATGCATGACAGAAAACGCGACCTACTGTGACAAACACGTATCATCACGGAAGTGTATTTTTTTGTAGTGCAGGTTATATTATTCAAATCTTTAATAGCCAACATGGCTGGATTTTTATTATGGTTGTCAATAACCAATACTATGGTTGAGGTTTTCAAAGTCGCTTCAGCGCAATAGATATGATTTATTCTACAATGGAAGGAATAGTCCCGAGTCGCTGCAGGCTTACGACCCGGCACTTGGGGGCTACATTATTCAAATTGAGATTACATCAAATATGCAAGTCCCATGTCACTGCCAGCATGCACCATGGCACTTGGGGGCTAATGCAAAGTCATTTTTTTCATCACCTTATTGAAGACCCGACTCATCAAATTATATGAGCCGGCCCTTGGGGGCTACCAATTGCTCCTATCAACAATTCAAGGTACACAGGTTTTAATCCATTATTGAAGGGTCCACTCCTCAGTTGGTAAAGCACAAAGCTCTTAACCTTGTGGACGTGGGTTCAAGCCCCATGATGGGAGTTACATCATATGATGTTATTTTCAATGAAGTATATATAAAGTCCCAACTCAGTATTATCTTACTGAGCCGGCCCTTGGAGGCTACACGTTGCTGTTAAAATCTACATGATCATATTTTCAAAGTCCCTGCTCATTATTTGCATAATGACCCGGCCCTTGGGGGCTACACTGATTGAAGTTTTTATGAGCATCAGGCAATTACATGTCCCAGGTTGCTGCAAGCATGACAACCCGACACTTGGGGGCTACATATGTGGAATACTCAGTTTATGACTAATGGTTGAGATGAACCACCTGGATTTCTTCAAGCTTGTGATATTTATATTTGAAGCAAGTCTTAAGTTGTTGCTATGCTACCTTCTTAAGACTTGGGGGTTACAAGTGATAGGCATATAAGAGGTATATTTTCAAGCTTGATGTTAACTACAATTATGACTCGGTGCCATCAATATTTATAAACCGACAGTTTTTGGCAATGGTAAACCGGCGAGTTCTATATCCTTAAACCGGCTGAAGATCAGATTAGTATTTCAAGGACCAATATTTTTGTTAAGCATTGGGAGCTGAGTCAAATGAATTATTCTATATAATATTTTTCTATGAAAAACCAATGTCAGCAAATTGCTTATGAAGCTGGCCTATTAACCTAGATTTTCTAGATGAAGGAAATGACAAGGAGTTAAGGAGGATCAAGATCAGTTTAACATGGATAAATCCAAATTAAACTGGGGGCTAATGTCGGGGATATACCCCGCGGTATGACCCGGCCGGAGACGATAACCCAACAGGAGTTAAGTCAGATGA
The DNA here is from genome assembly GCF_056163025.1 of Triticum urartu. Classification (NCBI taxonomy): domain Eukaryota; kingdom Viridiplantae; phylum Streptophyta; class Magnoliopsida; order Poales; family Poaceae; genus Triticum; species Triticum urartu. The sequence goes on along the minus strand of NC_141874.1, from coordinate 142,594,306 downwards.
TAACCCGGTAGGAGTTAAGTCAGATGATAACCCGACAGGAGTTAAGTCAGATGATAAACTGGCAGGAGTTAAGTCAGATGATAACCGGCAGGAGTTAAGTCAGATGATAACCCGACAGGAGTAAAGTCTGATCAAAATCCAGCAGACAATCATAAACCGATAGACAGTGATAACCCGGCAGACCATCATATGCCGGCAGACCGTCATAAACCATCACCAGTCATAATCCGGCAGACAGTGATAACTCGGTTGCCAGGGGTTATGAAGCCCGAGACGTTATGAAGCCCAAGACATTAAGAAGCCCATGAAGAGAAGTCAGAATAGTTTAAGTCTTAATCCGAGTTGGACTCTACATGTAACCCGCCCCTTCAACATATATAAGAAGGGGCAGGGCACCCCAAGAGGGGGGACAATTTTAAGGGTTAGGGATAACTGGCAGAGCCGGTTTACGGTGACTCCCTCATGATGATAATGAGACCTAGCCACAAACAGCATGTAGGGTTGTTACCGGATGATGTTTCCCGGGGCCCGAAGCTGTCTAAACCCTTGTCTTGTCTTGCGTCTCTTGATTTCGCTCAACCCCTCTCAAGCTACCACATAGATGCGTTGGCCTCATGACTAAGTCCTCACACTAGGATATCTGCCGTGACAATTCCACAACAATACCTACCTATTATGGCATTTCCATAGCCATTCCGAGATATATTACCATGCAACTTTCCACCATTCCATTTATTATGACACGCTCCATCATTGTCATATTGCTTTGCATGATCATGTAGTTGACATCGTATTTGTGGCAAAGCCACCATTCACAATTCTTTCATACATGTCACTCATGAGTCATTGCACATCCCGGTACACCGCCGGAGGCATTCATATAGAGTCATATTTTGTTCTAAGTATCGAGTTGTAATTCTTCAGTTGTAAGAAAATAAAAGTGTGATGATCATCATTATTAGAGCATTGTCCCATGTGAGGAAAGGATGACCGAGACTATGATTCCCCCACAAGTCGGGATGAGACTCTGGACGAAAAAAAGAGAAAAAAGAGGTCATAAAAAAGGCCCAAAAAACAAAAAAAATGAGAGAAAAAGAGAGAAGGGGCAATGCTACTATCCTTTTACCACACTTGTGCTTCAAAGTAGCACCATGATCTTCATGATAGAGAGTCTCCTATGTTGTCACTTTCATATACTAGTGGGAATCTTTCATTATAGAACTTGGCTTGTATATTCCAATAATGGGCTTCCTCAAAATGCCCTAGGTCTTCGTGAGCAAGCGAGTTGGATGCACACCCACTTAGTTTCTTTTTGAGCTTTCACACACTTATAGCTCTAGTGCATCCGTTGCATGGCAATCCCTACTCACTCACATTGATATATATTGATGGGCATATCCATAGCCCGTTGATACGCCTAGTTGATGTGAGACTGTCTTCTCCTTTGTGTCTTCTCCACAACCACCATTCTATTCCACCTATAGTGCTATATCCATGGCTTACACTCATGTATTACGTGAAGATTGAAAAAGTTTGAGAACATCAAAAGTATGAAACAATTGCTTGGCTTGTCATCGGGGTTGTGCATGATTTAAATATTTTATGTGATGAAGATAGAGCATAGCCAGACTATATGATTTTTTAGGGATAGCTTTCTTTGGCCATGTTATTTTGAGAAGACATAATTGCTTGGTTAGTATGCTTAAAGTATTATTGTTTTTATGTCAGTATTAAACTTTTGTATTGAATCTTATGAATCTCAATATTCATGCCACAATAAAGAGAATTCCATGGATAAATATGTTAGGTAGCATTCCACATCAAAAATTCTGTTTTTATCATTTACCTACTTGAGGACGAGCAGGAATTAAGCTTGGGGATGCTTGATACGTCTCCAACGTATCTATAATTTTTCATTGTTCCATGCTATTATATTATCAACCTTGGATGTTTTATATGCATTTATATGCTATTTTATATGATTTTTGGGACTAACCTATTAACCTAGAGCCAAGTGCCAGTTTTTGTTTTTTCCTTGTTTTTGAGTATCGCAGAAAAGGAAAACCAAACGGAGTCCAATTGACCTGAAACTTGACGGAGCTTATTTTTGGACCAGAAGAAGCCCATGGAGCATCGGAGATGGACCAAAAGAGTCCCGGGCTGCCCACGAGGCTGGGGGCGCGCCCACCCCCCTAGGCGTGCCCCCTGCCTCGTGGACAGCCCGGAGACCTCCCTACCTTGTTCCCAACTCCAACACCTCTTATATAACCCAAAACTTCCAGAAAGAAACCTAGATCGGGAGTTCCTCCGCTAGAAGCCTCTGTAGCCACCGAAAACCAATCTAGACCCGTTCCGGCACCCTGCCAGAGGGGGTAATCCCTCACCGGTGGCCATTTTCATCATCCCGACGCTCTCCATGACGAGGAGGGAGTAGTTCTCCCTCGGGGCTGAGGGTATGTACCAGTAGCTATGTGTTTCATCTCTCTCTCTCTCATGTTCTTGAGTCGGCACGATATTGATGTATCGCGAGCTTTGCTATTATAGTTGGATCTTGTGATGTTTCTCCCCCTCTACTCTCTTGTGATGAATTGAGTTTTCCCTTTGAAGTTGTCTTATCAGATCGAGTCTTTAACGATTTGAGAACACTTGATGCATGTCTTGCACGTGCTTATCTGTGGTGACAATGGGATATCATGTGATCCACTTGATGTATGTTTTGGTCATCAGCTTGCGAGTTCCGTGACCTCGTGAACTTATGCATAGGGGTTGGCACACGTTTTCATCTTGACCCTCCGGTAGAAAGTTTGGGGCACTCTTTGAAGTTCTTTGTGTTGGTTGAATAGATGAATCTGAGATTGTGTGTTGCATATCGTATAATCATACCCACGGATACTTGAGGTGACATTGGAGTATCTAGGTGACATTAGGGTTTTGGTTGATTTGTGTCTTATGGTGTTATTCTTGTACAAACTCTATGATAGATTGAACGGAAAGAATAGCTTCGTGTTATTTTACTACGGACTCTTGAATGGATTGATCAGAAAGGATAACTTTGAGGTGGTTTCGTTCTCTGCTATTAGTGACTTTGGAGTGACTCTCTGTTGCATGTTGAGGGATAGTTATATGATCCAATCATGTTATTATTGTTGAGAGAACTTGCACTAGTGAAAGTATGAACCCTAGGCCTTGTTTCAACGCATTGCAATACCGTTTACGCTCAGTTTTACCACTTGCTACCTTGCTATTTTTATATTTTCAGATTACAAAAACCTATATATACTATCCATATTGCACTTGTATCACAATCTCTTGGCCGAACTAATGCACCTATACAATTTACCATTATATTGGGAGTGTTGGGGACACAAGAGACTCTTTGTTATTTGGTTGCAGGGTTGCTTGAGAGAGACCATCTTCATCCTACGCCTGCCACGGATTGATAAACCTTAGGTCATCCACTTGAGGGAAATTTTCTACTGTCCTACAAACCTCTGCTCTTGGAGGCCCAACAACATCTACAAGAAGAAGGTTGTGTAGTAGACATCACTCACTATAAATATTGTGCCTCCCACGACATCCAGAAGAACGCTCACGTTCATCACTATCTCCTCCCCCTTTGTCGTGGGTTTGTCACGGCAGATGTCCTCGTGAAAGGACTTAGTCGTGGAGCCATCGCTACGGGTTAGCTTAAAGGGGTTAAACCGGACAAGGGACACAAGAGATTTTATACTAGTTCGGCCCCTTCGATGAAGGTAAAGCCAACGTCTAGTTGTGATTGGTATTGCTGGGGTTTCGATGACCAGGGAGCGAATCCGCTTTGCCTGGCTCTCGAGTTGTTGTCTGTTGTCCCTAAACCGCGACCGGATCGTCCCTTTATATACATAGGTTGACGCCCTCCGGATTACAGAGTCCCGTGGCCGGATTATAAACTTGTCCGACTCGGTCTCTATTCCTCCTAACTTACAATACAAGTTACATGAAAGAGTCAGTTTTACATCTACAGGCCTTAACTCGCCTTTGGGCCTTGGGCCTTCGTAAAGCGCCATCGTCATCACGTCTTCATGGGCTTCTATATTCATGGAGTTAACCTAGCCACTCCTAGCCGGTTTACCTCTAGTAACCATATCCCCAACATTAGGCCCCAGATTGATTTGAACTTGTTCATGTCAATCTTCAATACTTAGAAAAATTCTTGCCCTGGCACCTTCGCATGAATCTGGAAAACCGCCGTGATGTCATCCTTTAGATCCGCAGTAAACCGCCATGATGTCATATATTCGTTGAAGCCGAAGATACCCTTCATTAATGAATATCCAACCCTCGAAGCGACATCCTCATTAACTATCCATTTTAAGCTCCTCGATTTACCCATTTGTCACTTATCGGTTCACCTTATAAATAGGCCCAAGGGCCATTATCTTTTCCCCCTTCGCATCCCTCGCTTCTTCTTCATCCTTGCGACGCCTCTGCACCCGAGCGCCGCCGCTGTCGCCAAGCTTCGCCTCCGCCTCTCCGTTGGCCGCTGCATCAACCTGGTTGCACCAGAGAGCCGCGGCGTGCCTCTATTGCTCCATTAGCCGTTGTAATTCCCTTTCTTTCCTCCTTTGTAGATCTGTCTAGGGTTTCCTTGTTCATTGCAGTTCGTCGAAGTTCATCGAGGCTCCGATGCTGTTCTTCCCTGTTCCTCCTTAGTCCATGGATAAAAACCTCAAGCTTTATGTAGTCCGTGTAATGGCTTATCTTACGTTATCACAACAAACCCTTATGCACACAGAACTGATCTGGACCTTTGTGAACCTCTTCGGGACCAACATTTTTCGGTCAAAATCATTTTGCTTTCCTGTCTTACGGTAGATCCAAAATTTCCATGTAACCTTGTGAAACCTGTTTTACCTTACTTAGTCGTCTTACCTTAGATCTATATCCTCTTTATCCCATAGGCGGTTTACTTTTTGTAGAAAGCAATCTATCACATACCATTAGTCCCCTTGTAAACCCGCAATCCTTTTATCTCCGTTGTATACTCCGACTTAACAGTATGCGTATACCTTTGTTCCATTTACCACTTTGTCATTCATTATTGTATTAGCCTCCGGTTTACAAAATTTATATACTTGGATTTTTTTATCCCATTGCACCTTATGCACCACCATGAATGAATTGTTAAATGGGTACTTCTTTTTAGCTTTTCACTTGCAATGGCCAAGCAGTTTTATGCCTGCAACTGGGCTCCCTCCCGGGTTACCGAGGAACAACTTAGTGGAATGGTCAAAATTGGTACCCTGCCAAAAAAGAGTGAGATCCGATGGCGAGTTCCTGGTCCGGAGAACCCTCCTACTCCCAAGCAGGGTGAATCAGTGGTATTTGTTGATCACATAGGCCGTGGCTTCAAACCGCCCAGGTCAAAGTTTTTCCGGGATGTGCTTGCCAGTTTTCAGCTCCACGCCCAAGATATTGGACCCAACTCGGTATCCAATATATGCAACTTCCAAGTCTTCTGCGAAGTGTACTTACAAGAAGAACCAACGGTTGAGTTGTTCCGGGACTTCTTTCATCTGAAATGGCGTACTGAATTTGTAGACAGTCCCAACACTGAACTTGGCGGCGTCTCCATCCAAAAAAGGAAAGAAGTTGAATTTCCTCATGCTAAGCTGCACAGTCACCCCAAATACTGGAACCATACTTGGTTCTATGTTAAAGACACCTCCCCTGAAGATGAGAACCCTCTGTCGGGTTACCGTGCTCACCGGATCGCCAATACTCACCCACCGCCGCAACGTTTAAGTGCCCATGAACGAGCCTTATATGCCCCTCAACTCGCCAAGCTCCGAGCCTTTATGGCCAATGGTTTATCAGGCGTAGATGTTGTCTGTTGCTGCATATCCTTGAGCATCCTGCCATTAAGGCGCCACACCGGTTTAATGTGCGAGTATACTGGCAATGTAGACGACTCCCAACGCCATATCAACATTCAGCTAACAGACGAAGAAGTAACAAAGTCTATCAAAAAGATATTGAATGAATCGAAGGCTGTCTGTCGCCAAACCGGATTAAACCCCTTCTATACTAAAAACAAACCGCCTATTGTAAGTATCATCTTCCACTTTACACTTGATACCTTTGTACTGTACAAGTTTTGAATATCCCTTGCCCCTCTTTTAAACAGGGTGATGATCCGTTCTGGAAGAAGAAGCCTCAAGAAAAAGCGGCAAAGCCATCCCATCCTAAAACAAAAGACGTCAAGAAACCCTCAAAGCGGAAGGCGGCTGAACGCATCAGCATGGAACTGGATGACGACCCGGATGAACCGGAAGTTGAGGTAGAACTTGATTCACTTGGTTCCCTTTTCATGCATCTCATTGACAATGCTACTTATCAGGAGGACGTGGAGGGCAGCCAAGCTGATGATGTAGAGGTAATTACGCTTTCCTCCGGTTCAGACTCTATGCCAACACAAAAAATCTGTCAAGCGGTCCAGAAAGCAAGCTTTTCTCATCCTCTTGCTTACTTGGATCCAACATTTATTTTGAAGACGTATCAGCACGAGGCTCGCCGTACAACCCGGCACAGCGGCCAACAGGTCACTTCGGCCGGTTTACTGGACACCCCAGTTCGGAAACGCCGATCTGAGGTCTCCCCCACTTCTGACAATTCTTATCCCAAGGCAGGTTATTTCCGACAACCTCTTAATCCGTCTGATTCGAATTATCAGGTGACACCTCCCTCATTCTCTGGCGAGTCAACAGCGACCCAACTTCCTCCTCTCAAAACTATAGCTGGGTAAATACTTGAGCCCCTTCTTTCGATGTATTTCATACTTTATATTATGCTTAACTTTCGCATCTGTTTCTGTTTTAGAGCCAAAGCTAGACCCAACCAAAAGGCTCGGGTGAATAATCCTCCCGAAGACCAGGTGGTTCGTGAACTAGAGCAAACGATTGAACCGGAACAAACAGTTGAACCGGAGGGTCCAAATCCTGAAGCTACGTTTGATGAACCATCCCCTCAAGAACATAATATTGATAACCAACCAGAAGCTGATACTGCTGTGCCTGAAGATGAATCGGCGGATCCAATCCGGGCTGACGACTGGTCTTCTAGTCCGGTGAGAGCTACTGACACTCCATCATCTCCAGCAAAGACTGCTGGAGACAAAGAAGGCGATGTTATGATTACCGGTATGGGCCACAGCTCTACTGGCCATCCTGTAATCTTGGCCAAACATAGTGCCAAAGAGGAGCGTGCTGCCATGGAAGAAGGTAAATGGAGCACTGACTTGTCAAGTTACGCCCATCTCAACGCTGAAGAACTCCACTCCGGTTTTCTAAACCGTGTGCACTCAAACCGTGATTATGAAGCCAGTTTGGTGAACCTGATGAAGGAACGCTATGAGGTATTCTCATCACTTTTCCTTTCTTAAATCCAAAGTACAACCATCATCCCAAGTAGCCCCCAAGGGCCGGTTTATGATGTTAATCATAAACCGGGGCTTTGTAATATCGTAATCCTTGCATGCTGATTCTCCATATGTCAAATCATCGTGGGAAACAAACCGGTATTTTATCATTGTATTCCTGTAGTTTTCATCGGTGTAGCCCCCAAGGGCCGTTTTAGATTTGTGAGGTAAACCGGGTCTTGAATCAATGCGTTAGCTTTGAACAGATGTACATTAGCCCCCAAGTGTTAAGGATAATGCTTGCATTGTACTTGAGACTTGTGAAAAATATGTTGATGATAGAGCAAATAGGCATTAGCCCCCAAGTACAAAGTGCATAACTTGTTATAGGCTTGGTACTTCATGACCTGGTTTGATAATATGTCTCACCTTTGTAGGCTGAGCTGGATAAGAAAGATGCCCAAACCGTGGACCTTCAAGAGAATGTGAAATCCCAACAAGCAGAGGCTTCCAGAGCCAAAGAAGAGATGACCAATGCCTTAGCAGCGATGGAAAAGCTGAAAGCAACCTTTGACAAAGAGCGTGCAGACTGGGAGATGGAAAAGGCCAGTTTAACCAAGAAGGCCGAGGACGCAGAGGCTGCCCTGAAGCCTATGGTAGACGAGCTTACTGGCTTGAAGCGGCAGATTAACACCATGACGTCCGCTGTGTTTGGTAAGTACCTCCTCATGCAGTTTTTCTAATTCATAAGAGATTATCAATGACTGGTTTACTAATACTAAACCATGACAGGGACCCACATTTCTCATCTAAGCTCTGAAATGCAGATGAAACTTAAAGCAGCCTACACCTTGATAGAACAACTGTTCTCTAGATCCCAATGAGCCATCTACAATGTAGAGTATAACAAGCCTCCGCCATTGCTGATAAAGGAAACAATTGAAAAGCTGACCATGCTACCTGCCCGGATCACCAAACTAAAGAGAGCAGCCACAAGATTAGGAGCGCTGACCGTGCTAATCCAGGCCAAGGCATGGATTCCGGATCTTGAACCGGCAGATATCATCAAAGGATATCCTGGTGTGAAATAGGACGGTTCAGACTTCAACAATGACAATCTCCGAAGGCTGACAAAAGATATGCGGCCTCTAGCAAGCAAACTGGCAGAAGACACAGATCTGTCACATTTTCAGCCGGTTTACGATGTTGAAGGGAAAAGACAGCCCGCACTAATTCATAGCGTAGAAGAGCTTATTCCGCCAATACGTAAGCATACTTACGCTCCTGATATAGACCCTTCCAACCTTATTCATGAAGAAGCTGTTTTTCAAGCTTTAACTGGAATCGACTGGTCAATGCCTGATTTCTAGCAACTGGGAAGGGATGAAGAGAATACACCCACTCAAGATGACCCTCAATCGTCAAGCCGTCCAGCTGAGGAATCCTAAACCGATGGCCGGTTTACTAATTGCAGTCTGTCGCTTTCTTGAAAACAATTATGCAATTTGGGCCGTTTGAAGCGCCTTGTAATAGGATAGCCGGAACACCTTTATCTGCCATGCCATTGAGCATGCTTGTTTTGCTTGATACCTGAAACTTGTTCCGCTTTTGGGATATATTTATTCATAGTCCATTATGATTTGTGTTCCTGCATATAAGTACTTGAAAGTGTCCTAGTGGTGTACAACTGGACAAGTTATGATGCCCAAAAATATATACATAACTTGGATGGATAACCAAGATTTGTATTAACTAGATAAAATAGATGATATCTGTGACATACCTCGTGGACTGGCCAACTGCTTGTATAATAAAGGTGAAAAACACCAATCCGAAGTGTTGATAACTCCTTGCCCTCTTGCCGGTTCATATAGAAACCATACTAGGCTATAATAGCCGTTGATTTGTTCATATAATGCTGATGACATCTAGTCAAAACCAGACCGGAGCAACATACTACTGGTTTAAAACTGATCATGTACTAACAACTAAGCGTTGAAAGCCATGCCGGGTTGTAATAAACACCAGTTTATCAGAAATATTCATAAATCCCTTATCAAAAAGAAAACAACAAATCAAAAAGAAATATACAAGGCTTTTCATGGGCTGCCAGGCCCTAAATCGAGGCTTTTCATGGGCTGCCAGGTCGCTGAGTTAAACCATTTTGCAAAGCCTTTTAAGATGGACCTCAATCTTTAACCAATCACCTTTTTAACTTTGACAAGTTCAGGGTCCATGGGAGTGACTTGTCAAACCTTCGATGGGTCATACCAGGTTTACCTGGACGGAGTGGCTTACTTAAAGAAGGAAGAATAACCCAGGGTTTTAGGTGAATACACCTGGCTTCCAAGCCTGTCTTGATAGCCTATTACAAGGGTGCAAGATCGTTGTTCTTTGAGAAGCAAGGAGCCCCCAGGTAATATTTGAGCTGTGCTCAGTGGTTACCTATGGTTGAGCTGTGCTTAATGCAACAGACTCTCTTTGGTTCCACATAATTTCCTTTTGGCTTGAAGCCTATCAAGAGGTGTAGCTATGGTGTGAAGACAACCAAGCCCCCTAGTGATATCCCCTTTTGGTTTTAAACCGATCAAGAGGTGTAGCTATGGTTTGGATACGACCAAGCCCCCTAGTGATTTTCTTTATATATGTGTGGCTGTATAGGCCGGGTTAATAAAACGCTGCTTTGTCAGTAGAAGCTCCTGTAGGCTCACACATGATGTAAAAAGAACAGAGACCCCGCTTTATTCGAGGCTCCGGTTTATTATATAATATATACATTGTCATAAGTATGTACATAAGAAGAGCCTGTGGCTCAAGTATAGTAAGGCCGAAGAAGAGCTATATTCCACAGCCACTTGGTCTCCTCTTCCGATTTACGTGCGTCTTTGTGCTCTCGAACATCAATGAGGTAGTATGACCCATTGTGCAGATTTTTGCTGACTACAAAAGGTCCTTCCCAAGGTGGGGATAACTTGTGCATATCAGTCTGATCCTGGATGAGCCGGAGCACCAGATCGCCCTCTTGAAAAGTTCTGGTCTTAACCCGACGGCTGTGATAACTTCGGAGATCTTGTTGATAAATCGTCGAACGTGCTGCTGCAAAATCACACTCCTCATCTAACAGGTCTAGTGAGTCCTGACGTGCTTTCTCATTCTCAGCTTCAACATAAGCCGTCACACGGGGTGAGTCATGACGGATGTCACTAGGGAGAACCGCCTCCGCTCCGTAAACCATGAAGAAAGGCGTGTAACCCATAGATCTGTAAGGTGTGGTGTTGATACTCCATAACACAGAAGGTAACTCCTCCACCCAACAACCCGGTGTCCGCTTTAAAGGAACCATAAGCTGGGGTTTGATACCTCACAAAATTTCTTGGTTTGCCCTCTCTGCTTGACCATTAGACTGGGGGTGAGCTACTGATGCTACGTCAAGCCGGATGTGCTCTTGTTGGCAAAATTCCTCCATCTCGCCCTTTGACAAATTAGTGCCATTGTCAGTTATAATGCTGTGCGGGAAACCAAACCGTAATATCACCTTTTTGATGAATTGAACCGTCGTGGCTGCATTACACTTACTGACTGGTTCTGCTTCCACCCACTTGGTAAATTTGTCAACTGCCACTAATAGGTGGGTCTTTTTGTCTTTGGATCTCTTAAATGGTCCAACCATATCGAGCCCCCAAGTTGCAAATGGCCAAGTGATTGGAATCATCCTCAACTCCTGAGCCGGAACATGAGCGCGGCGTGAAAATTTTTGACCGCCGTCACACCTTTTGACTAAATCCTCAGCATTAGCATGAGCTGTCAGCCAATAGAAGCCGTGCAGAAAAGCCTTAGCCACCAAGGATTTTGAACCGGCGTGGTGACCACAATCTCCTTCGTGGATTTCTCGCAAAATCTCACAACCCTCTTGAGGAGGCACACAACGCTGAAGTGCCCCTGTGACGCTCTAACGATGTAACTCCCCATTGATTATGGTCATTGACTTGGAACGCCGGATTATCTATCGGGCCAAGGTTTCGTCCTTCGGTAACTCGCCCCGGTTCATGTAAACCAAGTACGGGACTATCCAATCCGGTATAACATGCAAAGCTGCCACCAATTGGGCCTCCGGGTCAGGAATAGCCAACTCCTCCTCTGTTGGTATCCTGACTGACAGATTATGTAGTACATCGAGGAAGACATTAGGTGGGACCGGTTTACGCTGAGAGCCCAGGTGACTTAAAGCGTCCGCCGCTTCATTCTTTCCCCGGTCTATATGGTCTACTTGATAACCCTTGAAATGACCAGCCATGATGTCAACCTCTCGTCGATATGCAGCCATGAGTGGGTCCTTAGAATCCCAAGTGCCAGATACCTGTTGAGCCACCAGGTCCGAGTCACCGAAGCACTTAACCCGGCTTAAGTTCATCTCCTTAGCCATCCGAAGACCGTGGAGTAAGGCCTCGTACTCAGCTGCATTGTTAGTATAAGGGAACATTAAGCGAAGAACATAACAAAACTTGTCACCTCGTGGGGAAGTTAATATGACTCCAGCCCCCGAGCCCTCCAACTGCCTGGACCCATCAAAGTGAATAGTCCAATAAGTGTTATATGGCTTTTCCTCTGGTGCCTGCAACTCTGTCCAATCATTGATGAAATCCACGAGTGCTTGAGATTTGATCGTTGTGCGAGGTGTATACTTGAGGCCATGAGGTCCAAGCTCAATGGCCCACTTTGCAATCCGGCCAGTTGCTTCTCTGTTTTGAATGATATCTCCTAGAGGGGCTGAACTGACCACTGTGATAGGATGACCCTGAAAATAAGGCTTGAGCTTCCGGCTTGCCAGGAACACCCCATACACCAGCTTCTGCCAATGCGGATACCTCTGCTTTGATTCGATAAGTACCTCGCTGATATAATAAACCGGCCGGTGAACCGGATACTCCTTTCCAGCCTCCTTGCGCTCCACAACAATAGCCACACTAACAGCCCGGGCATTAGCAGCCACATATAGCAATAAAGGCTCTTCATCGACCAGAGCCGCAAGGACAGGCGGTTCAGCTAACTGCCTCTTCAAATCCTCAAACGCTTTATCGGCCGCATCACTCCAGGCGAAGTCACCCGTTTTCTTTAGCATCTGATATAAAGGGATAGCTTTCTCCCCGAGACAACTGATAAACCGGCTCAAAGCCGCAATCCGACCGGCTAAACGTTGAACGTCATTGATACACGCCGGTTTAGCCAAGGATGTGATTGCTGAATTTTTTCTGGATTAGCCTCAATGCCCCTGTTTGACACCAGAAAACCCAAGAGCTTGCCTGCTGGAACACCAAAGACACATTTATCCGTATTAAGCATCATCTTATAAACCCGGAGGTTGTCAAAAGTCTCCCTCAAGTCATCTATCAATGTTTCCTCCTTCCTGGACTTCACCACAATATCATCCACATATGCATGAACATTATGCCCAATCTGTTTATGAAGACAATTCTGAACACAGCGCTGATAAGTCGCCTGGGCACTCTTGAGCCCGAAGGGCATGGAGAGATAGCAGAAGGCTCCAAAGGGAGTTATAAAAGTTGTCTTCTCCTGGTCTTTAACTGCCATTTTGATCTGATGATAACTAGAGTAAGCATCAAGAAAACACAAATGGTCACAACCTGCCGTAGCATCAATAATCTGATCAATGCGAGGGAGGGCAAAGGGATCTACTGGACAAGCTTTGTTCAAATCTGTGTAGTCCACACACATTCGCCAAGTGCCATTTTTCTTAAGAACCAGCACCGGATTAGCTAACCACTCAGGGTGAAAAACCTCCACGATAAACCCTACGGCTAACAGCCGAGCTACCTCCTCACCAATAGCCTTACGCCTTTCTTCGTTGAAGCGGTGGAGAAACTGCCTAACTGGCTTAAACTTAGGATCTATATTAAGTGTGTGCTCAGCGAGTTCCCTCGGTACACCTGGCATGTCAGAAGGCTCCCATGCAAAGATGTCCCGGTTCTCACGGATGAACTCGATGAGCGCGCTTTCCTATTTGGGATCCAAGTTAGCGCTGATGCTGAACTGCTTTGATGAATCGCCGGGAACAAAATCAACCATCTTAGTGTCTATGGCTGATTTAAACTTCAACGCCGGATCGTGTTCCATAGTTGGCTTTTTCAAAGAACTCATGTCTGCTGGATCAACACTGTCTTTATAAAACTTTAGCTCCTCTGTGGCACAAACCGACTCAGCGTAAGCTGCATCACCCTCTTCACACTCCAAAGCGATCTTCCTGCTCCCATGCACTGTGATGGTCCCCTTGTGACCCGGCATCTTAAGCTGCAGATAAATATAACACGGCCTTGCCATGAACTTGGCATAAGCCGGTCGCCCAAACAGGGCATGATACGGACTCTTGATCTTTACCACCTCAAAAGTCAATGTTTCTGACCTGGAATCATGATCATCTCCAAAGGCCACTTCTAGGGCTATCTTGCCCACCGGATACGCAGACTTACCGGGCACCACACCATGAAAAACGGTGTTCGACGGTTTAAGATTCTTATATGTCAACCCCATATGGCGGAAGGTATCATAGTAAAGAATATTGATACTGCTCCCTGTTGGAGAACGTAGCAGAAATTCAAAATTTTCCTACGTGTCACCAAGATCTATCTATGGAGAGACTAGCAACGAGGGGAAGGAGAGTGCATCTACATACCCTTGTAGATCGCTAAGCGAAAGCGTTCAAGAGAACGGGGTTGATGGAGTCGTACTCGTCGTGATTCAAATCACCGGAGATCCTAGTACCGAATGGACGGCACCTCCGCGTTCAACACACGTACAGCCCGGTGATGTCTCCCATGCCTTGATCCAGCAAGGAGAGAGGGAGAGGTTGAGGAAGACTCCATCCAGCAGCAGCACAATGGCGTGGTGGTGATGGAGGAGCGTGGCAATCCTGTAGGGCTTCGCCAAGCACCGCGAGATATGAGGAGAAAGAGAGGGAGGGCTGCACCAACAGGCAGAGATCAGATCGCGTGTTATGGGCAGCCCTAGGCCTCACTATATATAGGGGAGAGGGAGGAGGGTGCGCCCCCTCTAGGGTTCCCACCCCTAGAGGGGGCGGCAGCCCTAGATGGGAAAGGGGAGGCGGCCAAGAGAGGAGAGAGGGAGGCGCCCCCTAGGGTGGGCCTTAGGCCCATCTAAGCCTAGGGTTTCCCCCTTTTTTTTCTCCTAGCTGCCCCTTGGGCCTTGTGGGAGGCGCACCAGCCCACTCAGGGGCTGGTCCCTCACCACTCTTGGCCCATGCAAGCCTCCGGGGCATGTGGCCCCACTTGGTGGACCCCCGGGACCCTCCCGGTGGTCCCGGTACGTTACCGATAAACCCCGAAACTTTTCCGGTGACCAAAACAGGACTTCCCATATATAAATCTTTACCTCCGGACCATTCAGGAACTCCTCGTGACGTCTGGGATCTCATCCGGGACTCCGAACAACATTCGGTAACCACATACAAGCTTCCTTTATAACCCTAGCATCATCGAACCATAAGTGTGTAGACCCTACGGGTTCGGGAGACATGCAGACATGACCGAGACGTTCTCCGGTCAATAACCAACAGCGGGATCTGGATACCCATGTTGGCTCCCACATGTTCCACGATGATCTCATCGGATGAACCACGATGTCAAGGACTTAATCAATCCCGTATACAATTCCCTATGTCTAGCGGTATGATACTTGCCCGAGATTCGATCGTCGGTATCCCGATACCTTGTTCAATCTCGTTACCGGCAAGTCTCTTTACTCGTTCCATAACACATCATCCCATGATCAACTCCTTGATCACATTGTGCACATTATGATGATGTCCTACCGAGTGGGCCCAGAGATACCTCTCCGTCACACGGAGTGACAAATCCCAGTCTCGATTCATGCCAACCCAACAGACACTTTCGGAGATACCTGTAGTGTACCTTCATAGTCACCCAGTTACGTTGTGACGTTTGGCACACCCAAAGCACTCCTACGGTATCCGGGAGTTGCACAATCTCATGGTCTAAGGAAATGATACTTGACATTATAAAAGCTTTAGCATACGAACTACATGATCTTGTGCTAGGCTTAGGATTGGGTCTTGTCCATCACATCATTCTCCTAATGATGTGATCCCGTTATCAATGACATCCAATGTCCATGGTCAGGAAACCGTAACCATCTATTGATCAATGAGCTAGTCAACTAGAGGCTTACTAGGGACATGGTGTTGTCTATGTATCCACACATGTATCTGAGTTTCCTATCAATACAATTCTAGCATGGATAATAAACGATTATCATGAACAAGGAAATATAATAATAACTAATTTATTATTGCCTCTAGGGCATATTTCCAACACTCCCCCCATCCATAAGCACCTTGGTGAACTTATACCCCCCAACCTGAGGTGCCACCACTAAGGCCAGATGACCCGGATTATCAACCCGGTTTGGGTGATCCTCTCTACTCCATAAAATGGGCTGCTCAGACCAGCGCTGATACTGAGGCACCACCGGTTCAACAGAGTTTACCGCCCTCTTGTGAAGCTTCTAATCATGTTTACACAAGCTAGTGGTAAAAACATGATACTGCCCACTATTCAACTGCTTCGGATTGCTCTGATAACCCGACTGCTGCTGCTGCTGATTCCCCTGATGGTTATAACCTACTTGATTGCCCGGGTTCCCTTGATGGCCATGTCCGGTTTGATTGCCTTGGAATCCTGAATCGAAGCTCCCACCTCCACAACCCGGCCCATGAAACCGCCTCCTGATCCGTCGGGCGGGCCATTGTCCTATTGAAACATATTGGAATGCTTAAATCCTCGCATAATGAAACAATCCTTCCAAAGATGTGAAGCGGGCTTTTCCTTCGATCCGTGCTTTGGACAAGGTTGATTTAACAGGCACTCTAGGTTGGGGCCTGACCCTCCGCCCCTCTGGGGTTGTTTACCCCTACGACGTTGACCATTGTCCTGAGCATTGGTGTTGGCCATGAAGTCCAAACTATTGTCTGCCTTGCGCTTACCGTTATTCCCATGACCTGCTGGATTGTGCTGCTGCCCTTTGGTATTGCCATTCTTTTTCCCTTTCCCCGGTTTGTCATCCTCAGACTCAGGGTCTTTGGTACTATCTGAATCAGCGTATTTCACCAGAGCTGCCATAAGGGTTGACATGTCATTGAAGTGACGCTTGAGCCTCCCTAGCTTCAATTTTAACGGCATAAACCGGTAGTTGCCCTCCAACGTTAAAAATGCTGTGTCTGCATTGATGCAGTCTGATGAATGCAAAACAGCTGAAACTCGCTTTACCCAATGCGTCATAGACTCCCCCTCCTCTTGAACATAGGCGGCTAGGTCCACAATTGACATAGGCTGCTTACATGTGTCCTTGAAATTCTGGATGAACTGGTGCTTTACCTCAGCCCATGACCTGACGGAGTTAGCTGGTAAGCTCTTCAACCAGGTTCGAGTTGTCCCCTCCAACATCATGGTGAAGTATTTAGCACACACCTATTCATCCACGTCCAACATTTCCATCGCCATCTGATAACTCTCCACCCATGACTCTGGTTGCAAATCGGCGGTGTCGAGGTCCCTTAAAATCCTTAGGCAGCCGCACATTACGCAAAGCGGGGGGTAAGACACGGTACCCCTAAAGAACAGAAAACCACGCTGGGCTCCACTATGGTGGTAGGGCGAACCGGAGTATGCTGAAGAGCGGCGTGTAGAGCTGCTAACTTGGCTTCTCGACGTGCACGACCATGATCCACCACATCCTGTGCATTAGCACCACCACCTGCCGGGTTGTGTCCTCGCGGTTAGTCACGGTAACGTGCACTGCTTGATACGGCCGGCTCATCCTCAACGTGCCTGCTGTAGCTCCGACTCGGACGGGGGGTGGAATGAATCCTCTCGCGACTATGCGAATAAGCCTGCTGCTGGTTTAAAGCTGTCTGAAGGAGCTCTCTGGCCCGTCGTGTCTCAATCGCCACAGGTGACTCGTCGTCAGTTGGGAGGGCTGCCAATCGTGAAGCGGCGGCCACAATGTTATCCAATGGGTTGGAGTAGTGCCCCGGGGGCGTTGGAACATACTGCGGCACAACGTTGTTCTGACGAGGCGGGTTCATCGCGCGTGGTTGAATCGGTGCTTATGTCCCCGGTGCTTCCGTTCGGTTTACCACTGGCTAGTTACTGGTTCCGGCTCCTGGCGTGTTGAAGAGATTTCTTGGCTCATAACCCGGCGGGAGGTGTGACCGGTATCTCCTTCTCTTGGCCTCATCTGAGGCATTCTGATCCATCCTAAGCCGGTAGACCTGAGCTTCCAACTCGGCCCGTTCTGTAGCCATCCTGGTGTTCTCTGCTGCCAGGTCCACTTTAGCCTGAGTTATTTGATCCTTCACTTTTGCAATCTCTGCATTGTGCTGATCTCGGGCCGCAGCGTCCACTTCTGCTGCCATCAATGTTGCCAAAGCGTCGAACAAATCAGACAATACTTGAGCCGGAGGCGGCACAGAGCCCCCTGCTCCCGCTGGTGTTGCTGTTGCTGAACCGGAGAGCATTGCCGCAGCGGTAGAAGAGTGCTGCGCTGGTTGTGTACCAGCCATGAAGACCGCGACCCGGTTTGGCAGATCGAGGAGGTCCGGAATACTGTTGCCATCGGACCCTCCGCTAATCCGGCCGTCCTGCAGTTGATACAAGGACTCAGTTTCTCCGGTTAAAGACTCGTGATCGGAACGGATAAGGGTTTCTTCATCAGATGCCGGTCCATCCTCATACTCCGCTCCATGGATGACACCTACAAAAACATGCCTTGCTGCGGGCTGAACCGGGGCAAGGCTTGCACGCTGAGCCGTCTCGATGATGTCGGTGCAGGGGTCCGGCTCAGAGCCCGGTTCGCCGATTTTGCCGATGAAGACGTGAATTCCTCCAAAGGGGACCCGGTACCCGTATTCGATCGAACCGGCTTTGGGACCCCACCCTGCATCATCGATCTAGAGCTTGGCGCGACGAATCTTCGTCATCCGGCCCACAGCGTATCCCTTGAGTCCTTCAAAGCTGCCCTTCAAGAACTCGAAACCAGCGTGTGATAGCCCCACGGTGGGCGCCAACTATCGTGGGTTTGTCATGGCAGATGTCCTCGTGAAAGGACTTAGTCGTGGAGCCATCGCTACGGGTTAGCTTATAGGGGTTAAACCAGACAAGGGACATGAGAGATTTTATACTAGTTCGGCCCCTTCGATGAAGGTAAAGCCTACGTCTAGTTGTGATTGGTATTGCTGGGGTTTCGATGACCAGGGAGCGAATCCGCTTTGCCTGGCTCTCGAGTTGTTGTCTGTTGTCCCTAAACCACGGCCGGGTCGTCCCTTTATATACATAGGTTGACGCCCGCCGGTTTACAGAGTCCTGAGGCCGGATTATAAACGTGTCCGGCAAGGTCTCTATTCCTCCTAACTTACAATACAAGTTACATGAAAGAGTCAGTTTTACATCTATAGGCCTTAACTCGCCTTTGGGCCTTGGGCCTTCGTAAAGCGCCACCGTCCGCACGTCTTCATGGGCTTCTATATTCATGGAGTTAACCCGGCCACTCCTAGCCGGTTTACCTCCAGTAACCATATCCCCAACACCCTCCCTCTCACGTCGACCACCATGGCATCCCCCTCCCATGCCCTAGGCGCCCCTCGCTGCACCGCACGGACGGTCATGCGTCGCCGTTCCGTTCCTCGCTGCCACTAGTCGAGGAGGACGCGTCGTCGTTCCGTTCCTCGCCACCACTAGTCGAGGAGGATGCGTCGACATTCCTCTCTTCGCCGCGACTTGTCGAGGTGGACGCATCGGCATTCCCAATCTCACCAGAACGCGCGTCGAAGGACGCGTCGGCTCCCCGCTATGAGGAGAATGCCGCGCCGCCCACCGAGCCCCCCAGCCTTGAGGAGCTTTGGAAAGAAATGGATGTCGCCTTGTGGGAGGCTTTGCCTCCGACCGAGCACGCCAAAATAGAGGCGGAGAAGAAGGCCGAGGAAGAGAAGCGCGCCGCGGGGCAAGCTGCCTGGCAGGCCTATGTCGCGTCTGAGAGAGTCAGGCAATTTGCTCTTTGGCAGAAGGCTCGTGCGAGGGCCGTGAGGGTGGTGGAGGATGCCCGTGCCAAAGCCCTGAGTGCAGTCAGGCCCAAGCGCCTCATCTACGCTTAGCGGTACGTGGACCGGGTGCACGCTGCCAGCGAGGAGAAGTACCTGTTGGCGCCGGGTCACCACACCGGTGAGATCGTGCTTGACCACCGGCAAGCCGCCAATCAGCATCTCGCGAGTTGTGAGGCTGAGGAAGAGGCGTTGTGTCGCCGCGCTGGGAAACGGCCAAGCACCAGGGCACTCGTGGCGCGCCGCAAGCGCCGTGGCTTTTATTAGGAATATAATTTAGTTTCGTAAGGCGATCACATTAGTTTTAGGATGCAAATGATAAATCCCAAACGTTCGTGGATTATTAGCGTCCTTAATGAAGTATGTAAAAGGAAAACTTTGGAAACCTTGTGTATCCGTACGCATTTTGTAAGTACGTGCATATGTCACATGCACTAACATTTTATCAGTTAAATCTTTGGTCTAAATTTAGCACAAATTACAATGGTGACGAATAAACCAGGACGGAGGTAGTAGTAGTCGTTTAGAAGCCCAAATAAATGAGTGTGGCGCCTTAATGTTACTCTCCACTGTGACTAGTCTTATGGGAATAGCTGGGGAAGAGACGGCTTATTTTTTAAGCCGCCAAAAGAACTGGCCCTAGGAGTGGTAGCTAGGGATACTAGGAGTAGTAGCTAGGGATCGAGTGTGCGAGATGAACCAGAGAAAGTAAATACAGAGAGATGAAATGCAAAAACGGCGGAGGGTGTGATGGTTGCTTGTCCGTTTATTTTACCAGGCCACTTATTACTGGGAGTGGTTGGTGCAGCGCCGCCTCTATACTAGTACTACATCGGTCATGGCTTATTAGTCCCCCATGGAATTTTACTAAATATTTAACTGAAAAAATGTTAGTGCATGTCAATGAAAACTATATTGTTGGATTCGTATTTGAACATAGTTTTCAAGGATATAATTTTAGGTGACATGCACCAGCATTTATCGTACTATATATAATGTTAGTTCAATTTTTGGTCATACTAATCTATAGTAAGGTGCCCGTGCATTGCACGGAACAGTGAAATGCATTGATCGGGGAGTTGTTTATTTTGACAAAGGATGTGGGGGTCATCTCATGTGTAACGGGTATCGATAGGTTTCTTCGGATATTATTTCATCTCTAGAGCTCACAAACATCCGGGTGAAATAGATAAACAAGTATCTTTTGCAAACAAAAGCGTTCAACTGTTCAACCTGCATCCAAAACTTGTGAAGAAATAACACTTATTGTGCTTTGCAATAAATGATCTTTAAGAATTAGTTTTTGAGTATCAATTGTTATACATGTTGGCTACAGATGACATGGCACTTTCTTATAGTCAACAGTTGGCTATACTATTAAGTATTAACCATGCCCTTATACACCTAGATGGAGGGATTAAATCAGGATGACTTGGAAGTGGGCAAAGAGATGTAATAAATTGTTCATCATAAGTCTTTCACCAGTACTGTAGTAAAAATTTCATACATGGAAGATTCTAGAGTAAACCATAAATGGATACACTTTTATTCATGCGTGATACTCCAATAGAGCAAGATCATGCATGGAAGTCTCCACATGCTTAGACAACGGATTACATTGAGCGAAGACTAATGATCAACATTTAACTTGGTAATGCATATGTCCAGGTGAACCTCCTTGGAGTCCGCATGCACCATGTTGGGGGGGGGGGGGAAATCATATGTAGCGATCCGACCTCAAACGGTCAAATCTCTGTGTATAAGTGTCATCCCTGGATTGGTAATGTTGACACACATAGTACTCGAGGATTTATAGCAGAGTGTAATCACACACTTATTACATCAAATGTCTCAAAAGAGAACACTTATTACAATAATATGGCTGAAGGCCATCTAAATAATATAACAGCGGAAGCTTCGAAGGTAAAATGAGTCCATCAACTCCAATGGCATAGCTGAGTGCATGACAACGACCTAGCGCACCTTACTCTTCGTCTAAAAACTCTGCAACATAATACGTTGCAGCCTGTGTAGGTCAGCACATGGAATATGCTGGCAAAATAACACTATAAATCAATGAACATGTAATAGCTAAAAGTATATGCATATTTGGCTGGTGGAGGCTCTATGGTTATTTTTGCAGAAAGATAGTTTTTCCCTACAACAAAGAAATATATTTTATTTAACTACAAGTTTGTTGAAAACATTAAGAAGGTTCCTCCAACTGAATCCCAAATTAAATAATCATCGACCCAACAAATTAATTAAATAGAGTGATGAGATCATATCAACAATTCAAGGACCAGATACTCAAGATGTCCATAACCGGGGACATGGCTAACCATGATTATCTTATACACTCTACAGAGGTTTGCACACTTTTCCCCATAACCGGGGAAATCTTTGCGTATATCGGGAAGAATCAACACTGGAGCTGTAACCAAACGTTTCTTCAACTCCTGAAAACTGGCCTCACAATCTTCGGCCCATTTAAACATGGTGTCCTTCTTCAACAACTCTGTCATGGGTTTCGCAATCTTGGAGGAATTCTCAATGAACCTTCTATAATATCCTCCGAGTCCCAGAAAACTATGGATCTCTCCGACTGAGGTGGGTGCCAACCACTCGGTGACAGACTGAACCTTGGTAGGGTCTATGACTATCCCTTCTCCTGACATAACATGTCCAAGGAATCCAACTTCCTTCAACCAAAACTCACATTTTCTAAACTTGGCATATAGCTGATGTTCCCTGAGCTTCTCGAGAACTAATCGCAGATGTTCCTTGTGTTCCTCTTCGTTCTTCGAGTACACCAAAATATCATCAATGAATACCACAACAAACTTATCCAAAAACTCCATGAATACCTTGTTTATCATACTCATAAAATAGGCAGGGGCATTAGTCAATCCAAATGAGATGACCGTGTACTCATATAGCCCGTACCTTGTGGTAAAAGCTGACTTAGGTATATCCTGTTCTCAGATCTTCAACTGGTGGTATCCTGATCGAAGATCGATCTTGGAGAACACTTTAGCTACTTGCAACTGGTCAAACAAATCATTGATCATCGGTGGTGGGTACTTGTTCTTGATCGTTACTTCATTCAATGCCCGATAATCAACAACCATTCTTAATGATCCATCCTTCTTCTCAGCTAAGAGCACTGGGGCTCCCCACGGTGATGAACTTGGTCGGCTATAACCTTTCTCCAATAACTCCTTAATCTCCTCCAGGTCATTTGCGGGCATCCGATACGGTCTCTTCGATATTAGTTCGGTGCCTAGCAACAGCTCTATCAAAAACTCTATGTCTCGATCTGGGGGCATGCCTGATAGTTCCTCTGGAAATACATCCGGGTAATCCTTCACAACAGGCATTTCTTCTTGAACAACTCTCGAGAGGGAATTTACTTGGGTCCTCCTTGGCGCATGCATGGATACATACTTGATCCTCTTTCCCTCCGGGGTGGTGAGTAAAATTGACTTACTAGCACAATCGATGTTTCCCCATACTTTGATAACCAATCCATGACTAATATTATATCCAATCCTTGGGACTCCAAAATTATTAGGTCTGAGGGGAAAACGTGGCTACCAATGGTTAGGGGTAACCGATCACACCATCGGCTGGCCATATACTCTGCTCCTGGCGAGCTTACTAACATGGTGACCTAAGGCTAAGGTTGGCAACTTAAACTTGTCCACAAATCCCCTTGATGTGTATGAATGCGATGCACCAGTGTCAAAAAGAACAAGAGCGGTAAACGACTTAATCAAAAACTTACCGATCACTGCGTCAGGCTATTCTTCAACCTCCTCCACATTGATGTGGTTCACCTGACCTCTGATGAAAGGGTTTGGCTTCTTCCCTGACCTTCCATTGCCACTTCCATTCTTTGGTTTAGGGCATTCAGTGGCGTAGTGTCCAGTCTTCCCGCACTTGAAACAAGTAATGTGACTTAGATCCTTCCTGGCGGGTGTTGCTGGGTTGGAACGGCTCTGTCCGTTGTTTCCTCCATTCCCATTCCCATTCTTAGGACAACTGTGGTTATGCAAACTCCCTCAATTATGTGTATGGCCTCCATGGTTATGAGTGTGTCCTCCCGAGTTCGGGGTAAAACGAGGCTTCTGCTGAGCTCCAAAATTGTACTTCCCTTGTCCATACTTCCTTTTGCGGCTCTCTATCTGTTGCTGCTTGCCTTCAATCATAAGGGCCCTATCTACCAAATCTTGGTAGTTATTAAATGCTGCCACCATCAACTGCATACTCAGCTCATCATTCATCCCTTCCATAAACTTCTCCTTCTTTGCGGCATCTGTGGCCACATCATCTGGGGCATAGCGAGCTAACTTACTAAACTCATCCTCATACTGCCCCACAGTACGATTTCCCTGGCATAAGTTGAGAAACTCACGCTTCTTCATACTCATTGCTCCAGTTGAGACATGGGCTGTACGGAAAGCTTGCTGAAACTGATCCCATGTGACATTGGCTATGGGAAAAGTGGCTGTGTAATTCTCCCACCATGAGGCTGCGGGTCTATCCAATTGATGTGCGGCAAAACACACCTTCTTAGCATCTGTGCAACCTATGGTGGTCAGCTCCCTTCCAATCCCACGGAGCCAGCCATAGCAATAATCGGCTCGGTGCTACTGGAAAACACCGGCGGAGTCAACCTTAGAAAGCGGGCTAAGTTGTTAACTGGAGGTGGTGGCGGTGGGTTATTTTTGTTGTTGTTGTTGCCTTGGTTCTGGATTAATAGCTGCATCAAGGCATTCTGCTGTTGGATCAACTGGGTGAGCTCCGATGGGAAGACAAAAACGGGGTCACGTCTCGGAGGCATCTGATAGGTTTAGAGGGGAGAGATTATAATAGATTGAGGTCTAAGGAGAAAATCACTACCCATATGCACATGAGACAAACACATTCATATCACACCACTCAATTCAAACATGGCATACAATCGATCTACCTACCGTTACAAAACACTCGTATTACTACTATATACATGGGGGAATACTACTGATAATATGGTGGTCAACTAAAAAATTTGATCGAAAGAAGACTCCATGATATCTGCTCCAGCTTCGTCTTCATAATCATCATCACTGTCGGGGTCGGAGTCAGTGTCGCTGATGATGATGTAGTCTTCGGGATGGTCGTCACCGCCTGGAACAGGGTCTCCCATGAATATTCCTAGCTTCTTCTTCAGGTCTTCATTCTTCTCCAGTAGTACTGCAATTTCCTCTTCATATCCATCGTGCGTAGACTTGAGTTCCTCTTATAGCTCCATGTTCCTGGTCATCACCTTCTTCAGGTCTATCATGCTGGCGCACATCTGGTTCTCCTAATGACGAATGTGCTGGTTCAACTCCTGGATGTAAGCTGCAATGGACTTGTCCCTCCTGGTGCAAATCATCTCCCATTGCTCATCTCGGCGTGCACATATCTGGTAGATCGTGTCCTTAAGATCCTTGTGGTAAACTTCGCCGATGCGTCCCATGGCTATGTGAGCCGCCATGCTCTTTCCTAAACTCTAGGTTGGTGCATCAAAGGAAAACTCTATGGGCTCCGTAACTGGTGTGAATGTCCTTCCTGGAACATGTTCTTGAATGGTCCAGCGCTCTTCTTCCGGTAGAGTGGTGGTGTAGGTTCCGGTGAAGCTTGGTATTCCGATGTTCAGGTATCTAGTGGCCTCCTTCAAGTGTCGTCCAAAAGGGGTGTCTTCATCTAGTTGAGCAAACTTGTTCCTTGGGTCCGCCATCTATAGAGTGGAAAGTGGAGAAGAGTCCGAAATGAGTAGAGAAGAGTGTCCTATGGTTCATCTTAGTGGTCGCGTCCTACAGTCAGTGTGTGCTCTGATACCATCTTGTAGCGATCCGACCTCAAATGGTCAAATCTCTGTGTATAAGTGTCGCCCCTGGATCGGTAATGCTAACACACACAGTACTCAAGGATTTATAGCAGAGTGCAATCACACACTTATTACATCGAATGTCTCAAAAGAGAACACTTATTACAATAATATGGCTGAAGGCAATCTAAAGAATATAACAGCGGAAGCTTCGAAGGTAAAATGAGTCCATCAACTCCAACGACATAGCTGAGTGCATGACAATGACCTAGCGCACCTTACTCTTCGTCTGAAAACTCTGCAACATAATACGTTGCAGCTTGTGTAGGTCAGCACATGGAATATTCTGTCAAAATAACACTATAGAGCAATGAACATGTAACAGCTAAAACTATATGCATATTTGGCTCGTGGAGGCTCTATGTTTATTTTTGCAGAAAGCTAGTTTTTTCCTACAACAAAGTAATATATTTTATTTAACTACAAGTTTATTGAAAACATTGAGAAGGTTCCTCCAAATCAATCCCAAATTAAATAATCATCAACCCAACAAATTAATTAAATAGAGTGATGAGATCAGATCAATAATTCAAGTACCAGATACTCAAGATGTCCATAACCGGGGACACGGCTAACCATGATTAGTTTATACACTGCAGAGGTTTGCACACTTTTCCCCACAAGACTCGATCTCCTCCGTTGGATTTCTCGCACTACATGGTGTTTGAGAGACGGATGACCAAGACACAGTCTTTCAGAAACATTAAATCTTTACTCTGGGTAGACAATACCACCTACATCCCCTACATCTACTAGCCTACCACTGAAAGAGGTCACACAACATACTCAACTATGCGAGAGCCCATAATGGCTTGTGGCTGCACACGGAAGTTTCCAACATGAATAATCTTATGATCCCTTTGAGCCTGGGTTTCAAACCATAGGATGATCACACGGGTACTTCGGGATATCCCAGGACAACACTGGACTGCTCCAGGTTCCCAGACAACTACTAGGTGCTCCAGGGTACCTCAAACAATCCACCCAGATGTGTATTAAAGTAGCCAACTTAAGTTTAATCATTAATCAAAACTCTTACATCTGTCATGGATTACTCAAACCAAACCACGTCTATAAGCATATCATAGCGATATAAGCATAACGTAGAAGTAACTCCCAGGGTTTGATATAAAGACAATAGGTTCTACCTCATCAACTACTTCCCAGTACCCATAGGTTATACAGATCCTACTCAGGCAATGTTTGAGGATTCGAACTAATGCATAAAACCGGGTAATAAAGGGGTATGATCAAAGTGTTACTTGCCTTGCCGACGATAGGAAAACCCTAGTGACTCATAGTAGCACGCTTCGCACTCCGTAAACTCTATTGTGAACAAAGAATATCATACATAAGCACTCAAGCATAATATGCAAGGATAAAACTCAAATAAAAAGATCCAAATTGAAAGTTCAACTGAAGAGCTTCGATTAGCAAAAAGAATCAACCAAATCGGAGCAACAAAATTCAAACTACAATCAAAAGAAGTTTGAAATCAAATATGCTTGAAACCAAATTTTAAATTGTCAATACCATGTTCAAGTTGATTATCTGGAAAGAGGGGAACAAGACGACAATTTTGTCATTGGTTTCACTAGATTTGGACAAGTGAGCAAAAAGTTGCGAGGGTTTGAAGATCAGGGACTAATCTGTGAGAAAAGTATTCGTGGATAGGTCCCTGGCCGAAAATAAAATAAAATAAAAGCCTAACAAACGAACGTTCGCTAAGAAGACCTAACTAACGAACGTGTTCGCTAAAACAAACTATACAGAAAACGTTCGCTAACTAGGAACCTAAAAGAAAATAAAACCGATCTAAACCATTGAACCGAAAAGAAAATCGACTGATACGTCTCCAACGTATCTATAATTTTTGATTGCTCCATGCTATATTATCTACTGTTTTGGACATTATTGGGCTTTATTATACACTATTATATTATTTTTGGGACTAACCTACTAACCGGAGGCCCAGTCCAGAATTGCTGTTTTTTGCCTATTTTAGGGTTTGGAAGAAAAGGAATATCAAACGGAGTCCAAACGGAATAAAACCTTCGGGAACGTGATTTTTGGAACGAACAAGACCCAGGAGACTTGGACCCTACGTCAAGCAACCAATAGGGAGGCCACGAGCTAGGGGGCGCGCCTACCCCCCCAGGCGTGCCCTCCACCCTCGTTGGCCCCTCAAGTTGATTATCTAGTGCATCCCTGGTAGGTATATATAGGAGGAAGGAGTACGTCGGTGGAGCAACAGGGGGGCCACGAGGGTGGAGGGCACGCCCAAGGGGGGTAGGCGCGCCCCCTACCTCATGGCCTCCTGGTTGATGTCTTGACGTAGGGTCCAAGTCCTCTGGATCACGTTTGTTCCGAAAATCACGTTCCCGAAGGTTTCATTCCGTTTGGACTCCGTTTGATATTCTTTTTCTGCGAAACTCTAAAATAGGCAAAAAAACAACAATTCTGGGTTGGGCCTCCGGTTAATAGGCTAGTCCCAAAAATAATATAAAAGTGTATAATAAAGACCAATAATGTCCAAAACAGAATGTAATATAGCATGGAACAAACCAAAATTATAGATACATTGGAGACGTATCAAGCATCCCCAAGCTTAATTCCTGCTTGTCCTCGAGTAGGTAAATGATAAAAACAGAATTTTTGATGTGGAATGCTACTTGGCATAATTTCAATGTAATTCTTCTTAATTGTGGTATGAATATTCAGATCCGAAAGATTCAAGATATAAGTTCAATATTGACATAAAAATAATAATACTTCAAGCATACTAACTAAGCAATTATGTCCTCTCGAAATAACATGGCTAAAGAAAGTTTATCCCTATAAAAGCATATAGTTTAGTCATGCTCCATTTTCATCACACAAGAATGCTCTCACCATGCACAACCCCGATGACAAGCCAAGCAATTGTTTCATACTTTAGTAATCTCAAACTTGTTCAACCTTCACGCAATACATGAGCGTGAGCCATGGATATAGCACTATGGGTGGAATAGAATATAATGATGGGGGTTATGTGGAGAAGACAAAAAGGGAGAGAGTCTCACATCAACGAGGCTAATCAATGAGCTATTGAGATGCACATCAATTGATGTTAATGCAAGGAGTAGGGATTTCCATGCAAGGGATGCACTAGAGCTATAAATATATGAAAGCTCAACAAAAGAAACTAAGTGGGTGTGCATCCAACTTGCTTGCTCACGAAGACCTAGGGCATTTCAGGAAGCCCATTGTTTTAATATACAAGCCAAGTTCTATAATTAAAAGTTCCCACTAGTATATGAAAGTGACAAAACAAAAGACTCTCTATCATGAAGATTATGGTGCTACTTTGAAGCACAAGTGTGGTAAAAAGGATAGTAACATTGTCCCTTCTCTCTTTTTCTCTCATTTTTTGGGCCTTCTTTTTTTCCTCACTTGGGATGATGCTCTAGAAAATGTTTGATCATCACACTTCTATTTATTTTCAACTCAATGATTACAACTCGATAGTAGAACAAAGTATGACTCTATATGAATACCTCCGGCGGTGTACCGGGATATGCAATGAACCAAGAGTGACATGTATGAAAGGATTATGAATGGTGGCTTTGCCACAAATACTATGTCAACTACATGATCATGCAAAGCAATATGGCAATGATAAACGGAACGGTGGAAAGTTGCATGGCAATATATCTCGGAATGGCTATGGGAATGCCATAATAGGTAGGTATGGTGGCTGTTTTGAGGAAGATATAAGGAGGTTTATTTGTGAAAGAGCGTATCATATCATGGGGTTTGGATGCACCGGCGAAGTTTGCACCAACTCTCAATGTGAGAAAGGGCAATGCATGGTACCGAAGAGGCTAGCAATGATGAAAAGGTGAGAGTGCGTATAATCCATGGACTCAACATTAGTCATAAAGAACTCACATACTTATTGCAAAAATCTACAAGTCATCAAAAACCAAGCACTACACGCATGCTCCTAGGGGGATAGATTGGTAGGAAAAGACCATCGCTCGTCCCCGACCGGCACTCATAAGGTAGACAATGAAAGAACACCTCATGTTTCAAATTTGTTACATAACATTTACCATACGCGCATGCTATGGGACTTGCAAACTTCAACACAAGTATTTTAAAATTCACAACTACTCAACTAGCACAACTTTGATATCACTACCTCCATGTCTCATAACAATCATCAAGCATCAAACTTCTCTTAGTCTTCAACACACTCATAAGAAAGTTTTTACTAGTCTTGAATACCTAGCATATTAGGATTATTTAAGTAAATTACCATGCTATTTAAGACTCTCAAAATAATCTAAGTGAAGCATGAGATAATAATAGTTTCTATAAAACAAAACCACCACCGTGCTCTAAAATATATAAGTGAAGTACTAGAGCAAAAACTATATAACTCAAAAGATATAAGTGAAGCACATAGAGTATTCTAATAATTTCCGAATCATGTGTGTCTCTCTCAAAAGGTGTGTACAGCAAGGATGATTGTGTTAAACTAAAAAAGCAAAGACTGAAATCATACAAGACGCTCCAAGCAAAACACATATCATGTGGTGAATAAAAATATAGCTCCAAGTAAAGTTACCGATGGAAGTAGACGAAAGAGGGGATGCCTTCCAGGGCATCCCCAAGCTTTGGCTTTTAGGTGTCCTTAGATTATCTTGGGGTTCCATGGGCATGCACAAGCTTAGGCTCTTGCCACTCCTTGTTCCATAATCCATCAAATCTTTCACCCAAAACTTGAAAACTTCACAACACAAAACTTCAATTAGAAAATCTCGTGAGCTCCGTTAGCGAAAGAAAACAAAACACCACTTCAAGGTACTGAAATGAACTCCTTCTTTATTTATGTTGGTGTTAAACCTACTGTATTCCAACTTCTCTATGGTTTATAAACTATTTTACTAGCCATAGATTCATCAAAATAAGCAAACAACACACAAAAAGCAGAATCTATCAAAAACAGAACAGTCTGTAGTAATCTGTAGCTAACGCAAGATCTGGAACCCAAAAAATTCTAAAATAAATTGCTGGACGAGAGGAATTTATCTATTAATCATCTTGAAAAAGAATTAACTAAATAGCACTTTCCAAATAAAAATGGCAGTAATTCTCGTGAGCGCTAAAGTTTCTGTTTTTTACAGCAAGATTAAAAAGACTTTCTCCAAGTCTTCCCAACGGTTCTACTTGGCACAAACACTAATTAAACACAAAAAACACAACCAAAACAGAGACTAGATAAATAAATTATTACTAAACAGGAGCAAAAAGCAAGGAATAAAAATAAAATTGGGTTGCCTCCCAACAAGCGCTATCGTTTAACGCCCCTAGCTAGGCATAAAAAGCAAGGATAGATCTAGGTATCTTTAGTTGGTAATTGTTTAATGAGACATCTATCACCTTTATGAGTTTATTTCCTTTTATAAATAATCAAACTTCTAGGCACAAGATCTAAAAAATCATTAGTAGCAAATGGTTCCTTAATGATAGCAAAAAGATTAGGATGAATACTTATAGATTTGAGATCCGCAGTTTCTTTGCTAGAGGATTCACCCTTATTTTTAGGAACATACATAAGCTTGGAAATTTTAGTTGGAGGACTTGGAGTATTCTTTATGGAAGAAAAAGCGGTTCCCAAGTTGGTAATGATACCCTCAAGTTTATCGATTCTAGTGGAATCATGATTTATTCTTTCATTAACTATAGGTTCCTTCTCTTTAATATTTTTCAAAGTTACTCCTAATTTAGATCCATATTGGGTAATTTGGTTGTGGATATTTTTATCGAAATTTTCAATTAACTCAATGGTAGCAACTTTATTTTCAATAATTTCAAGTTTTTGCATTACATGCTCCAAAGTTAACATAGTTCCATTAACAAAAAGAGGGGGTGAGCGAAACAAATCTATCATAGCATTATAGGAATCGAAAGTGTGGCTACCCAAGAAATTCCCTCCGGTAATGGTATCAAGGACATATCTGTGCCAAGGAATAGCACCTACATAAAAATTGCGGAGAAGAATAGAAGTAGATTGCTTCCTGGTAGACCTATTTTCAGCATTGCAAATTCTATACCAAGCGTCTTTTAGGTTTTCTCCTTCCCTTTGCTTAAAATTAAGAACTTCATTTTCGGGAGACAACGGAGAAGATAGGGGACAAGCCACACTGACAAGCAAGCAATCCAACACACGAGCAAACGGGAGACTGGCAAAAAGAGGCAAACGTAAAAGAGAGGGCGAATAAAACGGCAAGGGTGAAGTGGGGGAGAGGAAAACGAGAGGCAAATGGAAAATAATGTAATGCGGGAGATAAGGGTTTGTGATGGGTACTTGGTGTGTTGACTTTTGCGTAGACCTCCCCGGCAACGGCGCCAGAAATCCTTCTTGCTACCTCTTGAGCACTGCGTTGGTTTTCCCTTGAAGAGGAAAGGGTGATGCAGCAAAGTAGCGTAAGTATTTCCTCAGTTTTTGAGAACCAAGGTATCAATCTAGTAGGAGGCCACGCATGAGTCCCTCACACCTACAAAAACAAATAAATCCTCGCAACCAACGCGATAAGGGCTTGTCAATCCCTACACGGTCACTTACAAGAGTGAGATCTGATAGATTAGATAAGATAATATTTTTGGTATTTTTATGATAAAGATGTAAAGTAAAATAAAAGGCAATAAAAATAACTAAGTGTTGGAAGATTAATATGAACGAAGATAGACCTGGGGGCCATAGGTTTCACTAAGTGGCTTCTCTCAAGAGGATAAGTATTCACAGTGGGTAAACAAATTACTGTTGAGCAATTGACAGAATTGAGCATATTTATGAGAATATCTAGGTATGATAATGTATATAGGCATCACGTCTAAGACAAGTAGACCGACTCCTGCCTGCATCTACTACTATTACTCCACACATCGACCGCTACCTAGCATGCATCTAGAGTATTAAGTTCAAGAGAACAGAGTAACACTTTAAGCAAGATGACATGATGTAGAGGGATAAACTCATGCAATATGATATAAACCCCATCGTGTTATCCTCGATGGCAACAATACAATACGTGCCTTGCTGCCCCTACTGTCACTGGGAAAGGACACTGCAAGATTGAACCCAAAGCTAAGCACTTCTCCCATTGCAAGAAAGATCAATCTAGTAGGCCAAACCAAACTGATAATTCGAAGAGACTTGTAAATATAACCAATCATACATAAAAGAATTGAGAGAAGATTCAAATATTGTTCATAGATAAACTTGATCATAAACCCACAATTCATCGATCTCAACAAACACACCGCAAAAGAAGATTACATCGAATAGATTTCCACAAGAGAAGGGGAGAACTTTGTATTGAGATCCAAAAAGAGAGAAGAAGCCATCTACCTAGTAACTATGGACCTGAAGGTCTGAGGTAAACTACTCACACTTCATCAGAGGGGCTATGGTGTTGATGTAGAAGCCCTCCATGATCGATGCCCCTTCCGGCAGAGCTCCGGAACAGGCCCCAAGATGGGATCTCGTGGATATAGAAAGTTACGGCGGCGGAATTAGGGTTTTGGCTCCGTATCTGGTAGTTTGGGGGTACGTAGGTATATATAGGAGGAAGGAGTACGTCGGTGGGGCAACAGGGGGCCCATGAGGGTGGAGGGCGCGCCCAGGGGGGTAGGCGCGCCCCCTACCTTGTGGCCTCCTGGTTGATGTCTTGACGTAGGGTCCAAGTCCTCTGGATCACGTTCATTCCGAAAATCACGTTCCCGAAGGTTTCATTCCATTTGGACTCCGTTTAATATTCTTTTTCTGCGAAACTCTGAAATAGGCAAAAAAACGACAATTCTGGGCTAGGCCTCCGGTTAATAGGTTAGTCCCAAAAATAATATAAAAGTATATAATAAAGCCCAATAATGTCCAAAACAGAATATAATATAGCATGGAACAATCCAAAATTATAGATACATTGGAGACGTATCAGTAACACACAAGTCCCATAGTACCTGCAAAAACAAACAAGAACCTCGCAACCAACACGATAAAGGGGTTGTCAATCCCTTCACGGTCACTTACGAAAGTGAGATCTGATAGAGATAATAACATAAATATTTTTGGTATTTTTGTTGTATAGATTGGAAAACAAAGATTGCAAAATAGAAATAGCAAATTGATAGGAAAATAATATGATGGAGGATAGACCCGGGGTCCATAGGTTTCACTAGTCGCTTCTCTCAAGATAGAAAATTCTACGGTGGGTGAACGAATTACTGTCGAGCAATTGATAGAAAAGCGCATAGTTATGAGAATATCTAGGCATGATCATGTATATAGGCATCAATTTTGCGACAAGTAGACCGAAACGACTCTGCATCTACTACTATTACTCCACACATCGACTGCTATCCAACATGCATCTAGAGTATTAAGTTCATAAGAACAGAGTAACGCATTAGGCAAGATGACATGATGTAGAGGGATAAACTCAAGCAATATGATATAAACCCCATCTTTTTATCCTCAGTGGCAACAATACAATACGTGCCTTGCTGCCCCTACTGTCACTGGGAAAGGACACCGCAAGATTGAACCCAAAGCTAAGCACTTCTCCCATTGCAAGAAAAATCAATCTAGTAGGCCAAACCAAACTAATAATTTCGAAGAGACTTGCAAAGATATTCAAATCATGCATAAGAGATTTCAGAAAAGAATCAAATATTGTTCATAGATAATCTTGATCATAAACCCACAATTCATCAGATCTCGACAAACACACCACAAAAAGAATTACATTGAATAGATCTCCAAGAGAATCGAGGAGAACTTTGTATTGAGATCCAAAGAGAGGGAGAAGAAACTATCTAGCTAATAACTGTGGACCCGAAGGTCTGTGGTAAACTACTCACACATCATCGGAGAGGCTATGGTGTTGATGTAGAAGCCCTCCGTGATCGATCCCCCCTCCGGCGGAGCGCCGAAAAAGGCCCCAAGATGGGATCTCACGGGTACAGAAGGTTGTGGCAGTGGAAGTAGGCTTTCGTGGTGCTCCTGGATGTTTCCGGGGTATATAGGTATATATAGGAGGAAGAAGTACGTCGGTGGAGCTGCGAGAAGGGTGGGGGCGTGCCTGCCCCCCTGAGCGCGCCCCCTGCCTCGTGGCCTCCTCGCTTCTTTCTTGATGGCCACTCCAAGTCTCCTGGATCACGTTTGTTCCAAAAATAACTATCCCGAAGGTTTCATTCCATTTGATATTCCTTTTCTGCGAAACACTAAAATAGGCAAAAAAAACAAAAATTTGCACTGGGCCTTTGGTTAGTAGGTTAGCACCAAAAATAATATAAAAAGGTATATTAAAGCCCATTAAACATCCAAAATAGATAATATAATAACATGGAAAATCAAAAATTATAGATACGTTGGAGACGTATCAAGCATCCCCAAACTTAATTCCTGCTCGTCCTCGAGTAGGTCAATGATAAAAGCAGAATTTTTGATGTGGAATGCTACCTAGCATAATTCTCAATGTAATTTTCTTTACTGTGGCCAGAATGTTCAGATCCGAAAGATTCAAGTCAAAATTTCAATATTGACATAAAAATAATAATACTTCAAGCAAACTAGCAAAGCAATCATATCTTCTGAAAATAACATGGCCAAAGAAAGTTATCCCTACAAAATCATATAGTGTGGCTATGATCCATCTTCACCACACAAAATATTTAAATCATGCACAACCCTGATAAAAAGCCAAGCAATTGTATCATACTTTTGATGTTCTCAAACTTTTTCAATCTTCACGCAATACATGAGCGTGAGCCATGGATATAGAACTATAGGTGGAATAGAATGGTGGTTGTGGAGAAGACAAAAAGGAGAAGATAGTCTCACATAAACTAGGCGTATCAACGGGCTATGGAGATGCCCATCAATAGACATCAATGTGAGTGAGTAGGGATTGCCATGTAACGGATGCACTAGAGCTATAAGTGTATGAAAGCTGAACAAAAGAAACTAAGTGGGTGTGCATCCAACTCGCTTGCTCATGAAGACCTAGGGCATTTTGAGGAAGCCCATCATTGGAATATACAAGCCAAGTTCTATAAGGTAAAATTCCAACTAGTATATGAAAGTGACAACATAGGAGACTATTTATCATGAAGATTATGGTGCTACTTTGAATCACAAGTGTGGTAAAAGGATAATAACATTGTCCCTTCTCTCTTTTTCTCTCATTTTTTTATTTGGGCCTTTTTCTCTTTTTTTATGGCCTATTTTTTCGTCCAGAGTCTCATCCCGACTTGTGGGGGAATCATAGTCTCCATCATCCTTTCCTCACTTGGGACAATGCCCTAGTAATGATGATCATCACACTTTTATTTACTTACAACTCAAGAATTACAACTCGATACTTAGAACAAAATATGACTCTATGTGAATGCCTCCGGCGGTGTACCGGGATGTGCAATGACTCATGAGTGACATGTATGAAAGAATTATGAACGATGGCTTTTCCATAAATACAATGTTAACTACATGATAATGCAAAGCAATATGACAATGATGAAGCGTGTCCTAATAAACGGAACGGTGGTAAGTTGCATGGCAATATATCTCGGAATGGCTATGGAAATGCCATGATAGGTAGGCATGGTGGCTGTTTTGAGGAAGGTATATGGTGGGTTTATGGTACCGGCGAAAGTTGCGCGGTACTAGAGAGGTTAGCAATGATGGAAGGGTGAGAGTGTGTATAATCCATGGACTCAACATTAGTCATAAAGAACTAACATACTTATTGCAAAAATCTATTAGTTATCGAAACAAAGTACTACGCGCATGCTCCTAGGGGGACAGATTGGTAGGAAAAGACCATCACTCGTCCCCGATCGCCACTCATAAGGAAGACAGTCAATAAATAAATCATGCTCCGACTTCATCACATAACGGTTCACCATACGTGCATGCTACGAGAATCACAAACTTTAGAAGAAGTATTTCTCAAATTCACAACTACTCAACTAGCATGACTCTAATATCACCATATTCATATCTCAAAACAATCATCAAGTATCAAACTTCTCATAGTATTCAATGCACTTTTTATGATAGTTTTTATTATACCCATCTTGGGTGCCTATCATATTAGGACTAATTTTATAGCCAAAGCAAATTACCATGCTGTTCTAAAAGACTCCCAAAATGATATAAGTGAAGCATGAGAGATCAATAATTTCTATAAAATAGAACTACCACCGTGCTCTTAAAAGATATAAGTGAAGCACTAGAGAAAATTATCTAGCTCAAAAGATATAAGTGAAGCACATAGAGTATTCTAATAAATTCCGATTCATGTGTGTCTCTCCAAAAGGTGTGTACAGCAAGGATGATTGTGGTAAACTAAAAATCAAATACTCAAATCATACAAGACGCTCCAAGCAAAACAAATATCATGCGGTGAATAGAAATATAGCCTCAAGTAAAGTTATCGATGGATGAAGAAGAAGGAGGAGCAAGCTTAGGCTTTTGGTTGTCCTTGAATTTTATCTTTGGGTGCCTTGGGCATCCCCAAGCTTAGGCCCTTGCCACTCCTTTTTCCAAAATCTATCAAATCATTACCCCAAACTTGAAAACTTCACAACACAAAACTCAACAGAAAATCTCATGAGCTCCGTTAGTATAAGAAAACAAGCCACCACTTCAAAGTACTGTAATGAACTCATTCTTTATTTATATTGGTCTTAAACCTACTTTATTCCAACTTCTCTATAGCTCATACCCCCCGATACTAGCCATAGATTCATCAAAATAAGCAAACAACACACGAAAAATAGAATCTGTCAAAAACAGAACAACCTATAGTAATCTGTAGGTTTCGAATACTTCTGTAACCCCCAA
Source organism: Triticum urartu (assembly GCF_056163025.1). Taxonomy (NCBI): domain Eukaryota; kingdom Viridiplantae; phylum Streptophyta; class Magnoliopsida; order Poales; family Poaceae; genus Triticum; species Triticum urartu. Next base: position 142,556,955 of record NC_141874.1, on the reverse strand, counting down.
AATTATGAAATAAATTGGTGGACTTGAGGAATTTTTCTATTAATCATCTGCAAAATAATCAACCTAATTGTACTCTCCAGTAAAGAATGGCAGCAAATCTCGTGAGCGCTAAAGTTTCTGTTTTTTACAGCATGATCACAAAAACTTCCCCCAAGTCTTCCCAAAGGTTATACTTGGCACAAACACTAACTAAAAGAATAAAACCACATCTAAACAGAAGCTAGATGAATTATTTATTTCTAAACAGGAACAAAAACAAGAAACAAAAATAAAATTGGGTTGCCTCCCAACAAGCGCTATTGTTTAATGCCCCTAGCCAGGCATAAAAACAAGAATAGATCTAGGTATTGTCATCTTTGATACGCAATCCATAAGTGGCTCTCATAATGGATTCATAAGGTAATTTAATTTTATTTCTAGGAAAGTGTTCCATGCCTTTCCTTAACTGAAAGTGGAATCTAATATTTCATTCTTTGATATAAATAATTGCACCAATCGTTCTAAGGAAAGGTCTACCAAGAATAATAGGATATGTAGGATTTCAATCTATTTCAAGAACAATGAAATCTAAGGGCACATAATTCCTATTTTCAACAATAAGAACATCATTAATCCTTCCCATAGGTTTCTTAATAGTGGAATCCGCAAGATGCAAATTTAAAGAACAATCATCAAATTCACGGAATCCTAACACATCACACAAAGTTTTTGGAATCATGGAAACGCTAGCACCCAAATTGCATAAAGCATAGCATTCATGATCTTTAATTTTAATTTTAATAGTAGGTTCCCACTCATCATGAAGTTTTCTAGGGATAGAAACTTCTAATTCAAGCTTTTCTTCATAAGATTGCATTAAAGCATCAATGATATGTTTGGTAAAAGCTTTATTTTGACTATAAGCTTGAGGAGAATTTAGCACGGATTGTAACAAGGAAATACAATCTATCAATGAGAAATTATCATAATTAAATCCCTTTAAATCCAAAATAGTTGGTTCATTGCTATGTAAAGTTTTCACCTCTTTAATCCCACTTTTATTAATTTTTGCATCAAGATCTAAAAACTCTGAATCATTGGGACGCCTTTTAACTAAAGTTTACTCATCTCCAGTCCCATCATTATCAAGTTTCATGTTGCAAAACAAAGATTTAATAGGAGACACATCAATCACTTTTAGATCTTCATCCTTATTATCGTGAAAACTAGAAGAACACGCTTTCATAAAGCAATCTTTTTAGCACGCATCCTAACTATTCTTTCATTGCACTCATCAATGGAAATTCTCATGGCTTTGAGAGACTCATTGATATCATGCTTAGGTGGAATATATCTAAGTTTCAAAGAATCAACATCAGGAGAAAATCTATCCACTTTCCTAGCCAACTCATCAATCTTAGGCAATTTTTCTTCAAGCAAAGCATTGAAATTCTTTTGTGAAATCATAAATTCTTTAACACTAGTCACAAAATCAGAGGGCATCTTATTAGAATTTCCATAAGAGTTGTTGTAGGAATTACCACAATTATTAGAGGAATTACTAGGAAACGGCCGAGGATTAAAGTTTCCTCTATACGTTTTGTTACCAAAATTGTTCCTACCAACAAAATTCACATCCATAGATTCATTATTACTCTCAATAAAAGAAGACAAAGGCATATCATTAGGATCAGAATAAACACTCTTATTAGCAAACAATTTCATAAGTTGATCCATCTTTCCACTCAAAACATTAATTTCTTCTATAGCATGAACCTTTTTACTAGTAGATCTTTCGGTGTGCCATTGAGAATAATTAACCATAATATTATCTAGGATTTTAGTAGCTTCTCCCAAAGTGATTTCCATAAAAGTGCCTCCCACGGCTGAATATAAAAGATTTCTAGAAGAAAAATTCAATCCAGCATAAAAAAAATTGTATGATCATACATAAATTTAATCCATGAGTAGGGCAATTACGTATCATTAATTTCATCCTCTCCCAAGCTTGTGAAACATGCTCATGATTAAGTTGTTTAAATTCATAATATCGTTTCTAAGAGAGATGATTTTAGCGGGAGGAAAATACTTAGATATAAAACCATCTTTGCACTTATTCCATGAATCAATACTATTTTTAGGCAAAGATGAAAACCAAGTTTTAGCACAATCTCTAAACGAAAACGGAAATAGCTTCAATTGAACAATATCATTATCCAAATCTTTCTTCTTTTGCATATCACACAAATTAACAAAGCTATTTAGATGGGTAGCGACATCTTCACTAGGAAGGCCTGAAAATGGATCTTTCATGACAAGATTCAGCAAAGCAGTATTAATTTCAAAAGATTCAACATCGGTAAGAGGAATAATCGGAGTACTAATAAAATCATTATTATTGGTATTGGAAAAGTCACACAATTAGTATTATCTTGATCCATCGTGACAAACTATCAATCCAACACACAAGCAAACAAAAATCAAGCAAAAATAGGCGGACGGAAAAGAGGGCGAATAAAACGGCAAGGGTGAAGTGGGGGAGAGGAAAACGAGAGGCAAATGGAAAATAATGTAATGCGAGGGATAAGAGTTTGTGATGGGTACTTGGTATCGGCGCCAGAAATCCGCACGTTGGTGGGAGATCAAAGCTTGACTTGACTTGGTGCAAACCTCCCCGGCAACGGCAACAGAAATCCTTCTTGCTACCTCTTGAGCTTGCGTTGGTTTTCCCTTGAAGAGGAAAGGGTGATGCAGCACAGTAGCGTAAGTATTTCCCTCACTTTTGAGAACCAAGGTATCAATCCAGTAGGAGTTAACACACAAGTCCCCTAGTACCTGCAAAAACAAACAAGAACCTCGCAACCAACACGATAAAGGGTTTGTCAATCCCTTCACGGTCATTTACGAAAGTGAGATCTGATAGAGATAATAAGATAAATATTTTTGGTATTTTTGTTGTATGGATTGGAAAATAAAGATTGTAAAGTAGAAATAGAAAATTGATAGGAAAATAATATGATGGAAGATAGACCCGGGGGCCATAGGTTTCACTAGTGGCTTCTCTCAAGATAGAAAATTCTACGGTGGGTGAACAAATTACTGTTGAGCAATTGATAGAAAAGTGCATAGTTATGAGAATATCTAGGCATGATCATGTATATAGGGATCACATCCGTGACATGTAGACTGAAACGATTCTGCATCTACTACTATTATTCCACCCATCGACCGCTATCCAGCATGCATCTAGAGTATTAAGTTCATAAGAACAGAGTAATGCATTAGGCAAGATGGCATGATGTAGAGGGATAAAATCGAGCAATATGATATAAACCCCATCTTTTTATCCTCGATGGCAACAATACAATATGTGCCTTGCTACCCCTGATGTCACTAGGAAAGGACACCACAAGATTGAACCCAAAGCTAAGCACTTCTCCCATTGCAAGAAAGATCAATCTAGTAGGCCAAACAAAACTGATAATTCGAAGAGACTTGCAAAGATATTTAAATCATGCATAAGAGATTTCAGAGAAGAATCAAATATTGTTCGTAGATAATCTTGATCGTAAACCCACAATTCATCGGATCTCGACAAACACACCGCAAAAAGAATTACATCGAATAGATCTCCAAGAGAATCGAGGAGAACTTTGTATTGAGATCCAAAGACAGAGAAGAAGCCATCTAGCTAATAACTATGGACCCGAAGGTTTGTGGTAAACTACTCACATATCATCGGAGAGGCTATGGTGTTGATGTAGAAGCCCTCCGTGATCGATTCTCCCTCCGGTGGAGCGCCAGAAAAGGCCCCAAGATGGGATCTCACGAGTACAGAAGGTTGCAGCGGTGGAAATAGGGTTTCGTGGCGCTCCTGGATGTTTTCGGTGTATATAGGTATATATAGGAGGAAAAACTACGTCGGTGGAGCCGCGAGAGGCCCACGAGGGCGGGGGGCGCGCCCCCTGCCTCGTGGCCTCCTCGCTTCTCTCTTGACGGCCACTCCAAGCCTCCTAGATCACGTTTGTTCCAAAAATAACTCTCCCGAAGGTTTCATTCCGTTTGGATTCCGTTTGATATTCCTTTTCTGCGAAACACTGAAATAGGCAAAAACACAACAATTTGCACTAGGCCTTTGGTTAGTAGGTTAGTCCCAAAAATAATATCAAAAGGTATATTAAAGCCCATTAAACATCCAAAACGGATAATATAATAGCATGGAACAATCAAAAATTATAGATACATTGGAGACGTATCAGGTGGCGAGCATCAACCCTCTTGACTGTGATCCGATCCCCGTCACCCTCAACTACATTAACGGTGTGTATTGGGTCGTCGTGAACACGTCTTGCATGGTGCTCGTCGACGGTGGCGGCAGCTGGATACTCATGGAGGTGTACACCCGGCGATTGATCCCCCTTCCTTCGATTAACACTGCACTGCATTGGCACCGCGGCCCAGAATACTCGGAATATTACAGTAGCCAACATGACACCAAGTTTGATTTGCTCATGGTTGTAATCTGCCAAGTGCCCACAAGATCTGCGAATTATAAAGAATTTAGGCTAATCGCGATCTTCAACCGCGGTCTCGCCTATCTAACATGTCACTGTGGTAAGTGGATAAATCTGCACGTCCATCGTAGGATTATACATCCTCCATGGTTCTCTGATGCCATTGAACACAAGGGCTTCATTTACGCTATCGACTCCTTCTATGGCTGGATGTATTGCTCGCCTACTCCAGTCATTGCTGCAAACGGCTATTACAACAGTATGTTACTTTCCTATGATATCATGATGGCTTGCTTATATTACTGTCAACATTTACTGAAAAAATATTCATGCTCATAACATGTTGTTCTTAAGATTGACTATATTAAGAGCCCTTTTTTATTTGACTCCAACTTGATATGATGTTGTAGGCCGCCTGGTGTCCCTACCCTTCTTAATCCCAGAACCTTTCAAAGAAAAGTGGCATGGCAGTTGCAGGTGGTTCCTGGATTAATTAGACAACGGCGAACGATTGATGATCATTCGCACGTACCAGACATGTTGTTTCGCGGAATACAATCACAATCACTATAAGGTCTTTGAGTAGGATCCCAACTTCTCTGGGCCTTCAAGAATTTTTGACTGGAGGCTGGTAAGTAGCCTTGGTACACACTCTCTGTTTCTCGGACTGAATTATCCATTTAACCAGGAGATAATCGACGGCAAGGATCATGATGGTAGCGCGGTTTCATTCATCAGGCAAAATTGTGTGTACATAGCGTACCATGCGTCTCTGCATGCACCATACCCTGATATGTGCCGCCACACTCTGTAGCCCAAACTAGGAGAGAGGGTTGCAAGTATCATACTTTGAGTTCTGGCTGGAGTTTCCCCCGTCAGACACCCATCTGGTTCAAGCCGTCAGCCAATCTCCACAGCTTAATAAATAGTAATGTCTAACTAAGCCAGTTAGTTAGATGCGTACAGTTGGTGTAGTAGGATATTTATTTAGTTTGATGCATACACTTGTTCTTTTTTGATAGCGCTTTTGTAATGATGGTTGATGTTTTGTTTGGAAGAGAGAGCTGCGTCTTTACTCTTCTGGCATGCTTACTGCTTCTGTTGCACCCCCAGCCCTGGTTACTGCTGTTGCTATTTTTAATGTATAATCAGTAGTATATTTTGTCTGTTGGTTGAATAAATGTGTTGTTAGAACGACAAACACAATGTTTGGGAAGTCGTTGCACGGTCCCATCCTTTAGTGCCCCGTACTGTATGTAGCGCATACTATTTTTTGTAGAAACACATTTTCCACTTGTTGATAACATGCAGCCCACTGATGAAGGCCCAATAGAGGAGCCCATAATTAACTGGAAGGGAGGCTCTCAAATGAATCCGGCCCAGGTACATGCTCATGGTCCCCTAAACATAAATAAGTAAATAAATAAAGCTAAATGCTCATGCACCAGTTCTTTATATTCACGATTTAACAGGAGGATATTATTTCCTATGATAGTGTCATTACATTCAGTCGATATAATTCTTAGGCAAAGATAGCGACCAGTCTTCTTTCTCCCACCATTTTCTTCGTGCAACCAGCGGACCAATGCAAATCGTAGTCAACGTCGTAAATAGTTCCGGTCCATTTTTATTTTTCAATAAGAATGTCCAACCCAGCCCAGCACATTGGCGACAACACTTTATCCTCTGCCTTGGTGCGCTCACCGCGGCGCCACCGGCTGGCCCTATCAACATAGTGAATCGGGAGGACTGTAGATGTGAGTATGACATTACGAACCCACCAGGTCCACTCCCGAACACAAGCAAAGCAACTCTTTTACTACTCAGATGCACCCCTTGTTTTTTACTCTTTCCACCCTGCTGATATCTGGGACCCACATCATTTTCAACGTATAGTCAATTAACGACATAATTGCACAATTTTTTTTGAGGATTTGTTCGGAGGAGTAGGCTATAAACTGGGTTGTGCGGTCTCTGTGGACCGTCTAACAACTAGACCAGCCCAATAGTTGTTTTTGGGAAAATAGGTAGGCCACTATTTGTTTGGAAGAATACCCAAGCTAGGCCTATTTGTTTTCTCCGACTTACTGGGCTGCAAATCTTTCATGGCGAGGAGGGATGCATTCCGGCCTGGCCAAAGAGTTTGGTCAGTATCTGTTAAAAGTAAATGGGAAAATTAGTTTCTTTTTTTGTTTTTTCACTGATATTTTATATTTCATTGGATTTTAACATGACATAGTACTAATTTAATTTTTAAATTTGTTTTAGTATGGCTAATAATTTTTTGATTAAGAATATTTTGTTCCCCAGCCTAAAAAATGTGAATTTTCAAAATTTAGCACATTTTTAGTTCAATTTTTTAACCCTGGTACTGACCAGAAAATGGGCAACAATTCTGAAAATGAAAAATGGGCTACAATAAATTCCATATGAATTAGAAAATGAGTAAAAATTCTAAAAATAATAGAAAATGGGCTGTAGCTTCTAGCAGCAGTGACTGTTGGATGTCCATCCAACGGCCGACGTGCTTCTTCAATCTCTGATCTTCCTAGTCCAGCCGCCTAAACCAGCGCCGGCGGGAGTGCCTGCTTCCTTCTCTTGTGGCCTGCTGTCATGCCGCATAGGCTTCACCGGCCCACCATACTCCCTCCGCTGGCCTGGCCGCACGCAATCAACTGCCTCCTTATTACGCGAAAAAAATGATTCCTACCACTAACATCTGGGGCGCACCAGTTCGGATGCTGACCCATAGGCCTACTAAGTTGACACGTACACATGGCTTTGTCAACTTAGTCAATAAACGATTCTAGCAGGAGTGACCATTGGATTTGAATCGAACGGTCCTGCTGTTGCTTCAGTCGCTGCTCTTCTCGCACCAGCCGCTCAAACCAGCGACGGCGAGACCGCCTGCTCCTGCTCACACCGCAGCCGAACCAGTGAACCGTCGTACTCCTCTCCGCGTGGGCATCCACTGCCGCGTCTTCCCCGGCTCCGCGTCGTCCTCGTCCTAGGCCTCGCTGTCGTCCACCGCCCTGGTGCTCTCGGTGTGCCATGGTCAACGTGATCAACGAACGACATCCATCGGACGTGGACTTTACGTGGAGAGGCTGACAGCTGGGTCCATGGGCGCACACAAGGAAATGCCTCCTTATTACGCGCAAAATAATGATTCCTCCACCTGACATCTGGGACCCATCGGAAGGGCCTTTGTATTTCGCGAAAAAACGTTCCCCCGCTGACAGGTCGGACCCACCAGCTATATCTTCGCACACAAGGAAGTGCCTCCTTATTATGCACAAAAAAATGAATACTCCCCCTGCTAGCTGGGACCCAGCTTAGTGGGAGGCTGACATGTGGGCCTACTAAGTTGACGGGGACGGAGAGCTTTGTCAACTTAGTCAATATGAACGATTCTAGCTCCAGTGACCATACGATGTCCATCCAACAGCCGTAGTGCTTCTTCAACCTCTGGTCATGCTGCCTGCTCCTGCCTCCCATGGCCGGCTGTGTTGCCGCGGAGGCCTCACCGCCCCCTACTACTCCCACCGCTGGCTAGGCCCTGCGGCGATGGCAACCTCACACTGCACCCAAACCACTCTTGTACTCCTCTCCGCGTGGGCATCCACTGCCGTGTCTTCCCCGGCTCCACGTCGTCCCCTTCCTAGGCCTCGCCGTCGTCCACCGCCTTGGTGTCTCGACGCTGCGTGGTTAGTGTGGTCAACGACCGACTTCCATCGAAAGAGTACTATACGTGGAGAGGCTGACAGCTGGGTCCACGGTCGCAACAAGGAAGTGCCTCAATCTCAAACGAGTTCGCCCTTCACCTTGAGTTCCAACACCCAAGGCTCCAGATTTCAGGTGCTTCGGACCTTCGACAATGTCCAGTTCCGAGCTTCGAGGCCGATGGATGCCCTCCTCCGTCACGGAGGAGGACGTGCTGAAGTTGAGAGAGGCCAGGTTCTTGACCGGCGAAATCTGGCATAGGCTGCCTGCTCAAGGGCAGGTCATTCCCACTCCCAAGCCTGGTGAGAGTGTGGTGTTCATGTCTCACTTCTTTCGGGGGCTAGGCTTCCCGACGGATCCCTTCGTGAGGGGGCTCATGTTTTATTATGGGCTGGAATTTCACGACTTAGCTCCGGAGTCCATCCTCCATATTTCCTCATTCATCGTCGTGTGTGAAGCCTTCCTCCGTATTACTCCTCACTTCGGACTATGGCTCAAGACCTTCAAAGTAGAGCCGAAGATGATCGAGGGACGACATGCGGAGTGCGGAGGTGCTTTTATAAGAAAGAATGCTGGTGCTCCATGGCCCGAGGGCTCTTTTCAAGGGGAGTCCAGTTTATGGCAATGAGAGTGGTTTTATATCACAGCTCCCAGGAGCACCAAGTGGGCGACGATGCCTGCTTTCCGCTCGGGTCCCCCGCCACGACTGGCGTCATGGGTCAATAAGGGGCTGGACTGGGGATCGGCAAAGGACGTGCCCCTGTTGTAGGGCCGCATCCGAGATCTCCTAGAAAGAGACATCAGTCTGGTCATGGTGACGCAGGTTATGTTAATTCGCCGAGTTCTGCCCTGCAAACGTCGCCCCCTCCGCCTGTGGGAGTTCAACCCGGAGGGACCACGAGTTCTCCAACATTTTCTTGGCATGACGCCCGTGGAGATGTACAAATTGTTCTTCGGACCACAAGTAGTGTGTCCGGATTCTACGGAGGACGCAGGTCTGAGCTGCAATCGTCCGGATACTCAAGTAAGTAGCCTTGTGCCCGGACTCGCTATCCGTATATTTATAACAAAATTGCCCCTAAAAGAGTTTTCCTTTAAACAGGAGTGGATAGTGAAAGCAAAGCTAATCAGGTATCCGGCCCCCCTCCCCGAGACCATGTCGGATCCCGTGCTAGTCAGGATGTTGGAGGTTGTGCCTTCGGAGGAAAGTGAGGGAGGGGACAAGGAAGTTACAGTATCCTCGAAGGAGGTTGTCCGGAAGGGAGGAATCGAAAATTCCTCTCCTCAGGGGAAGAAGAGGACCGCCTCTGACGACCCGGAGACCATGGCCTCAAAGCGGGGGAAGAAATCTTCGTCAGAGGGTCCTGCGCCTTGGGATACTTCTGCCGAATTATGCCCTCCAGGGGATCAGCCCTCCACTTAGCCATAAGTAGAGAGGAGTTTTTCTTTTTAAGAAATGAGAGAAATCCTTGCGTTATATCTGAGAAGAGTAATCGAAAATTTACCTTGTAGCTCGGACCTTAGCCCTTCTCAGCAGAGCTCGTCTTCGGGGATCTTCTTCCGGAGATGATGGAGAGCGGAACGCCACCCCCTGCCGTACCGCCTTGCGAGGCGGGTGACCCTGAGGTATCGTCGCGGAGGGTTTCTCCGAATTCGGTAGGGCCAGAAGGTAGTCATATGGCCCCCCAAAGCCCTCCACATCCAACCTTCGAAAAGGGCCATAGGACGAGTCCGGCACCGTCTGGTGCGTGGTCGGAGGAGCTGAAGGATCTGCTAGGGCGAGCATCTATCTCAGAGGAGCATCGTGCATTGGTGGGTACGGTGATTGAGACGATTTCATCCGCGGAGAGAGGATTGCACGAGGCCGTCAGGAGTTTACTGATAGGTTTTGAGGTACGTGAAATAATGTACCCTTTTTGGACAGTTGCGCATAAATAAGATGCGCCCTGTGTAGATAGTAGCCCCTGAGACTCTGTGCGTTGTCAAAATTGACGGCGCGCAGAGGATCATAATCCCAGGTCTAATATGCCGCCTTCATACGTAGGCGGCGAAGTGTCGGGTGGCCAGCCGGACTGATGAATTTGCCGAGCTAAAGCGGCAACTTGACGTGGCAGATGCCGACATCTCGCTTGTCAACAAGCGGCTTGACGAGGCACAAGGTATGTAATTACTCCGGTGGCACCTGGTAAGAGGAGCTTTATGCCAATATCTTACAATGTGTGCTCTTGATGCAGATGGTGCTGCTGCCATGGAGAATCTTTGGGCGGAACTTGCCCGAGCCAAGGAGCAAGCCAGGAAAAGTGATGCGGCTGCCAGAAAGGCAATTGAAGAGCTGAAAGCCGAACAGGCTGCTCACTGCCGAAGCCAGAAGGAAATGGCCGAGATGGCTATGAAGCTGAAGAGCGCTGCTGACCGTTGCAAGCTTCTTGAAAAAGAAGATCAGGCGGAACTGACGGAGCTGGAGAAGGACGTTGCCGATGACAAGGATGCTTGCTCTGCGATGAGAGCTATGAAGGAGGAGCTGCGTCAGGCCAGAGAGATCGCGGCTGGAAAGCCCTTTATGCTGCGGAGGAAGTTCTGTGATCCTAAACATGCTCCGTTAGACCGGATGTGGAGTATGGCGGACACCTATCTGGATTTGGCAGTGAGTGTCGCAGATGCGGCCGAACACTTCCGAGATCAAGAAGATCACGAAGTGGAAAAGCTCTTTTGGTCGCAGTTCCACAATCCGGAGCGTCCACTATCATTAGCCGATCATTTGGCCGAATGGGCCGAGCTAAATAGGTTGTCCGGACTCGCCATGAAGTATGTCATGAGTCATCTGTGGCCAGAGAGGCCAGAGCCAAAAAGTTATTTCAACTTGGTGCAGCAGTTCCTTGGTGCGGCGCCGCATATCAATGCGATGAAGAGGTCAGCGTGCATAGAGGGTGCGTGGATGGCTCTTGCCCGTGTCAAGACATACTGGGCAGAAATGGAGGCCACCGATGTTGCATCCCCAGACTCGGATGGAAGCCGAGTACATGCCGAGCACTATTTTCAGGAAGTTCTGCAAGGCGCTCGTTTAATAGAGACGCAGTGCTCGAAGGATACTATATTCGAATAGCATGTAAAACAATATTTTGATAAATTGTAGAAGCTTTTTATACTTGTGCCTGCAAGTGTTATAATACCTCCTGTGCGGCCTTTTAACATATATGTATATATAATCTGAAAGATGGCAGTCGTCGGCTTCAGCCCCACACACATAATGCGTGGCTGTTCGCAGAAGGCGCATTTTCACACTTGATCCAACGTCTTGGTCCTACAAAGGAGGTGATAGCGCAGCGAACTAGGCAATCGGACTATGATGCTTTATCACTTTCACTTCGCCATAGGAGTTTGACAGTGAGGCTACTTATATAGCCCCTGGTGGCGCCAGCGCTCGCCCGAACTCGGGGCGCGTATGTGCCTGGCCGGGAAGCGGCCCTTCGTTAATGCGGAGGAAACCTAAAGATTCCCGTAAGTCATCGAGTGGTTGACCAGTCTCATGCTATATCATGACAGTCAGTTTTCGGCTTTCTCTACTGAGGTGCTCGCCTGGCCGAACCGGGGCACAATCACAGTAGTTCTCCTGGTGCCGCCTTAGCCGATAGAGCGGAACGTAAGGTAGCAAAACACAGGAGCCGGGCAAACCCAACATTTGACCAAAGACATGATTCGGAGCTGATGCATATAAGGCCAAACTCGCGACACCGAACACTCCCTAAGGTATTCGGTCTTTATGAGGGCGGGTGGGATAACGCCCTTAGTAATAAGCCCCTAGTGTCTAGGTACGCGCAAAACTCTGACGTGGCCACATGCCAAAACGCCAGCCTCCTCCTTGGTTATACCAAGAAACCAGGGGATGTGTATCAACAAGAGACAGTAAAAAAGGTTTACGCAGGGTCTTAATCTAAAAAGAATCCTTGGAACGGGTCCCTGCTGCACATCTGCGCCTGTGTCTCCGTTGTGTCGTATCCTGGACGGGCGTAGCACGGTGTTCATCTGTAAAAGAAAGGAACTTAGTTAAAGAAAGATCGTGCCGAACATGAGTTATACTAAATAAACAAAGTATAAATCGAACTGGGTAAAATTGAGCTTTATTGTCTCTTGTTTTATATGCGCGGAGCCCCTAGTACAGGGGTATACAGCTAAAAGCCTTTATCAATTGTATGTTTATGCCGGACTCGTCTAGCCGTGTCCGTGGTCTTGACGACCTGTTTAGGTGCTTTGGCTGGTGAAGCCGCTTTATTGTGGGGCTGTCAAGGCAGCCGCACTGTCTTCCGCGCGGGAGGAACACTCAATGTTTTCCCTTTAATAAGATGATGCCTCGTGGACCGGGCATCTTAAGCGTAAGAGATGCATGATGCGATATTGCGTTAAAGTGGGCGAAAGCTTCGCGTCCCAGCAGTGCTTGATAGCTACTTGAGAATGGGGCGATGTGGAAAGTTAGCTGTTCGCGGCGGAAGTTATCGGGGGAGCCGAACATAACTTCTAGCCAGAGAGAACCCATGCAACGGGCATCCGGGCCTGGCGTTACCCCTTGAAAGGAGGTTTTGCTATGGCGAATTTTTGTTGGGTCTATCCCCATGTTGCGGATTGTGTCCTGGTATAACAGGTTTAGACCACTGCCGCCGTCCATGAGGACATTTGTAAAGTGGAGTCCACCGATTATTTGATCTAATACCAAGGCAGTCCAGCCTGCGTTCCGGATACTTCTAGAGTAATCCTGATGGTCGAAGGTGATCGGTTTTAACAACCATTGGTGAGACTCCTTTGGGATAGGCCGTATGGCGCGTATCTCTGTTGGCGCCATTCTGTTCGTCACGTGAAGTAAGTTTACTGTTTTGACTTCTTGTGGGAAATCCTTTTGTTTCCCGGTGCTCTGCTTGTGGGGTTCGTCGTCGTACTCACTTGGTGTGTCGAGCCCCTTGTGTTCGGCGTTGAGTTTGCCGGATTGCTTGAAAACCCAACAATCTCTGTGGGTATGGTTCGCAGGCTTCCCGGGTGCTGTGTATTTTGACATATCTTGTCCAAGATTTTGTTTAAGTTGGATAGCTCGTCCCTGTTATCCTTGAGGGGCGGCTTTCTCTGATTCTGCCGCGAGCTTTTGAATCTGGCGGTGACCGCCGTGCTCTTTGGGATGTTTCCCTTATTCCGGCGCTAGTCCTTGCTGCGTCGGGGTTTTCCGTTTCCATTCCTAACTTCGGATGTACTTGGGTCGCTGGTGCTACATCTTGCCAACCAGCTATCCTCTCCTGCGCAAAAGCGGGTCATGAGGCTTGTTAATGCGGCCATTGTTCTTGGCTTTTCTTAGCCGAGGTGTCTGGCGAGCCATTCGTCTCGAACGTTATGCTTAAAAACTGTTAGGGCTTTGGCGTCCGGACAGTCGACTATCTGATTGTTTTTACTAAGAAATCTGTTCTAGAATTTCCGGGCTGACTCTCTGGGCTGTTGAGTTATGTGACTGAGATCGTCTGCATCCAGAGGGCGGACATAGGTCCCTTGAAAATTTGCCTGGAAAGCATCCTCAAGCTCTTCCCAACTTCCAATGGTGTTTTCGGGAAGGCTTTTGAGCCAATGCCGGGCTGGCCCTTTAAGCTTGAGGGGTAAGTATTTTATGGCGTGAAGGTCATCTCCTCTGGCCATGTGTATGTGGAGGATATAATCCTCGATCCAGACCCTAGGGTCTGTTGTTCTGTCGTACGCCTCTATGTTTACGGGCTTGAATCCTGCTAGAAATTCATGGTCCAGCACCTCATCGGTGAAACATAGGGTGTGTGCGACACCCCTGTATTTGGGTGTGACGTGATGTTCGGATATTTGTTGTGTTGTATTGCTTACTAGAGGTTGCTTTCTTGGCCCGTAGATAGATCTGGCTGGGCCATCTTTTTGATGCGGATCCTTTGGTGGATCGCGTGCCGGCTTGTGTGCGGCGCCGCTTGCCGCTCCATGCGGTCGTCTATCCGACCGGGTGGTTTTCCTATTTTTTTGACTGCGAGGGCTCTAAGGCCTCCTTGTCAAATTCTGGTAGTAGCTTTCGCTTTGGATAGCTTTTTGTGCGGCGACTGCCGCCATATTTGTCTGCGGTGTTGCATACTTTGCTCCATCTGATTCTGAGTGCATCTTCTGCAGTTTTGTGCTTCCGCTTCTGCTTTTTCACGCTACGCGCTGTGGCGACGAGCCTTTTGTGGAGGTTCTTCTGCTCCATGAGCCTATCCGGCGTAAGGTCGTCCGGACTGTTGTTTTCGCCGGGGACGGGGTGTTCGGTTTGTTTATCCAAGTTGCCCTGTTCGGACGGTTGCTCGAAGGCATGTTCGTCGTCCGCCGGCTCGTCCTGCTCTATGGCTGGGTCTGTATGGGTGCTGTCTATGTCGAGGCGGGGCTTTGAGCGGCGCTTACGTCGCAGCTTTGATTGCTTTTCGAGTGAACAATCCCTCATTGCATCTTTGTGTTCCTCGTCGTCGCTTCCTTTGGGTGTGTCCACCATGTATACATCATGAGATGAGGTGGCTATCCAGTGCCTTGTAGGTGTTGGTTCATGTTCATCTCCTACATCGTCGTCCATACCGTCGATGTCTTCGGAGTCGAAGTTGAGCACATTGTTTCAATTATCGGCAGTGGCTACGAAGTGGGTGGTGGGTGGGCATCGAATTTCTTTGTCGTCCACATCGCAATCCTGCTGGTCATAGTCCGGCCAGGACTCTCCTGACAAAGAGAGAGACCTGAGTGAATTCAGAATGTCGTCAAAGGGCGAGTGCTGAAAGATGTCTACGGCGGTGAACTCCATGATCGGCGCCCAATCGGATTCAATCGGTAGGGGCGCGGAGGGCTCGGAGTTCGAAGGTGAGTCCGGCATCTTGGAGTCATGGGCTTCACGGAGGACAAGGCTGGTGTTCGGCTTGATCGCCGTAGAGATTGCAGCCCCCGAGGCGGTGTCTAACCACCCATCCTCGTTTTGTGTGGTCGGCTTCGAGCCAAGGGTCGGAGCGGACACAGGTGCGGCCTCCAGGGCACTGTTCGGCTGCAGAGCTAGATCATGCCCACCGGGACAGTGCGGCGCGCTCGGCTGCGGCTCAGATCCGTGGAAGATCAAGTCTCCGCGGTCGTCCAATGTGTAGTTTAAACTTCCGAATCTGACCTGATGGCCAGGGGCGTAGCTTTCGATCTGCTCCAGATGGCCAAGCGAATTGGCCCGCAGTGCAAAGCCGCCAAATACGAAGATCTGTCCGGGGAGAAAAGTCTCACCCTGGATCGCATCGTCGTTGATGATCGGAGGAGCCATCGGGCCTAAAAGTGACGACACAGAGGAACTCTCAATGAAAGCACCAATGTCGGTGTCAAAACCGGCGGATCTCGGGTAGGGGGTCCCGAATTGTGCGTCTAGGCGGATGGTAACAGGGGGCAGGGGACATGATGTTTTACCCAGGTTCAGGCCCTCTTGATGGAGGTAAAACCCTACGTCCTGCTTGATTAATATTGATGATATGGGTAGTACAAGAGTAGATCTACCACGAGATTGAGGAGGCTAAACCCTAGAAGCTAGCCTATGGTATGATTGTTGTTCATCCTACGGACTAAAACCCTCCAGTTTATATAGACACCGGAGAGGGCTAGGGTTACACAGAGTCGGTTACAATGGTAGGAGATCTACATATCCGTATCGCCAAGCTTGCCTTCCACGCCAAGGGAAGTCCCTTCCGGACACGGGACGAAGTCTTCAATCTTGTATCTTCATAGTCCAGGAGTCCGGCCGAAGGTAAAGTCCGGCTATCCGGACACCCCCTAATCCAGGACTCCCTCACCCATCAATCAATATCAATGCGAGGAGTAGGGATTGCCATGCAACAAATGCACTAAAAGCTATAAGTGTATGAAAGCTCCATATGAAAACTAAGTGGGTGTGCATCTAATCGTATAATGAAAAATTCCCACTAGTATATGAGAGTGACAACATAGGAGACTCTCCATATGAAAAACATGGTGCTATTTTGAAGCAAAAGTGTGGTAAAGGATACTAACAATGCCCCGTCTCTCTTTGTTTATCTTTATCTTTTTCCCTTTTTTTTCTTTTTTTCTTTTTTTCTTATCTTTTTCTTTTTCTCTCATTGTCTGGAGTCTCATCCTGACTTGTGGGGGAATCATAGTCTCCATCATCCTTTCCTGGGCACTGCTCTAAAAATGACTAATGATGATCATCACACTTCTATTTACTTATAACTCAAAAGAAATAAAAATTACAACTCGATACCTATGACAAAGTATGACTAAATATGAATGCCTCTGGCAGTGTACCAGGATGTGCAATGATCTAGCGTAACATGTATGAAAAATGATGAATGGTGGCTGAGCCACAACTACTATGTCAGCTATATGATCATGCAAAGCAATATGACAATGAATGCTCAAGTCAACAAACGAAAGTGGTGGAAGTTGCATGGCAATATATCTCGGAATGGCCATGGAAGGGCCATAATAGGTAGGTATGGTGGTTGTTTTGAGGAAGATATAATATGGCTTATGTGTGATAGAGCGTATCATATCACAGGGTTTAGATGCACCTGTGAATTTTGCACCACGTCTTGATGTCAGAAAGGGCAATGCACGGTACCGTAGAGGCTAGCAAATTGCGGAAAGGTAAGAGTGCGTATAATCCATGGACTCACATTAGTCATAAAGAACTCATATACTTATTGCAAAAGTTTATTAGCCCTCGAAGCAAAGTACTACTACGCATGCCCCTAGGAGGATAGATTAGTAGGAAAAGACCATCGCTCATCCCCAACCACCACCCATAAGGAAGACAATCAATAATAAATCATGCTCCAACTTCATAGCATAACAAGAGACTATACGTGCATGCTTCGGGAATCACAAACCTTAACACCGATATTCTTACTAACCACAACCATTTACTAGTACCTCCCACATATTCCATCTCTATATCACAAAAACTATTGCAAGGAATCAAACATATCATATTCAGTGATCCACAAGTTTTATGTAGGATTTTATGACTGACCATGCAATTGACCAATTCCTGATGACTCTCTAAATAGATCTAAGTGAAGTATGAGTGTTTAATTCTTTCTACGAAAGACCATGCTCTAATAAATATAAGTGAAGCAAAAGAGCATTCTACAAACAATGGTTTTCTATGTGAAGAGAAACAAGCAATCCAAACTTCAAATTATATAAGTGAAGCACTTGAAGCATTCTATAAAGCCGCACTCAAAATATATAAGTGAAGTGCAATGAGCATTCTATATATCAACCATGGACTATCTCATACCAGCATGGTGCTTAAAAAATGGAAAATAAACACAAAAGACGCTACAAGATTCACACATATCACATGAACGGAACAAAGACGAAAACATACCAATACTTGTTGAAGAAAGATGGGATGCCTTCCGGGGCATCGCCAACCTTAGATGCTTGAGTCTCCTCGAATATTTACTTGGGGTGCCTTGGGCATCCCCAAGATTGAGCTCTTGCCTCTCATCCTTCTCCTCATATCGAGACCTCCTCGATCTTTGATCATTTCATCCACACAAAACTCAACAAAAAGCTCGGTAAGATCCGTTAGTATAATAAAGCAAATCACCACTCTAAGTACTATTGCAAACCAATTCATATTTTGTCTTTGCATTTTAGCTACTGTAATATAAATTTTCCATGGCTTATACCACCGATAGAATCGATAGTTTCATCAAAACAAGCAAAACAATGCATCAAAAACAGAATATGTCTTAAACATGACAGTATGTAGTAATCTGAACATTCACCATACTTCTGTTACTCCAACAATTCTGAAAAAATTATAAAAAAAATTGTATAGCAAGAATGTGCAAAAAGTTTCAGAAGATTTCGACGTTCCGGTAAAAAATGTAAAATCACGCACTACATCCAAAGTTTCTGTTTCTGCACCGCACATACCAACAAGCAATCTAAACATCCTAAAGGCAAATCTTGGCACATTATTTTTATAATAAAATGGAATTGTACAAGGGGGTAAATATTTTTGTTGAAAAGTTTCTGCAATTCGAGATTCACAAAGTTTCCATGGTCATGAACAAATTTCAAGGCATGCTCCCGCTTCCACGGTGCTCGTCTATCTCACTTTCACTTTTCTTTTTGTGAAGTTTTAAGTTCCCCTCTATATTTTTTGTTTTTAAACTTTATAAAAGCACTCAACAGAAATAAATGACTCTCTAAAACTTCTGGGTTGTCTCCCTGGCAACGCTTTCTTTAAAGCCATTAAGTTAGGCATAAAGTGCTCAAGTAATGAATCCACCCGGATCCCAAGGTATATCAAACCCAGTTTTAATTAACAATGGTTTGGCATTTAGTAATGAACACAAAGCAACATATATCATGCAATGACGATGTCTAACTCTCTTCCTATGCATCGGCATGTCATAAAAGAACAATTCATGCACATCAAGTAAAGGCCAATACATACCATAAGCAGTTTCTTGCAATTTTATCATGTTGGTAACATAAAGTGGCGGAGATGTAGTTCCTCTCTCGTAATAAGTGCAAGTAGGAGCAGCAAGCACATGCATATTATATTCATCAAAATCATCATGTGTAGTAGCAAAATGCAACCCATAGACATTATCCTTAACAAGAGCAAACTTCTCCGATATAGTGTAGTTTGTAGAATTAAAAAGAATAATAGGACTCTCATGTGTGGGTGCAATAGCAAAAATTTAATTCTTAACATAAGGAACAATAGCAAGTTCATCTCCATAAGAATAATTCATATTGGCATCTTGGCCACAAGCATAGCAAGCATCAAGTTCATCAAAAAGGGATATTTCAAAAAGAATCAACGGGATCATAGCAATTATCATAGCAATCATCCTTTGGTAAGCATGAAGGGACATTAAATAATGTATGAGGAGGGTTACTCTCATTAGAAGGTGGGCACGGGTAGCTAATCCGCTCTTCCTCCCTTTGTTCTTCGCTCTCCTCATCATCTTTTTCATCCAATGAGCTCATTGTTTCATCAATTTCTTCTTCCATAGACTCA
The DNA here is from genome assembly GCF_056163025.1 of Triticum urartu. Taxonomy (NCBI): domain Eukaryota; kingdom Viridiplantae; phylum Streptophyta; class Magnoliopsida; order Poales; family Poaceae; genus Triticum; species Triticum urartu. The sequence continues at coordinate 142,537,683 of NC_141874.1, read as the reverse complement.
TGCAAAATATTAGGCTCTTCTTGGACAACGAAGATTTTCTCAATAAATTCATCAATATTGGAATTATATTTATAATTATCATAGCAATATTTAAGGATGGAGAAATTTCAGGTCTATAAACATCATGATCAAAAGCTTCATATTTTAAAAACAAAGATTCAATTTCATAAGCACCCTTAAAAGCAACAAATTCTTCTATTCGTTCCACATCATAGTAATCATATATACCATTACCATAGGAAGCTAAGGTTTAATTTTCATTAAATTTGCATGAAAAGGGAAGGTGTGGAGCATTCATCCTAGAGAAACAAGTAAAATCATATCTCAAGCATAAATCCCGAGCATGCCAATGCAACATATAAATTTGATCCCATAAAAGTTTCCCTTTTTGTGTCAACCGATAATCCCTAAATTGTTCACGTTGATCCAACATTACTCCCATTATCATGTTGAATGGGCTTTTCTCAGGATTATCAAAGTAGTGCATAATATTTTTCACATAATGAGCATCGAGGGTTTTAGGAGGTTCCCCATCTCCATGAGTAACAAGTTCCACTAATGTTTTTGGTGTTTCATGTTCCATATCCATAACTAAAGATAGAGAACAACTTAGAATAGGAAATAAAAACTACTTAGTTATAAAGCAAACAAGCACACATGAGAGTATTCACCCCACGCTATTGCTCTCCGGCAATGGCACTAGAAAAAGATCTTGATAACCCACAAGTATAGGGTATCATTTGTAGCCTTCTTTGATAAATAAGAGTGTCGAACCTAATGAGGAGCTAAAGGTAGAACAAATATTCCCTCAAGTTCTATCGACCACCGATACAACTCTACACACACTTGATGTTTGCTTTACTGGAAACAAGTATGAAACTAATTTGCAAGAATAAAACTAGAAGTACTTTGCGAGAATAAAACTACGAATAAATTGCAAGGTAATAAAAGTGGATAGCTTTTGTCAACAAGAAAGTCATTTATCCCTAGGCAATCGATAACAAGTATCGGTAATCATTCTTGTAATTTTATACGAGGGAGAGGCATGAGCTAACATACTTTCTCTACTTGGATCATATGCACTTATGATTGGAACTCTAGCAAGCAGCGCAACTACTAAATATAATTAAGGTCGTGAAACCCAACCATAACATTAAGTATCAAGTCCTCTTTACTCCCATACGCCATAACCCACTTATCCGCGTATAGGCTGTTGTGACCCCCGCAACATTGACAATAAGCAAACCATGAACATATTGCAACACCCTACAACGGGGGCCCCTCACGTTTGCGCGAGACAGGGGGCACCATAGGACAGCACCATAAATAAAATATATAATCATACCAACCAAGATCATGATTAACCCATGGGACAAAACGGATCTACTCAAACATCATAGGATAACCATAGATCATTGGGAATAATATATGGAGTTGAGAACCATGTTTAAGTAGAGATTACAATGGGGAGAAGGGATGTTACACCGTTGCATGGAGGGTGAGAGAGTTGGTGTTGATGGTAGCAAGATTGTTGATGTAGATCCCCGTCACGATCCTAGCCCCAGCGGCACTCCAGCGCCACCGAGAGAGAGGGGGAGAGAGCCCCCCTCCTTCTTCTTATTCCTTGGCCTCCCCCCTAGATGGGAGGAGAGTTCCCCCTCTGGTCCATGGCCTCCATGGCGGCGGAGGGGTAGGAGCCCCTTTGAGATTGGATCTCCCTCTCTGTTCTCTTCTGTTTCGCGTTCCCCAGATCTAGCCGAAAACCGTTTCTTATATTCTGGGAGATTCGTAACTCCGATTGCGCTGAGACTTTAACACGATTTTTTTCGGATATAAGCTTCCTTGCGCCCGAAGTAGAGCTCCAACCGACGTTCGAGGAGAGCACAACCCACCACCACGCTCCAGGGGCCTGGGCGCACCCTGTTGGCTTGTGGGTTGTGTGGGCCTTCGTCTGCGGTGATTCCAACCCCCAAAAATCACATATATTCCAAAAATAATTCTCCATCAAATTTTATTGCATTTGGACTTCGTTTGGATTTTCTGCGAGACAAAAAACATGCAAAGAACAGGAACTGGCACTGGGCACTGGATCAATAGGTTAGTCCAATAAATCATATAAAAAGTTGCCAAAAATATGTGAAAGTTGTGTTATATTGGTGTCGGTGTCAAAACCGAACGATCTCGGGTAGGGGTCCCAAACTGTGCGTTTAAGGATCGAAGGTAACAGGAGACAAGGGGGACACGATGTTAACCCAAGTTCGGGCCCTCTTAATGGAGGTAATACCCTACTTCCTGCTTGAATGAGCTTGATGAGTATAAGGGTTACAAGAGTTGATCTACCCCGAGATCGTAATGGCTAAACCCTAGATGTCTAGCCTATATGAATTCTGATAGCCTCTACAGACTAAACCCTTCGGTTTATATTGACACTGGAGGGGCCTAGGGTTGTAAAGGGTCGGTTTACAGAGAAAGTAAATCGTACATCTGGATGCCAAACTTGCCACCCATGGAAAGCAGAGTCCCATCCGGACATGGGGAAGGCCTTCTATAACGGCCCATCAGTCCGGCCCATGCTACACGGCCCGGACACCTGAGGACCCCATAATCCAGGACTCCTCAGTAGCCCCCAAACTTGCCTTCAATGACGACGTAGTATCTGGCTCATGCCTTTGGCTTTGCAAGGCGGGTTCTTCATTATATTTTGGACCAACGACAGTCCGGTGATAACCTCGACGTTTCTGTCTTTTATAATTCCCCCTATCGACACTTCAATTTCCGCGCGCCGGGCGAATATGAACGGTCCATGTTTTTTGCAAATAAGCCCCTCTCCGTGCTCAGACGGCATCTATATAAGGAGATGTAGATCTCCTAATGCCATCTCACATCACGCAAAAGGGAAACCGTCGAGTTTAGCCATGAACAAAGCTTTCCAGCATGACTGGTGCCCCAAGCTCCTCCTCGCGCCCCATGGCCCTCAAGAGGGGGATTGGCAGAGTTGCTCCATGCCTCATCTTCAGCTAAGCCGACTCTAGACACGGGGTTACCTCCTCCCTCCCCCCCTCCCGTGGATCTAGTCTCCCTTCGAGTGGGATTATATTCAATTGGCAACAACGCGATGGCTGAGGACTTCCCCAACCCCAATAAGGAGGAGAGGGTGTGCTTCGTCCCATTCCTGTTACGGGGCCTGGGATTTCCAATCCATCCCTTCCTCAGGGGTTATTGGGATTCTACGGCATCCAACTACACAAGCTCACCCCAGGTTTGATTTTGCACATATCAGGTTTCATTGCCCTCTATGAGCTATTCTTAGGCATCGAGGCCCATTTTGAATTATGGAGGAAGTTCTTTTGCCTCATTCCCCGCCACCATGGAGGTTCCATATTTGAAGTGGGAGGCCCCGAAGTATGGCGCATAGCCGGATCCAGATACCTCATAGGAACTGATACATCTCTGTCGTATCTACTTTTCCAAACACTTTTGCCCTTGTTTTGGACTCGAACTTGCATGATTTGAATGGAACTAACCCGGAATGACGCTGTTTTCAGCAGAATTACCGTGGTGTTATTTATGTGCAGAAACAAAAGTTTTCTGGAAATAATAAAAATACTGGCAAAGAATCAAGGCCAGGGGCCCCCCCGCCTCATGGCCCCCCTGGAGCTCCACTGACCTCAACTCCAACTCCATATATTCGTGTTCGGGGAGAAAAAAATCAGAAAGAAGGATTCATCACTGAGGGAGTCCTGGATTAGGGGGTGTCCGGATGGCCGGACTATACCTTCAGCCAGACTCCTGGACTATGAAGATACAAGATTGAAGACTCCGTCCCGTGTCCGGAAGGGACTTTCCTTGGCGTCGAAGGCAAGCTTGGCGATACGGATGTGTAGATCTCCTACCATTGTAACCAACTTTGTGTAACCTTAACCCTCTCCGGTGTCTATATAAACCGGATGGTTTTAGTCCGTAGGACAACATACACAACAACAATCATACCATAGGCTAGCTTCTAGGGTTTAGCCTCTTCGATCTCGTGGTAGATCTACTCTTGTATTACCCATATCATCAATATTAATCAAGCAGGACATAGGGTTTTACCTCCATCGAGAGGGCTTGAACCTGGGTAAAACTTCGTGTCCCTTGCCTCCTGTTACCATCCGGCCTAGACGCACAATTCGGGACCCCCTACCCGAGATCCGCCGGTTTTGACACTGACATTGGTGCTTTCATTGAGAGTTCCTCTGTGTCGTCGCCGTCAGGCTCGATGGCTTCTACGATCATCAATAGTGATGCAGTCCAGGGTGAGACCTTCCACCCCGGACAGATCTTCGTCTTCGGCGGCTTCACACTACGGGCCAATTCACTTGGCCATCTGGAGCAGATCGAAAGCTACGCCCCTGGCCATCAGGTCGGATTTGGAAGTTTAAACTACACGGATGACATCCGCGGGGACTTGATCTTCGACGGATTCGAGCCACTGCCGAGCGCGCCACACTGTCACGACGAGCATGTTCTAGCTCTGCCGCTGAACAGTGCCCTGGAGGCTGCACCCGCATCGGCTTCGACCCTTAATCCGGAGCCAACTGCGCCGATCGAGGATGGGTGGTTGGACGCCGCCTCGGGGGCTGCGATCCCAACGACGATCGAGCTGAACACCAGCCCCACACTCTGCGAGACTCGTGACTCCAAGGAGCCGGACTCCTCTCCGGACTCCGAAACCTCCGCGCCCCTGCCGATCGAATCCGATTGGGCGCCAGTTATGGAGTTTACTGCCGCGGACATCTTTCAGCACTCACCTTTCGGCGATATTCTGAAGACACTGAAATCTCTCTCTTTATCAGGAGAGCCCTGGCCGGACTACGGTCAGCAAGGTTGGGATTCGGACGATGAAGAAATTCAAAGCCCACCCACCACCCACTTTGTAGCCACGATCGACGATTTAACCGACATGCTCGACTTCGACTCCGAAGACATCGACGGTATGGACGCCGATGAAGGAGACGATGAAGAACCAGCACCTATTGGGCCCTGGAATGCCACCTCATCATATGACGTATACATGGTGGACGCACCAAAAGATGACGACGAGGAGCAAAAGGACGCACCGAAGGCTTGTTCCCTCGAAAAGCAGCCAAAGCGGCGTCGCAAGCGCCGCCCCAAATCCCACCTCGACAGAAATAGCGATCACACAGACCCAGCGCTAGAGCAGGGCGAACCGCTACCGGACAACGGCAATCCGTATAATCAAACCGAACAAACAAATCCTATCAAGGATAATGGTCTGGACGACATAACGCCGGACAGGCACCCGGAGCAGCAGACTGCCCGTAAAAGGCTTGTCGCCACCACGAGGAGTCTTAAAAAGCAGAAGCAAAGGATCAAGGCCGCGCAAGACACACTCCAAATCAGATGGAGTAAAATACTCAACACTGCAGCAAGGTACGGCGACAATCGCCCCTCCAAGAGCTACCCAAAGCGGAAGCTGCTACCCGAATTCGATGAGGAGGCCTCAGACCCCCCACAACCAAATATCAAAGCAGCCACCTGGTCGGATAGACGACCCCTCTATCTACACAGAGCGGCATACAACGCCGCTCACAATACAATACGCGACCCATGCGAGGGCTCGCACCCAAAGGACGGCGCAACAAGATCCATCTATGGACCACGCAAGCGCGCCCCAGCATACAATGCAACACAACAAACATCCGAACAACGCGGTACGCCCATCTACAGGGGTGCCGCACACCCCCTATGTTTCACCAATTAGGTGCTGGACCATGAATTTCGAGAGGGATTCAAGCCCGTAAACATAGAGGCATACGACGGAACAACATACCCTGGGGTTTGGATTGAGGACTACATCCTTCACATCCATATGGCTCGAGGAGATGATCTCCACGCCATCAAGTACTTACCCCTCAAGCTCAAAGGGCTAGCTCGTCACTGGCTCAAAGGCCTCCCCGAAAGCTCCATTGGAAGTTGGGAAGAGCTCGAAGACGCCTTTCGGGCAAATTTTCAAGGGACTTATGTCCGACCTCCGGATGCGGACGATTTGAGTCATATAACTCAACAGACCGGAGAGTCAGCCCGAAAGCTTTGGAACAGGTTTCTTACTAAAAAGAACCAGATTGTCGACTGTCCGGACGCCGAAGCCTTGGCAGCTTTCAAGCATAGCGTCCGTGACGAATGGCTCGCCAGACACCTCGGCCAAAATAAGCTGAGAACGATGGCCGCATTAACAAACCTCATGACCCGCTTTTGCGCGGGTGAGGACAGCTGGCTAGCGAGACGTAGCACCAGCGACCCCAGTACATCTGAAGTTAGAGATGGAAACGAGAAATCACGGCGCAACAGCAATAACAAACGCCTGAATAAAGAAGACAACACGAAGGGCACGGCGGTCAATGCCGGATTCAAAAGCTCTCGGCCAGGTCAAAAGTCGCCCCCTAAAGGCACCAGGGATGAACTATCCAGCCTCAACAAAATTCTGGACCAAGTATGTCAGATCCATAGTACCCCTGGTAAACCTGCTAATCATACCCACAAAGAATGTTGGGTCTTCAAGCAGTCCGGCAAGCTCAACGCCGTACACAAGGGGGAGGATACACCAAGTGAAGACGAGGACGAGCCCCCCAAGCAAGACACGGGGAACAAAAGAAATTTCCACCAGAAGTCAAAACAGTAAACGTGTTACACGTAATCAAGGGAAAAAACAATGCGGCACTCCCAGGAAAATATACCCAAGTGCTTGTCACCACGAAGTCCTGCCACTAGTCATCTCAACCGATCACTTTCGACCATCACGGTTACTCAGCAAGTATCCGACACGCAGGATGGGCTGCCCTGGTATTAGACCCAGTAATTGGCGGATATCACTTCACAAGAGTCTTGATGGACGGCGGCAGTATCCTAAACCTAATATATCAGGATACAATCCGCGGGATGGGGTTAGACCCAACACAAATTCGCTATAGCAATACTACCTTTAAAGGAGTAACGCCAGGCCCAGGGGCACGTTGTACGAGCTCCCTCCTACTACAAGTTATATTCGGCTCCCCCGATAACATCCATCGCGAGCATTTAACTTTCCACATCGCTCCGTTTCAAAGTGGCTACCAAGCACTGCTCGGACGCGAAGCTTCCGCTCGCTTTAATGCAATACCACACTATGCCTCCCTCACACTCAAGATGCCCGGTCCACGTGGCATCATTACAGTGCACAGAAATATCAAGCGATCTCTGCGCGCCGAAGAGAATGAGGCTGCCTTGGCAGCCGCACACTAAAGGCGCCCGAACCAGAAAGCATCCAATAGGTCGTCAAGACCTCATACACAACTCATCGAGTCCGGCGCCGCTATTTATACCGAATAAACGGTCACACCCCTATTCGTCAATACAAGGGGCTCAACACGCGCAGACAAGTGGCAATTTCTTCTCATCTTGAATTATACATGGTTTATTTAACAAACTATCTTTTTGCACGACAACTTTTTCACCTAAACTCCTCTCTTTTACAGACGATCATCGTGCTACACCCGTCCAGGATACGGCACAACGGAGACACAGGCGCAGACGTGCAGCAGGGACCCGCTCCAAGGATTCCTTTTATATTAAGACCCTGCGTAAACCTTTTTTACTGTCTCTTGTTGATACATATCCACCGTTGAGAAGGATGCTGACGTCTTGGCATGTGGCCACGCCAGAACAATGCACGTACCTGGACACAAGGGGCTTCTTACAAAGGCCATTATTTAGGCCCGGTTTATACCACAAAGACCGAACACCTTAGGGAGTGTTCGACGTCGCAAGTTTGGCCCTATATGCATCAGCTCCGAATCATTGTCTTTGGTCAAATGTTGGGTTTGCCCGGCTCCTATGTTTTGGTGCCTTACGTTCCGCTTTACCGACTAAGGTAGCACCAGGAGAACTACTGCGATTGTGCCTTGGTTCATCCGGACGAGCACCTTAGTAGAGAAAGCCGAAAACTGACTGTCATGATATAGCGTGAGACTGGTCAACCACTCGATGACCTATGGGAATGTTAGAATTCCTCCGCCTTAACGAAGTGTCGTTTTCCTGCCAGGCATGTACGCACCCCGAGATCGGGAGAGTGCGGAGCCACCAGGGGCTATCTAGTAGCCCCACTGTCAAACTCCTATGGCTAAGTGAAAGTGCTAAAGCATTATAGTCTGGTTGCCTCGCTCGCTCCGCTATCACCTCCTTAATAGGACCAAGACGTTGGGTTAAGTGTGAATGCATGTTTTTGCGAGCACCTCCGCATTATATGCGTGAGGGTTGAAGCCGACGGCTGCAATCTTTTAGGTTATACACGTGTATACATAAACGGCCGCCCAGGAGGCATCATATTACTTTCAGGCAAAAGTATAAAAATAGCCTTCTAAAAATTTATAAAAGCATTTCGCTTACAATGAGATTACATATCACTCAAGCATAATATTTTTTGAGCACTGGGTCTCTATCAAACGAGCACCCTCAAGAACTTCTTCAAAGTAGTGCTCAACAGCCCTTCGACCTATGGCTGAATCCCGCGCTGCAACAGTGGTAGCATCCATCTCCGCCCAGTATGCTTTAACACGGGCAAAGGCCATCCGTGCGCCTTCTATGCACACCGACCTCTTCATCGCATTTATGCGCGGCACCACGTCAAGGAATTGCTGCACGAAGCTGAAATAGCTGTTCGGTTTTGACCTTTCCGGCCACAGCTGGTCCACAACAGACCTCATGGATAGTCCGAACAACCTATTTAGTTCGGCCCATTCGGTTAATTGGTTAGTCATTGAAAGCGGATGCTCGGGAGAATGGAATTGTCTCCAAAATAGCTGGTCTACTTCACGGTCTGTCTGACCCTGGAAATACTTGGCCGCATCGGCAACGCTCGCCGTCAAATCCATATATACATCCTCCGAACTCCACAGCCGATCCAGAGGGGCATACCGTGGATCTCCGAACCTCCTCCGCAACATAAAGGATTTCCCAGCTACAATATCCCTGGCTTCCCACAGCTCCTCCTTCTTTTCCCTCATAGCAGAGCGGAGATCCTTTTTCGTCGCAGCAGCCTTCTCAAGGTCCGATGCCTTCTCTTGGTTTTCCTTTTCAAGAATCCGGCAACGGTCAGCGGCGGCTTTTAATTCTATAGCCATCTTGGCCATCTTGTCTCGGGTCTCTCCATGTGCGGCCTTCTTGGCTGGCAACTCTTCGGCCGCCCTCACAGTAGCCGCATTACCCAACCTCGCTTGTTCCTTGGCTCAGGCAAGTTCTGCCCGCAAGGCTTCAACAGTGGCAGCTCCATCTGCAGTCACAACATATTAAAGATACTAGCATCATGCTGCTCTTCCTATGTGGCATTTACCAGATAATGACACTTACCCTGTGCCTCGTCAAGCCTTTTGTTAACAAGCTCGATGTCGGCGTCTGCCGCATCCAACTGCCGTTCTAAATGGGCAAACTCGCTAGTCCGGCTAGCCACCGGAGCTTCCATCACCTGCACATAGAGGCAGTATGGTTATTTCCTAGGAATATGATCCTCTGTTCATCATCGTTTCCGACGACAACTAGAGTCTCAGGGGCTACTATCTACACAGGGCACACCTAGCATGTGCAGGATTATCATACATTCTTTTACGTACCTCAAAGCCTGTCAGTAGACTCATAAAAGCTTCATGCAATCCTCTTTCGGAGGACGATATTTTCTCCATCACCGTATTCATCAGCACACGGTGTTCATCTGAGATGGCCGCTCGCCCCACCAACTCCCTCAGAACATCCGATCGCACACTAGATGATGCCGGACTCTTTTCTCTGCTCTCTTCGGGAGCCGGATACTGGGAGCTTCGGGGGTCAATGGGATTATCTTCTGGCCTCACCGGACTCGGAGAGGCCCTCCGCGACAACACTTCAGGGTCGCCCACTTCTGGAGCGGAGGAGGCGTTTCGCTCTCCATCATCTCTGGAAGAAGATCCCCCGAAGATGAGCTCATTTGAGAGGGGCTAAGGCCCGAACTACAAAAATATATGCGGTGGTTATTTTCTCAGAAGAAAAAGATGGCATATCTGTACTATTAAAAGTATTTCGGGTCACTTACGACTCGTGGGAGAATTGATCCCCCCGCGGACTTTGTGCGGCAACAGCGCCCCCCAAGGTAGGACCCTCTGTAGGAGACTTCTTCTCCTATTTGGAAGCTTCGGCTTTCGAATCCCCGGGCGCAGTCCTTTTCCTCTTCTGGTCATCTTCCATCATGGACACGCTCGCTCCCTCGGCTAGAATGGGCAGCGTTGGGGGCCCGCGTCCGCCCGCATTATCCTCCATAGTATCTTCCTTCAAGGGCTCCGGGCAAGGTGCGGTCTGGAGCATCTTTTCCAATACCGGATTTTCCAAACCCTCGGGGAGGGGGGCCGAACTCCGAATCAACTTCGCCTTTGTTAGCCAGTCCTGGTCAAAAAGCGACCTTTCAGAAATAACTTCGTAACAAAGGAGAGACAGTATGTTCGGTCGGAAGATGCCTTTCCTATTCGGCGGCGCGGTTACTACTCAGGCCCACGTCCTCGGTGATTTCCGGACACTCCACCTGAGGTCCGAAGAATGACTTGTACATCTCCTCGTGCGTCAGGCCGAGAAAATTTTGAATGGCACGCGGTTCCTCGGGATTGAACTCCCACAGGCGAAGAGGCCGGCGTTTGCAAGGCTGGACTTGACGAACTAGCATAACCTGTATTACCGCAACCAAACTGAAATCTCCATTGAAGAGATCTCGAATGCGGCTTTGCAGTATAGGCACGTCCTTGGCTGGACCCCAGCTCTGACCTTTGCTGATCCATGACATCAGCTGTGGTGGAGGGCCCGAGCGGAAAACAGAGGGGGCCGCCCACTTGGCACTTCTAGGAGTCGTGATGTAGAACCACTCCTGTTGCCACAATTCAGACACCTCTGGGATGGAACCTTTGGGCCACGGAGCTCCCGTCATCTTGCGTATTGAGGCACCTCCACACGCTGCATGTTGCCCCTCGACCATCTTCGGCTTCACTTCAAAGGTCTTGAGCCATAGGCCAAAGTGAGGGGTAACCCGGAGGAAGGCCTCGCACATGACAATAAATGTCGTGATATGAAGAAAGGAGTCCTGAGCTAGATCATGAAAGTCTATCCCGTAGTAAAACATCAATCCCCTGACGAAAGGATCCGGAGCAAGGCCTAGACCTCGGAGGAAGTGGGAGACGAACACGACGTTCTCGTTGGGTTCGGGGGTGGGGACGGCCTGCCCTCGGGGAGGCAGCCGATGCGAAATCTCGGTGGTCAGATATCTGGCCTCCCTCAACTTCTTGATGTCTTCTTCCGTGACGGAGGAAGGCACCCATCAGCCTTGAAGGCTAGAACCGGACATGACTGAAGGTTCGGAGCACCTAACCTGAACTTCGGGCGTTTGAACTTGAGGTGGGGGAAGGATTCGATTGAGCACGGGAGGGTAAAATAAAAGCCTTGTCCCCTTTATAAAGAGGGTGAATATCAAGCGTCCTCTCTGTGTCCATTTGGACTTGCCTATAATCTAGGAGTCCTAGAAGCGGTTGGGTTACCCATGCCCGTATTGATGAGAATCCCAGAATAAGGGGACACGATCTCTGCTTTAACAAGACGTGCCAAGGAAACCGCCTCGCATGACGCGCTGAGGTGGGATAATGAAACGACTCGGATAAAGGCTTGGCCGTGGTGTGTCACACTACGGAATACGTCAGCAGATTAGATTTGTGTAAATATTATTCTCTCTATGGCAACATGTGGAAACTTATTTTGCAGAGCCGGACACTATCTTTGTGTTCAAAATCTTCTAGGAAGTACTTGGAGGAGGAACCCGCCTTGCAATGCCGAAGACAATCTGCGCGCCGGACTCGTCGTCATTGAAGCCTGGTTCAGGGGCTACTGAGGGAGTCCTGGATTAGGGGGTTTCCGGATGGCCAGACTATACCTTCAGCTGGACTCCTAGACTATGAAGATACAAGATTGAAGACTCCGTCCCGTGTCCGGAAGGGACTTTCCTTGGCGTGGAAGGCAAGCTTGGCGATACGGATGTGCAGATCTCCTACCATTGTAACCGACTCTGTGTAACCCTAACCCTCTCCGGTGTCTGTATAAACCGGAGGGTTTTAGTCCGTATACCATAGGCTAGCTTCTAGGGTTTAGCCTCTTCGATCTCGTGGTAGATCTACTCTTGTACTACCCATATCATCAATATTAATCAAGCAGGACGTAGGGTTTTACCTCCATCGAGAGGGCCCGAACCTGGGTAACTCTTCGTGTCCCTTGCCTCCTGTTACCATCCGGCCTAGACACACAGTTCGGGACCCCCTACCCGAGATCCGCCGGTTTTGACACCGACAATCGTGTTTTACGATACGGAGCCACCACCAAGCCCTAAACTCTCTCGGGAGGGCTGATCTAGAGTCCATTCAGGGCTCCGGAGAGGGGAATCCATCGCCGTCATCATCATCAACCATCCTCCATCGTCAATTCCATGATGCTCACCGCCGTGCATGAGTAATTCCATCGTAGGCTTGCTAGACGGTGATGGGTTGGATGAGATTTATCATGTAATCGAGTTAGTTTTGTTAGGGTTTGATCCCTAGTATCCACTATGTTATGAGATTGATGTTGCTATGACTTTGCTATGCTTAATGCTTGTCACTAGGGCCCGAGTGCCATGATTTCAGATTGAACCTATTATGTTTTCATGAATATATGTGAGTTTTTGATCCTATCTTGCAAGTCTATAGTCACCTACTATGTGTTATGATCCGGCAACCCCGAACTGACAATAATCGGGACCACTCTCGGTGATGACCGTAGTTTCAGGAGTTCATGTATTCACTATGTGTTAATGCTTTGGTCCGGTACTCTATTAAAATGAGGCCTTAATATCCCTTAGTTTCCAATAGGACCCCGCTGCCACGGGAGGGTAGGACAAAATATGTCATGCAAGTTCTTTTCCATAAGCACGTATGACTATATACGGAATACATGCCTACATTACATTGATAAATTGGAGCCAGTTCTGTGTCACCCTATGTTATGACTGTTACATGATGAACCACATCCGGCATAATTATCCATCACCGATCCAATGCCTACGAGATTTCCATATATTGTTCTTCGCTTATTTACTTTCCCGTTCTGATTGTTATCATCACTATAAAACACCAAAAATATTACTTTTGCTACCGTTACCTTTTGCCACCGTTACCACTAATATCATATTACTTTGCTACTAAATACCTTGCTGCAGATATTAAGTTATCTAGGTGTGATTCAATTGACAACTCAGCTGCTAATACTTGAGAATATTCTTTGGCTCCCCTTGTGTCGAATCAATAAATTTGGGTTGAATACTCTACCCTCGAAAACTGTTGCGATCCCCTATACTTGTGGGTTATCAAGACTATTTTCTGGCGCCGTTGCTGGGGAGCATAGCTCTATTCTTTGAGTCACTTGGGATTTATATCTGTCGGTCACTATGAAGAACTTGAAAGACGCGAAAACAAAAATTTATCCCTCAACTACGAGGGGAGGTAAGGAACTGCCATCTAGCTCTGCACTTGATTCACCTTCTGTTTTGAATAAGCTTCCGACACCTAAACCTGCTTCTTCTATTAATTCTGATATGTCGCATATTATTGATGATGCCACTTCTGCTATGCATGATACTTATGATGAAACAACTTCTATGCTTGATACTACTGTACCACTTGGTGAATTTCTTGATGAACAACTTGCTAGGGCTAGAGAGAATGAAATTATTGAAACCGATAATATTGATGAAAGTGATGATGAAGGCTCACCTAATAAATTTGAATTGCCTGTTGTGCCTGAGGGCTATGTTATGGATGGAGAAACTAAAAGAGACTTTCTTGCATGCAATGATAGAAGTGATCTTAAGAAATTATTAGCTAAGCTTAAACAAAAACTCTGAATGCTAGAATGAAATATGATCCTGTTATGCTACTTCACCTATCTTTGTTACTGATAAGGATTATGAATTCTCTATTGATCCTGATATAATTACTTTGGTTGAATCTAATCCTTTTTATGGCTATGAATCTGAAACTGTTGTGGCACATCTTACTAAATTAAATGATATAGCCACCCTGTTCACTAATGATGAGAGAACTTGCTAATTTTATATCCTTTAAATATTTCCGTTCTCATTAAAGGGTGATGCTAAGATATGGTTTAATTCTCTTGATCCTGGTTGTGTGCGTAGTCCCGAGGATATGATTTATTACTTCCCTGCTAAATATTTCCCTACTCATAAGAAACAAGTTGCCTTAAGGGATATATATAATTTTGTGCAAATTGAAGAAGAGAGTCTCCCACAAGCTTGGGTGAGGCTTCTCCAATTACTTAATGCTTTGCCTGACCATCCTCTTAAGAAAAATGAAATAGTTGATATCTTTTATTATAGACTAACCGATGCTTCTAGAGACCACCTGGATAGTTGTGCTGGTTCTGTTTTCAGGGAAAGAACACCGGATGAAGCTAAAATTCTATTGAATAATATGTTTACAAATGAAAATAATTGGACACTTCCTGAGCCAGCTCCTGAGCCAACTCCTGAGCCTATTCCTAAACCAACTTCGAAGAAAAGGGGTGTTCTATTTCTCAGTCCTGAAGATATGCAAGAGGCAAAGAAATCCATGAAAGAAAAGGGTATTAAAGCTGAAGATGTTAAGAATTTACCTCCTATTGAAGAAATACATGGTCTTAATTTACCGCTTGTTGAAGAAATATATGATCTTAATCCATCACCTATTGAAGAAACACGTGGTCTTGATAACCCGACACAGGTAGTAAAGGTAAATTCTCTCTATAGATATGATAAAGCTGAAACCCCTAATACTAAGTTTGCTAGCCAATGTTTGGATGAGTTTGATAACTTTATGGTTAAGCAAGAAGACTTCAATGCTTATTTTGGTAGACAATTGAAACAAAATGCGTATATGATTGAACACTTGGGTGATTATATGTCTAGAGTTAAAGGTGAACTTAAACTCATTAGTAAACATGCTTCTATGGTTACCACTCAAGTAGAACAAGTACTTAAAGCTCAGAATGATTTGCTCAATGAAGTAAATAGTAAGAAAAATGATAATGCTATTAGAGTTATGACTAGAGGTGGTAAAATGAACCAGGAACCTTTGTATCCTGAGGGCCATCCTAAGAGAATTGAGCAAGATTCTCAGAGAAATGATATTGATGCACCTAGTCCTTCTAAGAGGAAGAAAAAGAAAAATGATAGGACTTTGCATGCTTCTAGTGAACCTATTATATGACACACCTGAGACTTCCAATGATATCTCTATTTCTGATGCTGAAACACAATCTGGTAATGAACATGAAACTAGTGATAATGTTAATGATAATGTTCATGTTCATGCTCAACCTAGCAATGATAATGATGTAGAAGCTGAACCTGCTATTGATCTTGATAACCCACAATCAAAGAATCACCGTTATGCTAAAAGAGACTTTGTTGCTAGGAAACACGGTAAGGAAGGAGGGACTTGGGTTCAGAAACCCATGCCTTTTCCTCCTACGCCATCCAAGAAAAAGGATGATGAGGATTTTGAGCGCTTTGCTGAAATGATTAGACCTGTCTTTTTGCGTATGCGTTTAACTGATATGCTCAAAATGAATCCTTATGCTAAGTACATGAAAGATATTGTTACTAATAAAAGAAAGATACCGGAAGCTGAAATTTCCACCATGCTTGCTAATTACACTTTTAAGGGAGGAATACCAAAGAAACTTGGAGATTCCGGAGTACCAACTATACCATGCTCCATCAAAAGAAACTATGTTAAAACTGCTTTATGTGATCTTGGAGCCGGTGTTAGTGTTATGCCTCTCTCTTTATATCATAGACTTGATTTGAATAAGTTGACACCTACTGAAATATCTTCACAAATAGCTGATAAATCAACTGCTATACCTATCAGTATTTGTGAGGATGTGCCTGTTGTGGTTGCAAACGTTACTATTTTAACGGATTTTGTTATTCTTGATATTCTCGAGGACGATAGTATGTCTATTATTCTTGGAAGACCCTTTTTGAATATTGCAGGGGCTATTATTGATTGCACCAAAGGCAATGTCACTTTTCATGTTAATGGTAATGAGCATACGGTACACTTTCCGAGGAAACAACCTCAAGTCCACAGTATCAATTCTATTGGAAAATTTTCAACAATCACTATTGAAGGTTTTGAATTTCCTCTTCCTACTGTCAACAAGAAATATGATATTCTTATTGTTGGGGATGTGCATATCCCCGTAGAGGTAACCTAATGTTATTCGAAAATTCCCCGGTTCCATGTTATTCAGAATGAGTTTGTTAACAAGACCTGATCAACCTTGTTAGTGGATTCCTTTTGATGAGCATGAGATGGATGAATTTAGAAAAGACAACTCTATGTACCCTCTTTTTTACTTTCTGTTATTTATATTAAATAAAGAAAAAATAGTAATTTCCGTCTGTTCTCTGAATTATTCATGCAATAAAAAATACGCCGAAAATAAAAGTTCTCCAAATGCCCTGAAATTTAAATATGATTTTTTCTGGAATAATTGAGAATATCTGGCACTGAGAACACAGCAGGGGGAGCAAGCACCTGGCCACGAGGGTCTAGGGCGCGCCCACCCCCTGGGCGCGCCCCCTGCCTCGTCTGCTCAGGGTGGCTCCCCTCCACTTATTCCTGCACCCACACACTTCTTCCTCCCAAAAAATCACCATCCAGCTCAAGCACGAGTTCTAGCTCATTTTGCTGCGATTTTCGATCTCATTGCTCAAAGCACCTCTCACAAAAGTGCTTTGGGGGGATTGTTCCTTGGTATGTGACTCCTCCATTGGTCCAATTAGTTTTTGTTCTAGTGCTTTATTCATTGGAAATTTGTGCTGCCTAGGTGACCATGTTCTTGAGCTTGCATGTCAAATTTATATGGTTCCAAGTAGTTCTAATGCATGATATAGGCTCTAGGCACTTGTAGGAGTTGTTGCTATCAATTTTGTTGAGTTTGGTTTACTTCTATTTGAAGTTACTAAAAATTTTAGAATTTTTCAGAAAATAATGAAGAGATTTTTGAGGGGCTCATTGAGCTGAAGCTCGAAGGAAAAGCAAAATGAAGAAGCAGAGAGGCCCAAATATAATATGCCTCGCACCGCGGAGGTCCGGTCGTGTGAATGGCATTCCAATGATTTCTTAAGAGCAGCTGGGATTTATGATGATTTTTATGACGCTAAGAATGCAGGCCTCATCGACTTCCTCCGCGACCAACGCGAATAGTATCTCTTACTCACCAATACTTTTGTGCAAAACTTCTACTATTATCCTAAGGAATTACATCCTTCGGTAGAGTTTCATTTATATGATGTGGTTAAGAAGATGTCACTATATGAATTTTGCAGGGTTTGCAAAATACTTTCGAGGGTAGCTTAGAGGAACCACATCGTAGAGATGTGGACGGGTTTATTGAAACTATTACTGTAGGGGAAACTAGGAAAGTTTTCGATGCAAGAATCACTAGCATACATTTTCCCGTTTTACGCTACTTTGCAATATTTGCTAGTCGTTGCTTAATTGGTCACGGAAACTGATATTATTATTTTGTTCCATGGTTTATTCCGTGACGACTCTGCTAGTATGGGCGGTATTATTGCCAAAAGGTTAAGTCTAAACCGTACCAAGGGCCCCATCTTTGGAGGTGTCTATGCTTCACGCCATGTTGCATACTATAACATACTTGTTAGGCACTATGAAAAAGAAGAAAAATTGCTGCCTACTGTTTATTTAGATTATAAGAGTATGGTAGCGCATGATTTTATTGTAAAGAATAGGGAAAGGGAGCTTAAATACAAATTGTTCTTTGATAAACATCATCCTGAGACTATTACCCTGCCTGCTCCTTCCTTGTTTGATTTATCTGCAGGCAAGTACCTTGTTCTGTTGGAGGCCATTCACGCCTACCGGAACCCTACATCAGCTGCAGAGCCAGAGCTGGAACCACAATTTGATCCTCCACGACAATCAGATTACCAGTGGGATCCGGAGGTGATTGCCAGCCAGTGGCAATCTGAGTATCCATCACAGTACGACTCCAACTACAACTTTGGATATCCGCCAGGCCATCCATGGCAATAGACCAACTTAGGCCAAAAGCTTATGCTTGGGGGAGTACGTATTTCCCACCGACATTGCATTCATGTTCACACACTCATTGCTAGTTGTTGGTGCTCATACTTTTTGATTGTAATATCCATGCTAGTTTATTTCTTTTTTATGATTTCTTCTTGTGTGTTTGATAAACCTTAAGAAAAACAAAAAAAATAGTAGTAGCCTTTAGCTATTTTATTTTTCTTGATGTAGTAGTAATAACTAAAAAGAAAACTCAAAAAGATTTCCCTTTCTTATTTTGCTTGTTGGGAGCTTTCCCATGTAAATAGTTTTATTTCTTTTCTTTTCTTTGGGGGTCAATAGGAGAAGACCATGATTAAATTGTTAAAGTGGCTCTTATATGCATTATTGTTGATCTGAAAAAAGAGTCCATGTTGCCTTGTCTTCTTTTTTTTATTGAATGCTTGCAGATTCCAGCTTAGTCCAATGCACGTGCACTGTTATTATTATTCACATCATTCGGTCGTGCAAGTGAAAGGCAATTATGACGATATATGATGGACTGATTGAGATGGGAGAAGCTGGTATGAACTCGACCTCTCATGTTTTTGTAAATATGATTAGTTCATCGTTCCTAATTCAGCCTATTATGAATAAACATGTTTGCAATGACAATTAGAGATTATAGTTGCTTATGCCATGCTTAATTAGCTAGGAGCTTATAATGGTTTACCTTGCATGCCAACATGCTATTAAAATGGTTGTGATGTGGTATGATAGGGTGGTATCCTCTTTTGAATGATTTGAGTGGCTTGACTTGGCACATGTTCACGCATGTAGTTGAAACAAAATCAACATAGCCTCTACGATATTTATGTTCATGGTGCATTATATCCTACTCATGCTTGCATTCGGTGTTGATTAATTTTAATGCATGTTCATGACTGTTGTCGCTCTCTAGCTGGTCTCTTCCTAGTCTTTTTCTAGCCTTCACCTGTACTAAGAGGGAATACTTCTTGTGCATCCAATTCCATAAACCCCAAAGTTATTCCATATGAGTCCACCATACCTACCTATATACGGTATCTACGTACCGTTCCAAGTAAATTTGTATGTGCCAAACTCTAAACCTTCAAATAAACATTATGTTTTGTATGCTCGAATAGCTCCTGTATCAACTAGGGTTGTCCATATCTTCCATGTTAGGCGGGTTATACTCAAGAGGAGTGGACTCCGCTCCTCATTCATGAGAAAATGGCTGGTCACCGGGATACCCAGTCCCATGCTTTATGCAAATCAAATCAAAATAATTTCAAACAAAACTCCCCTGGGACTGTTGTTAGTTGGAGGCACTCGTTGTTTCGAGCAAGCCATGGAGTGATGCTTGTTGGTGGAGGGGGAGTATAAACTTTACCATTCTGTTTGGAACCGCCTATAATGTGTGTAGCATGGAAGATATCTCCATCTCTCGGTTGTTATGTTGACAATGGAAGTATGCCGCTCAAAATTTTATTTATCTCTGCTTTAAAACCGAGCTCTAGCACCTCTACAAATCCCTACTTCCCTCGGCGAAGGGCCTATCTGTTTAATTTTATGTTGAGTCATCACCCTCTTATTAAAAAGCGCCAGTTGGAGAGCACCGATGTCATTTGCATTCATTACTGTTAGTTTATATTGAGTATGACTTGACTGGATCTCTTTCACCATGAATTACAATGTCTAGTCAGTCCTTGATCTTTAAAGGTGCTCTGCATTTATGTTTTGCGGTCTCAGAAAAGGCTAGCGAGATACCATCCTGTTATATCATATCATCATTGTTTTGAGAAAGTGTTGTCATCCGAGATTTATTATTATTGCTCGCTAGTTGATTATGCCATTGATATGAGTAAACATGAGACCTAAGTGTTATTGTGAATGTTGTTAGTTCATAATCCTTGCTGAAAACTTGAATGCCGGCTTTACATATTTACAACAACAAGACAAACAGAGTTTGTAAAAGTTTTTCTTTATCACTTTCAGTTTGTCAACTGAATTGCTTGAGGACAAGCAAATGTCTAAGCTTGGGGGAGTTGATACGTCACCGTCGTATCTACTTTTCCAAACACTTTTGCCCTTGTTTTGGACTCTAACTTGCATGATTTGAATGGAACTAACCCGGACTGACGCTGTTTTCAGCAGAATTGCCATGGTGTTATTTATGTGCAGAAACAAAAGTTCTCGGAATGACCTGAAACTCCACGGAGATTATTTTTGGAAATAATAAAAAATACTGGCAAAGAATCATGGCCAGGGGGCCCACACCCTAGCTACGAGGGTGGGGGGCGTGCCCCCTGCCTTGTGGGCCCCCTAGAGCTCCACCGACCTCAACTCTAACTCCATATATTCGTGTTCAGGGAGAAAAAATCAGAGAGAAGGATTCATCGCGTTTTACGATACAGAGCCGCCGCCAAGCCCTAAACTCACTCGGGAGGGCTGATCTGGAGTCCGTTCAGGGCTCCGGAGAGGGGAATCCGTTGCCGTCGTCATCATCAACCATCCTCCATCACCAATTTCATGATGCTCACTGCCGTGTGTGAGTAATTCCATCGTAGGATTGTTGGACGGTGATGGGTTGGATGATATTTATCATGTAATCAAGTTAGTTTTGTTAGGGTTTGATCCCTAGTATCCACTATGTTCTGAGATTGATGTTGCGATGACTTTGCTATGCTTAATACTTGTCACTAGGGCCCGAGTGCCATGATTTCAGATCTGAACCTATTATGTTTTCATGAATATATGTGAGTTCTTGATCCTATCTTGCAAGTCTATAGTCACCTACTATGTGTTATCATCCGGCAACCCTGAAGTGACAATAATCGGGACCACTCCCGGTGATGACCATAGTTTGAGGAGTTCATGTATTCACTATGTGTTAATGCTTTGGTTCGGTACTCTATTAAAATGAGGCCTTAATATCCCTTAGTCTCCAATAGGACGCCGCTGCCACGGGAGGGTAGGACAAAAGATGTCATGCAGGTTCTTTTCCATAAGCACGTATGACTATATTCGGAATACATGCCTACATTACATTGATAAATTGGAGCTAGTTCTGTGTCACCCTATGTTATGACTGTTACATGATGAACCACATCCGGCATAATTGTCCATCATCGGTCCAATGCCTACGAGCTTTCCATATATTGTTCTTTGCTTATTTACTTTCCGTTGCTATTGTTATCATCACTATAAAACACCAAAAATATTACTTTTGCTACCGTTACCTTTTGCCACCGTTACCACTACTATCATATTACTTTGCTACTAAATACCTTGCTGCATATATTAAGTTATCCAGGTGTGGTTGAATTGACAACTCAGCTGCTAATACTTGAGAATATTCTTTGGCTCCCCTTGTGTCGAATCAATAAATTTGGGTTGAATACTGTACCCTCGAAAACTGTTGCGATACCCTATACTTGTGGGTTATCAGGAACACCTAAAGAGGTATACCAGTAGTGGTCTTTGGCATGGTTCTATATGGACGACGTTCCGCTGCCGGATGCAGTTCGGCGCGGCCTCCCTAAATTTGTCAGTGCTCGTTTAAAGAAGCGCCTCAACTGGTGTCCCCGAAGCCCCAAGGAGGAGGACAATACAGAGATAAAGAGATTGGTCAGCAAGATCAGGCTGTTAGCCCATACCGAACTCTCGATAGTTGAGGTTATGGGTATTGCAATAAAGAGGTGTGTCCAGCCTCTTCAATCCAGAGTAACCCCTTTATGGTGTTACAACAGAGAAGATGACGCATCTCGCTACACACAGAAGGGTCTGGATATTCCAGCTGAACTGGCCTCAATCTTGGCTGATCTGTATAAGGGCGAGAAGGAAGGGTTTCTCTGGTTAAACTGCCGGGAGGGTTATTCCATGTACACCCCCATTGAATGGGTAATATTTCGATTGTCTGTATTTATTTTATTTCTTTATAGACACTGATCGAATTTGCCCTTTGTTTCCACCAACAGTCATGGAGGAAGATGACCGAGGACACCCACTGTCCCGCTCCCCAGCCAGAGGATCATGACCGTGATAAAGATCCTGGCTTTTGTGAGGATCCGGACATATATGTAGAATTTGACGATGGGCTATTTTATCAAGCGAGGCTTGACGTTCGGAGGTGGCTATTACCGCCAACTACCCCCGCCTCTATCCCTTCTGCATTGTGAGTATTCAGAGGGTCCTTAAAAGGAAATCCTTATCTGCATTTCTATCTCTTGTACTGACCCGGATTTTAATAGGATCGGCGCTCTAGGGACCATATTTCCTTAAGGGCGGCCCCTACGCAAGGCCGTCGTTCAAAGAGAAAAGGGACCGGGAGTGCTGCGGAGACCTCACAGCCTTCCAAGAGGTACATGTGCTCTAATACATGCCCAAGCATGAATTCTGTAACGACCCGACCTCAGATGGTCACGTCTCTGTGCTTAAGTGTCATCCCTGGATCGGTATGCTGACACACACAATACTCGAAGATTTATAACAGAGGTAAATCACATGTATAAAGTAACGTAAATACTATTACCTCAATCCATATAGCGGAAGTAACAAAGGTTGTGGATTCCCATCAACACCAACGGCAAATTTGAGTGTAGAAATCGTAACCCTAACGTATCACTTACTCGTCGTAAGAATCCTGCAACATGAGACGTTGCAGCCACAAAGGGTCAGTACATTGAATGTACTGGCAAATTCACACCAGAGAATAATGATGAATAATAGCTATCACTACATGCATATTTGGCTGGTGGAAAAGCTCTATGGTTATAGTGTTTTTGCGAAAAGCCAATTTTTCCCTACTGCAAAGGAATAAAATTTATATAACTACAAAGTTGGTTTGAAAATATTGAGAAGGTTCCTCCAACTCAATCCCAAATTATCATCAATAACCCAACAAATTATTTAAGTAACGTGATGAGATCAATATGATAATACAAGAACCAGATACTCAAGATGTCCATAACCGGGGACATGGCTAATCATGATTAGTTTGTACACTCTGCAGATGTTTGCGCACTTTTCCCCACAAGACTCGATCTCCTCCGTTGGATTTCTCACACTAGATTATGTTTGAGAAATGGATGACCGAGACACAGTCTTTCAGAAGCATTAACTCTCTACTCCGGATAGACTATACCACCTACAACCCACTACCTGCTAGTCTATGTCTTCAAGAGCTTCACGCAACTTACTCAACTATGCTGGAGCCCAAAATAGCTTGTGGCTGGACACGGAAGTTTCTAGCATGAATAATCTTATGATCCCTTTGAGCCTGGGTGGCATTCCATAGGGCGATCACACGGGTCCTCCGGGATCCCATTGGGAAAACACTGGGTTCTCCAGGTGCCCGGGCAAACCACTGGGTGCTCCAGGGTGCCCCAACCAATCCTCCCAGATGTGTATTAAAGTAGCCACCTTAAGTTAACCATTAAATAATAACTCTCACATCTGTCATGAATTCTCTCAACCCAATCCACGTCTACGAGCATAGCATAGCAATATGAGCATAACGTAAAAGTAACTCCCAAGGTTTGAATGCAGGGCAATAGGTCCCTACCTCATCAACTACTTCCCAATACCCACATGTTGTCAGTTCCTAACCAGGCAATGTTTGAGGGTGAAACTAATGCATAAAAACTGGGTATGGAAGGGATATGATCAAAGTGTGAACTTGCCTGCAATGTTGATGAAGATGATTCGCACTCAACACTCTTGATAGATCTATTCGTCTCACTCCGGTCAATCTATCGTAAGCAAGCAATAGTAACCACACATAAGCAATCATTCAAAAGACCAAAAAGAGCGAAGAAAAAAATTCGAAAAACATCAAAACCAAGCAAATAAATCTTGCAACATAAAACAATTTCTAACAGTACCAAAATTATGTCAATTTGGCCTTATCAGAAAGTGTGGGTCAAGAGCTTTAATTTGCAAAAAGAATCAACTCAAACAGAGCTACGAAACTCAAGTTACGATCAAACAAAGTTTGAATACAAATCTGATCTAATTCAAGTTTTAAACTTTCAAAAACATGTCCGAGTTGGATTACTGGATAGAGGGGTTCATAACGAAGAAGTGGGCGTTGGTTTCGTTGGATTTGGACTAACGACTAAAAAGTAATGACCGATTGAAGTACAGGGACTAATCTGTAAAAGAAATACTACAAATAGGTCGCTGGACAGAAAATAAAAAGAAAAGGAAAAATCCTATCGACCGAACGTTTGCTGCCGAACGCTAACTAACAAAAACTGTTCGCTAAGGAGATCTAAATGGAAACGTCTGCTGCATAATAAAACAATACGGTTTTCTAAAAAAACAGATATGGACGAGTCGACGGCGGTTTTACCGGTTCAGCCGGTTCGGTCAACTCCGGTGGTGAGGCGGGCATCTCTGGAGACTACGGCAACAGCGGCGAGCGGCGCGGCGCTTGCAGCGGCGAGGCGCTGGCGGTGGAAGCAGCTACGCGGCGGCGACGTGAGGTGGATGCAGCGCGGGTGAGCATCGGCGGCAGCACAAGGCGAGCAGCGGCGGCGGATCAGCAGAGGGCGAAGGAGGCGATCTGCGTTGGCGGCGCTGGAGCATGCGGCGGCGGCGAGAAGCGGGACGGGGAGTGAGAGGCGGGGCCCGGGGCCTCGCTATATATAGTGGGGGGCAGCAAACCTCGGGGGCGTGCCCGGGTCGGAAACCTCGGCGGCGGCGCATGTGGGGCTCGGTCTCCTGCGGGAGGTCGGGGAAGGTGGAGCTGGGCCGGCTCGCTGGGCTTCGGCCCAGTTGGCCCGGTCCAGAGAAGAAGTTTTTTTTAAATAAAGAATTTCTAGACAAACAAAAACAAATAAAATAAAATAAAAAAAATACTATATAGGCATATAATATATCAAAATTTTCAAAAAAAGATTTCCTACAAGCTGAACATTTTCCTAGAGTCAAATAAAATCCACATAAATTCAAATAAAGCAAAGAGTGCTACTGCTCTAGTAAAATCCAGTAAAAAAATCATTTTAAAAATACCAAAATTAATTCAAATTTATTTCTCTCCAATTTTCTGATGTAGGGAATCATGTTACCCTATTTTCCATATATTTTATTTTTGGAGAAAAATAATTTGAATAAAATCCAAATAACTCCAAATTGAAAATAATTTCAAAAGGACTTTGAATTTAATTCTTTTAAAACTTCCAACTCATATTTCATATATTTTGAAGAAGTCATATTATCTTCTCTCGTGAACAATCATTGAGTTGCTTAAAGTTTCTGAATTGGAAAAAATATTTCCAAATGGAATTCAAATATTTTTCAAAACACCCTTTTCTTTTATTTAAATGGAAGAAGTCATGTCATCTTCTCTCTAGGGTTTTGTATTTGAAAAGAATTTGAATTCACGAAGATCATAGATGCAAAATGAAAGTTTGGGAAAGTCCTTTTATTCCCTCTCATTTGACTTTCAGAAAGTTTGAATTTCACTCACTTTCAATCAATCACACAACAATTAAACAAACAACCAAATCTATCTATTTATTATAACATTCCAAAATTTAGAATTTTGGGATGTTACAAACCTACCACCCTTAAAATGAATCTCGTCCTCGAGATTCGGAGAGGCTAGAATGAAATTGGTTGGCTTTGGGGGTCTTCTCAAAATCCATCAATCATCACAGGGAGTCTGGGGTGCTACCACCCTTAGAAACATCGTTACGGTCCCATCAATACTCATATACTCCATCCTTATTCTTGACAGGGCCGGTCTTCTCAGATCGTAAGGATAATTCCTTCTCTGGCTCTTCCGGAAGCGGCATAACCTTTTCCTCAATTCTTCTATACTTTCATCCTGGTAAGGTTATTCCGAGACTAGGTCTTCTTAGCTGACGGGTCTCGTGCCAATACTAATCAACTATTGATATCTCATGGCGGTCATCCAATTACGGTTTCTCCTATAGGAAATGGGTCTGGGTTGAACCTCACCGTATAACCTACGATTGGCAGCAGCTGCCTTGTACAAGGGAACAAATTGCTATACCCTTCTAAGGTTCAAACAAGGTTTAATATCGTCGTCTCTCTACTATAGGCAAGTCACTCAGATTTACCATCTCGTATAGCAAGGCGAACAATAAGAGTAAGTCGGTATGGTGATCAATCCATCCCGCACCCAAATCATTACCATGTAAACGGTTTAGTGAATCTCGCATTCTAACACTCGGTCATCCTCACAAGCATTGCAGAATTTCTGTCGACGAACCAAGGTTCGGATAAATCCATTGATTCTGCAAGCCAAACAAACATCTATCGTTCCTTCACAACTCTCAGGTTTTAGGTAAACTCCTATAAATCGTCGGTTGATAAAGTCATAACTCCTTCCAGGGTTTTTCCTTCAGCAAGAGTGTGCTTGCCTCTTGGCAGGTCCTGGGGCCTGTGGGTTATGGCCCATCTCATCACTTGAAATCCTTGAACTCATCCTCGGGGCAACTAGTCATTATTCCAACATCCAGCTTTCTAGCATGCTTAAATCCATCCAATTGTACGGTCCTTCTTCCTTCTATTGGCTCCAAACTACGACGTGATTACTCAGACTCATCATGGAGTTATAATCATTCCGTAATACCAACATCATACCTCCTTTATATCCAATAGTAATTCATCTCTTCATCCTTGTGGGTTATCCCACATACCGAGATAAAAACTTATACTTATGAAGTCCATACTCCACTTCGTGGAACATCATTATCCTTTATAGGGTCAAGCGTCCTTACAGGGGAATATTGTCCATCTCTGCATGGCACTTCTTCAACTGGGAAACGTGAAACACATCATGAACTCCTGACAGTCCTTTGGGTGACTCCAACTTGTTGGCCACTTCTCCCATACGCTCCAAAACTCTGTATGGTCCTACAAATCTCGGGGCTAACTTTCCCTTAACTACAAATCGTTTAACTCCTCACAGAGGGGACACACGAAGACATGCTCTATCTCCAATTTCATAGACTACCTCCTTGCGTTTTTGAGTCTGCATAACTCTTCTTCCTTGACTGAGCTACCTTCAGTCTATCTCGAATCAACTTAGCATTCTGTTCTGACTCCTTGATCACATTTGGTCCAAACAACTGACGGTCTCCAACTTCATCCCACATCAACGGTGTCTGGCTCCTTCTCCCATACAAAGCTTTAAAAGGGGCCATCTTCAAACTGGCTTGGTAACTGTTGTTGTATGAGAACTCCGTGTAAGGTAGATTACCATCCCTACTAGATCCATAATCTAGCGCACACGCTCTCAACATGTCCTCCAGAATCTGATTGAGTCTCTCGGCTATCCATCTGTCTGCGGATGAAAGGCTGTACTGAACTCTAGCCTAGTACCCAAAGTCTGGTGCAGCTGATTCCAAAACTTTGAGGTAAACTGTGTTCCTTTATATGATACGATGGTCCTCAGAACTCTATGCAGACATACGATCCTGGTCAAATATATCTTGGCCAACTTCGTACTTGTATAGGTGGTTTTCACTGGGATAAAGTGAGCCACTTTGGTCAAGCAAATCAACTACTACCCAGATAGAATCATATCCCGATCGGGTTCTGGGAAATCCGGTAATGAAATCCATGCCAAGCTTATCCCACTTCCATTCGGGTATCGGCATAGGCTGTAGTAATCCTGCTGGCTTCTGATGCTCTGCTTTTACTCTCTCTGGCATACATCACCTACGACTACATACTCCGCAATATCCTTCTTCATACCAGTCCACCAGAAACCCTCATTCAAATCCAAATACATCTTGGTGTTTCCAGGGCGAATCGAGTATGGTGAGTCATGAGCCTCCTGAAGTATTTTCTTCCTGATCTTTGCATTATTGGGCACATATACACGGTCCTCGAACCATAAGCTATCATGCTCATCCTTACGAAAACCTTTGGCCTTTCCTTTACTCATCCTCTCTTTACCTCATCAATCTCTTTGTCATCTTTCTGAGCTTCACGGATCTTTCCCAACAATGTAGACCGAACTTCCATTGCTCCAACAAAACCTTTGGGAACAATCTCCAACCAAAGTTCCCTCAGATCCTCGGCTAACTCCTTTGGTAATCCTCCGCTTATGAGGTTATTCGTCCTTGTTTTCTTTATGGTTGTGTCCTATTTCTCCACAAAGCTTGTAGGCACAAGGTTTCTTCATATCCTTTCCATAAGGCCTCAACTTCTGGGACACAAGACGAGATCTTTGCAGAGTCAACTGAAATTCTTCCCAAGTGGTTACTATTTCCCATCCATTGATGGTTTGGTACATCCTCCACCAAGTAGCAGCAGTATTACAAAGCATTGAAGAGCATGTTGGGCCATATCCTTTCCGGCTATCGTGTTATACTCCATATGACCTTCCATGTTCTGGATCCATTGGTCTGTCTCCAATTGACTCATCAGTCCAGAAAATACAAGCCCATCTTCATTCATCCTCTATTGGGTCCATGGGTTTGGGGTGAGATAAAGGAGATAGAGAGTGATACACACAATACAAGCAAAAGTTTTGAAAAGACAGATTTTTTTATTTTGTGGCTGTCGAAAAAAACATCAAACAAATGACAGCTCACAATCGTCGCATCTAACGTAGGTATATAATAGGGGATTGGTCTTCTAAAGGTCAATAAATCTTCAAAGTCATTAAACTCCTCAAGTCTTATTCATGTATCCGATGGTTTCTTCCAATCATGCTTGTCCTTCTCAAGTCCTTTTGCCAGATCATCTTTGTTGTCACAAAGTCTATCGTGATGTCTTTTAATATTCTGGGGTTGCGTTCCAAACTTCTGGGTTTCAACATCCTTGGCATGAGCCATGGTCCTACTGTCCTTTAGTTCCTAACAAATCTCCGGTATCTCGAGGT
This sequence comes from Triticum urartu, assembly GCF_056163025.1. Classification (NCBI taxonomy): domain Eukaryota; kingdom Viridiplantae; phylum Streptophyta; class Magnoliopsida; order Poales; family Poaceae; genus Triticum; species Triticum urartu. Next base: position 142,508,628 of record NC_141874.1, on the reverse strand, counting down.
TGTAGCTCCTCCATCTTGGCTACTTTCAGCTTCTGGTTCCTGAGTTCTTCACGAAATGCTTCCTTGTCTAATACGGCTTCCTAGAGCTCCATCTTAAAATTCTTGATGTACTACTCCAGATCCTGGTGATACACCGGCTAAGGGTAAAACTTCATCTTTTGCTAATAGATGCTCCATCAGCCTTCTACCATCCAATCCTTCCGAAGAAATGCATGCTTAGCTCAGCTCGATGACCATAGTATCAGTGGCGATGACATCATGGATAACCGTGTTTCTGCCCTTGTCATTGCCATGAGCTATCTTCCATAGTTGGTATCTCCTTCCTTAGGGTTTTCTTGACAAAACTTTGAGTTCTCATGCTCCATGTTCCGGTCTTTCTCCGATACACCTTGATCTCAGGTATTGATGGCTTCCATAGTCTGAAAAATTCCAATAGGGTAGCCTTCCTAGGTCATACAAATCTAGAAATTCTACGGGGACTTCAAATTCTCCTAGTATTCGAAGTCTTCAACCGTTGCAGTTTCCATTATTATAATGCACGATAAAATCCTCTTCATTCCGGAATGATCTTACTTGTCTGATATCATGTCCTTCTCGGAGTGGTAAAAAGGGGGAAAAAGGGGGTATAGTCTCACTAAAAGAAATTTTTTTAATAAGCTGAGAAGAGAAAAGAGAGGTAAAAGATCCTTTTGAAAAGAAAGTTTTTAGAGAATTTTTTTCCTATGGGCTTGCCAATTTCTAGGGGTCACGTCCTACAGTCAACATGTGCTCTGATACCATATTGTAGCGACCCGACATCAGACGGTCAAGTCTCTATGCTTAAGTGTCATCCCTGGTTCGTTACGCTGACACACACAATACTCGAGGATTTATAACAGATGTAAATCACATGTATAAAGTAATGTAAATACTATTACCTCAATCCATATAGCGGAAGTAACAAAGGTTGTGGATTCCCATCAACACCAACGACAAAGTTGAGTGTAGAAATCGTAACCCTAACGTATCACTTACTCGTCGTAAGAATCCTTCAACATGAGACGTTCCAGCCACAAAGGGTCAGTACATTGAATGTACTGGCAAATTCACACCAGAGGATAATGATGAATAATAGCTATCACTACATGCATATTTGGCTGGTGGAAAAGCTCTATGGTTATAGTGTTTTTGCGAAAAGCCAATTTTTCCCTACTGCAAAGGAATAAAATTTATATAACTACAAAGTTGGTTTGAAAATATTGAGAAGGTTCCTCCAACTCAATCCCAAATTATCATCAATAACCCAACAAATTATTTAAGTAACGTGATGAGATCAATATGATAATACAAGAATCAGATACTCAAGATGTCCATAACCGGGGACATGGCTAATCATGATTAGTTTGTACACTCTGCAGATGTTTGCGCACTTTTCCCCACAAGACTCGATCTCCTCCGTTGGATTTCTCGCACTAGATTATGTTTGAGAAACGGATGACCGAGACATAGTCTTTCAGAAGCATTAACTCTCTACTCCGGATAGACTATACCACCTACAGCCCACTACCTGCTAGTCTATGTCTTCAAGAGCTTCACGCAACTTACTCAACTATGCTAGAGTCCAAAATAGCTTTTGGCTGGACACGGAAGTTTCTAGCATGAATAATCTTATGATCCCTTTGAGCCTGGGTGGCATTCCATAGGGCGATCACACGGGTCCTCCGGGATCCCATTGGGAAAACACTGGGTTCTCCAGGTGCCCGGGCAAACCACTGGGTGCTCCAAGGTGCCCCAACCAATCCACCCAGATGTGTATTAAAGTAGCCACCTTAAGTTAACCATTAAATAATAACTCTCACATCTGTCATGAATTCTCTCAAACCAATCCACGTCTACGAGCATAGCATAGCAATATGAGCATGAGGTTAAAGTAACTCCCAAGGTTTGAATGCAGGGCAATAGGTCCCTACCTCATCAACTACTTCCCAATACCCACATGTTGTCAGTTCCTAACCATGCAATGTTTGAGGGTGAAACTAATGCATAAAAACTGGGTATGAAAGGGATATGATCAGAGTGTGAACTTGCCTGCAATGTTGATGAAGATGATTCGCACTCAACACTTTTAATAGATCTACTCGTCTCACTCCGGTCAATCTATCGTAAGCAAGAAATAGTAACCACACATAAGCAATCACTCAAAAGACCAGAAAGATCGAAGAAAACAATTCGGAGAACATCAAAACCAAGCAAATAACTCTTGCAACATAAAACAATTTCTAACAGTACTAAAATTATGTCAATTTGGCCTTATCAAAAAGTGTGGGTCAAGAGCTTTAATTTGCAAAAAGAATCAACTCAAACGGAGCTACGAAACTCAAGTTACGATCAAATGAAGTTTGAATACAAATCTGATCTAATTCAAATTTTAAACTTTCAAAAACATGTTCGAGTTGGATTACTGGATACAGGGGATCATAACAAAGAAGTGGGCATTGGTTTCGTTGGATTTGGACTAACGAGTAAAAAGTAATGACCGATTGAAGTACAGGGACTAATATGTAAAAGAAATACTATAAATAGGTCCCTAGACAGAAAATAAAAAGAAAAAGAAAAATCCTATCAAGCGAACGTTCGCTGCCGAACGCTAACTAACAAAAACTGTTCGCTAAGGACATCTAAATGGAAAACGTCCGCTGCACAATAAAACAAAACGGTTTTCTAAAAAAACCGATATGGACTGGTCGACGGCGGTTTTACCGGTTCGGCCGGTTCGGTCAAATCCGGCGGTGAGGCAGGCGTCTCCGGCGACTACGGCAACGGCGGCGAGCGACGCGGCGCTTGCAGCGGCGAGGCGATGGTCGTGGCAGCAGCTACGTGGCGGCGGCACGAGGTGGATGCGGCGCGGGTGAGCAGCGGCGGCAGCGCAAGGCGAGCAGCGGCGGCGGATCAGCAGAGGGCGGAGGCGGCGCTGGAGCATGCGGCGGCAGCGAGAAGCGGGACGGGGAGAGAGAGGCGGGGCCCGGGGCCTCGCTATATATAATGGGGGGGCGGCGAACCTCGGGGGCGTGCCCGGGTCGGAAACCTCGGCGGCGGCGCGCGCGGGGCTCGGTCTCCTGCGGGAGGTCGGGGAATGTGGAGCTGGGCCGGCTGGCTGGGCTTCGGCCCAGTTGGCCTGGTTCGGAGAAGAAGTTTTTTTAAAATAAAGACTTTCCAGGCAAACAAAAATAAATAAAATAAAATAAAAAAAAATACTATATAGGTATATAATATATCAAAATTTTCAGAAAAAGATTTCCTACAAGTTGAACATTTTTCTAGAGTCAAATAAAATCCACATAAATTCAAATAAAGCAAAGAGTGCTACTGCTCTAGTAAAATCTAGTAAAAATCATTTTAAAAATACCAAAGTTAATTCAAATTTATTTCTCTCCAAATTTCTGATGTAGGGAATCATGTTACCCTATTTTCCATATATTTTATTTTTGGAGAAAAATAATTTGAATAAAATCAAAATAACTCCAAATTGAAAATAATTTCAAAAGGACTTTGAATTTAATTCTTTCAAAACTTCCAACTCATATTTCATATATTTTGAAGAAGTCATATTATCTTCTCTCGTGAAAATCATTGAGTTGCTTAAAGTTTCCGAATTGGAAAAAATATTTCCAAATGGAATTTAAATATTTTTCAAAACACCCTTTTCATTTATTTAAATGGAAGAAGTCATGTTATCTTCTCTCTAGTTTTTTGTTTTTGAAAATAATTTGAATTCACGAAGATCATAAATGCAAAATGGAAGTTTGGGAAAGTCCTTTTATTCCCTCTCATTTAACTTTCAAAATTTTCGAATTTCACTCACTTTCAGTCAATCAATCACACAACGATTAAACAAACAACCAAATCTATATATTTATTATAACATTCCAAAATTTAGAATTTTGGGATCTTACAAGTTTGGATTGTGAAAAGTCTCCTTTTATCCTTGACATCAGGAGGACTACGTGGCGGATGGTTGAAAAATACCCGATTAGCCGAATGTCCAATGATCCGGTGTCGGACTCGTCAACTAGGACGCGAGCCGATGCAATGCCAATTCTGCCTCCTCAAGAAGATTTGGATGACGTATCCATCACGAATTTCGAAGTGGAAAGTGTGATGAATCACCGTCGATTGAAAGAGGCTATGCGGGCTCCGGCGTTTTCCGAACAAGAGTTTACCGCACTCAGTTCGATGGATGCGTATCTTTGAGCCGCTCGAGACGGACTTGCTGGAGTCATTCAACTGTTCTCGAAGGACATACAGGTAAAAGTTTATGCAATTTTTGATATTCATGTGCCAGTAACCCCCGAGACTTGAAGCGGTGAGTTAAACTGATTTAAGGATCTCTATCACCCGCGGTTTCTCAAAGAGAAAAATACCGCGCTGTCCGAGGAGCTAGAAGCAAATCAGACAGAGTTAAATGTTGTCACTGCCGAGCTAGCAGAAATGAGAAAGGGCACAACAAGTGTGTCCTGGAATCATGAACATGACGGGGAAAAGACAAACTATCGAAGAGATAGAGAGCTTAAAGGCTCAATTATCGGCCGCTCAGAAGGAAAATGAGAAGCTGAAAGGCGGCATGTTCGGTATGTCTTCCTCTCTTATTTAGAACCATCCTATGTGCTTATGTGTAATCCCTTAATTCAAAATGACATGACTCTGTTGCTGCAGGCCTGTTGACTGGTCGACTGGAGGAAGAAGTATCCGGATTTCAAGGTGACGTGCTCAAGGAACTGTCCGTAGTACATGCTCGGGCCTGGAAAGCCATGAAAAATATGGTGAAGGCTTTATGGCCATCTGATACCCCTCTAGAAAGTATGGAGGGCCTGGTAGACCTGTTCAAAGGTGCCCGGCACCGATTCGAGCTATGGAAAACATCCGCTTGCCGCGAAGGCGCACGAGAAGCCTGGGCTATGGTGAAGACACGCTTCACTAAACTGGACCCAAATCATATGGCCCGAGTCGGACCACAGGGACCAGATGGGAAAGAAATTCTAGTGAAGTTGGTTTATGACCAAGTAATGATAGTTTTGAAGTACTCGCATGAGGACTGTAAGTTAGACAGTCTTATAGATGGAGTATATAAGGAATAGGTGTTTGTATTAGTCAACATGTACCTTTTATCTGAACATGTGAAAATTTTGTCATCGCGGGCCTTTGGCTTTTGTCCTCCGAACAGAAACTGGTGGAGTGTTTCCGGATACTTTTTTTGAAATGAAAGAAGTATGCATTATATCCAGAAACCGAGCAACCCGGTCATTGTACACGAACCGACAAAATTTGAGTTTAGAATGTATGTCATATTACATATGTAAGAAACATCTTCCAAGGAAAAAAGTTCCGTTAAGGGTTCCATTCCTTGGGTCGGCATACTATGCGTACACGTGTCGGGGTGTGCGATCCGTAATACAGAAAAACTGTCTCATAGTGTTTTAAAGTAGTTGCAATACTGCAACAATCTATCGTTTGATTGCCGACCAATTATTACCTTAAGAACGCTAGCTTTCGGCTTCACCCGTCTGAGCTACATGTCTGGATAACCCGATTGTAACAATCGCAGAGGTGCTCCCTTTATGTCCTAGCCAAACAATCGGGAACGTAGGGCATAAGCACAGGAGCAAGGCAACCCATCTTGGCAAAAACTGAAGTCATAGAGGTGCATATAATGGAAAAAGGATGTATATCAGCAAACAACACATATATTGTGAGCTCTAGGCTCGGGATAATGATAAGCTTCTACTTACAGAAGCCCCCAGTCATGGTGGGGTGTGTACGTTTAAGGATGTGTACCCCTCAAGTGTTTGTCTTATCCGAACATATCATGGAAATCGTACAAAAACGAGAAAATGAAAAACAGATGAAGAGAAGAAAGAAAAGAGAACGAAAAGAAGTATGGCCGAACTTATGCCTAGAATCTTAGAAGTCGAGCCGTGTTCCACGGGTTCGGCTCTAAGCAATTATCCGATGCATTGCGAAGGAGGTAGGCTCCTCCAGTGAGAACTTCATCTATAATGAAGGGACCTTCCCATTTTGGTTTGAGCTTGTCATTTTTCTTCTCTGGGAGGCGTAAAATGAGCTCACTGACGTTATATGTCTTTACCCGCACTATTCTGCTTTAGTATCGCCGAGCCTGTTGTTGATAGAATGCTGAACGGGCTTTTGCAACATCGTGCTCCTCCTCAAGGCCATCTAGGTCGTCCTGCCGATCGAGCTCGGCTTCTCTCACTTCATACATGCGCAGTCGAGGTGAGTCATGAATAATGTCACAGGGCAAGACAGCCTCTGTACCGTACACCATGAAGAAAGGTGTGTATCCGGTCATACGACTGGGCATGGTCCGCAGCCCCCAAAGTACAGAACCGAGTTCCTCAACCGAATGTTTATCCGACTACCTTAGGGATCGCACTAGTCTGGGTTTGCTGCCACTCATTATCAGGCCATTAGCTCGTTCGACCTGACTGTTTGTTTAAGGATGATACACTGAGGCGTAGTCGAGCTTAATGCCCAGGTTAGCACACCAATTTTCACCTCATCGGCTGTGAAGTTAGAGCCATTGTCAGTGATAATGTTGTGGGGACACCATAGCGGTGTACAGCACCGGATATAAAGTCGATCACCGGCCCGGCTTCAGCTGTCTTTACTAGTTTGGCCTCTATCCACTTAGTGAATTTATCCACCAAGACCAGCAGATATTTATTCTTATGGCTTACCCCTTTAAGGGGTCTGACCATATCTAGCTCGCAGACCACAAAAGGCCAGGTAATGGGAATTGTTTTTAGGGCGGTGGGCGGCATATGACTTTGATTGGCGAACAGCTGGCATCTAACACAGTGTTGTACAAGTGCATGTTCATCTGCTCGGGCCGTGGGCCAAAAGAAACATGTACGGAAGGCCTTACTTATGAGGGCCCGAGCTGTGATGTGATGGCCACTAAGGCCAGCATGTATTTCGGCCAAGAGCTGTCGTCCCTCCTCTTCGGAGATACATCTTTGAAGAACTCTAGTAGTACTTTTCTTGTAGAGTTCTCCTTCATGAACGTTGTAAGCTTTCGAGCATCGGACTATACGATGGGCCTCATTCTGGTCATCAAGGAGCTCGTGCCTATTAAGGTAGGCTAGGAAGGGTTCGGTCCATGGAGCGATGACAGCCATGATTAATTGGGCGGAAGGTGTCATTTCGGTGTCCGAGCCCCCGATGATATCAGACTTGTGTTCGGCAACCAGGCTAGTATTGCCGCTCTCGTCCTACCATACCAAGGATGGCTTGAAGAGCCTTTCCACAAAGGTGTTAGGTGGGACGGGGTCACGTTTAGCGCCCATTCGAGCATGGATGTCTGCTGCCTGATTATTTTCTCGAGCAACATGATGAAACTCGAACCCCTCAATCTAAGCTGATATTTTGAGTATGGCATTGCGGTATGCCGCCATTTTTGGATCTTTTGCATCGAAATCTCCATTTATTTGGGATATCACGAGGTTTGAATCCCCACGCACCTCGAGGTGTTGGATGCCCATGGAAACGGCCATTCGGAGACCATGCAATAGTGCGTCATATTCAGCCGTGTTGTTGGAGTCTGTATACATGATTTGTAACACGTAATGGACTGTGTCCCCTGTGGGGGATGTTAGGATCACACCATCCCCCAATATGACTAACATTTTAGAGTCGTTGAAGTACATTACCCAGTTGGAGTATGTGTTGTACTCCTTGGGGAGTTCGGCTTCTGTCCATTCGGCGACAAAGTCAGCCAACACCTGAGATTTAATAGCTCAGCATGGCTTGTGTGTTATTTCAAATGGTAAGAGCTCGATGGCCCATTTGGCTATGCGGCCGGTGGCGTCCCGATTGTTTATGATGTCATTGAGTGGTACTTCGGAAGCCACCATGATCGAACACTCTTGAAAGTAGTGCCGCAACTTCCGGGATGCCATGAAGACCGCATACGCTATCTTTTAATAATGTGGGTATCGAGATTTGCACAGTGTTAGAACCACCGATACATAGTACACCGGTTCTCTAGAGTGGGAATTTATGTCCCTCCTCCTGTCATTCAACGACGAGCACCGCACTTAGTACCTGATGACTCGTAGATATGTAGAGAAACATAGGTTCTCCAACACTTGGTGTGGCAAGGATTGGGTTGCTTGCTAACAAAGTTTTTATTTCTTCCAATCCGGTTGTAGCCACGTCCGTCCACTTGGAGTGGTCGGTGTGTCAAAGGAGTCGATAAAGTGGTAGCGCCTTCTCCCCTAATCTGGAGATAAAGCGGCTCAAGACTGCCATGCACCCGGCTAGTTTTTGGACTTGCTTTAAATATATTGGTGTTGCCAATTGTGACAAGGCTCAGATTTTTGTCGGGTTCGGTTCAATTCATCTATTGGAAACGATGAACCCGAGTAGTTTTCCGGCTGGAACGCCGAAGACACATTTTTTCGGATTGAGCCGTATGTCATATGTTTGGAGGTTGTCGAATGTGATTCCCAGATCGTCCACCAATGATTCGACATGTTTAGTCCTGATGACAACATCATCGACGTATGCCTCCACTGTCTTGCCGATTTTCTTTTCGAAACATGTTTGAATCATTCGTTGGTAAATGGCGCTGGCGTTTTTGAGCCCGAAAGGCATAGTGTTGCAGGAGAAAGGCCCATAGAGGGTAATGAATGTTGTTGCAGCTTGGTCGAACTCCTTCATCTTGATTTGATGGTATCCAAAGTATGCATCGAGGAAACAATGTGAGTCGTGTCCTACGATCGCATCAATTATTTGGTCAATGCAGGGTAGTGGGAAGGGGTCCGTAGGGCAAGCCTTATTGAGGTCCTTAAAATCGACATAGAGGCGCCAGGATTTATCCTTCTTTGGCACCATGACCAGATTTGCCAGCCAGTCTGGGTGTTTGATCTCCCTGGTGAACCCGGCTTCAAGTAGCTTGCCTAGCTCCTCCCCCATAGCTTGTCGCTTGGGTTCAGAAAATCATTGCAGCGTTTGCTTGACTGGTTTGAACCCCTTTATTATGTTGAGGCTGTGTTCGGCAAGTTTGCGTGGGATTCCCGACATATCCGAAGGGTGCTTGGGGAAGGTGTCTCAATGCTCGCGCAGGAATGCTCGTAAGGCGACGTTGACCGTCGAATCCAATTGTGCTCCAATGGAGGCTGTCTTGTTGGGATCCGTCGAGTACACTTGAAATTTAACTATTTTGTCTGCTGGTTTGAAAGAAGTGGACTTGGTCCTCTTATCGAGGATTACATCGTCTTTGTCCACTGTAGAACGCAAAGTGGTTAACTCTTCGGCCGCGAGGGCCTCGGATAGTCCCTCGAGGGCCAAAGATGTCGTTTTGTTTTTGGCGCAGAGTGCTATATCCAGATCACTGGTAATTGTGATAACTTCGTTGGGCCCTGGCATTTTGAGCTTCATGTACCTACAATGGGGTATAGCTTGGAAGCATGTGAATGGATCTCGCCCCAAAAGGGCGTGATATCCGCTATTGAAAGGTGCCACATGGAAGAGCAACTCTTCGGACCTGTAGTTCTCCGGCGTGCTGAACACCACATCAAGCTTAATTTTCCCTGAGCTTCGCGACTTCTCGACTGGGGATAATGCCTCGAAAGGTGGTGCCGCTTTGCTTGATGCGAATTTTGTCCATTTGCATTTTTTGGGGCATATACTCGTAGATGAGGTTCAGTCTGCGGCCGCCGTACATGAGCACTTTAGTGAGCCTGAAGCCATCCACAATTGGGTTTAAGACCAAGGCGGCAGGTGCTCAGACTGCTCTGGCCCTTGGTTTGTCATCGGTAGTGAAAGTTATTGCCATATCGTTCCACAGATTTATTGCCGCTACGTGGTTGACTTCGGCGAGGTCACAGAGCACCCTTTTGCGCCGATTATTTGAGGAAAACGTCTCGAAGACCGTAAAGACATTGAGATCGTCGTCCTCCGAAGAGTGCGTCTCCGGGGTGATGTTGGTGAGGATAGCCTCGCCGCTCTTAGCTACTTGCTGGAGCACCCAACATGCCCGAAGGCTGTGTGTTGGTTCGGTATTTGGCGTAGTGTGTATTTGACAGGGCTTGTCGAGCAGTTCGTCAAGGACAGTTCTATGTCCCGTGAAGGATTTGGTTCTCTTGTCAATGAGATGATAGTCGGGTGGCCCGTAAGGGTGCATCATTTTTGCCCGTCCTGCAGGCTGCTTGAAGGCAGGGGGATCCCATCGGGCTGTCTGGGATTTCCATTGCGCAGTACTTCTGTACTATGTGTGTCAAATCTGCAAAGTGTAGTATGCGGCGGTGGTTGAGGGCATTGAGGATTCCCTCGTCCGTACAGTTGCGGCAGAAGACTGAAACCGCATTGTCAGTACAGCAGTCCTTAATCTTGTTTTTAACAAGGAGGAACCTAGCCCAGAAGTGATGGACCGTTTCCTGAGGCTGCTACGGTACATACATTAGGTCGCATACGTCTGGAGGACCTGAATTGGTTGGGGAATATTGTTTGTGGTGGGTGGGCGGGTAAAAATCTGAACCTTGACCTGCCATTGGATTTGGAGCTTGAAGAATCTCCAAGGTCACTAGTCCAGGATCCGGAGGGTCCTGGAGACTTTCAGGCTCGACGCCTGATTCTATGTTCAGAGGATATACAGTCTCTTCCCGTGGACGGGTATCCGGCGCGCAGGGCCCGGAAATCCGAACATAGCTTGTTCTTAACTTAGGGAGAGAAGTATTCTCGGCGCGCTCCTCCACAATCGCTACCAGATGGGTGATCGGTGGGGATTTGATTTCCATCTGGTCGGGTTTAAGCCCAATCAGATCATAGTTTGTTGTCACTCCCAGGGCGGCGATGCGATCTAGCAGTTCGTTCAAGGATGAGACATCTGCCGGATCCATCTTATTGGAGTGTTCGGGGCTGATGTGGAGGTGATGTTTGGCGATTGTGGGGGCTGCATTTGGCTTAAAGTCCAGGCATGAACCCATGGTGAAACCGCCAAGCTGGAGGACCTGTCCTGAGGCTAGGGCCCTTCCAGAGGTGATGCTGCCATTAATGACAAGGCAATCCGTCGATCCTTCCATCGGTGACACGGAGGAACTCTCAATGAAAACACCAATGTCGGTGTCAAAACCGGCCAATCTCGGGTAGGGGGTCCCAAACTATGCGTCAGAGGATCGAAGGTAACAGGAGACAAAGGGGACACGATGTTTACCTAGGTTTGGGCCCTCTTAATGGAGGTAATACCCTACTTCCTGCTTGATTGATCTTGATGAGTATAGGGGTTACAAGAGTTGATCTACCTCGAGATTGTAATGAATTCTGATAGCCTCTACGGACTAAACCCTCCGGTTTATATAGACACCAGAAGGGCCTAGGGTTGTACAAAGAAAGGAAATCATACATCCGGACGCCAAACTTGCCACCCATGCAAAGGAGAGTCCCATTCGGACACAAGGGAAGGCCTTCTATCACGGCCCATCAGTCCGGCCCAGGCTACATGGCCCGGACACCCGAGGATCCCATAATCCAGGATTCCCTCAATTGGCGTGAAACAATCGAAAATTATAGATACGACGGAGACGTATCAGTAGTCCTGGAGTGCATCACACCAAAAGTTACATAAGGTATGAATGAGTCTTTGTGTACTATGTTCTTGGAGTAGGACGTGTCTGACACAATCTTTCAGATTGGACCCCTAAATGCATCGGGCACGGATGGCTTCCCTACCAGGTTTTACCCACATAACTAGGCGGCCCTAAAAACAGAAATTATAGGTGCTATTTTGGGGTTTTTTTTTACCTCAAGTATTATGCCAGATGGAATTAATGATAATGCTATTGTGTTGATCCCAAAAGTTCCACATCCAAAGGAACTAAAGGACTTCATACCAATAAGTCTTTGCAATGTGATTTATAAGATCATCTCCAAGTGCTTAGCGAACTGTCTATGGTCATTATTAACAAAGCTTATTTCATAAAACCAAAGTGCTTTCATCCCAGGTCGGCTTATCTCTGACAATTATATAATTGCCTTTGAGTCCATACACTTTATTCAGCCCTTGAAGCATAATGGACCAGCTGCATGTGCATATAAGGTAGACCCGTCGAGGGCTTATGATCGTGTTGACTGGGATTTCTTGGAGCAAGAGTTAATTAAATGGGGTTTCTCTATGGAATGGATTTAAGGGATTATGGCGTACGTCAACTCAGTTAAATATTCAGTGAAGTTTAATGGGAAATTGTTGAATTCATTAACCCTTTCGAGGGGTCTTCGCCAAGGTGACCCATTGTCTTCATTTTTATTTCTCCTTGTTGTTGACGCATTATCTGCTCTCATTAGTAAGTCGGTAGTGGAGGAAGAGTTGAAGGGGCTTAACATTGGCCATGGGGCCACGGTTATATCTCATCTTTTGTTTGTGGATGATATGATGTTGTTGTTTAAAGCTTCTGGCCGGCAAGCAGGTATTCTTAAAGGTTTGTTGAACACTTATACATCAGCGATGGGTCAACTCATAAACCCATCAAAGTGTTCCATCCTTTTTTGGATAACTGCTTGAATTCGGTGGCCGAGGGGTGAAAAGCACATTGGAGATTGCACAACAGGTTTTTGAGGCAAACTATTTGGGGTTGCTGATACCTGAAGGGAGAATTCATAATGGAAAATTTGAAACTCTTCAACCCAGTATGAGGAAGAGATTAGTGGATTGGGGTGAGCAGTACCTTGATACGTCTCCATCGTATCAACTTTTCCTAACACTTTTGCTCTTGATTTGGACTCTAATTTGCATGATTTAAATGAAACTAACCCGGACTAACACTGTTTTCAGCAGAACTACCATGGTGTTGTTTTTTGTGCAGAAATAAAAGTTCTTGGATTTGGACGAAATTCTTTGGAGAATAATTTCAGAATAAATAAAAAATACTGGAACCAAGAACCACCGGAGGGGGGCCCCTGGCTGACACAAGACACCAGGGCGCGCCACCCCCTCTAGGCACGTCCTGGTGGGTTGTGGGGCCCTCGAGGCCCCTCCGACTCTAATTCCAATGCTATAAAATCCTATTTTTGGAGAAAAAACAGGAGAGGAAGTTTCATCACGTTTCACGATATGGAGCCACCACCACCTCCTGTTCTTCATCGGGAGGCCAGATCTAGAGCCCATTCGGGGCTCCGGAGAGGGGAATCTTCGGTCTTCATCATCACCTACCCTCCTTCATCACCAATTCCATGATGCTCCCCACCAGGAGTGATTTATTCCTTCGTAGGCTCGCTGGTCGGTGAGGAGTTGGATGAGATTCATCATGTAATCGAGTTAGTTTTGTTACGGCTTGATCCCTAGTATCCACTATGTTCTGAGATTGATGTTGATATGACTTTGCTATGCTTAATGCTTGTCACTAGGGCCCGAGTGCCATGATTTCAGATCTGAACCATTTAAGTTTTCACCATTATATCTATGTTCTAGATCCGATCTCGCAAGTCATATGCACCTGTTACGTGTTATGATCCGTAAACCCCAGTGTGACAATAATTGGGATACATTCTGATGATGACCATAGTTTGAGGAGTTCATGTATTCATTATGTGTTAATGCTTTGTTTTGGTTCTCTATTCAAAGGAGGCCTTAATATCCCTTAGTTTCCTTATGGGCCCTGCTGCCACGGGAGGGTAGGACAAAAGATGTCATGCAAGTTCTTTTCCATAAGCATGTATGACTATTTACGGAATACATGCCTACACTATATTTATGAACTAGAGCTAGTTATGTGTCACCCTAGGTTATGATTGTTATATGATGAATATCATCCAACGAATTCACCGATCCAATGCCTACGAGTTTTCCACATATTGCTCTTGCTAAGTTACTATTGCTATTGATACTATTACAACTGCTACAAAATCATTACTGCTATTACTGTTACCACTTCTATCAAAACTATCATGTTATTGTGCTACTGATCACTTTCCCAGATATATTTAATCTCCCAGGTTGTTGAATTGACAACTCAACTGCTAATACTTACAAATATTCTTTGGCTCCCCTTGTGTCTAATCTATAAATTTGGGTTGAATACTCTACCCTCGAAAACTGTTGTGATCCCTTATACTTGTGGGTTATTAAGACCTTTTTCTGGTGCCGTTGTTGCGGAGCATAGCTATATTTGTTGAGTCACTTAGGATATTATCTATTCATCACTATGAAGAATCTGAAAGATACAAGAACCAAGATTTTTTCCTCTAAGATGAGGGGAGGTAAGGAACTGCCATCTAGCTCTGTACTTGATTCACCTTCTGTTATGAGTAAACTTGCAACACCATCACCAGCTATGAATCTTGATATGTCGCAAGTTATTTATGATGCAACTTCATCTATGAGTGATGCTCATGGTGATGCTAGTAACTTGCTTGATGATAATGTGCCACTAGGTGGATTCCTTGATGAAGAAATTGCTAGAGCTAAAGATATTGAGAATGTTGAAACTGGTGAAATTATTGAAACTGATGAAGTTCTTGAAATTGAAATTCCTGAAACACCTATTAGACCTAGCTCTCCTAGATTTGAAATGCTTAAGATACCTAAGGGTTATGTTATGAATAAGGAGATAGTTAGAGAATTGCTTGCTTGCAATGATAGAGATGATCTTAAGAAACTACTTGTCAAGTTGAAAGAAAAAACCTTTGAATGCTAGAATGAAATGTGATCCTAAGTTTGCTACTTCACATATCTTTGTTACTGATAAGGATTATGAATTCTCTGTCGACCCAGAGTTAATTACTTTGGTTGAATCTGATCCTTTCCATGGCTATGAAAATGAAACTGTTGTGGCACATCTTACTAAGTTGAATGATATAGCCACCCTTTTTGCTCATGATAAGAAAATTCGCTACTACTATATTCTCAAGTTATTTATGTTCTCATTAAAGGGTGATGCTAAGATTTGGTACAATACTCTTGCTCCTGGTTGTGTGTGTAGTCCCCAGGATATGATTTACTACTTCTGTGCAAAATATTTTCCTGCTCATAAGGAACAAGCTGCCTTACATGAAATATTTAACTTTGTGCAAATTGAAGAAGAGAGTCTCCAATTGATTAATGCTTTTTCGGATCATCCTCTTAAGAAAAATGAAATACTTGCTATCTTCTATAATGTACTAACCGATGCTTCTAGGGACTTCCTAGATAGTTGTCCTGGTTGTGTCTTCAGGGAACAAACTATTGAACAAGCTGAGGAATTAATGAAGAATTATGATGATTGGACGCTTCCTGAACCACCGCCTAAACCCACTCTGAAGAAGAGGGGTATCTTATTTCTCAGTCTTGAAGATATGCAAGAGGTAAATAAATGCATGAAGGAAAAAGGTATTAAGGTTGAAGATGTCAAAAATTTACCTCCTATCGAAGAAATACATGGACTTGACATGCCACCACCACAGGTGGTAGAGGTAAATTCTTTATTAAAGGTTGATAAAGGTGACATCCCTTACAATAAACATCCTAGTCAATGCCTTCATGAATTTGATAATTACATTAGAAAACAAGACCACTTCAATGCAAATGTTATGAAAAATTGAAGTACCACTCTGATATGATTGCTCGCTAATGCGGCTTGAGCTACATTGGTATTTCCCCAAAGTGGAAGGTTTGATGCAGCACCTCGATGGTAGGTATTTCCCTCGATGATGAGATCAAGGTTATCGAACCAGTAGGAGAATCACGCAACACTACGTAAACAGTACCTGCACACCAAGAACAAATACTTGCAACCCGACATGTTAAAGGGATTGTGAATCCCTTTCGGGTAATGGTGCCAGAAATTGTCAAGTTGACGGGATAAAAATATGATAGATTGCATCAATAGATCACGAATAAATGCAAAATAAAATAAAGTGTAACTAGGTATTTTGAGGTTTTTGGATTAATAGATCTGGAAATAAAAGCGAATAAAAATATATCTCTAAGGCAAATATGATAAAGAAGAGACCCGGGGCTATGGATTTCACTAGTGGCTTCTCTCAAAAAATAGCATACAGTGGGTAAACAAATTACTGTTGGGCAATTGATAAAACTTTAAATAATCATGACGATATCCAGACAATGATCATTATATAGGCATCACGTCCAAGATTAGTAGACCGACTCATGCCTGCATTTACTACTATTACTCCACACATCGATCATTATCTAGCATGCATCTAGTGTATTAAGTTCATGGAGAAACGGAGTAATGCAATAAGAACGATGACATGACGTTGACAAGATCTATTTATGTAGAAATAGACCCCATCTTGTTATCCATAATAGCAATGATACATAAGTGTCGGTTCCCCTTGTGTCGCTAGGATCAAGCACCGTAAGATCGAACCCATCAAAAAGCACCTCTTCCCATGGCAAGAAAAATCGATCTAGTTGGCCTAACTAAACCAAAGATTTTAAGAAGAAATACGAGGCTATAAGTAATTGATACGTCTCCAACGTATCTACAATTTTTGATTGTTCCATGTTGTTATATTATCATTCTTGGATGTTTTATAATCATTTTATAGTCATTTTATATCATTTTTTGGGTCCTAACCTATTGACGTAGTGCCAAGTGTCAGTTGTTATTTTTTGCATGTTTTTTACACCGCAGGAAATCAATACCAAACAGAGTCCAAACGCAAGGGAACTTTTTGTGGATTTTTTTGGACCAGAAGACATACAGTGGGCCAGAGAAGCGCCTGGGGGTGCTCCGAGGGGAGCACAACCCACCAGGGCACGGCTGGAGGCCCAGGCACGCCCTGGTGGGTTGTGCCCACCTTGGGTGCCTCCCGAACTGACTCTTTTCTCTATAAATACCCCAATATTCTAGAAACCCTAGGGGAGTCGACGAGAATCAATTTCCAGCCGCCGCAGAGTCCAGAACCACCAGATCCAATCTAGACACCATCAAAGAGGGGTTTATCATGCCCATTGGTGCATCTCCGATGATGCGTGAGTGGTTCTTATATAGACCTACAGGTCCCTAGTTAGTAGCCAGATGGCTTCCTCTCTCTCTCGTTTGATTCTCAATAAAATGGTCTCTTGGAGATCCATATGATGTAATTCTTTTGCGGTGTGTTTGTTGGGATCCGATGAACTTTGAGTTTATGATCAGATATATCTTTTTATCCATGGAAGTTATTTGAGTCTTCTTTGATCTCTTATATGCATGATTGCTTATAGCCTCGTATTTCTTCTCCGATATTTGGGTTTTGTTTGGCCAACTTGATCTATTTATCTTGCAATGGGAAGAAATGCCTTGTGATGGGTTCAATCTGGCGGTGTTTGATCCCAGTGACAGAAGGGGAACCGACACGTATGTATCGTTGCCATTAAGGATAACAAGATGGGGTCTATTTCTACATAAATAGAGCTTGTCTACATCATGTCATCGTTCTTATTGCATTACTTCATTTCTCAATGAACTTAATACACTAGATGTATGCTGGATAGCGGTCGATGTGTGGAGTAATAGTAGTAGATGCAGGCAGGAGTCGGTCTACTAATCTTGGACGTGATGCCTATATAATGATCATTGCCTGGATATCATCATGATTATTTGAAGTTCTATCAATTGCCCAACAGTAATTTGTTTACCCACTGTTTGCTATTTTTCTCGAGAGAAGCCACTAGTGAAACCTACAGCCCCCGGGTCTCTTCTTTAATATATTTACCGTTGCGATCTATTTTATTTGCTTTTATTTTCAGATCTATTAAACCAAAAATACAAAAATACCTTGCTGCACTTTATTTTATTTGGTGTTCGATCTGTCAATTATTACAACTCTCTCACATCTGTTTGCCAATTTC
Organism: Triticum urartu; assembly: GCF_056163025.1. Classification (NCBI taxonomy): domain Eukaryota; kingdom Viridiplantae; phylum Streptophyta; class Magnoliopsida; order Poales; family Poaceae; genus Triticum; species Triticum urartu. The sequence continues at coordinate 142,490,804 of NC_141874.1, read as the reverse complement.
TGACGCCGTTACCCGAAAGGGATTGACAACCCCTTTTACACGTCGGATTGTGAGTATTTGTTATTTATGTGTAGGTGTTTTCTACATAGTGTTGCTTGGTTCTCCTACTGGTTCGATAACCTTGGTCTCATCACCGCGGGAAATACCTACCATTGTTGTGCTGCATCATCCCTTCCTCTTTGGGGAAATACCGACGTAGTTCTAGCAGACATTAGTAATCATGCCTATAAGAGATCAAAAGTCTCAAATAACTTTCATGGATAAAAACATAGATCTGATCATATACTCAAAGTTCATCGGATCCAAACAAACACACCGTAAAAAGAGTTACATCAAATAGATCTCCAAGAGACTATTGTATTGAGAATCAAAAGAGAGAGAGGAAGCCATCTAGGTACTAACTGCAGACCCATAGATCGAACAATGAACTACTCACGCATCATCAAAGAGGCACCAATGAGGATGATGAACCCCCTCCGTGATGGTGTCTAGATTGGATTTGTGGTTTCTGGAACTTGCAGTGGCTGGAATTGTTTTTCGTCGACTCCCCTTGGTTTTCTGGAATATTGGGGTATTTATAGAGCAAAGGGGCGGTGCGAGAGGCCACCGAGGTGGGCACAACCCACCTGGGTGCGCCTAGGCACCCAGGGGCGCCCTGGTTGGTTGTGCTCCCCTCGGAGCCCCCCTCTAGTACTTATAGGGCCCAACAGGTGTCTTCTGGTCCAGAAAAAATCTCCGAAAAGTTCATTGCGTTCTGCGAAGTAAAAAACAAGCAAAAAACAGCAACTGGCACTCGGCACTATGTCAATAGGTTAGTCCCAAAAAATGATATAAAGTTGCTATAAAATGATTGTAAAACATCCAAGAATGATAGTATAACAACATGGAACAATCAAAAATTATAGATACGTTGGAGACGTATCAGCATCCCCAAGCTTAATTCCAGCTCGTCCTCAAGTAGGTAAATGGTAAAAACATAATTTTTGATGTGGAATGTTGCCGAACATGTTCATCACATATTGTTTTATTTGTAGCATGGAAATTTGGTCTTTTATGTGATTCAAAGCAATAGTCTAGTTTTTACATGAAGATTTCAATACTCAAGCATATCAACAAGCAACCATGCATGTCTTTCAAAATATCAACACTAAATCAAGTTATCCCTAGCCCATTATGCTCAATCATTGATCTATTCATGAAACACACTCGCATATTAGATACACCCAATGCTCAAGTACGATCATAGTGCCCCTTAGCTGGTGCTTTATAAGTGAAGATGGAGACTCAAGTAAAAATAAAAAATTGCATAAAGTAAAAGAAAGGCCCTTTGCAGAGCGAAGTAGGGATTTGTAGAGGTGCCAGAGCTCAAAGCGGAAAAGATAGAGATAAAAACATTTTGGGAGGCATGCTTTTCTTGTCAACGAAAACGATTGATTAGTTCCCAATACTTTCCATGCTAGATATATCATAGGCGGTTCCCAAACATAAAATAAAGTTTATTCCTTTTTCCACCATAGTTTCACTTTCCATGGCTAGCCATATCCGCGGGTGCCTTCCATACCAACACTTTCCAAGGAATTTATTATTTGACAACATAAAGTAAATTCATTTTTCATTTTGGGACTGGGCATGCCTAATACCTTTGTCGTAATCTCGTGCAATGACAAGTGAATAAACACTCATCTTGATAATAACACATCTAGCATGGAAATATATCAGCCACCCCCTACTGTTTCATGAGCGGTACGAGTGCACAAAAGAGAAATTTATTTTGAAAATTAGAGATGGCACATACAAATTTGCTTAGAACGGCAAAAAAATACCGCATATAGGTTGGTATAGTGGACTCATGTGGCAAAACTGGGTTTAAGGATTTTGGATGCACAAGTAGTGATCATACTTAGTGCAAATGAAGGCTAGCAAAATATTGAGAACCATCCAACCAAGAAAGGAAAAATCTCATAAGCGAGCATTAAGCATAACTAACACCGAATAATGCACCATAAGTAGGATGTAATTTCATTGCATAACAATTGACTTTAGTGCTTGCATAGGGAATCACAAACCTTAACACCAATATTCTTACTAAAGCATAATTACTCATTAATATGACTCACATATTATATCATCATGTCGCAAACCTATTACCAGGAATCAAGTTTATTTTGTCCAATGATCTTCATGAAAGTTTTTATCATATCCCTCTTGAATATCTATCACTTTGGGACTAGTTTCATAAGTTGCTTTGGTAGCTCAAACAAATCTAAGTGAAGAACATGAGAATTATTTTTTCTTCTCTCAAAATAATTTAAGTGAAGCATGAGAGAATTTCTTCAAAATTTTACTAAATATCAAATAAATCTAAGTGAAGCATGAGAGGATTTCTCCAAACATTATAAAGCATACCATGCTAAAAAAAGATATAAGTGAAGCACTAGAGCAATTTCATAGCTCAAAAAGATTTAAGTGAAGCATAGAGTGCAATTCTAACAAGTCATAGCATAATTTTGTCCCTCTCAAATAGGTGTGTCCAGCAAGGATAGATGACTTAAATTATAACGCAAAACAAGCAAAGACTCATATCATAGAAGACGCTCCAAGCAAAACTCATGATATGTGACGAATAAAAATATAGCTCTAAGTAAAATACCAATGATCGTTAGAAGAAAGAGGGGATGCCACTCGGGGCATCCCCAAGCTTAGTTGCTTGCTTCTGTTTTAGATAATGGCTTGGGATGCCATGGGCATCCCCAAGCTTAGTCCCTTCTTACAACTTATTCCTTCATCCATCGTGATCTCACCCAAAACTTGAAAACTTCAATCACACAAAACTCAACAAAACCTTCGTGTGTTCCGTCAGTATAAGAAAGCAAATCACTACTATAAGTACTATTGAAAACCCATTCGTATTTTATTTTTGCATTATATCAACTATATCCGACTTTTCTATAGCTTACACCCTCCAATACAAAATATAGATTCATCGAAATAAGCACACGACGCAAAGAGAACAGAATTTGTCAAAAAAGAATTGTCTATAGAAATCTGAAAACTTCGAACACTTAATTAACTCCAAAAATTCTTAAAAATTAGGACAAATTGTAAAACTTGTATATCAACCTTGTGTACGAAAATCAGGATTTTATCATGCAGACGTTAAAAATGAAAATTATTTTTCTTGACGTAATAGTTTCTGTTTTTCAACAAGATCAAATCAACTATCACCCAACATGATCCCAAAGGCTTTGCTTGGCACAAACACTAATTAAAACATAAAAAACACAATCATAACAGTATCATAATTGTACAAACACTCAAGAATAGAAAGAAAAAGACAAAAATAAATTTTATTCATTGGGTTGCCTCCCAACAAGCGCTATCGTTTTATGCCCCTAGCTAGCATTGAAATTTCATTGATGCTCACAAGAAAGATAATAATTGAAATACAAAGAGAGAATCATCAAAATGTGACAACCATATTTAAGTCTAATATACTTCCTATGCATAGGCATTTTATAATTAAACAAATTATCAAGGGAAGCAAAAACTAGCATATGCAAGGAAGAAGGATAAAACATGGACAATCTCAACATGAAGAGAGGTAATTTAGTAACATGAAAATTTCTACAACCATTTTCCCTCTCTCATAAAGCTTCATGTAAGATCATAATCAAATTCCACATGCATGCAAAGTTGGCACTCTTCCAATATAGTGGGATTATCATCAAATAAAGTCATGAACTTTCCGAACCCACTTTTATCCAAAAATTCATAAGATTGAACACTCTCCAAATTTGTGGGAATATTTTTACCTAAAGTTGACACTCTTCCAATCCCACTTTCAATATTATCGCAAACATATTCATCATGAGGCTTAAATAAATTTTTAAGATCATAAGAATCATCACCCCAATCATGATCATTGCAACCAGTAGTGGACATAGCAAAATTAGCATCCCCAAGCTTGGGATTTTGCACTGTATTAACACAATTGACATTAATAGAATTTATAATAACATCAATGCAATCATGCCTTTCATCCAAAGAGCTACCGTGAACCACTTTATAAATTTCTTCTTTTAACACTTCATCACAATTTTCAGATTCATGAGTCTCAAGCAAAACTTCATAAAGATAATCTAGCGAACTCAATTCACTAGCAATTGGTTCATCATAATTGGATATTTTAAAAAGATTAGAAAGTGGATGAGGATCCATATCAATAGAATTTTAGCAAGCAAAGATGCAAGCAAATAGAAGACACATGGCAACACAAGCAAACAAAAGATCCAATGGGGAAAAGGCAAACGAAAAAGAGGGCGAATAAAACGGCAGATTTTTGTGAAGTGGGGGAGATGAAAATGATAGGAAAATGGCAAATAATGTAAATTGTAAGGATATGAAATTTGTGATTAGGAACCTGGTAGATGTTGATGATGTCTCCCCAGCAACGGCGCCAGAAATTCCTTTTGATGCGGCTTGAGCTACGTCAGTATTTCCCCTAAGAGGAAAGGATGATGCAGCACAACGACGGTAGGTATTTCCTTTAGTGATGAGACCAAGGTTATCGAACCAATAGGAGAATCATACAACACTACGTAAACAGTACCTGCATACAAAGAACAAATACTTGGCACCTGACGTGTTAAAGGGGTTGTCAATCCCTTTTGGGTAACGGTGCCAGAAATTGTCAAGTTGACAGGATAAAAATATGATAGATTTGATAAATAGATCATGAATAAATGCAAAAAAAATAAAGTGCAGCAAGGTATTTTTGGGTTTTTGGATTAATAGATCTGAAAATAAAAGCGAATAAAAATAGATCTCGAAGGCAAATATGATAAAGAAGAGACCCGGGGCTGTAGATTTCACTAGTGGCTTCTCTAAAAAATAGCATACGACGAGTAAACAAATTACTGTTGGGCAATTGATAAAACTTCAAATAATCATGTAGATATCGAGGCAATGTTCATTATATAGGCATCACGTCCAAGATTAGTAGACCGACTCCTGCCTGCATCTACTACTATTACTCCACACTTCGACCGCTACCCAGCATGCATCTAGTGTAGTAAGTTCATTGAGAAACAAAGTAATACAATAAGAACGATGACATGATGTAGACGAGCTCTATTTATGTAGAAATAGACCCCATCCGGTATCCTTAATAGCAACGATACATACGTGTCGGTTCCCCTTCTATCACTGGGATCAAGCACCATAAGACCGAACCTATCACAAAGCACCTCTTTCCATGGCAAGAAAAATCGATCTACTTGGCCTAACTAAACCAAAGATTCGAAGAAGAAATATGAGGCTATAAGTAATCATGCATATAAGAGATCAAAAGACTCAAATAACTTTCATGGATAAAAACATAGATCTGATCATAAACTCAATGTTCATCGGTTCCCAACAAACACACCGCAAAAAGAGTTACATCAAATAGATATCCAAGAGACCATTGTATTGAGAATCAAAGAGAGAGAGAGAGAGGAAGTCATCTTGCTACTAACTACGGACCCGTAGGAGGGGCGGATCCACCGTTGGTCATGGGTGTACAGATGTACACCCAAAATTTTCTGAAAAAATCGTATATATGTATCACAGAGACAATAATCTACAGCATATAGGCCCATCAGTAGGCCATTTCAGAAGCAGCGGCGAGCCCAACAGCAGCAAAGCCAGCATCGAGTTGTCTTCACGCACGTAGCCAACCACCAGCCAAACACAGACGCTTCGATTTCATCAGCCCATGGACAAGGCGGCGGCTGTTGACTTTCTGTGTGCCCATGGAGAGTCTCGTAAAGGAGAGCAGGACCAAGCCACCGGCGCCGGACGGGATGTCCCCTCCCATGGTTTTCGCCGCTGGGGAGGACACAGGCAAGCTGCACAGTATCGCGCCCACTGCTGCAATGGGAATTGTGATGCACCGAAGGTGGGGACAACCGGACGAGCGGTGCATCGGCGGCCGCTGCGGTGGTCAATGTCGTACCAGTGCAACAAACAACCTCAATCTCTGAGCCTAAGGTAAATCCTTGTCCAATACTGAAATTACAATGTTCACTGAATGTGTTGTGAAATCCCTAACTAAGTGTGTTGCTTATGTTCGGATTCAGAGAGATATAGATCTATAGATCTCACATGAGTGAGGATCTGGTTGATTTAAATAGCAGAAAAATAACAAATGAATTGTCTTTGAATTGTAGACACATTCAAAACTTAAGAGGAAGAACATTGATTTGAAAACTTTATGGAGTAGAGTGAACAATTTTGTTAATCTTCTAAGATATTATTGCTATTGTGAACAATTTGTATTGCGTGAACCCAGTTGGCTTCTCTGTTAGGGTGAAAAAAATTGAACACCCAAAGTTGAATTTCTAGATCCGCCACTTACCCATAGGTCTACAATGAACTACTCACGCATCATCAGAGAGGCACCAATGAGGATGATGAACCCCTCAGTGATGGTGCCTAGATTGGATCTATGGTTTCTGGAACTTGCGGCGGCTGGAATTGATTTTCGTCGACTCCCCTAGGGTTTCTGGAATATTGGGGTATTTATAGAGCAAACAGGCGGTGCGGGAGGCCACCGAGGTTGGCACAACCCACATGGGCGCGCCTGGCCCCAAGCACGCCCTGGTGGGTTGTGCTCCCCACGAAGCCCCCCTCTGGTACTTCTTTCGCCCAAAAGGTGTCTTCTGGTCCAGAAAAATCTCCAAAAAGTTTCACTGCGTTTGGACTCCGTTTGGTATTGATTTTCTATGAAGTAAAAAAACAAGCAAAAAACAACAACTAGCACTGGGCACTATGTCAATAGGTTAGTCCCCAAAAATGATATAAAGTTGCTATAAAATTATTGTAAACATCCAAGAATGATAGTTTAACAACATGGAACAATAAAAAATTATAGATACATTGGAGACGTATCACTCACTTGAGTGACTTGTTATTTAGAATCACTAATGATGTTAGAGGTGTCGGAAAATATGCCTTTATGGTTCAAACTCAGCTAGAACAAGTTGCTAAATCTCAAAGAGAGTTGCTTAGTGAAATGAATAATAATATTAATGATTTTGTTGTTAGAGTAGCAACTAGAGGAGGCAAAATGACTCAGGAACCACTTTATCCCAAGGGACACCCTAAAAGAATTGAACAAGACTCTCAAAGAGTTAACACTAATGCACCTAGTCCTTCTAGAAGGAAGAAGAAAAAGAAAAATGATAGGACTTTGCATACATCTAGTGAACCTGATGATCATAATGATGTCTCTATGTCAGATGCTGAAACTCAATCTAGAATTGAACATTCATCCAGTGCTAATGAAAAAGGTAATGATGATGTTCGTGAAGACACCCAACCAGATAATGATAATGAACCAGATAATGAGGTTGAGATAGAACCTGCTGTTGATCTTGATAACCCACAACCTAAAAATAAAAGATATGATAAAAGAGACTTTGTTGCTAGAAAACATGGAAAAGAAAGAGAACCATGGTTCAAAAACCCATGCCTTTCCACCTAAACCAACTAAGAAAAAGGATGATGAAGAATTTGAATGCTTTGATGAAATGCTTAGGCCAGTCTTTTTGCGTACCTGCTTGACTGATATTTTAAAGATGTTACCTTATGCGAAGTACATGAAAGACATCATCACTAATAAGAGAAATATACCAGGAGCTGAAATCTCCACCATGCTTGCTAATTATTCTTTTAAGGATGGAGTACCTAAAAAACTTGGAGATCTAGGAATACCAACTATACCTTGCTCCATCAAAATAAATTATGTTAAAACTGCTTTGTGTGATTTAGGAGCTGGTGTTTGTGTTATGCCTTTCTCTTTGTATAAAAGACTTGACTTGAATAAACTCACACCTACTGAAACATCTTTGCAAATGGCTGATAAATCAACTGCCATACCTATCGGTATTTGTGAGGATGTGCCCGTTGTTGTTGCAAATGTTACTATCTTAACAGACTTTGTTACTTGAGATACCCGAGGACGACAACATGTCGATTATCCTTGGTAGACCTTTTTTGAATAATGTAGGGATTTTATTGATTGCAATAAAAGCAAGGTCACTTTTAATATCAATGGTAATGAGCATACGGTGCACTTTCCGAAGAAACAATTTCAAGTCAATGGTATTAATGTTCTTAAAAAGTCTCCGACAATTACTATTGGAAGTTTTCGACTACCTATACCTACTGCCAAAAATAAATATGAAATACTTATTATTGGGGATATGCATATCCTCGTTGAGGTAACTTAGTGTTTTACAAAAGTCCTTCGGTTTCATGACAACCGAAAGTGGTTGTTAATAAGACTTGATCAACCTTATTAATGGATCATTTTTGAGAGATATGAAGTTGATGAATTTAGTAGGCACAACATTCCACTCCCACCTTTTATTTTATGTTTTTCTTAGTTAAATAAAATAAAATGCCATGCTTAGTATGTTTTCTAAATTTTCCATGCAATAAAAAAGTGGTCAAAATAAAAGTGCTCAGAATGCCGTGAAAATTTAATATGATTTTTCTGAATATTTTTGAATATTTGGCATAAATAACATCAGAGTAATGGAAATATGACCTAGAGGAAATAATGACGTTGTTATTATTATATTTCCTTATTCATGATAGAATTGTATTGACCGGAAACTTAAATACTTGTCTGGATACATAAACAAATATGGTGTCCCTAGTGAGCCTCTACTATACTAGCTCGTTGATCAAAGATGGTTAAGCTTTTTCTAACCATGGACATGTGTTGTCACATGATAACGGGATCACATCATTAGGAGAATGATGTGATGGATAAGACCCATATGTTAGCTTAGCATATGATCGTTCAGTTTATTGCTACTGCTTTCTTAATGTCTAATACATATTCCTTCGACCATGAGATCATGCAACTACTAGATACCGGAGGAATACCTTGTGTGCTATTGATGTCGCTTGAAGCTACATCGGTATTTCCCCAAAGAGGAAGGGATGATGCAGCACAGCGGTGGTAGGTATTTCCCTCAGATGTGAAACCAAGGTTATCGAACCAGTAGGAGAACCAAGCAACACAACGTAAACATCACCTACACACAAATAACAAATACTCGCAACCCAAGTGTAAAAGGGGTTGTCAATCCCTTTCGGGTAACGGTGCCAGAAATTGGCAAACGGATGTGAGAGAGTTGTAAATATTGATAGATCGAACGCCAAATAAAACAAATTGCAGCAAGGTATTTTTGTATTTTTGGTTTAGTAGATCTGAAAATAAAAGGCAAATAAAATAGATCGCGAAGGAAAATAATATGAGAAGGAGACCCAGGGGCCGTAGGTTTCACTAGTGGCTTCTCTCGAGAAAATAGCAAACGGTGGATAAACAAATTACTGTTGGGCAATTGATAGAACTTCAAATACTCATGACGATAACCAGGCAATGATCATTACATAGGCATCACGTCCAAGATTAGTAGACCGACTCATGCCTGCTTCTACTACTATTACTCCACACATCAACCCCTATCCAGCATGGATCTAGTGTATTAAGTTCATGGAGAAATGGAGTAATGTAATAAGAACGATGACATGATGTAGACAAGATCTATCTATGTAGAGATAGACCCCATCATTTTATCCTTAGTAGCAACGATACATACGTGTCGGTTCCCCTTCTGTCACTGGGATCAAGCATCGTAAGATCGAACCCACTACAAAGAACCTCTTCCCATTGCAAGATAAATAGATCAAGTTGGCCAAACAAAACCCAAATATCGGAGAAGAAATACGAGGCTATAAGAAATCATGCATATAAGAGATCAAAGAAACTCAAATAACTTTCATGGATATAAAAACATAGATCTAATCATAAACTCAAAGTTCATCCGGTCCCAACAAACACACCGCAAAAAGAGTTACATCATATGGATCTCCAAGAGACCATTTTATTGAGAATCAAACGAGAGAGAGGAAACCATCTAGATGCTAACTATGGACCCGAAGGTCTACAAAGAACTACTCGCGCATCATCGGAGAGGCACCAATGGAAGTGGTGAACCCCTCCGTGATGGTGTCTAGATTGGATCTGGTGGTTCTGAACTCTACGACGGATGGAATTGAGTTTCATCGACTCCCCTAGGGTTTCTAGAATATTGGGGTATTTATAGAGCAAAGAGGCGGTCCGGGGGCACCCGAGGTGGGCACAACCCACCAAGGCATGCCTGGGCCTCCTAGCGTGCCCTGGTGGGTTGTGCTCTCCTCGAAGCACCCCCAGGCGCAGCCTTGTGTTGGGGAACGTAGTATTTCAAAGTTTTCCTACGATCACGCAATATCTATCTATGAGAAGCATAGAAACGAGAGGGGAGAGTGTCTCCACATACCCTTGTAGACCGAAAGCAGAAGCATTTAGTAACGCGGTTGATGTAGTCGAACGTCTTCTCGATCCAACCGATCCAAGCACCGAATGTACGGCACCTCCGCATTCAGCACACGTTCAGCTCGATGACGTCCCTCGATATCTTGATCCAGTTGAGGACAATGGAGAGTTCCGTCAGCACGACGGCGTGGTGACGGTGATGATAAAGTTACCAGCACAGGCCTTCGCCTAAGCACTACGACGATATGACCGAGGTGTGTAACTGTGGAGGGGGCACCGCACATGGCTAAGAGAAGGCTTGGTGTGCCTTTGGGGTGCCCCCCTCCCACATATGTAAAGGGGGGAGGAGAGGTGGCCCGGCCCAAGGGGGGCGCACCATGTGTGGGGAGTCCTACTAGGACTCCCTAGTCCAAGTAGGATTCCCCTCTCCTTTTTCCTTTTTCGAAATAGCAAAGAGGGAAAGAGAGGAGGAGTAGGAGAGGGAAAGGGGGGCGCTGCCCCCACCCCTTGTCCAATTCGGATTGGCATGGGGGCGTGCGCCACCTCCCTGGCCGGCCCTCTCTCCTCCATTGAGGCCCATGTGTGGCGCATTAACTTCCCTGGGGGGTTTCCGGTAACCCCCGGTACTCCGATACTTCTCGAAACCATTTCGATGTGAAAATATAACCTTCCAATATATGAATCTTCACCTCTCGACCATTTCGAGACTCCTCGTCATGTCCGTGATCTCATACGGGACTCCGAAAAAACTTCGGTCATAAAATCACATAACTCATAATACAAATCGTCATCGAACGTTAAGCGTGCGGACCCTACGGGTTCGAGAACTGTGTAGACATGACTGAGACACATCTCTGGTCAATAACCAATAGCGGAACCTGGATGCTCATATTGACTCCTACATATTCTACGAAGATCTTTATCGGTCAAACCGCATAACAACATACGTTGTTCCCCTTGTCATCAGTATGTTACTTGCCCGAGATTCGATAGTTGGTATCCTCATACCTAGTTCAATCTCGTTACCGGCAAGTCTCTTTACTCGTTCCATAATGCATCATCCTGTGACTAACTCTTTAGACACTTTGCTTGCAAGGCTCACAGTGATGTGCATTACCGAGAGGGCCCAGAGATACCTCTCCGATACACGGAGTGACAAATCCTAATCTCGATCTATGCCAACTCAACAAACACCAACGGATACACTTGTAGAGCATCTTTATAATCACCCATTTACGTTGTGACATTTGATAGCACACAAGGTGTTCCTCCGGTATTTGGGAGTTGCATAATCTCATAGTCAGAGGAACATGTATAAGTCATGAAGAAAGCAATAGCAATAAGTATAAACGATCATTATGCTAAGCTAACGGATGGGTCTTGTCCATCACATCATTCTCTAATGATGTGATCCCGTTCATCAAATGACAACACATGTCTATGGTTAGGAAACTTAACCATCTTTGATTAACGAGCTAGTCTAGTAGAGGCATACTAGCAGTGGCGGATCCAGGATTTGAAGTTACCTGGGGCAGACGTTTAAAGGTAACGAAAATCAAAGTCACGATACAATCAAATAAGACAATCTACAAAATTAATTGGCCAACTAGTATGCATTTAGGCAAGACGATCGATGCACTGAATTATTCAAAGTAGTTTATTCTCAAGATGTAGGCGAAAAATATATAACGCAAAAAATCATATAAAGAATCAATCTGCTTCATATTCTTAGGTGCCGACGATATCAAATTTATAATTAATTTTCAATATCAATTTTTAGGTATTATGCCAATCAGCCAATGCGAAAACAAATTAAAAGATTAGAGGAGACCAAAATAACCTGTTCCTTGCTGCCTCAGTTGGCAGCACATTTGCAGTCATTAAATGGGGCGCATGGCGGTGGCGACGGAAACGCTGGCTCCCGTTCGGATGGCACCAGACTCTTCTTCTCTATATCCAGCATCGTTGATTCGGTGGAGTCGGACGGACCTGGGCCGCGCCGTGGCGAGGGAGGGAGGCGGCAGTGGAGGTTCGCGTGACAGCGGGGATAGTTTCACGAGCGATTGGAATCGGGAAAGTCAATACTCAGGCTGCGTACAAAAACATAATGGGCTCATCTCATTTCTTTCCATTGGGCCTTTTTTTAAGAATCTGTTGGGCCTTGTTTGGCTGGTCCATCTCAAGCATTACATGTCCTATCGTCTAGCTAACTGTTTCTTTCTTCTACTCTCTTCTTGCTCGTCGCTTGACCTGATCTCTATTGAATCTGCTCGACTTCCATGGAGGCCACAAGCACTAGGGGATACCCTGGTTCCCAAAATTTACCCGGGGCGGCCGACCCTACACGACCCTACGCTGGCGCCGCCCCTGCATACTAGGGACACTTTGTTTGTCTATCTATCCACACATGTACTATGTTTCCGTTTAATACAATTCTAGCATGAATAATAAACATTTATCATGATATAATAAAATACAGATAACAACTTTATTATTGCCTCTAGGGCATATTCGTTCACTCTCCCACTTGCACTAGAGTCAATAATCTAGATTACATAGTAATGATTCTAACATGCATGGAGTCTTGGTGTTGATCATGTTTTTCTCGTGAGAGAGGCATAGTCAATGGGTCTGCAACATTCAGATCCGTATGTATCTTCCGAATCTCCATATAAGTCTCCCTCCTTGACTTGACCACGGATGGAATTGAAGCATCTCTTGATGTGTTTGGTTCTCTTGTGAAATCTGGATTCCTTTGCCGAAGCAATTGCTCCAGTATTGTCACAAAAGATTTTCATTGGACCTGATGCACTAGGTATGACACCTAGATCGGATATGAACTCCTTCATCCAGACTCCTTCATTTGCTGCTTCTGAAAAAGCTATGTACTCCGCTTCACATGTAGATCCCGCCACGATGCTCTGCTTGGAACTACACCAACTGATAGATCCACCATTCAATATAAATATGTATCAGGTTTGTGACTTAGAGTCATCCGGATCAGTGTCAAAGCATGCATCGACGTATCCGTTTACGACGAGCTCTTTGTCACCTCCATAAATGAGAAACATATCCTTAGTCCTTTTTAGGTATTTCAGGATGTTCTTGACCATTGTCCAGTGATCTACTCCTAGATTACTTTGGTACCTCCCTGCTAAACTAATAGCAAGGCACACATCAGGTCTGGTACACAACATTGCATACATGATAGAACCTACGGCTGATGCATAGGGATTGACTTTCATTTTCTCTCTATCTTCTGGAGTGGCCGGGCATTGAGTCTGACTCAACTTCACACCTTGTAACACAGGCAATAACCCTTTCTTTGACTAATCCATTTTGAACTATCTCTATAGGTATGTGCTTTGTGAAAGTCCAATTAAGCATCTTGATCTATCTCTATAGATCTTGATGCCCAATATATAAGCACCTTCACGGAGGTCTTTCATTGACAAATTCTTATTGAAGTATCCTTTTGTGCTATTCAGAAATTCAGTATCATTTCCGATCAACAATATGTCATCCACATATAATATCAGAAATGCTACAGAGCTCTCACTCACTTTCTTGTAAATACAGGCTTCTCCAAAAGTCTGTATAAAACCATATACTTTGATCACACTATCAAAGCGTATATTCCAACTCCGAGAGGCTTGCACCAGTCCATAAATGGATCACTGGAGCTTGCACACTTTGTTAGCACCTTTTGGATTGATAAAACCTTCTGGTTGCACCATATACAACTCTTCTTTAAGATATCCATTAAGGAATACAATTTTGACATCCATTTGCCAAATTTCATAATCATAAAATGCAGCAATTTCTAACATGATTCGGACAGACTTAAGCATCGCTACGGGTGAGAAGGTCTCATCATAGTCAACTCCTTGAACTTGTCGAAAACCTTTCGCAACAAGTCGAGCTTTGTAGACAGTAACATTACCGTCAGCATCAATTTTCTTCTTGAAGTTCATTTATTCTCTATTGCTTACCGATCATCGGGCAAGTCAACCAAAGTCCACACTTTGATCTCATACACGGATCCCATCTCAAATTTCATGGCCTCAAGCCATTTCGCGGAATGTGGGCTCATCATTGCTTCCTCATAGTTCGTAGGTTCATCATGGCCAAGTAACATGACCTCTAGAATAGGATTACCGTACCACTCTGGTGCGGATCTTACTCCAGTTCACCTATGAGGTTCAGTAGTAACTTGATCAAAAGTTTCATGATCATCATCATTAGCTTCCTCACTAATTGGTGTAGGAATCACTGGACCTGATTTCTGTGATGAACTACTTTCCAATAAGGTAGAAGGTACAATTACCTCATCAAGTTCTACTTTCCTCCCACTCACTTCTTTCGAGACAAACTCCTTCTCTAGAAAGGATCTATTCTTAGCAACGAGTATCTTGCCTTCGGATCCGTGATAGAATGTGTACCCAACAGTCTTGTTTGGATACCCTATGAAGACACATTTCTCTGATTTGGGTTCGAGCTTATCAGGTTGAAGCTTTTTCACATAAGCATCGCAGCCCCAAACTTTAAGAAATGACAACTTGGGTTTCTTGCCAAACCACAGTTCATATGGTGTCGTCTCAACGGATTTAGATGGTGGCCTATTTAACGTGAATGCAACTGTCTCTAAAGCATAACGCCAAAACGATAGCGGTAAATCAGTAAGAGACATCATAGATCGCATCATATCTAATAAAGTACGATTACAATGTTCGGACACACCATTACGCTATGGTGTTCTAGGTGGCGTGAGTTGTGAAACTATTCCACATTGTTTCAAATGAAGACCAAACTCGTAACTCAAATATTCACCTCCATGATCAGATCGTAGAAACTTTATTTTCTTGTTACGATGATTTTCCACTTCACTCTGAAATTCTTTGAACTTTTCAAATGTTTCAGACTTATGTTTCATCAAGTATCACTACAAAAAAAAGACACATCCATGACATTTTGGGCCGAACGAAAAAAATTCTGTCATACATATGACACTTCTATGACGATAATTGTGACAAAACCCGGTATCATCATAGATGTGGTGGGCTCCTACTTCTATGACAAAAAATCATGACAGAAAATGGGCTTTTCGTCCTGGGCGGGCCGGAGACGCGGCTGCATGACATTCTTTGGGCCGTCCATGATGGAAAAAACCATGGTAGAAGCGAGGGGGAGGAAAATTTCGGGGAGTTCCCGGTTACGGTGGGAGGTCGGGGGCTGAGCGATGCGCGTTTCTCTCGTACACGTACGCGCGTGTGTGCGAGGCGTTGGCTCTAACTGAACCCGAGCGAGGCGTTGGGCTCTAACTGAACCCGAGCGAGGCGTTGGGCTCTAACTGAACCCGAGCGATTGCACTACAGGCTACGCGTTACTGAACTCGAGCGATCGGTCGATGGCTGTTAACTGAACCCGATCGAGTGATTCCTTGGCTACTGCTGCTAACTGAAGCCGATCGATGCTGCCTCTGGATGAACAGTTAGCATTGCGGGGGGGGGGGGGGGGGGGTGGATGAACAGTTCCCGGTGGGGGTAGATGAACAGGACCCCGTGGTGTTGCCTCTGGATGAACAGGACCCCGGTCGATCGAGCTGGTTGGGGCTGGATGAACAGGACCCCGTGGAGGGCTGGATGAACAGGACCACCCCGTGGACGGCAGGATGTACAGTAGATGGTGGAGGGGTGCCCGTGGAGTGGTGGTTGAACAGGACCCCGTGGTGTGGAGGGCTAGATGAACAGTAGGCGGTGGAGGGGTGGTTGAACAGTAGCCGGTGGAGTAGCGCGCGGTGGAGGCTGGATGAACAGGAGCCCGTGGAGGTTGGAGGAGGTCGACGGTGGATGAACAGTAGCTCGTGGAGGCTGGAGGGGGTCGACGGTGGAGATGAACAGTATCCCGTGGAGTCCCATTTTGTGGTACGCCACACCCCTCCCGATGAACAGGACACCCGTTTCGACCGTAGCGCTCCAACACAAGTCCGTTTCCTCCGTTTTGCGGTACGCCACACCCCTCCCGATCAACAGGACCCCCGTTTCGACCATAGGAGGTCTGTTTCCTTCGTTTTGCGGTACGCCACACCCCTTCCGATCAACAGGACCCCCGTTTCGACCGTAGGAGGTCCGTTTCCTCCGTTGTGCGGTACGCCAGGCCTCGTTTCCAGGGCCTCTTCTGTCCAAGCCCTCCCAATGAACACGACCACGCATTCCGTTCCGACCCATGAACACGACGACGACGCTGTTTCTCCGTTCCGACCCAGCCATGTACACGAGCCCTCGCCGTACGCATGCGAGTAGGCATTCGAGACCCGCCTGTATGTACACATGCATGGCCGTATTTTCTTTCTTGCACCCTGGCCGCTGTACGTACGTGTTCATGCTACGCGCGTGCCTCTACTACGACACGTGCGCGCCTCTACATCGACCAGTATGTACGTACACGTTCGCGACCAGAATGACAACGCTACGTACGCTTCGACCAGGTGGGTCCCGACTGTCACGCACTTCCTTGCCTGCGAAGATGTAGCTGGTGGGTCCCAGCAGTCAGGGGGCGAATCGTTTTTTTTCGCCTGGACACACTTCCTTGCGTGCGAAGATGTAGCTGGTGGGTCCCAGCAGTCGGGGGGCCGGTGGGTCCCAGCAGTCAGGGGGGTGAATCATTTTGGTTTTCTTCTTTTTTCCCGGACGCACTTCCTTGCGTGCGAAGATGTAGCTGGTGGGTCCCAACAGTCAGGGGGGCGAATCGTTTTTTTGCCCGGACGCACTTCCTTGCGTGCGAAGGTGTAGCTGGTGGGTCCCAACAGTCAGGGGGGAAACATTTTTTTCACGAAATACAATGGCCTGTCCGGTGGGTCCCTGCTGTTAGGTGGAGGAATCATTATTTTCCGCGTAATAAGGAGGCACTTCCTTGCTGCCGCCGTGGACCCAGCTGTTAGCCTCTCCACGTACAGGCCACGTCCGATGGAAGTCGTTCCTTGACCATGTTGACCACACCGCGCCGAGAGCACCAGGGCGGTGGACGATGGCGAGGCCTAGGAAGGGGACGACGCGGAGCCGGTGAAGTCGCGGCAGTGGATGCGCACGCGGAGAAGAGTATGAGGGTTCACTCAATCGGCTACGGTGTGAGGCTGCCGTCACCGCAGGGCCTGGCCAGCGGTGGGAATAGTAGGGGGCGGTGAGGCCTCCCGGCAGCACAGCCGGCCACGGGAGGCAGGAGCAGGCGGCACGACCGGCACTGCTTTGGGCGGCTGGAGCAAGAAGACCAAAGGTTGAAGAAGCACTACGGCCGTTGGATGGACATTGTATGGTCACTGCAGCTAGAATCGTGTATATTAACTAAGTTGACAAAGCCTTTGGTACGTCAACTTAGTAGGCCCACAGGTCAGCTTCCGAAATGGTGCGCCCCAGATGTCAGGGGGAGGAATCATTTTTTGGGCGGGTGAAGCTAGAATATCCGAGATTGAAGAAGAAGCGCGACATCCATTGGATGGACATCCAACGGCCACTGCTGCTAGAACCGTGTGTTGACTATAAGTTGACAAAGCCTTGCATACGCGTCAACTCTGTTTTTTTAGGGGACGCGTCAACTTAGTAAGGCCAAAAGTGTGTGGCAGAGAACTTATAGCCCATTTGATATTTGTAAGAATGTATAGCCCATTTTTGAATTCTAATGGAATTTACTACACCCCATTTACATTTTGTTAAAAGTACATCCCATTTCAACCAACCGTTCAAAACAGAATTCAATAAAATTTCCCATATTTTGATGGGATCCGCAATATTTTTATCCCTAAAATTCTAGTCAGATTAAATAAATTTATATTACGTAAAAATCCAACGAAACATTACGCTCGCAACAATTAATGAAATTAAAATTTTCAATATCCAAAAATAATATTTTATAAAGTAATCACGTGTTTGGTGCATTTTTTTATAGTTACTGACCAGTTTTTATAATTACATCCCATTTATTATTTCTTAAAGCCCATTTTCTTGTTAAGCCTAATGCATCCCTCCTAGGAAAGATTTGCAGCCCAGCGGGGCGGAGAATAACAACTTGACCTTGCCTGGGTATTCCTAAAAAAAGTATAGCTGGGCTAGCCATTTTCAGCTTGAAAAAAATTAATATCTGGGCTGGATATCTTGCCTGGGCTAGACGGGCCACAACTCGCCCAGTTAATACCTGCAGCAATGTTTTCGTTGTTGTTCAGAGGAGAAAAATTAATATCTGGGTTAAACAGCGAAAAACTCTGCAGTGCTCACACCTCAAAAACACAAATACTGCTCGAGCTGCTTGGTCCCAGCTGTCGGCCGCTTCTTGTGCAATTCTCTCGTTTATTGAGTACTACATAGGTTGACAATGGTGTGGGACCGTGATGTCAGGAAACCAGGGGGAAGCAAAATAAATTACTCCAGCGAGCGCTTCCACCTCTGCCTCGTTGTCTCCCGTGGAAACCCCTTTCCTCCCTTTTTTTGCTCGGGCAAGGACCAATGCATGCAGCACGTCCATGCGGTTATTAGGCAAGAAATAAAAGCGCTTTGCATGCTATGAATTACGATGGCCTGCATGGGTAGCTAATAAGGCATCCTCTTAATTGCTGTGATTATATGTTGTGTTTAGAAGAGAGAAATATTCTTCTTTTCCACCAATCTGCTTGCACCTAGGTCGTGATGCACCTTCTAATACGACTTATTCACCTAGACGGAGGGAGTATAGTTTTATACATATATATATATATATATATAATAAGGAGGCACTTGCGTACATGAGGCTATGGACCTGGTGGGTCCCCATTGTCATCCTCTCCAAGTAAAGTCATCTCCTCGCCCGCGCGCGCTTTCCGCCCGAAACAGTCAGCGCCGCCCGCCCCGCTTCTCGGTCCAGGCGATTGCTCCGCCTTCAAATGACACAAGTGATGTCGGTCCGTCCATCTGCCGCCCACATTAATGATACGCGGTTGCCGAGGCGGCTACTCCGGCGCCACACGTCCGTCCCTCCGCCTGCCCACCATTGCTATATAAACTGCTGCGCCGGCCATAGCCGCAGTCATCCGCATCCGTTCCCTTTCTCCTGTCCACACTACTACTGCCCACCATGGCTTCCTCGCGCTCCAGCACTCCTTGGGACGGGTGGACGACGGACCACAAGGAGATGGCAGCCATTGCTGCCGACCGGCTGGCCGGCAGGCAGCCAGAGGACGACGATGTCCCAATGGAGAACATGGTAGTCGACGATCCGGCGCCAACCCCCTCCTCCGCGCCATCCTCGCCGGTGCATTGCACCATGACCATCGGCGAGGCCCGTGCCCAATAGATGGACAGTGTGAGGCAGATGCGTCAGGAGCAGTTCCGGGAGGCGCATGCCAACGCCGCCTACAACCACCATCTCCTCCAGGAGCACCTGTAGGCGGAGGCGGAGCAGGAGGCGCTGCTCGACTCGTACCGCTCCGCCTGCAAGGGCCGCCTTGAGCGCTGGCGGTACCGCATGCGGGTGGCGGAGGCTGCGGACGGCTACAAAGAGGCTAGCAAAGAGGGCGATGAAGCGGGCGAGGCGCTATTTGGCGAGACCGAGGACGAGGTAGAGGACAATGCCAGCTCCGGTGAGTCCGCGCTGTGCTGGCGTCGATGAGGCCCTGCTCCGTCGAGGCCCCGCGGCGCCAACAACGAGGCAGAGGACACCGCCGGCTCCGCCGAGGCCCCACCGAGGCTCCGCCCCGCCAACAACGAGGCAGAGGACATCGCCGGCTCAGCTGAGGCCCCACCCTGCCGGCAACGCGGGGGAGGATTTCCACCGCTCCGCTGAGGCGCCGCCCGCCGGCAACGAGACAGAGGACATCGCCGGCTCTGCCGAGGCCCCGCCCCGCTGCCAACGAGGCCGCGCCACACAGAAAACGAGGAAGAGTAGAACACGATAGGTCGCCACCGGTCGGGTCCAAGTAAGGCCACCGCTGCTACCCTCCTATTGAAGCCAAGCTAGGCGGGTTGACCATTGACGGCCGGTTAGCTTCTTGGCGGTGATGTGGAGTCGGGGAGTTCTGCTGGAGAATAACGTTGCTTCTACTTAACTGCTAGTGCAGTTGGCTGACTGACACGTGGGCCCAACAGGCCACATGTCAGTTACGCAACTGCACCTGCAGTTAAGTCACTGAAGCTTCTGTTCGGCTCAGTGGGACACATGTGGGTAGCTTCGGTTAATTAATTATACCTCCTTCGTCACCAAGCTTCCTCCTTCGTGGATCTCATTGGCACTCTTGATGTGGAAGAAAAGGTGAGAGCAAAAGACACACATGCTTGAGGAATTGAGGGAGGATCAAGTGCCAATATGGTACAGAAGAACTTCCAGCCCCACAAGTTCAAGAACAAGGGCAAGTTTGATGGTAAACCAACGTTTGATGGGAAGAACAAGGCTGTGCAACACACGAACTTCAAGAAGAATGACAAGAAGAAAGGTGTTTGTCATGTGGTGATCCTGATCATTGGGCTCCTTGTTGCCCTAATCGCTATGACAAGCTAGGCCGGTTGATTAATTATACATCCAGCGCACCCCTTTATAGTTGAAATGTAATGAAATCCGGCATGTTTATATGAAATCCGACCGTGTATGAATGAATTTATTTTGATTAGTTCGAATTCCTGTATCACTAGCATTGGATGAACATGCAAAACAATACGTACTAGCATTATTCCCAGGGTGATCACCTCGTTTGCAGCAGTTTCACATGTGCTCCCTCCGGTCCTTTCTAGTCTGCATACAAGTTTTGTCTGCAGTCAAAGTATCTCTACTTTGACCAATCTTATACAAAAAAGTATGCACTTACACAATGTGTGAAGTAAAAAGGAACAGAAGGAGTACAAAGAGTTTGAGCAGCTTTTTAGCGTTTCTGTACATTGCAACCAAACACACAGGCCTGGCAATCCATAGAGAACATTCAAAACAATCGATGATTATGCATCTCAGCGACTCACATGTCAGAGGCAATATTTACTTCACAACTAAAGAATAAAGAAAAAATTGATCGACGCTGCTGAGAGCAAAGGGCGTCCCATTCAAAAATATAAAACGCATGTCTTGCTAAAATCAGTGAGCAAAAATTGACAAGGTTGTCCCATTCCAAAATACCAAATGCTTGCGATTGTGGAATGGACAGGGTTTGCCATTAGTTCGGACATTGATATGGCACCTCGTGCTAAATAAACCAGATGTTCTTTTTGTGTAGTTCCACCAAAATCAACCAAATTCACGCGTAGCTTGTATGATTTCGCCCTTATATGTTGCAATGCCTTGAACTTATCGGCACCACCTTTCTTGTGGTGGAAATGAATGATTCGATGTATTCATGAACATTTTGTGCAGTTCCCATTGAAATCAAGCTGAGCACCCCTGTTTGCACAAATACAAAAACGTGATTAGTATAGAGCAAACTGTACTATGAATTGACAGTTTCAACAGGCACATACATGGTCCATGTAGAGCACACTTTTAGAAAAATGGAACTCACCAGAAAGAATCCTAGAACAACAGCAAAAAAATGGAGATTTTGTCAGTCCTTCTGAGCTGAAGTTAGTTTGGTCTTGTGGGGAGTAATGTAACCATCCTTCAACTGCTCCTTCTGATGATAAGATAGAAAAGGCTTCTTCATCCTGGCATAATCGGAACTAGTCACTTCACATACTCCATATTCTTCTTTAGAGGAAGATGATCCTGTTGTGCAACGACAAGAGGACTACTAAATGCTAGCATCACTGTTTGCTTGAAAAAAAGGAAAGGAAATATTTAAAACAGCACAGATGAAGCACTTCCCAAGGACAATACCACTTTTTCATGACAGTATCTAAACAGTAGCAAACACCAATAGAGATGACAAAGCTCAATCATATGGATGAAATCAGTGGGCGAGTACCAACCTTTGTCATGAGGCTTATTGTGTAGAGCATACAGATGAAGCATCTACGATGGTGGCCAAGCTTACTATATACTCATCGATTAGTTTAATGTTCCCAACATCTTCTTGTGTAGTTCCACTAAAATATATGGTATCTTCAAAGAAGATCCCTGTTTGCACAAGTAGAGATAATTACATATTACATTAAGAGTGGCATCAAATCAGTGGCAAAACAATTGCTCGTTCCAGCCATAGCAATAAATTAAGATGCAAAACTATATCATTACTTGTGCCATCACAGTTCCAGTGCTTCATTACAGCACCGGGAGTTGATTTTTATTTTTCTTCCCCTTGTTCTTCCCCTTCATCACTTGGTTCAATAACAAACAAGCTTCGCCTTCAATGTAAGATTTGGCATGTCAATTAGGGAGCACAGGTATAGTACTAAACTTAATTTTCTGATGAAAGTGGCAAAATACAGGCCAGCAGTTGTGAAATATCCTTATCTTACCTCAATGGGATATTACGGTGCACATACAGATTGGAAGTCTTGTCTCCATTTGTGCAGTTCACTAAAATCAAGCAACATTATCGTACAAGTAGCACAACATATGAATGCACACTGCAGAATCATGTGAAAGAAGGCTAGTACTGACCTCTCATGATGCGGAGTTCAAACAACTCACAAGAAGAAGATCTGAACCAAATTCACCTTAACGGATAGGAAGTAAGATCTCCTCTTGTGCAGTTCCACTAAGATCAAGCAATCAAGCAACGTTGTCGGTGTGACATTTTGGTTGAACTGCACAAAACACTCTTAAAACAAAAGTGTTTTGTGCAGTGCAACAAAAGGTCACAATGGCAACGAGGTGAAGCAGATAACCCTATTTACACAAGGTGCAAAGGAAACAATTAGTGGTCAATAACGGTGGATGACACAGAAGCCAACAAAAGAAGCATCTACCTTATCTAAATGGGAAAGAAAGCAAGACAGTAGCATTTCTCAAACGGTGGCATTGATTAATATTAACATAGAGATTATATTAACAATAAAATTCGTTAAACATGTAATTTGCTTTTAACTGTGGCATTGCATCAATTTTGCAGCGGCATTATTAGAGGGTGTTTGTTTACAGGGACATTTTGGTGTAGGGACTAAAAAAACTCCGTGTCAGTCCGTGTTGGTCCCAGTTTTGTTATCAGACGCCTTTCCCTATGTGAGCGCAACAAATCTAGTCCTGCTCAAACTCTACAGCCTTGTCCCTTCCTTTCCTTTTTGAACTAGTACTTTTGCCCCTTCCTTTCCTTTTTGAACCACGTCCTAGATTTATGCGATACAACTTTCCCCACTACTTTCCCCCATTCCTTTCCTCTTTGAACCACGTCCTAGATTAATGCTATACAACTTTCCCCCTTCATTTCCTCTTTGAACCACGTCCAATATTCATGCTATATACAACTTTTCCCACTCCTTTCCTCTTTGAACCGCGTCCTAGATTCATGGTATACATGCAGGTAGGGCAATGCATGTGGAGTAAGTAAATTATACCTTAAGGTTCTTGGTGCGTGGTTCGGCGGGCGACGGGACGGCGGCGAAGAAGAAGGGGTCAGAGGCCCTCCCGCGCCGCCGCTGGGTGGAAAGTGAACAGCTGCGCCGGTAGTCCCTCGCCGACGGCGACAACGTTAAGCCTCCTTCCCTTCCCGGCGGACGGATCCTGCCGGCTCTTTGAGCAGAAGTGAGGGGGGAGAGAGGCCAACGAAGTCTTCTTTAGATCTGGAGAGGACGAGAGAGTGTGAAGAGAGCAATACAAGCGCTGAGGCTCCAGTGGGAGAGGGCAAGAGAATGTGAAGAGAGCAACTACAAGCGCTGAGGCTCCAGCGTGTATATATATATACTGGAGAGAGAGAGTGAAGCGTGCAAACCCTAGAAAACATTTTGACCAGTCAAAGAATCCTCCTGGCACAAATTATGCTCAAGTGTAGTTATCGAACCCGAGACCTCAAGTTTGATGAGCGAACAGGCTAACCAGCTACACAACCCTCCCGTTATGTTCAACGATAGGGAAATAACCTTTTATACATTCCTGAATCCTTATTATAACATGCACACAAATTTTGGGCACTTGTATACGACTTAAGTCAGTGTGCCACCGTAGCTTGTATACTTACTACTCCCTCCGTCTAGGTGTAATAAGTCACGTTAGAAGGTGCAACGGGACCGAGGTGCGTGCGTGTGCACATGTGTGTGTGCGTGTGTGTTTAACACCTTGTGTGTGTTAGAGAGAGCGACAGATCGACCTACTCCTACAGAGAGATGTTGTGTAGTGTACGATTTTAGCCGCGAGAGTCAGTGCATCCTCTCGTTCCGGACGTGTCCGATAGGGACATGCGGACAGCTGCCATGGCCGCTCCTGACCAGCCTGGCCCACCCAAAGCCCCTCCATCGCCCGCGCGCGCTTCCCGCCCGAAACGGTCAGCGCCGCTCCAAAGAATCGGTGCCACATTCATGCCCGGGCAGAGCGAACGCAACCTCTCACTGGCGCAAGAGTGATGGTTGCTTCGTCCGTCCAACTTACTGCTGGGTCTATGTGATTTGACGGCTCATTGGTCTTTATTACTGAGGTCATAGGACTGCTGGATGTCCCACGCTTTCGGCGAAAGGAGGTATACCTACTAGATTACAATTTTCTCCATTCTTACAGCGGAGGCGTGCAAGAGCAGTGAAAACACGCAGGCTCAGTGATCTGCATGTGGTTCATGGTGAAATCTATACAAAGACTTATATTTAGGAACGGAGGAAGTACTAGTATAGTACGTACTGTAATTTATCAGCGAGATAAATTTGTACAATGCTATGAAGCTTCCAGCTTCTGTTACATGTATCTTGCGTCCAAGGTTGCTCGTTGCAACATTTCATCAAATACAAAGGAGACTAACATGCATGCTATTGCATCTCAAAGATTGACAGATCATAGCAAATATGTACTCCCTCCGTTCCAAAATAAGTTTCTCAACTTTGTGCAAACTTTGGTACAAAGTTGTACTACTACTAAAGTTGACACTTAT
Organism: Triticum urartu; assembly: GCF_056163025.1. Lineage (NCBI taxonomy): Eukaryota > Viridiplantae > Streptophyta > Magnoliopsida > Poales > Poaceae > Triticum > Triticum urartu. The sequence goes on along the minus strand of NC_141874.1, from coordinate 142,465,479 downwards.
TTTGGAACAGAGGCAGCTAAAGAAAAAAATGATCCATGCAGTCCCTAGCCCTTGAACCATGAACCCTGACCAGGCTTCAATTTCTGGCAACGTTTGAGCTTCCTAATAAATGAAGTTTGCAACCTTTTGACCATCGGATCATTTTGTGCAGTTTCACCAAAATCGAGATGAGCATCCCTGTGGCAAAGAAATTGAACAAGCATGATTAGAATAAGATTACTGGGACTAGTTGATGAGACATAAACTCATCACAAATACAGTACATAGAAGCCAGTAGAGGTATGTGCGGGGCAAAGAAGTAGAGAAATATCCACAGGGAGTGATGTGGGCAGCTGGAGCAGTGGTGCAAGCCGGCTGTAAAGGGATTTGTACCTGAGGGACGTAGCTCAACCTTGAGGAGGGCGGCGGGAGGCGGCAACTGCCCATATCGCGGCAGTGAGCAAGGGACAAAGGCAACCTCACCGGCTTTGTGAGAGAGAACGGCAGGGACCCCTGATCGGGACGTGCCGACAGTGGTTTTTCGCCATCGGTGACGGCCACCGCATCTACACTAAGCATCCACCCCTTCCCCAAGTGGACGTGATCCGCCGGGATGTTAGAGATGTGGCCACAGTCGTTTTGTGTGAGAGAGTGTGAAGAGAGCAACCCCAGCAAGCAACCGTGTAGGCTGGCCCGTCCTGACTATGTATATAGTGGAGCGGTTTCCTTTTCTCTCCATATGAACCTATCATATTGCGTACGTGCCACTAAAGAAAAAAACTTTATTTATAAATGACGCGGCACCTACTACTCGTTCTCCTATAACCTTGCGCTTGGCATCTCCAAGATATTAACCTTGTGATTAGCTCTTCGCCTCTTCGGGAAGTCGGGCAATAATGGTAGTGCAGTATATATCGTTCTTGCTATATGAGACCGAATGAATTGCTGCACGTCCACCACGTGGGCGAGGGAGAGTGCTACATACGGAGCAAAATGAGTGAATCTACACTCTAAAATACGTCTATATACATCAGTGTTTGGAGTATGTACTAGTAATTCATATTGAAATCTACTAAAGGACATATATATTCCAAACAATATGATAGTATAATCTCTATAACCAAGGTAGTAGGGACAAGGAGTAAACGGAGGGAGTAGTAAATTTTTCTCCTCGGGCTGCGAGCCACCGCGCGCGTGGGCGAGGGAGCGGGCGTAAGGCGTGGTAAGCAAGCTTCACCTCATCCTGCGAGCCACATCGCCCGTGGGCGGGGGAGACGGCATACTAAGCAAGCTTCTCCTCGTTCTGCGAGTTGACGGGACACATCAAAAGTACTCCAATGTATAGAGCCTTGCCTCTAAGGTAGCCCCCACATGGTTTGCCTCTTTTTTTAACATAACACGTCAAGTCGCAATTTGTTTGTTCACCCGTGGTAGACGATCCTCCCGCCACCAAGTGGACAACTAGTACACGTGCCAAATTACCACATGGGCTGCCTTTTTTGTACAGAAATGAGCTCCACCATGTACCCGCGCGGTTGTGGTTGGGAAAGAGACGGGAGTACATGCACCGTGCATGCACCTCTTCTCTTCGTGCACGTCCCCCACCTACATGGGGTGTGTGAGAGATACAAACCGCGTTCGTGAGTGTTTTTTGTTTTGGGGTGGGGGTGGGGTGGGGGTTGATTTCATGAATTATTTGTGGGAATATGTGTTGATGACATCTCAAACAAAATTTTGCATGCAATGTGTGTGAAATGGAGGCCTATCCATATCATACATAGAGGGTCGGGCAATCCACGAGAAGAGAGGGAGGGGTCATAGCTATCGATAGAGTCAAAGAGAGGATCAAGTGGGTGGGTGCGAGATCGATGAAGAGAGCCATTGAAATTGTTTGTGTGTACAAGTCAAAGATATAGGGCAACTAGCCTACCGGAACGTTAGAGGGCACACGTCAAGTTTGTGTGTGGGCAGGGAGACATGACTAGAGCGCTCGATGTATCGGTGTGTGTGGGGGGGAGGGGTTGGTGGGAGGGGTAGGTAGAGGCCTAACTATAGAGGTAGAACGACTCGTATATGTGTTGAGAAGGAGAGACCCAGCTATGTCTTGAGGGAGATAGGTCGACATCCATACATAACTGAAGGACGGGAAATATGATGGGACAGAGAGAGAGGGAGGAGGGAGAGAGGGAGGGAGAGGGAGGGAGAGGGGTAGAGTGTTGGATGGGTGATGGAGTTGCTTCTCGAAGATGGTGGGAGAGGCCTACTAGAAAAACTGAGGGTGGAACTGCAATGTTATCAATAAGAGTGGGGATGTGTTTCTGTGTGTGCCTGTGCGTGATAGATCTGTCGGGACGCATCCATGGATGATGAAGGGGAACCATGTGTTTGGTAAGCAAACCTAACAAGATTGGTAGATCAATTGTTGTTTATCGGAGGAAGGGAGAAACACAACTAATGAGGTAGATCGATTGACGTGTGGGTAAAAACGAGTTATAAGGACCTAGCTAGCTATATGTATAGCGAGAGATCGGTCGGTGTACGTCCATTTGTTAGAGGAAAATAAGGCCCAGGAAGACGGATAGACAGATAGAATGGAGCTAGGAGGTGGTGCGAGAGGCCCAACTACTAGCTAGATAGGGGGAGGAGTGTGCGGTTGTGAGAGCGATGAAAAGAGGGACACGAGGCAAGGACACATAAAGGAGGAGATTGAATGTGTGTTTGTATGTTGTAGGCAGGCACCGCTGGAGAGGCTTATCGATCGGTGTGTGTCAGAAAGGAGTTGTGGAGACTCTGGGAGAATGACCTAAAGAAAAAAATGAATGTGCCAGGTGGATAGAATGCCGAGGGAGGGGGAGGGCGAGGAGGGCATGTGCATGCACGAGAGAAAGTTAGTGGTAGCTACAAAGATTAGAGGATTGTGTGGGTGTAAGAGACTAACAAAGATCATAATTTGATATGAAAGCGGATTCATATATTTGAATAGGAGATCATAGTGTTTTAAACATTGCATTCATGAATATAGCAGTGATACACATGTTGTGCACATGTTATACCATAATGTGATAATGCATGGCGTTTGCAACTCACAGCTAAATGCCGAACAATCTAAACCATACTATACATCAAACAATCTCACATTTTATTTGAATTTGTGATAATGTGTGGCGTTCGCAGCTTACAACTAAATATGAAACAATCTAAACAATACTATATATCGAACATTCTCACATTTTATTTGAATTTGTGATAATGTGTGGTGTTTGCAACTCACATCTAAATACTTGTAGGCGTAGGGGGCGGGGCACCATACATAATGTGATAAACACATTATACATATGAGACATGGTTTAGATTATGAAGATCTAGCTAGAGCTAGAAATGTAATGTGATTTGAAATCAAAATAAAATGGATTCAAAAAATCTAGTTGGAGTTCATATAGGAGTACACATAGTTCATATGTAACTCGAGACTAATCATGTGGTGTGCTGTGAAGATAATACACAAACGATGGTTTAACTTGACAATAATGATGATTGTAAATCATATTAAACAGAGAAACGAATTCAAATGCTTTGACTTCACAACAATCATTACTGTAGATCTTATTCCAATAGAGAAACGAATTCAAATTTAGTTCATATTGAAGCGGTAGTATATACGTTTGGAATGCACTAAAACGTTCATTTGAGTAGTAGGTTGCATGCATTATACACGTAGCGAAATATTTTAATTGAACATAACATGAATTCAAAGTTTTGAATGACATTTGTAGGGCGCATTGATTTGGGACAGTACACGTTAGGCTTGTCCGGAAATTTCAACCCGCGCCTTGTTAGCCCGAAATATTTAAGATATATCTTTGTCTCGTTGTGCTCCGACAACTCCCTCCATCTCAACCCGCGCTTGCTATTCCGAAATTACAACGCGCACGAAAACTCCCACCTCCTGTGAAATCCAGACACGTGAAATGCCCGTGGTACCCCTGAACCGAAAGAACCGCCTCAAATCGGTGGGGGTACTTTCGTAACTTACCCCACATTTTGGACAAGCGCGTCTCTAAGTCATGGTTCCCCACTGTCATCCCATCCGCCTACCCATTCGTACACCAAGGCCGCGAAAACCCGCGACGAAACCCCACACCCTGCTCCGTCCGCCACCCAGCCGGAGCCTCTTCCCCGACGACGTCGTCCACAGCAACACATCGACGTCCCTCATCCACCATACCGGATGAGGATCCGTCATCGATCTCATCGTCCCGCCGGTTTAGCCACCCCGTCCTCCACCTCCAAGGAGCTGCCCCGACGTTCCCCTCGTCTTTTGCGCCACCTCCATTCCCACACCGCCGTCTTCACCTGCACCACCGGAAGAGCATCATCATCACCATTTCCTTAGATGAAGCTGCGGCCTAATCGGCGCCACCAAAGAGGTTGTACACTAATCGCCGCATTTTCTTCTTGATTCGATCTCACGATGCTACCGGCGCTCGGTCCCGAGCCGACACAGCGCGGCTCCATCCACGGCGGCGTTGCCGGCCACTTCCTCCACGGCGTCGCTCCCTCGGCGGCGACGTCCACATCAATAGGACCTGCTGCTGCTTTAGCTCTCGCTCACGCTGCTGCTCTGCTCTTGCTCTCAGTCCCCTGCCAGGTCTGCTCTTGCTATTGCTCTTGCTCGCACTGCTGCTCTCACTCTTGATCTTGCTTGCGATGCTGCTCCGATTTAGCTACACTTCAGTCGATTGAATCGACTTTTGGGTCAGTCGATTTTCAGGTGGTGGGGGGGGGCTCGTTGGGGTGAAGGAAGAACCAGCCGCAGCGGGGAGGGGGGCTCGCCGGAGAGATGCCCCACTATCTATCTTAGGGTTCAGGATGGGGGCGGTGGTCGCCGGCGGTGGCGGGGCGTTGGCGGGGCGGTGGTGTGGGGATCGCCGGAGAAAAATCTCGGCACGGGGTTGCCTAGAGGGATGGCTGGGGCGGCAGCGGACCGGCGGTGGCGAGTGTTTTCGGGGCGGGCGGGGCGGCGGGGGGCTGCTGTTTGGCCGGCTCAGGGGGGTGGAGGTTGAAGATGAACCACAGGCCCTTGATTTCGTATCCAACGGCTGCAAAATCGACTGACCAGAGATGAAAAAGTCAGTCGACCGACGTGTAGCCTCACCTTGCTAGTGCGTTTAGTTTCGACAGCAAAATTCTGTTTCGACAGTTAAGTTCAGTTTCGACAGTTAAGTTCAGTTTCGACAGTTAAGTTTAGTTTTGACGGTTAAGTTCAGTTTCGACAATTAAGTTCAGAGATGAGCGGCTGATGTATTTTCCATCTAGCACTTTGTGGTTATGTATTGTACGTCATGTATTGGAGATGCTATTAGAATTCCACTCAGATTAACATTTTTCGTTGTCTCTCTTGTCCTGCTTCAGCCTCGGCGTCGTACAACTCACCGGAGCTGCTCCAACGATGAAACCCTCCATCACAGCGGAGCAGTACCTCGGGCTCCATCTCCAGACGCCTAAGATCTTCTTCCCCTCCTCCGACAGCCAAGTCAGCTGGAGCATCCTCACAGGCCAACCCAACCACGCTGAGATCGACATGGCTTCGCCAAAGAGGTTCTACACGTGTTGCATCTCTTTTTTACTCTACATGTTATATATATTGTTCACTGAGCACACGGATTTGTTCCTTTAGTGTCTCCTTGAAAGAAAAAACATAGGAATTTTAATTTTCACTTGTCCTCCTTTTCAAATTCCTATTCATGAAGCACAAGACTAAGAGATAGTAGCATAATAGCATTATAACCATACATTTTCTTGTGGTTTGACTTAATGTCGCCATGCTTCTTTGCATCCTGTGATCTTCCAATTGTTGTGAATCAAACACCCAGATTGGCAGAAATCCTGTGTTTTTAAATTCTCTGTTTTGCGCGTGCATTCCTATCCTATTCCTGTCTATTTCCTATCCCTGCATTGTTGGAATCCTCCAATTCAAACGAGCCCTTACAGAATTACTTCTCTTATAGATAGTTGTCAAAGAAAACCTTGTGTGGTTTGTCCCGCTCCTGCTGCGCCGTCGTCCACCCCAGCTCAGCTGCTCCAACGACAGAAGGGTCCAGCACAGCAGGGATCCAGCCTTCAGACTGTCTTTCGCCGCCTCAGATCTTCTTCCCCGCCGCTGGCAGCCATGAAAACTGCACTACCATCATCAACCGAGCAGATGACCTCGAGGACTACACGGGTCCGCAAGAGAGGTCTCACTCTTTCGTGTCTGCTTACGTTATGCATCACTTAATATTACATGCTACTTTATCGTCATGTTCACCGATTAGACTCTGAGTCAGCTCCAAACTAATGGTCAAACTTGAGTTTTTAAATGGTTGTGGGGTACATATCGGGGCCGCTATCAATAGTATCTATCTACTATCTGGTTAATCTCCGGTGTCTACTATGAGTTTCATGTTGGGTGGGAAACAAACAGTAAAGAAGCCATTATCTGTATTTTTTAACTGAAGCCATTATCTGCCTGCTATTATTGGTTTTGGGTCTATCCACAGGTTACTACCATCACTCTGGAGTTCTGCATGCACTCCTTACATAATCTCACTATGTTTTATTCCTATGCATGACAGTTATTGTAAACAATGGAACTGAACATGTAGAGCAAAAGAGACGAGCCTTGCGTGGCAATAAAATTTCATGCAGACGTTGCTCCATGGTAGGCGCAAAGGCAGCCCCCCTCCACGCATTTTGGATTGTAATCAAGAGGTATATGTTCTGAGGGGGATTCAGAAGGAGAAGACAACTCCTATTTACCCCATGAGGTCTTCGCTCTAACTTGGCATGCTAATGTTGGTTATATCATGCATATGGTGTCTTGCATTGCTTACCTTATACATCAAATATGTCATCTGCTTAGTTTAGACATCCTTTGTGCGAATGCCATCTATTTAGTTTATTCATCATTTATGTGAATTATGCAACGCCATCTTGTTTAGCCAGGCATCATATATGTGAATTTTGTAATGCCATCCTGCTTAGCCAGTCATCTTATATGGAAATTATATCAGGCCATCCTTTTTTTGGTTACATATTACATTTGTCAAAAATGTTATTACATTCAACTGCTCTTCGTGTGCATCAGCCATTTGACACGGTGATGGCAAATTCTGGAGTGAAAACAAGGTCTTCAGAGCAGACTATGCTATCTGACGAAGCGCATATCTCGCTAGTTATGGATAGCTCCTCAGAGGAGGATTCAGAGACAGATGACTAGTCCTATTCCCCCCCCCCCCGAGGTGTATGCTCTAACTTGGCAGGGTTATGTTGCTCATATCGTGGGTATGGTGTCTCGCATTGCTATGTCATTTGATTAGTTTAGACATGCTTTGTGTGAATGCCACCTGTTCAGTGTCTAATTACCATATATGTGAATTATGCATTGCCATCTTGTTGCAAGACATTATATATGTGAATTATACAATGCTATCTTGTTGCAAAGGCATTATATATGTGAATTATGCAATGCCATGTTGTTTAGCCAATCATCATGTATGTGAATTATATCATGCTATCATTTTTTTGTATTACGTGTTCCATTTGTCGACAACGTTTGTATATTCAACTACTCTTCCTGTGCATCAGCCATTTGAAATGGTGATGGAAGTATTTGGAGTGAAAACAAGGTATTCAGAGCAGACAGTGCTATGCTGAAGCAGACATCTTGCTGGTTACAAAGAGCTCCTCAGAGGAGGATTCAGAGACTGATGAACAGTCCTATTTTCCCCCTGAGGTCTATGCTCAAACTTGGCAGGGTTATATTACCCATGTCATGCATGTTGTCTTGCATTTCTTAGTTTTTACATCATATATGGATTGCCATCTACTTACTTGCTTATTATATAAATCATATATTTGAATTATATCATGTCATCATGTTTACATAGTACATACACATCATCTATCTGAATTATGGCATGGCAACCCATTTAATAAAGACATTATATAGTTATATCATCTCATCCTGTTTAGTGTTTACAGTCATCATATTTTGAATTATGGCATTCTATCCGTGAATGTATGTGAATTATGGCATGCCAACCTATTTAATAAACACATTATATAGTTATGGCATGTCATCCTATTTACATAGTCTCATATTTTGAACTATGTCTTTCCATCTTTTTTAGTTAGCCATCATAATGTGAAATTGTGTCATGCTATCCTGTTTAGTTAGCCATCATATATGTGAAATTGTGTCATGCTATCCTGTTTGGTTAGACAATATAAATATGAATTATTTCATGCCCTCTTTTATTCCCCACTATCCATTGCACCTGTCTATCATACAATGTCTATACTTTCAATTACTTTTCTTATTTATCAGCCATTTGAATTGGAGAGCGTGATGGCAGTATCTAAGGGAGTAACAGCATGGTCTTCAGAAAAGATAGTGCTACCAGTTGATGCAGATAGAACCACGGTTGTACTTGCCCAAGGACCAGATCCACCGCACATAACCCAGACTCTCACAGATTGTACCCCTACCTAGTTGGACAGAGAACTAGCTACACCCCTTCTAACCCCAACCCCAGTAGATAGTAACCCAGTTCCAGTTGACACAGCACCGTCTCCACCACAGAGCACCCAAACACGAGCAGTTAGTAAGGGAACTGCAGTGCCCAAAGCACGAGGACCACCACTCCGAATCCCAACTCAACGCTTAAAGGAGAAGAAGATTTGTTCTCAGGTCAGGTTCTGTAGCTATGGTTCATACTCCTTTGCTCTTGCATGACTGTATTTACTCATACCAACTATTTTCATATTTGAAGGATGGAATTGAAACTCCAATGGCACAACAGGTATGTTTTAAACTTGTTTCTTTAACTGGTTTGCTGTTGTAACCTGCTCTATGTTGATTTCAGTTTCAATTGAATAAACAGTTATGTTCTCATGTCATGCACATTACAAGTGTTGTTATTGCTCTATAGTTACCCACACTTATATTCTATCTATTCTACTTTGTCTTGAACAAATATTATTTGAACTGTATCTCTATCTTGATTTGGCAACAAAAACTAGAATTATATAGACCATAAAGTGACCATGGTACATAGATATATGTTTGTTTCATGCTGTTATCCTGTCCACTTTACTACTGAACTCATTTACCAAAATGAGTTTCATATACAACATGGTAAACATGTGATGTGTCTGTTTGTTTCTCTTTTAGAATGCGGACAAAATATTGGAGAACGGTACCGTGTTATTCAATGGTAAAGGAAGTAATGCAGATAAGGTTCAAGATAGTGAGACATCCCTGTTGGTCTCCAAGAAAGCTGATAAAAACTATCTTGACGACGGTGAGGGAACCCAAAAGTCCTGTCTTGATGTAGTGTTCGAGTTACTGTCCACTACTGCTGGCACAAGCTCTTCGAACTTGCTGCCTGTATCAGTTTGTCTTCTTGAGTCTCAACTTCAAGTTGAAAGACATCGATCAGATGTGCTGCGACAGGAAGCTGAAGGACTGAGGAAGTCCCTGCAGAATTCAGATGCATATTTTCTGGTGCAACGGCAAGCACTGGAGGATTTAAGCGCCAAAAAAGAGAAAGTTAATAAGCTTGCTAAGCATCTTGCCAGCATTATGGGTACCCAGGATATTGTTTCTTGAGATCTTCTGAAGTGGTTTCAGTTCTGGATTTGTTTTGCTGCGGCGTTTATTTGCGCTGGTCGCCAACTTTGACAACCAGTGTATATGATATGCTGCTTTGCTCCCTATATTTGCACTGGTGGCGAACTTTGATGCCCAGTGGATGTAATATGTGTAATAGCCGTGGTAGCCTAGCGTTAGTTGCTTGTGTATTTATTTCCTTGTTGTCTTGTTTATTTGTTTGCTTGTAGTCATTGCAGTTCTTTTTCCGCGGTTAGCTAGTGGCTGCAATAACCTATTTTTTAAAACTAGGCCACAATAACCATGGGCTAATATTTACTGTAGTGACACTGGGCCTCCTACTGGCCGTAGAAACAGTGGGCCTTCTACGGGCCGTAGAAACAATGGGCCTTCTGCGGGCCGTATTATCAATGGGCCTTATACGAGCTGCATAATCGATTGGCCAAACATGGGCCAAACAGACCGCATTATGGTCGTAAACGGGCTAGAGTTGGAATCGTCCGTTCATGGGCCGACCATAACGGGCCATCGTTAATAGGCCATATTTGATGATGCTATGAAATCGGCCCAACGTATTAACGGACCACAAACGGGCCGACTATAACCACGGGCTGAATTTGGCCCACAAGCAGAAAATGACAGTAACGGGCCATAAGTAAACGAATGCTGGAAATGAGCCCAAGAATAAATGGGCTCTGAGAAGGCCGAAAGATAACATGGGCTGGAAACGGCCCAACGGAATAACGAGCCGTTAATGGGTATAAAGTGATACACTGTTCATTACGGGCCAGTTTCACCACGGGCCGTTAATGGGTGTAAAGTGATACACTGTTCATTACGGGCCAGTTTCACCACGGACCGTTAGTAGGCCAAGAGTTACACAGGGGCTCATATGGGCCGAAAGACGTCATGGGCCATACATGGGCCAGAAGTGAAAACGGGCTGGAATCATATTGGATGGCCCAGATGATGCTACCGGGCCTAATTCAGATAGGGCGTAATGGGCCTTGGGTGAGCGGGCTGTAAATGGGCTATATTCGAACAGGCCGTTAACAGGCTTTCCATAGGCCGGCCCGCCAGCTTTTGACCAAGTCAAACGGGCTGGCCTTTTAACAGGAATGAGACTCTGTTGGGCTGTGCCACGTGTCGACGTATCATAGGCGCCTATCTAACCCACTGACGAGCTGACACGTGTTTCGTCCAGCCAATAAGAATTTTACACGTGGAAATTTCCCATTGGTCGGGGCTGTTAACGGGTTATCGGATCCAAAACCTGGCCCGATAGCTTAACGGAGTTCCGTTACGGTGGATGCCACGTGTCGGTCACCCTTGACGAAAGCACTTCTGTGACGCGCGATTTATCGTCATGGAAGTGGACACTTCCGTGATGATAATTTTGGTAATGTCATGGAACACTTCTACGACAGCACAGGTATGACTATCTTGATTCTGTCATAAATTTGTCATGGATGTACATGCATGACAAAAAAAGTGACCTACTGTGACAAACACGTATCATCACGGAAGTGTATTTTTTTGTAGTGTATATACACCCATATCTGCTCAAATCATCCGTGAAGGTCAAAAAATAACGATACCCGCCGCGAGCCTCAACACTCATCGGACCGCATACATTAGTATGTATTATTTCCAACAAGTCTGTTGCTAGCTCCATTGTTCTATAGAACGGAGCCTTAGTCATCTTGCCCATGAGGCATGGTTCGCAAGCATCAAGTGATTCATAATCAAGTGATTCCAAAAGTCCATCAGCATGGAGTTTTTTCATGCTCTTTACACCAATATGACCTAAACGGTAGTGCCACAAATAAGTTGCACTATCATTATTAAACTTGTATCTTCTGGCTTCAATACTATGAATATGTGTATCACTACTATCGAGATTCAAAAAAAATAGACCACTCATCAAGGTTGCATGACCATAAAAGATATTACTCATATAAATAGAACAACCACTATTCTCTGATTTAAATGAATAACCGTCTCGCATCAAACAAGATCTATATATAATGTTCATGCTTAATGCTGGCACCAAATAACAATTATTCAGGTCTAAAACTAATCCCGAAGGTAGATGTAGAGGTAGCGTGCTCACAGCGATCACATCGACTTTGGAACCATTTCCCACATGCATCGTCACCTCGTCCTTAGCCAATCTTCGTTTAATCCGTAGCCCCTGTTTTGAGTTGTAAATATGAGCAAGAGAACTAGTATCAAATATTCAGGCGCTACTACGAGCATTATTAAGGTACACATCAATAACATGTATATCAAATATACTTTTCACTTTGCCATCCTTCTTATCTGCCAAATACTTGGGGCAGTTCTGCTTCCAGTAACAAGTCCCTTTGCAGTAGAAGCACTCAGTCTCAGGCTTAGGTCCAGACTTGAGCTTCTTCATTTGAGAAGCAACTTGCTTGTCATTCTTCTTGAAGTTCCCCTTCTACCCTTTGCCCTTTTTCTTGAAACTAGTGGTCTTGTTAACCATCAACACTTGATGCTCCTTCTTGATTTCTACCTCTGCAGCCTTTAGCATCGCGAAGAGCTCTGGAATTGTCTTATCCATCCCTTGCATATTATAGTTCATCACGAAGCTTTTGTAGCTTGGTGGCAGTGATTGAAGAACTCTGTCAATGACACTATCATCAGGAAGATTAACGCCCAGTTGAGTCAAGTGGTTGTGGTACCCAGACATTCTGAGTATATGTTCACGGATAGAACTATTCTCCTCCATCTTGGATCTATAGAACTTATTGGAGACTTCATATCTCTCAATCCGGGCATTTGCTTGAAATATTAACTTCAACTCCTGGAACATCTCATATGATCCACGACGTTCAAAACATCATTGAAGTCCCGGTTCTAAGCCGTAAAGCATGGCACACTGAACTATCGAGTAGTCATCAGCTTTGCTCTGCCAGACGTTCATAACGTCCGGAGTTGATCCTGCAGCGGTACTTGCACCTAGCGGTGCTTCCAAAACGTAATTCTTCTGTGCAGCAATGAGGATAATCCTCAAGTTACGGACCCAGTCCGTGTAGTTTCTACCATCATCTTTCAACTTAGCTTTCTCTATGAACGCATTAAAATTCAAGGGAACGGTAGCACGGGCCATTGATCTACAACAACATAGACATGCAAAATACTATCACGTACTAAGTTCATGATAAATTAAAGTTCAATTAATCATATTACTTAAGAACTCCCACTTAGATAGACATCCCTCTAGTCATCTAAATGATCACGTGATCCATATCAACTAAACCATGTCCGATCATCACGTGAGATGGAGTAGTTTTCAATGGTGAACATTACTATGTTCATCATATCTACTATATGATTCACATTCGACCTTTCGGTCTTAGTGTTCCGGGGCCGTATTTGCATATGCTAGGCTCGTCAAGTTTGACCCGAGTATTCTGCATGTGCAAAACTGGCTTGCATCCGTTGTATGTGAACGTAGAGCTTACCACACCCGATCATCACGTGGTGCCTCCACACGATGAACTGTAGCAACGGTGCATACTCAGGAAGAACACTTATACCTTGAAATTTAGTGAGGGATCATCTTATAATGCTACCGCCGTACTAAGCAAAATAAGATGCATAAAGGATAAACATCACATGCAATCAAAATAAGTGATATCATATGACCATCATCATCTTGTGCCTTTGATCTCCATCTCCAAAGCACCGTCATGATCACCATCGTCATCGGCTTGAAACCTTGATCTCTATCGTAGCATTGTTGTCATCTCACCAACTATTGCTTCTACGACTATCGCTACCGCTTAGTGATAAAGTAAAGCAATTACATGGCGGTTGTATTTCATACAATAAAGCGACAACCATATGGCTCCTGCCAGTTGCAGATGACTGTTGCAAAACATGATCATCTCATACAAAAATTTATATCTCATGACGTCTTGACCATATCGCATCACAACATGCCCTGGAAAAACAAGTTAGACGTCCTCTACTTTGTTGTTGCAAGTTTTACATGGCTGCTACAGGCTTCTAGCAAGAACCGTTCTTACCTACGCATCAAAACCACAACGATTTTTTGTCAAGTGTGCTATTTTAACCTTCAACAAGGACCGGGCGTAGTCAAATTTGATTCAACTATAGTTGGAGAAACAGACACCCGCTAGCCACCTGTGTGCGAAGCACGTCGGTAGAACCAGTCTCATGAACGCGGTCATGTAATGTCAGTCCGAGCCGCTTCATCCAACAATACCGCCGAATCAAAGTAAGATATTGCTGGTAAGCAGTATGACAATTATCGCCCACAACTCTTTGTGTTCTCCTCGTGCATAAAACATCTACGCATAGACCTGGCTCTGATACCACTGTTGGGGAACATAGTATTTCAAAATTTTCCTACGATCACGCAATATCTATCTATGAGAAACATAGCAACGAGCGGGGAGAGTGTGTCCATGTACCCTCGTAGACCGAAAGTAGAAGCTTTAGTAACGCGGTTGATGTAGTCAAACGTCTTTGCGATCCAACCGATCCAAGCACTGAACATACGGCACCTCGGCGTTCAGCACACATTCAGATCGATGACGTCCCTCGATCTCTTGATCCAGTTGAGGACTAGGGAGAGTTCCGTCAGCATGACGGCATGGCGACGGTGATGATGAAGTTGCTGGCGCAGGGCTTCGCCTAAGCACTACGACGATATGAGCGAGGTGTGTAACTATGGAGGGGGGCACCACACATGGCTAAGATAAGGCTTGGTGTGCCTTTGGGGTGCCCCCCTGCCACGTATATAAAGGGGGGAGGAGAGGTGGCCGGCCCAAGGGGGGCTCGCCGGGTGTGGGGAGTCCTACTAGGACTCTCCTTTTTCCTTTTTCAGAATAGCAAAGAGGGAAAGAGAGGATGAGTAGGAGAGGGAAAGGGGGCGCCGCCCCCACCCCTTGTCCAATTCGAATTGGCAAGGGGGGACGCGCGCCACCTCCCTGGCCGGCCCTCTCTCCTCCACTAAGGCCCATGTGTGGCCCATTAACTTCTCGAGGGGGTTCGGTAACCCCGGTACTCGGCAACTTATCCGATACTTCCCAAAACCATTCCGGTGTCTGAATATAACCTTCCAATATAAGAATCTTCACCTCTCGACCATTTCGAGACTCCTCGTCATGTCTGTGATCTCATCTGGGACTCCGAACAAACTTTGGTCATCAAATCACATAACTCATAAGAGAAATCATCATCGAATGTTAAGCGTGCGGACCCTATGGGTTCGAGAACTGTGTAGACATGACTGAGACGCATCTCCAGTCAATAACCAATAGCGGAACCTAGATGCTCATATTGGGTCCAACATATTCTACGAAGATCTTTATCGGTTAAACCGCATAACAACATACGTTGTTCCCTTTGTCATTGGTATGTTACTTGCCTGAGATTAGATCGTCAGTATCCTCATACCTAGTTCAATCGCGTTACCGGCAAGTCTCTTTACTCGTTCTGTAATGCATCATCCTGTGACTAACTCTTTAGACACTTTGCTTGCAAGGCTCATAGTGATGTGCATTACCAAGAGGGCCTAGAGATACCTCTCCGATACACGGAGTGAAAAATCCTAATCTCAATCTATGCCAACTCAACAAACACCATAGGAGACACCTGTAGAGCATCTTTATAAGCACCCACTTATGTTGTGACATTTGATAGCACACAAGGTGTTCCTCCGGCATTCGGGAGTTGCATAATCTCATAGTCATAGGAACATGTATAAGTCATGAAGAAAGCAATAGCAATAAAACTAAACGATCATTATGCTAAGCTAACGGATGGGTCTTTCCCATCACATCATTCTCTAATGATGTGATCCCGTTCATCAAATGACAACACATGTCTATGCTTAGGAAGCTTAACCATCTTTTGTTAACGAGCTAGTCTAGTAGAGACATACTGGGGACACTTTGTTTGTCTACCTATCCACACATGTACTAAGTTTCCGTTTAATACAATTCTAGCATGAATAATAAACATTTGTCATGATATAAGGAAATATAAATAAAAACTTTATTATTGCCTCTAGGGCATATTTCCTTAATCTTGGCCCATTAGGTGTCTTCTGGTCCATAAAAAATCTCTGTAAAATGTTTCATTGCATTTGGTCTCCATTTGGAATTGACTTTCTACGATCTAAAAAACATGCAAAAAAACAGCAACTGGCACTTGGCACTATGCCAATAGGTTAGTACCAAAAAATGATATAGAATGACTATAAAATGATTATAAAACATCCAAGATTGATAATATAATAGGATGGAATAATCAATAATTATAGATACGTTGGAGACGTATCAGCATCCCCAAGCTTAACTCCTACTCGTCCTCGAGTAGGTAAGTGATAAAAACAGAATTTTTTATGTGGAATGCTGCCTAACATGTCATATCATATTCTTTTCTTTATAGCATGGACATTTGGACTTTTATATTGTTCAAAGCGATAGTCTAGTTTTGACATGATAACTTAAATACTCAAGCATATCAACAAGCAACCATGTCTTTCAAATATCAATGCTAAAATAAGCTATCCCTAGCCCATCGTGCTCAATCATTGATCCATTCATAAAACACACTCACATATTAACTACACCCAATGCTCAAGTACGATCATAGTGCCTCCTAGTTGGTGCTTTTATAAGAGAAGATGGAGACTCAAATTCAAAAATAAAAATTGCATAAAGTAAAAGAAAGGACCTTCACAGAGGGAAGTAGGGATTTGTGGAGGTGCCAGAGCTCAAAGCGAAAAAACTAGAGACAAAAAAAATTTGGGGGTGTGTCCTTCCCACCAACGAAAACGACTTAGAGATCACAACACTTTCCATGCTAGATATATCATAGGTGGTTCCCAAATAGAAAATAAAGTTTATTCCTTTTTCCACCATACTTTCACTTTCCATGGCTAACCGTATCCACAGGTGCCTTCCATACCAACACTTACCAAGGAATTTATTATTTGACAACATAAAGTAAATTCATTTTTCATTTCGGGACTGGGCATCCCTAATACCTTTGCCTTACTCTCGTGCAATGACAAGTGAATAAACACCCATCGTAAGAATAACACATCTAGCATGGAAAATATTAGCCACCCGTCACCGCTCCGCGAGCAGAACGAACACACAAAAGAGAAGTTTATTATGAAAATTAGAGATGGCACATACAAATTTGCTTAGAACGGCAAAAGAATACCACATATAGGTAGATATAGTGGACTCATGTGGCAATACCGGTTTAAAGGTTTTTGGATGAACAGGCAGCGATCATACTTAGTGCAAAATGAAGGCTAGCAAAATATTCAGAAGCGGCCAACTAAGAAATGACTAATCCCATAAGCGAGCATTAAGCATAATTAACACTGAATAATGCAGCACAAGTAGGATATAATTTCCTTGCATAATTATTGACTTCCATGCTTGCATAGGGAATCACAAACCTTAACACCAATATTCTTACTAAAGCATAATTACTCATCAACATAACTAACATATCACATCATCATATCTCAAAACTATTACGAAGAATCAAGTTTATTTTGTCAAACGATCTTCATGAAAGTTTTTATTATATCCTTCTTGGATATCTATCACTTTGGAACTAATTTTCATATGATGCTTTTGATAAGCTCAAACAAATATAAGTGAAGATCATGAGCATAATTTTTCTTTCTCTCAAATTAATTTAAGTGAAGCAAGACAGAATTTCTTGAAATTTTTACTAACTCTCAAATAAATCTAAGTGAAGCAAGAGAGCATTTCTTCAAAAATACTAAAGCACACCATGCTCAAAAAGATATAAGTGAAGCACTAGAGCAAGTCCATAGCTCATAAAAATTTAAGTGAAGCATAGAGAGCAATCCTAACAAGTCATGACATAATTTTGGCTCTCCCAAATAGGTGTGTCCAACAAGGAATCAAGGCTTAAAACAAAAATAAAACAAGAAAAGACTCATATCATACAAGACGCTCCAAGCTAAAACATAGTATGTGACGAATAAAAATATAGCTTAGAGTAAAATATCGATGGGTCGTTACAAGAAAGAGGGGATGCCACTCGGGGGCATCCCCAATCTAAGTTGCTTGCTCTCTTTTGGATAATAGCTTGGGATGTCGGGGCATCCCCAAGCTTAGGCTCTTCTTACTCCTTATTCCTTCATCCATCGTAAGATAACCCAAAACTTGAAAACTTCAATCACACAAAACTCAACAAAAGCCTTTGCGAGATCCGTTAGTATAAGAAAACAAATCACTACTATATAAGTGATGTAGTAAACCAATTCATGTTTTGTTCTTGCATTATATCTACTATATTCCAACTTTTTTATGGCAAAAACTCATCAAAGAAAACCATAGAGCCATCAAAACAAGCACACAATGCAAAGCAAACAGAATCTGTCAAAATAGAACAGTCTGTAGCAATCTAGGTATTTGGAATACTTCTATAACTCCAAAAACTCTGAACAATTATCACGGTCTGAGTAATTTGTATATTTATCTACTGCAAAAGGAATGGGTATTTTATCGCTCTCTGGTTAAAAGTTTCAATTTTTTCAGCAAGATCAAACAACTATCACCCAAGAAGATCCTATAGGCTTTACTTGGCACAAACACTAATTAAAACACAAATAACACAGTCATAACAGTAGCATAATTGTGCTAACACTCAAGAATAGAAAGCAAAAGGCAAAAATAAATTTTATTCGTTGGGTTGCCTCCCAACAAGCGCTATCGTTTTATGCCCCTAGTTAGGCATAAGATTTCAATGACGCTCACACGAAAATAAGAATTGAAACACAAAGAGAGCATCATGAAACATATGACAAACATATTTAAGTCTAACATACTTCCTATGCATCGTAATTTTATAAGCAAACAAATCATCAGGGCAAGAAATATCTACCATATTCAAGGAAGAAGAAAGAAACAATAGCAATCTCAACATAACGAGAGGTAATTTACTAACATGAAAATTTCTATAACCATATTTTCCTCTATCAAAATAATTACATGTAGGATGATAATCAAACTCAACTATATAGCTATCATATAAAATATTCTCTTCATGATCCATATGCATAAAAGTTCTATGATCTTCCAAGATAGTGGGATTAACATCAACTAAAGTCACGACCTCTCCAAACCCACTTTCATGAAAAATTTCATAAGATTGAACACTCTCCAAATATTTGGGATTATTTTTAGCTAAAGTTGGCACTCTTCCAAACCCAGTTTTAATATTATCGCAAGCATATTCATCATGAGATTTAAATAAATTTTCAAGATCATAAGAATCATCACCCCAATCTTGATCATTGCAACAAGTAGTGGACATAACAAAATTAGCATCGCCAAGCTTGGGGTTTTGCATATTATTAGCACAATTGACATTAATATAATTTATAATAAAATCATTGCAATCATGCTTTTCATTAAAGGAGCTGTCATGAATCACTTCATAAATTTCTTCATCACAATTTTCAGATTCACGAATCTCAAGCAAAGCTTCATAAAGATAATCTAGTGCACTCAAATCACTAGCAATTGGTTCAACATGATTAGATCTTATAAAAAGATTAGCAAGTGGATGGGGATCCATATCAATAGATTTTTAGAAAGCAAAGATGCAAGCATATAGAAGGCACATGGCAACATAAGCAAACAAAAGATTTAACGAGAAAAAGGCAAACAGAAAAGGGGGTGAATAAAACGGCAAAATTTTGTGAAGTGGGGGAGAGGAAAACAAGAGGCAAATGGCAAATAATGTAAATTGTGGGGACATGAGATTTGTGATTAGGAACCTGGTATATGCTGAAGATCCTCCCCGGCAACGGCGCCAGAAATTCCTTTTGATGTCGCTTGAAGCTACGTCGGTAATTCCCCAAAGAGGAAGGGATGATGCAGCACAGTGGCGGTAGGTATTTCCCTCAGATGTGAAACCAAGGTTATCGAACCAGTAGGAGAACCAAGCAAAACAACGTAAACAACACCTGCACACAAATAACAAATACTCGCCACCCGACGTGTAACAGGAGGGTTTGTCAATCCCTTTCTGGTAACGGCGCTAGAAATTGGCAAATAGACATGAGAGAGTTGTAAATATTGATAGATCGAATGCCAAATAAAATAAATTGCAGCAAGGTATTTTTGTATTTTTGGTTTAGTAGATCTAAAAATAAAAGGCAAATAAAATTGATTGCGAAGGCAAATAATATGAGAAAGAGACCCGGGGGCCGTAGGTGGGTAAAAAGATTACTGTTGGGAAATTGATAGAACTTCAAATACTCATCACGATAACCAGTCAATGATCATTACATAGGCATCACGTCCAAGATTAGTAGACCGACTCCTGCCTGCATCTACTACTCTCCACACATCGAACGCTATCCAGCATGGATCTAGTGTATTAAGTTCATGGAGAAACGGAGTAATGCAATAAGAACGATGACATGATGTAGACAAGATCTATCTATGTAGAGATAGACCCCATCGTTTTATCCTTAGTAGCAACGATACAAACGCGTCGGTTCCCCTTCTGTCACTGGGATCAAGCACCGTAAGATCGAACCCACTACAAAGCACCTCTTCCCATTGTAAGATAAATAGATCAAGTTGGCCAAACAAAACCCAAATATTAGAGAAAAATACGAGGCTATAAGAAATCATGCATATAAGAGATCAAAGAAACTCAAATAACTTTCATGGATATAAAAACATAGATATGATCATAAACTCAAAGTTCATCCGATCCCAACATACACAACGCAAAAAGAGTTACATCATATGGATCTCCAAGATACCATTGTATTGAGAATCAAACGAGAGAGAGGAAGCCATCTAGATACTAACTACGGACCCGAAGGTCTACAAAGAACTACTCACGCATCATCGGAGAGGCACCAATGGAAGTGGTGAACCCCTCCGTGATGGTGTATAGATTGGATCTAGTGGTTCTCGACTCTGCGGCAGCTGGAATTGATTTTCGTCGACTCCCCTAGGGTTTCTGGAATATTGGGGTATTTATAGAGAAAAGATGCGGTCCAAGGGGCACCCGAGGTGGGCACAACCCTCTAGGGTGCGCCTGGGCCTCCTGGTGCGCCCTGGTGGGTTGTGCTCTACTCGGAGCACCCCCAGGCTCAACCTTGGCACATTAGGTGTCTTCTGGTCCATAAAAAATCTCCGTAAGGTTTCTTTGCATTTGGACTCTGTTTGGTATTGATTTTCTATGATGTAAAAACATGCAAAAAATACCAACTGGCACTTGGCACTATGCCAATAGGTTAGTACCAAAAATGATATAGAATGATTATAAAACATCCAAGATTGATAATATACAACATGGAACAATCAAAAATTATAGATACATTGGAGACGTATCAGCTATCAAACGTCACAACGTAACTAGGTGATCATAAAGATGCTCTACAGGTATCTCCGAAGGTGTTTGTTGAGTTGGCATGGATCAAGATTGAGATTTGTCACTCTGTGGATCGGAGAGGTATCTCTGGGCCCTCAAAGTAATACACATCCCAAGAAGGTTGCAAGCAAATTGACTAACGGGTTAGTTACGAGATGATGTATTACGGAACAAGTAAAGAGACTTGCCGGTAACAAGATTGAACTAGGTATGAAGATATCGACGATCGAATCTCACGCAAGTAACATACCAACAGACAAAGGGAATTACATATGTTGTCATAAAGGTTTGACCGATAAAGATATTCGTAGAATATGTAGGGACCAATATGGCCATCCAGGTCCCGCTATTGGTTATTGACCGGAGAGGTGTCTCGGTCATGTCTACATAGTTCTCGAACCCATAGGGTCCGCACGCTTAACGTTCGTTGATGATATAATATTACATGAGTTATGTGAGTTGATGTTGTTCGGCATCCCATATGAGATCATGGACATGACGAGGAGCTCCGGAATGGTCCGAAAGGGGGGCTAGGGCAGGGGCCAAGGGTGGCCGCTTCCCCCCTTGGGGTTGCCCTAGGCTGCCTCCCCTCCTCCCCCACCTATATATATGTGTGCAGGGAGAGGGGCAATAGACACCAAGATTCCCTAGCCCCCCTCCCTCTAGTTCATCCTCGGTCATATTTTCATAGTGCTCGGCGAAGCCCTGTGGAGATTGTTACATCACCACCATCACCATACTATTGTGCTGCCGGAACTCATCTACTACTTTGCCGGTCTTGCTGGATCAAGAAGGCGAGGACGTCATTGAGCTGAGGGTGTGGTGAGCATGGAGGTGTTGTATGTTCAGTACTTGATCGGACGGATCTTAAAGGTGTACGACTACATGAACCGTGTTGATAAACACTTCCGCTTAACGGTCTACGAGGGTACGTCGATACACTCTCCCCTCTCGTAGCTATGCATCTCCATGGATAGATCTTGCATGTGCATATAATTTATTTATTTTCCATGCAACATTCCCCAACAGTGGTATCGGAGCCAGGTCTATGCGTAGATGATATGCACGAGTAGAACACAAAGAATTTGTGGGCGGCGATGGTCATACTGCTTACCACCAACGTCTTATTTTGATTTGGCGGTATTGTGGGATGAAGCGGCCCGGACCAACCTTACATGGCCACGCACATGAGACCGGTTCCACCGACTGACATGCAACTTGTTTTGCATAAAGGTGGTTGGAGGGTGTATGTTTTTCCTACTTTAGTTGAATCGAATTTGACTATGACCGGTCCTTGAAGAAGGTTAAAACTACAAATTTGATAATCACCATTGTGGTTTTGGGTAGGTAAAAAACAGTTCTTGCTAGTTGCCCGTAGCAGCCATGTAAAACTTGCAACAACAAAGTAGAAGACGTCTACCTTGTTTTTACAGGGTATGTTGTGATGTGATATGGTCAAGACGTGATGTGATATATGTTGTTGTATGAGATGATCATGTTTTGTAATATCGACAACCAGCGGGAACCTTAGGGTTGTTTCTTAATTATTGTATGAAATGCAAGCGCTATGTAATTGCTTTACTTTATCGCTATGTGTTAGCAATAGTTGTATAGGCAATAGTTGGCAAGATGACCCCAACGCAATGATGGAGATCAAGGTGTCGAGCCGGTGAAGATGGAGATCAAGACGATGTTGTGGAGATGGAGATCAAAAGCACAAGATGATGATGACCATATCTTGTCACATATTTTGATTGCATGTGATGTTTATCCTTTATGCATCTTATTTTTCTTAGAAAGACGGTAGCATTATAAGATGACCCCTTCACTAAATTTCAAGATAAAAGTGTTCTCCCCGACTATGCACCGTTGCTAAAGTTCATCATTTCAAAACACCTCGTGATGATTGGGTGTGATAGACTCTACGTTCACATACAACGGGTGTAAGCTAGTTTTTCACAAGCAAAATAATTGGGTTAAACTTGACGAACCTAGCATGTACAAACATGGTCTTGGAACACTGGAGACCGAAAGGTCGAATGTGATTAATAAAGTAGATATGATCAAGATAGAGATGTTCACCATTGAGGACTACGCCATCTCACGTGATGATCAAACATGGGTTAGTTGATTTGGATCATGTATCACTTAGATAACTTGAGGGATGTTAATTTAAGTGGGAGTTCATCAGTAATTTGATTAATTGAACTCAATTTATCATGAACTTAGTCTTAATAGTTTTTGCATATATATGTTGTAGATCAATGGCCCGTGCTACCGTTCCCCTGAATTTTAATGCGTTTCTAGAGAAAGCTAAGCTAAAATATGATGGTAGCAACTACATGGACTGGGTTTGTAACTTGAGGATAATCCTCATTGCTGCATAGAAGAATTATGTCCTTGATGCACTGCTTAGTGAAAAACCTACTACAGGAGCTAATCCAGGTGTTATGAACATCTGGCAGGCTCGATCTGATGACTACTCAATAGTTTAGTGTGCCATGCATTACCGCTTAGAACCGGGACTTCAAAGACATTTTGAACGCCACGAAGCATATGAGATGTTCCAAGAGCTGAAGTTGATATTTCAATCTAATGCCCGGGTTGAGAGATATGAAGTCTCCAACAACTTCTATAGCTTCAAGATGGAAGAGAACAATTCTGTTAGTGAACACATACTCAAAATGTCCGGGTATCATAACCACTTGACTCAGTTGGGAACTGATCTTCCAGTTGAGAGTGTTATTGACAGAGTTCTTCAATCACTGCCACCAAGCTACAAAGGCTTCGTGGTGAACTATAATATGCAAGGGATGACGAAAATGATTCCCGAGCTCTTCGCAATGTTTAAGGCCATGGAGGTAGAAATCAAGAAGGAGCATCAAGTATTGATGGTTAACAAGACCACTAGTTTCAAGAAAAAGGGCAAGGGAAAGAAAGGGAACTTCAAAAAGAATGGCAAGCAAGCTGCCGCTCCCGTGAAGAATCCCAAAGCTAGACCCAAGCCTGAAACTAAGTGCTTCTACTGCGAAGGGAATGTTCACTTGAAGCGAACTGCCCCAAATACTTGGTGAATAAGAAGGATGGCAAAGTGAACAAATGTATATTTGATATAAATGATATTGATGTGTTCCTTACTAATGCTCATGGTTGCGCTTGAGTATTTGATACTGGTTCGGTTGCTCATATTTGTAACTCGAAACATGAGCTATGGAATAAATGAATATTGGCTAAGGACGAGGTGATGATGTGTGTCGGGAATGGTTCCAAGCTCGATGTGATCGCTGTCGGCACGCTACCTCTACATCTACCTTCAGGATTAGTTTTAGACATCAATAATTATTATTGGTGCATGCATTGAGCATGAACATTATATCTGGATCTTGTTTAATTTGAGACGGTTATTCATTTAAGTCAGAGAATAATGGTCGTTCTATTTATACGAGTAATATCTTTTATGGTGATGCACCTTTGATGTGTGGCCTATTCTTGTTGAATCTCAATCGTAGTGATACACATATTCACAATATTGATGTGAAAAGATGCAAAGTTGACAATGATAGTGCAACATACTTATGGCACTACCATTTAGGTCATATTGGTGTAAAACGCATGAAGAAACTCCATGTGGATGGACTTTTGGAGTCACTTGATTATGAATCATTTGATACTTGCGAACCATGCCTCATGGGTAAGATGACTAAAACTCCGTTCTCTGGAACAATGGAGCGAGCTAATGACTTATTGGAAATAATACATACCGATGTGTGCGGTCCGATGAGTGTTGAGGCACGCGGCGAGTATCATTATTTTCTGACCTTCACAGATGATTTGAGTAGGTATGGTTATATCTACTTCATGAAACACATGTCTCAAACATTTGAAAAGTTCAAAGAGATTCAAAGTGAAGTGGAGAATCATCATAACAAGAAAATAAAGTTTCTATGATCTAATCGCGAAGGCGAATATTTGAGTACGAGTTTGGCCTTCATTTAAAACAACGTGGAATTGTTTCACAACTCACGCCACCTGGAACACTACAGCGTAATGGCGTGTCCGAACGTCGTAACCGTACTTTATTAGATATGGTGCATTCTATGATGTCTCTTACCGATTTGCCTTTATCATTTTGGGGTTATGCATTAGAGACAGCCGCATTCACGTTAAATAGGGCATCGTCTAAATCTGTTGAGACGACACCGTATGAACTCTGGTTTGGAAACAAACCTAAGCTATCATTTCTTAAAGTTTGGGGATGTTAGGCTTATGTCAAAAGGCTTCAGCCTGATAAGGTGGAACCCAAATCGGAGAAGTGCATCTTCATAGGATACCCTAAGGAAACTATTGGGTACACCTTCTACCACAGATCTGAAGGCAAGATCTTTGTTGCAAATAATGGGTCCTTTCTAGAGAAGGAGTTTCTCTTGAAAGAAGTGAGTGGGAGGAAAGTAGAACTTGATGAGGTGATTGTACCTTATCTCGAATTGGAAAGCAGCACATCAGAGAAAACCGTTCCCGTGATCCCTACACCAACTAGAGAAGAAGATAATGATGATGATCATGAAACTTCAGATCAAGTTACTACTGAACTTCGTAGGTCGGCTAGAGCACGTTTCGCACCAGAGTGGTACGGTAATCCTATACTGGAAGTCATGTTGCTAGAAAACGGCGAACCTACAAACTATGAAGAAGCTATGATGAGCCCAAATTCCGATAAATGGCTTGAGGGCATGAAATCTGAGATAGGATCCATGTATGAGAACAAAGTGTGGACTTTGGTGGACTTGCCCAATGATCGTCAGGCCACTAAAAATAAATGGATCAAGAAGAAGACAGACGCTGATGCTAATATCACTGCCTACAAAGCTCGACTTGTCGTGAAAGGTTTTCGACATGTTCAAGGGGTTGACTAAGATGAGACTTTGTCACCCGTAGCGATGCTTAAGTCTGTCCGAATCATGTTAGCAATTCACACATTTTATTATTATGAAATCTGGCAAATGGACGTCAAAACTGCATTCCTTAACGGGTTTGTTAAGGAAGAGTTGTATATGATGCAATCGAAAGGTTTTGTCGATCCTGAAGGTGCTAATAAAGTGTGCAAGCTCCAGCGATCCATCTATGGACTAGTGCAAGCATCTTAGAGTTGGAATATATGCTTTGATGATGTCATCAAAGCATATGGTTTTATACAGACCTATGGTGAAGCATGTATTTACAAGAAAGTGAGTGGGAGCTCTGCAACATTTCTGGTGTTATATGTGGATGACATATTACAGATTGGAAATGATATAGAATTTCTGGATATCATTAAAGGATACTTGAATAAGAATTTTTCAACGAAAGACCTTGGTGAAGCTGCTTATATATTGGGCATCAAGATCTATAGGGATAGATCGAGATGCTTAATAGGACTTTCACAAAGCGCATCCCTTGACAAAGTTCTGAAGAAGTTCAAAATGGACCAGTCAAAGAAAGTGTTTGTAACATCCCAAAATTCTAAATTTTGGAATGCTATAATAAATAGATAGATTGATTGATTGTTTGATTGTTGTGTGATTGATTGAGTGAAATTCGAAACTTTTTGAAAGTTAAATGAGAGGGAATAAAAGGACTTTCCCAAACTTTCATTTTTCATTCGTGATCTCCATGAACTCAAATTCTTTTCAACACAAAACCCTAGAGAGAAGATGACATGACTTCTTCCATTTAAATTAAATGAAAAGGGTTGTTGAAAATATTTGAATTTCATTTGAAAATATTTCAAATTCATAAACATCAAGCAACTCAATGATTTTCATGAGAGAAGATAAAATGACTTCTTCAAAATATATGAAATATGAGTTGGAAGTTAAAAGGATCAAATTCAAAGTCCTTTTGGAAATTATTTTCAATTTGGAGTTATTTGAGTTTTATTCAAATTATTTTTCTCCAAAAACAAAATACATGGAAAATAGGGTAACATGATTCCCTACATTAGAAAATTGGAGAAAAATTAATTTGAAATCATTTTGGTATTTTTAAAATGATTTTTGTTGGATTTTAATAGACCAGTAGCACTCTTTGATTTATCTGAATTTGTGTTGATTTTATTTGGCATTATAAAAATGTCCATGTTGTAGAAAATCTTTTTCTGAAAATTTTGATATATTATATGCCTATATAATATTTTTAGTTATTTTGTTTTTATTATTTTAGTTCTCTGAAAAAAATGTGTTTATTAAAAAAAAAGTTTCCCTCGCCGACTAGGCCGGCCCAGCTAGCCAGCCAGGCTAGGCCCAGCCCAACCGGCCCGTCCGCCTCGCCCTCCAGCTTGGGATGGAGTCCCGAGCGACGCCGCGACCGCCGCCGCCTCGACGTCCGTACCGCGCCCGGACTCCCCTCGCCGCCTCTCTCCTCCCTCCTATAAATCCGGAGCCCCGGGCCCCTCTCTCTCTTTTCTCGCTCTCTTTTCTCGCGTCGCCACGCCTCCTCTCGCGTTGCACCGCCGCCACAGATCCCGCAACCGATCCGTGCCGCCGCCGCCTTGCTTCGTCGCCTGCGCCGCTGCTCGCCTGCGCCGCCGCTTGCTAGCGCCGCTGCCCGCTGCCATCTCCTCCGCCGCACTCGTCGCCGCGCTCCGCCACCGCCCGCGCCTCACCGCTGCTTGCCACGTCGCCGCCATCGAAGACCACCGCCGCGGGAAACCGCCGTCATCGTTGACCCACGTGGACCGGTAATAACCGCCCCGGTTCGCCGGTTTTTATATAGGTTTTTTTTTGGTTTTCTGTTTTAAAAACCGGGTTTTCTTTTAAACTAGTTAGTTAGTAAACGTTCGCTCGTTAGGTCTTCTCAGCAAACGGATTCGTTCATTAAGGTTCTGTTAGCAAGCGTTCGCGCGATAGATTTTTTTTTTCTGTTTTAATTCCGGCCAGGGACCTATCTGTGATAATTTGTTTTATAGATTAGTCCCTGATCTTGCAACGCTCATAACTTTTTGCTCGATAGTCGGAATTCGATGAAACCAACGCCCACTTCTTCATTACGAACTCCTCTATCCATTAATCCAACTCAAACATGTTTTTGAAAGTTTTAAAATTTTAATTAGATCAGATTTAGATCTAATCTTCGTTTGATCATAACTTGAGTTTCATAGCTTCGTTTGAGTTGATTCTTTTTGCAAATCGAAGCTCTTGACCTAAACTTTCTGATAAGGCCAAATTCATATAACTTTGGTACTGTTAGAAATTTTTTTTATGTTGCAAGAGTTATTTGCTTGGTTTTGGTGTTTTCCGAATCGTCTTCTTCGTTCTTTCTGATCTGTTGAGTGATTGCTTATGTGTGGTTCTATTGCTTGCGTATGATAGATTGACCGGAGTGTGACGAGTAGATCTATCAAGAGTTTTGAGTGAGAATCATCTTCATAAACATTGCAGGCAAGTTCACACTTTGATCATATCCCTTTTCATACCCAGTTTTTATGCATTAGTTTCAACCCTCAAACATTCCATGAGTAGGATTGATAACGTGTGGGTATTGGGAAGTAGTTGATGAGGTAGGAACCTATTACCCTGCATCCAAACCCTGGGAGTTACTATTACGTTTTGCTTATATTGCCATGCTATGCTCGTAGACGTGGATTGGGTTTGAGAGTATTTCATGACAGATGTGAGATTGTTAATTAATGGTTTACTTAAGGTGGCAACTTTAACACACATCTGGGTGGATTGAGGCACCTGGGTATTCCAGGATTGCCTGTTTTTTATGGACTGTCACCCAGGCTCAAAGGGATCATGAGATTATTCATACTAGAAACTTCCGTGTGCAGCCACAAGCTATTATGGGCTCTAGCATAGTTGATTAAGTCGTGTGAACTCTTACAGTGGTAGACTAGCAGATGTAGGGGTTGTAGGTGGTACGGTCTACCCATCGTAAGGTGCAAACGCTTCTGAAAGACTATGTCTCGGTCATCCGTTTCTCAAATACCATGTAGTGCGAGAAATCCAACGGAGGAGATCGAGTCTTGTGGGGAAAAGTGCGCAAACCTCTGCAGAGTGTATAAACTAATCATGATTAGCCGTGTCCCCCGTTATGGACGTTTTGAGTATCTAGTACTTGGATTATCATGTGAATCTCATCATGTTAGTTTAAATTAAGTTTGTTGGGTTTAATGATGTTATTTAATTGGGATTGAGAATGCTGTCAACCATTCTCAATGTTCAACAACCACCATGATAGTTAAATAAAATTTATTCCTTTGCAGTAGGGAAAAATTGGCTTTTCGCAAAAACCTTATAACCATAGAGCTTTTCCACCAGCCATATATGCATGTAGTGATAGCCATTTATTCATCATTATTCTCTGGTGTGAATTTGCCAGTACATTCAATGTACTGACCCTTTGTGGCTGCAACGTCTCATGTTGCAGGATATCTTACGACGAGTAAGTGTTACGTTAGGGTTACAATTTCTACACTCAACTTTGCCGTTGGTGTTGATGGGAATCCACAACCTTGTTATTTCCGCTATGTTGGATTGGGGTAATAGTATTTACGTTACTTTTACATGTGATTTACCTCTGTTATAAATCCTCGAGTACTGTGTGTGTCAGCATACCGATCCAGGGATGACACTTAAGCACAGAGACTTGACCGTCTGAGGTCAGGTCGCTACAAGATGGTATCAGAGCACATGTTGACTGTAGGACGTGACCCCTAGAAACTGGCAAGCCCATAGGAAATATTTTCTCTACAACTTTCTTTTCAAAAGGATCTTTTACCTCTCTTCTCTTCTGAGCTTATTCAAATATTCCCTTTTAGTGAGACTATACCCCTTTCCCTTTTTGACTACACAAAGATTTGGCTGATGAGACCACTTCAAGAAGTACAAGATATCGGACAACTAAGACCATTTCGGAATGAAGACGATTTTACCGTGTATTATAATAATGGAAACTACAACGGGTGAAGACTCCAAAGACTAGGAGAATTTAAAGGCCCTGTAGAATTTTCCAGATTTGTATGACCTAGGAAGGCACCCCTTATGGAACTTGGCAGACTATTGAAGCTGTCAATACCGGGATCAAGGTGTATCGGAGAAAGACTGAAACAAGGAGCATGAGAACTCGAAGTTTTGAAAACCCTAAGGCAGGAGATATCAACTATGGAATGATAGCTCATGGAAATGACAAGAGCAGAAACACGGTTATCCGTGATGTCATCGCCCGCTTATGCTATTTGTCACCGGGCTGAGTTAAGCAGGCATTTCTTCGGAAGGATTGGATGGTAGAAGGCTGATGGAGCACCTATCAGTAAGATGAAGTTTTAACCTTAGTCGGTGTATCACCAGGATCTGGAGTAGTACATCAAGAAGTTTAAGGTAGAGCTCCAGGAAGCCGAATTAGACAAGGAAGCATTTCGTGAAGAACTCAGGACCCAGAAGCTGAAGTAGCCAAATTGGAGGGAACAAAACCTCGAGATACTGGAGACAGTAGGACCATGGCTTATGCAAAGGGTGTTGAAACCCCGAAGTTTGGAACGCAACTCCAGAAATATTAAGGGACGTCACGATAGACTTTGCGACAACAAAGATGAATCCGGTAGAAGGATTCGAGAAACACAAGCATAATCAAAAGAAGCCATCGAAGACAGGAACAAGACTTGAAGAGTTTGGTGATTTTGAAGATTTATTGACCTTTAGAAGACCCAACCCCTGTTATATGCCTACGTTAGATGCGATGTTTGTGAGCTGTCATTTGTTTGATGTTTTTTTCGACAGCCACAAAATAAAAAAATCTGTCTTTTCAAAACTTTTGCTTGTATTGTGTGTATCACTCTATCTCCTTTATCTCACCCAAAACCCATGGACCCAATAGAGGATGAATGAAGATGAGCTTGTATTTTCTGGACCGATGAGTCAATTGGAGACAGACCAATGGATTCAGAACATGGAAGGTCATATGGAGTATAACACGATAGCCGGAAAGGATATGACCCAGCATGCTCTTTAGTGCTTTGAAAGAGGTGCTGCTACTTGGTGGAGGATGTACCAAACCATCAATGGATGGCAAGGAATAACCACTTGGAAAGAATTTAAGTTGACTCTGCCAAAGCCTCGGCTTGTGTCCCGGAAGTTGAAGCCTTATGGAAAGGTGTTAGGGAATGTAGTAATTTCAAAAAATTTCCTACGCACACGCAAGATCATGGTGATGCATAGCAACGAGGGGAGAGTGTGATCTACGTACCCTTGTAGACCGACAGCGGAAGCGTTATATCAACGCAGTTGATGTAGGCATACGTCTTCACGATCCGACCGATCCAAGCACCGAAACTACATCACCTCCGAGTTTCAGCACACGTTCAGCTCGATGACGATCCCCGGACTCCGATCCAGCAAAGTGTCGGGGAAGAGTTTCGTCAGCACGACGGCGTGGTGACGATCTTGATGTTCAACTGTCGCAGGGCTTCGCCTAAGCACCACTACAATATTATCAAGGATTATGGTGGAAGGGGCACCGCACACGGCTAAGAAAACGATCACGTGGATCAACTTGTGTGTCTAGGGGTGCCCCCTGCCTCCGTATATAAAGGAGCCAAGGGGGGGTGCGGCCGGCCCTAGTAGGAGGCGCGCAGGAGGAGTCCTACTCCTACCGGGAGTAGGACTCCCCTCCCTTTCCTTGTCCAAGTAGGAGAGGGGGGAGGAAGGGAGAGAGGAGAGGAAGGAAAGGGGGGGCGCCGCCCCTCCCTCCTTGTCCAATTCAGACTAGGGGGAGAGGGGGGGCGCGGCCTGCCCTGGCAGCCCCTCCTCTTCTCCACTTTAGGCCCATGAGGCCCATTAACCCCCCGGGGGTTCCGGTAACCCCCCGGTACTCCGGTTTTATCCGAAACTTCCCCGGAACACTTCCGGTGTCCGAATATAGCCGTCCAATATATGAATCTTTATGTCTCGACCATTTCGAGACTCCTCGTTATGTCTGTGATCATATCCGGGACTCCAAACCAACTTCGGTACATCAAAACTCATAAACTCATAATATAATTGTCATCGAAACCTTAAGCGTGCGGACCCTACGGGTTCGAGAACAATGTAGACATGACCGAGACATGTCTCCGGTCAATAACCAATAGCGGAACCTGGATTCTTGTATTGGCTCCCACATATTCTACGAAGATCTTTATCGGTCAGACCGCATAACAACATACGTTGTTCCCTTTGTCATCGGTATGTTACTTGCCCGAGATTCGATCGTCGGTATATCAATACCTAGTTCAATCTCGTTACCGGCAAGTCTCTTTACTCGTTCCGTAATACATCATCTCGCAACTAACTCATTTAGTTGCATTGCTTGCAAGGCTTAGGTGATGTGCATTACTGAGAGGGCCCAGAGATACCTCTCCGACAATTGAAGTGACAAATCCTAATCTCGAAATACGCCAACCCAACATGTACCTTTGGAGACACCTGTAGAGCTCCTTTATAATCACCCAGTTACGTTGTGACATTTGGTAGCACACAAAGTGTTCCTCCGGTAAACCGGAGTTGCATAATCTCATAGTCATAGGAACATTTATAAGTCATGAAGAAAGCAATAGCAACATACTAAACGATCGAGTGCTAAGCTAACGGAATGGGTCAAGTCAATCACATCATTCTCCTAATGATGTGATCTCGTTAATCAAATAACAATTCTTTGTCTATGGTTAGTAAACATAACCATCTTTGATTAATGAGCTAGTCAAGTAGAGGCATATTAGTGACACTCTGTTTGTCTATGTATTCACACATGTATTATGTTTCCGGTTAATACAATTCTAGCATGAATAATAAACATTTATCATGAAATAAGGAAATAAATAATAACTTTATTATTGCCTCTAGGGCATATTTCCTTCAAAAGGATATGAGGAAACCTTGTGCATGCAAGATTTGTGGAGAAATAGTACACACCCATAAAGAACACAAGGATGAATGCCCTAGTTGTGAAGGAAGTCACCCAGTTGAAGAATGCCCAACTAGGCAGATTACTTGTTTCTTGTGTGAAGGGACTACCCACTATCCTGCTCAGTGTCACATTTACCCCATGATACAACGAACCATCCAGCAGAAGAAAGAAGTAATGAAAGGAGCCCTCATGGAAATTTTAGAAGAAGTTGTGATGAAGGAAGAGACGGAGGACACACCTAAACAAGACCCGAGTAAACCCTGCACCAAGTCTTGCTATTCATGTGGATAAGAAGGACACATCTCCCAAAATTGTTTGAATGGGGATCTAGTAGAATTCCCGACAGAGGAAGTAGAATATGACCCACACGAAATAAAACCCTGATTGGAACGGAAAAGTCCATGAAGAGAAGCAGATTGGATTCTAGGAAGGACCTGAGTCATATCACCTGTTACAGGTGCAAGGATTCAGGGCACTACCTCAACAGTTGCCTAAAAAGGAAACCCCGATACTTGTCAGAAGTAATATGTTTTAGTTGTAATGGAGCAGGGCACTTTGCCAGAGAATGCCCCAAGGAGAAGGAAACTTGTGCTAGATAGTTGAGTTTGCAACAAAAGAAATGGAGTTGTAGAAGTGAGAACATTTTCTTTTATATTGAGGTGTTGAGTTGAGACATGTAATGGAAAGGCGAGAGATTGTAATCATTTGAGAAAGAATAAAGCTAGCATCGTTGGTACTGATATGGACTTTATGAGTTGTTACTCTATGAAGAAGGATTTTGACCATTTTGAGGAATATGAGCAATATGGTCTATGGAAGTTTTGTGCATTTTAAGGGTGGTAGTACCCTGTAAGAACTGTTGTCCCCTGGAAAAGATAAGGATACTCCACTGAGTGGATTTTGGACAATATGAATACGAGTTTTGTCTCGATAAGTGTGATACCCCAAGAGTGTGTGGGATGAAGTTGGAGACCGTCAGTTGTTTTGACCAAATGTGATCAAGAAGTCAGAAGAGAATGTTAAGTTGATTCGAGATAGACTGAAGGCAGCTCAGTCCAGGTAGAAGAGTTATGCAGACTCAAAACGCAAGGAGGTAGTCTATGAAAGTGGAGACAGAGCATGTCTTCGTGTGTCCCCTCTGCGAGGAGTTAAACGAATTGGGGTTAAGGGAAAGTTAGCCCCGAGATTTGTAGGACCATACCGAGTTTTGGAGCGTATGGGAGAAGTGGCCAACAAGTTGGAATCACCCGAAGGACTGTCAGGAGTTCATGATGTGTTTCACGTTTCCAAGTTGAGGAAGTGCCATGCAGAGATGGCCAATATTCCCCTGTAAGGATGCTTGACCCTGGAAAGGATAATTATGTTCCACGAAGTGGAATATGGACTTCATAAGTATAAGTTTTTATCTCGGTATGAGGGATATCCCACGAGGATGAAGGGATAAATTACTATTGGATATAAAGGAGGTATGATGTTGGAAATATGGATCAATGGAAACTCCATGATGAGTCTAGTAATCGTGTCCTAGTTTGGTGCCAATAGAAGGAAGGAAGACAGTACAATTGGATGGATTTAAGAGTACTAGGAAGTTGGAAGTTGGAACAATGATCAGTTGCCTGATGATAAGTTCAAGGAATACAAGTGATGAGATGGGCCATAACCCATAGGCCCCAGGACCTGCCAAGAAGCAAGCACATTTCTTGCTAAAGGAAGAACCCTGGAAGAGGATATACCTTTGTCAGCAGACGATTTTATAGGAGTAACGCAAAACCTGAGAGTTGTGAAGGAACGATATATGTTTGTTTGGCTTGCAGAATCAATGGATTATTCCAAACGCAGTTCATGGACAAGAGAAATTCTGCAATGCTTGTGAGGATGACCGAGTGTTAGAATGCGAGATTCGCTAAAACGTATACAAAGTAATGATTTGGGTGCGGGATGGATTGATCACCATACCGACTTACTCTTATTATTCGCCTTGCTATATGGGATGGTAAATCTGAGTGACTTACCTATAGTAGAGCGACGACGATCGAAACCTTTTTTGAACCTTAGAATGGTATAAGTATTTTTCCCTTGTACAAGGCAGCTTTGCCAACCGTAGGTTATACGGTGAGGATCAACCAGACCCATTTCGTGCAGGAGAAACCCTAAATTGTTAACCACCATGAGATATCGATAGTTAGTTAGTATTGGCGCCAGACCCGTCAGCTAAGAAGACCCAGTCTCGGAAGAACCTTACTAAGATGAAAGGACAGAAGAATTGCGGTAAAGGTTATGCCACTACCGGAAGAGCCCAGAGAAGGAATTATCCTGAAGATCTGAGAAGACCGACACTGTTAACAATATGGATGAAGTATATGAGTTTTTGATGGAACCATAACCATGTTTCTAAGGGTGGTAGCACCCGAGACCCCCCGTGTGATGATAGATGGATTTTGAGAAGACCCCAAACCTAACCTATTTCTTTCTAGCCTCTCCGAATCTCATGGACGAGATTCATTTTAAGGGTGGTAGGTTTGTAACATCCCAAAATTCTAAATTTTGGAATGTTATAATAAATAGATTGATTGATTGATTGTTTGATTGTTGTGTGATTGATTGAGTGAAATTCGAAACTTTTTGAAAGTTAAATGAGAGGGAATAAAAGGACTTTCCCAAACTTTCATTTTTCATTCGTGATCTCCATGAACTCAAATTCCTTTCAACACAAAACCCTAGAGAGAAGATGACATGACTTCTTCCATTTAAATTAAATGAAAAGGGTTGTTGAAAATATTTGAATTTCATTTGAAAATATTTCAAATTCATAAACTTCAAGAAACTCAATGATTTTCATGAGAGAAGATAAAATGACTTCTTCAAAATATATGAAATATGAGTTGGAAGTGAAAAGGATCAAATTCAAAGTCCTTTTGGAAATTATTTTCAATTTGGAGTTATTTGAGTTTTATTCAAATTATTTTTCTCCAAAAACAAAATACATGTAAAATAGGGTAACATGATTCCCTACATTAGAAAATTGGAGAAAAATTAATTTGAAATCATTTTGCTATTTTTAAAATGATTTTTGTTGGATTTTAATAGACCAACAGCACTCTTTGATTTATCTGAATTTGTGTTGATTTTATTTGGCATTATAAAAATGTCCACGTTGTAGAAAATCTTTTTCTAAAATCTTTGATATATTATATGCCTATATAATATTTTTAGTTATTTTTTTATTATTTTAGTTCTCTGAAAAAATGTGTCTATTTAAAAAAAATCCCTTGCCGACTGGGCTGGCCCAGCTAGCCAGCCAGGCCAGGCCTAGCCCAACCGGCCCGTCCGCCTCGCCTTCCAGCTCGGGACGGAGCCCCGGGCCCCTCTCTCTCTTTTCTCGCGCCGCCTCGCCTCCTCTCGCGTTCCGCCGCCGCCGCAGATCCCGCGAACGATCCGCATCACCGCCGCCTTGCTTCGCCGCTCGCGCCGCTTCTCGCCTATGCCGCCGCCCGCGTCGCCCGCTGCCATCGCCTCCGCCGCATTCGTCGCCGCGCTCCGCCACCGCCGCCGCACCTAGCTGCCGCTCGCGCCTCGCCGCTGCTTGCCACGCCGCCGCTGTCGAAGACCGCCGCCGTGGGAAGCCGCCGTCATCGTTGACCCGCGTGGACCGGTAATAACTGCCCCGGTTCACCAGTTTTTATTTAGGTTTTTTTTGGTTTTCCGTTTTAAAAACCGGTTTTTCTTTTAAACTAGTTAGTTAGTAAACGTTCGCTCGTTAGGTCTTCTCAGCGAACGGATTCGTTCATCAAGGTTCTGTTAGCGAGCGTTCACGCGATAGATTTTTTTTCTGTTTTAATTCCGGCCAAGGACCTATCTGTGATAATTTGTTTTACAGATTAGTCCCTGGTCTTGCAACGCTCATAACTTTTTGCTCAATAGTCGGAATTCGATGAAACCAACGCCCACTTCTTCGTTACGAACTCCTCTATCCATTAATCCAACTCAAACATGTTTTTGAAAGTTTTAAAATTTGAATTAGATCAGATTTAGATTTAAACTTCGTTTGATCATAACTTGAGTTTTGTAGCTTCGTTTGAGTTGATTCTTTTTGCAAATCGAAGCACTTGACCCAAACTTTCTGATAAGGCCAAATTCATATAATTTTGGTACTGTTAGAAATTTGTTTTATGTTGCAAGAGTTATTTGCTTGGTTTTGGTGTTTTTCGAATCGTCTTCTTCGTTCTTTCTGATCTGTTGAGTGATTGCTTATGTGTGGTTCTATTGCTTGCGTATGATAGATTGACCGGAGTGTGACGAGTAGATCTATCAAGAGTTTTGAGTGCGAATCATCTTCATAAACATTGCAGGCAAGTTCACACTTTGATCATATCCCTTTTCATACCAAGTTTTTATGCATTAGTTTCAACCCTCAAACATTGCATGAGTAGGATTGATAACGTGTGGGTATTGGGAAGTAGTTGATGAGGTAGGAACCTATTACCCTGCATCCAAACCCTGGGAGTTACTATTACGTTTTGCTTATATTGCCTTGCTATGCTCGTAGACGTGGATTGGGTTTGAGTGTATTTCATGACAGATGTGAGATTGTTAATTAATGGTTTACTTAAGGTGGCAACTTTAACACACATCTGGGTGGATTGAGGCAGCTGGGTATTCCAGGATTGCTTGTTTTTTTATGGACTGCCGCCCAGGCTCAAAGGGATCATGAGATTATTCATACTAGAAACTTCCGTGTGCAGCTGCATGCTATTATGGGCTCTAGCATAGTTGATTAAGTCGTGTGAACTCTTATAGTGGTAGACTAGCAGATGTAGGGGTTGTAGGTGGTACGGTCTACCCATCGTAAGGTGCAAACGCTTCTGAAAGACTATGTCTCGGTCATCCGTTTCTCAAACACCATGTAGTGCGAGAAATCCAACGGAGGAGATTGAGTCTTGTGGGGAAAAGTGCGCAAACCTCTGCAGAGTGTATAAACTAATCATGATTAGCCGTGTCCTTGGTTATGGACGTTTTGAGTATCTAGTACTTGGATTATCATGCGAATCTCATCATGTTAGTTTAAATTAAGTTTGTTGGGTTTAATGATGTTATTTAACTGGGATTGAGAATGTTGTCAACCATTCTCAATGTTCAACAACCACCATGATAGTTAAATAAAATTTATTCCTTTGCAGTAGGGAAAAATTGGCTTTTCGCAAAAACCTTATAACCATAGAGCTTTTCCACCAGCCATATATGCATGTAGTGATAGCCATTTATTCATCATTATTCTCTGGTGTGAGTTTGCCAGTACATTCAATGTACTAACCTTTTGTGGCTGCAACGTCTCATGTTGCAGGATATCTTACGACGAGTAAGTGTTACGTTAGGGTTACGATTTCTACACTCAACTTTGTCGTTGGTGTTGATGGCAATCCACAACCTTGTTACTTCCGCTATTTTGGATTGAGGTAATAGTATTTACGTTACTTTGTTACCTCTGTTATAAATCCTCGAGTACTGTGTGTGTGTCAGCATACCGATCCAGGGATGACACTTAAGCACAGAGACTTGACCGTCTGAGGTCGGGTCGCTACAGTGTTCTTGCTTGTGTTGCAAGGTAAGAAATTGAGTTAGACTAAAAGTCTGACCACGACAGAAGATAGAGAGAAAATGAATGTCATTCTCTATGCCTCAGCCATAGGGTCTATTATGTATGCCATGTTGTGTACCAGACCTGATGTGTGCCTTGCCATAAGTTTGGTAGGGAGGTACCAAAGTAATCCAGGAGTGGATCACTGGACAGCGCTCAAGAACATCCTGAAGTATCTTAAAAGGACCAAGGATATGCTTCTCGTTTATGGAGGTGACGAATAGCTTGTTGTAAAAGGTTATGTCGATGCTAGTTTCGACACTGATCCGGATAACTCTAAGCCACAAACTGGGTACATATTTATATTGAAGGGTGGAGCTGTCAGTTGGTGCAGTTCCAAGCAGAGCGTCGTGGCGGCATCTACTGTGAAGCGGAGTACATAGCTGCTTTGGAATTGGCACATGAAGGAATTTGGATGAAGGAGTTCATATCTGATATGGGTGTAATACCCAATGCATTGGCTCCAATGAAAATCTTTTGTGACAATACTGGAGCAATTGCCTTAGCGAAGGAATCTAGGTTTCACAAGAGAACCAAACACATCAAGAGACGCTTCCACTCCATTCATGAAAAGGTCAAGGATGGAGACACAGAAATTTTCAAAGTACATACGGATCTGAATACAGCAGACCCGTTGACTAAACCTCTTCCATGAGCAAAACATGACCAACACCAAAACTCTATGGGTGTTAGATTCATTACTATGTAATGTAGATTATTGACTCTAGTGCAAGTGGGAGAGTGATGGAATATGCCCTAGAGGCAATAATAAAGTTGTTAATATTATATTTCCTTATTCATGATAAAGATTAATTATTCATGCTAGAATTGTATTGATGGAAACTTAAATACATGTGTGGATACATAAACAAATACCGTGTCCCTAGTCAGCCTCTACTAGACTAGCTCGTTGATCAAATATGGTTAATGTTTCCTAACCATGGACATGTGTTGTCACTTGATAACATGATCACATCATTAGGAGAATGATGTGATGGAAAAGACTCATACATTAGCTTAACATATGATCGTTCAGTTTATTGCTTCTGCTTTCTTAATGTCAAATACATATTCCTTCAACCATGAGATCATGAAACTCCCGGATACCAAAGGAATACCATGTGTGCTATCAAACATCACAACATAACTGGGTGATCATAAATATGCTATACAGGTATCTCTGAAGGCGTCTGTTGAGTTGGCATGGATCGAGATTGGGATTTATCAGGCGGGAAGTTTTTTTAAATAAAATTCGCCCGAAGAAAAATCCTAATAAAATATATAAAAAATTCGAAAAATGCCAGAAACAATTTTCATCGTCTAAACCTAATATTTAGAACAAAATGAACATTTTTCTCGCTTAAAATGCATATTTTTCTAATTCAAATAAAATAGCAAATAAAATCCAAATAAAATTTAAGTTTGATTTTAAAATTTCTTCTCCAATATTTCCCTATTTCGTAGAAGTCATTTTATCTTCTCTCTTTTATTTTGATTATTGGAAATAATTGGAGAGAAAAATATTAAAACCAAATTGATCCTCTTTTCAAGTTTGAGAAAAATTCAAATATGAAAATATGTGAAACATCCAACTCTCTCCTTGGGTCCTTGAGTTACATGAGATTTTCTAGGATCACAACCAAAATGCAAAAAAAATGATATGCATATGATGACCTATGTATAACATCCAAATTGAAAATTGGGATGTTACAAACCTACCCCCCTTAAGATGAATCTCGCACTCGAGATTCGTGTTGGATAGAAAATAGGTGTGTGTGGTCTTTCCGTAGGTCTTCTTCTCGCTCCCAGGTGGCTTCATCCTCGGTATGGTGGCTCCACTGAACTTTGCAAAACTTGATAACCTTGTTGCGTGTAACTCGGCTAGCAAACTCGAGAATCTTGACGGGTTTCTCCTCGTAGGTTAGATCACTCTCCAACTGAATTGCTTCCAGGGGCACTTTATCTCTGAGGAATATCGGCCATCTCAGCATGGCACTTCTTCAACTGGGAAACATGAAACACACTGTGAATTCCTGACAATCCTTCGGGTAACTCCAATTTGTAGGCAACCTCTCCCATACGTTCCAGAACTCGGTATGGTCCTATAAATCTCGGGGCTAACTTTCCCTTAACTCCAAATCGTTTAACTCCTCGCAATGGTGACACACGAAGATTTTCTCGGTCACAAATTTAATAGACTACCTCCTTGCGTTTGATATCGGCATAACTCTTCTTCCTGGACTAAGCTACCTTCAGTCTATCACGAATCAACTTAACCTTCTCTTCAAACTCTTTGATCAAATCTGGTCCAAACAACTGACGGTCTGCAACTTCATACCACATTAACGGTGTCATGCACCTCTTTCCATACAAGGCTTCGAAAGGTGCCATCTTCAAACTAGCCCGACAATTGTTGTTGTAGGAGAACTCCGCGTAAGGTAAATTTTCATCCAACTAGATCCAAAATCTAGCGCACAATCTCTCAACATGTCCTCCAGAATCTGATTGACTCTCTCAGTCTGTCCATCAGTCTGTGGATGAAAGGATGTACTGAACTCTAGCCTAGTACCCAAATTCTGGTGTAGCTGATTCCAAAACTTCGAGGTAAACTGTGTTCCTCTATCTGATACGATGGTCCTCGGAACTCCATGCAGACATACGATCCTGGTTATATATATCTTGGCCAACTTCGCGCTCGTATAAGTAGTTTTTACCGGGATAAAGTGAGCTACCTTGGTCAAGCGATCAACTACTACCCAGATAGAATCATATCCGGATCATGTCATGGGTAATCCGATGATGAAATCCAGGCCAAGATTGTCCCACTTCCATTCGGGTATCGGCATAGGCTGTAATAATCCTGCTGGCTTCTGATGCTCAGCCTTCATTCTCTGA
Organism: Triticum urartu; assembly: GCF_056163025.1. Lineage (NCBI taxonomy): Eukaryota > Viridiplantae > Streptophyta > Magnoliopsida > Poales > Poaceae > Triticum > Triticum urartu. The sequence goes on along the minus strand of NC_141874.1, from coordinate 142,423,948 downwards.
CATACATCAGATACAACTACATACTCGGCAATATCCTTATTCATACCTATCCACCATAAACGTTCCTTCAAATCCAAATACATCTTGGTGTTTTCCACGGTGAATCGAGTATGGCGAGTCATGAGCTTCCTGAAGTATTAACATCCTGATCTCCGCATTATTGGGCATATATACACGATCCTCAAACCATAAAGTCCCGTGCTCATCCTCACGGAAACCTGTGGCTTTTCCTTTGCTCATTTTCTCCTTTATCTTAGCAATTTCCTTATCATCCTTCTGAGATTCTCGAATCTTTCCCAATAATGTGGACTGAACCTCCATTGCTGCAACAAAACCTCTTGGAACTATCTCCAAAAGAAGTTCCTTGAGATCGCCAACTAACTCCCGCGGTAATCCTTCGCTTACGAGGGTATTGACATAACTCTTGTGGCTCAAAGCGTCCGCTACGACATTGGCCTTTCCTGGATGATAATACAGCTTCATATCATGATCCTTTATGAGCTCCAACCATATCCTCTGCCTGAGATTCAACTCCTTCTGCGTGAAAATGTACTTCAAGCTCTTGTGGTCCGTGTACACATCACATCGGTTTCCAATCAGAAAATGTCTCCAGGTCTTGAGCGCATGCACTACGGCTGCTAACTCCAAATCATGCGTGGCATAATTCAACTCATGAGGTCGAAGCTGCCGTGAGGCATATGAAACAACTCTTCTGTCTTGCATAAGTACACCTCCAAGTCCCAAGCGAGAAGCGTCGCAATACACTTGGAAATCCTTGCTATATCCGGAAGAATTAGCACTGTGGTTGTAACCAAACGTTTCTTCAACTCCTGAAAACTGGCCTCGCATTCCTCGGTCCATTTAAACTTGGTGTCCTTCTTCAACAACTCTGTCATGGGTTTCACAATCTTGGAGAAATTCTCAATGAACCTCCTGTAATATCCTGCGAGTCCCAGAAAACTGCGGATCTCTCCTACTGAGGTGGGTGCCAACCACTCAGTGACATACTGAACATTGGTAGGGTCTACTGCTATACCTTCTCCTGATATAACATGTCCAAGAAATCCAGGTTCCTTCAACCAAAACTCACATTTGCTGAACTTGGCATATAGCTGATGTTCCCTGAGCTTCTCGAGAACTAAGCATAAGTGTTCCTTGTGTTCCTCGTCATTCTTCGAGTACACCAAAATATCATCAATGAACACCACAACAAACTTATCCAAAAACTCCATCAACACCGTGTTCATCATACTCATAAAATAGGCAGGGGCATTAGTCAATCCAAAAGACATGACTGTGTACTCTTATAGCCCAGACCTGGTAGTAAAGCTGTCTTAGGTATATCCTGCTCTCGGATCTTCAACTGGTGGTATCCTGATCGAAGATCAATCTTGGAGAATACTTTAGCTCCTTGCAACAGGTCAAACAGATCATTGATCATCGGTAGTTGGTACTTGTTCTTGATCGTCACTTCGTTCAAAGCCCGATAATCAAGAACCGTTCTCTAAGATCCATCCTTCTTCTCAACTAAGAGCACTGGGGCTCCCCAAGGTGATGAACTTGGTCGGATGTAACCTTTCTCCAATAACTCCTTAATCTGCTTCTTAATTTCCTCTAGATCATTTGCGGGCATCCGATACGGTCTCTTTGATGTTGGTCAGGTGCCTGGCAACAGCTCTATCAAAAACTCTAGGTCTCGATCGGGCGGCATGCCTGGTAATTCCTCTGAAAATACATCTGGGCAATCCTTCACAATAGGCACTTCTTCCTGAACAACTCCCGAGAGATAATTCACTTGGGTCCTCCTTGGCGCATGCCTAGACACATAATTGATCCTTTTTCCCTCCGGGGTGGTGAGTAAAATTGACTTACTAGCACAGTCAATGTTTCCTTCGTACTTCGATAACCAATCCATGCCTAGTATTATATCCAATCCTTGTGACTCCAAAATCACTAGGTCTGAGGAGAAATCATGGCTACCAATGGTTAATGGTAACCGATCACACCATCGGCTGGACATATACTCTGCTCTTGGCGAGCTTACTAACATGGGTGACCTAATGGCTAGGGTTGGCAACTTAAACTTGCCCGCAAATCCCCTTGATATGTATGAATGCGATGCACCAGTGTCAAAAAGAACGAGTGCGGTAAATGACTTAATCAAAAACTTACCGATCACTGCATCAGGCTGATCTTCAACCTCGTCCACATTGATGTGGTTCACCTGACCTCTGGTGAAAGGGTTTGGCTTCTTCCCTGAGCTTCCATTGCCATTTCCATTCTTTGCTTCATGACATTCAGTGGCGTAGTGTCCAGTCTCCCCGCACTTGAAACAAGTAATGTGACTTAGGTCCTTCCTGGCGGGTGTTGCTGGGTTGGAACGGTTCTGTACATTGCTTCCTCCATTCCCATTCTTAGGGCCACTGTGGTTATGTGAACTCCCTCCATTATTAGTATGGCCTCCATGGTTATGGGTGTAACCTCCCGAGTTAGGGGTAAAGCGAGGCTTCTGCTGAGCTCCAAAATTGTACTTCCCTTGTCCATACTTCCGTTTGCGGCTCTCTATCCGTTGCTGCTTGCCTTCAATCATAAGGGCTCTGTCTACCAAATCCTGATAGTTATTTAATGTTTCCACCATCAACTGCATACTCAGCTCATCATTCAGCCCTTTCACAAACTTCTCCTACTTCGCGGCATCTGTGGCCACATCATCTGGGGCATAGCGAGCTAACTTACTAAACTCATCCATGTACTGCCCCATAGTACGATTTCCCTGGCGTAAGTTGCGAAACTCATGCTTCTTCATACTCATTGCTCTAGTTGAGACATGGGTTGTACGGAAAGCTTGCTAAAACTGATCCCATGTGACATTGGCTATGGGAAAAGTGGTTGTGTAATTCTCCCACCATGAGGCTGCGGGTCCATCCAATTGATGTGCGGCAAAGCGCACCTTCTCAGCATCTATGCAACCTGCAGTGGGCAGCTCCCTTCCAATCCTACGGAGCCAGTCATCAGCAATAGTCGGCTCGGTGCTACTGGAAAACACCGGCGGATTCAACCTCAGAAAATGGGCTAAGTTGTCAACTAGAGGTGGTGGTGGATTGTTGTTGTTGTTGCCTTGGTTCTGGACTAATAGTTGCATCAAGGCATTCTGCTATTGGATCAACTGAGTGAGCTCCGATGGGAAGACAAATCAGGGGTCACGTCTCGGAGCAATCTAATGGGTTTAGAGGGGAGAGATTAGAATAGAGTGGGGTCTAAGGAGAAAATTACTACCCATATGCACATGAGACAAACACATTCATATCACACCACTCAATTCAAACAAGGCCATACAATCGATCTAACTACCATTACAAAATACTCGGACTACTACTATATACATGGGGGAATACTACTGATAATATGGTGGTCGACTAGAAATTTTGATCAGAGGAAGATTCCATGAAATCTGCTCCAGCTTCGTCTTCATAATCATCATCACTGTTGGGGTCGGAGTCGGTGTCGTCGATGATGATGTAGTCCTCGGGGTAGTTGTCCTCTCCTGGTGCGGGGTCTCCCATGAATACTCCTAGCTTCTTCTTCAGGTCTTCATTCTTCTCCAGTAGTACTGATATTTCCTCTTCATATCCATTGCGTGTAGACTTGAGTTCCTCTTCTATATCCATGTTCCTGGTCATCACTTCTTCATGTCTATCATGTTGGCACAAATCTGGTTCTCCTGACAACGAATGTGTTGGTTCAACTCCTGGATGTAGGCTGCAATGGACTTGTCCCTCCTGGTGCAAATCATCTCCCATTGCTCATCTCCGCGTCCACATATCTGGTAGATGGTGTCCTTAAGATCCTTGTGGTATACTTCTCCGATGTGTCCCATGGCGATGTGAGCTGCCATGCTGTTTCCCGGACTCCAGGTTGGTGCATCAAAGGAAAACTCTATGGGCTCAATAACTGGTGTGAATGTCCTTCCTGGAACATGTACTCGAATTGTCCAGTGCTCTTCTTCCGGTAGAGTGGCGGTGTAGGTCCCGGTGAAGCTTGGCATTCCAATGTTCAGGTATCTAGTGGCTTCCTTCAAGTGTCGTCCAAAAGGGGTGTCTTCATCCGGTTGAGCAAACTTGTTCCTTGGGTCTGCCATCTATAGAGTGGAAAGTGGAGAAGAGTCAGAAATGAGTAGAGAAGAGTGTTGTATGGCTCATCTTAGTGGTCATGTAGAGAAGAGTGTTGTATGGCTCATCTTAGTGGTCATGTCCTACAGTTAGCATGTGCTCTGATACCATCTTGTAGCGATCCGACCTCAAACGGTCAAATCTCTGTGTATAAGTGTCATCCCTAGATCGGTAATTCTAACACACACACAATACTCGAGGATTTATAACAGAGTTCAATCACACACTTATTACATAGAATGTCTCAATGGAGAACTTATTACAATAATATGGCTGAAGGCCATCTAAATAAGATGACTGCGGAAGCTTTGAAGGTAAATGAGTCCATCAACTCCAACGACATAGTTGAGTGCATGACAATGGCCTATTGCATGTTACTCTTCGTCTGAAGACTCTGCAACATAATACGTTGCAGCCTGTGTAGGTCAGCACAAGGAATATGCTGGCAAAATAACACTATAGAGCAATGAACATGTATCATGTATAACTTTATGCGTATTTGGCTGGTGGAGGCTCTATGGATATTTTTGCAGAAAGCTAGTTTTTCCCTACAACAAAGGAATAGATTTTATTTAACTACTATGTTTGTTGAAAACATTGAGAAGGTTCCTCCAACTCAATCCCAAATTAATAAATCATCAACCCAACAAATTAATTAATTAGAGTGATGAGATCAAATCAATAATTCAAGTACCAGATACTCAAGATGTCCATAACTGGGGACGCGGCTAACCATGATTAGTTTATACACTCTGCAGAGGTTTGCACACTATTCCCCACAAGACTCGATCTCCTCCGTTGGATTTCTCGCACTACATGGTGTTTGAGAAACGGATGACCGAGACACAGTCTTTCAGAAACATTTACTCTTTACTCTGGGTAGACAGTACCACCTACATCTCCTACATCTGGTAGCCTACCAGTGAAAGAGGTCACACAACATACTCAACTATGCCAGAGCCCATAATGGCTTCTGGCTGCACGCGGAAGTTTCTAGCATGAATAATCTTATGATACCTTTGAGCCTGGGTGGCAAACCGTAGGATGATCACACGGGTACTCCGGGATATCCCAGGACAACACCGGATTGCTCCAGGTGCCCAGAGAACCACTGGGTGCTCCAGGGTGCCTCAACCAATCCACCTAGATGTGTATTAAAGTAGCCACCTTAAGTTTAACCATTAATTAAAACTCTAACATCTGTCATGGATCACTCAAACCCAAACCACGTCTAAGAGCATAGCATAGCAGTATAAGCATAACGTAGAAGTAACTCTCAGGGTTTGCAATAAAGACAATAGGTTCTACCTCATCAACTACTTCCCGATACCCACATGTTAAACAGATCCTACTCATGCAATGTTTGAGGATTGGAACTAATGCATAAAACTGGGTAATAAAGGGGTATGATCAAAGTGTTACTTGCCTTGCTAACGATCTGAAAACCCTAGTGACTCATAGTAGCACGCTTCGCACTCTGAAAACTCTATCGGGAACAAACAATAACATACATAAGCACCCAAGCATAGGATGCAAGGGTAAAACTCAAGTGGAGAGATCCAAATTGAAAGTTCAACTGAAGAGCTTTGATTTGCAAAAAGAATCAATCGAATCGGAGCTACTGAACTCAAACTACGATCAAAAGAAATTCAAATTCAAATATGCTTGAAACCAATTTTTTTTTATCAAAATCATGTTCAAGTTAGTTATCTGGAAAGAGGGGAACAAGACAAAGATTTTGGCATTGATTTCACTGGATTTGGATAAACGGGCAAAAAGTTCACTTTGAAGATCAGGGACTAATCTATGAGAAAAGTAATCACAGATAGGCCCCTGGCCGAAAATAAAATAAAAACCTAACATTCGAACGTTCGCTAACTGAACAAAATGAATGAATTCGTTCATTAAAATGAACTAAACAAAGAGTGTTCGCTAATTAGAATAGATCGGAATAAACCGAGAAAAACCCTAACCCTAAAAATAAACCGGGAGAAAACCGAGGGAACCGAAAAAAACCGAAAAGAACCGGCGAACCGGGACAGTTTTACACCGGTCAACGACGACGACGGGTCCGGCGACTCCGGTGAGACGGCAGCAAGGCGGTGCGGTGGCGCGGGCGCGGCGGCAAAGTGCGGCAGCAAGGCGACGCGACAGCGGTGGCGGCTGCGGCGGCTTGGGGTGAGGAGGAGGGGTGGCGGTGGCTCCATTTTAAAGGCCGATGGGGGCTGTGATGCTTGGGGAAGGGAACGCCGGGTCGGCTCGGGAGTCATGCCCCGGCCGGACTCGAACGGCGGCGGCGGCTCGGGCTCCTCGCGCGGGAGGAAGGCGGCGGGCGACGCGGGCCGGCCTGCTAGGCTAGGCCTTCGGCCCAGTCGGGTGGGAAGTTTTTTTAAAAAAATAAATTTTTCCTGAAGAAAAATCCTAATAATATATATTAAAAAATTCTAAAAATGCGAGAAACAATTTTCACTGTCTAAACCTAATATTTAGAACAAAGTGAACATTTTTTTGGCCTAGAAATGCATATTTTTCTAATTCCAATAAAATAGCAAATAAAATTTAAATTTGATTTTAAAATTTCTTCTCCAATATACCTCTCTTTTGAAGAAGTCATTTTATCTTCTCTCTTTTATTTTTATTATTGGAAATAATTGGACAGAAAAATATTAAAACCAAATTGATCCTCTATTCAAGTTTGAGAAAAATTCAAATATGAAAATTTGTGAAACCTCCAACTCTCTCCTTGGGTCCTTGAGTTGCATGAGATTTATAGGATCACAACCAAAATGCAAATAAAATATGATATGCATATGATGACCTATGTATAACATCCAAATTCAAAATTGGGATGTTACACTCATGGTCATAAACAATCATTGAAAAGATTATAATGGCGGCTTATAAAGTGCACTGGTGACTTAAGGTCAAAAGCCGGGACACGTGATAACCCAAATACTCAAATATGAGCAAGATAACCTAGAGCCAGTATGACCCGGGTATTCATAATTTCCATAAAAGCAAAAAAATTGAAAGCATAAAAAGTCTGAAAAGACCAAAACAGAGAACATGCAAATCTCAAATCTTTGTTAAGCCGGCTTTTAAGGCATGACCGAAAAAAGTTGGCTCACGGGCCACACGGTGGGCGCCAACTGATGTTGTTTTGTCACGCTAGATGTCCCCATGAAAGGACTTAGTCGTGAGGCCAACTCTATGATGATTAGCTTGAAGGGGTTGGTCGGAATTGAGAGACGCGAGGTTTTGCCCAGGTTTGGCCCCTCGCGGTGGAGGTAAAAGACTACATCCTAATACATCTCCAATGTATCTATAATTTTTTATTGTTCCATGCTATTATATTATATGTTTTGGATGTTTTACATGCATTAATATGTTATTTCATATTATTTTTGGGACTAACTTATTAACCCAGAGCCCAGTGCCAATTTCTATTTTTCCTTGTTTTTGAGTTTCGCAGAAAAGGAATATCAAACGGAGTCCAAACGGAATAAAACTTTGCGATGTTTTTTCTTGGACTAGAACTCTAGAAGACACCCAGAGGACTTGGAGTCCAAGCCAGAAAAGCCACTAGGCGGCGGCAAGGGTGGAGGGCGCGCCCAAGGGGGGCGCCCCCTACCTTGTTGGCCCCTCGGGACTCTCCTGATCTAGCTCTTCATCCTATATTCACATATATTCCAAAACCCTTCGGGGGAGCCAAGAAAACACTTTTTCGCTGCCGCAACCTTCTGTACCCATGAGATCCCATCTTGGGGCCTTTTCCGGCAATCTGCCGGAGGGGGATTCGATCACGAAGGGCTTCTACATCAACCCTATTGCCCTTTCGATGAATCGTGAGTAGTTTACCTCAGACCTACGGGTCCATATATAGCTAGTAGCTAGATGGCTTCTTCTCTTCCTTTGATTCTCAATACCATGTTCTCCTCGATGTTCTTGGAGATCTATCTGATGTAATCTTCTTTTGCGGTGTGTTTGTCAAGATTCGATGAATTGTGGACTTATGATCAGATTATCTATGAATATTATCTAAATCTTCTCTGAATTCTTATATGCATGATTTGATATCTTTGTATTTCTCTTCGAATTATTGGTTTGGTTTGGCCAACTAGATTGGTATTTCTTGCAATTGGAGAGGTGCTTACTTTTGGGTTCAATCTTGTGGTATCCTCACCCAGTGACAAAGTAGGGGCAGCAAGGCACGTATTTATATTGTTTCCATCAAGGATAAAAATATGGGGTTTTCATCATATTGCTTGACTTTATCCCTCTACATCATGTCATCTTACTTAAGGCGTTACTCTGTTCTTTATGAACTTAATACTCTAGATGCGTGATGGATAGCAGTCGATGTGTGGAGTAATAGTAGTAGATGCAGGCATGATTCGGTCTACTTGACACAAACGTGATGCCTATGTGCATAATGATTGCCTTGGATATTGTCATAACTTTGCACTTTTCTATCAAATGCTCGACAGTAATTTGTTCGCCCATCGTATTATTTGCCTTCATGAGAGAAGCCTCTAGTGAAACCTATGGCCCTCGGGTCTATTTTCCATCATATTTTTTCTGATCTACTATTTTGCAATATTTTATTTTCATATCTATAAACTAAAAAACCCAAAAATATTTTATCTTTTGTTTAGTTTTATCTATCTCTATCAGATCTCACCTTTGCAATTAACCGTCAAGGGATTGACAACCCCTTTATCGCGTTGGCTGCAAGTGTTTGATTGTTTGTGCAGGTGCATAGAATGGGGACTTGATTGCACCACCTACTAGATTTATACCTTGGTTCTCTAACCGAGGGAAATACTTATCTCTACTTTGCTGCATCACCCTTTCCTCTTCAAGGGAAAAACCAACGCAAGCTCAAGAAGTAGCAGGAAGAATTTCTGGCGCCGTTGCCGGGGAGGCCTACATCAAGTCTACCAAGTACCCATCTTAAACTCTCATCTCTTGCATTACATTATTTGCCATTTACCTCTCGTTTTCCTCTCCCCCACTTCTAAAACAATATTCAGAAAAATACAAAAAGATTTTCCTTTTTATTCGCGCTTCTTCCGTTCGTCTTCTTGTTTGCCTTTTGCTCATTCGTTTGCTAGATCGGTTTGTTGCCATCATGTCTGAATCTGGGGAGGTTGTCGCTGAAATTTTTGAGGGTCCTACTAGTATAAATCTTGAGGAAAAACTTAGATCTTGTTCGTCAGATCATGAAGCTGAAGCTCCCCCAAATTACAAAGCAAAAACTTTTCATGTGGGAGATGGTAATATTATTTGGAAAAGTGTTAGTAAAAAATTCTTTGATTGTACGGGAACTATGCCCATTAGTAAAAGATCTATTCTTATCGATACAAATTGTTATGTGTATGCCATTGTCATGCTTGTTGAAAAACTAGAAAGAAAATCTGTGCACATCCATCCTGCTTTGCAAAATGTGTTTTATGAACTTCCCAATATTAATCATCCCAAAGCTAAAAAGATTGCCACTATCATCCTTATGCGGGAATTTGATTTTCTAATACAAGAGGCTAGTTAGATTTTTGCTTTATTTAATAAAAATGTTGAACACCCTCTGATTGAAGAAAACCTCCATGATAAATAAACTATGCATAGTTTGGAATCTAGGGATTATCAATCATACAACGACTATCTTAGGAGGAGGGTTCCCTACTCAGAAATCACTCAAGCCTTGTACCTTGAGGCTTTCGATGAATTTGATTGGATTACTAGGGGAATTTATGTAGGATTTAATAAGGATTGGTTGGAAAAGATGATTAAGGAACCCGTTAGAAACGAGATACGTATTTTATATGATGATATATATGGCGATGATCCAGATTACGGGTTTATGAATGTAAAAATCACTAATCAAAGTCCTTTTCATGATTTAAGTTCATCTACTAGAAGGGAAATAAAGGAAATAATAGATTTGTTAAGACGAGTATTAGAAGTTTGATGAAGGAGGAATTGCATACCAAAGATGACAATACCTAGATCTATTGCATTATGCCTAGCTAGGGGCGTTAAACAATAGCGCTTGTTGGGACGCAACCCAATTTTATTTTTCTTCTTACTTTTCTGGTTCTGGTTTTTTAAATAAAACTTTCATCCTGCCTCTGGTTAGATGTGTTTTTATGTTTTAATTAGTGTTCATGCCAAGTAAGACCTTTGGGATGGCTTACGGTGATAGTTGATTTGATCTTGCTGAAAAACAGAAACTTTTGCTCCCAATTTTTTTTCATTTTTAACAGAAGCATGATAAAATACTAATTATTTGTTTAGAAGATTAATATGAAATTTTTCTCTCTTGTCCTAATTTTTCAGAATTTTTGGAGTTACAGAAGTATTCGAGATTTACAGATTTCTACAGACTGTTCTTTTTTTTGACAGATTATGTTTTGTATGTGTTGTTTGCTTATTTTGATGAATCTATGGGTAGTATCGGGGGTATGAACCATGGAGAAGTTGGAATATAGTAGATATTACACCAATATAAATAAATAATGAGTTCACAAAAGTACCAAAAGTGGTGATTTATTTTCTTATACTGACGGATCTCATGAGTTTTCTGTTGAGTTTTGTGTTGTGAAGTTATCAAGTTTTGGGTAAAGATTTGATGGACCATGGAATAAGGAGTGGAAAGAGCCTAAGCTTGGGGATGCCCAAGGCACCCCAAGGTAATATTCAAGGACAACCAAGATCCTAAGCTTGGGAATGCCCCGGAAGGCATCCCCTCTTTCGTCTTCGTCTATCGGTAAATTTACTTGAGGCTATATTTTTATTCACCACATGATATGTGTTTTTCTTGGACTGTATTGTATGATGTGAGTCTTTAATTTTTAGTTTGACACAATCATCCTTGATGTCCACATCTTTTGAGAGGGACACACATGAATCGTGATTTATTAGAATACTCTGTGTGCTTCACTTATACCTTTTGAGCTAGGCAATTTTGCTCTAGTGCTTCACTTATATCTTTTTAGAGCACGACAGTGGATTTATTTTATAGAAATTGTTGAACTCTCTTGCTTCACTTATATTATTTTGCGAGTCTCTCTAAACAGCATGGTAATTTGCTTTGGTTATGAATTTAGTCCTAATATGTTGGGCATCCAAGAGGGATATAATAAAAAATTTCATATAAAGTGCATTGAATACTATGAGAAGTTTGATTCTTCATGATTGTTTAGAGATATAAAGATGGTGATATTAGAGTCATGCTAGTGAGTAATTATGGATTGGTAGAAATACTTGTGGTAAAGTTTGTGATTCCCGTAGCATCCACGTATGGTGAATCGTTATGTGATGAAGTCGAAGCATGATTTATTTATTGACTGTCTTCCTTATGAGTGGCGGTCAGGGACGAGCGATGGTCTTTTCCTACCAATCTATACCCCTAGGAGCATGCGTCTATTACTTTGTTTTAATAACAAATAAATTTTTGCAATAAGTATGTGAGTTCTTTATGACTAATGTTGAGTCCATGGGTTATACACAATCTCACCATTCCACCATTGCTAGCCTCTCTAGTACCGCGCAACTTTCGCCGGTGCATTAAACCCACCATCACCTTCCTAAAAAACAGCCACCATACCTACCTGTTATGGCATTTTTATAGCCATTCCGAGATATATTGCCATGCACTTTGTAACATCCCGAATTTTCAATTTGGAATGTTATACACTGGATCATCATTGCATATCATATTTATTGCATTTTGGTTGATCCTAGAAATTTTTCGCCACTCAAGGACCCTCGGAGAGAGTTGGGGATTTCGTTATTTTCATATTTGAGTTTTCTCAAATTTTGAAATAGGGATCATTTGATTTTATTTATTTTATCTTCAATTATTCCTATTATCAAAATATGAGAGAGGGAATAAAATGACTTTCCCAAGATAAAGAAATATTTAGGATTTAATAAAAAAATCAAATAAGATATTTTTTGGTTTTATTTGCTATTTTATTTGAATTTAGGAAAAATGTGCATTTTTCAAAATTTCATTCAGGCCCCAAATAAATGTTCACTTTGTCCGGCTTGATTTTAGAAGCCGGGGAAAATTTATTTCGGGATTTTTGGAGTCCGTTTAGTATTTCTTTCTTTAGTTTTTCTGCACGGAATTAATTTAAAAAAAAAGGTCTGAACCGACCATGGGCCGTAACCGGCCAGGACTCCGCCTGGCCGGGGCTTTATAAGCCGCCGCCCCGGGGCCCGAGCCAGCCCAGCCAGCGCCCCAAACCCTAGCCGCGCCGCCGCCCGCCGCAGTCACCGGAGCCGCCGCCGCCGCCCGAGGTTTACCTCGATCCTGCCGCCGTTTTTATTAGAAAAACCGTTCGGTTTTTCCGTCGGTTTTCGTCGATTTTTTTTAGTTTCGTTTTTTTTCTTTAGATCGGTTTTGTTTTTCGGTTTAGGCTCGAGCGTTCGCTCGTTCGTTCGTTTTAACAAACGCGTTCTTCGTTTAGTTTCAGTTAATGAACGTTTGTTCGTTAAACTGTTCGTCATTTTTTTTCTCGGATTAAATCCGTGATTTTTTTGATCGCGATTCTGATCCGATTTTCGTTTTAGTCTAACTTTTCGCTCGTTTATCGGAATCAGGCGATTCAAGCGTTTGGAGTTTCGTTTCGAAACCCTCTTTCTGTTTCACCAACTTAAACAAGTTTTTGTCACTATAAAAATTGCCCTAGATCCAGAATAGTAAACGAAGCCTGTTTCTTTTGCCGTTTGTCTTTCGTTGCTTCGTTCGATTTGATTCTTTTTGCCAAACGGAGTTCTTAAGTTGAACCTTCTGGTTAGATCTCTTATTTGAGTTTTACCTGTGCATTAGCTAAGTACTTACTGTGTGCCTGTTTGTTTGCGATAGAGTACCCGGAGTGCGCCGCTTGTTACTTCGAATCGCTAGGTTTCCCGGATCATCAGCAAGGCAAGTAACACTTTGATCATACCTCCTACTAACCAGTTTTATTGCATTAGATCAAACCTTACACATTGCATGATTAGGATCTAATTAAATTGTGGGTTTGAGAAGTAGTTGAGGTAGTACCTATTACCTGTTTATTATCAAACCTTTGGGAGTTACTTCTACGTTTGCTTATTATGCCATGCTATGCTAGTAGACGTGGATTGGGAGAGTGTATCCATGACAGATGTGAGATTGTTAATTAATGGTTTATTTAAGGTGGAAACTTAAACACACATCTGGGTGGATTGAGGTACCTGGGTATTCCAGGATTTCCTGTTTTCTTTTGGACCGCCACCCAGGTTCAAAGGGATCATGAGATTATTCATGCTAGAAACTTCCGTGTGCAGCCACAAGCTATTATGGGCTCTAGCATAGTTGACTAAGTTGTGTGAACTCTTACACTGGTAGACTAGCAGATGTAGGGGATGTAGGTGGTACGGTCTACCCATCGTAAGGTGCTAGCGCTTCTGAAAGACTATGTCTCGGTCATCCGTTTCTCAAACACCATGTAGTGCGAGAAATCCAACGGAGGAGATCGAGTCTTGTGGGGAAAAGTGCGCAAACCTCTGCAGAGTGTATAAACTAATCATGGTTAGCTGTGTCCCCGGTTATGGACATCTTGAGTATCTAGTACCTGGATTATCATGTGAATCTCAACATGTTACTATAAAATTAATTTTGATGGGTTTGTTTAATGATGATGCTTAATTGGGATTGAGGATGTTGTCAACCATTCTCAATGTTTAACAACCACCATGATAGTTAAATAAATTTATTCCTTTGTAGTAGGGAAAAATTAGCTTTTCGCAAAACTGTAACCATAGAGCTTTCCACCAGCCAAATATGCATATAGAATAGCTGTTTCATTCCATTACTCTCTATGTGTTACATTGCCAGCATATTCCATGTGCTGACCCGTTTCGGGCTGCAACGTTAATGTTGCAGACTTTTCAGACGACGATTAAGGAGTTTTAGGTCGTGGTTCTATACTCAGTGATGCCGTTGGAGTTGATGGACTCACCTATCTTCCAAGCCTTCCGCTATTATCGTTATTAGATGGCCTTAAGCCATACTTATTGTAATAGTTCTCTTTTGGAGACATTCGATGTAATAAGTGTGTGATTGCTACTCTGTTATAAATCCTTCAGGTGCTGTGTGGTGTCAGTATTACTGATCCAGGGATGACACCGGAGCACAGAGATTGGACCGTTTGAGGTCTGGTCGCTACACACTTCCACCGTTCCGTTTATTATGACACGCTTCATCATTATCATATTGCTTTTAATGATCATGTAGTTGCCATCATATTTGTGGCAAAGCCACCTTTCATATTTTGTATACATGTCACTCTCGATTCATTGCACATCTCGGTACACCGCCGGAGGCATTCATATAGAGTCATATTTTTGTTCTAGAATTGAGTTATAAGTAAATAAAAGTGTGATGATCATCATTATTAGAGCATTGTCCCATGTGAGGAAAGGATGGAGGAAGCTATGATTCCCTCACAAGTTGGGATAAGTTTCTGGAGTTAATAAAAATAAAAGAGGCCACAGAATCCCACAAAAAAATAAAAGAGGTCAAAGAAGCCCACCAAAAAAAGAAAAAATAAAAAAATGAGAGAAAAGAGAGAAGGGGCAATGTTACTATCCTTTTTCCACACTTGTGCTTCAAAGTAGCACCATGATCTTCATGATAGAGAGTCTCCTATGTTGTCACTTTCATATACTAGTGGGAATTTTTCATTATAGAACTTGGCTTGTATATTCCAATGATGGGCTTCCTCAAATTTCCGTAGGTCTTCGTGAGCAAGCGAGTTCGATGCACACCCACTTAATTTCTTTTTTAGCTTTCATACACTTATAGCTCTAGTGCATCTGTTACATGGCAATCCTTACTCACTCACATTGATATCTATTGATGGGCATATCCATAGCCCGTTGATACGCCTAGTTGATGTGAGACTATCTCCTTCTTTTTGTCTTCTCCACAACCACCATATTCTGTTCCACCTATAGTGATATATCCATGGCTCACGCTCATGTATTGCGTGAAAGTTGAAAAAGTTTGAGAACATCAAAAGTAAGAAACAATTGCTTGGCTTGTCATCAGGGTTGTGCATGATTTAATACTTTGTGTGATGAAGATGGAGCACAGCTAGACTATATGATTTTGTAGGGATAACTTTCTTTAGCCATGTTATTTTGAGAAGACATGATTGCTTTGTTAATTTGCTTGAAGTATTATTGTTTTTATGTCAATATTAAACTTTTGTTTTGAATATTATGGATCTTAATATTCATTCCACAGTAAAGAAAATTACATGGATAAATATGTTAGGTAGCATTCCACATCAAAAATTTTGTTTTTATCATTTACCTAATCGAGGACGAGCAGGAATTAAGCTTGGGGATGCTTGAAACGTCTCCAATGTATCTATAATTTTTAATTGTTCCATGCTATTATATTATCTGTTTTTGGATGTTTTATATGCATTAATATGCTATTTTATATTATTTTTGGCACCAACTTATTAACCCAGAGCCCAGTGCCGGTTTTTGTTTTTTCCTTGTTTTTGAGTTTCGCGGAAAAGGAGTGTCAAACGAGTCCAAACAAAATAAAACTTTGCATTTATTTTTTGTGGACCAGAGATACGCAGAGGACTTGGAGTCCAAGCCAGAAGAGCCACGAGGCGGCGGCAATGGTGGAGGGCGCACCCTAGGGGGGCGCCCCTACCTTGTGGGCCCCTCAGGACTCTCCCGACCTAGCTCTTAGTCCTAAATATTCACATATATTCCAAAACCCTTCGGGGGAGCCACAAAACCACTTTTCCGCCACCGCAACCTTCTGTACCTGTGAGATCCCATCTTGGGCCTTTTCCGGCAATCTTCCGGAGGGGGATTCGATCGCAGAGGGTATCTATATCAACCCTATTGCCATTCCGATGAAGCGTGAGTAGTTTACCTCAGACCTACAGGTCCATAGCTAGTAGCTAGATGACTTCTTCTCTCTCTTTGATTCTCAATACCATGTTCTCCTCGATGTTCTTGGAGATCTATTCGTTGTAATCTTCTTTTGCGGTGTGTTTTTCGAGATTCAATGAATTGTGGATTTATGATCAAATTATCTATGAATATTATTTGAATATTGTCTGAATTCTTATATGAATGATTTGATATCTTTGTATTTTTCTTTGAATTATTGGTTTGGTTTGGCCAACTAGATACGTATTTCTTGCAATGGGAGAGGTGCTTAGTTTTGGGTTCAATCTTGCGGTGTCCTCACCCAGTGACAAAGTAGGGGTAGCGAGGCATGTATTTGTATTGTTGCCATCAAGGATAAAAAGATGGGGTTTTCATCATATTGCTTGAGTTTATCCCTCTACATCATGTCATCTTACTTAAGGCGTTACTCCGTTCTTTATGAAGTTAATACTGTAGATGCATGTTGGATATCGGTCGATGTGTGGAGTAATAGTAGTAGATGCAGGAATGAGCCTGTCTACTTGACACGGACGTGATGCCTATATGCATAATCATTGCCTTGGATATTGTCATAACTTTGCGCTTTTCTATCAATAGCTCGACACTAATTTGTTCACCCACCGTATTATTTGCCTTCATGAGAGAAGCCTCTACTGAAACCTATGGCCCTCGGGTCTATTTTCCATCAAATTTGTCTCCGATCTACTATTTGCAATCTTTTATTTCCAGATCTATAAACAAAAAAACAAAAAATATTTTATCTTTTGTTTAGTTTTATCTATCTCTATCAGATCTCACATTTGCAATTGACCGTGAAGGGATTGACAACCCCTTTATCGCGTTGGGTGCAAGTGTTTGATTGTTTGTGCAGGTGCATTGATTGGGGACTTGCTTGTACCTCCTACTGGACTGATACCTTGGTTCTCTAACTGAGGGAGATAGTTATCTCTACTTTGCTGCATCACCCTTTCCTCTTCAAGGCAAAAACCCAACGCAAGCTCAATAAGTAGCACATCCTGCTTGATTAATATTGATGATGATGTCGATCTCGGTTACAAGGGTTGTGTCTGGCTACCTCTATCTCGAGAGCTTCTGCTTTGATCTTGTCTAAGACTTGTTTGTGTGTCTCCACTTCACCCTCTTGTGGTGCCCTGCCCCTCCTTATATAAGTCGGAGGGGCGGGTTACATATGGAGTCCTAGTAGGATTAGGACTATTCTATTACAAGTGGAATCCTAGTCTTGCTTCTTGCATCCCTTGTAAGAGAAATATTCCTTATGCCTTTCCTCTTAACCCGGCCCACCATAACACGAGCCGGCCTTCCCATGAGCCGCCTTTTGGGCCACCGGGTCTTGTTGTTCCTCGGACCCACCTACCGGGTCACCAATGAGTCACCTGGTTAGGGTGGGTCACCAGTGAGTCGCCAAGTCCGGCTGGGTCATACTTCCGGTCGGGTTATGTCGCGGGGTATATTCTCAACAATTATAGAACGAGTAATGAGACTTGCCGGTAATGAGATTGAACTAGGTATGAAGATATCGACGATTGAATCTTGAGCAAATAACATACCGACAGACAAAGGGAATTACGTATGTTTTCATAAAGTCTCAACCGATAAAGATCTTCATAGAATATGTAGGGACCAATATGGGCACCCAGGTCCCACTATTGGTTATTGACCAGAGAGGTATGTCGGTTATGTCTACATTATTCTCGAACCCGTAGGATCAACACGCCTAACGTTTGTTGACGATATAATATTGCATGATTTATGTGAGTTGATGTTGTTTGCAGTCCTGGATGAGATCATGGACACGACGAGGAGCTCTGGAATGGTACGGAGGTAAAGATTGATATATAGGACGATGCTATTTGGTCTTTGGAAAGGTTTCAGAATGTATCGGGTAGTCATCGGATCACCGGAAGGGGTTCCTGGAGGCCCCGGGAGGTTATTGGGCCATATGGGCCAAAAGAGGGGACCACACCAGCCCACAAGGGGCTGGCACGATGCACCTCTAGGCTGCCGGCCCTAAGGGAAGAAAGGGGAGGGCTGGCTCCTCCTGCCTTCCCCTCCTCACGAGAGAAAGGAAAGGGGGGCGCCACCCCCTCCTGCCTTCCCCCCACGTACCCAAGACGGAAGGGGCGGCTAGTGCAGGGGCCAAGGGTGGCCGCCGGCTCCCTTGGAGTTGCCCTAGGCTACCTCCCCTCCCCCACCTATATATATGTGTGGAGGGAGAGGGGCAACGGGCACCAAGATTCCTTAGCTGTGTGCGGCGCCCCTCTCCCTCTAGTGCATCATCGGTCATATTTTCATAGTGCTCAGCGAAGCCCTACGAAGATAGTTGCATCACCACTGTCACCACACCGTCGTGCTGCCGGAACTCATCTACTACTCCACCCTTCTTGCTGGATCAAGAAGGCGAGGATGTCATCAACCTGAATGTGTGCTGAACGTGGAGGTGTCGTATGTTCGGTACTTGACCGGACGGATCATGAAGGTGTAGGACTACATCAACCACATTGTTAAACACTTCCACTTAATGTTCTACAAGGGTACATAGACACACTCTCCCCTCTCGTAGCTATGCATCTCCATGGGTAGATCTTGCATGTGCGTATAATTTTTTTGTTTTCCATGCAACATTCCCCAACACAGAGGGGGTGCCCCTGGTGACCACGAGACACCAGGGCACGCCAGCAATCCCAAGCGCGCCCTGGTGGGTTGTGGTCCCCACGTGGCCCCCATCACTTATCCCTTTAGACCATGTTATGTCCTACCTCCAGAAAAAAAATCACCATTTCCAAAACTGTTATCTCTCGTGTTCTTGCTCTCAAACCCGCGGATTTCGATCTCTTTGCTCGAAGCTCCATTTCCAAAACTGTTTTGGGGGATTGCTACTTGGCATGTGACTCCTCCATTTCTCCAATACTTTTTTTGCTCTAGTGGTTTATATTTTGAATAATTAGCTACTCTTGGTGCTGTTATAAATGGGCTTGCATGTTGAATTCTTAGAGTTGTAAGTAGTTTAAATGCTTAATATGGCCTCTAGGAATCCTTATGAGTAGTTGCTATCAATATTGTGAAGTTCGGTTGACAAAAATATTGTGGACTAAAATTTTCAGAATTTTATTTATAGGAATAAGATGAGTATTTTTAGAAAATTTTCCTCCAAGAAGAATGCTAAGGGAGTCATCGGGGAATCATCTGACAATGAGCTCAACACCCTAAGAATGGCGGAGGTGCGGCCGTGTGAATGGCCACATAATGCATTCATGGAGGAGGCCAGGTTCCATCAAGAGTTTTCCCAATTCATGGTGAATGTTGGGTTGACAAACTTGCTCGCAGATGAGTGTGACCAGCACCACCTCCTCATGAACTCCTTTGTGCAAACTTTTCATTTGTTAAGTAGGAATAATCCTCCTGAGGTGCGATTTAATTTATATGTTGAACCTCATCAGATACCACTCACTTACTTTTGTGACATATGTTTGATTTCCTCTGATGGTAAGAGCCTAGACCTACAAAGTTTGAGGACTTTCTCCTCATTTTGACAGTGGGGGATGAGAGAAGCGTGTTGAATGCCACTGATGCAGCTTGAACTACATCGGTATTTCCCCAAAGAGGAAGGGATGATGCAACACAACTATGGTAGGTATTTCCCTCAGTGATGAGACCAAGGTTATTGAACCAGTAGGATAACCACGCAACACTACGTGAACGGCACCTGCACACAAAGAACAAATACTTGCAACCCGACGTAAAAGAGGGGTTGTCAATCCCTCCCGGGTAAAAGATAGGTAAAATTTGTTGTAGATTGGATAAATAGGTCTCGCGGGAATGCAAGATAAAATAAATAACAGTAAATTGCAGCAAGGTATTTTTGGGGTTTTGGATTAATAGATCTGAAAATAAAAGCAAATAAAAATAGATCTCAAAGGCAAATATAATAAAGAAGAGACCCGGGCCGTAGATTTCACTAGTGGCTTCTCTCAAGAAAAATAGCATACGGTGGGTAAACAAATTACCGTTGGGCAATTGATAAAACTTCAAATAATCATGACGATATCTAGACAATGATCATTATATAAGCATCACGTCCAAGATTAGTAGACCGACTCCTACCTGCATCTACTACTATTACTCCACACATCGACCGCTATCCAGCATGCATCTAGTGTATTAAGGTCATGGAGAAATGGAGTAATGCAATAAGAATGATGACATGATGTAGACAAGATCTACTCATATAGGAATAGACCCCATCTTGTTGTCCTTAATAGCAACGATACATACGTGTCGTTTCCCCTTCTATCACTGGGATCGAGCACCGTAAGATCGAACCCATCACAAAGCACCTCTTCCCATGGCAAGAAAAATCGATCTAGTCGGCCTAACTAAACCAAAGATTCAAAGAAGAAATATGAGGCTATAAGTAATCATGCATGTAAGAGATAAAAATACTCAAATAACTTTCATGGATAAAAACATAGATCTGATCATAAACTCAAAGTTCATCGGAACCCAACAAACACACCGCCAAAAGAGTTACATCAAATAGATCTCCAAGAGAGCATTGTATTGAGAATCAAAAGAGAGAGAGAGAGAGAGAGAGAGAGGAAGCCATCTAGCTACTAACTACGGATCCGTAGGTCTATAGTGAACTACTCACGCATCATCAGAGAGGCACCAACAAGGATGATGAACCCCTCCGTGATGGTGTCTAGATTGGATCTGTGGTTTCTGGAACTTGCGGTGGCTAGAATTGTTTTTCGTTGACTCCCCTAGGGTTTCTGGAATATTGGGGTATTTGTAAAGCAAAGAGGTGGTGCAGGAGGCCACCGAGGTGGGCACAACTCACCAGGGCGCGCCTGAGCCCCCATGCGCGCCTAGGTGGGTTGTACCCCCCTCGGGGCACCCCTCTAGCCATCTCAAGAGCACGAGAGAGAGAGAGAGAGAGATTAAACACATAGCTAATGGTACAAACCCTCAGCCCGGAGGGTGGACTACTCCCTCCTCATCATGGTGACCATAGGGATGGTTAGAGGGGTGCCCCGAGGGGGGTACAACCCACCTAGGCGCGCATGGGGGCTCAGGCGCACCCAGGTGGGTTGTGCCCACCTTGGTGGCCTCCCGCACCCCCTCTTTTCCCTATAAAATCCCAAATATTCCAAAAACCCTTGGGGTTAACCCTAGATTAGAAGTTCCGCCGCCGCAAGCCTCTATAGCCATGAGAAATCAATCTAGACCCCGTTCTGGGACCCTGTCAGAGGGGGGAATCATCACCGATGGCCATCTTCGTCATCCCTAAGGTCACCATGATGAGGAGGGAGTAGTCCACCCTCGGGGCTGAGGGTTTGTACCAGTAGCTATGTGTTTAATCTCTCTTTCTCTCATGTTCTTGAGATGTCACGATCTTGATGTATCGTGGGCTTTATTAATATAGTCGGATCATATGGTGTTTTCCCCTCTCTATCTTGTTGTGATGAATTGAGTTTTCCCTTTGAGATTTCGTTGTTATCGGATTGATTACTTTTATGGATTTGAGAGCACTTGATATATGTCTTGCATATGAATACCCGTGGTGACAATGGGGTATTATATTGATTCACTTGAGATATGTTTTGGCACTCAACCTGCGGATTCCCGAGGTGACATTGGGGTAATCTATGCATAGGGGTTGATGCATGTTCTCGTCTTTTGTTTCTCTGGTAGAAATCTTGGGGCACTCTTTGAGGTTCTTTGTGTTGGATTGAGTATTATGAATCTGAATTTGCTTTGGTGTTATTCTAGTATGATATCTTGATAGATCGATCAGAAAGAATAACTTGGTGTTATTTTAGTACGAACTCATGGTACGTAGGATCGATCGGAAAGAATAGCTACAAACAATTTGTTCTTATGTTCTCCGCTAGATAGGAAGTTTGGAGTGATTCTTCATCGCACTTTGAGGGATGGTTATATGATCCTACTAGATTAGCATTGTTGAGAGATTGCACTAGCGAAAGTACGGACCCTAGGCCTTGTTTCTAAGCAGTGCAATACCTTTTGTGCTCACTTTTATCGTTTCCTACCTTGCTGTTTTTATTTATTTAGATTATAAAAATATATTTCTACCATCCATTTTACACTTTTATCAGCATCTCTTCGTCGTACTAGTGCATCTATACAATTTTCCATTGTATTGGGTGTGTTGGGGACACAAGAGAATTCTTGTATTTGATTGTAGGGTTGTTTGAGAGATACCATCTTCATCCTATGCCTCCCACGGATTGATAAACCTTAGGTCATCCACTTGAGGGAAATTTGCGACTTTCCTACAAAACTCTGCGCTTGGAGGCCCAACACGAGTCTATAATAATAAAGTTGCGAGTAGACATCAGTCTGCACCTCAACAGAACTAAGGGCAAATTTCATGGAGGTATTTATGCTACTCGCTTAGCGAGTCACTTTAATGTTCAAATACGCCAACATGATTATCCTTTGTCCTGAGTTTATCTAGACCACCAGGTGATGGAGGATCACCAGTTTATTGATGCCGCAGATTTGTTTCATAACATTCGCTATAACCTGGTTTTTAGCGTGGAGACCCGTGATGTTATCCCATTGCCTGCACCTGCTTTGTTTAATTCTATTACCAGGGCGGATAAAAGGTCATGCCAGAGGACATCATAGCCTACCGGAACGACCAGGCAGCGGCAGAGTAGCAGCCTCAGGAGTGGGACGCTCAGGTGCCGCCGCCACAGCACACATGGGACGGATGGCTACTTTGGATTGTGATTACCAAGCTAGGCCAAAAGCCTAAGCTTGGGGGAGTACGTATTTCCACCGACATTATATTCTTCTTCTCACATTTTATTCCAGTTGTCGTTGTCCACACTTTTTCATTATATCATCCATGCTAGATTTATTTTTCTCACTTTCTTCTTGCATGTTTGAAAAACTTTGAGCAAATCCAAAAATATTTTTCTTTCTTCTTTTCGGTTTTTATTTCTAGTTTAATTACTTGCAGTATTAAAAGAAAATCCAAAAAGATTTCTCAATTTTGCTTGTTGGGAGCTTTCCTGTGTAAATAGTTTTTCTCGTTTTTTTTCTTTTTTCCTTCTGTAATTTTCTTTCTTCAAGAAAAACTAAAACTCCAAAAATATTTCATTGTGTTTCGATGAAATTCTTTTCTTTTTATTGAGTCGTACCAAGGAGAAGACCACGAGGAAAATGTTGAGTGGCTCTTTTATGCATTACTGTAGATTTAACAAAGAGCCCATATTACCTTGTCTTCTCCTTTTTGAATAAAATGTTTACAGATTCCAGTTTAGTCCATGACACACTTGCAATATCATTATTTTCATATCATTCGGTCATGCAAGTGAAAGGCAATAATGAAGATATTTCATGAAGTGACTATGGCAGAGAGAACCAGTTATGAACTCAACTTGTTTTTGTTTTTGTAAATATGTTTAACTTAGTATCCATGACTCAACATATTATGATCAAACATGTTTGCAATGAAAATTAGAGATAATTGTTTCTCATTCCATGCTTAAGTAGCCAGGAGTGGATAATAATTTATCTTGGATGCTTATGCATTAAAATGATTGTGATGTAGTACAATGATATGGTATCCTCCTCTGAATGTTTCAAGTGGCTTGACTTGGCACATGTTCATTGCATGTGGTTGAGTCAAAACCAACATAGCCTCTACGATATTTATGTTCATGGTCTTCATATCCTACTCATGCTAGTGTTCAATGTTGATTATACATAACGCATGTTCATGACTGTTTTCGCTCTCTAGCTGGCCGCTTCTCACCCTATTTGCTAGCCTTCGCCTGTACTAAGCGGAAATACTGCTTGTGCATCAAAATCCTTAAACCAAAGTTATTCTAGATGAGTCCACTATATCTACCTATATGCAGTATTACCCTACCGTTCCAAGTAAATTTGCATGTGCCACCTTTAAAATTTCAAATGAACATCTGTTTTGTGTGCCTGGACCGCTCATGGAGCGATAGGGGGCGATTAGTATCTTCCATGCTAAGGAGGTTATTCTCATGATGAGTGTTTATTCACTCGTCCTTGCATGAGAGGGGCGGTAATAGGGATGCCCAGTCCCGAAATATAAAATTGCAAATAATTAAACAAAACTCCCCCCAGATTGTTGTTGGTATGGACGGTACCCGTGGATTCGACTAGCCGTGGAATGTGTTTGTTGGTGGAGGGGGAGTAAACTTTACTTTTATCACTTGGGAACCGCCACTAATTTGTTTAGCATGGAAGGTATTGATAACTCTTGGTCGTAACGTTGACAGGAAGGGTGCACCTCCCAAAATTATATTCATCTATGTTTTAAGCTTTGAGCTCCGGCACCTCTGCAAATCCCTGCTTCCCTCTGCGAAGGGACTATATATTTAATTTTATGTTGAGTCATCACCTTCTCAAACAAGTGCCAGAGGTGAGAGCACTATTGTCGTTCTCACGTATTGTGCATAGTTAATGTTGGATGCATCATGACTGGATCTTTTCTACCATGAATTACAATGTTTAGTCGTTGCTTGAACTTTGGAGGTGCTCTGCATTTATGTTTTGTGGTCTCAGAAAGGGCTAGCGAGATACCACTGTTGTCATATCATATCATGATTGTTTTGACAAAGTGTTGGCATTTGATATATCTTATTATTGCTCTCTAGTTGGTTATGCCATTGATATGAGTTAATGTAATTTCTAAGAGTTATTGTTGACATGGTTAGTCATTATCTTTGCTGAAAACCTGGGTGCTACTTAAGATTATATATGTAAACAAGAACAAAAGAGTTCGTAAAAGTTTTTCTTTATCACTTACTGTTTGTCAACTGAATTGCTTGAGGAGAAGCAAAGGTTTAAGCTTGGGGGAGTTGATATGTCTCCGTCATGTCTACTTTTCCTAGTGCTTTTGCTCTTGTTTTGGACTCTAATTTGCATGATTTGAATGAAACTAACCTGGACTGACGTTGTTTTCAGCAGAACTACCATGGTGTTGTTTTTTGTGTAGAAATGAATGTTCTTGAATTTGGACGAAACTTTTTGGAGAGTTATATCAGAATAAATAAAAAATACTAGAACCAAGAACCACAGGAGGGGGGCCCTGGCTGACCACAAGACACCAGGGCGTGCCACCCTCTCCAGGCGCACCCTGGTGGGTTGAGGGGCCCTCGAGGCCCCTCTGACCCTAATTCCAATGCTACAAAATCATTTTTCACGATACGAAGCCGCCGCCACCTACTGTTCTTCATTGGGAGGCCAGATCTCGAGCCCGTTCGGGGCTTCCGAGAGGGGAATCTTCGGTCTTTGTCATCACTAGTCCTCCTTCATCACCAATTCCATGATGCTCCCACCAGGACTGAGTAATTCCTTCGTAGGATCGCTGGTCGGTGAGGAGTTGGATGAGATTCACCATGTAATCGAGTTAGTTTTGTTAGGGCTTGATCCCTAGTATCCACTATGTTATGAGATTGATGTTGCTATGACTTTGTTATGCTTAATGCTTGTCACTAGGGCCCGAGTGCCATGATTTCGTATCTGAACTATTTATGCTTTCACTGTTATATCTATGTTCTAGATCCGATCTTGCAGGTCATAAGCACCTGTTACGTGTTATGATCCGTAAACCCAGTGTGACGGTAGTTGGGATACTTTCGGGTGATGACGGTAGTTTGAGGAGTTCATGTATTCACTATGTGTTAATGCTTTGTTCCGGTTTTCTATTAAAATGAGGCCTTAATATCCCTTAGTTTCCTTATGGACCCCACTGCCACGGGAGGGTAGGCCAAAAGATGCTATGCAAGTTCTTTTCCATAAGCACGTATGACTATTTAAGGAATACATGCCTACATTATATTTATGAATTGGAGCTAGTTCTATGTCGCCCTAGGTTATGACTATTATATGATGAATATCACCCAAGGAATTCACCAATCCAATGCCTATGAGTTTTTCACATAGTGCTCTTGCTAAGTTACTATTGCTATTGATACTGTTACAGCCGCTACAAAATCATTACTGTTGTTACTGTTACCACTGCTATCAAAACTTCATATTACTGTCCTACTAGTCACTTTACTGCAGATATTTAATCTCCCGGTGTGCTTGAATTGAACTCAACTGCTAATACTTACAAATATTCTTTTGCTCCCCTTGTGTCTAATCTATAAATTTGGGTTGATACTCTACCCTCGAAAACAGTTGGGGTCCCCTATACTTGTGGGTTATCAAGACCTTTTTCCGGCGCCATTGCCGGGGAGCGTAGCTATATTTGTTGAGTCACGTGGGATTATTATATATTTATCACTATGAAGAATCTAAAGATACAAGAACAAAGATTTTTCTCTCTAAGATGAGGGGAGGTAAGGAACTGCCATCTAGCTCTATACTTGATTCGCCTTCTGTTATGAGTAAACCTGCAACACCACCACCTGCTATTAATCCTAATATGTCGCAAGTTATTGATGATGCTACTTATGATATGAGTGATGCTCATGATGATGCTAGTACCTTGCTTGATGATAATGTGCCACTAGGTGAATTTCTTGATGAACAAATCGCTAGAGCTAAAGATATTGAGAATGCTGAAACTAATGAAATTATTGAAATTCATGAAGTTCTTGAAACTGAAATTCCTAAAAAACCTATTAGACCTAGCTCTCCTAGATTTGAAATGCCTAAGATACCCGAGGGTTACGTTATGGATAAGGAGACAGCTAGGGACTCTCTTGCTTGCAATGATAGAGATGATCTTAAGAAACTACTAGTCAAGTTGAAAGAAAAATCTTTGAATGCTAGAATGAAATGTGCTCCTAAGTTTGCTACTTCACCTATCTTTGTTACCGATAAGGATTATGAATTGTCTGTCGATCCAGAGTTAATTATTTTGGCTAAATCTAATCCTTTCCATGGCTATGAAACTGAAACTATTATGGCACATCTTACTAAGTTGAATGATATAGCCACCCTTTTTGCTCGTGATGAGAAAATTCGCTACTACTATATTCTCAAGTTATTTATGTTCTCATTAAAGGGTGATGCTAAGATTTGGTACAATACTCTTTGTAGCGACCCGACCTCAAACGGTCAAGTCTCTGTGCTTCACTGTCATCCCTGGAACGGCAATGCTGACACACACAGTACTCGAAGGATTTATAACAGAGTAGCAATCACAAACTTATTACATCGAATGTCTCAAGAGAGAACTTATTACAATAAATATGGCTTAAGGCCATCTAATACGATAACAACAGAAGGCTTGGAAGATAAAGTGAGTCCATCAACTCAAACAGCATAGCTGAGCTGCACGGCAACGACCTAACGAACCTTACTCCTCGTCTGAGAAGTCTGCAACATAATACGTTGCAGCCCGAAAACGGGTCAGCACATGGAATATGCTAGCAATATAACACAGTAGAGCAAGAACAGAATAATGCTATCACTACATGCATATTTGGCTGGTGGTAAGCTCTATGGTTATAGTTTTGTGAAAAGCCAATTTTTTCCTACAACAAAGAAATAGATTTTATTTAACTATCATGGTAGTTGAAACATCATTGAGAAGGTTCCTCCAACTCAATCCCAATTAAAAGTAATTATTAACCCAACAATATTAATTTAGAGTGATGAGATACATACGATAATCCAAGTACTAGATACTCAAGATTGTCCATAACCGGGGACATGACTAACCATGATTAGATTGTACACTCTGTAGAGGTTTGCGCACTTTTCCCCACAAGACCCGATCTCCTCCGTTGGATTTCTCGCACTACCGGGTGTTTGAGAAACAGATGACCGAGACACAGTCTTTCAGAAACATTAACTCTTTACTCCGGGTAGACCATACCAACCTACATCCCTCTACCTGCTCATCCACATCTTCAAGAGCTCATGCAACTTACTCAACTATGCTAGAGCCCATAATAGCATGTGGCGGCATGCTATCTCTTGAGCACTGCATTGGTTTTCCCCGAAGAGGAAGGGATGATGCAGCAAAGTAGCATAAGTATTTCCCTCAGTTTTTGAGAACCAAGGTATCAATCCAGTAGGAGGCTACGCGCGAGTCCCTCGTACCTGCACAAAACAAATAAATCCTTGCAACCAATGCAAATAGGGGTTGTCAATCCCTATAAGGCCACTTACGAGAGTGAGATCTGATAGATATGGTAAGATAATATTTTTGGTTTTTTTGTGATAAAGATGCAAAGTAAAATAAAGGCAAAGTAAATAGCAAAGGAAATAACTAAGTAGTAGGAGATTAATATGATGAAGATAGACCCGGGGGCCATAGGTTTCACTAGTGGCTTCTCTTGAGAGCATAAGTATTCTACGGTGGGTGAACAAATTACTGTTGAGCAATTGACAGAATTGAGCATAGTTATGAGAATATCTAGGTATGATCATGTATATACGCATCATGTCCGAGACAAGTAGACCGACTCCTGCCTGCATCTACTACTATTACTCCACTCATCGACCGCTATCCAACATGCATCTAGAGTATTAAGTTAAAAACAGAGTAACGCCTTAAGCAAGATCACATGATGTAGAGGGATAGACTCATGCAATATGAAGAAAACCCCATCTTGTTATCCTCGATGGCAACAATACAATACGTGCCTTGCTGCCCCTACTATCACTGGGAAAGGACACCGCAAGATTGAACCCAAAGCCAAGCACTTCTCCCATTGCAAGAAAGATCAATCTAGTAGGCCAAACCAAAATGATAATTCGAAGAGACTTGCAAAGATAACCAATCATACATAAAAGAATTCAGAGAAGATTCAAATATTATTCATAGATAGACTTTATCATAAACCCACAATTCATGGATCTCAACAAACACACCGCAAAAAGAAGATTACATCGAATAGATCTCCACAAGAGAGGGGCTATGGCGTTGAGATCCAAAAAGAGAGAAGAAGCCATCTAGCTACTAACTATGGACCCGTAGGTCTGAGGTAAACTACTCACACTTCAACAGAGGGGCTATGGCGTTGATGTAGAAGCCCTCCTTGATCGATGCGCCCTCCGGTGGAGCTCCGGAACAGGCCCCAAGATGGGATCTCGTGGATACAGAAAGTTGCGGCGGTGGAATTAGGGTTTTGGCTCCGTTTCTGATCGTTTGGGGGTTCGTAGGTATATATAGGAGGAAGGAGTACGTCGGTGGAGCAACAGGGGGCCCACGAGGGTGGAGGGCGCGCTTGGGGGGGTAGGCATGCCCCCTACCTCATGGCCTCCTCTTTTCTTTCTTGACGTAGGGCCCAAGTCTCCCGGGTCTTTTTCGTTGAGAGAATCACGTTCCCGAAGGTTTCATTCCGTTTGGACTCCGTTTGATATTCCTTTTCTTCGAAACCCTAAAACAGGCAAAAAACAGCAATTCTAGGATGGGCCTCCGGTTAATAGGTTAGTCCTAAAAATAATATAAAAGTGGATAATAAAGCCTAATAATGTCCAAAATAGTAGATAATATAGCATGGAGCAGTCAAAAATTATAGATACGTTGGAGACGTATCAAGCATACCCAAGCTTAATTCATGCTCGTCCTCGAGTAGGTAAATGATAAAAACATAATTTTTGATGCGGAGTGCTACTTGGCATAATTTTAATGTAATTCTTCTCAATTGTGGTATGAATATTCAGATCTGAAAGATTCAAGACAAAAGTTCATATTGACATAAAAATAATAATACTTCAAGCATACTAACTAAGCAATTATGTCTTCTCAAAATAACATGGCCAAAGAAAGTTCATCCCTACAAAATCATATGGTTTAGTCATGTTTCATTTTCATCACACAAGAATGTTCTCATCATGCACAACCCCGATGACAAGCCAAGCAATTGTTTCATACTTTAGTAATCTCAAACCTATAAACTTTCACGCAATATATGAGCGTGAGCCATGGACATAGCACTATGGGTGGAATAGAATATAATGAGGGGGGTTATGTGGAGAAGACAAAAGGGAGAAAGTCTCACATCAACGTGGCTAATCAATGGGCTATGAAGATGCCCACCGATTGATGTTAATGCAAGGAGTAGGCATTGCCATGCAATGGATGCACTAGAGCCATAAATGTATGAAAGCTCAACAAAAGAAACTAGTGGGTGTGCATCCAACTTGCTTGCTCACGAAGAACTAGGGCACTTGAGGAGGCCCATTGTTGGAATATACAAGCCAAGTTATATAATGAAAAATTCCCACTAGTATATGAAAGTGACAAAACAAGAGGCTCTCTAACATGAAGACTAAGGTGCTACTTTGAAGCACAAGTGTGGCAAAGGATAGTAACATTGTCCCTTCTCTCTTTTTCTCTCTTTTTTTATTTTTTTGGGCCTTCTATTTTTTTATGGCCTTTCTCTTTTTTTTCTCACATGGGACAATGCTCTAGAAAATGATGATCATCACACTTCTATTTATTTACAACTCAATGATTACAACTCGATACTAGAACAAAAGATGACTCTATATGAATGCCTCCAGCGGTGTACCAGGATATGCAATGGACCAAGAGTGACATGTATGAAAGAATTATGAACGGTGGCTTTGCCACAAATACTATGTCAACTACATCATGCTAAGCAATATGACAATGATGAATGTGTCATGATGAGCGGAATGATGGAAAGTTGCATGGCAATATATCTCGGAATGGCTATGGAAATGCCATAATAGGTAGGTATGGTGGCTGTTTTGAGGAAGATATAAGGAGGTTTATGTGTGAAAGAGCGTATCATATCACGGGGTTTGGATGCACCGGCGAAGTTTGCGCCAACTCTCAATGTGAGAAAGGACAATGCACGGTACCGAAGAGGCTAGCAACGATGGAAGGGTGAGAATGCGTATAATCCACGGACTCAACATTAGTCATAAAGAACTCACATACTTATTGAAAAAATCTACAAGTCATCAAAAACCTCGGTACTACGCGCATGCTCCTAGGGGGATAGATTGGTAGGAAAAGACCACCGCTCGTCCCCGGCCGCCACTCATAAGGAAGACAATCAAATAACACCTCATGTTTCAAATTTGTTGCATAACGTTTACCATACGTGCATGCTACGGGACTTGCAAACTTTAACACAAGTATTTCTCAATTTCACAACTACTCAACTAGCACGACTTTGATATTATTACCTCCATATCTCAAAACAATCATCAAGCATCAAACTTCTCTTAGTATTCAAAACACTCTTAAGAAATTTTTACTAACTTTGAATACCTAGCATATTAGGATTTTAAGCAAATTACCATGCTATTAAGACTCTCAAAATAATCTAAGTGAAGCATGAGATATCAATAGTTTCTATAAAACAAATCCACCACCGTGCTCTAAAAGATGTAAGTGAAATACTAGAGCAAAACTATATAACTCAAAAGATATAAGCGAAGCACATAGAGTATTCTAACAAATTCCAAATCATGTATGGCTCTCTCAAAAGGTGTGTACAGCAAGGATGATTGTGGTAAACTAACAAGCAAAGACTCAAATCATACAAGACGGTCCAAGTAAAACACATATCATGTGGCGAATAAAAATATAGCTCCAAGTAAAGTTACTGATAGAAGTAGACGAAAGAGGGGATGCCTTCCGGGGCATCCCCAAGCTTTGGCTTTTAGGTGTCCTTAGATTATCTTGAGGGTGCCATGGGCATCCCCAAGCTTAGGCTCTTGCCACTCCTTGTTCCATAATCCATCAAATCTTTACCCAAAACTTGAAAACTTCACAAAACAAAACTTAAAGTAGAAAATCTCGTGAGCTCCGTTAGCGAAAGAAAATAAAAGACCACTTCAAGGTACTGTAATGAACTCATTATTTATTTATATTGGTGTTATAACTACTGTATTCCAACTTCTCTATGGTTTATAAACTATTTTACTAGCCATAGATTCATCAAAATAAGCAAACAACACGCGAAAAACAGAATCTGTCAAAAACAGAACAGTCTGTAGTAATCTGTAGCTAGCGCAAGATCTGGAACCCCAAAAATTCTAAAATAAATTGCTGGAGGTGAGGAATTTATCTATTAATCATCTTCAAAAATAATTAACTAAATATCACTTTCTAAATAAAAATGACAGCAGTTCTTATGAGTGCTAAAGTTTCTGTTTTTTACAGCAAATTCAACAAGACTTTCCCCAAGTCTTCCCAACGGTTCTACTTGGCACAAACACTAATTAAACACAAAAAACACAACCAAAACAGAGGCTAGATAAATTATTTATTACTAAACAGGAGCAAAAAGCAAGGAATAAAAATAAAATTGGATTGCCTCCCAACAAGCGCTATCGTTTAACGCCCCTAGCTAGGCATAACAAGCAAGAATAGATCTAGGTATTGCCATCTTTGGTAGGCAATCCATAAGTGGCTCTCATAATAGATTCATAAGGTAATTTAATTTTCTTTCTAGTAAAGTGTTCCATGCCTTTCCTTAATGGAAATTGGAATCTAATATTTCCTTCCTTCATATCAATAATTGCACCAATCGTTCTAAGGAAAGGTCTACGAAGAATAATAGGACATGAAGGATTGCAATCTATGTCAAGAACGATAAAATCTACGGGCACATAATTCCTATTTGCAAAAATAAGAACATCATTAATTCTTCCCATAGGTTTCTTAATAGTGGAATCCGCAAGGTGCAAGTTTAGACAGCAATCATCAAATCACGGAAACCTAACAAATCACACAAAGTCTTTGGAATCGTGGAAACACTAGCACCCAAATCACATAAAGCATAGCATTCATGATCTTTAATTTTAATTTTAATAGTTGGTTCGAACTCATCATACAGTTTTCTAGGGATAGAAACTTCCAATTCAAGTTTTTCTTCATAAGATTGCATCAAGGCATCAACGATATGTTTAGTAAACGCTTTATTTTGACTATAAGCGTGAGGAGAATTTAGCACGGATTGCAACAAGGAAATACAATCAATCAAAGAGCAATTTTCATAGTTAAATTCCTTGAAATCCATAATAGTGGGTTTAGCAAGATCTAGGGTTTTAATTTCTTCAATCCCACTTTTATCAAATTTAACATCAAGATCAACAAATTCCAAATTCTTGGAACGCCTTCTAGGTAAAGGTGGATCATATTCAGTCCCATCATTATCAAGATTCATATTGCAAAACAAAGATTTAATAGGGGACACATCAATAACTTTTAGATCTTCATATTTATTTTCATAGGAACTAGAAGAACACGCTCTTATAAAGGCATCTTTCTTAGCACGCATCCTAGCGGTTCTTTCTTTGCACTCATCAATGGAAATTGTCATGGCTTTGAGAGACTCATTGATATCATGCTTAGGTGGAATAGATCCAAGTTTCAAAGAATCAACATCAAGAGAAATTCTATCAACGTTCCTAGCCAAATCATCAATCTTAAGCAATTTTTCTTCAATCATAGCATTAAAGTTCTTTTGCAAAGTAATAAATTATTTAATATTATATTCAAAATAAGAGGGCATATTATTATAATTTCCATCAGAATTGTTGTAGGAATTACCATAATTATTAGAGGGATTACTAGGATAAGGCCTAGGGTTGAAATTTCCTCTATACGCGTTGTTACCAAAATTGTTCCTACCAACAAAACTCACATCCATAGATTCATTATTATTCTCAATCAAAGTAGATAAGGGCATATCATTAGGATCAGAAGAAACACTCTTATTAGAAAATAATTTCATAAGTTCATCCATCTTTCCACTCAAAACATTAATTTCTTCTATTGCATGCACTTTTTTATTAGAAGATCTTTCAGTATGCCATTGAGAATAATTAACCATAATATTATCTAGGAGTTTAGTAGCTTCTCCTAAAGTGATTTCCATAAAAGTGCCTCCCGCGGCCGAATCTAAAAGATTTCTTGAAGCAAAATTCAATCCGGCATAAAAATTCTGAACAATCATCCATAAATTTAAACCATGAGTAGGGCAATTACGTATCATTAATTTCATTCTCTCCCAAGCTTGTGCAACATGTTCATGATCAAGTTGCTTAAAATTCAAAATATCGTTTCTAAGAGAGATGATCTTAGCGGGAGGAAAATACTTAGAGATAAAAGCATCTTTGCACTTATTCCATGAATCAATACTATTTTTAGGCAAAGACGAAAACCATGTTTTAGCACGATCTCTAAGCGAAAAAGGAAATAGCTTCAATTTAACAATATCATTATCCACATATTTCTTCTTTTGCATGTCACACAAATCAACAAAGCTATTTAGATGGGTAGCGGCATCTTCACTAGGAAGGCCGGAAAACGGATCTTTCATGACAAGATTCAGCAAAGCAGCATTAATTTCATAAGATTCAACATCGGTAAGTGGAGCAATCGGAGTGCTAATAAAATCATTGTTGTTGGTATTGGTGAAGTCATGCAATTTAGTATTATCTTGAGCCATCGTGACAAGCAAGCAAACTAACACACAAGCAAACAAAAAGCAAGCGGGCAAAAAGAGGCAAATGGCGAAAGAGAGGGAGGACACAGAGAGAGAGAGAGAGAGAGAGAGAGAGAGGGCAAATAAAACGGCAAGGGTGAAGTGGGGGAGAGGAAAACGAGAGGAAAATGGCAAATAATGTAATGCGGGAGATAAGGGTATGTGATGGGTACTTGGTATGTTGACTTTTGCGTAGACCTCCCCGGCAACGGCGCCAGAAATCCTTCTTGCTACCTCTTGAGCACTGCGTTGGTTTTCCCTGAAGAGGAAGGGCTGATGCAGCAAAGTAGCGTAAGTATTTCCCTCAGTTTTTGAGAATCAAGGTATCAATCCAGTAGGAGGCTACGCGCGAGTCCCTCGTACCTGCACAAAACAAATAAATCCTCGCAACCAACGCAAATAGGGGTTGTCAATCCCTATAAGGCCACTTATGAGAGTGAGATCTGATAGATATGATAAGATAATATTTTTGGTATTTTTGTGATAAAGATGCAAAGTAAGATAAAGGCAAAGTAAATAGCAAAGGAAATAACTAAGTAGTAGGAGATTAATATGATGAAGATAGACCCCGGGGCCATAGGTTTCACTAGTGGCTTCTCTCGAGAGCATAAGTATTCTACGGTGGGTGAACAAATTAATGTTGAGCAATTGACAGAATTGAGCATAGTTATGAGAATATCTAGGTATGATCATGTATATAGGCATCATGTCCGAGACAAGTAGACCGACTCCTGCCTGCATCTACTACTATTACTCCACTCATCGACCGCTATCCAGCATGCATCTAGAGTATTAAGTTAAAAACAAAGTAACGCCTTAAGCAAAATGGCATGATGTAGAGGGATAGACTCATGCAATACGAAGAAAACCCCATCTTGTTATCCTCGATGGCAACAATACAATACGTGCCTTGCTGCCCCTATTGTCACTGGTAAAGGACACTGCAAGATTGAACCCAAAGCTAAGCACTTCTCCCATTGCAAGAAAGATAAATATAGTAGGCCAAACCAAACTGATATTTCGAAGAGACTTGCAAAGATAACCAATCATACATAAAAGAATTCAGACAAGATTCAAATATTATTCATAGATAGACTTGATCATAAACCCACAATTCATCGATCTCAACAAACACACCGCAAAAAGAAGATTACATCGTATAGATCTCCACAAGCGAGGGGGAGAACATTGTATTGAGATCCAAAAAGAGAGAAGAAGCCATCTAGCTACTAACTATGGACCCGTAGGTCTGAGGTAAACTACTCACACTTCATCGGAGGGGCTATGGTGTTGATGTAGAAGCCCTCCGTGATCGATGCCCCCTCCGGCGGAGCTCCGGAACAGGCCCCAAGATGGGATCTCGTGGATACATAAAGTTGCGGCAGTGGAATTAGGGTTTTGGCTCCGTTTCTGATCGTTTGGGGGCACGTAGGTATATATAGGAGGAAGGAGTACGTCGGTGGAGCAACAGGGGGCCCATGAGGGTGGAGGGCGCGCTTGGGGGGGGGGGGGGGGGTAGGCGCGCCCCCTACCTCGTGGCCTCCTCTTTTCTTTCTTGACGTAGGGTCCAAGTCTCTCGGGTCTTGTTTGTTGAGAGAATCACGTTCCCGAAGGTTTCATTCCGTTTGGACTCCGTTTGATATTCCTTTTCTTCGAAACCCTACAACCGGCAAAAAAACAGCAATTATGGGTTGGGCCTCCGGTTAATAGGTTAGTCCTAAAAATAATATAAAAGTGGATAATAAAGCCAAATAATGTACAAAACAGTAGATAATATAGCATGGAGCAGTCAAAAATTATAGATACGTTGGAGACGTATCACTGCACACAGAAGTTTCTAGCATGAAATATCTCAGTTCCCTTTGAGCCTGGGTGGCGGACCTTAGGATGATCACACGGGTACTCCGGGATATCCTAGGACAACACTTGATTCTCCAGGTGCCCGACAAACAATCCACCCAGATGTGTATTCAAGTTGCCACCTTAAGTTGAACCATTAATAAATAACCTCACATATGTCATGGATTCACTCGCCCAAACCACGTCTACGAGCATAGCATAGCAATGTAAGCAATACGTAGAAGTAACTCCCGAGGGCTTGATAATAATAGGGCAATAGGTTCTACCTCATCAACTACTTCCCAACCCACATGTTAATCACATCCTAATCATGCAATGTTTGAGGATTGGAGCTAATGCATAAAAACTGGGTATGAAAAGAGTATGATCAATGTGTTACTTGCCTTGCTGATGATCCGCAAAACCTAGAGACTCGTAGTAGCACGCTTCGCACTCCGGGTGTTCTATCGCAAAAAAATAATAGCATACATAAGAAATCAAGCAAAGAAGCATGGGCAAATCTCAAATAAGAAGATCTAACCAGAAAGTTCAACTTAAGAACTCTGGTTTGCAAAAAGAATCAAATCAAACGGAGCAACGAAACTCAAACCGCGAAAGAAACAAGATCCGTTTACTAATCTGGACTAAAGTCAAATTTTACAGTACCAAAATCTTGTTCAAGTTGGTTAAACGGAAAAAGGGTTTCGAGACGAAGATCTAGGTGCTTGAATCGCCTGATTCCAATAAACGAGCGAAAAGATAAACTAAAACGAAAATCATATCAAAAATCGCGATCGGAAATAATCACGGAAAAATTTGAGAAAAAGAAAACTGACGAACAGGCTAACGAACGAACGTTCGCTGTCTGCGGCTAACGAGTGAACATCGTTCGTTAAAACGAATGTACGGACGAACGTCCGCTAAATAAACTAAACCAAGAAAACCAGCGAACCGATCTAAAGAAACGAACCTAGGGTTTTCTAAAAAAACGAACCGGTTTTAGAAATAAAACCAAACGGCGGCTTATACCTCCGGCGAGGTCCGGCGATGCGGGGTGGCTTCGGCGAGGTCCGGCTGTAGTGGCGGGTGGCGCGGGGCGGCGATGGCAGGTGGCGGCGCGGCGCTAGGCGGTGGGGCGGCGACGGCAGCGGCGGCGGCGCGGTGCTATGCGGCGGGTCGGGGTGGTTCGGGTGGTGGTGTGGGGTGCAGGGGCGGTGTATATAAGGAGGGGGGCTAGCTTGGGGAGGGGGCAAGGCGGCCCGAGGAGGAGTCCCGGCTGGACTCGGCTTGCGGTAGCGGCGGCGGTCTCCGTGTCGGGGATGAACCGGACGGCTCGGGCGGTGGGCTGGGCCAGCTGGCTGTGCTTCGGCCCAGTCAGCGAAGAGAGATTTTTTTAAAATAATTTCGCCGGAACTTAAATAAATCATAGAAAAATAAATAAAAAACTAAAAATGCCAAAACAAATTTTCACCGTCTAAATAAAATATTTAGAACAAGATGAACATTTTCTTGGCCCTAAAATGCAATTTTGAAAAATGTACAATTTTTCTAATTCAAATAAAATAGCAATAAACTCCGAATAAAATCCAATATTTGATTTTTAATATTTTTCTGCCAATATTTCATTTATTTTCGAGAAGTCATATTATCTCCTCTCATATATTTTAATATGAAATATTTTCAGAGAGAAAAATAATTGAAACCAAAAATCCTCGTTTCAATATTTGATAGAATTCAAATATGAAAACAGTGAAATCCCCAACTCTCTCCGAGGGTCCTTCAGTTGCTTAGAATTTCGAGGATTGCAAAACGAAATGCAGCAAAATATGATATGCAAGAATGATCTATGTATAACATTCCAAATTGAAAATTTGGGATGTTACAAACCTACCCCCCTTAAGATGAATCTCGCCCTCGAGATTCGGGTTGACTAGAAAATAGGTGTGGGTGGTCTTTACGAAGATCATCCTCTCGTTCCCAGGTGGCTTCATCCTCGGTATGGTGGCTCCACTGAACTTTGCAAAACTTGATAACCTTCCTGCAGGTGACTCGGCTGGCAAATTCAAGAATCCTGACTGGCTTCCCCTCATAGGTCAGATCACTGTCGAACTGAATCGCCTCGAAGGGCACTGTATCTCGTAACGATATATCGGCCATCTCAGCATGACACTTCTTCAGCTGTGAAACATGAAACACATCATGAACTCCTGACAATCCTTCAGGTAACTCCAACTTGTAGGCAACTTCTCCCATACGTTCCAAAATTCGGTACGGTCCTACAAATCTCGGGGCTAATTTTCCCTTAACTCCAAAACGTTTCACTCCTCACAGAGGTGACACTCGTAGATATGCTCTATCTCCAATTTCATAGGTTATTTCCTTGCGTTTCAAATCTACATAACTCTTCTGCCTAGACTAAGCTACCTTCAGTCTATCTCTAATTAATTTAACCTTCTCTTCAGACTCCTTGATCAAATCTGGTCCAAACAGCGGACAGTCTCCAACTTCATCCCATAACAACGGTGTTCTGCACCTTCGTCCATACAGGG
Source organism: Triticum urartu (assembly GCF_056163025.1). Lineage (NCBI taxonomy): Eukaryota > Viridiplantae > Streptophyta > Magnoliopsida > Poales > Poaceae > Triticum > Triticum urartu. Next base: position 142,384,969 of record NC_141874.1, on the reverse strand, counting down.
CTTCGAACGGTGCCATCTTCAAACTGGCTTGATAGTTATTTTTGTACGAGAACTCCGCGTAGGGCAAGTTGTCATCCCAACTAGATCCATAATCTAGCGCACAGGCTCTCAACATGTCCTCCAGAATCTGGTTGACTCTCTCGGTCTGTCCATCTGTCTGCGGGTGGAATGATGTACTGAACTCCAATCTCATTCCCAAAGTCTGGTGCAGATGATGCCAAAACTTTGAGGTAAACTGTGTTCCTCTATCTGATACTATGGTCCTCAGAACTCCATGCAGACATACGATCCTGGTCATGTATATCTTGGCCAACTTCGCACTAGTATAGGTGGTTTTCACTGGGATAAAGTGAGCCACTTTGGTCAAGCAATCTACTACTACCCATATAGAATCATATCCTGATTTGGTCCTGGGCAATCCGGGGATGAAATCCATGCCAAGTTTATCCCACTTCCATTCGGGTATAGGCATAGGCTGTAACAATCATGCTGGCTTTTGATGCTCAGCCTTCACTCTCTGACATACATCACATACGGCTACATACTCTGCAATATACTTCTTCATACCAGTCCACCAGAAACGTTCCTTCAAATCCAAATACATCTTGGTGTTTCCGAGGTGTATCGAGTATGGTGAGTCATGAGCCTCCTGAAGTATTAACTTCCTGATCTCTGTGTTATTGGGCACATAAACACGGTCCTCAAACCATAAGGTGTCGTGCTCATCTTCACGAAAACCTTTGACCTTTCCTTTGCCCATTCTCTCTTTTATCTCAGCTATCTCTTTGTCATCCTTCTGAGCTTCTCGAATCTTTCCTAACAATGTAGACTGAACCTCCATTGTTGCAACAAAACCTCTAGGAACAATCTCCAATCGAAGTTCCCTGAGATCCTTTGCTAACTCCTTTGGCAATCCCGTGCTTACTAGGGTATTAGCATAACTCTTCCAACTCAAAGCGTCTGCTATGACATTGGCCTTGCCTGGATGATAGTGAAGCTTCATGTCATAATCCTTTATAAGCTCCAACCATTTCCTCTGCCTAAGGTTCAACTCCTTCTGTGTGAAAATGTACTTCAAACTCTTATGATCCATGTACACGTCACAACGGTTTCCAATAAATTAATGTCTCCAAGTCTTCAACGCATGCACTGCGGCAGCCAACTCCAAATCATGCGTGGCATAATTCAATTCATGCAGTTTTAGTTGTCGTGAGGCATACGAAACAAATCTTCCGTCCTGCATAAGCACACTTCCAAGTCCTAGGCGAGAGGCATCGCTATACACTTGAAACTCCTTGCGTATATCCGGCAGAATCGGCACTGGGGCTGTAATCAAATGTTTCTTTAACTCCTGAAAACTTGCCTCACATTCTTCCGTCCATTTAAATTTGGTATCCTTCTTCCATAACTCCGTCATTGGCTTTACAATCTTGGAAAAATTCTCAATGAATCTCCGATAGTATCCTGCGAGTCCAAGAAAACTGCAGATCTCGCTAACTGAAGTGGGTGCCAACCATTCAGTGACTGACTGAACCTTGATGGGATCTACTGCTACACCTTCTCCTGATATAACATGTCCAAGGAATCCGACTTCCTTCAACCAAAACTCACATTTGCTGAACTTGGCATACAACTGGTGTTCCCTGAGTTTTTCGAGAACTAAACGTAAATGCTCCTTGTGCTCCTCCTCATTCTTCTAGTATACCATTATATCATCAATGAACACCACAACAAACTTATCCAAATATTCCATGAACACCTTGTTCATCATGCTCATGAAATAGGCAGGGGCGTTAGTCAGTCCAAATGACATGACCGTATATTCACACAACCCGTACCGTGTGGTGAATGCTGTCTTTGGTATATCCTTCTCTCGAATCTTCAACTGGTGATATCCTGATCGCAGATCGATCTTTGAAAACACCTTAACTCCTTGCAGCTGGTCAAACAAATCATTGATCATCGGTAGTGGGTATTTGTTCTTGATCGTCACCTCATTCAACGCACGATAATCAACAACCATTCTTAGAGTCTTATCCTTCTTCTCAACCAAAAGCACTGGGGATCCCCATGGGTATGAGCTCCATCAAATGTAACCTTTCTCCAATAACTGCTTGATCTGCTTCTTAATCTCCTCCAGATCATTTGCGGGCATCCGGTAGGGTCTCTTTGATATTGGCCCTGTGCTTGGCAATAGCTCTATCAAAAACTCGATGTCTCGATCCGGTGGCATGCCTGGTAACTCCTCTGGAAAAACATCTGGGTAATCCTGTACTACAGGCACTTCCTCCTGAACAACTCCCGTGAGGGTATTTACTTGGCTCCTCCTAGGCGCATGCCTAGATACATACTTAATCATTTTTCCCTCAGGGGTGGTGAGATAAATTGACTTACTAGCATAGGCAATGCTTCCTCCATACTTTGACATCCAATCCATGCCTAATATCACATCCAATCCTTGTGACTCCAAAATTATTAGGTCTAACAGGAAAAACATGGCTACCAATGGTTAAGGGTATCTGGTCACACCATCGACTAGCCATATACTCTGCTCCAGGTGAACTCACTAATAGAGGGGTCCTAAGGGTTTGGGTTGGTAGTTTAAACTTATCCACGAATCCCCTTGATATGTATGAATGCGATGCACCAGTATCAAAAAGAACAAGGGCGGTAAAAGACTTAACCAAAAACTTACCAATAACCGCGTCTGGCTGCTCTTCAACCTCCTCCACATTAATGTGGTTCACTTGTCCTTTGTTGAATGGATTGGGCTTCTTCCCAGCGCTCCCATTACCATTTCCATTCTTCGCTTCAGGGCACTCCGTGTCATAGTGTCCAGTCTTCTCGCACTTGAAGCAAGTAACGTGGCTTAGGTCTCTCTTGGCGGGTGTGGCTGGATTGGGGCGGTTCTGATGGTTGCTTGCTCCATTCCCATTCCCATTCCTTGGGCCAGTATGATTATGGGTACTTCCTCCATTGTGGGTGTGGCCTCCATGGTTATGAACAAGTCCTCCCAAGTTCGGGGTTAGACGAGGCTTCTGCTGAGCTCCTGAGTTATAGCTTCCTTGTCCATACTTCCTCTTACGGCTCTGAATCTGCTGCTGCTTCCCTTCAATCATAAGAGCCTTATCTACCAACTCCTGATAGTTGTTGAATGTTGCCACCATCAACTACATGCTCATCTCATCATTCAGCCCTTTCATAAACTTCTCCTGCTTTGCGGCATCTGTGGCCACATCGTCAGGGGCATAGCGAGATAACTTGCTAAACTCATCTGCGTACTGAGCCACAGTACGGTTCCCTTGGCGTAAGTTGCGAAACTCACACTTCTTCATACTCATAGCTCCCGTTGAGACATGGGTTGTGCGGAAAGCTTGCTGAAACTGATCCCATGTAACAGTGGCTATAGGGTAGGTGACAGTGTAATTCTCCCACCATGAGGCTGCTGGTCCATCCAACTGATGTGCGGCAAAGCGCACCTTCTCAGCATCGGTACATCCTGCAGTGGTTCACTCCCTTCCAATCCTACGGAGCCAATCATCTGCCACTATCGGCTCGGTGCTACTGGAAAACACCGGCGGCTGCAACCTCAGAAAACGGGCTAGGTTATCAACTGGTGGTGGTGGCGGTGGGTTGTTGTTGTTGCCTTGGTTCTTACTAACAACTGCATCAGGGTATTCTGTTGCTGGATCAACTGAGTGAGCTCCGGTGGGAAGGTAAATCCGGGGTCACGTCTCGGAGGCATCTGATGGGTTTAGAGGGGAGAGATTAGAATAGAATGAGGTCTAATGAGAGAAACACTACCCATATGCACATGAGACAAACACAATCATTTCACTCAATCAATCAAGCAAGGGCATACAATTGATCTAACTATCATTACAAAAGTGCTCGGACTATACTATAAACATGGTGGAATACTACTACTGATGTGCTTGTCTACTAAAAATATTGATCGGTCGAAGACTCCATGATGTCTGCTCCAGCTTCGTCCTCATAGTCATCATCGCTATCATCGGGGTCCGAGTCGGTGTCATCGATGATGATGTAGTCCTCAGAACGAATCTCCTTGGGTTCTTCGTCTTCTCCTCCTGGCGCGGGGTCTCCCATGAAGACTCCTAGCTTCCTTTCCAGATCGTCATTCTTCTCCACTAGTACGACGATTTCCTCCTCATAATCTTCACGAGTAGCCTTGAGTTCTTCCTCCAGTTCTGTGATCCTTGTCTTCGCCTTCTTCAGATCTATCATGTCTGCGCACATCTGGTTCTCCTGGCGACGAATATGTTGGTTTAACTCCTGGATGAAAGCTGTGATTGATCTATCCTTCCTGGTGCTGATCATCTCCCATTGCTCATCTCGGCGCCCACAAATCTGGTAGATAGTATCCTTAAGCTCCTTATGGTAAATTTCTCCAATGCGTCCCATGGTGATGTGAAATGCCATACTCTTTCCTAGACTCCAGGTTGGTGCATCAAAGGAAAACTCTATGGGCTTAGTGACTGGTGTGAATGTCCTTCTTGGAACTTGAACTTGAATCATCCATCGTTCCTCTTCTGGTAAAGTGGCGTTGTAAGTCCCGGTGAAGCTTGGTATTCCAATGTTCAGGTACCTAGTGACTTCCTTCAAGTGTCGTCCAAAGGGTGTGTCTTCATCCGGTTGTGCAAACTTGTTTCTTGCGTCCGCCATCCTAAAGAGTAGAAAATGGAGAGGAGTCAGAAATGAGAAGAGAATAGTGATCTAGGGCTTTAGCTTAGTGGTCGTGTCCTACACTTAGCATGTGCTCTGATACCATATTGTAGCGACCCAACCTCAAACGGTCAAGTCTCTGTGCTTCAATGTCATCCCTGGATCGGCAATGCTGACACACACAGTACTCGAAGGATTTATAACAGAGTAGCAATCACACACTTATTACATAGAATGTCTCAAGAGAGAACTTATTACAATAAATATGGCTTAAGGCCATCTAATACGATAACAGCGAAAGACTTGGAAGATAAAGTGAGTCCATCAACTCCAACGGCATAGCTGAGCTGCACGGCGACGACCTAATGAACCTTACTCCTTGTCTGAAAAGTCTGCAACATAATACGTTGCAGCCCGAAAATGGGTCAGCACATGGAATATGCTGGCAATATAACACAGTAGAGCAAGAATAGAATAATTCTATCACTGCATGCATATTTGGCTGGTGGAAAGCTCTATGGTTATAGTTTTGTGAAAAGCCAATTTTTTCCTACAGCAAAGAAATAGATTTTATTTAACTATCACGGTAGTTGAAACATCATTGAGAAGGTTCCTCCAACTCAATCCCAATTAAAAGTAATTATTAACCCAACAATATTAATTTAGAGTGATGAGATACATATGATAATCCAAGTACTAGATACTCAAGATTGTCCATAACCGGGGACACGGCTAACCATGATTAGATTGTACACTCTGCAGAGGTTTGCGCACTTTTCCCCACAAGACCCGATCTCCTCCGTTGGATTTCTTGCACTACCGAGTGTTTGAGAAACGGATGACCGAGACACAGTCTTTCAGAAACATTAACTCTTTACTCCGGGTAGACCATACCAACCTCTATCCCTCTACCTGCTGATCCAACTCTTCAAGAGCTCATGCAAGTTACTCAACTATGCTAGAGCCCATAATAGCATGTGGCTGCACACGGAAGTTTCTAGCATGAAATATCACAGTTCCCTTTGAGCCTGGGTGGCGGACCTTAGGATGATCACACGGGTACTCCGGGATATCCTAGGACAACACTGGATTCTCCAGGTGCCCGACAAACAATCCACCCAGATGTGTATTCAAGTTTCCACCTTAAGTTGAACCATTAATTAACAACCTCACATCTGTCATGGACTCACTCGCCCAAACCACGTCTATGAGCATAGCATAGCAATATAAGCAATACATAGAAGTAACTCCCGAGGGTTTGATAATAACAAGGCAATAGGTTCTACCTCATCAACTACTTCCGAACCCACATGTTAATCACATCCTAATCATGCAATGTTTGAGGATTGGAGCTAATGCATAAAAACTGGGTATGAAAAGAGTATGATCAATGTGTTACTTGCCTTGCTGATGATCCACAAAACCTAGAGACTCGTAGTAGCATGCTTCGCACTCCGGGTGTTCTATCGCAAAAAAACAATAGCATACATAAGAAATCAAGCAAAGAAGCACGGGTAAATCTCAAATAAGAAGATCTAACCAGAAAGTTCAACTTAAGAACTCCGGTTTGCAAAAAGAATCAAATCAAACGGAGCAACGAAACTCAAACGGCGAAAGAAACAAGATCCGTTTACTAATCTGGAATAAAGTCAAATTTTACAGTACCAAAATCTTGTTCAAGTTGGTTAAACAGAAAGAAGGTTTCGTGACGAAGATCTAGGCGCTTGAATCGCCTGATTCCGATAAACGAGCGAAAAGATAAACTAAAACGAAAATCGGATCAGAAATCATGATCAGAAATAATCGCGAAAAATCTGAGAGAAAGAAAACTGACGAATAGGCTAACGAATGAACGTTCACTGTCTGCGGCTACCGAGTGAACACCGTTAAAACAAACGTATGGACGAACATCCGCTAAATAAACTAAACTGAGAAAACCGGCGAACCGATCTAAAAAAATGAACCTAGGGTTTTCTAAGAAAACCGAACCGGTTTTAAAAATAAAAACGAACCACGGCAAGGGCGGCTTATACCTCCGGCGAGGTCCGGCTGCGGCGGCGGGTGGCGTGGGTGGCGCGGGGCGGCGACGGCAGGCGGCAGCGCGGCACTAGGCGGCGGCGCGGTGCTAGGCGGCGGGGCGGGGTGGTTTGGGTGGTGGGGTGCGGGGGCGGCGTATATAAGGAGGGGGGCTAGCTTGGGGAGGGGGCAAGGCGGCGCGGGGAGGAGTCCCGGCCGGACTCGGCTTGCGGCAGCGGCGGTGGTCTCCGCTTCAGGGACGAGGCGGACGGCTCGGTCGGTGGGCTGGGCCGGCTGGCTGGGCTTCAGCCCAGTCGGCGAAGAGAGATTTTTGTTTAATAATTTCGCCGAAACTTAAATAAATCCTAGAAAAATAAATAAAAATCTAAAAATGCCAAAACAATTTTTCACCGTCTAGATAAGATATTTAGAACAAGATGAACATTTTATTGGCCCTAAAATACAATTTTGAAAAACGTGCAATTTTTCTAATTCAAATTAAATAGCAATAAACTCCGAATAGAATCCAATATTTGATTTTTAATATTTTTCCTCCAATATTTTATTTATTTTGGAGAAGTCATATTATCTCCTCTCATATATTTTAATATGAAATATTTTCGGAGAGAAAAATAATTAAAACCAAAAATCCTCGTTTCAATATTTGATAGAATTCAAATATGAAAACAGTGAAATCCCCAACTCTCTCCGAGGGTCCTTGAGTTGCTTAGAATTTCAAGGATCGCGAAACGAAATGCAGCAAAATATGATATGCAGGAATGATCTATGTATAACATTCCAAATTGAAAATTTGGGATGTTACACTCTTGCTCCTGGTTGTGTGCATAGTCCCCAGGATATGATTTACTACTTCTCTGAAAAATATTTTGCTGCTCATAAGAAACAAGCTGCCTTACAGGATATATTTAACTTTGTGCAAATTGAAGAAGAGATTCGTCCACAAGCTTGGGGAGGTTTCTCCAATTGCTGAATGCTTTTCCTAATCATCCTCTTAAGAAAAATGAAATACTTGATATCTTTTATAATGGACTAACCGATGCTTCTAGGGACTTCCTAGATAGTTGTGCTGGTTGTGTTTTCAGGGAACGAACTGTTGAACAAGCTGAGGAATTATTGAATAATATATTGAAGAACTATGATGATTGGACTCTTCCTGAACCACTGCCTAAACCCACCCCAAAGAAGAGGGGTATCTTGTTTCTCAGTCCTGAAGATATGCAATAAGCAAATAAATGCATGAAGGAAAAAGGTATTAAGGGTGAAGATGTTAAAAATTTACCTCCTATCAAAGAAATACATGGACTTCACATGCCAACACCACAGGTGGTAGAGGTAAATTCTTTATTAAAGTTTGATGAAGGTAACATCCCTTACAATAAACATCCTAGTCAATGCCTTTATGAATTTGATAATTACATTAGAAAACAAGAACACTTCAAGGCAAATGTTATGAAACAACTGAAGTATAACTCTGAGATGATTGTTCGCTTGAGTGACTTGTTATTTATAATCACTAATGATGTTAGAGGTGTTGGAAAACATGCCTCTATGGTTCAAACTCAGCTAGAACAAGTTGCTAAATATCAAAGAGAATTGCTTAGTGAAATGAATAATAGTATGAATGATTTTGCTGTTAGAGTAGCAACTACACGAGGCAAAATGGCCTAGGAACCACTTGATCCTGAGGGACACCCTAAAAGAATTGAACAAGACTCTCAAAGAGTTAACACTGGTGCACCTAGTCCTTCTAGAAGGAAGAAGAAAAAGAAAAATGATAGGACTTTGCATACTTTTAGTGAACCTGAAATAGAAAAACTTCCTGAAGATAATAATGATGTCTCTATCTCAGACGCTGAAACATAATCTGGAAATGAACATTAATCCAGTGATAATGAAAAATGTAATGGTGATGTTCATGAAGACACCCAACCAGACACTGATAAGGAACCAGATAATGAGGTTGAGATAGAACCTGCTGTTGATCTTGATAACCCACAACCTGAAAATAAAAGATATGATAAAAGAGACTTTGTTGCTAGAAAACATGGAAGTGAAAGAGAACCATGGGTTCAAAAACCCATGCCATTTCCACCTAATTAAACTAACTAAGAAAAATTATGATGAAGAATTTGAACGCTTTGCTGAAATGCTTAGGCCAGTCTTTTTGCGTACCCGCTTGACTGATATTTTAAAGATGGCACCTTATGCAAAGTACATGAAAGACATCATCACTAATAAGAGAAAGATACCAGAAGCTGAAATCTCCACCATGCTTGCTAATTATTCTTTTAAGGATGGAGTACCTAAAAACTTGGAGATCCAGGAATACCAACTATACCTTGCTCCATCAAAATAAATTATGTTAAAACTACTTTGTGTGATTTAGGAGCTGGTGTTAGTGTTATGCCTTCTCTTTATATGAAATACTTGACTTGAGTAAACTCACACCTACTGAAATATCTTTGTAAATGGCTGATAAATCAACTGCCATACCTATCGGTATTTGTGAGGATGTGCCCGTTGTTGTTGCAAATGTTACTATCTTAACAGACTTTGTTATACTTGAGATGCTCGAGGACGATAACATGTCGATTATCCTTGGCAGACCCTTTTTGAATACCGTGGGGGCTATTATCGATTGCAATAAAAGCAAGGTCACTTTTTATATCAATGGTAATGAGCATACCATGCACTTTCCGAAGAAACAATTTCAAGTCAATGGTATTAATGTTATTGAAAAGTCTCTGACAATTACTATTGGAAGTTTCCAACTACCTCTACCTACTGCCAAAAAGAAATATGAAATACTTATTGTTGGGGATATGCATATCCCCGTTGAGGTAACTTAGTGTTTTATGAAAGTTCTTTGGTTTCATGCTAACCGAAAGTGCTTGTTAATAAGACTTGATCAACCTTATTAATGGATCATTTTTGAGAGGTGTGAAGTTGATCAATTTAGTAGGCACAACCTTCTGCTCCCACCTTTTATTTTCTATTTTTCTTAGTTAAATAAAATAAAATGTCATGCTTAGTATGTTTGCTGAATTTTTCATGCAATAAAAAGTGATCAAAAAAGTGCTTAGAATGCCCTGAAAATTTAATATGATTTTTTTCTGAATATTTGGCATAAATAACATCAGAGGGGGTTCCCCTAGTGACCACGAGACACCAGGGTGCGCCAGCAACCCGAAGCGCGCCCTAGTGGGTTGTGGTCCCCACGTGGCCCCCCTCACTTATCCCTTTAGCCCATGTCATCTCCTATCTCCAGAAAAAAATCACCATAGCTCTCTCTCTCGCGCGCGCGCGTTCTTGCTACTTGGTATGTGACTCCTCCATTGCTCCAATTAGTTTTTGCTTTAGTAGTTTATATTTTGAATAATTAGGTACTCTTGGTGCTGCTATAAATGGGCTTGCATGTTGAATTCTTAGAGTTCTAAGTAGTTTGAATGCTTAATATGGCCTCTAGGCATCCTTATGAGTAGTTGCTATCAATCTTGTGAAGTTTGGTTGACAAAAAAATTTGGACTAAAATTTTCATAATTTTATTTATAGGAGTAAGATGAGTATTTTCAGAAAAAATTCCTCCAAGAAGAATGCTAAGGGAGTCATCGAGGAATCATCGGACAATGAGCTCAACACTCTGAGGATGGTGGAGGTGCGACCGTGCGAATGGCCTCATAATGCATTTAGGAAAGAGGTCGGGTTCCATCAAGAATTTTCCCAATTCGTGGCGAATACCGGGTTGACAGACTTCCTCGCAGATGAGTATGACCAGCACCACCTCCTCATGAACTCCTTTGTGCAAACTTTTCATTTTCTAAGTAGGAATAATCCTCCTGAGGTGCAATTTAATTTATATGATGAACCTTATAAGATACCACTCACTTGCTTTTGTGACATATGTTTGATTCCCTCTGATGGGGAATTAAGAGAGCCTAGACCTGTAGAGTTTGAGGACTTTCTCCTCACTTTGACAGTGGGGGATGAGAGAGGCGTGTCGAATGCCACTGCCACTAGTTTGCAGTTTCCTTCTATGCATTACTTTGCTTTATTTATCGCCAAGTGTTTAACTGCTAGAGAGAAGGTCGGTGCACTCAGTGCCCCAGACCTCGCCATTTTACGCCGTGCACTACACAATGATCACACCTTTAGCCTAGGGGCTATTATTGCACGTTGTCTGCACCTCAATAGAACTAAGGGAAAAATTCATGGTGGTATTTATGCTACTCGCTTAGCGAGTCACTTTAATGTTCAAATATGCCAACATGATTATCCTTTGTCCTGAGTTTATTTAGACCACTAGGCGATGGAGGATCACCAGTTTATTGATGCTGCTCATTCATTTCATAACATTTGCTATAACCGGGTTTTCAGTGTGGAGACCCATGATGTTATCCTGTTGCCTGCACCTGCTTTCTTTGATTCTATTGCCAGTGGTGGATACGAGGTCATGCCAGAGGACATCATTGCCTATCGGAATGACCAGGCAGCAACAGAGTAGGAGCCTCGGGAGCGGGGCGCTCAGGTGCCGCCGCCACAACACTACTACATGGGACCGGATGGCTACTTTGGATGGTGATTACCAAGCTAGGCCAAAAGCCTAAGCTTGGGGGAGTACATATTTCCACCGACATTATATTCATGTTCACACATTTCATTCCAGTGGTCGGTGTCCACACTTTTTCATTGTATCATCCATGCTAGATTTATTTTTCTCGCTTTCTTCTTGTGTGTTTGAAAAACTTTGAGAAAATCCAAAAATATTTCTTGCTTATTTTCGTTTTTTCTTTCTAGTTTAATTAGTTGTATTATTAAAAGAAAACCCAAAAATATTTCTCAATTTTGCTTGTTGGGAGCTTTCTCGTGTAAATAGTTTTTCACGTTTTTGTTTTTTTCCTTTTGTAATTTGCTTTCTTCAAGAAAAACTAAAAACTCCAGAAATATTTCAGTGTGTTTCTCTGAAATTCTTTTCTTTTTATTGATTCATACCAAGGAGAGGACCACGATGAAAAGATTTGAGTGGCTCTTTTATGCATTACTGTTGATTTAACAAAGATCCCATATTACCTTGTCTTCTCCTTTTTGAATAAAATGTTGGCAGATTCCACCTTAGTCCACGACACACTTGCACTATTATTATTTTCATATCATTCGGTCGTGCAAGTGAAAGGCAATAGTGACGATATTTGATGAAGTGACTGTGGCAGAGAGAAGCGGGTATGAACTCAACTTGTTTTTGTTTTTGTAAATATGTTTAACCTAGTATCCATGATTCAGCATATTATGATCCAACATGTTTGCAATGACAATTAGAGATTATAGTTTCTCATTCCATGCTTAAGTAGCTAGGAGTGGATAATGATTTATCTTGGATGTCAACATGCATTAAAATGATTGTGATGCAGTATGATGATATGGTATCCTCCTCTGAATGTTTCAAGTGGCTTGACTTCGCGCATGTTCATTGCATGTAGTTGAATCAAAACCAGCATAGCCTCGATATTTATGTTCATGGTGTTCATATCCTACTCATGAAAGTGTTCAATGTTGATTATGCATAAAGCATGTTCATGACCATTTTTGCTCTCTAGCTGGTCGCTTCTCAACCTATTTGCAGCCTTCGCCTATACTAAGCGGAAATACTGCTTGTGCATCAAAATCCTTAAACCAAAGTTATTCCAGATGAGTCCAGTATATCTACCTATATGAGGTATTACCATGTCATTCCAAGTAAATTTGCATGTGCCACCTCTAAAATTTCAAATGAACATATGTTTTGTGTGCTTGGACCGCTCATGGAGCAATAGGGGGGCGATCAGTATCTTCCATGCTAAGTGGGTTATTCTCATGATGAGTGTTTATTCACTCGTCCTTGCACGAGAGGGGCAGTAATAGGGATGCCCAATCCCAAAATAAAAAATTGCAAATAATAAACAAAACTCCCCCAGGATTGTTGTTGGTATGGACGGTACCCGTCGATTCGGCTAGTCGTGGAATTTGTTTGTTGGTGGAGGGGGAATAAACTTTACTTTTATCGCTTGGGAACCAAAACCGCCACAAATTTGTTTAGCATGGAAGATATTGATAACTCTTGGTCGTAAAGTTGACAGGAAGGGTGCACCTCCCAAAATTATAGTTATCTCTTTTTTAAGCTTTGAGCTCTAGCACCTCTGCAAATCCCTGCTTCCCTCTGCGAAGGGACTCTCTATTTAATTTTATGTTGAGTTCTCACCTTCTCAAACAAGCGCCAGACCTGAGAGCACTATTGTCATCCTCATGCATTGTGCATAATTAATGTTGGATGCATCATGAATGGATCTTTTCTACCATGAATTACAATGTTTAGTCTTTGCTTGAACTTTGAAGGTGCTCTGCATTTATGTTTTGCGGTCTCAGAAAGGGCTAGCGAGATACCACTATTGTCATATTATATCATGATTGTTTTGACAAAGTGTTAGCATTTGATATATCTTATTATGGCTCTCTAGTTGGTTATGCTATTGATATGAGTTAATATAATTTATAGGAGTTATTTTTGATATGGTTAGTCATGATCTTTGGTGAAAACCTAGGTGCTACTTAAGCTTATTTATGTAAACAATAACAAAAGATTTCATAAAAGTTTTTCTTTATCACTTTAAGTTTGTCAACTAAATTGCTTGAGGACAAGCAAAGGTTTAAGCTTGGGGAGTTGATACATCTCCGTCGTATCTACTTTTCCTAACGCTTTTTCTCTTGTTTTGGACTCTAATTTTCATGATTTGAATGGAACTAACCCGTGACGTTGTTTTCAGCAGAACTACCATGGTGTTGTTTTTTGTGCAGAAATAAAAGTTCTCGGATTTGGACGAAACTTTTTGGAGAATTATTTCAGAATAAATAAAAAATACTGGAACCAAGAACCACCAGAGGGGGCCCCTGGATGACCACAAGACACCAGGGCACGCCACTGATATGTCTCCAACGTATCTATAATTTTTGATTGCTCCATGCTATGTTATCTACTGTTTTGGACTATATTGGGCTTTAATTTCCACTTTTATATTATTTTTGGGACTAACCTATTAACCGGAGGCCCAGCCCAGAATTGTTGTTTTTTGCCTATTTTAGTGTTTCGAAGAAACAGAATATCAAACGGAGTCCAAACGGAATGAAACCTTCGGGAGCGTGATTTTCTCACCGAACGTGATCCAGGAGACTTCGACCCTACTCCAAGGAGTCAAAGAGGCGGTCACGAGGGTGGGGCGCCTGAGGGAGTCCTGTACTAGGGGGTCTCCGGACAGCCGGACTGTTAGACTATGAAGATACAAGATTGAAGACTTCGTCTTGTGTCCGGATGGGACTCTACTTGGCGTGGAAGGCGAGCTAGGCAATACGTATATGGATATCTCCTCCTTTGTAACCGACCTTGTGTAACCCTAACCCTCTCCGGTGTCTATATAAACCGAAGAGTTTTAGTCCATAGGACAACAATCACAACATACAATCATACCGTAGGCTAGCTTCTAGGGTTTAGCCTCTCTGATCTCGTGGTAGATCTACTCTTGTAACACCCATATCATCAATATCAATCAAGCAGGACGTAGGGTTTTACCTCCATCAAGAGGGCCCAAACCTGGGTAAAACTTCGTGTCCCTTGCCTCCTGTTACCATCTGGCCTAGACGCACAGTTAGGGACCCCCTACCCGAGATCCGCCGGTTTTGACACCGACATTGGTGCTTTCATTGAGAGTTCCTCTGTGTTGTCGCCGTTAGGCTTGATGGCTCCTACTATCATCGGTAGCGATGCGGTCCAGGGTGAGACTTTTCTCCCCGGACAGATCTTCATATTTGGCGGCTTTGCACTGCGGGCTAATTCGCTTGGCCATCTGGAGCAGATTGAAAGCTACGCCCCTGGCTATCAGCTCAGATTTGGAAGTTTGAACTACACGGCCGACATCCACGGAGACTTGATCTTCGACGGATTCGAGCCACAGCCGGGCGCACCCAACTGGCTCGATGGGCATGACCTAGCTCTACCACCGGACAGTACTCCAGAGGCTGCGCCCACACCAGCTCCGACCCTTAGCTCGGAGCCAACTACGCCAATCAAGGACGGGTGGCTAGACACCGCCTCAGGGGCTGCAGTCTCAACGACGATCGAGCCAAACACCAGCATAATCCTCTGCGCAGCCCGTGACTCCAAGGTGCCGGACTCTCTTCCGGACCCCGAACCATCCGCGCCCCTGCCAATCGAATCCGAGTGGGCGCCGATCATGAATTCACCGCCGCGGATATCTTTCATCACTCGCCCTTCGGCGATATAATGAATTCACTAAGGTCTCTCTCTTTGTCAGGAGAGCCCTGGCCGGATTATGGCCAACAGGACTGGGATGGGGACGATGAAGAAATTCGACGCCCACCCACCACCCACTTTGTAGCCACTGTCGATGATTTAACCGGCATGCTCGACTTCGACTCCGAAGACATCGACGGTATGGACGACGATGTAGGAGACGAACATGAACCAGCACCTATAGGGCACTTGGAAAGCCACCTCGTCGTATGACATATACATGGTGGATACACCCAATGAAGGCAACGGCGACGAGATAGCGGAGGATGACTCCTCCAAGAAGCAACCCAAGTGCCGACGATAGCGGCGCCGCTCTAAGTCCCGCCAAAGCAAAAGTGGTGATACCGGCGCAGGAGATAATAACACTCCGGATAGCAACGAAAACAACGAAAACCCCCTCCAGCAAGAGTTAGAGGATGAAGGTGTCAGCTCTCCGGAGAAAGCGGCTGGCGGAGAGGAGGAGGATGACAATTACATGCCCCCCTTCGAAGACGAGGCAAGCCTCGGCGATGATGAATTCGCCGTACCAGAGGATCCCGTCGAACAAGAGCGCTTCAAGCGCAGGCTTATGACCATGGCAAATAGCTTGAAGAAAAAGCAGCAGCAGCTTCAAGCTGATCAAGACCTCATAGCTGACAAATGGACTGAAGTCCTCGCAACCGAGGAATATAAACTCGAGCGTCCCTCCAAGAGTTACCCAAGGCGCAGGTTACTACCCCGACTGGAGGAAGAAGCGTATGATACGGCTGACTGGCCACCTCGTGGCCGCGATAGAGAGGCATTCCTGCCGAAAGCTCAGCCTCCACCCCAACGCCATCCAAATAAAAAGGCATGGGGAGATACGCCAGACCTGCGAGACATATTGGAGGACAAAGCAAAGCACTCAAGATTGATCTA